>NC_062565.1:44908765-46108765 GCF_022837055.1 Prionailurus viverrinus
TTGCTCACTTATACCCTCTCTTTCTCTCTCTCAAAAATAAATAAATAAATAAATAAAATAAATAAAATAAAATAAAATAAAATAAAATAAAATAAAATAAAATAAAAGGGGGGAAAAAAAGAATCACAGTAGAATGACGCAACCAAGTCTTTATCCCAGGTAGTTATAAAGGATGAAGGTTTCTGGGTACAGCAAGACCCAGGATGATTGCCAGGTACTTAGAGGCCAGGGATTGGCAAGGATTCGCAGGCAAGCACCTATGCCTCCTCACCCTACTCTGTACAAAGACATCACCAAAACACATTGATAAAAATCCACAGTTGGGCAGGAATCTTTCTACTGAATGGCATGTGTAGGGCCTCAGTTTCCCCTTTTGTACATGAACCCTTGCCTCCAGAGATTGTTGTAAATATTAAGTGAATGTTGTAAATATGTAAATGTTGTATGTAGAATGTGCCAGGGTAAGTGCTCAGTAAATGGTGGTAGGTATGATGCGTCTTTTCTCCGTCACCTTTAGGCAAAAATATTCTACGGAGGTAGACCTGAGGATGTATTCCTCACACCCACCAGCGAGTGAACTTGTGCTCGCGAAAAGTAAAACAGCACACCCCACATTCAAGTTAGTTGTGTTGCCAGTACCTAAAAGTCAAATACAAACCCATTTGCAAAACTTGTAAATTCAAATTGCTTAAGTGTTCTCTAAGCAAAATATTAAAGAACATTAAAAGCACTTACCCTGACAGAGCTATTGTAATTTTGACTCACAACAGGGTGTGTTTCTGTGCTATCTCATACTCAGTAAACACAAACCCTAAATAAGAGAAAATTCATATTCTTGATTATTAAAAATATTGGGTAAACCCAATGACTTTTAGTTCCTTTCTCATAGCAGATTTATCTTCTAGGAAAAAACTCTTCAGTTGTCAATACTTGAGATTTGTAAGTTACCCTTGTCCAACTAGAAATGGTAAGAGTTCATTCATTCATTCAGAGGAACATTTATTCCATTCTGGCATGGTAATAAGGGGCCGGCATGGAATTGGGGGCTGGGCACGGGGAAGTTGTTGTCGGGGAGGTTCAAGGTTTAAAGAGGAAACCACGGTCATGGGAAGTATAATGGCTAAGTGCAGTTAGAAGTAAAATGTCAAAGGGGCGCCTGGGTGGCGCAGTCGGTTGGGCGTCCAACTTCAGCCAGGTCACGATCTCGCGGTCCGTGAGTTCGAGCCCCGCATCAGGCTCTGGGCTGATGGTTCAGAGCCTGGAGCTGTTTCCGATGCTGTGTCTCCCTCTCTCTCTGCCCCTCCCCCGTTCATGCTCTGTCTCTCTCTGTCCCAAAAATAAATAAACGTTGAAAAAAAAATTAAAAAAAAAAAAAAGTAAAATGTCAAATATAAAGTATCCTTTGTAGGATGTGATCTGGAAAGGGAAGGGAAGAGAAAGGGAAGTAGCTGGGATGAAGGGGGAAAAGACACAGGTTAAGTAAGAGAGAATTTTTTTTAAGTTCATTTATTTTGAAAGAGAGAGAGAGAGAGAGAGAGAGGCAGAGAGAAAGGGGGAGAGAGAACCCAAGCAGGCTTCATGCAGTAATGACCCGAGCCGAGGTCAAGAGTCGGATGCCTAACCAATGAGCCACCCAGGTGCTCTAAGAGAATTTTTTTAAGGCTTATTTATTTACTTTGAGAGCAAGACAGTGCAGGTGGGGAAGGAGCATAGAGAGAGAGAGAGAGAGAGAGAGAGAGAAAGAGACAGAGAGAGAATCCCAAGCAGTCTCCATGCCCAGTGCAGAGCCCAATGTGGGGGTCAATCTCAGGACCCTGGGATCATCACCTGCGCTAAAACCAAGAGTCAGACACTTATCTGACTGAGCCACACAGGTGCCCCCAAGAGAATGTTTTTAAAAAAATAAGAGAGGCTTGAGCATTTTCATAGGATGACAATGGACCGGTTCATGGAGAAAAGGATATGACAATACAGAGCAGGGATAACTTGGGACAAGCTCCTGGAGGAGACCTTTGGATGAAGAGCACAAGAGTAGGGACCAGCAGTAGCCTGGATAAAGGCTGCCTTTGCCTGAAACTGGAGGAAAAGAGAGAGGCACACGGTGGGGGACAGCCTCAACCTTCCCTCACAGGTTGGAGGCCAGTAGGTCTGCTGGCAGGCAAAGGCTTGAGGGGAGTGAGGAAGGTTTAGGAGGGCAGATGTGGAAGTGACGACGTGCCCACTGTCACGACGATCGGAATTAAACCCTCTAAATGAATAAGAACATTCTGTTAGAAATGAAAAAGGAATTGGTTTAGGCTGCAATCCCGGGGGTGGTTTTCCTCTGAAGAGATACCCAGCTTACTTAGAATTTCTTTGCCCTTTATTTTTCACACTTCTGTGTTCATTTTAATTAAATTGGCCTTTATTCTTGTGAATAATCAAGGAATATTCTGGGATGAAGCATGCCACAGCATGCAAAAAAGCTACTCTCATTTCTCCCTGTGGATCGAGTTAGCAGCCCCTGAGAGCTCATCATCACTCTGTCTACTGAAGTGACACAACCATTCTTGTGGTGCAGAATTACAGTAAGTCTGGGTTGGCAATCTGCAGAGGTTGTCAAGGATCCTTGTGAACGGAGCGAGCCTCCTGGTACTGAGGGGAACAGGTCTGCTCTGTGTAACAGTATTGTGGTGAGAAAGCTCTGACAAAAAAAAGGGCACAACATCTCCTTTGGAGACCAGATCGTGGAGCCAAGCAAGATGCTATCTGGGCTCGTCGGTCTCAGAGAGAAAGATTGTCTTGAAACAATTTGGGCAGGAAGACAATAGAATTCTTTATTTCTTGGCACAGGAATGAATGAATCTTTATCCCAAATGCAAAGCAGGCTTTAATCCAAGGACAATAAATGGTGAGACCAGCATTCCAGGAACAATCATGGGTTTTCTCTGTGTGCTCACAGTGAAAACAGTCCCACAGGGCTTCAAAGAGATACGTGGACTTCTTTTTCTCTTCTTAAGTAAACAAAATTAAGAGCGAACAAGCACTTCCTACAGCTGTGGATGCCAGAATTTCTCCCTACCCTATCCCAACCCTGACCCCAAACCAAGGAGCCGCCATCATCTTTTCTGGCTTAAAGCAGTGTGCACACAGTGACCTTGAGGTTGAACATGAAGCTATCTGGGCGCCCCATTTGAAAAGCAAGGTTGAAATATTCTCCAGGGCAAAATGAACTTTCCTAACCCCCCCTGTACCTCACTGCTTTTTTTCCTATTCTTTGAAAATAAATACATGTGTCTTTGAACAAACCCTAATATTGATCATGTGTGTTTACAAAATGGATAAACTTGAGGAAAGTCAGATAGTTTACGACGAAAAGTGTGCACTGAGAGACTTTGAATTGTAAGCTCTTTGATGCATTTTAACAATTAGTTTTTATTTATAGAAATAATTGAATTTGGCCTTCCAGTACAAAGGAACATTCCAGCGTTCCTTTAGCTCAGCTTTCAACTCCTGAAGGAGAAGCTTTATGCTAAAAAATTAGCCGATAAAAAGCTGTTGCTGGTCAGGATGGGACCTGGAGTCAGCTGCCCCTTTGTTTTCTACTTCCTGTCAGGCTGGCAGAGTGCCATCCTCATAAAAAGTCTTGTCTTTGTAGGGGCCGGCAAGGCTCTCTGTAGAGTCACCTCTTGCCACTTCTCAGAAATCACTCCTGAGTCAGGGAATTGCGAACAAAGATTGTTCCACGTCACATGATCCCCTCCTCCCGCAAACATCCCTCTTTGAAGCTCATGGTTTACACATTCCCACAAGGTCAAGTCAAGGACATTTGGTCACATGCAGAGTTATGGAAATAGCACACATAGGGCAGGCCACGCAACAAACTCAGAGATTCAAAATTCCTCTAATTCCACGTAGGATGTCACATGGGACTGATTCCCTTTGAAAGAGAGCCGTCCTTTTCCCAGAGCAAGACCGAAGTGTGACCAATTCTTTGGGCCAGACAGTTCCTGTTCAGTTTCATGAAATTTCTGCCCTGGACCAACCATTTGCTGAACACGAAGGTCACAAAAGACATTGAAAAGCGGGTCTGGGCCTGAGGGATCTTACAATCCAGACAAAAACACAGGAAACACACACACACCCATAACATAGTTTATTGATTCATTTATCCAACGAACACATTTTTGTTAAGAATTCTACTTTGTGGCAAGCATTGCGTTAGATACTAGAGAAATAACAAACAACTTAGTCTTGATCCTGTCATTAAAAAGCTTGCAGTCCACCTCCCGGAAACAGGCCCGTCCGTAAACATAACCTCTATTGAAAGGGAATGTGTCAGGCCACTGTCAGGGACCAAAATGACTTGGACATCCGGCAAATGTTGTAAGAGGTCTTTACAGAAGAGATGAGCAAGTACAACAGAAATCAGGGCAAACTGCATGGAAAGATAAGATTCGATGTAACTCTTAAAGGACGGTTAGGATTGGGACAAGTAGAGAGAAGAGGTGAGGCCATTCCAGGAAGAAAGACCATCTGAGATTATGAGGAGGGAAGTTCCCAGGACAGGGTGGAAATAGCCACAGCTGGAGTCCATTACTATGAAAGCTTGCAGTTCTTTAAAGCAGCAAAGCCTCCAGCCCCACACTGAAGCAGTTGGCCACAGAGAGGTTATCACTGAAATGATGATTAAGATATAATGCAGACATTTATATAACTCATCCAGTTCTGCCAGTTTTTTGCTGTACATCCTCGGATCAGTTACTTACCCTGTCTGAGCCTCAGTTGCCTCGTTTGAGACGATAGTACCCACTAGATGGGACTACTGTGAGGGCTAATTGAATTGTACACGAAATACGTCAGAACGGTGCCTGACCCATGGTATGTGCTTAATAAATAGATATGATTATTAAATACATAAAAAGCACTGGGGGAATATGATAATAAGGGCTAGCATTTATTGAGTGCTTACTATTTGCCAGGGAATGTTCTACATGCTCTACAAGTATTAGATAATTTCACACATACCAAAATATTAACAAAGGTATCTCTGGGCAGGCAAGGCATTAAGAGATGGCTTGGAAAGATTTCCCCTACACTTCTTAAAACTTCCATTAATGCCTGTTTAAGGTAACACCTAGATGCAGAGCTTGAGACAAGGATTACAGCCCATGTGATGCACTGATGGAGCTTTCAGGAGAAAGGGAAAGAGAGAAGAGGATGGGGTAGGGAAAGTAGCTAGATAAGGAGGCAGCCTCACTGGGGATCTTGCTGTAGCCTAACCCAATAGGAAGCACTGGAGTGTGAATTGTACCATAGCATCAATTCTGCCTTGAGGGAAGGGGACCACCTTTTTTTTTTTTTTTTTTTTTTTTGTTACCAATCAGTCATTGGCTGCAGGCTGCCCCCTGGGGTGGGGGTGCTGGACATGACCTCCCTTGTGACTCCAGCCAGAACAGGGCAGTTCTCTGGAGACGGGAGCAGCTGTAAACAGTTAGCAGCCCACATTCACAGCAGCTGGAGGATGCATGCATTGGCTGGATAAAAGGGATCTGGGCTCTGTGTAGCAAACCACCGCAAACTTAGTAACAGAAAACAACAGCAATCATTTATTTTCTTTACAAATCTGTAATTTGAGCAAGGTTTGTCTGGGACAATTTGTCTCTGTGCTCCATGCTATCAACTGAGGCAGCTTGAAAACTGGGGTGGGGGGGGGGGAGGTACTTGCCCAGGGATGGAACCATCCAAAGTCTCACCATGGCTCAATTTAAAGAAAATGTGTTTTGTACATGAGACTTTAACACACCTCCCTAATTGTCAACCTCCAACCAGTTCATTGCCTTTAAGCTCTTCCCACACAAAAATTCTGAAGCCACCACTATTCTGAGTGATGGAATTATGATGCACTATTATTTTTAATAATAATAAACAGGCCTTCACAGGTAGATGCTATGTTATATAAAGGGCATAGGTTAAGAAAAAGTTACAAAAGTAATGCACTGATGGAATGTGGCTTTGGTAAAGTATTGGTAAACTCTCCAGCAGAGTCAAAACTGTAGCAAAGTAGAAGACTGTTCTACCTACTGTGTGTCAGGAATAAAGGTCTCTATGTTGGGAGATGGTTGTCTTTATTTTTTTTAACTGTTTTTTATCTGATTAGAAATTAATACATGCTATGTCAGTCAATATTGATTGCCTATACAAAATAGCCACCTTCTCTTTTTATTTTGAAAGAGATGGGGGACAAAGGGGAGAGGGAGAGAGAGGCAGAGACAGAGAGAGAGAGAGAGAAAGAATCTCAAGCAGGCTCCACACTCAGCTCAAAACCAGACATGGGGCTCGATCTCACTACTATGAGATCATGACCTGAGCCAAAATCAAGAGTCAGACACTTAACTGACTGAACCACCCAGGCGTCCCATCCATCTTCTTTTTTTTTTTTTTTTTTAATTTTTTTTTTCAACGTGTATTTATTTTTGGGACAGAGAGAGACAGAGCATGAACGGGGGAGGGGCAGAGAGAGAGGGAGACACAGAATCGGAAACAGGCTCCAGGCTCTGAGCCATCAGGCCAGAGCCTGACGTGGGGCTCAAACGCACGGACCGCGAGATCGTGACCTGGCTGAAGTCGGACGCTTAACCGACTGCGCCACCCAGGCGCCCCCATCTTCTTTTTTTTTAACATACTTTTTTATTGAAAAGATTTTTTTTAAGTTGGGGCTACATTCAAAAATTAAAAATTCACAGAATATAAAAATAAATGCAGTGAAAGGGCACCTGGGTGGCTCTGTCAGTTGAGTGTCTTGATTTCCACTCGGGCCATGATCTCAGGGTAGTGAGATCAAGTCCCACTCAGCTTGGAGCCTGCTTAAGATTCCCTTTCTCTCTCTCTCTCTCTCTCCCTCTCTCCTGCCCGTTCTCTCTCTCTCTCTCTAAAAAGTAATAATAATAAATGAAAGATATGTAGTAAGTCTTCTTTCCACCCCTGTCATCTGCCCAGTTCCCACCACTTTTCTTAGCATATCTTTGCAGATTCTGTTGCATATCAGGCAAATAATATAAATATAGCTTTTCCTTTTTGTCTCCCTTTTACAAAAAAGGTAGGTTATTTTTCATAGTCTAATATACACAGCTTACCTTTGTTGTGTATATCTTGGAGATCTTTCCAAATGAACTCACAGGCATGGACATATCTGTGATACACATAAACGTATTAGATTGCCCTTCGTAGAATCCTGCCAACAGAACATATTTTCAAACTTGTATTTTTACAAGTCCGATTGGTGAAAAAATGGTATCTTTGTGTAATTTGAATTTATATTGGTCTTACTCAGAATGATGATAAGCATTATTTTACATGTTTAAGAGTCCTTTCCATTTCCTATTCTCTGAACTGCCAATTCATCTCCTTTACTCAGAATTCTATTGGGTTGTTGGTCTTCCTTTTATTAATTCCTCGGAGCCCTTTATATGTTAAAGAAATTAGCACTTTGTCAAGGATGCAAATCCCATTCTGCGTCCAACCCCTACGTTTGTTTAGATCGTGGGCTACTTCAAACCTCCTGATACATACTATAGAAAACATGGAAAATAGGAAAAGAAAAAAAATAATCAGCATAATCTCACGCAAGAGCTCTCAGAGCTGACTTAAACATAAAACTTTTCTTGACCTATTTCTTTAAGGAGATGAGAGTTGCAGAAAAGAGTGGGAGGGGGGAAGGAAGGGAACATTTACTGAGCACTGGCTAATGCCTGCTGACAACATTTTATTCCTGTAATTCCATGTATAGAGCTCAATACAGCTTTATCTGACGCTTCATTTCCGTTGTACAGCTAAGAAATTTGAAGCTCAGACAAGTTAAAACAACAACAACCAGACCGAGATCATACAACTAGTAAAGAGGTGGCAGTGGGGTTCCAACTTGGATCGGTCGGAGCTTGGAGTTCCTTCCTTTTCTATAGCTCCCGTGGCTTCCTTGCCACCTGTGTTTTAAGAGTAGGCTGTTACATCCTTGAAAGATCAATAACAGCCAACATCATCAAGAGGATAGCAATCTCAAGAAAGACAACAAAGACCTTGTTGTTGTTTTGAATACCACTGGAATTCATTCACTCTCAGTTCTGGAACATTCAGAGGTCTGGAACTATGACAGTCAGCAGGAAGTAAGGCCCAGCTGTCTGCTGCTGGCTCCTGGCCACGTGTAGACAACCCTTGGTCATTTGTCAGTGTTCCCAGGGGTGCCTGCTTCATGTTAAAATCCTGGCAGAGTGCCCCACTCCACTGTATAATTGTACTGGCCATAGCAAGGCTGACTAACTCCTCTTGATGCTTCTGCTACTTCCGTGGGCCCTGTAGGCCAGAAGAACCCAGAAACAGAACAGGACACACCCATAAGTGCAATCCAAAGGCTGGAGACTCCTCCGGTTTCTTAAAATGGGTAAACACTTCACTGTCAGATTGTCAACATGCAAATAACAGGCAGAGCTTTCTTCTGGGCTAGAGTAGAATGTTAGAACTAGAGTTGGCATCAGTGTTTCCCTAACACAGCTTGGAGAGCCCTGAGATGATGGAGGAGGTTTCCATAAAGGCCCCTGTGGGGGACCAGGAAACGTTGAACAGGTGAGGGTGTTCGCACCCCAAGTTCAACCAGATCAGTTCTACTTCTGCCTGTAGCTGCCACATAAGGTTTATTTGGAGAAAGGGCTCCCAGCAAAAACAAGTATGAGAACCACTTCATCTTGCTGGTGTAGAAATTGAGGCTCAGGAAGGGTTTGATGCAGGCAATCACATGGGAAGTCAGTGGCAGGACTAGGCTTAGTGGCTGACTCAGCAGCCAAGGCTCTCTTTCTACCGTCTGGGCTCCATGATCACACAGAGTCCCCTGTTTCCTTTGTGCTGGGTCCTCATTCTATGGATTTGCAGCCAACTATTCCCCAGACCGTCAGTTGTAAATCAACTCATCCTGAATTCTCAAAAGCCCCTCTGTGTAGCAAGCTTTCAGTAACAGTGTTCTTGGCTATTCCCTCCTCTGTGGCATTCACTGCACATCCTTCTTTGAGGCATGACAGGCTGAGCCCTGTTGGAACCAGTGACAAAGGAATGATGTGCCCACCTACGGACACCAACCAAGATATCCTCCCAGACTTTGAACCAAGTGGAAACATTGGTGAAAGTTCTACAACTAAAAAAACTATCTATACATAAAGTCGTGTGATGCCCTATTTGTTTGCCCATCATTATCAACCGTCATATACCCACTTGGGCGGGGCGGGGGGGCGGGGTGCATCAGCATCGCAGACCCAGGAACCAAGGGCTGATTGGAAACAAGCGTGGCCGCAGCCGAGGAACTCGGGGTCATGATACAGACAAACAGCAACAGCTTGCTTTTATGTAACATTTTTGATATTTTGTTCCTCGTGGATTGTTTTTCATGAAACTTGATTAAGTATTGTGTTAAAATTTCTATCTTTGGTTAAAAAACGAATTCTTGATTGCTTGATTCTTGGTTCTTGAGGTTTTTTTGGCACTCCTTCAAATTTTGTGCCTCCCTCACCTGACCTTAGGCTAGTGCTCCTGCTCCCTTGCACGGTCTCAACAGCATCTCCCACCTGGGGCTTCCAGACCCAGGCTAGTCCTTTACAGAACCCAAAAACACAATAGCCCATGTAGCCAGCCAGTATTTTACCTCTTGTATCCTCCTTGAAAATCTGAAGGCCCACACTGTCACTTTTTTAGTAGAAACTTCCAGCATAGTGTGTTTATTTTTTTTTTTTACATTGAAGTATAGTTGACATAATATTATATTAGTTTCAGGTGTCCAATGTAGTGATCTGACAATTATATACGTTACAAAATGCCCACTATGATAAATGTAGTCACCATATAAACAGTATTATTGACTATATTCCCTTATGCTCTGCTTTTAATCCCCATGACATTTATTTTGCAACAGGAAGTTTGTATCCCTTCATTTCCTTCACCTATTTCACCCGTCTCTCCATCACCCCTCCTCTCTGACAACCACCAGTTTGTTCTCTATCCACATTCTTATTTTACTATGTATCTTAGCCCTCTCCACCCACTCCCACCGGCTCCAATAAGGAATTCTCTCTCAAGTCATAATTCTTTTTTGGAAAGGGCTATGTTCTCCCTCCACCTAGCAATTCCTCCTCTTAACGGATGCTGAATTGGCCCCAGGGCGAGACTTGGTTACCTTCAGGACAGAATCAGACACGTACATTCTAGAAAACTACTCAAAGGAGTTTCCAATGTGTTCATACATGGCTTGAAGTTCCCAGTGTCATTTGTCTCCCCCACATTGCTTCAGTCATTGCAATTCCTTGTTTCGACAAAAGTAATGTGGAATTTGGGAATGTCTTAGTGTGAGCTTCTCAGGCACCTTCCTTCCCTCACAGCTGTTGATTGTGAAACAACCACCACTGACTTGGAAATCGTATGCTAATGAAGTGTGTGGTCCGTGAACAAACTGAGGGATTGGTGGCAAATAAATTGTGCAATGCCCCCTGCTTTGCAACACACCGACAACAGGTGCAAAAACACGAGGTCGAAGAGGGTCAGGAAGGTGGTTTTGCTCTTTTCCTTCTTCTAGCAGTATCTTAGAAATGTAGTTAGCAACATGCTTGGCCATTTGCTTGCCCAAATTAGTCCAGAGTGGCTGGCTGTGGTTGGCTGTGACTGGCACTCACTTCCCAAAGCCTCACCAGACTTCTCTCAGTGGTAAGGCAACCAGCTGCGGAGATCAGGCTTATAGCACCAGCACCCTGAGCTTCTTACACGTTCCCCACCTTCCACTCCAGTGACTCCGCCCATTTTTGTTTATGTGTCCTCAGTTTTGCTCACATCCTTAAATCTGGGACGTCCCTTCTGAATTCCATTTCTTTCCTTCTTGTTCTCATTAAGGCCGGAAGGAGTCAGGTCCCCGAGGAGCTGTTTTGGAGGCTCACATCTGGAGTTTGCTACCCTTTGGTTCCATGGTTATAATCTGAGCCTGCTGTGGGATGGGTTTGAACATCTGCAGTGAGATTCATATCTGAATCAAACGAAGATAATTTGGAATTCCATTGTAATTTATTGACTTTCTAGTCGTACCTACTGCATTATGGTTTTGGTGTTTGCTGTAGAGATTACAATATATTTGAATTCTTAATGTGTTAAACTCAGCTTCAAGTTAATATTGTACTACTTCATGTAAAATACAGAAATCCACATCATTTATACTATAGTTCTAATATGTGTTACATCTACATACATTATAAATTCCACATGACAATGTTATAATTTGGGGTTTTGCTTACATGTAGACGATGTTGTTCTGTTTCTTCATATATCAACTAATTTTGGATTATATGGCAGACATTATGAAAAACATGTTATAGAGAATCTGGATTCTGTTATGTTCCTCTGAAGAGTATTGATTTTTTTTTTTTAAGTCAATTCCTTGTGCATGCATCATTCAGAGATTAGTCAGAGATTTAGACAGTTTAGAAACTAAAGTTTGGGGCTTTCCTTCTCTGTTCCTTTCCTTTTTCAGGGTTTTCTCTTCTTCCAGCCAGTAAGATATGATTTTCCACTTGCTTTACTCACCCCCACAAGCCACAGACAGGGATCTTCCCTCAGGCTAACAGCTATTAGAAAAAGGGGCAGAAGGAGAACATACCCAGTGCCCTCTACTTTGTCTGTTGTCATACTCTTCCACTATCTGTGTGCTTTTATTCACTTTTTGGTATCTTCAAGTAATTGAATTTTTTCGGTATCTCTTGTCCAGAGTTCTCAGTTTTTATCTTTATGTAGGTTGGCTCAATAGAGACCACTTAACCAAACCAAAACCAGAACTCTCTCAAATAATATTGGTTGGATAATTCTCCTTACGTAAAAATGGCATAGGGCAGGTGGAAAGACAATTTGCAGTTTTATTAACAACCTGGTGACAGTTCCAGCTCCATAAATATTTTTGGAGCACCTTCTAAGTTCTAGTCACTGTGACAGTTACTGAGAATACATAAAGCCCACAAGCTCTGTTACACTTTTATTCTGGTTAAGAGGGAAATACAACCTCCTTTCCTTCTGGCCTGTAACACGTGAGCTATTTATTACCTTAGCTGGGAAAAGAAGGGGTTAAATTCATGACCACAACTGACGGAGATGATAGAAAGACACACAGTTCTGTACCAGATGTATCCCTGCCTGTCCTATTTCCCTTTCCCCCAAACCAACTCAAGTGATGCAATTGATGTTTTGTTCTTTTCCCTTCTTTTACGATGGGGGAAAAAAAGTGATGCTCTAAAAGGTTCAGTGTAACTTGTCTGTAGTCTCATCACTAGCAAAGGGAGGGATTGGGTCTAAACCCTTGTTTCTTTCCACTCCCATTAACCAAACTTGGAGATGTTTGGTCTCTACCTCAAACTTACTGTCTGACTCTGGGCAAAACAGGAGACTTCTATTTCCTCTCTGTAAAGATAAAACTTACATGTACCCTTGGTACCCAACCTCACCCTTCCAAGATAAACTGGATGACTTAAGAACCTTTCAAATACTTTAGGTCTACACTTCAAATACCACGGGGATGAATTGTCTCCAAGGTGCTTTGTTTTAGTCTAGGAACCTCTGAGTTTCAGACAATCTGTAAACATTAATATGCTGGGTCTTTCTCTGAACTCTTCATGGTTCTTCTTGTTCTATCCCTTATTCAACACCTCTTACACCCTGTCTTCTAGAGGGCACCATCTATCAGTCTTTTCTCTGTAAGGATTGCAGCACCTTAGATGCAGCAGTGGTATTTAACAATAATAGACAAGAACAACAATGCTTTATAGCTAAAGCATGTTTTTTATTTTCCAACCTCCTCTTTCAGATATTATTTCATTTGATCTGCACAATGCTTTGGGGGTAGACTCCATTATACTTTCTCCTTCACCAAATGAAATACTAATTACATTATTTTAATGTCTTTTTTTTTTTTTTTAATGAGAACATTATTTCTATTTTAGGAAGGCAAGTTTTATGTGCCAAAGAACACAAGATCCCTAAGAGATTCTCAGTCTCTGACAGTCCCTCAGTGTCAGGGTTTATTTCCTATTTTCTTCGTATCCCAATCGCCTAACTCTGTATTTATAACATAATCAGTGAGCGTTTGACAAAAATAGTAATGATAAACCTAGCACTTATTAAGTTTTAATGTAGTATCTAATTTTATAAATGGTGTATAAACAAATCTCAAAAAATCCAGGCTCCAGTTCCAACCCTGCCATTCAATAGTGTCATGGTTTGGGCCCAATTACTTAACCTCTCTGGGATTCTGCAACAGTCTGCCTCACTCAAGGGCACAAAGTCAGTAAATGGCAGATCTGGGCTTTGAACCCACATTCCAAGACCCATGAGTTCTTTCCATTGATTCTTCTCCCTTTATGCTCTCTTTCCCACGGGAAAAAAATAATATGGAAATGTGACAAGTTATTGGGAAAATTTACACTTGATGCTATGTAATCTGGGGACAAAAAACTCCCTCATTTATTTTCTGCCTAATTGGTGCAGTTCTTTCTCTACTAGTTGACCAGGCGGTGCTGTTTTCGTGGACCCCTAAGGCACAGAGCACAGGGAGAACTTAGAAAGGCAGTTCACCCCAGCAGTGTTGGACAAGGTGAGCCCAGTGTAACAAATCCACCAAAGGAGTGCTAAAGGCCCATGGGTTCCAGCATCCTTCCAAGAGGAACATGCTGAACTGCATCGTTTGGGTATAAACATGTGTTTCTTCTCAAAAGAAACAGACTCCCCCAGCAAGCCTTTTCTGAGCTATAAGCTGGACCAATCTGTTTGCTTGTGAGGGTCGACTCCCAGCTGATGTTTTTGGTTGTTCTTGGCTCCATGAGCAAATGGCCATAAGGGAGTGATTGCTGCGGCTTCCGCAACTTGGCAACCAAAGCTCTTGGGTGTTCACTGGGTGTTTTCAATCCTGACAGCTACTTTGGGCTCTCCGGAGAGACCAAGGCAGACAGGCAAAGAAGAAATCCAGGTGGTGGGCAAAGAAGAAGACCTGGGGCAAGCCAGAGATGGATAAAGAATTGTCAAATGACCCTGAAAACACACAAATAAGACAAGTGAGATGTATTCTGAACATCCACAGGACTTCATCCCAGTACTGGTTCAGATGTTTTGCCTAGAGCTGTAGACATAAGCTCTTCCCATGTAGAAACCTAGATGGTTTCTAGATGGAGATGTTTGAGTAGCCGTGTGTAACTGCTTTCAAGCTCTTTTCCTTATGTGCCACGTTTACCACAGAGGTGGCAGAGGGGTGGATTGTGACAATGCTGAGTTATACCCTAAGGGCATGTAGACACCCACGAACCAACTAAGAAGCAAATCAGCCACAGTGGGAAAAGCAAGGGGACCGTTTCTAACCTCAGTATATTCACTTCATAAACTGAAGCAAAATCCTTAGCTTGTCCATGGCAGCAAAAATCAAGGCTGAGCAATGAAATCCCCAGAAGATGTGGGTTCTAGTGTGAGCTCTTCCATTATTCAGCTTTGCAACTTTGTGGCCCCAGTTTCCTAAAATCTGGGCTCCGGATACAGGAAAGAGAGAGGCAGCACAACACGGGAGGGAAAAAGTGCATCAACTTTGGACACCAAGGGCCTGCAGAATGTCATTTAACCTCGCATTGCTGACTCAATGCAAAAGTTGTTTTTCAGCAAGTATTCATGAAGCATTGACAAGGCTCTGGGAATGTGGCAAAGAGCAAAACAGACCAAATCCTTGTTCTTGTGGACCTTTTACCTTTAGATAGGCAAATCGATAATCAGAAATAAACAAACACATGGACACGGGATATAATGCCAGATAGTAATAAGCTCTACGAGAAAATGAATAAAGCAGGAGAAGGAAAGAGGGAGGGTTGGCCATTTTAGTTAGAGGAGCCAGAGGCAAATAACACCAACCTCAGAAAGTTATTGTGGAAAAGCTAAAAGGGAATATATTTCACCGGCAAAACACGAAGCAGACGTACCATAGCACTGAATGTTTAAGTGGCTAACTGGCCTACTTCTCATAAGATAAGAGTAGGGTTTTCAGGCTACGTCCACGACTGAGAAACAAGCTAAGCCTGACTATTGCTGCCATGTCACTTTCCCTGGCTCCTTTCCACGCGGCTTCCTTAGGTTTGGGGGTGTTTTGTTTTGCTTTGCTTTGCTTTGTTTTTCCTCATTCCTGCAGAGGGAACTTGACCTCTGGTAGCAGGAAGTGAACAAATGTAAAAACTTCTCGGAGCAGTGGTATTTGATACCACTGATGATGCATCCCTGGTTCATCTCTGTTCCCCACCTTTCAGGGCTCAGCACAGGGCTCAAGGTTTGGAGCGTGACGCCTGTTTGTTTTGGAGCGATCCATCCACCAGGTGGTAGAACCTTCCCGTTCAGGAAATGAGCCCTGAAGCAATCAGGCCAGTGGACTCCATCTACCCAGAGTATAACAAAGGGCTCCACTGTGCAGCCATATCCTGGCCCAGAAAATGTCTACAGGTAGCAATACCCAGACCATGCCCTAGCCTGACTCTTGGGCTCAAGGTTCTGACTTACATCTCTGCGAATTCATGGAGGTTAGGGCTTTAAGGCGGTTTTAAAAGGGAAGGCATCTGAGAGGTGACACTTCCCCGTCAAAAGCCAAACTCTGTTTTGCTCAAGTGTGACTCAGTATATACATTTCTGAGGAGTTTCTGCCTCCATGTTAGGGCAAAGCTTTACTGGAGGCTATAGGATATTTAACAAAACAGCTTACAGATCATGATCTGTTGTCATAGGTAGCATTATGGGAGATTATAAAGTAAGAAAAAACATTTTAAATGTTTCTGGCTGTCCAGTCCACAGGCACTTTCCAGTGGAACGTGAATCTGTTGTTGTTCCACATGGTCCTCACCTCAAACACCGTGTAGAATGAACTTTACCCTAGAAACCCACGCTGACCAGCTTCCAGATCCCTAGCGATCCTCACATCCTGCTATCCACGCCCTTATGTAGCCCCCCTCCTCGCTGAATCAGTAGTGATTTGTGTGGTCAGTGGAGTAGAGCAGAAATGACAATAGGTCATTTCAGAGGCTAGGTCAGAAAAGACACGGCAGCTCCTACCTTGGCCTCTTAGATTACTCCCTCTGGGGTAAGTAAGCCACCATGCCATAAGAATTCTCAAGCAGCTCTCCAGAGAGGCTCACACGAAGAACACCTACAACATCTCACCTATAGGCAGGCATGTCAATGAGCAGCCTAGGAAGTGGATCCGCGGCCCCAGTCAAGCCCTCCAATGACTGCATCCTCAGCAATGTCTAACTACAACCTAACGAGAGACCCCGAGCCACCACCCAGAGAAGTCACTCCCATGTTCCTGACCCACACTGTGAGAGGTAATAAATTATTATGGTTTGAAGCCACCAGGCTTGGGGTAATTTGTTACGCAGAGGGTGATAACTAATACAAAACCAATTCTGAATTACTAGGATTGAAAGGAAGAAACCAGTCTGTTACACACGCTCAATACTGGATTCCAATCAATGCTATACTATTTTGCCCAACACCACAGCAGCGATTTTTAGAGAACTATTACCTGAAATTGGCATTGGATTTTCAGTACTAGTTAAGGGCCAATCTTTGCCTTTAAGACACTCATGGGCATTCTAAAGGAATAAACCATTTTTTTTTTTAGTTTATTTTTGTTTATTTTGAGAGAGAGATAGAGAGCAAGCAGGGAAGGGGCAGAGAAGCAGGCTCCCTGCTGTCAGCACAGAGCCTGATGTGGGGCTTGGACCCATGAACTGTGAGATCATGACTGGAGCTGAAGTCAAGAGTCAGACACTTAACCGGCTGAGCCACCCAGGCGCCCTCAAGGAATAAACTTTTTAAGCATTGCCTCTGAATATGATCTCCCAGATGTGCTGGGTTTCACATTGTCTTTACATTCTGTAGATGATACATTGGATTTCCTATAGTTATTAGCCGAAGACTACCAGAGAGGTGGACATTATCTCACTTCTGGCACTTCTGGCTTGGTATGCACATAGCCAGAGCGGATCCCTCCCTCTAAAGAAGGCCAGCAGGCCAGTGGATGCAGGTGCTGGTGGTTACAAATTGAACCAGTGAACTCAGAAATGGTATAAGGTGGGAGAACATGGGTGGGGACACCAACCATCTGCCTCAGTTACCAAGTCAAGGCCTCAGCCTCAGAAGAAGGCACAGATCTGAGACCAAGGAGCACAATCAAAGCCCAGCTATCCACACGGGTGTTCAAGTCAGGGCCGGACTAGTCGCAGAGGCATCCTAGACCTGATTGGTAAGTCTGACCTTCCTAAATCACTCTTGCCGGGAGCAAAAAGGAGGAGGCTTAGAGACTGGGAGTCCCTCCCATGCCCCTCCACCCTAACCGCAGGCACAAGATCAGCTACGCTCGCCCTGTTGGGACTGTGCTACCACATCCTTTCCTTGCTGCACGCTCTCACCTGAAGCAACTCGTCTGCTGTGGACCACCCTATTGAAGGGACAAGTTAGTCCTTCAGAAATAAATTCACCAAGGAATTTAAAGAACCAAAGGACAGCACTCTTCCTCTTAAGGAAATCAATGAGTTAAAGTAGGGCTTGGCACACAGTTGGTGCTCACAAATGTTAAGCTGGTTTCTCCCCAGCCCCTATCACCACTGCCTTGGGACGGCCAGGCAGGAACGGAGTCATGATGTTAATCCAAATCTGCACGCCGAACTTTCTTGTTTCTCAACAAAGAAAACACGACATTGGCACTGAGTCCTTCAATGCGTAGTGGTACTGCTTTTTTCACTGGGAATCTGCTTTGCTGGTGGCTTACTTCCCAGGCCTCATTAGCCAGTCCAATAGGATAGAGCCTGTGGGAAGAGCCAGCACGGGGAACAAACCAACACCTGGGGCTTGGACTTGAGGAACCTCCTGATTTCTTCATGACTAACCCAGTAGAGTGGTGCCATGGTATTTCACACTCGGGTCACACTAGAAAAATAATTTTTTCCTCCAAACTCCCCAGCCTATGTTTTAATGTACCTCAAAGAAGGGACTTAGATAGGGAGCAGAAGCAGAAAAGGTTTTGAGGGTCCTTTTTCTCTCTTGCATTTGCTTCTCTAACTTCAACCTCCAGAGGGCACTGATCTTCAAAAGACTAAACCCAAACACCAAGCCTGGGCACGGCTGAATGCCAGCTGTTGGCTGAATAGGGTGGGGAGATCCTCAGCAGTTGCTAATTCTCTGTGAATAATTGATACTTGTGAAATTGAACCAGAGACTTCATTAGCACTTATAAATGGGATTTCTTCCCCCTGCTAATATAAGGAAGTCCCAAAGCCAGGGGTTTGGCTACTCTTCAGGTCCTCCTCTTACAGAGGTTCCCTCACCTCCTCACTATTAGCTCCATGCATCTTGTAGGCTTCCTCTGGAAATACTCAACATTTCTTGGTCATGCTGACTACCTGGGTAACATCAGACACTGGAAGAAACCTGGTTGCCCAAGGAGCCAGTCCAGAGACTTTCAGGACCACCAGGAGGCAGCGGTGATGCTTCACAACTGTGTGTTAGCAAACAAGGATGGAGTTTTTTGAGGTTAATAGACGTGGTTTCAGATCTTACCTCTGCCTCTCGCTAGTTACACGACTTTGGATAAGCCGTACTTGTAAATAGAAACAATAATGAATCGCATAATAGCTTGGCATAGAATAACCTCTTTTGGACGTATAAAACACTAGCGCTGTTCCTGGCACAAAATAATTGCTTTGTAAGACTTCCTTCCTCAACATCTCTCTCTCTACCTTTAATAATACCACACAGGACGGATGGATTCCTGCAAGGTTTTCTACAGAAGCCTCAGTCACTTACTTGAACCAAATCTTTGCCTCCTTAAAAAGAAACGTTTTTTTTCATTGGTCTGGCACACACACACACACACACACACCCAGAAAATAAGGAAGGGTGAAGACCAATGTGAGAGTCAGAAAGCCAGCTAATCTAGGGACCCTGGGCTGTCTTTATCTTTGTACCCTGACTCTTGTGGAGCTGGAAGGGAGTGGGCAGAGTCTCCCGCGACACAGCAATCTTTGGGGAATGAGACTGGAAACTTCCTTAGCAGAAAATTCTCCTACAACGTGAGGCACCATGCTTCCCCATCCCTTCCTCCAGTGTCTTACATGTTTCAAAGGTGATACCTGAGCCAAGTTCTACGATGAGTAGAGAAAATGCAGAAACAAATCTTGGGTAAATGCACCTCCCTTGTGTCCCGGATATTACCCAACAACTCATTGGGCTGCTGCCATGGAACGAGCCCAGTTTAAATCCCGAGATGGCTGAAATCCTTGTCCTCAATGATCTTTGTCTACCAAGGGAGACAAGTAATAAACAAGCAATGACAACATCGTGTAATAAGCTCTGTGTTTGGAGGCAAGTACCACATGCCTAGGACTGACCTTGCGGATGAAGATCTGGGCTGTACTGAGGACGAGCCACATCCTTCATCACTTGCCATCCCGTCTTTGGCCACCCAGATAACTTGCCTGGGCTGAACCTTCTTTGAGTTCTCTGTCCACTGTGCTATCCTGTGACTTCTGTGCCTCAGCCTATTTGTCTTAAATAAGGACCAGAGTTTAGACCTTGAGTACTGCAGGAAGAGATCTAACCAAGGCCTAAACGGGGGGAAAATGTGAAGAAAATTGGACTTTTAAAATGTTTTTAAACGTGTTTTTAGAATTTGTTGTGAGGCTCTCGATTACAAAGCTGAAACTATCTTGAAAACAAACAAGCAAGCAAGCAAACAAACCGGAATTTACCAACCATCCTGTTTTTTTTTTCTGGGGCTGTTCCAGTTTTTAAACTGAAAATCCCATGGCCTAGGAAACCCCTCAGTTGGGACATACTGGAATGGTTGGTCAAGCTAGTTGTGTTCTGAACACAGAAGTACCAGCAGAGCACAGAGATAAGGTACCAACCCAGTGCTTCAGCCTGGAACCATGAATGCATAAGCTAGTAAATGGCCAATCCACAAGGCCCACGTTGCTTCCTGAGCATGAATGTGGAGATATATAATATTTATCAAACACAAAAATTGGTTAAGTACTGAATGAATATGAGACTGTATTTAAAAAATACGAGAAATTGTGGTTTTTTGTTCTTGACAAAAGGTCTAGAGAATAACTTTCCAAGTCACTGAGGGAGACTGTGCCTTGCGTTTTCTTGGAGAGGCTTCACAAAATCACATAGAGGTTAACAGCATGGGCGTTGATATAAGACAAATCTGACCCTGAAGCTTGGCTTTAGGCTTATAGACTGTGTGACCCAAGGTAAAGTTTTTAACCTCTCTGTGCATTAATTTCCTTTTCAGGAAAATGACAATTTCTACTCAAAGTCTTATTTTATAAATTAAAATGATCACAATATATGAAACATAATGATTACTCAATAAATATTACCTGCTATCAAAAGAAAAACAAGAAGAAGAACAAATACCTACCGTTTTGTTATCTCTGGGGTACCAAGAAAAGTTAGCAAGAGGCTAAGAGTTAGATGGCTCATGAAAACAGTTTTGCCATGAAGTATTAGGAACACGGCTTTAGATTAATTTGGGTACTATATTTGCATATATTCCTATTTTCATAGATTGAGCCTTGAGCTGAACATCTTTATTTGCCTGTCCAATTTCACCATCCATCTTTTTCTCCATCCGTCTTTGTGCCCTGGAGGCTGGCCTCTGTGGTTGACGTCAGTGGACTTCTGGCCCTTGGATTGGGCTCAAGTCATCTGACTGCTTCCCAGAACTGAAGGTCACAGCTCCTGTCCAGAGCCCTCTCCACCCAGCCCTCTCTGCCTCCAGGTCTCTGCCTTCCTGCTCCTGTCACTCCTTCAGGCTTGGAGATGTTGATGGCTCCTTCCTTGACCAGCCTCGGAGCTCTGCACCGTCCTCTGGGGTTTCCCAATAGCCTGACCACACGTTCATAAATCATCCCATTGTAAACTCTCAATTTATCCAACTGAATGTGTTTTTTGTTTCCTGCTAGAAGGCTGACAGACACAAATATCAGGAGAACATCTAGCTCAGTGATTTCCAAACACAAGTTTGGGCAGAGTTCTGGACTGGCCACATCAGAATCACGTATGGAGCTTTTGAGAAAACAGATTCCTGGACCTCGTACCTGGAACACTAGTTCAGAGGCCTCCCACTGTACTCCTGCTACAGAGCCAGATCTGGGGAGAGTTCACCGCCGAGGCCTCCAGTGCAGCTGGACTCTTTTCTCATCAATGTTTTTTGTTCTTGCTTCACATTTCACTCTCTTTGATGTCATTTTGGTTAGAAACCAGAAAATACAGCACATACAGAAACTATATATAGCCTCTAGAAAGGTGATGTCCATTAGGGTGGAAATTTTGGTCTATTTCTTTCGGGCCTAGAACACTGCCTGGCACGTCGTTGGCCCTCGGTGAGGATGTGTTACGTGAATGTTAGATGAATCATTTACTGAGAACGTTTGCAGAGCTTTGCAGGGCTGAGATGAGTTCAAGTTGGTGACCTCAAGGAGGATGTGACCTAAGCTCCACATTTGATAAAGATCCAAATAAACAAGTGATCTTGATAGAGAAAGGTGAATTCATCATGGGAGTTAAGTCACTTGCTGCATATAGGTATAATTTCAAACTAGTGGCTTTCCTGGAATTTTTCCCCGTCCGTCCTTGGAAGCTTGCTGTGCAGTCCGCTAGACGGGGTGGCTTATGCTAAAAGCCAGGAAGTTACTGGCCATATGGGGAGGTACTTTTGAGGTGAAACTTTTTTTTACTTTCCCCTGCTCTACGCTATTACAACCTCCAGAGGACTTGTGGTAACATTTTTAACCCAGAGGTTGCTGTACATTTTCAATTCGAGTGTTCAAAATAAATTTCTGAGCAGAATAAAAGCCCAGAGTCAGGCACGTCCTTCCTACACCCTACCTAGTTCTACCCAGTCCTCTACCTATTCCCAATTGCCCAGGGGGACTTGTCCCTCCTTTTTTTTCCCCACCACTGTCCCTTTCTTTTTGCATTGCTAACAACAACAACAACAACAACAACAAATCTCTTGGCTTATATTTTTCTAACAATACACATCAGCAAAACTGCTAACTAACTGACCACTTTTCATGCCAAGACTAAATTGGCTTGAATAAACTTGGTTAGAGAGCGTTCTAAACCTTTCCTTTTAAAAAAAAAATTTTAACATGTATTTATTTTTGAGAGACACAGAGTATGAGTGGGGGAGGGGCAGAGAGAGAGGGAGACACAGAATCTGAAGCAGGCTCCAGGCTCTGAGCTATCAGCAGAGAGCCTGATGCGGGGCTCGAACTCACGGACCGCAAGATCATCAACTGAGCTGAAGTCAGAGGCTCAACTGACTGAGCCCCCCAGGCGTCCCAGTTGGAGAGTATTCAAGAGTAAGAAACACACTTCTCCAACTCTTTAAATGGATGATATGGCTCATACCCTTTGTGAACAGCATCTTTTCTAAATGACCATGGTCATTATGGTGAAAATCAATTATTGATTTTAAGGTGTTTAAAACCCACTGACTGCCTAGCAGCCAAGAAATGTATAGCACTACTTGGTCTTTTTATAATTGGCCCCAGCCCAATGCATTTGGTCAGTCTGTTGTTTGCTCTTTACAGCTTTTCTGTCCCCTCCTTTGCTGATTCTGGCTGGCTCTTGTCAGGATGCTTGTTCCTATGAAATTGCCCCCAAAAAGAGCTCTCTGGGCAGGTGAGGGGTCACTTGGGGCTTTTATGCACGTGTGTATTTCTGCTCGGAATTATGCAGGAGCTGATCTGAGAGGAATCTTCACAATTTGAGAGTTGTTATGAAATGAGAAAGTTCTAGGAATTAGCAATAAACTGACAATTCATCAGATGTCTAAAAATAGTTTTTAAAGATTCGAAGCAAAGATTAAGAAATTTGTGCCATTTAACTTAGAAAATAAGTCTGATGAATGATTAGATCTTGCTTCTCAAACATTTGTTACATTTCGGAGCATATGCAACTCTAATTAGAGAACAGGAGACAGAATGGAGAAAGAAAGAAAATGACTATGAAGGTTACTTGAAACGTCCTTCCAAAGGGAGTTACAGAATCAGCTGGCCTTGTAATCCCTACACCTAGCATGGTTTCCTAAATTTACCTGGAACCCCGGACTGAGGAACAAGGTGGGGGGTGGTGGTGGTGGATGCTATGCGTTCTCCAATTTCCTTCTATAACTTCAGAATTCGGAAAGTTCATTTCCCTATGGTCCTCCTGCAATTTTATACCTGTTTAAGGTATCTTGTCCATGGATTCAAAACTATGCCTAATCTCTTCAATAGCTTGGTTTTTGTTGGAGTGTTACAGCAGATAAGATAAGATAAGATAAGATAAGATAAAAGATTTCTTACTTCACCTAAAAAATAAAAATAAAAACAAATAGAGAGGAGTGCTTGGTGGCTCAGTCGGTTGAGTGTCCAACTTCAGTTCAGGTCATGATCTTGCAATTAGTGGGTTCAAGCCCTGAGTCAGGCACTGTGATGACAGCTCAGAGCCTGGAGCCTGCTTCGGATTCTGTGTCTCCCTCTCTGTCCCTCCCCTGCTCTCCCTCTGTCTCTCTCTCTCTCTCTCTCAAAAATAAACATTGGGGCACCTGGGTGGCGCAGTCGGTTAAGCGTCCGACTTCAGCCAGGTCACGATCTCGTGGTCCGGGAGTTCGAGCCCCGCGTCAGGCTCTGGGCTGATGGCTCGGAGCCTGGAGCCTGTTTCTGATTCTGTGTCTCCCTCTCTCTCTGCCCCTCCCCCGTTCATGCTCTGTCTCTCTCTGTCCCAAAAATAAATGAAAAAAAAAAAAAAAAAAAAACGTTGAAAAAAAAAAAATAAACATTAAAAATTTTTTAAAAATAAGAGAAATGGAATTCAGGATTTTTAAAATATAGTATTGTTTCTGCTCTTTGGAAGTATCTATGCCCCAAAGCATCCTAACTAAGCCCAGCACCAGTCTCTAGCATTAGATACTACTCTGCATTATATATTGGGGAAATCGGAATTATTAGGAAGGAAACCATGTGGAAAAACAGAGGTTAGCAGATACCCAGTATCTTCCATAAGATAGCAGAGGCGTGTATTTACCCTCTATGAAACGTGGGTCTAGTATTCTCTGGTCTCGTGTTTGTATCTCAAGAACCAAAATTCAAGCAGTGGAACATGGACTGACTGTCCCGTGGTTGCCTGGAATTAGTCAGGCGAGGTATTTACTGTTCAAGAAAAAGTGTCCTCCCATAAGTACCAGCAGGCTTCATCTGCCCTGGAAGGCCCTCCCTGAACTTAGTCACAACTCCACCCCATTCTAGGGAGGAAGTCATCAAACAAATGATTCAAAGCATTTTCATTCGAAAATAATAATAAAACTGACAATGCCTTCCTTTCATAGCACAGCAGAAAAACCCCCATGACCAGGGAAGCAGCCTGCCTGTTACCTGCATGACTTGGCAACTGGGGCCCGCTGCCACGGGAGAAGTTTGTCTGTGGTACCACAGTGGCTGAGAAAGGGCAAATATATTCTTAGAGCAACTGTGTGGTTGAATCGCCGAGAAGTCAATCGAGTCCCAACTGCTCGCATTTAGCAATTTTTGTTAAATTATAGCTCTCTGAGGATTCTCAGAGAATTCTAGTTCTCTGAGGAAACATCAGGTGACAGAGGACA
This sequence comes from Prionailurus viverrinus, assembly GCF_022837055.1. Lineage (NCBI taxonomy): Eukaryota > Metazoa > Chordata > Mammalia > Carnivora > Felidae > Prionailurus > Prionailurus viverrinus. Next base: position 44,933,487 of record NC_062565.1, read on the forward strand.
ACAGAGGAGAGGAAACCGGTGTTGGGGCCAAAGAAGGCAAAACAGCAAGAAGAGAGTCAAGTCACCTGTCCGTCCTCACAAAACCACCGGTTTCAGACTGACCTGCCCGCTGCAGGTCTATCCTCAGTCCGCGCTCCAGTTACGACACACAAATCACGGAATTTTGGAGCTTTAAAGAACTTCAGAGAGAATATAGTCTGCCTCTCTCATTTCAGAGGTGAAGAAATAGACACAGGGTCTGTTTCTTCTCGGCGTCTGCAAAGTGATTTGCTGAGTGTCCCGGAAGCTGACCGGGATTAGAAGTGGGGTCTCCTAACTGCTCATCCAGTACTCTTTCCACGTGTCATTCGAGGAGCTTTCCCGGCCTAATGGCCCAAATTGCGGGACACAGGCTTTAGGCTAGATCTGCCTGTGGAAAGGAAGGGAGCAGTGGTAAGCCAACTTTTATAGGGAACTCCCAAGGAAGTCATTCTGTACTCAGGCGGGTCCCCAATACCCCCAGAGGCCTTATTTTTCTCTTCTTAGTGGCCCAGCAGAATATTGAAATGCATGTTAAGGTAACCTAAATGGCCATGCTTTTGATGGCAGCTCAAATTTCCAGTCTTTCAAGGACAACATACCCACCGGCCCAGGGATACTGGTTTCCAACACTTTCACACAGCCCGTGGTGGCCTTTGAGAGACTCAGCGCCTTAGTGGTCACAGCCTTCCTAGCTGGCCCAGAAGCAGCCAAGACACCATTTCTCTTTGGCCTCCAGAACTAGAGCCTGTGCACTGGCGGGACAGGAGAGGATTCATGTACCAGGAGAGTGAAATGGAGGAGCTCCCTGTTGTCGTTTTTGTGATCGTTGCTGCTGCCTCTGGACCAGGAACGGCTCGGAGTCTCGATTCTCTGCTTCCCCGTGGTGGGCGTTTTCTCCAGGTCTCCAGCCCCAACTCACCTCAAGCTGTAGGCTTGTGTCTCTCGGGGTCTGCAGGGGTCTCCACGGGACGTCCTCTATCACCTCATTCTCAGCAAACCTGAAACTGAACTCACTCTTCCCCCCTGACAGATGGACACCTCCATTTCTGTTTGAAAAACACCCAGCATCCTCCCAGTTCCACCTCTGTGTTACTTTCTAAGCCCCTCCCCCTTTCCCGTTCCCGCCTGGCGTGTCCTCCGGTCTCCGTGTCTCTTCCAGGCTCCTTGTCTATGTGTAAAGTCTTATCTTCGGCCTGTAGCACCAGAACAAATCACTATGCTGCAAGCTCCACGTTGCGTGCTCAATGCATAGGAAACAATACATTTCTGTTTGTTTAGGTCACTCAATGTGCAGTATTTTGTTAGGGCAGCCTTAGCGAACTAGGACACTGCCTGCCTTTCCCTTCGCAGTTCCAGGGTTTACTCTGGCATTTCAGTCCTCCGGGCTGATTTTTTTGGCACGCCATCCCCAGGCTGATTGTTTGGCACCCCACTCCCTTTGTCTGATCTGGTGAACTGCTAATCCTTCCAGATTCAGCTTAAGTGTTCCTTCTTCTGTGATCCGTTTGGGAGACATCCCCTCCCAAGCCAAAATTGATCTCTTCCTCCTCGGTCATGACTCACCAGGGACTCTTGGCTATAGAGAACAAACTGGTGATTGCCAGAGGGGAAGTGGGGGGGGGGGGGGGGAGGCGATGAGTGAAATAGGTGGTAGGGGTTAATAGCACACTTATCATGATGAGCACTAAGTAATGTATAGAATTGTTGATCGCTGTATTATATACCTGGAACTACTCTAATACTGTATGTTAACTATACTGGAATTGAAATAAAAAGCATAATAAAAAAATACTGTTGCTCTGACCCTACTCCCGAAGATTCTGGTCAAATGGTCTGGGTGGGGTTCTGGCATCAGTGTTTATCGAAAGCCCCCCAGGTGATTATAACGTGCTGCTGGGACAATACACATTGTATTAACATTTATTTATTTTTGAGAGACTGAGAGAGACAGAGAGCAAGTGGGGGAGGGGCAGAGAGAGAGGCAGACACAGAATCTGAAACAGGCTCCAGGCTCTGAGCTATCAGCATAGAGCCCGATGTGGGGCCCAAACCCACGAACCATGAGATCATGACCCGAGCCGAAGTCGGACGCTTGACCGACGGAGTCACCCAGGCGCCCCAATACACGCTGTATTAGACAGTGCCCCTGAGGGATAGGGTTTCCACCTTATTCTTTGATCTGCTGCTACCCTGAATAGTGTCAAGTAAGCACTTCCTAAATATTCCTTGCCCTGGATGAAGGACCCCAGACCTTTTGTCTATTCTCTGTTTCTCTCCTCATTTCTCTTCATTTAATATTTTCACCACTGCTAAAAAAATAAAAATAAAATAAAAACATACATGAACCAAACCCTCTATAAAATGGCAATTTGAGATTTAGAGAAATCAGACTGTCTGAAACCAGCACAGGCAGGGGGACATTGAAATATGTTAATAGCATTTTAAAGGAAGGTAAAGCAAAAATGCAGAAGCCCGTGTTCAATATCCGTTTCCCCACCTTCTCATGTTTAAAGTAATCTCTTTGCTCTGTGGGAGCACAGAACGTGGGAAACCAAACTGCCTCATCAACTCCGCACTCCTACACCCACGCCTTTCCCTCCAGGGATTTCAGAGAGGAAATAGATGCTATATTTATGCTTTTCTAATGCCTTTAGCCAATCATCCCTCAGTGACAGTGAACTATGGGAAGATTTGGGACCTCTGGTTTTCCTTCTAGCACCCCCATTTAGCTCCTTTCAAATACCCGGTGCCCTCACAAGTCTTTCTCCCTTTCTTCTCCCTCTAAAACTCTAAAACGATGCGGTGTCTGGATGGCTCAGTCAGTTAAGCACCCGACTCTTGACCTCAGCTCATGTCATGACCTCACGGTTTGTGAGATCAGGTCGTGATCTCGGGGTTCCTGAGATTAAGCCCTGCATCGGGCTCTGTGCTGAAAGCTTGGATCCTGCTTGGGACTCTCTCTCTACCTCTCTCTCTGCCTCTCCCCAGCTCACGTGCTCACTTGCTCACTCTCAAAATAAATAAACTTAAAAAAAAAAAAGTCTAAGGTGAAATGACTGATAAAGAGCTATTTACTTTCATTTTTTTCTGGAGCTAAAATGAACGTTCCTCACACAAAGTTTAGAAAAATACAAAAAATATTAAAAATTAAAAATAAAAAGGATTGGTAATCCTACCATGAAGAAGTAAAAACTGTTAAGATTTTGGTATGTTTTGTCATATATTACATATCTATACAAGGAAAAGTCCATAAATATATACAATGCATGTGAGTAAATGAGTGAGAGAGGGAGAGAGAGGAGGGAGGGGACAGAAGGAGGGCAGGGGAAGGAGGAAGGAAAAAAGGGAAAGGGAGAAAAGGAAGAGAATACATACTGACCGTCTCATGGTGAGGAGACCTGTGTTCACACTGTACTAATTTGCTTCTTTATATACTCAGATAAAGACTCAACCTTACAATGCATTAGGTTGATGATGTTCCTGAAGATTCCAAAGAGGAGATGGAAGAGGGTTCTCATCTTGCTGGCCCACAGCTGTCACCATCTTTTTTTTAATTTTAAGTTTATTTATTTTGAGAGAGAAAGTGCTCATGGGAGGGACAGAGAGAGAGAGAGAGAGGGAGAGAGAGAATCCCAGGCAGGATCCGTGATGTCAGCGCAGAGCCCGACTCAGGGCCTGAACTCATGAACTGTGAGATCACGACCTGAGCCAAAACCAAGAGTGGGATGTTTCACTGACCGAGCCACCCAGGCACCCCAACTCTCACCATCTTTGTCGCCAGTGTGTCTTCTCTTTTCAGCCTCCCACTCGACATGCTGCCCAACTTCACATCCCTTCACATCCCTTCTAGGGTTTACCTTAGAATCTGAGGCTTTGGGCCTGTTAGGACAGAGTCTGTACAAGGACGGAACAGGTTGTGTAGAATCAGAGTGGGGATCAACGTCCCCCAACAGCACCCCACCCTACACACCCATAACCATAGAAACGCCCCTTAGGAGCCTTCTGTAAGGATCAAAAGGGGTTGAGTTATCCTAGCGCTAACTTAAAAACATTGCAAAAGAGTCAGACAGCAAAAAGAAGTTTTGCAAATCATAAAGCTTTCCACGAGGGATTCGTTCTTGAAAAATAATGTAGTATGGTAGTGAAATGCCTTGTCTCTGGAGGAGGCAGACAGGCATGGGATTGAGTTCTACTAGCTGAGTGACGAGGACCAAGTGACTCTACATCTTGAAACCTCAGCTTATCGTCTGAAAAATAAGAACAATAGCCTCCTCATAGCATTGCTATGAGAAGTAAATTAGATAACGTAGGAAAAATATTTAGCACAATGCCCAACCCATGAGCAGTGCTCAAGAAATGCTAGCTGTTATGAAGACGGTCCTCTGGCTGACTCATGCCCTAGGAGTGTTGTTATTGTGATTTCCTGAGAAGTTTTTTTTAAGCATTATTACTAATGGCCCTGGAAATTTTTAGGCTTTTGATACATGGTAGCTACAAAGATCTAGTTTGTGGATTACTTTGGCTAATGGAGCATCTTTGAAACTTGCTTGACTGAATCCATGAGAAGGAATACATATTATAAAGAAACCCATCACATACACTTTGCATGTGTGTGTTTGTTTATAAATGAAAAATAAGTCCATGACATGCACAACCTTCTGACACGTGGTGCACTTTGATATTTTCTACTGTAGTTTGTAAATGGTGGACATAATCAACTTAATTAATTTTTGCAACCCACTAAAAAGTTGAGACCTACAGTTTGAAATCCATATACCATGGGCCATCAAATGGAATGTCCTAAGGAATGGGTGTCTCTTATCTCCAACACAACCATCCCTTATAATTTTGAGACCTGTAACACCTTCTATTATTATTTGTTCTATGTTTCTTTGTCTTGCATCCTTAATACATCTTCTGAGGTTAGAATAAAGCTGCATGCTTTCTTGGAATCTTGCACAAATTTCTATGATAGTGGTAGAAACAAAAGACCTCAGAAGAATTGTTTTTAGGTGAAATTAAATTTATATTTACAGCAAAATTAAGAAACAGATTGTTCTTTCACAAGAAAGTCTTAACACAAATTGTAGAAGATAATCAGATGTCAAAATTATCTGTCTAAAAAGGTCTACACCAGGGGCACCTGGGTGGCTTGGTCGGTTAAGCGTCCAACTTCGGCTCAGGTCATGATCTCGAGGTTCATGAGTTCGAGCCCCGCGTCGGGCTCTGTGCCAACAGCTTGGAGCCTGGAGCCTGCTTCGGATTCTGTGTCTCCCTCTCTCCTGCCCCACTCCTGCTTGTGCTCTGTCTCTTAAAAATGAATAAATGTTTGGGGCGCCTGCGTGGCACAGTCGGTTAAGCGTCGGACTTCAGCCAGGTCACGATCTCGCAGTCCGTGAGTTCGAGCCCCGCGTCAGGCTCTGGGCTGATGGCTCAGAGCCTGGAGCCTGTTTCCGATTCTGTGTCTCCCTCTCTCTCTGCCCCTCCCCCGTTCATGCTCTGTCTCTGTCCCAAAAATAAATAAACGTTGAAAAAAAAATTTTTTTAAATGAATAAATGTTAAAAAAATTAAAGTAAAATAAAAATAAAAAGGTCTACACCGGAGTGTAAAAGAAGAGATATTGAGCAAAATACATAACAAAAAACCAGCCAATCCTACTAGTCCTTATCTCCATCTACCGCCACACCATGTTGTTAACGACAATTGTTAAAGGGCTGGATGCCAATGACGTATCATCAAGTAGGTCATGACGTTCTATCCTATCTTGACTCTTGTCTTTCTAACTGTACTCTTTCAAACTTTCTCTGAATTATGATTCCCTCTGTCACTGACAGAAACGCAACTGTATCCACTGGCTTTCCCTAAGCGACTTAATCAGAACTGTCAGACAGTGAAGATCCTAGGAAGAGACTCTGAGACTGAAGCACACTCTAGGTCCAGCACCTGCATTCCAGAGTCACACGTGTCTTTCAGCACCTGCAACCGCCCACGGTCCTGAGCCAGATGAAATCCAGCTTGCAGAACTTTTAAATCCAGAGACCTCATTGTTTTTCTATTTCACACACGTCTTCTAATCTTAGTCCTATAACCTACGGACCTTTGCCTCCATTGGAATTCCTAAACAAGCTATACACGCTCGGCCAGGGTAGAGAAGCTACTTGAGTTTCAAGTAAAGTTTCAAGTTCTTATATTTTTCCTTGGGTCTTTATGCTTCAACATTATGCCTTAGAGAAATACCACAGGAAAAAAATCTCAAAATATTAGTAGTAGTCTAGTGGGGACATTTTTCTTGCTTGCTTGCTTGCTTTCTTGCTTGCTTTCTTTTGTTCTTTCTTTCATTGGTTCTTTCTGGTAATTTGTTGAATTTTTTACCCTTTCTTCAATGAATCATGAGGTGAGGGGTATAAAAATGATACTTAGGAAAAAATTATACTCTCTCTCCCTCTTAAAATGCCCAGGAGCTTGTGTAGGAGAATTCTTGCTAGTTGGTGTGTTGGTAGCTCAGTATCAAAGGCAAGGTCAGAAGAACAGGACAATTTTATGAGGAATAATTACTAAAGGGAAGATGACCTGGGTTCAGATCTTCTTTCCTTTGTTATTTTGTAGCTAGTGGCTCTAGAAAGACGCCTTGCCCTGCCTAAGCTTCAGATTTTTTTTATCAGGAAAATGAGGCTAATAATAGTATATAACACTCACTCACTGGTCCCAAGAAAGTACACAATAAATATTATTATTATTATTATTGCTGCTGCTGCTGCTGTTGTTGTTATTGCCATAAAAGCTTTCCTCCACCAGAACCCTTACAGGAAAAAAACTTTTGGTGGTGATAGAAATGCTTATTATCTTGACTGTGATCATGGTTTCACAAGTGTGCACGTATGTTGAAACCCACAAAACTGTATACATTGAATATGTGCAGTTTTAAAAATATCAATTATATCTCAATAAAGCTGCTAAAAAAAAGTCGGACTGGCATGCATGAAAATATGGAGGAGGCAGCAATAGTATAAGAGACTCCATTAGAAACTAAATGATGCTATTAATAAATGTTTAAAAAGAATTTCTGATTAAACAGTAGAAATGGCAGAAAACAAACAAAGAAAAAAACCAAACAAGCAAATAAAAAACCCACAGAAGCCAGAGCCCATACTCTTGGATAGAAAGAGGACTCCAGCAGCACAAGAGAGGCAAAACTTCATTTCTAGTCCCACCAAGAATTTCCCACCAAAGAGTAGCTAGTTTTGTGGCTGGAGGCTATGGGAAGGACCTACAAGGTCGATGTGACCAAGCGAATGTTCCATAATGGAGCTTCCAAACTTTCAGATGTTACTAACCTTCTGCTCCAAACAGCCTCCCCAAGGCCAGGGGTCCTAGGAGTTCACGGGCTCTTCCTGACAGTCCCTGAAAAGCACACTGCCAGTGATGGAGTGAGGCTGAGTGAAGGTCCACACATCAGTTTGAGAGAGATTCCCACAGAATGGTTATCAGAAGCAGATAATCTGAGGCAGGATGAGGAGGACAGGCTGCAGCTTGTGTTTCATAACATTACCCAGATTTCCCCAGACTCCACAACTTTGACCTTACGTCCTAGAACCACAAGCTGAAAGCACATGAACTGGGAACAAGGGTCACGTGTGTCCCCAGTTCCCAGAGTTTCCTGCCAGGCTTCCTAGCGGCGGGGAACACTGTGCAGGCCCTTAAGCGGGTGTGAAGGCTGGCCCCGAGTTCACCAGGCCTACTGAAAAGATAACTTCCTGGCTGGGATGCCCAAGATAGACCACCTGTAATGGGGAGAGAGCTTTGGATGTTCCTGAGGCCAGCTCTCTACTCTTTTAAATGCTGTGCACTGTAGCTCAGCCTTTAAAGGGAGTTGTTGAGTAAATGGTGACCTCTGGCTATTCGCTTAACCCAAAGGATGAGTCTAGGAAAACTTTTCATGATATAGATGTTAGAAACTGATTGTCTAAGCCTTGATTCGAAGAAATGAACCTGCAGAGTCATGTCATAACATTCCCCTGCATTTCTTAGTTTCCAACAGTTTAGCCCTGAGCCCTGGAGACCCAGGAAGCTGAGAACAGCAAAATTAGACACTTGCCTCATGCTGAATTATCATCTCCCACAATTTCCTGTCAACTCTGCAGTTGTTCTCTATGTCACGGCCTCACAAGGCACACAGTCACATCTCTTAGGTCAGGAAGGACTCTGAGGATGATCCAGGTCATTCCACTGCCTCTTAGGAACTACACTCACATCATGAGATACACTCACAGCTTTATGATTTTGACTTCCCTTAAACATCTTCCAGACCCTTTGCAGAATGAAGCTTCCATACGTAACAGGCTTGGACATTCTGATGCAGATGCAGAGTCAGAAGGGAAGAGCTGCTTCCCCAATTCTCCCCAGCCTCCCTCCCATGTGCAGAAGCTCTGATTTGCACCTAGCAGGAGCCTTTGATAACACATATACCATTGCCATATATTACAGAAGCCACAGGCTTCTGGTCAATGCCCCTGGGTTGGGCCAGGCCACAGTATGATGGACTAAATCTAGTTGCGTCTCAAACTTTGGAGCTTTATGAGATCTAAGGAATGAAGGAGAAGATGAGTTAATGGTGACTCTGTAGTTTGGAGCCTGGATGACTGAGTCATGGTCGCTGATAGAATAAGCAAGTCAAGAAGTCCAGGAATGCTGAGGGTGTGGGGATGACAAGAGAGCAGACCTGTGGGTTCCTTTGGCATGGAGTCATTTCAGAGGGCATTCTGACCTTTGTTCTGAGTCCAGAAAGGATGAATCTCACTAGACAAATAAAACTATTTTGGAAGACTTGAGGTGGGAGGGATTGCTCTGCTATGAAAGCGATTGTTTGTCACAGGAAGTAGCTAGAATAAGAAGGAGAGGGGCGCCTGGGTGGCTAAGTGCGTTAAGCATTCAACTTCCGGCTCAGGTCATGATCTCACGGTTTATGAGTTCCAGCCCTACCTCTGTAGGGTCCTCTGTCCCCCTCTCTGCCCCTCCGCTGCTCATGCTTTCTCTCTTTCTCTCTCAAAAATAAACATTTAAAAAACAAAGGAGATATTATGAGATAAAACTTACTTGACACGTATACATAAAATAAAATAGCAATCTTCCATTTTCAGTATAATATCCAAGGAAAAGAGAAATTGTGAGGAAGATTATGGGGGAACTACCCCATCCCAAAGTCAACCTAGACTCTCAACTAATCTTAGTATTCAAGAGTAATGCTCATCTCCCAAAAAGCCTTTTATTTATTTATTTATTTATTTATATGGAAACATGATTGTTTCCAAAACCCTCAACACTCACTCTCCTCTGAATACTTTTTTTTTTTTTTTACAGTGTAATGTTAGTTTCAGGTGTACAATACGGAGATTCAACACTTCCCTACAATACGCAGTGCTCATTAGGACAAGTCCTCTGAATACATTTTAGTTTGTCAATGTGCCTCTGAAAATGTAGCATCTAGAATTCTAGACAAGTCTCTAAATGCAATATGATCTAAAACCAAAACAAAAAAAAGTTGAGAAACCTATTATCCATCTTGTGCTCACCAGTTTCCCTTTATTTTTTTTAATTTTTTTTAATGTTTATTTAGTTTTGAGACAGAGACAGAGCGTGAGTGGGGGAGGGGCAGAGAGAGAAGGAGACCCAGAATCCAAAGCAGATTCCAGGCTCTGAGCTGTCAGCATGGAGCCTGACGTGGGGCTCGAACTCACAAGCCGTGAGATCATGACCTGAGCCAAAATCAGACACTCAACCGACTGAGCCACCCAGGCACCCACCAGTTTCCCTTTAATGTAACCTAATGTCACACTGGTGACTGAAGGCAAAAATTTTCCAATGTTAAATTATACAGATTTTAGATGCTTACCAATGCAACTTATTGAGATCACTTTAAATCTGAATTCTGACCTCTTATTAATTATCTTTCCCAACTTTGTGTCATTCCCAGATTAATAATCAGGCCACTTGAGATATCTTTCAAATGTTTGATAAAAATATTGAATTGAGCGAGAGGGGAACCAAGATCACTATGGCATATGATATCATTTTCCTCCTTCTCGACTAGGTTCTTCAGGATCATATTATTTTTTTAATGTTTATTTATTTATTTTGAGAGAGAAAGTGGGGGCGGGAAGTCAGAAAGAGAAGGAGAGAGAATCCCAAACAGGCTCTATCTGGTTAGCACAAGTCCTGACCTGAGGCTCAATCTCACAAACCATGAGCCAAAATCAAGAGTCAGGCGCTTAACTGACTGAGCCACCCAGGTGCCCCCAGGATCATATTATTGATGTCTGCTTCACTTACTTACAAAATAAGCCATTAACTATATAAGTATTTGAAGATTTTATAAGCTATTTTTGTACTGCCTGTTTGATCAACTTCGTTGGATAAAGAAATTAAGTGTCTGACTCTTAATTTTGGCTCAGGTCATGATCTCACCACGCTTTGTGAGATCGAGCCTGTGCTGACAGGATGGAGCCTGCTTGGGATTTTCTCTCCCTCTCTCTCTGACCACCCCCTCCCACTCTCTCTCGCTCTCTCAAAGTAGCTGTTTCATTACAAAAAAAAAAAAAATACCTTTTATTAAATTGGAATACAAAAACATAAAGTATTCAACTTGAGGCTCCCATTTGAGTTCATAATTTAATGACTTTCTAGCTCTAGATCAAAGATTAAGGCTAAAGAGAGTGGAGAACCCATAAGACGGATATTGACAATGGCTAGAAGAGGTCACCACTCAAACCTCAGCAGTGTGGTGACATCACAATTACTAAATGACATTCATGGGACATTTTATGGTTGTATAGGCACATGAATCACCCTGGGGCTTGACATAAATAGAGTAATAAAAAGAGGCCATTTAAAATATCATTTCCCTCTTAAAATGATGTTTCCCCATTGAGCTCAAGTCAAGGAATTTGAGTAACTGAGGGACATATTTTAGTGTGATTATAAAGGCGGCAGAGGGAAATTTTTATGGGTATGTTGATATTCACCTAATAAATTTTGTGAGTGAATTTGATTGAGTCTCTTCCCAACTATGGTTTCCTGAAGGATAACCACAGTTCCTCAGAGAAACAACCTTCAGCCAAACCCATACCTTTCCCTCCTGTAGTCTCCCTAGGAAAAAAAAAAATAGGCTTGTTTGCAATCACAAGATTTGAGTTGCTAAGAGTGTGTATTCACTGCCCGGGCATCAGAGGCCCCTTGCCCTGAGAAGGTCAGCAAGAAGGTTGGAAATAGGCACAGATGGCACAGGGTTGGATGGAAAGTCAGGGACTCTTCTCTTCCCTTCTATGTCCACCTGGCCCAAATGTGGCAGGAGTGCTTCAGATTCATGCACAGAAACATCACACTAAGGGGACCAAACACCCAAATTTGCCAAGGACTGAGAGGTTGTCCGGGACATGGGATTTTCAGTACTAAAACTGGGGACATCCCAGGCAAATGGGATGAGTTGGTGGCTCTACCTCATACAACTGACAGTAGGATTATAAAAGCTCATCCAAGTCACCAAATCCCTTCTCTTATTTCCCCCTGAAATCCCAACTGGTATGGAAAATAAAAAGAAAGAAAGAAAGAAAGAGAAAGACCTGTCCTTAATGTCGTCAAAGCACACGATATTGAATTTGACCCCTACCTGTGGATCCTGAGGGTGTGCAGGGTTATGGTTTATTATGGGTTATTATCCACTGTGTTATCCATTTAACCCGGTGGGTGGGGACATAGACTCTTGCCCCAGGCTGTGTGAGCCCAAATGCCATAGAGAATTTTTCTTAAGCTGTCCATTGTTTTCAGGCTTTTTATTTAAAAAATGGGAATGAGAGTGGGGCCTACCTCACATGCTGGCTGGGAGAACTGAGTTATAATAGCAAGTACTGTGAACAGGACTGGCCACGTGGTACAGAAACACCTGCTATCATTTCCATCTCTGGCAAACCAGCAGCTCTTTGCTTAATCGCTGTTTGATCATTGCCTGCAACACTCGCTATGCGATCACTCTTTCTCAGTTCCAAGCACTGTGTTAGGTGGGAGGAATACAGTGGGGGATAAGGAGACTAAGTAAGCTCCAGCTCTGGAGCAGATCACAGCTTCGTAAGCAAGACAGACAAAACGGTGAGGGAAGACGGATATTAGGAACCAAGTTATAAATGCTGCGGGATGCCTTACGGGGTGGCTTAACTGTTTGCAGAGTTAAGCAAGCGACGACTACATTGACATCCGAAGGAGAGTAAGGAATTGGCCAAAGATGGGGAGGTGAATGGTGGCAGCACTGACGGCAGGGAACAGGTAGCAACCTCAACTGTTGTAAAGTTTGGGAAACGCGCCCAAAACCTGCCGTCCTGTGCCCTGTGAGTCCCACTGAGAAACCCAAAACCTGTGGCAGAAACTAAGAACTGTCTCCCATTCCTCCCCTCCTTCCTTTTAGGGATAGGACTCTGATCTCCTCTGGGTTTTAGCTGAGCCCATAGCCTCCCAGGTTGGAACCTGAGCCTGGCCTTGTGACTACGCCGTGGCCAATATGCTAACTTTCAGAACACGTTTTTTAGAAAGGAATTTTCTTGCCCTCTCTTTCCCCTCCCACCTTTCCATGGGCTGGAATAGATGGATGTGGAGCAATCCAGTTTCAACCGGGCAGATGAACCCAATATCCCAGGAGACAGAAGAACAGCATGGAGGAAGGAATCCGGGTCTGCAAATGGCCAGGCCTGTGGGGAAAGACCTGTGGGGAACAGACTTCCTGCACCTCTGCTTCTGGACTAATTCAACAAAGTGAAAGAAACAAACACTTTCCCCTGTTTTAAGCCATAACATTTTGGGGTCTTTTTGTTTCAATATGAGCTTATCGTTTTCCCTAACTAAGAAAATGGGAGAAGACGACAACATTGGATGGGGAAAAGGGAGAGGGAGAATAGAAGACAGGAAGCAAGTCAGGTAGAAGCTGAGGAAGAAAGATAGGACCGAGAAGAAAACAAAAAAGCTGTTTAAATTTTCCAATGCTCAAGTGACTGAGGGCAGTAACTATTTCCAAATAACCAGATCTGGCAATTGCAGAAAAGATGGTCTGAATCAGTCAAGGCCAAGGCACGAGGGAAATAGGTGTATGAGGGAGCTGGCCCAAGGGCTGATCTACAATCTGTCTGGCAGAACAGTCTCCACCTCTCCAATGCTGAAAAAAAACTTAATGACAAGCGCTAACTTTTGTGGGTACTTCCCATATGCTGAATTCTTTCCATGGATTCCCCCCCCCTTCTTAATCCTACAATGACCCCAAGGGTAGGTAACATTATGATCCTCACTCTTCATTTTAGGACCAAAAAGTTAAATAATTTATCCAAGGGCACACAGAGAGCAAGTGACCAAGATAGGATTCAAATCCTATCTTCTTCAGTCAGGTGTCTCCACAGCCTGCTTGTTTCACTGCTACACCACATTTCAGAGTAGATTGGAGTCTTAGGGGGAGCGTCTGGAAGTTTCAAAAGAAAATGCAAATTTAATCAAAATGGGGTAAATTCTCAGCCAGCATAGAAAAAACACAGAAGAAATACACTCTGCACCAGGTGACCCTGTCCACCATCCACAGCTGACGGGCTCTGAGGGGCACTTGACCCAATAGCAGCGGATCCGTAGTGTCTCCAGTGAATATGCCATGACTGGCACAAAAAATATGACCAAGTATAGCTCTTCTCCTATACACGTGAGCTTGAAAACATCAAGAGAATGTATAGTTACAGCTAGCACTTAAGCTAAAATGTCTTGATATTGAGAGGGAGGCTAGAGTAGGCACGGGCAAGTTTGAAATTGAGAGATCAGAAAGGATGAGAAAGAAGAGAAAAGAATGGAGATGGGAGGGTGTCATGGGAAAGAGAATATGCAGTCCAGGAGAGTGAGCCAGGGAGAATTACACAGGTCAAGTTCAGGCCATTTGTAGCTAGAAAATAAAGCGCTTCTTCCAAGATAACCCGAGGAAGTCTTTATTCTCTGCAACCACACAGCCAAAAGGTGAAGGGCGGGGGGGGGGGGGGGGGGGGGGGGGGGGAGGTAATTTACCTAGAAAAAGGGTTCTTGCAGTGTGTTCTAGTGTGTTCTAGGAATCCCTAGGGACTCCTAAGAACTTTACAGGGTCCCTTTAAGGTCAAAACGATTTTAAGGAGAGGAGAGGAAGAAGAGGAAGAAGAAGAGGAGGAGGAAGGAGAGGAAGGGGAGGAGAGAGGGAGAAGGAGAGAGAAAGAAAAGGAGAAGAAGAAGGGGAGGAAGGGAAGGAGAAGATATCCTCTTTCCACTCACTCTCATACGTGTGTACAGAGTATCAAAAGCTTACTGATACGGTTTGAAATTTCACATTGCAACTCATCTTTAAGAATCAAACGCCTGTTGGGGCGCCTGGGTGGCGCAGTCGGTTAAGCGTCCGACTTCAGCCAGGTCACGATCTCGAGGTCCGGGAGTTCGAGCCCCGCGTCGGGCTCTGGGCTGATGGTTCAGAGCCTGGAGCCTGTTTCCGATTCTGTGTCTCCCTCTCTCTCTGCCCCTCCCCCGTCCATGCTCTGTCTCTCTCTGTCCCAAAAATAAAAATAAATAAACGTTGGAAAAAAAAAAAGTTTAAAAAAAGAATCAAACGCCTGTTGAACACCAGGGAAGGGAAGCAAAAATAATATAAAAACAGGGAGGGGGACAAAACATCAGAGACTCTTAAATATGGAGAACAAACTGAGGGTTGCTGGAGGGGGTGTGGGAGGGGGGATGGGCTAAATGGGTCAGGGGCACTAAGGAATCTACTCCTGAAATCATTGTTGCACTACATGCTAACTAATTTGGATGTAAATTTAAAAAAAAAAATTAAATTAAATTAAAAAGAATCAAACATCTGTCAAATTTTGCTGTATTATTAAAGAAGAAAATCCATAATTTCCTGAAAGGCTGTTAAGATACTCCTCCTTTTCCTCACTAATACATGTGTGACAAGGTAGATTTTCAACCAAAATGATACATCACAACAGACAGAAGAAATAGATTTAAGAATCCATTTATGGGGCACCTGGGTGGCTCAGTCGGTTAAGCGTCCGACTTCGGCTCAGGTCACTATCTCACGGTCTGTGAGTTCGAGCCCCGCGTCGGGCTCTGGGCTGATGGCTCAGAGCCTGGAGCCTGTTTCCGATTCTGTGTCTCCCTCTCTCTCTGCCCCTCCCCCGTTCATGCTCTGTCTCTCTCTGTCTCAAAAATAAATAAACGTTAAAAAAATTTTTTTAAAAATTTTAAAAATTAAAAAAAAAAAGAATTCATTTACTAAAACAACAAATACGTGCCAAAATGTAAAACAATAGCATTCTTACTATTTTTGTTTCTTTGTTTTGGAAACGATAGCTGCTTTTCATTAGAAATGATATTATGCCATCAAGGAATGTATTTTTGTTATTTCGAAGTGAATTAATAAGTAAATATTTTTAAATGTTCCCAGCCCTAATATTCAATAAGGTCAATATGATATCAACGGCCTACCTAAACCAAAGCTCTTTGGGGTCCTCAGTAATTTTTTAAGAGTGTATGGGGTCCTGACACTCTTAAAAGGGCTTGAAAATCACTGTTCCAGTGATTTTAATCCCCCTTCATCATTTTGCTTTTCATCCAACCTGCTTTGCATGCTGGCCATAACCCCCTGGGACGCTGTTTTTCCACCTTTGAAGCCGCCGCACTCTCAAGTCACATTAAGAAGACGGACAGGAAAAGCCCAGCGTCCCTGGCGTGCTTCGAGGCCCCCTCTGCACCGCCTAACCAGCAGGCACTGGTTTTAACTCACCCTTTAATTATAGCCTTAAGTTATAGCTCTCCAGCTGTTTTCATTTAGTGGGAGCTTGTTGACAAATCCAAATGAACTGACTTCTTAAGTAAGATTCATGGAGATTGCTTCATATTGAAATATCCTCCCTCCTGTTAAATTATTTATTTCGCTTCAAAGTTATGCTGATTTCACTTTGCACCCTCTTTGGGAACACAGAAGGCTAAGTAACCTGTACTGAGTCTCAGTAAGGCCAGGCAGAGTCTTAAGAGCTTTCCATGAATGGCTTAATTGACTTCTATGGGTAAGCCTCTTGGGGTTGTTGCAAAATTAACTACTGAGGAAGTGTTCAATAGCAGGACAAGCTCAAGAAACCATGGTTGTTGTTAAAGCCTCTCAACTGCCTTGTGAGTTATCTATTGTTATCATACCCACTTTACAGATGAGAAAACAGACGTTAAGCAACTCCTCTAATGACACCCAAGCGTATAGCCAGACTTCAGGGCCCATGAGCATAACAACTATACTTATGACTTTTATTTGCTAGAAATTTACAAAAGCTTCAGGCAAGACTATTTTCAAAATTTTACTTCAGACGTCTAACGGTCTCTAAAATTAGAGAAGTAATCTTCTTCCACTTAAATTACTTTGTATGGCTTTTCAGAAATAATTATAAACAATCGCTTCTCGGCCTTTTGGCTAGGATCAAGTGTAGAAACAATTTATAAACAAATTTACAATTACTTAACTGTCCTTATCAACACTGTAAAAAAAAAAAAAGGCATAATGAGTTGACAGTTACCTAATGTTGGGGGTGGTAAAAGGATAATTTGCCCCCATATCTCCTCTTTTAAAAGCTGAAATTTCGGGGCGCCTGGGTGGCTCAGTTGGTTAAGCGTCCGACTTCGGCTCAGGTCATGATCTCGCGGTCCCTGGGTTTGAGCCCAGCGAGGGCTCTGTGCTGACAGCTCAGAGCCTGCAGCCTGCTTCCGATTCTGTGTCTCCCTCTGTCTCTGACCCTCCCCTGTTCGTGCTCTCTCTGTCTCAAAAATAAATAAATGTTAAAAAAAAAAATTAAAAAAAAAAAAAAAGAGGTGAAATTTCCCTACAGGTAAAATTTTCTGTCTCTCCTTTTCTCTCTCTCTCTCCCTCTTTCTTTACTTTTTTGTCTCTGGTTATCTAGATCACTAAAAACTCCTTTATTTTGGATTCTGGACTGTGGATCCTACAGGTCACAAAAAGAAGACTGATTGATTTGGCTGACTTCAAACACGTTAAGGGCAAGGCCGGGGTCCTACAGGGTTCTTTCCACCTGAGTGTGCGTTTAGTTGATACTCAGAAAAACCATGCCACAAGATGTTAATGAGCAAAAGTTAGAAGGCTGGCAAGGGAAGAGCTATGTATATTCATGTTGGCGATGTAAATTTCCATTATTATTAAATATAGTAACCATAGTGATACTTTCACTTTCCCAGGCCTTTTGTTCTGAGGATCGTAACACATGCCACAATTCACATCTATCTTCTACATACCCAGGGAATAAGGGACAATTTCCATTTTACTCACTGGGGTACTGAAAAGATTACCTCTAGAGCTAAGGTCAAATACAGTAAGTTGGAGGAAGCAGAAGGATGTGTGGTCTAAGAGTTGGATCAATAACAAATAGACCATTTAGTGAGTAAACATTGGAGTCAAAATCAATGATGCCCAAAGACGTAGTTCAAAGTTTATCTGTGGATAAGCCAAGGCAGTGTGAAAGGGTAGCTGCATTCTCAAACCAGCACACTCTTTAGGAACAGAGTTTAAATTTATTTTAGTACAGGGGAAATATGCCCTCAGTTACAACGGATGAGAGAAGGAACCAGCCCTTTGGTTCCTCTCATTGTTTGCAATTAATAAGAGAAATAAATAAAGATAGAAGTAACAGCAAAAGAGAGCGGAGGGAAGAAATTAGGAGTCTTGTAACACTTAAGAGAAGTTGGGAAAATGTTGCTTTTAGGGATTTGGCAACGACTGAATTTGTGAGTGTTGAAATGAAAAAAAAAAAAAAGACAACAGGAAATCGGCTACATGGCTGTGGGGTTAATAGACAACAAAGGGCGAGGTTTTGAGTGTTACAGAGTCACAGAGTGTTCTGTAATTCAAATCGGAAGACACACAGCTTTGAGGACTCTTCCAAGATGCCAGCCTCAGACCCAGCAACTAGAATGTTTTTCCAAAAGGCACGGACCCATATAAATAGAAGTCATTTAGAGCCAGAGATGGAAGTGTTTTTAACTCATCACAGGCTGCACTTCTCCCACTTGAGAAAAGGATCAGGAGTGGCCCAGTACCAGCATGCTGAACAGAATGTCATGCACAAGTCCTCAGTGGAGAGGCTAAGCAATGACATTGACAGAGGGGCACCCAGGAGGTCTGGGCCATTTTGAACCAATGCCTGACAAGGGAGGTGATAACTGTCCCCTAGGTATGATGTGCCCCACATGCCCTGAAGAGTCCCGGGCTGGTGGGGAAGTAGGGGGAACACTTTGCGGGTTTGCATTTAACAGAGTAAGCAGAGCACAGATGAAAAAGCCGACATCTGGGCCTAGAAGACCATGACCTCCACGCTCTAGAAGTGCTGTTGGGAGACACAGGTGAGAGGAAGTCCTCTGCAGACATGTCCGTGTTCTCCTTCCCAAGGCCACGCAGTAGGAGCTGCAGGATTCTCTGTGTGGGTGACAAATATTTTGAAGCACATTGGACATACTTTTCTGCAGAATATGGACAGCACCCTGCCCCTCCCCCACGGAATAGGCTAAGCCGACTACATAACTCCTTGCGCTCTAGAAAGCCTTCCTTCCTTTCACCGTGATGGTAATTCTGTGAGCCAGGCAGGAATGTTTAGCTACAGCTGTCTCCTCTGATTGTCATCTTGGTTTCATCAGGCCTGCAATAAAAGAGTCAGAAAAGAGGAAAAGTAAGAAAGAAATTTCAAGGGCAAATGCCGGTAACCCATCTTCCTTCCACCTTGCCCCCCCCCCCCACAATCTCTTGGCTGCGAGGCTGAGTGCATCACACTTCATTTCCCCCCCTGTGTTAATGACACCAGATATTAAGAAGCCACTGTGTAGCCACGGACAAAAACACCCAAATTGCTTGAAGCATTCCTTCAGAGACCCCAGTGCCACCACAGACAGCAAAAGTGTTCACAGATGATATCTTCTCTTTATTTGTGCTTAATATATGAGGGGTCAAAGGGTTCACACCCTTCCCTGCAATGCCAAGCACTTGGCAGATGGTGAAAAAACCAACTTGGACGGCCAAAGCCCTGCTCTGGGGATTGGGGAATGGGCCAGGAACACACCGCTTAGTGAGCCCTACCAATATTTACTTATTTTTTATTTTTTTAAATTGTTTTTAAGTGTTTCCCGTGGTTTCTTTTTCTTTCTTTAAATATAATTCATTGTCAGATTGGTTTCCATACAACACCCAGTGCTCATCCCAACAAGTGCCCTCCTCCCTGCCCATCACCCACTTTCCCGTCTCCCCCACCCGCATTTACCCTTGGTTTATTCTCAGTCCTTAAGAGTCTCTTATGGTTTGCCTCCCTCCCTCTCTGTAACTTTTCCCCCCCTCCCCTCCCCCAAGGTCTTCTGTTAAGTTTCTCAGGATCCATATATGAGTGAAAACATATGGTATGTGTCTTTCTCTGTATGACTTATTTCACTTAGCATCACACTCTCCAGTTCCATCCACGTTGCTACAAAAGGCCAGATTTCATTCTTTCTCATTGCCAAGTAGTATTCCATTGTATATATAAACCACATCTTCTTCATCCATTCGTCAGTTGATGGACATTTAGACTCTTTCCACGCGTACCCCAATGTTGATAGCAGCACTTTCAACAATAGCCCTACCAATATTTAAACGCAGGTGAGGACAAGTCAAAGGAGCTTCAGAGATACATCTTTTTACAAATAAGTTATTGATTTTTGCTATCCTACCACAAAAAGCAATAGTGTGAGTCACAACAGGCCAAACACTGAAATGCACAACGCTATGGCCAAAACTCTCCTCCCCTCCCACTCCTGCCTAGGCACCAGGTCACTTAAATATCATTATTAACAGTTTGGTATCTATTCTACCTACCGTGTTCCAGAATAACCAATCCAGCATATACTGAGATTTTTTTTTTTTTAACTCCACATGCAACCCATCAGGAAAATCCATTAGCAACACGTCCAGAATCTGACCACTCACCCCCTCCAGGGTGACCACCCAGGTCTGAGAAGCCTCATCCCTGGCCTGGATTCTTTTTTTTTTTTTTTTTTTTAAGTTTATTTATTTATTTTGAAAGAGAGAGAGAGAGAACACGTGTGAGAGTGGGGGAGGGGCAGAGAGACAGGGAGAGAGAATCCCAAGCAGACTCCACACTGTCAGCATAGTCAAACCCACGAACTGCAAGATCTTGACCTGAGCCGAAACCAAGAGTCAGAAGCTTAACCGACTGAGCCACCCAGACACCCCCCCCCCACACACACACCACCCCGGCCTGGATTCTTATAGTACCTTCCTAAGTGGTCTTCTTATTCTCTTTAGGATTAAAAAAAAAAAAAAAATGCACATTCCTTCTCTGCCTAAGTCCTCTAAATAGCACTACTTTAGAGGTTTTGCCTCAAGGTACTTATCCTATCCCGCAAGCCCTGCCCCAATGCCTCATCCGAGCTCCCCCAGCTCCTTCTAGTGCATTCTATGCTCGAGCCTGAGCCCCAGCCTCCTGCTCAGTTCTTCAAACACACCGGCCACACTGCCCCCAACCAAGGGCCTTTGCCAAAGCCAGCCTCCTCTGTTCAAAATGCCCTTTTTTTGGATTTCACAATGACTCTGTTCCTCATTTTCTTCAACCTTTTGGTTAAATGTCACCTTCTCAGTGTGGCACACCCTACAAACCTGATTTTGAAAGTAAGATGGGGGCGCCTGGGTGATTCAGTTGGTTAAGCATCTGACTCTTGATTTCGGCTCAGTTCATGATTTCACAGTTCTTGAGTTCGAGCCCCACACTGGGCTGGCTCCACACTCACAGTGCAGTGCCTGCTTGAAATTCTCTCTCTCCTTCTCTCTCTGCCCCATTCTCTCTCTCGCTCTCTCTCTCTCAAAAAACATAAATAAACTTAAAGAAATAAGTAAGATGCTGTGCCTCACTTTACCTTGCCCTCACCTCTACGTTATTTTGTTCACAGCACTTACGATCCTTTCTGACAAAAGATGTCACTTTCTTAATTTAATTTATAGTGCTCGGTAGTTATTGTTTATCGCCCAACTAGAAAGTGTGAGAAGGTTTTCATCAGTTTGCTCTGCATTTCAAAGGCTTAGGTCGGCGCCTGGAACACAGTTCACGAACGATGAAGGAAAAGCATGTTTGCATCATTGAAAATGACTGCCTGTCACCACATGGGTGTGTGCTCTGTAATTGATTCACTCCTGATAGGGGGCTAAACAACAACAACAGAAGAAGGATCTTGACCGGGAAATAAAGTTTGACTCATGGAGTAGAAGGAGGAAATTGTAGAAAGAGGGCCTCGCACCCCAACACTATCATAGACTAAGACAGACCCTTTTAAAACACCTATACAGCACGTCTATGTGAGTGTTGCCGTTACTGGTACCAATGAGACAGTGCACACAAATAAAACCAATAAAAATGCAAAGGATCTAAAAATAATCATGGTCAAACCTCATCATTTAGGAAGTCAATCTTCACCCTTTGCTCTTCTTTGAGCTGTCTTTCTAAAAACTGGAACTTACTGGGGCACTTGAGTGGCTCAGTCAGTTAAGTGTCAGACTCTTGATTTTGGCTCAGGTCATGATCTCATGGTTCATGGGTTCGAGCACGGAGCCTACGTGGGATTCTCTCTCTCTCTCTCTCTCTCTCTCTCTCAAAATAAATAAACTTTAAAGATAAAAAAAATAATAAATAAAAAAAATTGGAATTTACCAATGCTCTACTGTCTGCTGGGTGCAGATATGAGAACTAATACAGCCAAGTGTATTCTATTAGGAGAGAATGAGATGAAAAATACCAAAATAAGAAAGGAAAGGAACAGAGAGGGGAGGGGAGAAGAAAAACACATGTAAGATAGAAACTGATGCTTTACAATTAGAGTTTTACTTTTTTTTTTTTTACTTTTTTTTAATGTTTATTTTTGAGAGAGAGAGAGAGAGAGAGAATGACAGAGTGTGAGTGAGGGAGGGGCAGAGAGAGAGGGAGACACAGAATCCGAAGCAGGCTCCAGGCTCTGAGCTGTCAGCACAGACGCGGGGCTCAAACCCATGAACCGCGAGATCGTGACCTGAGCCGAAGTTGGGCCTTAACCACCCAGGTGCCCCGATTTTTAATTTACTTAAAACGCAAATTATTGTTGTCTTATGTTTGGGGTAGCTAAACGGAAGTAAACTACAACGTAAGGCCCATTTCTTTTCACAACAGAGGCAGGCAGCCCAAGTCACATAACATAAGGATGCGTAACTGCTTCTACAGATGAAATCTCTCTGAGGTCCAAGTCACAAGACACTTGCTTCAGCTACGTTCCAGGACCTAAGAAGCCCACTTCCATCCAGTGCAGACGGGTCAAAACCCTCTCACTGGGCCTGCGCAAATGTCCGCAAGTGGTCATTTGGCTTCAAGGTGCCTGAACCCTCCACCCCCTGATCATGTCAAAACCGCATCTTTGAACATATGACGAACGAAGCAGCAGGATGGTAGGCTGGGCCTGCGTCGATCAGCAGCTCCCCGACCCTTGCTGGCTTCCAATCTCATTCACGCGCGCTCTCCCTAAAACCCCATAAATACTCAAGACCTAATTTTTCAAGAAGGGGAGTCTAAAACCCCGGATTTGACTTCTCCCTCTCCTCGTTCGGCTGCCTTGTGAATTAAACTTCCTTTCTTACTGCAAACCCCGCTCTCAGTGTTTGGCTTTGCGGAGCCTCAGACATAGAAGCTGTGGTTGCGTTGCCAGATCGAGTCCCTCCACCGTCTACTGTGCCCGTTCAGCCAGCCACACACGTCTTTGTGGCAGTTCGTTTTGTTTACTGTAACCTTCCCATCCCGCTCCCCAAGCTGTCAAATTGCTAGGGAAACAGTAAAGGGCTGGCCTGAAGAATGGATTAGAATATCCATGCTGTGGGGTAAAGTTTATTTGGGTTATGAGAGGGTTGAGATTGCCCCCCAGGAATTACTGTGATTGCTCTCAAATCTCTCATGGTCTGTAAATATACATGCCAAAGGTTCAACACCCTCTCTACTTGGAGTTCAAGGGCCTTAAAAGTCTGGCCAGAGGGGAAAATCTCCTGGCGGGCATTTCCCCTGAAAGCCATGAAATTCAACTCAGTTATTGAACACTTAGCTAGTATTTGAAGTTGCCTGCCATCCAAGCATATTTCTCTTTCTCCCAAGCCTCTCCTTCCCTCACAAAAAAAGAAAGATCCCTTTGACCTACACAAGATTATGAAATGATTACCATAGTACTGACCCTACTGAGCCAATCAGATTGGCCGCTTGATCTTCTCTTTCACCATTTGGCTAAATACCAGTCGCCCAGCTCAAATACTTTCGGTTCCAGGCTTTGCCTCTTCTCAGGTGTTGTGGCCCAGAGGTGAGTGGGGGAATGCAGAACAAGGATGGCAGGGGAGCCAATCTGGCTGTTGCCATGGCAATTTGCTGTTGAATGAAATCTCGGTGTGGGTGATTGGGTGACACCCATAATGTAGCATGTTTTACATTCATTTCATGCCATAAGTACTTTTCAAACAGCTGATATGTACAGAAACTGCCACCCTGGGGACGCTATTTCTGTATCTGTTGAAAGTCGTTAGTGAGCCACACGTGATCCATAGACATAAACCCTGTCCTTACTATCATGTATTTGTATAAGAGAAGTGGAGCGCCTACGTGTATTATCACAACACATTCGTAAAAATTAATCATTGCACAGGAAAAACAAGGAGAAATGTCATCTGATAAAGGGAATGTCGAGGAATCCAGAGAACCAAGCCTTATGGCACCAGTAATGTCTATGCTACACTTGGAAACGATGAAGTCTTTTCTGAACAAGAAAAGGAGAAGCACTAGGAAAGGGACGGAGAAGAGAAAGTGACACTTCACTGTCAGATCTAGGGTAGAGCTGCTGGAACCAAGCTCGGTTCATGGAAATGTCATTCTCGCTCTCCACATTCATGTCTCCTGCACGCCCTGGCCCTCCTGCACCCTATTTCCCTGCCCTCTACTTTTCTGAAAGCGGCAGGGCTGTGACCCCCGTCTCTTCCTCAGCGTCCTTTCACTGCCTCCCCTTGGGCCCTTCAAGGGCAGATAATCTGCTTTCAGGAAATGACTCATGCTAAGGTATACATTACCAGTGTTGACACAGCACTGACTCCTAAGGAGATCATGCACGTTAGCAAGAGATAAGCCACCTTTATGCCAATAAATGACGTTGGACCTCAGATTGCAGGGTGCTTGGGGGAGTAGGGAACGAATGTTGCTAGGAGGGGTGGCTCCCTCAGAAATATCCACTTCACCTGGATATGAGGTCCACTCCCTCCCCTTTCTTTATGTGTTTATTTTGGATCTTCCCTCCACCGAAATGTAGGCTCTTTGAGAGCCACCTTGTCCATCTCGTTCTCATTTACCTCTACATCCAGTGCCTAGAACAGTGCCTGGCCTAGAGTGGATACTCAAAAAACCCTTATTACCTGAGGGTTTAGTGAATGTTGTCTGTGTCTAGTGCCCTGCAGCACAGACCTGCTGAACTAAGGAGGAAAAGGGGAGGCAACAAAGCCCAGAACTTGAAAAAAATTGTTGGAAAAAAATTAAAACAGATAAACAAAAATAAGAAAATTAAAAGCACTCATAATTTTCTCTCCATTTATTGTTTTTTTTTTTTCAACGTTTATTTATTTTTGGGACAGAGAGAGACAGAGCATGAACGGGGGAGGGGCAGAGAGAGAGGGAGACACAGAATCGGAAACAGGCTCCAGGCTCTGAGCCATCAGCCCAGAGCCCGACGCGGGGTTCGAACTCCCGCACCGCGAGATCGTGACCTGGCTGAAGTCGGACGCTTAACCGACTGCGCCACCCAGGCGCCCCTCTCCATTTATTGTTAACATAGTAAGGTAAACCAATCCATATTTTTATCTATCTATCTATTATATATGTAAATAGATATCCCACAAATATACTATATACTGTAGATATACTTTGCCTGTATTATATGTATTATATATTATATATCTTATATCTATATATATATGAGATACTTAATATATCTATATATTATTATATATCTATAGCATATATAATTTATATGTATAAATTTATATGTATAATTTATAAGTATAAATAGATATATATTTTATCTATATCTACAAATAGTTATACTATATATAAACTATGTACTATAGGTATCCTATGCCTATATTGTATATATTATATATATAAATATACTATATACTATAGGTATACTATAAATATACTATATATATATGTTTATTATACACACACACACACATATACACAGACTCTAACCAAAAAAATCACACTGTCCTTAATATTTTATACCTTGTTTTTAAAGATACAATAAATTGGGGCGCCTGGGTGGCTCAGTAAGTTAAGCATCTGACTTCAGCTCAGGTCATGATCTCGCGGTTCGTGAGTTAGAGCCAAGTGCCAGGCTCCATGCTGACAGCGCAGAGCCTGAAGCCTGCTTCAGATTCTGTGACTCCCTCTCTGTCTGCCCCATCCCCTGCTCACACTGTCTCTGTCTCTCTCTGTGTCTCAAAAAATAAATACATGCTAAAAAAAATAAAAATAAAAACGCAATAAATTGCAAAAATCTCACCACGTAATAACATATTTTATAATCTTTTAAGTGACTGTCTAATAGCCTAGCACCACTTAGTACCAGCAGGCTTCTCTTCAACCAATTCCCTATTTCTGGACATTAGGGTGTTTCCAACTACTATTTATAAAAACACAGCTAAGAATGTCCTTATTGCCAAATCTTTGTGCTTGTTATTTCCTCATACAAATGAAAATATTATCATCATTAAACATTGGCAATGACTATTGGATGCACTCTGCATGCCAGTATACTTACATTACTTTATTTCATCCTCCCCAAACCCTATTATTCACAGATGAAGAAACTGACTTTGAAGATACTGAGGAATTTGCCTGAGGTTACCATTAGTCATGTCTTTTAGTGCTTTTGATATATACTCTCGTTTGGAAACACACTTTGGAATGTTTCACGGAATAAGTAGGCACTGTTGCTTCAGGTAAACCTTCTATTAAGGGAGAGATTACACAATCTCCCTTAGTGAACTGTCCCCATGTTCTATTGACCTGTTAACATTTACTTTCCTCTTATTTTATCCAAAATCTTTGTGATGGTTTAATCACCCTGTAGTACCTGGCAGCAATGTATCTTTTGATGTACATACGCTCTGATCAGACTGCATTCCAGAGAAGCAGTGTGGTCCCGGACTCAGAGTCCTAAAAGAGAAGACGCGAACCCTGATTTCATCTCCTCTCCTGGAATGGGACTGTAGGCACATCAGTTAATTTACCCAAGCCTCAGTTTCCATAAAAGATGGTAAAAATGGTTTGCACCTAACTTGTCTCCCAGGGTTGTAATGATGGGACGAGAAAATGAAATCCAAAGAGCTTTCCAGAACAATGGGGATGCAAGGTATGGCTACCATTAGCAATGCATCATCTTTATCATGACCCCTAGGGGCGCCTGGGTGGCGCAGTCGGTTAAGCGTCCGACTTCAGCCAGGTCACGATCTCACGGTCCGTGAGTTCGAGCCCCGCATCAGGCTCTGGGCTGATGGCTCAGAGCCTGGAGCCTGTTTCCGATTCTGTGTCTCCTCTCTCTCTGCCCCTCCCCCGTTCATGCTCTGTCTCTCTCTGTCCCAAAAATAAATAAAAACGTTAAAAAAAAAAAAAATTTATCATGACCCCTAAATCGATTACCTTGCTCTTGATTCAGGCCTTTCCCTGAATAAAATGTTGGTGCTTTTTGTAAGTAATCAGAGAGAAAGAACATTGTAGACAGGGAAAAAAAGGAAGATGGAAGAAAACAAAGGTCAGGAAGGAATGAACTGTGCCATTGGGGAACACTTGAGGGAACATCCTGTAAGAAGGAGCAATTGATGAAAATTCAGGACAGGCTTGGGGTGCCTGGGTGGCTCAGTTGGTTAAGCGACCAACTCTTGATAATCTGCCCAGGTCATGATCTCACCGCTGGGTTCCAGCCCTTAATCAGGCTTCGCATGACAGTTTGGAGCCTGTTTGGGATTCTCTCTATGCCCCTCCCTGCTACGTTCTTGCACACATGCGTGCCCTCTCTCTCTGTCTCTCTTAAGAATAAATAAATAAGGGGCGCCTGAGTGGCGCAGTCGGTTGGGCGTCCGACTTCAGCCAGGTCACCATCTCGCGGTCCGTGAGTTCGAGCCCCGCGTCGGGCTCTGGGCTGATGGCTCAGAGCCTGGAGCCTGTTTCCGATTCTGTGTCTCCCTCTCTCTCTGCCCCTCCCCCGTTCATGCTCTGTCTCTCTCTGTCCCAAAAATAAATAAACGTTGAAAAAAAAAATTAAAAAAAAAAGAATAAATAAATAAATGTTTTTTAAAAATCTAAAAACCAACAACAACAACAAAACCACTTTAAAATTCAGAACAGGCTGAAAGACCGGATCTACATGCCAGTGTGTGTATTCAGAAGGCAGAGCGTTAGAGAAAGTATCTCTCATAGGGAAACCAAAGCAGACCTGTAGACACCTCCAGGCTTCACCGATAATTAGTTTTGCATCTCATTTCCCTAATCTTTAAAATAGAGGAGTTAAATTCTATACTTGGACACTTCTAGTCTTGAATTTGACAATTATCCAAAGTATCCCCTATAAAATTCCTTTGTCCTCAGGGCTTTGGAACTTTCTTGTCCTCCTTGCAAGATCCTGCGCTTCACGAACACTGAAATGTCACCCTGCAGGGACAGAAGAGTAGATTTATAGCACCTGGTGTCTGTTATTCAAGATGTGGTCCCAAAGGCATTTTGTCTTTCCAGCAGCCACAATACAGAACCAAGTGGAGGTTTTACAGAAGATCCCATCCATATTGCCAGCAAAGTCTAGCGGGCTTGAGGAAATCCACTGCATAGAGAAGTTTAATTTTTAAATTTCATTTCTGCTTGCTAATCAGTCATTCCCAATTGAAAGAAAAAGAGGTTAATCTAATACAGGCCTTGAAACAAAGCAGAAGATTAATGCGAGATTCTCAGGAAGAATTCTGGGGATCGCACAGAGAAAGGAAAATGAATAACTGATATTAAGCACGACATGTCAGAAAGAAGCTTGAATGATTTCTAAAGGGAACTATTCTGTCTCATAATTTCCTAAAGATGCCCTTCTCCCCCTTAAGGATGGATATGAGACTAATGGTTTTCCTTCCTCTCTTATTTAAATCAGAGAACTGAATGACATCTCACTGCCCAATGATTCTAACATTATTACTTGGCTTTTAAAAGGCACAATAGATGTTTCTCTGAATGGCTTGCAATTAACTTTGCCTAATTTACAAAGCCATTGGGGAGGGGGGGACAGGGGCCTACAGGAGTAAGCCCTGAGGTTCAATCACTAATTTTCCAATTCTGTGGAAGGCAAAAAAAGGGGGGGGGGGGCTTGGTGCAGGTGTCTCCAATTCTCTGCATGGAAAAGTGGGACCTATTCTCTGAAAGCCCATCATGTTATATGGGAAAGCTTTGTCTTAAATTGTGTAGACATGAAGTTGGGCAATGACTCCTATGAGGAAATCCAATTCCTGGAACCACATAGATGGGGGAAAAAACAAAAAAAAGATTAAAAACCGATAGGCAGCTACGTGTCTTGTAAGTGGTATTTTGGAAAGAAATTTAGTGGAAAGGATGGGAACGTAATGAAAGTTAATGAAGTGAATTGTGTCGGTTACAGAAGCTGACCTGAGTTTTAGGGATTACCCTGAAGATTTCTGTTGTGGGAAAATACCCAGGAAGTGACTGAGCCAGGCCAGTCTTTACTGGAGGCACGTAGAGGAAAAGGCAGGGTTGGTTGTGAATGTCCTCTTCTGGGAACACTCTGGAAAGGGGTAGTTTGGCTGCTGGGATCAGGCCAGCCCCACACGGCCTGGGTTTGCAGGGCTCAAGAGAAACAAGGGTTGTGGGCAGGAAGGACAGAGTGGGAAAACCAAGGCAAGGGAACAAAGAGGAGGAGGAGCGTATAAGTGTGGTGGCCTCATTGTGACAGTCCTGCTGTGTGCAGGATTGAGCAGCGTGGTCCAACAGTGGGAGCGTGCACAGCTCTGAATAAGATAGCTCCCCCTTCAGCCTACTCTGAAATCCCCACATATTTCCATAACAGCAAAATGCAGACCCTTGTGGGAAAGCAAAACAGCCGTTGTTAGGAATATTGGAATAAATTAAGCCTTGATTACTCATTCATGTCTTGGAAAAAGTTTTCTTTACCAGAAGTTACCCCTTTCGCAGGAATTCTGATGAAATGGGTACAGTTATTTTCACAGTAACCATGGAGAGAGGGGGACCGGGAAATGCTTGCAAAAGGTTTCATCCATGGAGGTGTTTAACAACGGTTTATTGAGCACGTACTCTGTTGCAAAGTCCTATACTTGAAGGAAATACTCTCAAAGAGGCTGAAGATAACATCTCTGCCCTCAGGTTCTTACAGGCTAGTTTGGGATCTAAGACATGAACTGTAGGAAAGGTAACAACTTAACAGAGGTAGACATGAATGCCAAATGAAAAGCAGAGTAGATTCTAAGTGCCACAAGAGGTCAGAACAGAGAGAAGACCTTTGAGGAAATTCAGAGCTACCCGAAGAGAGGGGCCTGAGTAGCATGTTGCAAATGGCACAAACAATGCAAGAGGGGAGGTGGGAGTGGGGCCAAGGAAGGTCTCAAGAGGTAATTAGCTAGAGGATTAAGACGTGTAACACAGGAAGACACAAGCAAATGGCACAAACAATGCAAGAGGGGAGGTGGGAGTGGGGCCAAGGAAGGTCTCAAGAGGTAATTAGCTAGAGGATTAAGACGTGTAACACAGGAAGACACAACTTGGAACAGGAAGGAGAGCTCCAAGAGAGGATCACAGCTGGGAACCAGACTTACCCAACACCAACCACCATACCTCTAGTAGGCCAGTCTGATACAGCAGAAAGAGTGAGTTTGCAATAAGAATGACCATGAATAAGATGACTATCTTGCATTGGGTTCAGTGCAGTGCCTTGGTGTTCTCGTTTGTAAAACTGGACAAAAATCCCTATTTCACAGGATAAGATACATAGCAATGAGCCTGACACATGGTGAGATCTCCACACAAGTTCTTTCCCTTCCCTGACCTCCAGATTCTCTCTCTCTCTCTCTCTCTCTCTCTCTCTCTCTCTCTCACACACACACACACACACACACACCTCCCCAATAAGCCAGGAAGAAAAAGGACATTCACCATATACCTTTGTTTAATTTGATCCATAAATCAATTCTGTAAAGTATCCTTAGGAGAGGGAAGAGTGGAGACGTTAAAAGGATTCTGAGTTAATAGAGTAGAACATCTTCTAGGTTGAGTTCTTTTTTCTTTCTTTCTTTCTTTCTTTCTTTCTTTCTTTCTTTCTTTCTCTCTGTCTCTCTCTCTCTCTCTCTCTTTCTTTCTTTCTTTCTTTGTTTCTTTTTTTTAGGGGATGCTGGGTGACTTGGTCGGTTGAGCATCCAACTTCAGCTCAGGTCATGATTTCATTTTCCACCAGTTCAAGCCCCACATCAGGCTCTGTGCTGACAGCTCAGAGCCTGGAGCCTGCTTCAGATTCTGCGCCTCCCTCTCTCTCCCTCTCTCCCGCTCGTGCTCTGTCTCTCTCTCAAAAAATGTTTAATGAAAACATTAAAAAAATAAAATAAAATAAATTTTAATGTTTATTTTTGAGAGTGAGAAAGAGAGACAGAGAGAAAGAGGGGGAGGGGCAGAGAGAGAGAGAGAGAGAGAGAGAGAGAGAGAATCTAAAGCAGGCTCCAGGCTCTGAGCTGTCAGCACAGAGCCTGATGCAGGGCTCAAACTCATGAACTCATGAACAGGGTTATTTGGGTCGACAGGTTCTGTGCCCTTTATGGTCTTTGAGCCATTTTATAACTTTAGACATTATAGAAAACTGATAGCATTGCAAGTGAGTATTGTCCATAAAGATGGAAATGAATTGTGTCCAGTAGAAATTCAACTGATTTGTCCCTAGCAGAAGAGGACAGTTTTGCACTTATTAGGAAGTCTACTTCGGTATTACTTATTGAAGCCTCTTCCTACGTCTATTCTATGGATTGTCCTTTGGACTGGATGTAACGTCTTACTGGCTTCCTCCATTAATTGATGGCTTAAAGGGAATCTTTCACATATGCTCACTTCATGTTTGTGTGAGAGTCAGAACGTTACCATTTTGAAAAATTTCCTTTAACATTGGAAAAGTACAGTTGACCCTTTTTTTTTTTTTTAATGTTTATTCCTTTTTGAGAGAGAGAGAGAGACAGACCGTGAGCGGGAGAGGAGCAAAGAGAGAGGGAGATGCAGAATCTGAACAGCTGTCAGCACAGAGCCTGACGCAGGAATCGATCTCACGGACTGTGAGATCATGACCTGAACCGATACCGTTGTACAACCGACTGAGCC
Source organism: Prionailurus viverrinus (assembly GCF_022837055.1). Lineage (NCBI taxonomy): Eukaryota > Metazoa > Chordata > Mammalia > Carnivora > Felidae > Prionailurus > Prionailurus viverrinus. Next base: position 44,965,038 of record NC_062565.1, read on the forward strand.
ACCCAGGTGCCCCAGTACAGTTGACTCTTGAACAACATGGATTAAAACTGTGCAGATCCACTTATGTGTGAATAACTGGTACATTGGTTTTCACAACACAGTACTGTAAATGCATTTTTCTCTTCCTTATGATTTCCTTAATAACATTTTCTTTTCTCTAGCTTACATTATTGAAGCAATACAGTCTATAATATATGTATAACATATAAAATGTATATTTTTTAATAGTGTGTTTATTTAGATAGAGAGAGAGAGCATGCACAGAGGGCAGAGAGAGAGAGGGCAAGAGAAGATCCCAAGTAGGCTCTGCGCTGACAGCATGGAGCGCATGAGATCATAATCTGAAACAAAATCCAGAGTCAAACACTCAACACACTCAAACAACTGAGCCACCCAGGCGCCCCTAAGATGCATGTTAATCGACTGTTTATGTTACTGGTAAGACTTCCAGGCAACAGTAGGCTATTAGTAGTTGAGTTTGGGGCAGTCAAAAATTACACACAAGTCTTCAGCTTTTCAGGAGATCGGCACCCGTGGCCCCTGTGCCGTTCGAGGGTCAACTGTATAATGATTATTGATAACTAATTCTGTACATAAGAGAACCAAAGGAAATAGTGCAAGACTTACATAATGCATTTAAGTGGATACATTGACTGATGATAATGCCTATCAAGCCCTCCAAAAGAATGGTAGAATGCCTCTGAGCTCTGTGTTCAGGTGGTCATTTCCCTTAGGAAATCTACAGTTCAATTTTTTTTTTTTCCACAAATAAATCTCACCTGGGCCATCCTTCTGCTGCTTGTGTGGAGAACTGCTTGCTCCATCACAGTTCGGGGATTCCCTTCCATCTCCATTCAGGTCCCACACTTTCCTCCTTATTTAATCCTTTGTTTTTGAGATGCACAGGCTAGAGTACCATTTGAGAAAGAGTTTACGAGAAACAAATTTTTGGAGATATTGCCAGTCTTAACATATATTCTTATTCTACTCTTGTCCCTGTTGTGCTGTTTGGGCTAGTATAGAATTCAGCTCTTCCTGCAGAAAAAAATAAATAAATAAAAATAAAACAATATAAAATAATAATATTAAAGCAACTAACTCCCTTAGAATTGCTATTACGTTTCTTCGTTGTCTTTTTTGCTTCCCATTTTCGTTGAGAAGACAATACCATACTTTTTCTTGTTCTGTGAATGGTCTGTATTTCCTCCTGGAAACAGAGGATTTTTCTCTTTATTCCCAGTTTATGGATATTTCATGATGAAGCACATGGGTGGGAGTCTTCTTTCACTGTACTAGGTCCTTGGTGGATACTTTCTATCAGGAAACACAATTTCTTCTGTAGTGAGATGTTTTTTTTTTTTAATTTTTTTTCAACGTTTTTTATTTATTTTTGGGACAGAGAGAGACAGAGCATGAACGGGGGAGGGGCAGAGAGAGAGGGAGACACAGAATCGGAAACAGGCTCCAGGCTCTGAGCCATCAGCCCAGAGCCCGACGCGGGGCTCGAACTCACGGACCGCGAGATGGTGACCTGGCTGAAGTCGGACGCCCAACCGACTGCGCCACCCAGGCGCCCCTGTAGTGAGATGTTTATTCGTATTATTATAATACTTTTCTCCCTCCTCTCGTTTTTGGTTTCTATTTCTGGAATCATATTATCTACTAATCAATGTCTCTAAGTTTCTTTTTTTTTTTCTCTACTTTTCAGGGTTGTGTGTGTGTGTGTGTGTGTGTGTGTCTTTTTTTTCTATATCCGAGAAGATTTCTCCAACTTCATCTTCCAACCTCGCTTCATTTTCCTTCTCTCCTATTTTAAACTCCCAAGAATTCTTTCCTGTCTTTGACTGCTCCTTTCACTAGAATGTTGACCTTATTCTGCAGATACAGTAACTTCTCTTGACCTTTGAAGATTTTTTTTTTCTCTTTGAAGATTTTAGTTACACATTTTTAAAGTTTGCTTCTATTCCCTGAATTCTCTCTATTGGCAAAAAAACAAAAAACAAAAAACAAAAAACAAAAACAGAAACAATCTCAACTCTAGCAGTGAGCTGAGCTCTGCCTGGTTCCCTGTCCTCCACCACAGCCCGGAAACTCTCTAAAGGCAGAAGCTGGAGCAACCACAGGACTCAACATTTGCTTTCTGTCTCTCGGGATTCAGTGTCCATTGTTTCAAAAACTGTTGTTTCGTGTATTGCGTGTGTGCTTGGTCCTATCAATTGGGAAGGGAAATCCAATCCCTCTTACTCCATTTCAGGAAGAAACAGAAGTTCTGTGTGTGTGCATGTGTGTATTCACACTCTTGTCTGATGGTGCTGAGAGTAGTAAAATTTCTAGTGTTTTCACCCTAAACCTAGGGTTTGACATATCTTTTTCATTGTTTGGTAAACAAAGTGTCCATCCATTATAGTTTTCTTATGTGTTTGAGTGTTTGTCTATGTTGTTAAATCAGAACTAATTCTTGAACTTCATGAAATGCCTTTTGGCCATGAATTAAGATGAACATCGTTTTCTATTTGATCTGTATTAGTGTAGTATTTAGTTTATGATTAGTATCATAATATATGTCAGGTACTAAGCTATTCTTAGTTTTCAAAAATGAATTCCACTTGCTGCATTTTATTGTTTTGCTGAATTATGTATTTTTTTTTAATTTTTTTTTCAACGTTTATTTATTTTTGGGACAGAGAGAGACAGAGCATGAACGGGGAAGGGGCAGAGAGAGAGAGGGAGACACAGAATCGGAAACAGGCTCCAGGCTCCGAGCCATCAGCCCAGAGCCTGACGCGGGGCTCAAACTCAGGGACCGCGAGATCGTGACCTGGCTGAAGTCGGACGCTTAACCGACTGCGCCACCCAGGCGCCCCGAATTATGTATTTTTAATATTTAATTGAGGACTTGTCATCCTTATTCTTAAATAAGAGTGATGTTAGTCTTCTTTTTTTTTAGTTCTATCTTTGGAAGGTCTTGATACAATGTTACTTTGGCTTTCTAAAAATAAAATGAAAGCTTCCTATAAACCCTCTGAAACAGTTTAAATGGTGCAGGAATTACTTGTTACTTAAAAATTTGAAACAATCCACCCATGAAGCAATTTAGGCCTAATATTTTAAGCAGTGGCCAGCAGGTGTAGGAGTCAGGGAGGTGAGTGGATAGTGTTAATAATTTTTTCAGTTTCTTTCCTCTTTTTTTTCAAGTTTATTTATTTTGAGAGAGAGAGAGAGAGAGAGAGAGAGAGACAGAAAGAAAGTGTGAGTGCAGGAGGGGCAAAAAGAAAGGGGGACAGAGGATCCAAAGCAGGTTCTATGCTGACAGCAGTGAGCCTGGTGCTGGGCTCAAACTCACCAACTGGGAGATCATGACCTGAGCTGAAGTTGGAAGCTCCATCAAAGAAGAAGCCACCCAGCTGCTCCGTGTCTTTGTATCTTCTAAGGTAAATTTTGTTACTTATAAAATTATCCTCTCACCCAAGTCTCCAAGTACATTTGCATATTATCTTGCAAGATGCTGTTTAATAATGCTTTAAGTACCTTGGGGCGCCTGGGTGGCTCAGTCGGTTGAGCGTCTGACTTCGCTCAGGTCATGATCTTGCAGTTCGTGAGTTCGAGCCCCGCTTCAGGCTCTCTGCTGACAGCTCGGAGCCTGGAGCCCGCTTCGGATTCTGTGTCTCCCTCTCTCTCTGCCCCTCACCCACTCATGCTCTGTCTCTCTCTGTCTCAGAAATAAATAAACATTAATTTTTTTTTTTAAATACTGCTTTCAATATCTTCAGAACGTGTGGTTATTTCTAATTTCTCACTGATACTTATATCCGTGATTGGTGGTGTTTTTCTTTTGTCTTCTTGATTAAACTGGGCAGGGGTTAGCACATGGTTAAGGGGTACTGGGCTCATCTGACTCCATGTCACTTTCTCTCCAGGGCGCCAGCTAACAAAGTAGCCTCTTTCGGGAATGTTGCCTGACTCTTAGCAGAGAGGGAAAAGAAATGGACACAGAAGATCACATGCTGGCTCTTAAAGCTTCTGTTCCGAAGTGATACACATCACTTCTGCTCAGATTTCACCTGCCAAAGCAAGACCTGGCTAAGCCCATATCAATGAAGCAGATAAATTTAATCCTCCCCAAGAAGGGACAGCACATATTTTGAGGGATTATGCAGTCTACGGGAGGAGATGATATTAATAAGTTTGTGAGGATAAATCCACATAACTTCCTCCGTGTGGTGCTTCACCATAGTAAAGACTTAACTAAATTATCCCACTCAACAAACATCACAGAACCCCTGCTGCATTCTCTGCTTCCTGCCAGAGAGATCATGTAATTGCATGGATTCTTACTTACAAACGCGTTCTACCCAGTTCCTCAGAAGTGAGCCATGAACGTATTTGAGCTATCTCCCAGAATCTGTGGGAGAGCCAGAGAATGTGGGTTGGAGGCTACCGCTCTGCGAACAATTCCCAGTGAAACCACGGGCCAACTCCAGACAGAGCCCAAGGCCCCACAGATTGTTCCAGATGCCAGAACCTTCGTCACTACTGTCCTCTAAAAGCCTCAAGCCCTCACACCGTCCTGGCCACTGATGGATCCCTCCTGGTACCGGGTCCTTCACATAGTTGCTTCCCAATCAGTGTCACACAGACTGGTGTGACTGGTAGAGCCTGGGCAAACTGCCTGGACTCTAGTTGTAAGGGAAGACACGTGAGCGAGCTGTGGACTCTTTCTTGAAGACGGAGGAGACAGGATGAAGAAAACCTGCCAAATTTAAGAAGGTGGTTCAAAAATACTGGAACACCACACAGTGCCTGACATCAACCTCCCTACACAGACATGAGGAAGAAGTGCACGTGGACTTTACCCTCACGTGGAGCTTTGTAGTATAGTAGAGACACTGCTGTTAATGGAAATGCAATCAACTCTAAAATACATAAAAAGCTAAACACAGTTCTAGGAGAGCTTTTGAGATTCAGGCCTAGTCTGATGGTCAGACATCCCTGAGGAAACATCACTGAGTTGAGATCTGAAGATAGTACAAAATGAGAGCTTGTCAGACACAAGGTGCGCAAACAGCCTAAGAGGCAGAGGGAATGATTTGTGCAAAGAGCCATCAGGAAAGTGCTAGAAACCCCTTGAGGGACCAAAAGGGAAGTCACCAAGTTCAGTGGGTGGAAATCCTGTGGTAAGACACACTGGGGAGTGGGCAAGACTGCGCCTCACATCCCCCACAGAGCTCTGAGCCTGACCAGTTGCATGGGCCCGGGCTGTGATTCAGTTGGTGAAGACTGACAGGGCTGTGTATCAAGTTAAACTTCCCCCAAGGCTCTAGTCAGGGTTTGGAAGCATCAGTCTAGCCTAGTGTCCCCCTTAGAGTGACTTTTTAAATGTATTAGTGAGGCAGCAAGAGAAAAGGACGGTTTGGTGAGGGAGAGCACTATTTTGTAAACGCCTACCGTTTGCCAGGCACTGGGCATCGGGGCTTTGTATAAAGTACCTCAGAGGTTGGTGTATTGACACAAATGAGGAAGCTAATTCCCAGCAAGGTTAAGGAACTTACTCAAGGTCATGCAGGTTAGAAGGAATTAAGAACAAGCTTTGAACTCATGCCTCTGTGGTTCCAAACCCACATCATGGTCGTTCCATAACGCTTTGTAGCCAACTGCGGGTTGGGGGGGACAATGCAGCAGGCCCGTGGTTCTCTACATGTGGTCCCACCAGCAACATCAACTGGTTTAACAGGAATTTCTCAGAAATGCAAACTCTCAGACCCCACCCAAGACCTAGTGGGTCAGAAATACTGCGATGAGGCCCAGTGACCAATGTACATTGGAACACACCGTCCAGGTGAGCGTGGTCCACACCAAAGTTTGAGAGAGAGGCCGGCCGTGAGGCTGGTCATTTTCAAGGGTACTGATGAAGGGCCTCTACACCCACCTTTACCATTTCCTTAGCCTCTCTTCTCCTTCCAACACACAAAAAAAGCAGTCTTAGAAGAGCTTCTTGGACAGGACCTCATGTTGCTACTGTGAATCTATGGTCAGCAGCTGGGCGGTCGCTATCGCTCTGTTCACAGATGTTATTGTCCTGATTTAAAAATAGTCCATCAGAACCTTGCCCCCAGGGCCCATGAGTAACAGCGGGTGCTTTCTCTGCTCCCCTGGAGAATAGAGAGGACAGGAGGAGCATAAAGAGAGACTTCCTGTCCCTTTGTACTTAGAAGAATGTCAAAGAACTGGGGAGAATTCTCATCATCCTCGATAAAGGAAATCCCACAAGAGGGGCCCTAACAAGGCACAGTTACCCCAGGGAAGCATGAATCAATCATTTTTTTATGCTTTTTTTTTTTTTTTTTTTTTTTTTTTTTTTTAACAATTACCAGCCAAAACCATGTTTCAAAGAACACGGGAGCAGCGTGATAGGCAGGGAAAAGAGAATCAGGGAAATCAGAGAAGAGAGAGGCACTCTTCAGGGTTCCTGGAAGGAATAAAGGTGGTTCCTCCGGTCAGCCTGTCCGGGTCTGCCTGACTGAGGGGTGTGGGGGTTTGTCACGTGCCCATGAGATGTCGCCGTTTTCCCACAGCTGGGAGAGTTTTCTCCTCCCTCTCCCCTTCCCCAGTTGCAGCCATTACCCTCACCTGCCAGGGCCCCAAACAAATTCAGGGTTTCCCTAAAGCGTCCAACTCAGGAAGAGTGACCCAATTCACGGTGCCCCTAGAGAGCCTAGCATCTGGCAATTGCAGCATTAGGTCACACGGCCTCTTTGTCATTCGCTCTAGACATGTGTCAAATGCCAGCTTAGTGCCAAGACAGCCCAGATCTGAAGGGACGGCAGCAACACTGACCACGCAACCTTTACTTGGGATCTAAATCCCAAAGCAGAATTTTGCTGACCCATGAATTTTTTTTTTCAACGTTTATTTATTTTTTTTTTGAGACAGAGCATGAACGGGGGAGGGGCAGAGAGAGAGGGAGACACAGAATCGGAAACAGGCTCCAGGCTCTGAGCCATCAGCCCAGAACCTGACGTGGGGCTCGAACTCACGGACCGCGAGATTGTGACCCGGGCTAAAGTCGGACGCTTAACCGACTGCGCCACCCAGGCGCCCCATGACCCATGAATTTTTAAGCAGGACACTGGGAAGTTTAGAGAGTTGGTAGAGGAAAACCTGAGGCTAAGTAGGACCCAAAATCCATTTATTGCCTCCGTCAATAGTGATGGGGGCAGACAAAAAAAAAAAAAAGCTCATTCAGTTTACCCAAGGGAATTGGGCTTCTCTTCAAAGCCAGGGCAGCTTGTGAAATCTCAGTAGCCTCTTTATTTATATGGTAACAAAAGAAAGAGGGGGAAGAAAACTGTATTTGCTTTCACTAAGCAGACACCACAGGTGAGTATTGAATCTGTCTTTCTTCCTTCGCTTTCTTTCTTTCTTTCTTTTTCTTTCTTTCTTTCTTTCTTTTTTCTTTCTCTCTTTCTGGAGAACAGTTTTTGGTTTTGGTTTTTTTTTTTTTTAATTTTTTTTTCAACGTTTTTATTTTATTTTTGGGACAGAGACAGAGCATGAACGGGGGAGGCGCAGAGAGAGAGGGAGACACAGAATCGGAAACAGGCTCCAGGCTCTGAGCCATCAGCCCAGAGCCTGATGCGGGGCTCGAACTCCTGGACCGCGAGATTGTGACCTGGCTGAAGTCGGACGCTTAACCGACTGTGCCACCCAGGCGCCCCATGGTTTTGGTTTTTTAACCAGATGCCATTGTAAGGAAAGGGCCTGGATTCTGAATGAGCATTTTTCTAGAAAAAAAAAAAAAAAAAAAAACTTATATGCTGGTGCACCATTTATGAATCATACTGCAATTACTCACAGCAAAATGGGGACCAGGCTGATGGTAGAAAGCAAGCTGAATTATTTAGAGTACGTAATCACATGGCTGACTCTACTTGCCCTTAAAAGCTCCTTCACCAACCTCTCATGGGAGTAGAAAAGTAACATTGAGGTTCAACAGATCCCACCAACATGAATCAAACTCAACATGCCCAATTAGTAGGCTCCATGTTTGGTGGGTCAGTGGAAACTGGGACTCAGGCCCTTTCATCCTCCTTCTATACCTTCCTCACTGCCAAGGTGAAGACCTTCCTCTCAAACAAAGATAAACTGCAGACTTAAACATATGTAATAAACATGTGCTGTTGTTGTTGTTGTTGTTGTTTTTCAGTCTCCCAGAATTTTTCAACACGTTTCTTGTGATTGGGAAGTTCCTCACTGTAGACACCAGGCTTTCTTTTCCAGACTAGGGCCTGGAATGTTACTTAGCTGTTGCCATGAGAGCCACCTGCTTCAGACTTTACTTTGGACGCCAGTGGCATAAAGGAACAGGTACCATGCAGATTGCACTTTGGTGAGGATGGCAATGGCCAAGTCCAGTTTCCCAAGGCAGCAGCAATGGCGATTCCAGCAGTAGCTTCCAGTGTCCCTGCTCAGAGAGGGGCCATTCCTGTTGTCCCCAGCCCAGATCTTCTATCCAATGTTAGGCATCCCTCACTATGTAGCCCCTAAGTCCAATTTTTAAGTCCTAATGGGGATTCTGTAAGCTATCCATTCCCCAGTAAGGTAGTAATTTTAGGCTGGGTAATTTTCCCCAGCCTAAATTGGCCCAAAGTGGATTCTGTTGCCTGCAACCAAGAATCCTAACTTGTACAACATGCTCTGTCTCATTTAATCCCCAGAACAACCACGTAGAGGTGGGTTAACCTCATTTCACAGATGGGAAAATAGAGAATGTTAGCAGTCATTAAGCCTTATAAACGGGAAAGCTGAGTTAGCACATCTCTTTTTCCAGTTCCATGGCCCCTGAAGCATATCACACTCCTTACCTCAGGGTGCACTTAGAATTGAAGTTTCTTCTTCTTTTTATTATATACTTTTTATGTTTATTTATTTTTGAGGGAGAGAGAGAGTGCGTGCACAAACAGGTGAAGGGCAGAGAGAGTGGGACGCACAGAATCCAAAGCAGGCTCCAGGCTCAGAGCTGTCCGCACGGAGCCCGACGCGGGACTCGAACTCGTGAACATAAGAGCTCATGACCTGAGCCGCAGTTGGATGCCCAACCAACTGAGCCACCCAGGCACCCGAGAACTGAAGTTTCTTGGATTTGTCTGCCTCCAGTCTTCTCTCCTCAACTTGAATGTCATTTCTTTTCATTGCTCAGCATGACCTCCCAGCCGCTGGGACCCTATCAAATACCTGGCCCTTCTGTGGCACTTGTGGCTTATGGCCATCCACCCCCAGTCCTTCGTGCACACCTGCAGACACCTTCCCTGAATCACTCAGGCCTTCTTGCTCCCAAAGAAGCTCAAGACCTCGTCATCTCAGAACTCTTCCCCAGCCCGTCTGCAGCAGCAGGCGAGACCTGTTCATCCTGGCTTTCCAAGAGATGCTGGCAACAGTTGCCCATGGCCTGACATGCTGCCTATGTTTCAGTGATAGTGGCAGCGGCCACAGGCACTGGGACCCCCATCCCCCTCGCAGAAAATGAGGCTGTTCATTACGTGGTAGGTGTTCTAGATTTTGTCTCTCTTACCTCCCCCGATTTTCCTTCTTCCCTGCGAAGTCTCGGGAAACTCAGGAACTGGTGCCCCTCAGAGTCTGACAGTCTCTCAGGGTCCTTTGGGGTTTGGTGTTCCATGTCTGGAATCTTCCCTACTAGTGAGCACAAGGCAGGCACCACGAACAAGACCATCTGGGAATGGCAGCCAAGAAAGATGTAATATTCTAAACCACTGTCTGTCACTCAGATGTGATGGGCAGACTGTCTGTGTCCCTCAAAATTTATGTCTTGAAGCCCTAACCCCCAGTGTGATGGTGTCTAAGGGTGGGCCCTTTGGAGGTAACTAGGTATATTTATTTTTTTAAGTTTATTTATTTATCTTTCGAGAGAGAGCAAGTGGGGTAGGGGCAGAAAGAGAGGGGGGAGAGTGAATCCCCAACAGGCGCTGCACTGTCAGCACAGAGCCCCATGCGTGGCTCGAACCCACAAACTATGAGATCACGACCTGAGCTGAAATCAAGTGTTGGGCACTTACTGAGCCACCCCGGTGCCCCGGAGATAGCTAGGTTCTCAAGAGGGTGGCACCCCATGATGAGATTAACGTCCCATAAGGAGAGATAGAGAAACCAAAACACCCCTCCCACTCTCTCTCTCTGCCACGCGAGGACACAGCAAGAAGCCAGGAAGAGGGCCCTCACCAGGAGCTGAATCTGCCAGCACCCTGACCTTGGGCTTCTCAACCTCCCGAACTGTGAGAAACAAATGTCTGTTGGTTAAGCCACTCAGTCTCTGCTCTTTTGTCATAGCAGCCCAAGCTAACTCAGACAGCTGGCATCCCATCATTGCTGTAACTGATTCATTCTTCATAGCATCCACAAAAAGGGGAGTGGAAAATAAGCAACTCACATTTCCCAAGTGCCCACCCATGCTCTGTGCCAGATGATTTAAACTATTCACTTAATCTTTACAACAACTTTACAATATCATCTCTTTTGTTTTGGTTTCATAAACAGGAAAATGGAGCTAATAAGGGAATACACAACCAGAGTTATATAGGTAGTACCTAGAAATATGACTTGAACCCAGAAGTTTTTTTAATGTTTATTTTTGAGAGAGAGACAGAGTGTGAGGGGGGGAGGGGCAGAGAGAGAGGGAGACACAGAATCCAAAGCAGGCTCCAGGCTCTGAGCTGTCAGCACAGAGTCCGATGCAAGGCTCGAACCCATGAACCGTGAGATCATGACCTGAGCCAAAATCGGATGCTTAACCGACTGAGCCATCCAGGTGCCCCTTGAACCCAGAATTTTTGATCCCATAGTTTCTCCCACAGTAAAGTGAAATTTAAGAACAAGGCCTGCCTTCTTAGAGGCACATAGCAAAACAAAATGTTGATGAACAAAAGATTTTATCTTTTTTTAAATTGTTTTTTAATTTGAAACAGGGGAGAGGGACAGAGGGAGAGAGAAAATCTCAAGTAGGCTATATGCTCAGGGCTAAGCCTGACACGGGGCTCAATCCCACGACCCTGGGATCATGACCTGAGCCGAAATCAAGAGTCCTACACCCAACCGACTGAGCCACCCAGGTGCCCCCAAAATTTTATCTTTTAAAGTCCAGGGTCCAGGTGTTTGTTTTGGCCTTGGGAATTTAGAGAAATGTAGGTATTAGTTGCTTGTTCTTTAGTTTATTTCATTTAATCACTCAAAAATATTGTTTCCTTAGCTGACAAGCCTAGAGATTCAGGCAAGCTACATCTCATTCGTTTTAATATATCTTATGGTGACACGGCTAGCAAAATGCAACAGGAAAATGCCATTGGGCTTAAAATGCAGAGCAAAATGGGAAAAAAAAAGTATAATTCTCATTTTGTCAGGTTATAGTCTTTGATGCAAATTTTAAGTGAACTGACTAATAAATGAAACGTCTGCCACCAGAAAACACAGAGAATTCCAGAGTTTTGACTCCAAAATTTCCCGTCATCCCTCTTTGCCTCCACCAGCCATTTTAACAACCACTACCACCAAAGATTATGCATTGGATCCGTTTCAAAAATCTGGGAAGCAAGTAGATGAGAAAGTCTTCTTTATTTTTTTTTTCTTTCAGTTGAGTATGTTCTTCCAAGATCTCATGATTCCAGGAATATGGAAGGCAGTTCTGCTAACTAAACAAACAAACAAACAAAAACATTAGTGCTAATTCGCTCCAGACCTAGAATGGAAACAAAGAAATCTATTACTCCCTGTGATGAAATTCAAACCAGCAGATAGGGACCAAGAAAAGTGTGCCGACTTTAGGATCACAGTGTTGTTTTGTTTCTCCCTTCACTGGTGACGCCGTTCTCCCCCAGTGTTCTTCCACGTGACAGATACCCAACAAATTAAAGTGAAATCCACTTGGCCACCATTAAAACTTTGCCACCAGATAAAATCTGTGCCCATCAGCTGGGTTAGGGGTCAGCTGATTGGCAAATACACGTGTCCTAAGTTCTCAGAGCTGTGCCTGGTGCTGTAGAAAATAGAGAGGTTCAAAAACGTGTCCTTCTACTGAAAGAGGTGATAGGCTTTTATGGACCAAGATGATCACAAATGACAAGAGGGAGCAAAGTCAAATGATACTAAATTACTACACTTCATGGCATGTTTTGCAAGAGCTGTAAGGTTTCGGAGGGGAGGGGAATGGATTTGAAGGCTGTTGGTAGGCAGAAGCAGGCTCATTAGATTCCTTAGCCTCAACTTATCCTTCCCCGAGACCAGCTCAGAGCCCAGAGCCTTCCCTGCCAGACCCGGTAGCATCTTATTAACCTTAAAGTCTTCAGAAACTCATTCCTTACTAGCTTCCAGTTCAAATAAACAGAAATGCATGAATACATTACCATGTGCAAAGTAATTCCTGTGTTTTGAGGACACAGCAATCACTGAGAAACCAGTATTCTTCACTGAACCACTGAAGACCACTACCCTTCAGTCTTTGGATGTGGGCTGCTGCAGAAAGGGGGCATGTGGCCTTGGGCAAGGCAACCCTCTTGAGCCAAGGCAAATATTACAAAGGGCTGACAGTTGAGGGTATCTGCACATGGTAATTCTCAGCAGGTGGAGGAATAAAGCCCTACAGGACTGAAAGGAGATCTAGGCAATGCGCCACAGCCTATGCTGGTCTTTCCTTCATCCCACTTGGATCCACTACTTTAAGTTCTGGAAGCAACTCCTCTAGGCTTCTGGGGTCAGTTTGTAGGGGGGAAGCTTCTCTCAAGGAAAACTTACACAGGAAGGTTAGCCCTGGGCACTGCAGCTGGCTTCAGGGTAACTGCTTATACCCATTATCTCTTTCCTCTTCAACCATTGTAGATGCTCCCCCCTCTTGTCTAGTACTTGGAGTCCTGGTGACTTACCTTGTGGCTTTGCCCATATCATCATCCTCAAGGACTCTCACCCCTGGTTACCCCGCCTTTATGTGATTGCTGCACGCATTTCTTATCGGACAAGGGAATATCAAGAGGAACCAGGAGGAACCCAAGTGAATTACCTGGGTTACAAACAGGGTTCTCTTTGCCACCATTGTGTAACAGAAGCCATACTTCCTCCTGGTTATCAGGGTTAATTATCCCTGCTAGAATTGTGGCTTAAACCTGCATATATAGCCACCCCATCCTAGAATCCAGCTCAGAGTTTTGCCTTATCCACCAGCTGGTTGTTAGGGATACTCTATATGGTCAGAGGTGTGAACTAAGAGAGAGGGATTCTGTTGGATGGATGACATGGGTGTCCGGGCCACTTGCTTAGGGAACTTGCTTGTGTCCTCTGCCCTGCTCCCACCCAATTCTTCATGTGCTGCTTTCATCTTGCAATAGATGCTTGCTGGATCTGTCCAACGACATGACTTGGTGGGTCGGATAGAACCCTGCTCATGATGGACAGCTGTGACTTTGTGGTCATTAGATTTCTCATGATCAATCATTCCACCTGTTCCATGACTCAATAGCATGCCAGGAGCTTTTTTTCAAAAGGCATATAATTGTTTATTAAAGTTTGTGTGGTCTTATTCCAGAACCCTAGGGTCTGTGTTGTGATTTGTCTTTGGAGCTTAGCATACTCTTTACATGGAGTCTTTTCCCACCACTGAAGATACTTCTTCCCCCCCCCCGAGTACTCCTTTATTTATTTATTTATTTATTTATTTATTTATTTTTAATTTACATAATATCACTGGTCTATTAGGTCATTAGGCCAAAGGCCAGTGTCAAATAATGCACAGAAGCCTTAATCTGCTGCAGGCCCTAATCAATATTGGCAACTTTCTGTTTCCCTAGGTATTTGGGCTGCAGCAATATTCCTAGATGTGGAATGTGCAGCCTCCAGAATTTCAAGAGGTCCACCAGGTGTTGAGTGCCCTTCTTTCTATTTGGAGGTGCAAGATGAAATCATTTACCCTTTTCTGCAGAGATGATCTGAACACCTAAATTTTTTACTCATATGGGACCCCCTAAATTTTTCTAGTTTTTTACTACAGCCAGAAGCACATGGGGCTTCCATGAACCAGTCACTACTTTTTCATTTAGTCTGAATAGCACGATTCTATCCATATAATGAACCAATAGATGTTGTGTAGAATGTCCAAGTCTCCGAGAGTTAACACAGCCTTAGCGTAAGACTGTAAATGCATACAGGTTTCTGTCTGAAGTGAATCTGAAGCCTTCCAGATATCTTTTTCTCTGATAGAGATAACAAAAGAATGGATTGGCCAGATCAGTGGCCGCATACCATGAATCTGAGGCTATGCTAATCTGCTCTAAAAGGGATACCTCAGGGCCAGCAGGTGCAACAGACACCAGAACTTGCCTGAGCTTGAAATATCTATAGTCATCCTACAGGATCCATCTGGTTTTTTCAGGGCTCATGCTAATAAATTAAAAGGAGATAGGATGGGAAAGAATTTCAGGAGTGGTACTAACTTCTTTCATTCCTCCAGGATTTTTTTTTTTTTACTTGCTACCTTGGCAGGAGAGTAGAGGTGCAACTCCAGAGGCTCCCACCCAGTTTTCTCTGCTACAGTAGCACATATCCCACCAGCTAAGAGGCCAATGTCAAGATTGTGCCTGTTACCAAATATGTCTCCTCCGACTATCCAAAGACTGGTTAGGGGACCACTGGACGAGTCCACAGACCCAGTGGACACACTGCAATCCAGACATAGGCCTGAGCTCCATTTATCACCAGGTGTCCTATGCCCTACTCTAATAAAGAGGCCAAGTTGAGGCTTCAAATCTCTGTACATCAGTGTTAATTGAGACCCAGCATCCAATACTCTCAAGTGTTCATGATTCCCTTTTCCCTAACATATGGTTCCCTGAGTAAATGTGTATAGATTCACTTGGGGGAGTACTGGAGGAATAATTCTCTGTTAAGGTATTATGGTGTTATGGAATCCTTCCTCCTGGGTACACAACCTACTCTTCGGTCAGTGGGTTCTGGGTTTGAAAACGGGCTTATATGTGAAACCGGGTGAGAAGTCAAGACTTTGTGTTGGGGCAGCTGCCCTCAGCATCCTAATCATACACCTTTGATAGCTTTTGATCCCGTAGACCGCATAGGTTCCTTGTCGTCTGACCATCTATTTTGATCCTAGTGATGCGAAGTTGTGTTAACTAATTCCATCATTCTCTGTGGGTCTGATCCCCTGGCTGTTTCTCTGTCTTTGCCTTTCATTATGATAAATTCTATCCACCTGGCTTCCTAGGGTTAAGTAACACTACCTGCAGCTATTGTTCTGGGATCCTATTATCCCTATTGCTGTCAGGCAGTCCAGCTCTATAGTGGCATCTCTTATAACAGCTCTGCAGTACAGATCATGGCCACTACTGAGCTTCTTAATAATGCTGGTGCCCCTCTCATCAGCACCTCTCTTAACGCTACCAAGAAAACCCTTTGACTTGCAAACTTACCTTTTATTTCTTTTTTTAATTTTTTTTTCAACGTTTTTTTATTTATTTTTGGGACAGAGAGAAACAGAGCATGAACGGGGGAGGGGCAGAGAGAGAGGGAGACACAGCATCGGAAACAGGCTCCAGGCTCCGAGCCATCAGCCCAGAGCCTGACGCGGGGCTCGAACTCCCGGACCGCGAGATCGTGACCTGGCTGAAGTCGGACGCTTAACCGACTGCGCCACCCAGACGCCCCGCTTTTTTTAAAAAATTATTTGAGAGAGAGAGTGTGTGAGTGGGGGAGAGGGGCAGAGAGAGAGAGAGAGAGAGAAAGAATCTCAAGCAGGATCCGTGCTCAGTGTGGAGCCCAACACAGGACCCGATCCCATGACCCTGGGATCATAACCGAGCTGAAATCAAGAGTTGGATGCTTAACTGACTGAGACACCCAGGAATCCAGAACACTTAGCCTTTACTTGTCAATTAATCCCTCACAGCCTTTCATTACCTAGTTTCCAAACTGTCCATTGTGCTTAGCAACAGCTACCCAGTTTTACTGTTCATAGAATAACTTTTCTTTCCCCTATGTCTCAAAACTGCTAGAACATTCCCTTCTATAAGAATACCTTTCCAGTTTACATCTGGTGTAAGTATTAGCAGGTGCACTGCTATCTCATGCCAGATGCTATCCTGTGGTTGGTGGAGGTCCTCATTGCCAAATGAGCAGCAAATGATCCGGCTCCAAAACCTCATCTTAGCAACTGATTTCTCAAACTACTCTTGGCACCAACTGTCATGGACCAAGTTCCCAGGAAGCCGACGCTGAGCCAGAGAAACACACAGGAACTGTATTACAGATAGCTCTTGATATTAATACCTGTGGAAGAAAAGGGAAAGCTTATGAGGCAGTCTTGACAAAGCCCCAGTTGACTCCTTGGATGCTCTGAATCTTGGATGACCTATAGAGTTGTGCAGAGTTGGGCCAAGAGGCCAAGCACTTGTATCTCCATATTAACTAGTTATTAGATACAGGCTGACTCAGGAAAGTGGTCTTCAATTTGGGTAGGATGACCTTTTTTAAATAATTCTGCAGAGGACTGATAGCTGAAGGCTCTGTGGACCATGTACCAAGCAGCTGGGGAAAGGTCCTTTGTTAATGAGGGACTTGGGTGACACAATCCAGCATCCACCACAGCTGCTGACTTGCTGTGTAAGGAGATGGGTAACTAACACGGGCTAAGGAGCTTTACAGGACCAACCTCCGTTGGCTCACACTGGAAGGCTATGTGCCTAGAAAAGGACTGTTAAGTTTAGAAAAATTATGTGGATTACATCACAGGTAAGTTGCTGAGTCAGGGAGACATCAAGGTAAACTGTGAGAGAGGTACAGCATGGAGATTCAGGACACAATGATTTTGACCTTTCTGTCCTGAGCTACTAAGTGACCAGAAAAGTCATTTTACTTCTCTGCCTCTCAGTTTCCTCAACTGAAAATAAAAGAAGATATTAGACGACTTAGAAGATAATATAGGAGGAAACCTAGAGGACCTTGGCTTTGAGGATGAATTTTTAGATATAACACCAAAGGCATGATCCATGAAAGAAATCATTGATGAGCTGGAATTCATTAAAATTAGAAGCTTCTGCTCTGTGAAAGACTACATCAAGAGAATGAGAAGACAAGTCACAGACTGGGAGGAAATGTTTGCAAAAAATACATCTGATAAAAGTACTGCTTTCCAAAATATACAAAGCCTTCTTAAAACTCACCAGTAGGAAAACAAACAATCCAATTTAAAAGTAGGCCAAGGGGCGCCTGGGTGGCGCAGTCGGTTAAGCATCCGACTTCAGCCAGGTCACGATCTCGCGGTCCGTGAGTTCGAGCCCCGTGTTGGGCTCTGGGCTGATGGCTCAGAGCCTGGAGCCTGTTTCCGATTCTGTGTCTCCCTCTCTCTCTGCCCCTCCCCCGTTCATGCTCTGTCTCTCTCTGTCCCAAAAATAAAATAAAACGTTGAAAAAAAAAAATTTAAAAGTAGGCCAAAGGATGCCTGGTTGGCTCAGTTGGTTAAGTGGCTGACTTCAGCTCAGGTCATGATCTCACAGTTTCGTGGGTTCGAGCCCCGCATCTGGCTCTGTGCTGTCAGCTCGGAGCCTGGAGTTTGCTTCAGATTCTGTGTCTCCTTCTGTCTCCGTTCCTCCCCTGCTCATGCTCTGTCTCTCTTTCTCAAAAATAAATAAACATTTAAAAATGTATTTAAATAAATAAAAGTAGTTCAAAGTTCTTCTTATTATTATTGTTATTTAAATCAAGTTAGTTGACATACAGGGTGGTCTTGGCTTCAGGAGTAGAACCCAGTGATTCATCTCTTACATATGACACCCAGGGCTCATCCCTAAAAGTGCCTTCCTTAATGCCCATTACACATTTAACCCATCCCCCAACCCACCTCCCCTCCAGCAACCCTCAGTTTGTTCTCTGTATTTAAGAGTCTCTTATGGTTTGCCTCCCTCTCTGTTTTCATCTCATGTTTCCTCCTCTTTCTCTATGTTCATCTGCTGTGTTTCTTAATTTCCACGTATGAGTGAAATCATGTTATGTGTCTTTTCTCACTGACTTATTTTGCTTAGCAAAATGCATTCTAGTTCCATCCACGTTGTTGCAAATGTCAAGATTTCATTTTTTTTTTTTAATTTTTTTTTTCAACGTTTTTTATTTATTTTTGGGACAGAGAGAGACAGAGCATGAACGGGGGAGGGGCAGAGAGAGAGGGAGACACAGAATCGGAAACAGGCTCCAGGCTCCGAGCCATCAGCCCAGAGCCCGACGCGGGGCTCGAACTCACGGACCGCGAGGTCGTGACCTGGCTGAAGTCGGACGCTTAACCGACTGCGCCACCCCGGCGCCCCAAGATTTCATTTTTTTTGATCATCGAGTAGTATTCCATTCTATATATACACCACGTCTTTATTCACTCATCATTCAATGGACATTTGGGCTCTTTCCATAATTTGCCTATTGTGGATAGCACTGCTATGAACATGGGTGGCATGTGCCCCTTCAAATCATCATTTTTGTGTCCTTTGGATGTATTGGATTTGTATTTCCCTGATGATGAGCGATGTTGAGCATCTTTGCATGTGTCTGTAAGCCATCTGGATGTCTTCTTTAGAAAAGTGTCTATTCATGTCTTCTGCCCATTTCTTCACTGGGTGATTTGTTCTCTGGGTGTTGAGTTTGGTGAGTTCTTCCTAGGTTTTAGATACTAATCCTTTATCTGATATGTCATTTGCAAATATCTTTTCCCATTCCATCAGCTAAAAATAAGCCAACGATCTCAACAGCCACCTCACCAAGGAAGATATACAGATGCAAAAAAAAAAAAAAAAAAAAAAAAAGCTTTTGAAAGTGTGCTCCACATAATAGTCATCAGAGTAAAATGCAAATTAAAAACGACAATGAAATACCACTGCACACCTACAACAATGGTATGAATTCAGAACACTGATAACACCAAATGGTGGTTTGGAGCAGTAGGAATTCTCATTCATTGCTGGTGGAAATGCACAACAGTACAGGCACTTTGGAAAACAGTTTGGCAGTTTCTTTCTAAATTTTTTTGTTTTAATGTTTATTTATTATTGAGAGACAGAGAGACAGAGCATGAGCAGGGGAGGGGCAGAGAGAGGAGGAGACACAGAATCCGAAGCAGGCTCCAGGCTCTGAGCTGTCAGCACAGAGCCCAACGTAGGGCTGGAACCCACGAACCAAGAGATCATGACCTGAGCCGAAGTCGGACGTTCAACTGACTAAGCCACCAAGGCGCCCCTAATTTGGCAGTTTCTTATAAAACTAAACATATTCCTACCATAAGAGCCAGCAATTGAGCTCCTTGGTAATTTACCAAGATGAGACCGAATAAGGACAGGGATTACTTATGGGGTCGAGAAGGAGGTAACTGCAAGAGGAGGAAATATTCTAGAGCCTTGAGAATGAAGGGAACAAGCAGTGGTAGTGTGCAAGGGGCCGCAAGAGAGGCTGGACAAGGAGACAGAAGCTAAATCATGCAGGGCCCCCAAGGCCATATTAAAGACTTTAGACTTTAGCTCAAGAGCAATGGGAGAACATAGAAGGGTTCTAAGAAGAGTGAAGGGTGATTGCAGCTAAATGAGCAATCTAAGGTATTTTTTAAAACTTTGTGATTACAGGAATAATTCAGCACTGGAAAAGATATCAACAGAGCTTGGGGGAGCATTCTCCATAAATAGATTGAGTTGACTATGAAGGAAGATAAATAACTTTGCATGGGAGGGTTGCAGAAGAGTACTCCAGGGGGTTGCACATTAGGTCAGGGTGGGGGAGTTAGACAAAGCATAGGTATCAGGCTCTTGTCCCCGAGATAGGGAGCCTTGGAAGTGGAAAAAAGAATAGGCAGACATTTTCAAAATAGGCATCTGAAAATCTATTTTGAAGTCATTTAGGAACATTTTCCTTTTGCATCTTAGACTCGCCAATGTGCAGGATGAAAAGACAATATTTCAAAAGAGAAGGAATTAGTATGACAGCCAGAAGAACCACTCCCTTAAACTTTGGCAGAGACTTTTTAAGAGACTTCTCCATCCACATCAGTGCATGACTGTTTTCCTGGGGCATCACTTGACCTTAGCAGGTGGGCGACTTGGGAGGAAGAGGAATTGGAAACAAATCCTCCAGGGACTTTTTCCTAGCCACTCTTCCCAATCTCAAGACCGAGTGATGTGTGACTCTTTTTGTTTTAGTATGCAATTTCTGCTATTAAAGGAGAAAAGGTTACAATGCTGGAGGGGGGAAGTTTGCAAAATCCATTTTAACAGTGGTCAGTGGTGATATTTCTAAATACAATCCCAAATGTACTTAGTAATAACATTAACACCTATTTGAGCACCTACTAAGTGCCAAGCCACTATAAATTGTTGTTTTATACCTGTACTTTCTAGAAAAGATGAGTGAAAATGTTTGTTGAATACGCGATTGAACAGTAATTGGCAGTCATCATTAAGTAACCAGAATCTGACAATCAGAAACATCGTGAATGGATCAATTAGGGAATGAGTGAAAGGGAGTCCTACTAAGTTTTTGTTGTTGCTGTTGTTTTGTTTTTAACCCTAGGAGTGCCTGAGTGGCTCAGTCGGTTAAGCATCCTACTCTTGATTTGGGCTCACGTCACGATCTCATGGTTTGTGAGATCGAGCCCAGCATTGGGCTCTGCACTGACAGCATGGAATCTGCTTGGGATTCTTTCTCCCTCTCTCTCTGCCCCTCC
This sequence comes from Prionailurus viverrinus, assembly GCF_022837055.1. NCBI lineage: Eukaryota > Metazoa > Chordata > Mammalia > Carnivora > Felidae > Prionailurus > Prionailurus viverrinus. The sequence continues at coordinate 44,985,790 of NC_062565.1, forward strand.
CCTGCTTGCATGTGCTCTCTCTCTCTTTCTCTCTCTCAAAATAAATAAATACATACAAATTTTTAAAAATGAAAAAGAAAACCCTAATTGTGCACATTTATCAGAGAATAAATCTAGCTGAGGAAAAACTTAGCAATACTCCTCCAATTACCTGTATTGAGAGATCTCTAAACTAACTTGAAATCCTAAAAACTCAAGTGCATCTGGCTTTAGTGGGTTATTAATTGATTTGATGAACTGTCAAGGTTAGTGGGTTACTAATTGATTTGATGAACTGTCAAGAAACATTTGAACAAAATAGAATTACCTGAGAAAGCTCAAATTTCATGAATAAGAATTATGGATCATTTTGATTGCATTTAATGGGAACTCCCAGTTAAGAATCCTTTTAGTGAGCATGACCAGAGCTAGAAATTCTGGATGTACTATGGTAACTGAAGCCTCGATGCAAATGGGGATGATATATATCATATATCATATATATATAATATTGTTGGAAATGGAAAATTTCACATATAGTAGCATTTCAACCTAAGTGTTGAACTCTAACATCTCATTTGGTATTGTGTTTGGTATTCCTCACAATTGGTCCTTCTCAACTTCTTAACCTTCACTGAACTCAGGAATAGAAATCAAAGGAGAAAACTCTGAGAATCTATTGCACGGTAGAGAGATCAAAACGTATGATAAATACCAACATTCAGGGTGTTGCTTGTTCTCTCAACTTGGGTCCCTGAGCAAAGACCTTCTGCTGAGCTATAGTTGAGCAAGAAACAAACCTTTGTAGCTGAAACTCACCAATAGTTTGGACACGCTTGTGACTGCAGAATAAATCTAGAGCATAATTTCAGTTCCCACTAGGAGCTCAGTAAATATTCTATTTCATTGTCTTGTCAGACCCACCAAATTAAATTGTCAGACCCACCAAATTAAAACATTTGTAATCTTTGGCTCATGAAACCATGTCAGTAATCCTCTTTCATTTTATCTGTTCCCTTGAATTTGATTATTTGGAATGTTTTTATAATGAACTTCCATGAACATCCCATCCAGGCCAAGAATTAGAATATTGTCAATAATTTCATCTCTCTATGTTCTCTCCCTATCCCATCTTCCTACCTCCCTGTACTGAGATAACCTCCATCCTGAATTTTTTCTCATTTTCTTGCTTTAAAAAAATCAGTTTTCAGGGCACCTGGGTGGCTCAGTCGGTTGAGTGTCTGACTTCAGCTCAGGTCATGATCTCAGTTTGTGAGTTCAAGCCCTGCAATGGGCTCTGTGCTGACAGCTCGAAGCCTGGAACCTGCTTGGGATTCTGTATCTCCCTCCCTCTTTCTGCCCCTCTCCCACTCTCTCTCTCTCTCTCTGTCTTTCTCTCTTGCGCGCGCGTGCTCTCTCTCTCTTTCAAAATTAAATAAACATTAAAAATTTTTTTAAATAAAATAAAATAAAATAACTTGACATTATTGTTAAAGCTGAGCATTGGCACACCCTATAACAAATCCCAATAAACATTGAATGAATACATTAATGAGCAAATAACCACTCAGAGAATTAGTTAAGATACTTTCTATTTCTCTTTATTTTTGTCCCTTCCAATTTCCCAGTGACTTTTCCATATTTCCTCTCTGCCTCATGGTCTGCTGCCATTTAAGTTTGCTTTGACTCCCAAGTGGATGATTCACCTGACATACTAGACTTCTCTTTACATAACATTGGTTGTGAAGGCTAAATAAGCTAATAAATCCAAGGTGCTTAGAACAATGTCTAGCACAAAATGATATATAAATGTTTATTATTATTGTATGTCCTTCAGGGCTCTTAAAGAAAAATATGGCTATGGTCTGATACATAGGTGTTCTTGGTTCTTTGGCCAAATACCATATTTATGTACTCATTTCCATTTCATTTTGATTTGGGGCCCACATATTCATTTTCTTAACACGCTTACCCAGATTTTCCCTTGGGAGTTCCCCACCATAGTAAAAGATGAAACTTAAGTGAATCTTGTGTCTGTCCAAAGCACCCATTAGTCAAATGAGTCTCGCCTTCCCTTCCCTTCCTTTGGAAGGATGGCTCCACTCTGATGTTGTCTGTTCACAATCATTACCACACCTAGTAAAGATCTTGACTGCACCCCTTGGAGCTGTGCCTATGTCTCCTTCAGTAAGCCTCATCTCTCATTAGAGTTATGACTTCAAAAATTGTCCAGTCATTTCTACTTCTTCCCCTTAAGTCACACTGCCCCCTTGAAACTTACTAACCAATGCTCAGCAGAACCCTTGCTGATTTCTTTCTTTACCTCCTCAAACTATTCAAAATTTATTTACCCCTTATAGCTGTCCCAGTCATCAAAGGTAGGTTCCTCTATTGAATTTATTATCAATTCCCTTTCTACAGCTTTCAGAGAACTGCTAGAAACTGTCCTCTTGCATCAGGATCAAATGTGCATTAGGCATTGCTATTTTGGGATTTCGTGCATGTGCAATTGGCCCTGGGGTTTATCAACTAGAACTCCCACTAATCCAGGAAGGACCTGGAAAGTATATCTGAGATTTAGATGAGGTTGTTGCCATACTAATCATGCAAGCCATCAAGCACAGTCTTTCATTTTTATCTCCACCAGGCAGAGGTTATCAAAAGAAGTCAACTTCCAGGCTCTGTGAGAGGACTGTGTCCTGGGCAGCTCAGATATATTGTTTACAGGCTTCTGGGGAAGGGCTTAGAATGAGGGATGGATGTCTCATAACAGCTCCAGGAGACAGCTTGCTCACTCAGGAACCATAGCATGAACTAGTCTGGGTCAAGAAGAGAACAGAAAAGAGAGGTGGACGCATAGAAAGAGTGGGATACCAGAACCAGATAACGAGCCTGTCTAATTTAACTAGCTCATTTTACAGGTAGGACAATTTATATCATAGAGGTGAATGGACTTGTCCAAAGTCATAGAGCTGTTGCTTGGGTGGAAAATCCTTTTTATGCAAAGGTAGTTGTTGTTTGTTTGTTTGTTTGTTTTCTACTTTATTATAAAGAGAGACTATGGAAGAAAATGACTAAAAAATAGAAGGGAAGGGGGAAAAAACTTTTTGTTTATATCAACTTGTTAAAAGCTACTTTTGTTTATGATAACATGCAAAAATGCTTGCTATATGCAGGGTTAAAAATAATGGGAAATGTACTGTAATGAAATTTTAATAAAATAAAATGAATCGAGAGTCACTGATCCCCTGCTCAAAATACCATCATTATTATATCTTGGCTTTTAATCACTAATGGCAGCTTTCTCTGATGCAAGAAAGTATAAATATTTCTTCCTTCTACTCTTTTGTTTTTCCATTATAATGACACATATCTTTCATAATGATTAAAAAATGTTTTACCCATTTGCTTTAGAGCTATTTGGCCCAATTAAATTGTCCAGAAGGAAACAGTAAATTGGATAGTCTAACATTTCATTTTATGATATGAGGAACTATTCTTAGCAGAGTACCGTCTTAACATTCTGTTTCACAAATATTCTCAGATGCCTTCTTCACTTTCAAAGCACTAATACAAAGCACTAATACACGGTAATTTCAAAGCACTAATACACGGTAATTTAGAGACATCACAAATATCCATGGGAAAAAAATCCCATGGATTTATATGTGGGTCATGTTAAAAAGACAAACCAAGGAGGATTCTGGGAAGATGGGACGAGGAAGCGCCAAGAATCTATCTCCCCACCTAGACCGCAATTGCACTGGCAGAATCTACCTGAGGTAACTATTTTGGAACTCTGGAATCTATTGAAGGCTTGCAGCATCCGGGAGAAGGCTTGGAAAGTTAATTGTGGTTAGTTTCAGTCAAGTTCAACTCTTAGTCCCGTAGGAGCCAACCATCCCACAACCCCAGCTGTGCATGCGTTCCTGGAGCAACTGGCACACACTTCCTGGGAGCCAGGGTAGTCAGAAAGGACTCTGTCCTCCAAATATCAGGGATCTGGGTCCTAATCACTGACTGCTGCTTCTTGTCACGAACGAAGAGGCAACAATTGCTGCACTTTCTCCCGTTGTTGCAAAAGCGCCTACCCCTCAGCTGAAGTGATTTCCAGGGGACCGAAGAGGTGCCTTTTCTCCCCCTTCTTCATTTAAAAAAAAAAAAAAGTTTATTTATTTATTTATTTTGAGAGAGAGAGAGAGAGAGAGCACAAGCAAGGGAGGGGCAGAGAGAGAAGGAGAGAGAAAATCTCAAGCAGGCTCTGCACAGTGCAGAGCCCGATGTGGGGCTCTATCACACACCGTGAGATCATGGCCTGAGCTGAAAACAAGAGTAAGATGCTTAACTGCCCGAGCCACCGAGGCGCCTCCCCTTCTTCATTTTTTAATGTTTCCCCTTTTGGGAGTAAAGATTAGGACATTCAAAAATAGCCATATAGAAAGGGAAAATTAGAAAGTGACCACACATGCCCAAGTAAAGGCATGGGCTCAGAAAAGGCCTAAAATGACCATGAATTTACGCACCTCAGGCTAATATTTGGGGCAGAGATGGCTTACGACAATCAAAACCACAAATAAACATAATAACAAAAAACAACAAACTCTGAGAAAGAGGGAGACTCTGATTTCCAGAATTGTCACATTATTAGATTCAAATGTCCAGTATGCAACATCAAGAAAAAAATTACAAGACACACAAAGAAACAGGGAGGTATAGTTCATTCAAAGAAAAAAATAAATCAACAGAATCTGTCTCTAAAAAAGACCTGATGACAAATCTACTGGAGAAAGTCTTTAAAACAACTGTCTAAAAGACGCTCAAAAAATTAAAGATATAGAGAAAGTCAATAACATGATAAATGAACAAAATGGAAATATAAATAAAGAGATTAAAAGTATAACTGAAATGAAAAAAATCCTAGAGGGATTCAAAGGCAGATTTGAAAAGACAGAAGATAGAATTAGTGAATTTGAAGATAGGGCAATGGAAATTGAGTCTGGAGAACGGAAAGAAACAGGATTGAAGAAAAGTAACTACCGGCTAAAGGACCTGGGGACACTATCAAACAGATCAACACATGTATTGTGGGAGTTCCAGAAGGAAAAGAGTGACAGAAAAGGGCAGAGAGATTATTTGAAGAAATAATGGCTGAAAATTTCCCAAATGTGATAAAAGACATGAATATAAACACACAAGAAACCCAAAACCCCCAAATAAGATGACTCAGAGACCCATACTGAGACACTTTATAATCCAACTACCAAAGGCCAAAGACAGAGAGAGAATCCTGAAAAATTCTACTTACTGTTTTCTACATAATTTGAGACTAATATATTTTCTAAAAGTAACAATTATTAGTATGAAAGCTAGTATTATTGTAACTTTAGTTTGTGACTCCACATTTTGTTCCCCACATAATTTGAGAGACTAATGCATTTAAAATAGCTATTGAGGCACCTGGGTGGCTCAGTTGGTTGAGGATCTGACTCTTGATTTCAGCTCAGGTCATGATCCCAGGGTTGTGGGATTAAGCCCTGCATAGGTCTTGAGATTCTCTTCCTCTGCCCCTCTCCCCCACTCATGCTGTCTCTATAAAATAAAATAAAATAAGATAAGATAAAATAAAATAAAATAAAATAAAATACAAAAAAAAGAAAAAAAGAAAGAATTATTAATTTATTTTTTTGGTCACACAATGTATAAAAATGTAATTTTGTGGCACCAACTACCAAAAATGGTGGGAACAAAGCTATAAAGGAGCGAAATTTTTGTGTTATTCAAGTTAAGGCAGTATAAGTTTAAACAAGAGTATATTCATATTATAAGTTTGGATCCCCATGGTAACCAAAAAGAAAATAGCTGTAGAATATACACAAAATGGAAATGAGAAAAAATTTTAACATTTCACTATAAAAAAGAATCAATGAAACACAAAAGAAGACAGAAATGCATGATATGAGGGATAAAAACTATAAGGTCTAGGGGCGCCTGGGTGACTCAGTCAGTTAAGCGGCCGACTTCGGCTCAGGTCATGATCTCACGGTCCGTGGGTTCGAGCCCCGCGTCAGGCTCTGTGCTGAAAGCTCAGAGCCTGGAGCCTGTTTCAGATTCTGTGTCTCCCTCTCTCTGACCCTCCCCTGTTCATGCTCTGTCTCTCTCTGTCTCAAAAATAAATAAATGTTAAAAAAAAAAAAACTTAAAAAAAAAAACTATAAGGCCTATAGAAAACAAATTGCAAAATGACAGAAGGATGGCATAGCTCAGGAGTAGAGCATTTGACTACAAAATGACAGAAGTAAGTCCCTCCTCATCAGTGATTACTTAAAATGCAAATGGTTAAACTCTTCAACTGGCAAAATGGATTTAAAAAAACAAAAACATGATCTAACCATATGCTGTCTACAAGAGACTCACTTTAGATCTAAAAACACAAATAGGGGCGCCTGGGTGGCGCAGTCGGTTAAGCGTCCGACTTCAGCCAGGTTATGATCTCGCGGTCCGGGAGTTCGAGCCCCGCGTCAGGCTCTGGGCTGATGGCTCAGAGCCTGGAGCCTGTTTCCGATTCTGTGTCTCCCTCTCTCTCTGCCCCTCCCCCGTTCATGCTCTGTCTCTCTCTGTCCCAAAAATAAATAAACGTTGAAAAAAAAATTTTTTTAAACACAAATAGATTTGAAATTGAAACGATGGAAGAAATGTCCCATGCAAACACTAACCGAAAAAGAGCGGGGGTGGCTACACTAATATCAGACAAAATACACTCTAAATCAAAAAAATATTACTAGATACAAAGGAGATGATGTATTCATAAAAGGTTAAATGTAGCAAGAAGATAGAAGTTATAAACATCTATGAACCTAATAACAGATCATCAAAATATATGAAGTAAGAGCTAAACAAATTTGAAAGGAGAAATAGACAATTCTACCAAAGTAGTTGGAGATTTCAATGCCCCACTCTCAGTAATAAACAAAACAACCAGACAGGAGGCAAGAGAGGGCTTAACCCAACAAAGCAACTACATCTAACAGATATATACCGAACTCTCCACCCAACAACTACAGCATACGCATTCTGCTTAAGTGCACGTGTCATTTTCCAGGAGAGACCATAAGTTAGATGACAAATTGTCCGATTACATTTTAAAAGACAGACATACCAAGTATCTTCTCCAACTGTAACACATTGATGCTAGAAATCAACGACAGAAGTAAAACTAGAAAATTCACAAAAGGTGGAGAGGAAACAAAATACCCTTAAACAACCAAGAATCAAAGAAGAATTCACAAGGGAAGTTAGAAAACAGTTAACAATGAATGAAAAAGAAAACTTGGGAAAACAAGAAAACTTATGACACCAGAGAAAGCAGCGGAAAATTTTACAAGGGGAAATTTTATAGCCGTAAATGCACACGTGAAAAAAAAAAACCCAAGAAAGATTTTCAAATTACAACCTAACTTTACATCTTAAGACAATAGAAAAAGACGAACAAACCAAACCCACAGCTGGCAGAAGGAAGGAACTAATAAAGATTAAAGCAGAAATCAATGATAGACCATAGGGCCGAGCAGCAAACCCTTTCCACATATGGTCATTGAAGTGTTGCATACGCATTGGAACCAGATACTTCCAAACGTCTTGTTCGGAGAGGTCACAAAATGTTTATGGTGAAAGCAACTGCTATTTGGGGTTTCTGTTACTCGTAGTACAAAGCATTCTTAACCAATGCCACTGGCCAGGCCCCTAGTAGTGACAGTACAGCTGGGCTTGAATGCAGGTCTATGTGGCTCCAAAGATCTACCATTTCAGTTATAATGGAACATCTTCCTTCATCCCTCAATAATGAATGATTAACGTCCCCGAAATGCTTTTCAGTTTTCGAAAGAAAGAAACTTTCTTTCAAAGGAATACCACCCTGTTTCTATGAGACCAGAAATGTTACTCCGGTCTTTCTAAATATTGATCACAGTATGTCATTTTTGCACACTATGTACAAGTTTAATTAACGCCGTTGTCATTGTTTCCTGCTTATTAATAACGATGGGGAATAAGATTGTCTCCAAGTCGATGCCAAAGAAATACCATTTGTTTGTGGGCGTCCATCCTCCCCATCTGTCCCTCCCAGGATCGAGTCGCCAACAATCTTCCCTCGGAGCTGGTTGTGAACGTGGCTTACTTAATAGTGATTCCTACCACCACCCTGCCACACCCACAGCGACTCAAGGGCCTGGATGCTCTCTTTTTGCTTCACAAACTCCCAAAAGCTACTCAGGCTGCAAACTGGTCCATCTATTCTACTGTATCAACCAGCCGTTTAAGAAGTTTTGGTGCTTCTGTGACCTGAATTCCTAAAGAGAAGTGATTACTAACAGCATAGGCTTTTAATATCCTGCATCACGTATTTCCCTTCCTAAGGGAATTCCGACAGACTGTTGAAGAAAGTCATTATGACGTTGCCACTTTGAAGGAAGAGAAGGCCTCCACAATGATATTCCCTCCCCCACCACGTGTCTTTGATCCCAAAAGATTAATTGATTGAGCCTGAAAACCATAAGGAAAAAAGAAGTTCCGTGTTAGGTCCTGGAGAGCTCACGGGCTAAAAAAATAAATAAATAAACTGTTGAACACTCAGAAGGATGGGACAGAAAGCAGTTCTGGGGATCTTGGTAACCAGAGCTAATGGACGGGCCCTTTGGGGAACTACCAGCAGGATCACATTCTGCCGTAAGCGTCACTGATTCCAAGCAGAGCACCTGCAACGGGGAAGGGAAATTTTCCCAAAGAAAAGTGGAAATCTTTAAAAAAATGCTTCCTTTTTTTTAATGCTTTATTTGTTGTTGAGAGAGAGACAGAGTGTGAGCAGGGGAGGGGCAGAGAGAGAGGGAGACAGAATCCGGGAAGCAGGCTCCAGGCTCTGAGCTGTCAGCACAGAGCCCGACGCGGGGCTCGAACCCACAAACCGTGAGATCACGACCTGAGCCAAAGTCGGACGCTTAAATGACTGAGCCACCCAGGTACCCCAAAGTGGAAATCTTTTAAAAAGAAAGAATGAAGAATGAGGAGCATGTAGTGTGCCCGTGTTTGTGTACGGGTGTGTTGCAAGTGGGAAGGAGAAAAATCTGTTCTCTGAAACCATCTATCCCTCTATGCCGCAGGCCATAAGGAATTACAGGAGCGGTATTTACATCTGAATAAAGGCAGCCAAGAGACTGTTTAAAGGCATCCTGTCCTAGGCTTCACTAGCGACTGGCTTTCACCAACCACCTAAAAGACTGAACTGTGGTTTGGGAACTTATGTCATTTGTGAGGTTGGATTTCCTGGAGAAAGGGAGATGGGGTTATATGAAGTTACATCAAATGCTGGGAATACTGGCTACAACATGCTTGAGATTGTCCCCCAAGAAAGTCTGTGAGCCGTTGTAAGCTTCTCTAGGTCTGGTACTGACCTGCACGGTTTGGCCACGCCCAGCCCTAGAGCCACGCAGGCAGCCTGAGAACCTGCTTCCCAGGGAGCTCTGACGATCCTTCCAGCAAAAAGTGCTTGACTCACCATCTTAGGCCTCGGGGAAGTCATTCAGTGTAGGCGCAGAGTCTCTCTGCACAAGGGCAGGGCCTTGCCACACTATTCACCTTCTTAACTTCTCAGCCCTGGAGAAAAGGGTTTAAGTTACAAAAGGTTATGAAACTTAGCCTGAGGGCCCAGAATGAGTCCATACTCTTTCCACTGAGGACCTTCTTTAGCTTTGTGTAATAAGCTTCTTCCCTTTATGTAAGCTGCTTAAAGCAGAAACTTGAGTCCCTGGCTCCTAAGGTCAGTCACGGGTGGGGGAGCAATGGGGGCATTCGGGGAACACTCTCCGGCTTTTTATGTAGCAATAGTTATCTCTGTCCCTCCCCACCTCTGTCACTGACATTTCTCGGGACACAACCACACCTGTCCATTCAGGACTAGTGACGCAATTTTGGCAACATGAAAATGTGGGGCCCCGTTCAGATCTTATTAAAAATTTCAAGACTGCACCAGTAAAGCACTAGGTGTAGACCCTCCTGAGTGCAGGGTCCACGGCACAGGCTGCGTGCCCAGTCAGGTTTTAATGGATTGAGTGAGGCCTACTCACGCTGGGGAGGACAGTCTGCTTTACTTGGTATTTATCAATTCAAATATTCATCCCATCCGGAAACAGGCTCACAGAAACACCCAGAATAATGTTTAACCACCTATCTTGGCAACTCTGGCCCAATCCCACCGACACATAAAATTAACCATCACAAGGCTCTTTCTCTCCCTTCTCTCCATCCTTTGCTAGAACGTTCGTTGTAGGTCTGGCACCTCCAACAGAAGGTGAGAGCCAGGCCCAGCTTTCAAGAGAGCCACGAAGCCTGTGAATGAAGTCAGTCTCCACACGGGCCGCAGGCCTGCTCTGCTCACTCAGGAGCTATGTTGATCCACTCTCTGTATCCCCTTGAACTCTTCCTCCAACCATGTGGTGGCCATCAGTCCCTCCAGCATCAGGGTTAGGCTCTCTTGGCTTTTTCTGAGCCTAATTACTTAGTGCATCTCTCCCAGTCGAAAATCTCAGTAGCCCATCTGTACTCTCCACTTCCAACATGTGAGTATTGTCACAGCAACTTCCTGATCACAGAAGCTTTTCTCTCTCTCTTTTGGTCCTTTCCTCCATTTCTTATACTGGGGGTTGAGCTAACGTGTCTGACAAAAAGAGCCATGGTGGATCGCTTGAGGCATTTGGGGGCAAACTACCCTGTTTAGCAGAGTAACCCTGGACGTCAGACAACGGCATTTAGGGGAGTCAGGGTAGCAGGGCTTAATTTTCTGCCTTTCTTCCTGTTCTTGCCAGAGGACTGAGGTTACTCCCTTCGTGTGGCCTCTTGCCTATCCCTGCTCACTAGGGAAGAAAGAGTGGAGTTTTGGAGTGAGACCTTCCAATTGGAGCCAGACCTGAATTCATCGCTAACTTGCTTTGTGGCCCTGGACACACTTCTTAATGCTTCTCTCTGGGCCTCGGCTTCCTCATCTGCAAAATGGGAAGGCTAATATTGCCTCTGTGAGATTGATGTGTAGAGCACCTGTCAGATAATAAAGGCTCAGAAGACGGTTGCTCACGGCCAAGTTCCTTTTCTACGACTCCATCCTTGCTCACGCACTCTCACAAACCAGGGGAAGATGAGCATTTATGCTAAGGGAAGCTTGGACAGGCTGGGTGTGGTGTCCATCTTCAAAGGAGAGCCCTTGGGTGTGGTGAGCTTTCTGCTTTCCTTTCCCCAAATCACTTCCCTTGCTGGCTTCCTGCAGCTCAGACCACCCTGGGGTCATCTCAAGCTTCCTGCCAGCATCCTGCCCCTCCCTCCCTCTTCCCCGGGCCAAACATGTCAGCACTTGGTGTTTAGAAACAGAGTTTTGAGGCCCATCCCAGCATACCCAGTGGCCATAAAAGAGCCACTTGGCCTTGATCCACATTTGGCAATGAGAGAGCACCTAAGGATATGCAGCTCGAGATGCGTGACTCAGGCGAAGAAATCCCCTTCCTCCCTTTCCTTCTTAACATGCTCTATTTATAGAATGTCGTCCATAATTGCTTAATAGTTACATACATGGACCGGTATCTTTCTACCCCAGACTTGCCCACACACATGCATTCCACTTCTGAGGCTCCAGGACGACAAAGAGTTATTTCCCCCACCCCTTACATAAAAGTGCGTTCAAGGTATACATCCAGCTGCTTTTAATGGATACATAAAACTGGCCTTCTTTCTGTTTTGAAACCTAAGACTGTGTCTCACTGAGACTTCTCTGGACTCTCGCATTCCACTGCTTCCTCCTCACCACCACCCCCCAACTCCCCCACAGCGGTCAGTCTTGTCCGTGTGGCTATTCCTTGTATTGTCAACCTTAGAATGCCCCCTCAGGCTGACTGAGGGGCTTCTGTGCAGGTGCCTCCATGGCAGGGATTGGCACAGCTTTCTGTAAAGGGCCGGATTGCAATTATTTTAGGCTTTATGAGCCAACAGGCAAAATCAAAGGTAACATGTGAGTACTTATACAACCCTTTAAAATGTAATTTTACAGGGGCGCCCGGGTGTCTAAGTCAGTTGAGTGTCCGACTTCGGCTCAAGTCATGATCTCGTGGTTCACGAGTTCGAGCCCCACATCAGGCTCTGAACTGTCAGCACCAGCTCAGATCCTGTGTCTGCTAAGGATTCTGTGTCTCCCTCTCTCTCTCTGACCCCTCCCCCACTTGTACTCTCTCTCTCTCTCTCTCTCTCAAAAATAAATAAACATTAAAAAAATAAATAAAGTGTAATTTTAGATTAAATTTAAACTAATTTTCACTTCTGGAGGTTCTATTTGGTTGTCAGGACTGGTAACATCAATAGCCTCTTATTTTTCACTCGTCCATTTGATAACATTTTTTCTTTGTTAACCATATTAAATAAACTCAAATTCATTCCATAATCAATAGCCAAATATCTGAAGTGTTTGTCAGCCTGATCTGCTGTCTGTGGTTTTTGCTGGTTCTCTCTAACCATGCCTTGTTTCCTCAAGTGTTCTGTGATTATTATTATTTTTTTTAATCATGAGCACCAGTTCAATGGGATGTCGTATCTGGGAATCTTTAAGTCCTCTGATAAAGGTGATGACTTCAGTGAGGATTTGATTTCTTTCTAGACCAAGAGTGCTGCCCACTCTGAGCCACATTAAGACAAAGTATCAAATAGGGGTTTTCAAACCACACTGAGAGCGTCAACTTGGCCTAGGTTAGCTCGTGGTTACAGATTTTCCGATTTTTCCTCCTGCTCTCCAGACCCAGGGATAAGACAGGCCAGTTTCCTTTCTGTGTCCTTCAGTGCGGAAATGGAGTCCCAGAAATTCCTGGCTTAACTGTCACTGAGGAGACATCCTTTGGGGCCCAACATAATTTATTAGAGAGCCGCTGATCTGACTTCTCATGTTCCCCTACACTTGGTCTCACGCTTGCCAGGCAGACATTAAAACCAACTCTCTGGGGGCGCCTGGGTGGCGCAGTCGGTTAAGCGTCCGACTTCAGCCAGGTCACGATCTCGCGGTCCGGGAGTTCGAGCCCCGCGTCAGGCTCTGGGCTGATGGCTCAGAGCCTGGAGCCAGTTTCCGATTCTGTGTCTCCCTCTCTCTCTGCCCCTACCCCGTTCATGCTCTGCCTCTCTCTGTCCCAAAAATAAATAAACGTTGGAAAAAAAAAAATTTAAAAAAAAAAAAAAAACAAAAAAAAACCAACTCTCTGGGTCACTTGAGGGTAGACAGATACCCCCAAGGTTAACTTTCAGCGTAAACACTCATGCATCTCTCTGGATTCATGCTTTCTCATTTGCCTGTTTTTCCTCTTCCTTTCCAGTCAGCGCAGCAGTGCATTCTTGAAGATTTTTAAAGTATTTTATTAAGAATATTTAGGGGGTGCCTGGGTGGCTCAGTCGGTTAAGCGTCCGACTTCAGCCCGGGTCACGATCTCGCGGTCCGTGAGTTCGAGCCCCGCATCGGGCTCTGGGCTGATGGCTCGGAGCCTGGAGCCTGTTTCCGATTCTGTGTCTCCCTCTCTCTCTGCCCCTCCCCCGTTCGTGCTCTGTCTCTCTCTGTGCCAAAAATAAATAAACGTTGAAAAAAAAAAGAATATTTAGGTGTTTTAGGGGTTTCTGAATGGCTCAGTCGGTTAAGCACCGGACTCTTGATTTTTTTGACTCAGTTTATGATCTCATGGCTTGCGAGTTCAAGCTCTGTGTTGACAGCGTGGAGCCTGCTTTGGATTCTCGGTCTCCCTCGCTCTCTGCCCCTCCCCCACTCATACTTGCTCGCTCTCTCTCTCTCTCTGTCTTTCGCTCTCTCTCTCAAAAAATAAATAAACAAACAAATAAACATTAAAATTTTTTTTGAAAAAGAATACTTAAGTGTTTTACAGAAGGAAATTTTAGGATATCCAGAGCACCATATTACCGCTGGTATATGTTTTAAAAGCTCTAGTGTCCCCCAAATATGATTTCAATGGCACTGGCATTTGAGATGGTCCCGAGTGGTCCCCAACTTTATGTGTCCCCTTATATAATTCCCTGGCACGCTGCGTCCCGGAGGGTCTGCAGGACCAGTAAAATATCCCGGAGGGTCTGCAGGACCAGTAAAATATAGCAGAAGTGATGCTTTGTCAGGGGCTAGGTCATAAAAGGCACTGAGCTTCCTGTTTGCTCTTTCTTTCTTTGATCCCTCATTCCAGGGCCAGCTGTGAGACAGCTCTCTTATGGAGATACCCGTGAGACCGAGGCCCCCCCTGCCAACAGGCAGATAAGTGAGCTTACAGCCCCATCCTTCAGTTCCAGTCAAGGCTTCAGATGACACAGCCCTGGCCAAGACGGCGATTGCAACTCCATGAGAGACCCCCAGACCTCGACCTACCCAGCGAAGTGGTTCCTGCATTCCTGATCCTGAGAAACTCTATGAGATAAATGTTTGTTGCTTCAGGCTGCTAAGTTTGGGGCAGAAGGTATTGTGTAGCAAATAGGTATCAAACATAAACGTCCTCTGCCCTGCCCACATTCCCAAAAGTTTCAGAAATGTTTTAGGGCAAGATACCCAGAAATCCCTCCTTCAAATGTCTCTCTGTTATGTGGGTGGGTTAATATATCAGCCCTTAACCCCAGATTCTCTCGCATAACTAGCTACCACCCTTCAGGAAGCAGACCTGAGAGTGCTGTGGTCTGGAGGGACAGTTGCACATGAGAATGGGGAATGAGAGCGGGTGCCATGATACCAGGGGGTGACCAGGGTCACCAACGTGGGGCCTGTCTCCCCACCATCACGCGCGCTGCTTTCTCCCCCTGGCAATCCTGCCCGGTCTTCTCCGGTTTTCTGAGCCCTATCTGTCCTGCCTTCCACTCAAGTCCCGCCTTGTCAGTGCAACCTTCTCCGATTGCAGAGAAAAGAGGGTTATTCTCTCTTGTGAGCTCCCCTAGCTCTCACCGTCTACAGCGCTCGAGCCTGCCCTTGGAGTTGGGTTTGAGACCCCCAGGCTTCTATGCAGCCCACACCCTAGAACCTGGCAGAGTACTCTGTGTGCAGCGTGTGCTTTATACAATGGCATTGACCAAGGCCCACGTTGGAAGTGGCTTTTCTCCCAAGCAAAGTCTATTACTATCTATGTTGTAGCCTTAAATGAGGTGTTTTAGTCTCCTGGGACTTAGCTTCTTCATTGGTGAAAGGGGATCCACATGTCGTAGAGTAGTGAACTTTTCCAGGGTCACTATATACACTTATAGAGTGCACATCACAAAAGGACCCAGCCGAGGGGTGGATGGAGGTTGAAATCCAGCCCCCACTCCCCTCCCCAAATCTTGTGCCAGCCCAGAGGAAAGGTCACATTTTGTAACTCATCCACCCACAGGGCACCTTTTGTAACCCACACCGGGGTGTTCACTGTGCTAGAGGGCTCACTGCCAGGGTCTTGTCAATCGCAACCTTCCCCAAAGGACAAACCCCTGGGCTCTAAAGAGTCTTGGGACTGGGGTGCCTGGGTGGCTCAGTTGGCTAAGTGTCTGACTTCGGCTCAGGTCATGATCTCACAGCTCGTGGGTTCAGGCCCCACATCGGGCTCTCTACTGTCAGTGCGGAGTCTGCTTTAGTTCCTGTCTCCCTCTCTCTCTCTGCCCCTCCCCAGCTCATTTCTCAAAAAAAAAAAAAAAAAAGAGTCCTGGGATCATCAAGGAGGCATCAAAGACAGGCAGGAAGTCGGTTCTGTTTCTTGAGCAAATGGTCAAGAAGTGTTATTTGCTCTCTTCCCAGTGTGACTGACGGTAACTGGCTATGACCTTGATTTGTATATTTTTGCCCTGCCTAGGATTCTTGCGGGTTGCCACGTTGCTCTCTCCTGACTCTTGTTCATTCTCTCCTTTTTGTGTGTTTTAATGCTCATTGTTTCCTTGTTAAACCAGTTTTTAGTGTTGCTATTTAATACATCTGCTTTTAGTAAACCCTGCAGGGTGTTTCCATTTATGTAAACAGAAGAAAAAGTCAAATAAATGGGCCTCACAACTGCCACTTGAATGAGCTAATGATAAAACCATGGCCCTTTTGTTCAGATGTACAATAGCATGAGCACTCCTTCCCATCTGCTTTTAAGTCTTCCTGTGCCCCATCATATACTTCCTGTGGCCAAGAGAAGATACTTGTATCTCCTTCGGCTACCGGGGTGTGTTCCTGATTATTTACATGTATATAAACCTAAAGCTTATCTTTACCCATTCTCCAAAACATTCTAACTTGTAGGAAGTTGGCATATAGTCTCAAACTTATCACATCCTTTCTTATTATGTCTTTCCACAACAAGACAAAAACTACCTTTCCAAAAACCCAAGATCTTTTTTTTTTTTAATTTTTTTTTCAACGTTTATTTATTTTTTTTGGGACAGAGAGAGACAGAGCATTAGTGGGGGGAAAGGGCAGAGAAAGAGAGAGAGAGACAGAGCATTAGTGGGGGGAAAGGGCAGAGAAAGAGGGAGGCACAGAATCCAAAGCAGGCTCCAGGCTCTGAGCTGTCAGCAGGGAGCCCAACACGAGGCTTGAACTCACGGATCATGAGATCATGACCTGAGCCAAAGTCAGATGCTCAACCCACTGAGCCACCCAGGCACCCTTGAACTGATTTCTTTATTGGCACATATTACTTAATCTTCACTACAACCATATTAGGTTTATTATTATTATTATTATTTTACAAATGTAGAAATGAAGGTTCAGAGAAGTTAAACAACTTGCGCAGGGTCACACAGCTTGTAAGTGGTGCAGCAGAAACCCAGAACGCAGCATGCCTGACTCCCAAGCCCCCTCCACAGTCCACGTGCCACCAGTATTTACTGAGCATCTACTAAATCCACCACAACTCAAGGCACCAGACATATAATGGTAATCAAAACAGACTTGGTTCCTAGAAGGTCTTATAGTAGAGGAGATGCATTGGACAAATAAACACATCGATTTTGTTTGGTAAATGAATTTTCATGGAAATCATGGAAGGTAGGTTTTTGAATTTTTTTTTTTTTTTTTTAGTTTTTTTTATTTATTCTGAGAGAGAGAAAGAGCACGAGCAGGGGAAGGGGCAGAGAGAGGGGGGAGAGAGAGGGAATCCCAAGCAGACTCCACACTGTCAGCACAGAGCCTGACATGGGCTCAAACTCATGAACCATGAGATCATGACCTGAGCCGAAACCAAGAGTCAGACGCTTAACCGAGTGAGCCACCCAGGCACCCCGTGAGTGGTAGGTTTTTATTAATCCATTTAGCGATGGATAAAACTGAGAATCCCCAAAATGAAACTGGTCCCAGATTACAGCCCTAATAAGTAGGCCAATGGTATTGAAACAAAGGGCAACTTCAAATGTAGATCATGAATAGCACATGACAGCTTTCTTTGTGGGGGAGACTTTCTAAGGTACCCTGAAGGCAAAAGAAAAGGGAAAAATGAATACAATCAGAAAAATCCTTAGAGTGAAATAAAAAGAAGACAAATTCCACGGAGCACAGAAAACAAATCATACAGCCTTAGCCTGCTCCCATCCCGGCCTGAAGAAAGATGAGCTAGTCCATGGAGTAGACTGTCCAAGAAGAAATGAGTCTCTGGAAATTGGGTAAATTGCAACAAAGTTCTCCCCCAAGAGCAATATAAAATGAACTTGGAAAGGATCACCAGAATACTTTTTTAAGGATTCTTTTCACATACGTACCTACCTGGGACCAATCTACAGCAATTGAGGCAAATAATCTTTGAATACAAAGCATAGGGAAGTTTCAGGACCCAAGATCTATAAATGATGATCATGGAGAGTTGTACTAGATTGTGTTGGATCCTTTTAATTCATGTCCTAGCATATGGGATGATGGCAGACCAATATCCTTGCAATGATCCTCAAAAATAATTAAATCAGAAATCTGGGGAGGTGGTCCAGACATCGGTGCATTGGAAAGGCTCCCTGGGTTAATTCTAATGAGCAGCTGGGGTGAAGAGCCAATAGCATTCGAAAGAGCTTGAGGGTTGGAGTCAGGGAGCTGGGTTTGATTGCAGCTAGAAGTTACCGGCATGGTGGCCTTAAAGCAAGTTACTAATCTTTTTTTTTTTTAATTTTTTTTTTTTAATCTTTATTTTTGAGAGAGAGAGAGACAGAGTGAGAGCAGGGGAGGAACAGAGAAAGAGGGAGATGCAGAAGCCAAAGCAGGCTCCAGGCTCCAAGCTGTCAGCACAGAGCCCAACGCGGGGCTCAAACCCACGAACCGTGAGATCACGACCTGAGCCGAAGTCGGACGCCCAACCGACTGAGCCACCCAGGCGCCCTGCAAGTTACTAATCTTTTACGTTTTGTTTCTGCATTCACAAAACTGAGGTGAGAACATCTATCTCACAGAGTTGTCCTGATTATTCAGTGGGACAATGTAAGCAAAGTATCTGACGTAGTGCCCGGTAGAGGATAGAGGCCCCATTAAAGTCACTGAGGGTGTTCCCTGCACATAGCCTGGTAGGAATAAATACATGTCAGATTTTTTTTTTTATAAATATTTTTTTTTCCAACGTTTATTTATTTTTGGGACAGAGAGAGACAGAGCATGAATGGGGGAGGGGCAGAGAGAGAGGGAGACACAGAATCGGAAACAGGCCCCAGGCTCTGAGCCATCAGCCCAGAGCCTGACGCAGGGCTCGAACTCACGGACCGCGAGATCGTGACCTGGCTGAAGTCGGACGCTTAACCGACTGCGCCACCCAGGCGCCCCAATACACGTCAGATTTAAGTGATTTTGCTACTGGCCACCCACCCAACTGTGCCTGGATGATTAAGGAGACACCAAAACGGCCGTTTACTTTCCCCATTATACACACATATATGCACACACACACACATACACACACATCCAGCAATGCCATCCAAAGGAAGCGGCAAATCATTCTCCTTGGGGAACTATGCACCCAGGACCGGGGGGAAAGGGGAAGATGCATACTGGAGAAGACAGCCTTAGAACGAGAGATGAACTGACATCTCAAAAGGGCAGACAAGAGCCTCAGCCTGAGAAAAGAACATGCCCTTGGCCTAGGAAACTGAAGAGAAAAACCGGATGAGTTAAGAACTCTCTCTAAAGGAAGACTAAGGTCCATCTTGCATTTTATATTTCCAAACTACATAAAGTTCGTTCCTTTACGTAGTCTTGACTGCCGGCAGCAAAGTAGTTGCCGCTGAAGCCACACTGTCTGGTCTGAATGCGTTTCATCATTTCCCATAGTAACAGCTAACGATTACTAGGCATTTTCTATGGACCAGGCCCTGTGCTAAGCCCTTTAGATGTGTATTAAGAACTGAAGGTTGGTAATCCCTGCAGAATAGGTGCACTCTTCTTCCCATTGCACAGATGAGCGTGTCTGAGAACGGGGTAACTTGTTAAGGCCACGTAGTTGGTCTAGTGGTGGGCACATGACACACTCTGGTCCATATGACTCCAAAGCTGAGCTTCTCAGAAACTGTGCTGAATGCTCATACCTGCTGGCGGGACAATCCCTGTACTCATCAACGAAGATTTACTAAGCAACTACTTGGAGGAAGAAACCCCGGGTGTTGCAAAGGTGGATGAGACAAGATGGCCACTGTCACATAATGTGCAACCCAGCAAAGAAGCCAGAGAGGCATACACCTATCCGCTTCAAAGAGTCGGGTGTGACGGGCGGCCAGATGCAGTGCGTGTGCAATACAGGGTGCTCAGTTAAATTCTAATTTCACATAAGTGACAGAAATCTTTTAATAGAAGTATTTCCCATGCAATTCTGGGACCATACCTACACCAAACGAATTTACTCGTGGTTTATCCGAAATTCAGACTTCACCGGGTGTCTCTCTTTTTTCTGCAGCCCTACTGGACTATAGGTTTTATGACTTTGAGAATCAAGGTTGAAATGCAGAAGAGAGAGAGCTCTAGGAACAATAAAAATCAAGCTCTGAAAAAATGGCAAACAGATGGGGCTGAGATAACTCAGAAGAAGAGATCACACCTATTTGTTAGGAAGGGCTAAAGGTGGTCTTTGCACTTGACCTTAGAAAGTGAATAGGGTTTGCCTCTATGTGAAGTAGCAGAGATTGCATCTCAGGCCAAGATAATGGTATAAGCAAGGGTGTGGGGATGGGGAAACATAGTTATAGCTCAGTACAGCTAAGAATAATGAATAGAGGGGGGCGCCTGGGTGGCTCATTCGGTTAAGGTCTGACCTCAGCTCAGGTCATGATCTCACGGTTCATGGGTTTGAGCCTTGCATTGGGCACTCTGCCGACAGCTCAGAGCCTGGAACCTGCTTCAGATTCTGTGTCTCCCTCTATCTTTGCCCCTCCCCCACTTGCCCTCTATCTCTCTCTGTCTCTGTCTCTGTCTCTGTCTCTGTCTCTCTCTTAAAAATAAATAAAACATTAAAAAAAAATTTTTTTAAAAAAGAAGAACGAATAGAGGTGGATTAGAACCCAGGTTTTTCTCCAGAGTCCAGGCCTATCACATTCTACCAGTAAGAGAAAAATGCGGTCTGCTCGGGGTAGAATCCAGTGACAACAGTTGGTTGGGAACAGGCTGTCCAGGGACTAGAACACCAGGCTGAGTCCTGTGGGCTTAATTAAGAATAATTCAGTGTGAGGAAAGATACAACCTTCCAAGGACACTGCATGCCCAAACCATACCTAACAAAGGAATTCCAGAAACTCCGGGGACTGCGGATGAGGAGAGCCACAGGGGTCACACAGCTGTTCAGTTGGCCCACCCCCAGACCCACAGCGTGTGTGGAAATCCCCAGCACGTATAACTTGGTGTGGCTGCGAACAAAACAGGCCCTTGGCGTTTTATTGGCCAAAGATGCATTTGGCTTCAGCTAGGTATCAGTGTTCCAGGCACGGCATCCATTTTGTACTGGCTTTTACCAAACAAAGCTACAAAAGAGTGCATCTCCATTGTAAGTCAGAGCAAAAGAGAAGCGCGGTGTGACAAGCTCACCCATGATTGTGCTGACTCCGAAAGTGCTTTCCTGATGAATAGCTGGGTCACAGCAACTGTCACTCTAGCCTTATCTCGGTTGCAAAAATGTGTCTTCCCACCCAGCTGTTCCACCTGCTGAGGGTGGAGTCCGGGGAGATGTCGGAGTAGCCGGGAGGGCCCGGGGCAGGGCGAGTGGACAAACCGCGCCTTCTGTCTCATCTGCTTCTTACCGATGACTCATCGAAGGCACCCGCTCTCTCAGGGCTGCGTGTTCACAGAGTTTCTCATCCTGAAGAACCAACTTGCCTGCCACGCAGTCTTTGCCTGGTTAATCATCCATATGAGGCTGTGGAGGGAGTTAGGAAATTGTCCCATTAATAATCACGCCCCTGATCTCAATATTAAAGAGCTTGGTGCATGAAGTTCCCTGGAGGGGAGGAGAGTCCTTTAGGAAATTGACTCCTTGCAGGCAGGGTGTTGAATGAAACCTTTCCTGGTCAGAGAAAGGACAATGATTAGCAACGCAACTAAAGCAACTGCTGTTTGCCAATATCTGCCATGTGCCATGTACTGTGTATCTTTGAAAAGCGGGCAAATTTCTTCTTTAATTCTTGTTCACCTCCCTTAAAATGTTTTTACCCTGACCACTCTGAAAGTGGCTCAAAGACACCTGTTTAGCAAAACTAATTTATGGGGATACAGATCAGAATGTTGTTACATCTGGGCAGAGGAAAGGTTGACTAGGAAGGGCACAAGGTGGTTTTCTGGGGTGATGAAAATAGGCAGGTCATGATTGGGGTATTGGTTTCACAGGGTACACAATTTGTTAAAACTGAACAAATGGCACATTTAAGATCTATGCAATTCAATGCATATAATTATACCTCGATTAAAAAAAATTTTATTCCTGCTTTCTAATCCTACTTATCAGAGCTAGTTCTGGCCATATGCCCTCGGAAATCATCTCTCGTCTGAAGCCGGGGCTAGCGCTACAGCCCAAGAAAGGAACTCGGCAGATACGATATCCCCACAAAGCCATCCAGAAAAATCCCTGTTAGTGACAGCCCAGTTTCCTAAGTCCACCACTTAAATTCTTTATGGCTATGCATTTATGGTTTTAACTTCCATTTTGTATTTTAACATGTGTTAGCCCAGCTGGCCCACTAACTACAACTGGTCCATTAAGGACATGATTATACAGATATTTCTTAAATGAGACTAACAAGGTGATGGCTATTTCCATTTGCCTAGACTATCTCATCTTCTTTATTCATAGAACCCAAGTTTTGTTCAGGTAGCAATATTCCCAGTTTAAAAACAGTCATCCTGCCAGACTCTCTTGCAGCTACAGGTAGTGTGTAACCAAGTTCTGGCCAATGAGATGCAAACAAAAGTCTACTGAATAAGAATTTAAGAGAAACTATCGTTCTCCTGATAAAGAGGGTCAGACAGTTGACAGATGTCTTTTCTGTCCACTTCTCTTGGAGCCCCCATATCTCTGGCCTGGAAGGCAGGTGAAATGGCTGGACAAGGTATTGCTACATTGGACCAGGAAACTGCTAAGCATGGGAGAGAAGGAAGAGAGAAAGAGGCTGTTTCACTGACCTCGTCTTCGACTTTCTAACTGTAGTCTCTTTACTACATGAAAAACAATCCCCTTTTTTGGTTAAGCCACTGTGGTTAGGTTTCTTTTATATCCAGCCAAATCTAATTCTGCACTTTATATTTAAATTCTTTAACTTGAAAATATGAGTATAAGTATAGACGATCCATGATTAATGCAAAAAACATAAGCACGAGATCCAAGTGATGACTTCTAACTGTGATGATGTCATAAATATGAGACCCAGGTGATGACATCTACGTGAGACCTGCATGATGATTATACTAGACTTGTGAGCTCCTTGAGGACAGGGACCATGTCTAATTATCGTTACACCTTTAACACAGCACAAGTCTAATTTATATTTGCTGATGGAACCTCCCTACAACTCCAAGCAAGGAGTCACATTTCAAGAGTACCCATCGAGGTCCCCAAATTTGTTTTCTCTATAGGAACCTGACCTGGTAGGGTTCATAATACAAGACCTTTCCTTCAACTAAATTTGAATTCTTCCTGAGGCTATGTAAAGATTCTATCACTCTTTTCCCCCAGATTTTTTGAGATATAATTGACATATAACATTGTATTAGTCGAAGGTATGCAATATAACGATTTGATAAATGTATGTATTGCAAAATGACCACCACCATAAGTTTAGTTAACATCCATCACCTCACGGAGTTACAATTTTTTTCTTATGATGAGAATTTTTAAGATCTACTCTCTTAGCAAGTTTCAATAGACTGGACCACAGTATTGCCAACTGCAGCCACCTTGTTGTACGTGACATCCCCAGAACTTATCTTATAACTAGCAGTTTCTGTCTTTTGATCACATTCCCTCTCCATCTTCCCTTATTCAAGGCAGAGATACTCCAATTGAGAAAATCACAAAGTGCAGATTCTCAAAGAAGGTTATTTCCCTGATGGTACCACTGAGCTCACTGTCATGTTATGGCCTTCCTGTGAAGATTACCTTGACCACCCACCAGAATGAGCATTTTCCATGCAATTTTTTTGTGGTGGGGGCAGAATTTGAGCTCTAATGCTGAGAATGACAGGGCCTTCTATAGACATCCCCACACTTTTCAAAAGTTTGCGTGAGGCCACTTTGCTTTTACAGAAGACCTACATTGTTACCTGGTGTTGCTAACTGAAAGAAACCCGCAGAGGATTTTTGCGTTGACCAAAAAAGAAGAAAAGCAAAAATAGCGCTCAGCATTTGTTTTTGCAGCAAAGCTGTTATGGAGACAGCATACCCCACGCAGGAAGAGGGGGCCTTGCCAAGCCTCTTCCGCAGGAGCTACACCCAGCATCCCAGCATCCAGCCAACGTAACTTTGAACTGTGTCTGGGAGCATCTGTGCTTTATCTCAATTTACACTGTTCATGCATGACAGATTATCTTGGGGGTCTAGGAACCTTCAAACAAACCCTCAAAAAAAAAGTTTGCACATAAATTAATGATGATCGCTTCTTCCCTTTATGCCATTTTGCATTATGAAAGTTTTCATAGGAACGTTCTAGTTTTGGGTAACGGGGATAGCTATATTTGGACGGTGGGTTACAATATTTAAAGTGGCATCACATAAATGATTTCTTTTGGCTCTCATGGCAATCCTATGAGGTAGACAAGGAAAGCATTATCTGCCCCTATATTAGTTTCCTACTGCTACTATAAGAAATTATCACAGGGGTGCTTGGGTGGCTCCATCGGTTAAGCATCCACCTTCAGCTCAGGTCATGATCTCGTGGTCCGTGGGTTCGAGCCCCGCGTCGGGCTCTGTGCTGACAGCTCAGAGCCTGGAGCCTGCTTCAGATTCTGTGTCTCCCTCTCTCTCTGCCCCTCCCCTGCTCATGCTCTGTCTCTGTCTCTCAAAACTAAAATACACATTAAAAAATTAAAAAAAAGAAATTATCACATAGTGGCTTAAAACAAAACTATGTATTATCTTACAGTATCCGTAGGTCAGAAGTCTGAAATGGGTGCTGAGGAGCTAAAATCAAGGTGTCAGCAGGACTATGCTCCTTCTGCAGGCTTGAAGGGGAAAATCAGATTCTTCCCTCTTCCAGTTTGTATTCCCAGGCTGCCTACATTCCCAGGCTAGTGGTCCCCTTCTGTCTTCAAAGTCAGCACCCCTATCACTCCAACCTCAGCTTCTGTGGTCACATCTCTTGTAGCTCTGTTTCCTCTGCCTCTCTTTCACTTATAAGGACCCTTGTGATCATGCTGGGTTCACCTAGATAATATAGGACAATCTACCCGTGTCAAGACGCTTAATCCCATCTGAAGATCTCCCTTTGCTATTTACAGTAGCGTATTTACAGGTTCCAGGAATTATGACGTGGACATTGGAGGAAGTCATTTACTTTGTTTACTACACACCCTTTTACAGAAGAGGAAGCCAGCTCTGAAAGATAACCGTCCCGCTCAAGTTCACGAAGATGTCTGCAGCAAGGAGGGACTTGGGCCGAGGCCGGTGCCCTGTCCGCTGCCGTGTGCTGCCTCTCTTTGTAAATATTTGTCCAACAGCTGGCCCAGAAGAGGGCATGCTCGGGGACAATGGGTACAGCACAGCTGAGGGTAGAGCCTCTGAGGGACTGATTTTTGGATCTTATGAGTCCTCCCGGGCCCAATCTTCCACTAACCAAACACTTTTAATGTTCCTTCCCAGCATCCCTGGGAGACTTGGAGGTCGAGGTACGGTGACCTAAAGTCCCTAAGAGCTGGATTTTCTAAGTGTTGGTTGAGACATAACTGAGGACGTGCCCGGACACATGGAGACATTTCCTTCCACCCACTCTATCTATTTACCAAGCTGGTTAACCCCTTTCCTTTCTGGGGCTTTGCTTGCAGCTTCAGGACTTAACCATTGCCCCCCACTCTCTCCTCCAGGGCAAACGCCACCTCCCTCAGTCAGATGAAATAGTGGGTAAGTGGGGGAAAATGATTAGAATATCAGAACATCATAAGGCCGTCTATGCCAATTAGAAGGTGTCCACCTTGGGGATCCAAACTGGAAGAGAGCAAGTAGAGCCCTTGCTCGCTCCTAGTGTTCTATGTCGAAAGAAAGTAGCCTAAAAAGATGTTGGATTAGGACACTTGTGTCCTCATTCACGCTCAGGTTCCAATTCATTGCATGACTCTGGGCAAGTCACTTCTTGTGAGCCTTTATTTCCTCATGTGGACAGGTGCAAGGAGCAGTTCGCTCTGTGAGGTCCTATGCCATAAAGTGACTGATAGTGCCAGACTTAGCATCTGACGGCCCAAGTTCAAAACCCTGCTCCCAACACTTGTTGGAAGGGCTACATTGAGCAAAAGACTTAACTTCTCTGTGTTTCATTGTTCTTATAAATGCAATGGGGATCCTAATAACATCACCATCCTTAGACTTACGGTGAGGATTAAATGACATGAGGAAAGTAATGCACTTAGCACAGTGCCTGGCACATAATAAGCCCTCGATATATGTTATTGTTGTAGCAGATTAGTGATTCTCAAAGTGTGCCCCCTGAACCAGCAACATCAGCCCCACCTGGGAACTTGTTAGAAATGCACATTTTCATTGTTAGAATGTCAACACCACCCAAAGCAATCTACACAGTCAATGCAATCCCAATCAAAATTGCACCAGCATTCTTCTTGAAGCTAGAACAAGCAATCCTAAAATTGGTATGGAACCACAAAAGACCCCGAATAGCCAAAGTAATATTGAAGAAGAAGACCAAAGCAGGAAGCATCACAATCCTAGACTTTAGCCTCTACTACAAAGCTGTCATCATCAAGACAGCATGGTATTGGCACAAAAACAGACACACAGACCAATGGAATAGAATAGAGACTCCAGAATTGGACCCACAAAAGTATGGCCAACTAATCTTTGACAAAGCAGGAAAGAACAGCCAATGGTAAAAAGAGTTTCTTTAACAAATGGTGCTGGGAGAACTGGACAGCAACATGCAGAAGAATGAAACTAGACCACTTTGCTACACCATTCACAAAAATAAACTCAAAATGGATGAAGGGCCTGAGTGTGAGACAGGAAACCATCAAAACCCTAGAGGAGAAAGAAGAAAAAAACCTCTCTGACCTCAGCCGCAGCAATTTCTTACTTGACACACCTCCAAAGGCAAGGGAATTAAAAGCAAAAATGAACTATTGGGACCTCATCAAGAGTGCAGTGTTTCTGCACTGCAAAGGAAACAATCAACAAAACTCAAAGGCAACCGACAGAACGGGAAAAGATATTTGCAAATGACATATCAGACAAAGGGCTAGTATCCAAAATCTATAAAGAACTCACCAAACTCCACACCTGAAAAACAAATAATCCAGTGAAGAAATGGGCAGAAAACATGAATAGACACTTGTCTGAAGAAGACATCCAGATGGCTAACAGGCACATGAAAAGATGCTCAATGTCGCTCCTCATCAGGGAAATACAAGTCAAAACCACACTCAGATACCACCTCACGCCAGTCAGAGTGGCTAAAATGAACAAATCAGGAGACTATAGATGCTGGAGAGGATGTGGAGAAACGGGAACCCTCTTGCACTGTTGGTGGGAATGCAAACTGGTGCAGCCGCTCTGGAAAACAGTGTGGAGGTTCCTCAAAACATTAAAAATAGATCTATCCTATGACCCAGCAATAGCACTGCTAGGCATTTCCCCAAGGGATACAGGAGTGCTGATGCATAGGGGCACTTTTATCCCAATGTTTATAGCAGCACTCTCAACAATAGCCAAATTATGGAAAGAGCCTAAATATCCATCAACTGATGAATGGATAAAGAAGTTGTGGCTTATATACACAATGGAATACTACGTGGCAATGAGAAAGAATGAAATCTGGCCTTTTGTAGCAACATGGATGGAACTGGAGAGTGTTATGCTAAGTGAAATAAGTCATACAGAGAAAGACAGATACCATATGTTTTCACTCTTATGTGGATCCTGAGAAACTTAACAGAAGACCATGGGGGAGGGGAAGGGGGAAAAAAAAGTTAGAGAGGGAGGGAGGCAAACCATAAGAGACTCTTAAAAACTGAGAATGAACTGAGGGTTGATGGGGGGTGGGAAGGAGGGGAGGGTGGGTGATGGGCACTGAGAAGAGCACCTGTTGGGATGAGTACTGGGTGTTGTATGGAAACCAATTTGACAATAAATTTCATATTTAAAAAAATAAAGAAAAGAAAAGAAGTCTTGAAAAAAAAAAAAGAAATGCACATTTTCAGTCCCATTCCAGACCTTGTGAACCAGAAATTCTGGAGGGGCTGGGGCACAGCAATCTGTGCTTGAACAAACCCTCCAGAGGATTCTAATGCTACATGTCAAAGCTTGAGAACCCCTGGTGCAGATGGTTCTAAGATCCCTTCCAATTCTGGAATTCTTTTTTTTCCTGCAAATGTATGCATTTATCCAAGACCCCAAGAAATCATTAGTATTTACTCACATCATTCCACAGACACTTCTCAAACATCTCTTCACAGTGGAATCTAGAGACAAAAAAACAAACAAGAAACAGCCTGTGGGCTCAAGAAGTTGACCGTTCATCTCCCTAACCTTAATTTACCACTTCAAACATATAATTTGGTAAATGTGTCTGCATCCGTTCAGGATACCTGAGTTTCACTACATGAAAATGGTATCTTAAAAAAAAAAAGAAAGAAAGAAAGAAAAAAGATTTTCTTCAGATCACAGTCAGAGCAAGATGTTAGCTAAGTGACCTTGAGTCTCAGCATCTTCATTTCCAGAGCAGGATTCATAATACCTGTCTCACTATTTTGTGGTGAAGATTAACCTGATTAAATGTGATGACATATATGAAATAACAGTTTGTTCTAGATGTCCAGGAATGCTTGGTCAGGTCGCAGCTTAAAGCCAGCTCATAATTAAGTATTGTTGACTAGTATTGATTTGGCTTTATGGCATACAGTGCTGATATGCAAAATTAAAAAAAAAAAAAACAGATCAATCCATGATATGCAGAAATCCTGAATGCTATAAGGTCTGTTCATCACTTTCGCATTCTCTTCTGCAGAATTCAGGCAATGAAGCCCCTCGACAGGCTCTTTGTACTTTGGGGATAAATCTGGTGTTTATTCAAAGACAACCCCGAGTGCCAGGAGTCAAAGCGAAAACCTTGATATCACCTCGGAAACTTCCCTTTTAATTCTATCTCAGAAGATTCTATCTGATTAACCAGACAGTCTACAGATTCCAGAAGAGTTTTACCCCTCTTTGTGTAAAAGCCAGTAGCTGCCCCGAGCTTGGCCTGGAAATGGGGCTTCTTGTGGTTCCCCAAATTTAATTCAACAAATATTGAATTTCTGACAGACCACAGGGGGCTGTTCTCAACGTTTGTGGCTTCGTCAAGCAAAAGGGCTTGCTCAGGGCTCAAAAGTCTTTTACACATGGGGAGAAGGAGAGTAGCAGTCCAGTCTGGTGATGTGAAGCATTGTGTCTGCTTTTTCTTAATCCACTAGAGCTAAGGAGAGAGGGCTTTTCTTGAAACTCTTTGGGCTGAGATTTGAAATGGGAGCCAAGAGTTCAGGGGTCTGACAAGTCCCAACCAGAAAGGAAGGCCAACCTGTCACTGTGAGCCTTGTCTACAGGTAGAGACATTCCTTCTATTTAGTGAATCATCAATCCTCAGGCCCTAAAGCTTCTCTACTTCTCCTCACCCCTCTCCAATCTCCCTTTGCCCAAGTCTAAGTGGCTTCTCACTTACCAATGAATTCACGTAAGCCTTGGAGGTCTAACACCGCAATGACAGTCCCAGGTCCTGCAAAGTGAGGTAAATCAAAGTGAGAAGGGTCATGAGTCTTCTATGTTGAAAGTATAGCTTTTGATAAGTGCAGTAAGCGACAGTCTAAGGATGCCTTTTGTTTATTTGGGGAGATGTTTTGTCCACAAAGATAAGCTTCAGGGGCCTGGGATTCAGCATCTTCAAACCCTAAACCACCAACAGCACGGGACTCCATTGAATGTCTGCCATGTGTGGGTCGGACACTAGGAGAGGCACATTTCTCACTTGACCTCATTTCAAGCCTCACGACTCTGCAAGGTTCATTTCATCAACCCCATTTTCTAGAAGGAGACATCAAACCTCAGTATGGCCGCATCGCTTAGCCGAGGTTTCATGATCATTCAATAAAAGAGAGACTCCTGGGGCACCCAGGTGGCTCAGTCGGTTAAGCATCTGACTTTGGCCCAGATCATGATCTCATGGTTCGTGAGTTCCAGCACTGGGTCAGGCTCTGTATGGACAACTCAGAGCCTGGAGCCTGCTTTGGATTCTATCTCTGTCTCTCTCTGCCTGTCCCCCACTTGCACTTGTCTCTATTTCTCTCAAAAATAAATAAACATTAAAAAAATTTTTTTGTTAAAGGAAGACTCCCCCAACCCTCCCAGGTTCACCTGACCCCAAAGCCCAGGCTTCCCCCTATTGTGGTTAGTGGCATAAATAGAAATACAAGTGTTCATAACAGAACCCTGAGTATTAACTCCTCATTCTCCTTCACCCTCACACTTCCCATCTAATGGGCCATCAAATCTTTTAATGCCTCCTTCATTTATTTTATATCTGCTCCCTCCCTCATCTGATTCTTCACTGCTAAATTACTACATTTTCCTCCTTTTCTTTTCCTGACTCCAGTTTTCTACATTCCTCTTAGAGTCATCTTTTCTTTTTATTTATTTATTTTTTTAAATTGAAGTTCATTTATTTATTTTGAGAGAGGGAGAGCACAAGCTGGGGAGGAACAGAGAGGGAGAGAAAGAGAATCCCAAGCAGGCTCCACACTGTCAGCGCAGAGTCCCACGTCGGGGGTCAAACTCACAAACCTTTGAGATCATGACCTGAACCAAAATCAAGAGTCAGATGCTTAACCAAACGGAGCCACCCAGGCGCCCCGCTTCTATTTTTAATGTTTATTTATTTATTTTGATCGAGATAAAGAAGGGCAGAGAAAGAGGGAGAGAGAATCCCAAGCAGGCTCCACATTCAGTGCAGAGCCCAAAACAGGGCTGGATCCCACCACCCTGGGATCATGACCTGAGCCAAAATCAACGGCCAGGCGCTCAACCAACTGAGCCACCCAGGCATCCCTTAAAGTTGTCTTTCTAAGACTCAAACCTGACCATGTCTCCTCCCTCATTTGGGTTCTTCAGTGATCCTTTCATAACTAATAATCATTTTGCAGCAGTTACCATGTGCTAAACATTGTTTTAAGCACTTTACCTATAGTAAGTGGTATGGGATAAATGTATAATTACCGATATTAACCCCATTCTAACGGTAAAACTCAAATCTAGAAATTCTGTTCCTTACCCAATGATACCAGCTACTAAGTAGCTTAAGTAGGATTTCAACTCTGTAAATATGGTTCTAGAATCTGTGCTTTTAACTTCATCTTGTTTGTAAAGTCTGGGCATTTCATATAGCTTATAAAGCTCTTCATGGTCCAACCCTGCTCTATGCTCTAGCCTTGATAACCACTTAGAAAAGTTTTCTGGGGGCGCCTGGGTGGCTCAGTCGGTTAAGCATCCGACTTCAGCTCAGGTCACGATCTCGCGGTCCGTGAGTTCAAGCCCCACGTCAGGCTCTGTGCTGACAGCTCAGAGCCTGGAGCCTGCTTCAGATTCTGTGTCTCCCTCTCTCTCTGACCCTCCCCTGTTCATTCTCTGCCTCTCTCTCTGTCAAAAATAAATAAACATTAAAAAAAAGTAAAAAAAAAAAAGTCTTTTAAAAAAAGAAAAGTTTTCTGAATGCAGTGAGGCCACAAACCTTAGTGCCTTCCAGTCTCATAATCCGTTCCTTCTGCCTAAATCCTACCCTCCGTGCCTATGCAGTTGATTCCTGTTCATTCTCTGAGCCTGAATTCAAGCCTCACCACTCTGGTAGGACTTGCATGATCACAGCGATTCTCTGAGATTTCTGCCAAAGGTCTTATCTATACTGTAGTGGTCAGTCTGCCAGCGTGTCTCTACCTTCTAAAGTAAGCTATGGGCTCCTTGAGAGAGGCCTGGGCCTTTACCATTTTGTACCCCCAGTGACTGGCACATAGTAAGTGCTCAGTAATTTTCTTTGAATGAAAAAGAGTGAAGGCAGTATATGACAAGGGTGTTAAAAACAAGACCACAGACCCAAAATGGTGTCCTTAGGCCAAGTGACCAGATTAGGGCGCAATATTTAACCTAGTTGCACTTTCAACCTTCCCAGACATATAATCTGAACTGGGCAGTCAAGAATTTTCTGATCAGCACCAAGGGTCATCTGTCATATGGGCCCTCTCCATCTCCCAAAGAAAGAAAGATGAGGTAATCTGCCTAATTACATCCCTTTCTTTTCCCCCTAAAAGGAGGTGACCTTGCCTGGAACATCCTTTCATTCTTTTTTTTTTTTTTTTTTTCCTGCTGATAATTTCTTTGCCCCAACTTTGTACCTATAAAAACCTTCCAGTTTGTACAACTCCTAGGAGCTTCCTCTACTTGCTGCCTGACTCATAAATCACCTAATACAGCCAATTAGATCAAGTTTACTTTGTTGAATTTTTGTTCTTTAATAAGTGACAAATAAGTTGTGCAGAAAACAAGACAGAAAGAGCCACTAAAAAGTTTGAAAGAAGGAGGAGATCATAGTAGGCTGGAGCACCCAGCATTCTTACTTTGTGTGAGAGAAAACTGAGGCACAGAAAGGGTGAGTGAGGTACCCAAGGTAACACAGCTAGTCGATAAGATTTAGCTCAAGTTGTCAGGCACCAGATCCCGTGCTCTACCTGTATAAACATTTTGTACTTTAAGTGAGATATTTAAGTTATGCACTTAAGTCATATATTACAGTGTATAAAAATGTACGTATGAACGAGCGATTTCATGGATAGTATTTTTTAGAATAAGTATAAGAAAACAATGGGTCCTTTTAAAGAAAAATAACAGGAGGATGGTTCTCCGAAAGAACAAAAATCAGGAAGGGGGAATGCTAATGACCAAAGAATCATCTTTATGAAACACGTAACTAACTATGTTAAAAGTTAACAGACCCATTATTTACATAGCTGGGCAGATCGCTGATGAGATGAACTACGATGTCAGGTTGACTTGACTCAATGGAAATTTGACTGGTTAAACCTTGCTACTATAACCTTAAGAGCTCTCATTCCATTGTCAATAAATTCCTTTACACTTTGGACCTTTGCCCTGAACACTTTCATCATTTCCTCCTTCCACTTCCTACCCTTACTGAAAACCTCACTTTCTCTTTCACCTGGCTTTTTACCCTCTCGAGTGGAATTTACTTTCTTCCTCATTCCTCCTGTATCTCAAAGTCAAGAAGGGGCACATTCTCATTGCCCTCTACCCTCCTGTTGCCTCTGGATCATCTTTGCTGTTCACGTTCTAAACTTAACTCTCTCTCCTCTGTTGAAATCCACATCAGATTATCACCTCCTCTCCATCATTGTTCTGCTATCTGCCAACTTTCAAGTTATTTTTCTACGTTTTGAAGATTCTGATCGCAACAATATTTGAGTGTGACTACCTTCTCCTTTTTGAAAAACTCTTCCTTTGTTCTTTGCTGGTTTTGTGTCCCTCCACCAAAAGGGTGGATTTTCTTCAAGGTCCCACCCATAACCCTTAACTCTTTTCCTTTCGTCCTCTCTCTCTGGTAAACTTCACAGCTTCAACCATGACCTCTTTTTAAATGTCTCTCCAATACAGATCTCTTGCTTAAAACTTCTCTGAACTACAGGCTGGAATTTCTAAATGTTTCTGCACTATCTCCATAATATACAACCAGGTTCAACAAACTATCAAAAAATGAACTCACTCTTCCTTCTCCTGGCTCTCCCTCTGCAAGCCTTCTCTCAGTGAAAGGTGGTCATGTAGAAGAGAATGCTCAGAGTTACTTCTAATGGCTTTCTCTCTTTCATCATCCCAATATACCTTTGGTCGCCATGCCTCATCAATAAATCACTCTGTCTGTTCTTACAGTTTCTCAACCAGAATCTCCTGTATGCCTCACCTCATGGGTCACACTACACCAGCTAACAAAACAGACGACTAGGCTAATGCTAGAACATGTCACTTTCAGGCTCCAGACCCTTGCAAATGTCAATTTCGTCTATCGAATGGAGTTTAAACGTTTTAGTTTAAAGTCCAAGACTCTCTCCCAACCTATTTTTTCCCTCATCTTTTCCTATATATACATCCAATTTTAAGCAACCCAGATTTCTTGATGGCCCCTGAGTAAACCTATTATTCACTTGAGAAGTATTTATTAAGCACTTTGTATTAGCCCAACACTATCCTGAGTGTTGGAAATATAATGGGGGACAGGACTTCTGTGTTTAGACTTAGATGATACAATCAATGGAAACACAACGTGGTAAGTACTAATCTAGGATCACAGCTTGGTACTATGAGCAATCATCTGGAGGTTCCTAACCGTATTGGGCAAGATCTAGGGAATGCAGAAATAGGAAAGGTTTTCTGCAGTAGGTAATAACTGAGCTGAGAACTGAAGCTAAATAAGAATTGTTCCGATATAATATGGGGAGAGGGCTGTTTTAATATAGAAGGAAATGTATGCATAAAGACTTGGGGCAGGAAAGGATGGCCAGACAAAAGAGAAATGAGAATAGAGATCAGAGGAAAAAGAAGGAAAACAAAGTGTTGCAGATGCCAAGGGATGAATGAGAAAGCCAGAGCGGACCACAGGGTCCATGCTGCCAAGAGGTCAAATAAGATGGAGACTAGAGTGTCCATTGGATTTAGAATAGAAAAATCACTAATGACCTGGCCAGGAGTCCTTCAAGAAATTGATGCAGGCAAAGCTAGATTACAATAGAGAGAGAGAGACAGATGGAGGGTAAGACACTGACGACTAGAATTCTAAAAAATCGTTATGGAAATTCAAAACTCACTACATCTTTGTTCCATTTGCTCATTCTGTACCAGTTTCCTCCTGTCCCACTTCTTTCCCTATTTTACCTATACCGTTACTCCCAATTCTTTTCCCACTGAAATGGTGGCTATTTATCAAGACCCAAATCAATTACCATATCTTGAGCTTCCCTGCACTCCTGGCAGTTAGAATGGATTACTCAGAACTTGCCACATAAATCTTTGCTGAATTAGCAAAGTGTGTTAACTGATCACACGGAATTTCCCTTGTACATCCGTCATAGCACTTGCTTCTTCTTAACTTGTGGTTTGTTTAGTTGCACACACCTGTTTCCCTGACTACATAACTTGATGACAAGCTAGCTGTGTGTTAGTCATCTTTGAACTTCTCAGAGTTCCCAACTAAGTGCATTGGGCATTGCTGTCACCTAAATTATCTCAACTGACTGCTCTCTCTCTTGCATTGATGTAAACACATGCTATAAGTATGACATGCTCTTTGTCCTTGGAGACAGTGATTTTTAATAGTATCTATAATGAGAATGGAAAACCTTAGGATTTGCTAGGGTTATCTTTGATCTCTCCAAATATTTCCACTATTACTCACATGTTTTTCATATTTCAAATGCTATACATCATTATCGGATTGGCTCTCTATATGAATGAATACAAACCAACTTTCTGATTCAAGTGAAATAAGTCTAGGCCTCTCCAACCTTTAAGCTCATGGTACTCATTAACGAGGTTGAGTTAATATTCACACATATGTCTCTTTTCAAAGAACAACCTAGGAAATTGTTAAACGAAGCCAAAAGAGAGAAGTGACATTGAACTTTTGGGTTTCCAAGAACTGAAATCAAGTGAATAAGTCATGTTCTTAAATTCCAAGTGCCTGATGATTATTCAGACATGCTAATTTGAGGAAGGCAAGGACAATAATTAGAATCATAGATGAATTTATTTATTATGCTGTAGACAGAAAGACTTTCAAAATCTTTCAAAAATTTTAGTGGTTAGGGAAATTAAGATCCACTTAAACCCTGTTTAATGAATACAATTGATAAACCACATTGAAAAATACTTTAGAATTTCCATTAAGTATATTTTATAATTCTTCTGCAACAGAATCTGGAACTTTAGTCCCCTCCCTGCTCTCAAAGCCCAACCTTTTGCTACATTTTTAAAACAGCACAGAGATAACCAACCCGTTCCTAGGTCGCATCGCAGAATTGGGATTAAGTACAAAGCTTCATTTTGAAAACCAACGATGGCAAAATGTTAGTAACCTCACAGAACTGGATAGTGGCTATCCTGGTTACTGCAATGTTACTCTCCATTTTTCTCTGTTGGTGTGAAATATTCCATACCATTAAGATAAGAGAACAAAGATCTATGCAGTCCAAAATCACTGGCGAATTCAATCATGAAAGAATTTCTTGTACTGATTCATAAATATCCCATTTCTCTACTGCCCCATGGATACTTAGGTCAGAGATATTTCTTTGGTTTCCAGAGGAAGGAAAAAAAATTAATTAAAAGAAACCAAGTGATTCTGGAGCAAGGGCAGGTCCAAGCTCAAGCCAGAGTTAGAAGTTCTGTGGTGTCAAAGGCCAGGAGGCTGCCTCCAGATACTGACTGGCATAATAGACATTCAATTAGTACTTATTAGATTAATTGATTGCTTGTTTAACGGGAGCAAGAGCTCAGCTCCTTGGGAAAGATGGCATATGTCACCTACCATTCATCACGGATCACGGCAGTGCTGGCCCACCCTCAGGAGACGCTCGCGGGACTTCAGTAGCAGTGACAGTTTAATGTGGAGACAATCACAGTCTCAAGGGTCCCTGCAGGTATAAGGTGGTTGGCCCGGGGTTGTGGGTACTAGTAATAGCCTTGGTGTGAAGCAAAGTTAATAAATCCAAGACTGGGGAGAACTATAGAACCTAAGGGCAAGAAAGAGCAAAGCTATCTCCAAAGACATTGGCTTCCAAGATGCTCCCTCCTTTTGCCAGAGTTTCTGTTGCCATGGGCGTTGCCATGCCACGCCAGCTGCGTGGTGCTGACTTGGTGGGTGAAGGAGTCCAGCAAACAGGAAAGGGAATGTATGGTGGTCCCAGTACAGATCACTAATGGTGTTGTGTTCTGGAGCTCAACACAGTGGCATTTATTAAGCACTAACTTTTACTGAGCATCAACAGTAAGACACCACATTGTCTTTTCTCTCCTCCCTGCTCAACCTCAATGTGTTACCTCTCCATGTCTCTCTCTGTCGCTCATTCTTTCGCTCTCGCACACACACCCACGCATGCACACACGCCTGAGATTGCTAGCAATTTGTCCTGCCCGCATCAAACCCACGTTCAAAGTCTGTGAGGCAGCACTGTAAGCAACTATAGGGAGTGGAATGGACAGAGGATGGCCAATCTCACTGCAAGGAAAGAGACTGGCTGCAGAAACGAACGGACCTCTTGTCAATGTTCATTTCCTCAAAGCCGTCTTACGATTTCTTAGCAGTGCGAACTCATAGCCAAGTCTTTACGATAGACCTACTATCCCGTGAGAACCTTAGTAGCTGCACACTCACTTTTCCGATTGCAGGCTGGCTGTTCGGCTCATCCCCAGTGTCCTTGACAGATGTCTCCTCTCTCCCCAACATCATCTCCCACTACCCATGAAACTGCTTTAAATAGCAAGTCCAGGCTTGTCATGGAGCTCCTCTTTCTTTTCTTTTTTTTTTTTTAATTTTTTTTAATGTTATTCATTTTTGAGAGGGAGAGACAGAGACAGAGCGGTAATGGGGAGGAGCAGAGAGAGAAGGAGACCCAGATCAGAAGCAGGCTCCGGGCTCCGAGCTGCCAACACAGAGCCCGACGCAGGGCTCGAACCCACAAACCTGACATCATGACCTGAGCCAAAGCCAGACGCTTAACCGACTAAGCCTCCCAGGCGCCCCCAGGGCTCCTCTTTCTGACATGAGCACTGGCTCACGTTCTTCTGGGAAACCTCCTTGTGAATACCCCACTTACCAAATCTTCCCAATCCGTCCTATCTTCACCGCAGTTACATCCTCGGGAAACCTTCCCGGTGCCGATCGGTTCCTCAGCTGAAGGGAGGACTCCTGTGGCCCCTTTCCTTCCTGGGGATTTACCACATAAACCTCTGCAGGGTTGAGGGCTGGTACCGATCTCCCTTAACCAGACTGAATTCTTCCTTCCAGCCGAAACCCCGTCCTGCGCACATCCAAGACAGCGCCGTGGGCATCCATCTCCTGTGGACTAATGTTGCTGTGGGGTCAGCACAGCAGAGAAGTGAGTCTGGCAACTCAAGGGAATGGGGCAGAGCGGTGGGACCAGGCGGTGGTCTGACTTAGGGAGCACACAGGCATCTTCAACATAGAATTTTCCTCGGCTTTGTCTCAACCGAGGACCTTAACGCATGAGGATGAGGGACAAGGGCCAGGGAGTTTGTTCACTAAAGCTTCTCGGGGAAAACGGAATTCAAATTCATCCCTCCTGGTGAGAGAGAGAGGTGTCAGAGTCACCGGAAGCAAAGCTGGTATGTGTGTCTGGGAGGGTAAGCCCTTACGTGACTGTTGCTTGTAGGAGTGGTTTCTACATGGTGGTCACTTGCACGTGTCCACACTGGGCAGCCACAGCCCCAGGTGGAGCCAGGATTCTACGCGGCCAACACGCTGAGACCGGGAAGACGCTCAGTGACTCCTGAAAGCTGGGTATCCTGAGGCCTGCTATCGTACCAGAGGAAAAGTGGGACCTGGAGATAGTGGAGGGCTTGGGCCAGGCTATGGCGGAGCAAGAGGTGTAACTCAGGCCCACCCTCGACCTGCCTAGGGGTGGGCCACCCATGCCTGCGGGGAGCCTTCTTTGTCACCCATAAAACACTGCCAAGTAGGGAGAGTAGGAGAAATGAGGCTCACCTCTCATTAAGTCCCCATCCTCGGCTTGGCAGTGCATGGTGTCTTCCCAAAGCTTGCTGCTGGAGCTGGCAGCAGAATTTCCCCTCAGGGCCTCCACTCCCAGAAGCCAGAGGAGTTAGAGAAGGTTTCAACAAACGCAATGAGTGAACAGGTGGGAGAAAGGGCCACCCGAGAGGAGACGGGGATACGAGGTAAGCCCAAGAGAATCCCAGGTCAGCTGTGGACACGTGGATTGCCAAGGCCCTGGTCAAGTTGAGCAATGTGTTCTCTCCTCTCTGCAGGGGAGGAAAGCCAGACCAGGCAAGTTTGGGGAGTTGCCTCTGAAAACCCCAGCCTGCTGAGAGGATAACAGAGGTGAGAGGCTAACAGAGAAGCAAAGCTGGTGGCGGGATGGGTCCCAGAGACACACTGGGAGGTCCCCTAGATAATTGCAGCCTTCGTACAAAGACTGCCATTACCACAACTGGGAGACCGAAGCTGGGCCAAACCTCAGGATATGGCAGTTCCTTCGGGACTTCTCGTCAACCCTCAGTCTGAACCTGCCTAAGACCAAGTCATCTTGTGCCTTGGCCAACCTAATCCTCTCGAAAATGCTTTCATCTTACCCCTCCCTGGATCAGAGCACTCCCCTGGCTCCATACTGCCTCCTGCTTCAAGTCTAAACTGCTCTGCCCCCAGCCCAGCCCAGCCTCCCTCCCCATGTTCAGCAACCCTCTCGCCCACACTCCCACTTTAGTCAGAACCTCCCCTTATTCCTCCCTGTGCTCTCTGTGCTCACTTCTTTCTCGTCTTTTCCTCTCCTCTCTTACCTGGGAAATCTTGTCTTCACCCCTGTCTAAAACTCATCTGCCTATCCATCAAAGTATGGCTTAGGCTCACTTCACTCATGAATGCTTCTTCTCTACCAATCCACGTTGACCTCCCCCTTTTCAAAGTGTCATTGTAAAGTCCATTGGACCCCATGGAATGTTGAATCTGTCCCCTGTAGGACGTTCAGACTTAGTCCAAGGGGAATCGAGACTCACAGCTCCGAATCCCAAGTCGGCTAGGCCCGGGTTCACACAGGGCCCACACTAATCTTCATGGCACCTATGTGCCCATCAGAAAGACCTGCACAAAGGTACCCAGCAGCCCTGGTATAAATCCCTCCCCTGGTGCCCACTAGCTGCTTGACCTGCAGGAAGCCCTTAACTTCTGTCAGCCTCAGTCCCTCATCTATAAAATGGAGCCCATTGTGCCTACCCTACTGGGTTGTTCTAAGAGCTGAGTAGGAAACTAATACAAAGTGCTGGGCATTAGAATCCATTGGGTGGCCACTAAATGTTTGCTGTTACTGTCATTAGCCTTCTCTACCTCTTCAATGAACTGTCTCTAGAAAGAGGAAGGAGCATCAGTAATTTCTTAAGACAGCAACTGACATCTCCTTCCTTCTGCTCTTTGTCTTTGGCCATCATAGCACCACGTCCTATAACTGAAAGTTTCAAAGACCCCAGTACCAAAAATAATTTAGCCAAGCGGGAAAATTATACCTGAGGGCTAGAGTAGACATATTTAGCCTAAGGCAATCCAGGCATCAGGGGAGGGGCGGGGGGTGGGGGGTAGTTATCCTCTAAAATGAGGGAAAGGGAGTGAGAAAGTTTTCCTTAAAGCCGGTATTTGAGAGTGGGAAGGTATGAGACCAAATGAAGTTGATATGGAAACCAGTGCTAGAAGCTGACTTGGGCATTTCTTAACGATTAAATGAACTGGCTTTGGGGTCTGACACCCTAAAGTTCAAATCTTCTAACTGTCCCTTACTTGCTGTGTGAAATTGGACAAGTGACTTAACCTCTCCCTGCCTTAGTTTCCTTATCTAAGGATAGTGGATGAATGAAACCACGTAAGAGATATAGCATGGCTAGTGCTCAATGTCCCCATATTTTGTGGATATTTACCATGTAAGAGGCCCTCAGTGGCATCCAATGACAAGAGAAAGCTATTCCCATTACTCAGCCTTGAGACCATTACCGTCTCCCCAAAATAAATCATCCCTAAACTGAGGGTCCAGGAAAACCAGGATTCAGGTTGAGGAGGAAGCAGGAAACATAAGGATATTTGCATGTATCACAGTAAATATCTTATACCTCACAAATATCTGACACATTTCGTGTGTGCATTAAATTTTGTTGAAGGCATGTAAAAACATCCAATTAGTATTTCATTTAGCCTGGTAAATTATTCAACTAGGGCAGAACTCCCAGTTCCTGAGGAGAATTTATTTTGTATTTTTTATTATGAATAATTTACAGGAAAGTAGAAAAGTTTAATGGGTCCCGGTGTACCCATCACCCAGCTTCAAGAATAGTCAACTCATAGCCAGGCATTTTCATATATCCCACTCTCTCCCTGCCCAAACCCAAATTATTTTGAAGGAAATCCCAAACACTGTATCATTTAATAAAATGAGGATATTTAAAAAAAAATTTTTTTTATGTTTATTTATTTTTGAGAGAGAGAGACAGAGCACGAGCAGAAGAGGGGCAGAGAGAGAAGGAGACACAGAATCCGAAGCAGGCTCCAGGCTCTGAGCTGTCAGCACAGAGCCCAACGCGGGGCCTGAACTCACAGGCCATGAGATCATGACCTGAGTCGAAGTCGAACGCTTAACCGACTGAGCCACCCAGGCGCCCCGAAATGAGGATATTTTTAAAAGAAAGGAAAGGGAGAAGGGACACATACGTTTTACATACCTTTTACTTTTCTGAGACATCCAGCTGCCAAGATGGGCAGCAAGTGACTAATTCTACACCATTTTAATTGCTTCTCCACTATGTATTTATTCCATCTATTCTTTCTCATCGTAGTTCTATATGTTTCCCTGTAATTTGTAATTTAATAGTCTTACGTGACTTTGCCTCACCAGCTGCAATTGGATTGGAAACACCTGGGAAGCAAGAGCCACGTTTTCTTCTCCATGAATTTAACATTCTATGTTCTAGTGCTCCACATGACATCTGGCCTGCCTTCCTCCTTTTCTTCTTAATGTTCTCTCTTCCTCCCTAACCAACCTCCTAACCTTCTCATGACTCTAAAGCTTCCTTTCATTAATTCTGTCAACATTTACATGGCAGGGCTCCTGCCATACAGCTGACAAAAGTAAGCTGGAAGCATCTAGTAGACCACGGGAAGCCGAGAGGTAGTGGGAAGCTGGTGAGTGCAGCTGAGTCTTGCCGGGTAGGGATGCATTCGCCAACAGAGGAGGAGGTGGGAGGGCGCCTGAGTGGCTCCGTGGGTTGATTTCAGCTCAGGTCATGATCTCGCAATAGTCCCTGTGGAGTCTCGCGCTGGGCGTGGAACCTGCCTAGGATTCTCTCTTTCTCCCTGTCCTTATGTCCTCACCTCTTCACGCTCTTTCTCTCTCAAAACAAGAAAAAGATTTAAAAAGTAAATTAAACAAAGGTAGAGGTGGGAGGCCGTTGAGGGTGCAGGAAGGGCATTCTAGGCAGAGGAAGCAGACCCTGACAAGGGTCTATGAAGGAAATTTGGGTCTTGTGGGGGGGGACTGCAAAATATATCTTTTGGCTGGACCAATCAATCTGAGTGGATAAAGAAGGGAGAATAATGAGAGGTGAAAACATAAAGTTAAGCAATGTCCAGTCGTTGGAGGACAGTGCCGATTGGATTGGCATGGGAGCTGGTTGGAGGAGGGCTGGTAGGAGAGAGGAGTCCTGAATGCTGAACACACAGCCATGAAGCATCTTATGTCCTTGGATTCACCAAGGCACTTTTCACCTTCTGCAGTATCTCCTGTGAGAACATGGCCTTATCAGGGGCGCCTGGGTGGTTCAGTTGGTTAAGCGTCTGACTATTGATTTCAGCTCAGGTCATGATCTCATGGTTCCTGGAATCTAGCCCCCTACCAAGCTCTGCACTGAGAGTGCAGAGCTTACTTGGGATTCTCTCTTTCCCTCTCTCTGTCTGCCCCTGCCCCGCTCTTCCCAGGCGCACATCTGCACGTGCTCTCTCTCTCTCTCGCAAAATAAATAAACATTAAAAAAAAAAATTCAAAGAACATGCCCTCCTGGGACTAGCATATCTCTTGGATAGTTTACTAAAGACTGATGCCTCCCTCAAAGAGGTTTCCTTGATATAGAACCTACCTGCCGGACTAGGCATATTATTCAAGCACGCGCGTTCATTTAGCGTGCAAATATTTGTTTTCTCCCAAAATGTTTTCAAAACAGAAAGCGGCCCAGACCTCATTATTTTTCTCAATTTGTTTCACTTGCTGCAACAAAACAAATGCTAATTGGAATGAAAGGATGATAATGTACATAAATTGTTTTTATTGGGCTTGGTATTAGGTTCACAGTATCTGCAATTGCACCTGTGCAAATATATTTGGAAATATTCACTTCATAGCGCAAGAGCCGCTTAATCACGTAGCTGAGACTTTGAGCTAGATTTGCAGAACTCAAAATGCAATCCAGAGTTGCCATTTGGCAGCTGAATTGGAGTGTGTAGACAATCATTGCCATGGAATTATCTACTCGGGCTATCGTCACTGCCCCAATTTGCTTCGCAGTTGAAAATCCCACACTTTGCACTTAAGCGGTTGCACTTGACTGGTTTCAGAGCTCAAAGACTGGAGGGATGTTTGTAGGTTCCAGGGGTCATGCATTTGAATTGCAATGAAGTATGCAAGAGAGAGTTTGGGAGTGAGAAGGGTGATTAAGTGACCTCTAATGTTCCTTGCATTTACATAACTCCCCCATCCTTGGAACACGGATATCTGGAGCTACTACATTGATAATCATTTTATTATAAAATTAAGTTAATCAGACTTTGGAAAGATGACTCAGTGACCAGTTTGAATGGTGGCGGGGAGAGTTTGACCATGTTAAGATCTAGTTTCACGTTTTATGAGGTTTAGAACCTTGTTCCACGTGATGCCAGGTCCCCTGCGTCCAGACGTGACTTCCCTGCCACTCATTTCTTCGCCATTTGAATCAGGGGCTCACTCGCCTATTTTCCTCATTTGTGGCCCATGATTTTCTATGCCCTGACCGGATTATCTTGCTTGCCTTCCACTCACCTGCCTCTCACCCTCATCTATAAGCTCAATTGCACCCTCGACCTCCAGGAATACATCTAGTCTTGGAGGTGAAGGGCTATTTGGGGGG
The DNA here is from genome assembly GCF_022837055.1 of Prionailurus viverrinus. Taxonomy (NCBI): domain Eukaryota; kingdom Metazoa; phylum Chordata; class Mammalia; order Carnivora; family Felidae; genus Prionailurus; species Prionailurus viverrinus. Next base: position 45,029,388 of record NC_062565.1, read on the forward strand.
TACTTGGAGACTAAAATCCTCCTCAATCACCACCAGACCATCACTAGGTGTGGATTTTACCCCTATTTCCAACCTTTGGAGAGCTGCTGACCTGACACATGTTGCTAGCCTTCTAGAAACCTGCTCTCTGGGCCTTGGCTGATCTCCCACCCTACTCCCGCTCAAAGCCACCAGTGGATTTTAAACCACGAGGGCTTTAAAATTGTCCCTGTGACCTACAAATTTTAGATCCCTGGGACACATCCTACCTAGAACCATGCCACCTTACATCTCCCAGCTGGGCTCCCATGAGGACCTTCAGGCCTGACTTGACATTTCAGCTCAGGCTCATCATCCCACATAGTTCCCATGTCTGTCCCAGCCCCTGTCAGGCCAGAGGCCCCACTTATGATCCCAGACTTGGCTTCTGACCAAAAAGAAAGTAAAAGTAAAATCTCTGGCTCTACCAAAGCTTTGCCTCAGTTATCAGCACCACATTATCACTTTCTAACTGGCTTTGCCTCATATGAATTTTCTCGTTTATATGTCCCAACGCTGGTCTTGGACCCAGAGCTTGACCTGACCATGGTAACAGTGGCCGTTTTATGCCTCTTGCTTCCCTAGAAGTCTCAGGGCCTCTTTAGCCATGGGGTTATTACCTTATTCCAACAGCTGGCTCAGATGTGCTCAGATATTCCCAGCATTAACCAACAGCAGCAATGGGCACAGATCTTCTGTTCCTAAATCCGTGTCCTTTCCAGGTGCCACAATGTTCTGATCTATCTCAGCATTTCCTACACTCTGTTCCGCAGAAAATTTGTATTCCATGAGACAATAAGCATTTGTAAAACAAGCAGACAAATTCACTATACGAGCATATCTATGTATATTTCATAATCATGTGAATTTGGAAAATGCTGTGTTAAACAATGCTAAGTGTGTTACTTCATTGCAAGACTTTCAGGCCCTTTAATATGCTACTAATGACCATTGTAATATTAATTCAGGGAGTGGGAGGGAGAAAAACGGAGCATGTAGCTTTGTCACATTTATTGGCCTATAGAGTTTTTTTTCTGTGGAACACTCTAAACATGTCACCAGAAGTTCCTCAGATCATCGTGTGGGAAATGCTAAGTGACTTAAGCTCCATTCTTTGACACTGACCTGAAGTCACCTGAACAAAATTCTCCCTGACAGAATGCAAAAGGAGCAAGGGAGTCAAGACTTCCCTAAAAATTAGACTAAAACTCGACCCTTATCATACACCATTCACAAACCCCAACTCAAAATGGAGTTAAGACTTAAATACATGACTTGAAACTATAAAACTCCCAGAAGAAAACACAGGGGACAGCTTGACATTGGTCTTGGCAATGATTCCATGGGTATGACAACAAAATCACAGATAACAAAAACAAAAGATAGACAAGTGGAACTGTATCAAACTAAAAACCTTCTGCACAGCAAAGGAAACAGCCAATGGAGTGAAAAGACAATCAATGTGATGGGAGAAAATATTTGCATGTTTCCAAAATATATAAAGAATGCCTGCAATTCGATAGCAAAACAAAACAAAACAAAACAAAACAAAAACAAAAAAAACTCTAAAATGGGCTAAAGACATGAATAGACATTTCTCCAAAGGAGACATACAAATGGCTAAGAGGTACATAAAAAGATGTTCAATGTCACCAATCATCAGGGAAATGCAAACCAAAATCACAGTGAGATGACACCTCATACCTGTTAGGATAGTTATTATCAAAAAGTCAAAAAAGATAAATGTTAACTAGACTTATTGAGGTGATCACTTTGCAATATATACACAAATATCAAATCATTATGTTGTATATCCGAAACTAACATAATGTTGTATGTCAATTGCACCTCAATTAAAAAAAAAAAAAACAGTCAAGAGATAACATGTTGTGCTGAAGAATGAAACTAGACCACTTTCTTACACCATTCACAAAAATAAACTCAAAATGGATGAAGGGCCTGAATGTGAGACAGGAAACCATCAAAACCCTAGAGGAGAAAGAAGGAAAAAACCTCTCTGACCTCAGCCGCAGCAATTTCTTACTTGACACACCTCCAAAGGCAAGGGAATTAAAAGCAAAAATGAACTATTGGACTTCATCAAGATAAAAAGCTTCTGCACTGCAAAGGAAACAATCAACAAAACTCAAAGGCAACCGACAGAACGGGAAAAGATATTTGCAAATGACATATCAGACAAAGGGCTAGTATCCAAAATCTATAAAGAACTCACCAAACTCCACACCCGAAAAACAAATAATCCAGTGAAGAAATGGGCAGAAGACATGAACAGACATTTCTCTAAAGAAGACATCCAGATGGCCAACAGACACATGAAAAGATGCTCAATGTCACTCCTCATCAGGGAAATACAAATCAAAACCACCCTGAGATATCACCTCACGCCAGTCAGAGTGGCTAAAATGAACAAATCAGGAGACTATAGATGTTGAAGACGATGTAGAGAAACGGGAACCCTCTTGTACTGTTGGTGGGAATGCAAACTGGTGCAGCCATTCTGGAAAACAGTGTGGAAGTTCCTCAAAACATTAAAAATAGATCTATCCTATGACCCAGCAGTAGCACTGCTAGGAATTTACCCAAGGGACACAGGAGTACTGATGCATAGGGGCACTTTACCCCAGTGTTTATAGCAACACTTTCAACAATAGCCAAATTATGGGAAGAGCCTAAATGTTCATCAACTGATGAATGGATAAAGAAGTTGTGGCTTATATACACAATGGAATACTACGTGGCAATGAGAAAGAATGAAATCTGGCCTTTTGTGGCAACGTGGATGGAACTGGAGAGTGTGATGCTAAGTGAAATAAGTCATACAGAGAAAGACAGATACCATATGTTTTCACTCTTATGTGGATCCTGAGAAACTTACAGAAGACCATGGGGGAAGGGAAGGGGGAAAAAAAAAGTTAGAGAGGCAGGGAGGCAAACCATAAGAGACTCTTAAAAACTGAGAATGAACTGAGGGTTGATGGGGGGTGGGAGGGAGGGGAGGGTGGGTGATGGGTATTGAGGAGGGCACCTGTTGGGATGAGCACTGGGTGTTGTATGGAAACCAATTTGACAATAAATTTCATATTAAAAAAAAAATTCCTTGCTGGAAAAAAAAAAGATAACATGTGGGTGAGGATGTGGAGAAAAGGGAATTCTGGTACAGTATTACTAAGAATGTAAATTGGTTACAGACCTTATGGAAAACAGTATGGCTATTTCTCAAAAAATAAAAAATAGAAAACTTTATGATCCAGCAATCCCACTTCTAGGAATCTATCCAAAATAATCGAAATCAGGATCTCAAAAAGATATTAGCACCTTCATGCTTACAACAGCCCTATTCACAATAGCCAAAATAGGGAAACAGACTAAATTTCCATTGAGACATGAATGGATAAGGAAAATCTGATATATACACACAATGGAATATTATTTAGACTTTAAAAAAGAAGGAAATTCTGCAATGCATGACAACATGGATGAACCTTGAAGACATGATGCTAAATTAAATAAGCCAATCTCAGAAAGACAAACATTATATGATTTCACTTAGGTGAGGTATCTGAAATACTCGAATTCGTAGAATCAAAGAGTGGAATAGTGGTGGCCAGGGGTTGAGAGTAGAGAGAAAATTAGGAGTTACTAATCAAGGGGGCATAAATTTTAATGAAGCAAAGTGAGTAAGTTCTAGAGGTCTACTGTATGCATTGCACCTGTAAATTATACTGTACCATATACTTAAAAATTTGTCATGTTGGGGCGCCAGGGTGGCGCAGTCGGTTAAGCATCCGACTTCAGCCAGGTCACGATCTCGCGGTCCGTGAGTTCGAGCCCCGCGTCAGGCTCTGGGTTGATGGCTCAGAGCCTGGAGCCTGTTTCCGATTCTGTGTCTCCCTCTCTCTCTGCCCCTCCCCCGTTCATGCTCTATCTCTCTCTGTCCCAAAAATAAATAAACGTTGGAAAAAAAAAATTAAAAAAAAAAAATTTGTCATGAGAGTCAATCTCATATGAAATATTCTTACCCCAATAAATGAAATTTTAAAAAGAATGAAATACGGCAATTAAACAGAAGCGAGCATCAGAGAGGTAGCACTTTTTAATTTTAAATTCTTACTCATTTGTATGTTTCCACAATTTTATAAATTCAGGTTTGTACTACCACATACTAGCATAACTAACATAAAAATACTGACAATATTGAGGACTAGCAAGGATGCAGAACAACTTGGTCTCTTACGCATAATGCTGGGAATATACAATGGTCCCACCACTATGAAAACGGTCAGTTTACTATAAAGTTGAAAAAGCACTTAGCATATTATCTAACAATCCTATACCTGAGTATTTACCCTAAGGAAATGAAATTTATTTCCACATAAAAGTCCGTGCACAAATGGCCATAGAAGTTTTATCCGTAATAGTCAAACACTAGAAACAGCCCAAATGTATTCATGAATAGTTAACGAACTGTGGTACATCCCTATTGTGGAATAGTACTCAGCAGTGAAAAAGAACGTGTTCGTATGTGCAACAATTTGGTTAGGTCACAATGGAATTATGCTGAAGGAAAACAAGCCAATCTCAGGTTACATCCTGCATGGTGCCATTTATATAACACTTTCTAAATGACAAACTAGTGACAGAAAACAGTTGTCAGGGTTTAGGGTGGAGGGGAAGGTGTCACTATAAAGAGGACACGGGGGAGAGTTTCTTTGTGGTGATAAAGCAGTTATGTATTCTGATTATGGTAGTGCCTTCATGAATCTACATATGTGATAAAATTTCATAGTACTACACACACACAAACACACACACACACACACACACACACACACCAAAAAAACAGGCGCGCCTGGGTCTGGGTGGCTCAGTCAATTCAGTGTCTGACTCTTGATTTCGGCTCAGGTTATGATCTCCCGGTTCATGGGATCAAGCCCTGAGTCAGACTCTGTGCTGACAGTGCAGAGCCTGGTTGGGATTCTCTCTCCCTCTCTCTCTCTCAAAATAAACAAACATTTTTTAAAGAAGTGCATGTAAACACTGGTGTGAGCTAAGGTCTGGAGCCTTAGTTAGTAATATTATATGAATGTCAATTTCCTGGTTTTGGTAATATCATGGTTATGCAAGATGTTATCCTGGGGAAACTGGGCAAAGGGTGGATAGGAACTCTCTATACTACTTTTGAAACTTCTTGTGTATCTTAAATTATTTCAAAGTAAAAAAAATAAATAAATAACAATGTGAAAGCCAAACAAAAAAGCAATTCAACTTCGGTCGATTCCAGATGAGATGCTCTAGAAGGGCAGCAATCCAGTCCACCTAATTTGTCATTTGGGACCATGCTTGGCTCACCCAGTTCTACAATGGTCTTCCTGGCTCCACCATTTACTAGCTGTGTGACTTGGGGAAGTCATTATCTGTGCACCAGCTTCCTCATCAGCAGAAGAGAAATTCTAACAGCTCCTGCATCATAAGATGCAGGTTAGGATTAGAGTGAATAATACCAAGTGCTTTGGATACTTTATAGGAGGAGGAGTTGTTTCATGAAGGGACATATGCATTCTGGACTCCCAATATGTGATGTATGCAAAGCAGTCACATGACTGGGCCTCGTGTCTTATGATGGTTAGCCAATATTTAAACAATATCAACTCCTTGCTTGCATAATAATGTCTACAATACCTACATTTTCCTTTTGGAAAACTTTCTCTTTACAAACTATCTCTCTCCCGAGAGATTTGGAATGTATGGAACTGTAACTGTCTGCCCTTTCTTTTAGCGCAATTTTCTTTAAAATTAGAAGGAAGACTTCCACTAAAGGATTTTGTGATATTTTTTCCTTGATTCATATTTCATTTCTAACTCTCCTAATACCCTCTTTGTATTTCTATCATTTCATTTAGATACATTTGATTATAATTTGATTTGATTATAATGTCCATGTCTGTTTCCTTTCTGAGATGTGAGCTTGAGGTCAGGGTCTGCATGCTTTCATTTACTCAACATAGAGTAACTGAGCGCCTACCATGTTCCAGGCATTGTTCTAGATGCTGAGGATACAGCGATGAACAGACAAATGCCCTGGTGTCGACGGTCGTTACTGGCTTGTATAGAATTCTTTGTATTCTTGGCTCTTGGCTTAGTGCCTCACCCATAGTAGGTGCTCACGTGTTTCGTTTCATGGATGGATGAATGGAGTGACAAAATGAATATTTCTGTTGATGGGTACCCTGTGTTTAAACAAAAGGGGCCAAAACCTAGCATGAAATTGTTCTAACTTCTAAAGAGAATGAGACACAATTGTCACAGGACTTTTGGAAACGAGCTACCTGTGTCCCTCTTCTGCCTCCTTCATGGGATTTCTAGTTTGGCATCTTGCTATGGACAAAGCACTAGGTGAGTGAAAACAAGACAATGCCAGAGCAGAACAGAAGCGCCTCCTTTGGAGAGATGAACAACTATCAAAAGGCTCTCAAGAAATCTTTGACCTTTTTCCTCCTGAAGATCTTAATTACGAGTGATTCCTGTATTGAGAAATATAAAAAAGATGGGCCAGAAAATAGCTGCTATGTTCCACCTCTCTGAATTTCTCAGTTTGAAGTCCCTCCCTCTAAATTTTGCATTAATTAAGTTTGTTGGGAGCCACGTCCGGGAAAAGAATCTAAAATCACAGAGGTTGGGGTTGGCGGTGGGCAGAACGAGACCCTGTCTCCCTTTTGCAGGTTTTACAAAAACGCCCCTCACAGAACTATTACTAACATTTTAAGCCTGGTTCATTACCTTGGTCTTCACGGGTGTACATTCCCTGGATGCCTTAGAAATATCCTAAAAGTAGTTTTTATTTATAATTTTTCAAATTCCACACACAATACACACACATGGTGCAAAACTCAAAAGTCTCCAAAGAACAAACCGTGGAAAGAACGTGTCCTTCCTTTCCTCTTCCTGTCCCCTGGATAGCTCGTTCCTTTCCCCAGACGTATCCATTGCCATATTTTTTATATCCTTGTGAGGTACTTTACAAAAAGCTGTTATTTTGGAAATAGTGAGGCTCTGGCATCCAACACGCTTCACATATTCGGCGACTTGAAGTCAAATAGCATAAAAACTGTTTTAGATTTCTAATGCAAGTAACTCTTGGTCAAATCGCTAACTTCATTTTCCACCTGCTTTCAAGAAAAGAAGCCAAAGAAGTATCTCGGAATAGTGGACGAGTACTGGCAGGGACTAAGGTAACTGGGGTCTGCCATGAAGTAGCAGAAATGAGCCTAGCTTCCCACCTGAAAACCGCAAGATTTCTAGACAATGTCCAAGTTTCCTTACAAAGGTAAGGGCCACAAGTCTGCTAAACAAGAGACTGATCACATCTCCTTTTCTCAAATCGAAGTGTAAGATAGGTACCCGATACATCTACAGGACCGTACATCGAAACTGACACTCCCATAGCCCAGGTGCGACCCACAGTCTGAGATTCTATGACATAGTCAGTGCAGTTATGACTCATCAGATCTTACTTTATTTTTTGAAAATTGGCAAACCTTCAATCAAATAGATATAGAAACATAAATCAGAACAACACCACATCCCAAATATTCTTGATTAATCATACCTTATACATTATGCTCAAAGTCATGAAGAACTGGTCAGTTGCATCAAGTAATTGTTCAGCAGTGCAATTAAGCCTTAAGATGTTGCCCATCCTTGCTACGGAGCATATCAGTTCTTGACAGTTACATGTAGTTTTACAGGACGGTTATGGGTTCTAAAGCAAGCCTGCAGAGTTGAGTGGGACGATTTATAGCAAACTCACAATTGCAGATTTCCGAGTTCGCTCCCTGTAAGATTTATCCATCAGATCTGGGGTGAGGATTGAGAAGCACTCTCTCTTCACAAACTCTTAAATCAGTGGCTGCCCAAGCTGACTGACTACACATTGGCATCTCTTGGGGAGCTTTAAAAATGCTGATTCCTGGGTTCCAGGCCCTTAGATTCTGACATCACCGATATGGAGGTTGGCCTGGGCACTGGATTTCCCAGAGCCGCCCTGCTGATTTCGATGTGCCGCCAGGATCAAGAACCACCGCTGTAGATCTTGACCAGGACTGCCTGATTCTGGAAATCTCTTTGGATCATCGGAAATCGTTTACTTCTCTCATTTGGAAATGGTGTCATCTTCTCCCACATCAGCACTACTCTTTGCATGAAAACGAGGCCCAGTTGCAGGCTACCCAGTGTCGATCTAGAGACCAGCAGCATCCACATCACCTAGGTACCTATCCCCTCACCAACTGAAACAGAATCTGCATTTTAACAAGATCCCCAAGTGTTTCATGTGCTCATTAAAGTTTAAGGAGCACAACAAAGTGGCCTCCAAGGATGCATTCTAACAACCTCCTGGGTGCGGTGACAGCCCACAGTGGCAAGGATCTCAAGCACTGAGCCCAAGACTTTTCAGAAAAAAAAAATATGGGAGACACTTGTTCTGTACTTCACGGCAAACCTTTAGAACAGACTGCTCATTCCCAGGTGATTATTTACATGAAAAGTTGATAACCCAGTGAAGCACATCCAACTTTTTCCCAGAGTAGGAGATATTTTCTCCTTGGAAAAGCAGCCAGATCTAATTGTTTAAGAGCTCTTCTGCATTTCACCTAAATTGGCTTAGAGGAAACAGTATTACTCTCTAAAGAAAAATAAATTGTCTCTTCCTTAGCCCTGCAAATAGCTGAAGATAGTCTTTCCCCTACCCAGATGATCTTCGCAGTCAACTTTAGATTTCTCAACAAATGCTCCTGTTTCTGTTTCCTACTCTTCTGGTTATCCCTCCAACCCCGCACTGGAACCTAGTTTAGCACAGCCCTCAAAGTAAGCTAGTTCACACCAGAGAAAACCTCCAAAGTGAGCCACATAATATATAAATCAGATTGTCATCAACTCTGACCAGAACATTATATATATTTTTTAATAATGCAGCTTGGGGTTACTTTTGGGGGTAGGTGGAAAGCTATGTATTATATTAACTCAGTATTAAGCTTCTGTTTAACCCTAACTTCCATGTCCCTTCCCCTTGTATCATCAAAAGATGCTGCCCCCTTCTTACACTTCCACAATTATTCATTGAACTTAAGTATAAGGCTTTCTTTATAAGCCACATACATTTCACCACTGTGATCTCTGTATCCACGGCTTCAGCCTGACAAAATATTTCTGGTTATCAGTCCTGAATAAACCCTTTTGGATTCAGATTCAAGTCTGATCTCTACCACTCTGTTGTAGAGCCTTAAGCAAGTTCCTTAGCCTTTATAAGCCTATTCTTCATCTATAAAATGGGTACAATAATAGTACCTATCTTAAAAGGTGGTTATGAGGTTTCAATGAGATATTGTAAAAGTCACCTTGTAAAGTACAAAGCTGTAAAGGTTAAGAAAATAATGATCTCCAGGCTAGAAGTAACTTACAAACTTAATAACTATAACACTGATTTGTTTTCAAGCCCCACAAAAAATAAGTCGCAGTCTCCAAATCCTCTGAAAAACCCATCTGTCTCCTTCCCTCCCATCACCGACCTATCCTAGTTTGTTTCCCTTTTGAAGAGTTTCTGTCTTCTGTTCACAAAAGAGGAAGGGAAACCTGGCCTGAGAACCATAAAACCAAATACCAGAATTGTTCTCTAGAAACCAGCCACATGGGAGTGGATGAAAGCAGAAGACCCCTTCAATGTCCCTGACATGGGTGTCAAAGTGTCCAGACAGGGCACCCACTTCCAGTTTCTCACCGAAAGAGGAACTCAAAATTGCTGATGTCCTGGCCACTGGAATTCTATAGAGCCAGGGTTCCCAAGCTAAGGAGATATGATAGCACATAATAAAAAAATAATATATATAATATGATGTAATACATCCATCATCATGAGACTTTGCCCTATTGCCAAGAAAGCCCCTTGAAGTTACTCAGGGGCAATGACGTTTCACACAGAAGCCTGTGAACTTGTACAGACCCCCTCCACACCCCCGCCCCCCACGAGTGGTAAAATTCCTAGATGGAAATGAGTAAGAATACACTCCAGGACCTATGTCATCATTTATACCTCTCCACCTCCAAATCCTCTTTTCTTAAAATAGAGACAAAATAGGAGCCTAAGATTTACCCCCAAAAGACTAGGGAATGCTTGGTCATCTCTAACACTTGGTCATCCTTCTCTCTGAAGTTCCAAATACTCTTCCAGACACAAAGCTTTGCGAATCTGCATGATTCACAGGTCAGAAATGCAGAGATTTTTAGAATACACACATTTTTTTCCAAGAGGCTAACCAAAGAGTTGTAATTTGAGCACATGTACAAGGCAAGTAGTAAATACACTCAAACTACTCAAGTAACAAACACCTAATATTTATTAATAAATTAGTACACTTGAAGGCATTTTTTCTGCTATCAGTCCCTCCCCATGACCCACAAACCCCGCCCACACAAAGGGAGTCCACGCCACCTTTGCATTAGAGTCTGGCAACTGAGCGTTATTAGAGAGCATGTTTATAAACGGGAGCAGAGTTGCAAATATATCAGACAAGAGCTCTTACAGCTGCAGCCACTTTTAATTAAAGTGATTGAATGACAAAGGACACCCACCAAGACCAAGGCCTCGAGGGCAGACTGGACCTACCGACTACGTGTGTGTGTATAAAAAAACAAGACATCTTTTAAAGCAAAACTGAGCAAATCCCCTATGGAAAAAGGTGCCACGGGCACTCAGTTGTGACTTTCCAAAGTGCAGCAATACGTTCCAGAATAGCTCAATTCCTAAAAGATGAAGTTCAAGTTCTTTGGTGGCCCAGGTGTCAAGCCACTTAAATAGCAAGGTCTGATGGCTTGAGGATTTCATGTCTCCAGCCCAGAGCATCATTAGCATAAGAGGGGCACAAGTAATCAGGCATTCTACACGGTGCCCAAGTGAAAATCATACAATCAGCAACAGTGTGGTCAAGTTTCAGCCATGAATATGAACTATACAACAAGGCATATTAAAACGATAACTCAAAATCTATTGCATTACAGTAACGCAACGGGGTATTACACTTCTTTAACCCTTAAGAAAATTTGTAAATTACAAATAATAATAAAAAAAAAGTTACAATTAAAAAATAAAAAGCTGATGTGGATGTTGAGACATGAAGACTGCGTATAGAATTCACAAGATGCCATTACACTTTTAAGAAGTTCAGAGCCTCACAATCCAGTGTGCAGGAAAAGCCACACTGCATTTGTGGTACATTAAATGAATTTAAAGTGCACAGAACAATTTTGAAAACACATAAGAAGTCGAAACAGAAAATATGGAACCTAGAAAACTTTAGTGGTGGGTATTTTTCAACAGTTACACCTTGAGTAAGGCTTATAAACTAACTTCCTAGAAGGGTTAAAAAAAGAAAGAAAGAACTCAAACACTGGCCATATACTCTGTTACACACACACACACACGCACGTGTGTGTGCGCATGCACACACACGCAACTAGAAAAACAGAAACAAAACAAACAAAAAACCACCCTGCCACTACATTGAGTAATTTCCAGAGTGCAGTATCCCTCATGGTCTACAATAGATCGGGAAGATGGCTATACACAGAGTCCAAGAGGGTCTGGCTGGCTTCCTGACTCTTGACTCCAATAATCTCAAATAGCCGGTCCAGCTTGTCCTCAGCCTGAGGAATCTCTTCAATCACCCGCAGCTCCTCAGGATTCAGAATGTGGAGCATGTCGTCAAAAATAGGCTGTAAGTCACAGGGGTCCAGGCGTACCTGCCGCAACACCGTGTCCTTCTTTTCTGCAGGGAGGACAGGGAAGGTAAGGGGCAGTCAAGGGACTGGACTGGGGAAACAGAACAGCGCTAGGAGGGGCAGTTCCCCTCTCCCAGGCCGTCCCCACCCCCACCCCAAGGTGTGTGAGTGAACCCCTGGCACATTTTAAACGATACAATAGTTTTTACTTGCATTGCACTTAAGATAATAAGATCTGCCTAACAGAGAGCAGACAAGGAACCACTTGCATGGGTTGTTGACTGTCCTTAGCGTGACTTTTGTCTAGACCTAAAAGACTTCGGGATTCTTCTATAACTCAGCAGAATGCTGAAATACTTAGAGACACTTAAGGAAACAAAACAAAAAAACCACTTTTCCATCTGCAATGTGTTTACTAAACAAAGATCAGTCCGCCCTTTTCCCCTCGAAAATTCCAAGTCCATGTAATCTGCTTATCTGACTTTCAAATTACATTGCCACATTTCAAAACTAAACTACAAGGGCAAAAGCACACAAATAAGAAAATACTGCTTCTTGGATCACACCTTACAATGAGACAAGGGACTGTAACGTATTTATTACTCCTCTAAAAAGCTTTCTCTAAAATATAATATGTAGCATAAAATACAAACTAAAATATAAATCTTTCCTATAAATATAAAATAGATAAATGTAAATAGGTAAGGTATATAAGAGAGAACATATTTTATAAACATAAACTACAACATAACATGAAATATAACCCTTTCTTTAAAATCTAACTGGAATTAGCCAAACGGGGAAATTTCGAACAAAAACCCATTACAGATATAGTGTGCCTGCTAATTCCCTAGACTGCCATGAAATATCCGAAAGTGGGAAATTATTTACCAAAAATACCAATCCTCAATGTTTAAAACCTTGTTCTCTGCAATGATTCTGAAGAGAGTGCATTTTAATTTGAGTCACTGAAACTTACACTTCTGACCCCCAAGATAGGTTAGACTCTAAATCCTTGGATTCTGCAAACCCGGTCTGGTAAATAATTTTCAAAAAAACCTGCCAGACAACATTTTATCGGACCTTCCCCGAAACACCTTCGATAGCATCATGAGGATAAAGGGCGACCAATGCAGGCTCTCGGCCAGATCAAAAGAGCTGTAAAGACTTCCTGGGGGGGTCCCCGCTGTCTGATGCCTCAGTTCCTCTGGGGCCAGCCTCACCTTGGGGTCTGTTATAGGTTTTCCTGGGCAGATCACTCCCATGAGGCAACTACCTGGCTGTGGGGCTGGCCAGGGAAACCCCGGGGGGCTCCTCTGGGGGAGGCTTAAACAATGAATATGCCCTGCTGCCGTTCTGCCAACGTCTGTACCTTTGGTAATAAAGGAGCCCGTCCTGCTCAGAGCCGAGGAGCCGCTGGATGTGGAGTCACAGCGAAGAAGAGGCTCCGACTCATCCACGAAGAAGCCCTTGTTCTTGTCCAGCGGGGAAGGCTCCACCGTCAGCAGGGTGGAATTCTCAAGTTTCGTGTTGGGGCTGGGGATGGGGCTCGGGCTAAGTGGGCTGGGGCTCATCGGGAGGGCCAGTTTGTCAGTTTCCAGCTGTGAGGGGAAACAAACAAATAAAAATGTTTCTTATTATACACTTCAAAAATTGTAGAGGAAAACAATGAAATCAAAACACCCTCTCAGATGCTATTTTTGTTCCATTTACTATTTTATAGATGAATTCTGCCATTCTGACAGTCTGTAACTTACATTATTGCTAGACACACATACACACACACTTTTTAAACCTTAGGCGCTGGCTAAGCGTTAAGCATTAAAAATTAGGAAGCATGTGCACGAAGCTGTTACCTCACAGGAACGGAATTGGACAAGGGAATGAACAGGAAGATCTCCAACTTAGAAAAACATTGATTGAGCCGGTGTAGGTCTTAGATAACATCTAGTACCTTCCCCTCTGTATGAGCTGAATTATGTCCCCCAAAATTCATGTTGAAGTTGTAACTTCCTGTACCTCAGAATATGACTGTATTTGAAGATGGGGCCAACTAAGTAAGTTTAAAAAGAGGTGATTAAGGTATAATTGGGTTCTAATCCAATATGACTGGTATCCTCAGAAGAAGCCTTTAGAAGAGGCACACAGCAGAAAGACCATGTAAGACACAGGGTGATGGTTACCGTCTTCTACAAGTCGAGAAGCCTGAGGACACCTCAAACTTCTAGCCTCCAGAACTGTGACAAGATAAGCGTCTGCTGTTTAAGCTTCCAGTCTGCGATACTTTATTACGGTAGCCCTAGCAAACGAACACATCTTTTTTTTACAAGTAAGGAAACTGAGGTCTAGAGAAATGACATGACTTTCTTAATTATGGGCTCCCAAAGAGTAAGGGGCAGAGCTAAGACTCATTCCCATTTCAAAGCAGCTCAGGAGAACACCAGAGGCCAAAGCAGCTGGAAGAGAGTGAGGACCACCCCACTGGAGCCAGTATAGAGCTCCCAAGGACTTAATGGAGACAGTGAAGCTTGCATTCTGGAGGGGAGGGTCAGAAAGACAAAAACAAGGAAGCAAACAAACAAGATGGTTTCACATGGAGATGGTGAGCTTCATGCCCATTGGCTGGTATGCAGAGAATGGATTTTGGGGGGCGCGGGGGAGGGCGGGCAAGAAACAAGAGAGCCCAGTTAGGATGCTGCTACAGTGGCCGGGTCAGGTAAAAGCATGGTTTGTACCTAGGTGTGCAGTGAGGAAATGATAGGCGATATCACCCCGTTTTACAGATGAAATGACCAAGGTCCAGAGAGGGCACACAGCCCTTGGGAGGAGGCCGGTGCTCAACTCGGGTCTGCTTAATACCTCTACTTAGCTTCTCATTTGACACTCTGCTTTAGAACTCTGGCAGGCATTTGTGGCATCTCTTAGTTCATTGACTTGAATCTTTTTATTGGCTCTTCTGGCATGGATGAAAATCTGGGGGCCAGGTGGCCAGATCGCACAGGGCAGGGTTCAGGGAGTGCTAATCACCACTTATTAGAACCCTCATGACTTCACTCAGACACGACAAGCAAAACATTGTCCAGTTCCTCAATCAGGAAGACACTGACCCTCATTTCAAAGTATTGTGCTCAAGGGCTGTAAAACGCACAAGGCAAACACAGCTGCTTCTTTTACAACCTGTAAGGCCTGAGGAATTCTCGCAACTGACTGGAGATTCCAAAGACCACCGATTACTGCACCTGCCCACTGTTCCAACAGCATTTTTCCTCCGCACGACCACCCACACCCTGCTTCTGCTTCCCAGTACAAGCTGAAGACTTGCATAACGCATTCCCAGCTGCCCCCTTTCTGATCCACAGACAAAATTTTATGTTTCTGCTTTTACACTTTTAATTCAATAGGCCTTGGCATGTGCCCCTCCTCTCTGAAATGCACATGGCCATTCATGCCAATACACATTTTTTATTCACTCAATTAGACAAAGAGCACTTGTCTACACTCTGGTTCTCAGGGACCACATTACACTGGACGACATGGTCAGTCAATATAGTGCACTGTTCTTGCTTAAAAAAAGAAATTCCTGCCCACAAATCACATGCCAACAGACTAAGGAGTCCACCCACCTATTTCCTGAACTTAGCTCAAAACTTTAAATATTTTATTTTTCCCCCACTTTTGCCAAAGGATTCTATCAGTGGAAATTAAGTACGTGATTTCCAACACAATTCAGTGAAACAGAATGCTGCAGTGATGCTCTCTTATAATTAACGATGAGTCCAGCGAATAAGAAAATGTCCCTAAGAGTGGTTTTAGCGTCATCACCGTAGGGCTAACAATCACAGCCAAAGCCAGAGCTCATGTGACAATCATCTTTCTAGAAAATCTATTCAGCTACTAAATATAGGTATCTCTCCCTTTATGCAGGATACACAGCAGCTGGTTGATTTCCAGATTTCTCTAAAATTATCTGCACTTTTCCTATAAGGAAAAAAAAAACCCTGCTCATAGAAAGTTAACTTCTTTCCTCCCTTTATCTTACTATTTACAGTATCCATCAACACTGGGTTACAACACAGCAACTCAAGCATTGTATTACCTACGATACCTATTAGATAGCTCTAAATGGAAATTAAGTCATTGGGGGTCACCTGGGTGGTTTAGTCAGTTAAGCATCTGACTTCAGCTCAGATCATAATCTAGCGGTTCATGAGTTTGAGCCCCACATCAGGCTCTGTGCTGACAGCTCGGAGCCTGGAGCGTGCTTCAGATTCTGTGTCTCCCTCTCTCTCTTCCCCTCCCCTGCTCGTACTCACTCTCTCAAAAATAAATAAAACACTTAAAAATTTTTAAAAAAGAAAATTAAGTCATCGGGGTATGTGGAATAAATTAATTCTTTATTAATTCAGAAAGTTCATGTTCATTGTTGAGTTGATAGCAAATAAAGAATACTTATTAATAAGATTTAGATACTAAAAGACAAACACTCTAAACAAGAAAGCCAGAAAAGGGTCCTCTTGTTAAATCTTTAAGCATACACTTATCCAAATATTCACAAAATAGATTATGAGGGACTTAATTTTTTCCTTATGCATCTTTGGGCCTTCCAACTTTACAGGGACATATCAACTTTTATAACTATAAAAACAATACAAGTTATTTTTAAAAGAAGTTACCACAATGGGGCGCCTGGGTGGCTCAGTTGGTTAAGCAACCGATTTTGGCTCAGGTCATGATCTCACGGTGTGTGGGTTCAAGCCCCACATTGCGCTCTGTGCTAACAGCTCAGAGCCTGGAGTCTGCTTTGGATTCTGCGTCTCCCTCTCTCTCTGCCCCTCCCCCATTTTCTCTCCCTCCCTCTCTCTCTCTCTCTCTCTCTCTCTCAAAAATAAATAAAATACTGGGGTGCCTGGGTGGCTCAGTCGGTCAAGCATCCAACTTAGGCTCAGGTCATGATCTCGCAGTTCATGAGTTCGAGCCCCACATCAGGCTCTGTGCTGACAGCTCGGAGCCTGGAGCCTGCTTCAGATTCTGTGTCTCCCTCTCTCTCTGCCCCTTCCCCGCTCATGCTCTGTCTCTCTCTGTCTCTCAAAAATGAATAAACGTTAAAAAATTTTTTTTCAAATAAATAAAATATTTTTTAAAAATTTTAATAGGGGCGCCTGAGTGGCGCAGTCGGTTGGGCGTCCGACTTCAGCCAGGTCACGATCTCGCGGTCCGTGAGTTCGAGCCCCGCGTCAGGCTCTGGGCTGATGGCTCGGAGCCTGGAGCCTGTTTCCGATTCTGTGTCTCCCTCTCTCTCTGCCCCTCCCCCGTTCATGCTCTGTCTCTCTCTGTCCCAAAAATAAATAAAAACGTTGGGAAAAAAAATTTTTTTTAAAAATTTAATAAATAAAATAGAAGCAGTCACCACTGATAAGTATATTTTCTATTTGCTAACTTGGAAATATTATGGCTACAGTAGCTCTTATTTATTTATATTGGTAGCCGAGGAACAGGATCACCTTGGAAGATCACCTACTTGGCTGAGCACCTCGCTATACTTCCGTTAAGTGTCCACAGGCACAAAAGGGTAACATTACCCTCCAATTCACTGCAGTGAGGTAGACACTCGACTTAAAAGAAAGGCCTCTGGAGAAATCTGGCCAATGAAGGCAATACATCCACCAGATATTTGAAGTCCTTTTGCAGAAACTTTAAAAATACAATTCTTTTTGCCTTACAGCCAGGAGACAAATCATGCTAACTTAGAAGACTTACTTGAGAAATGAGGTAGAGACGGTAAGACACACGGAAGGGGGAGGCAGCAGGGATAATGAGGGGAGAGCTCCCCAAGCAGCCAAAACCAGAACGGTTCTATTGTGCGAACTTCAAGAGCGTGCAATTTACTTTCGCCAAATGAGCCCCAAATGTCCTCCTGATGAGTTTCTATGCAAGTACAATTAGTCCTGCCAGATACTGTATTTATTAGTCCCAAGTGATAGGGGAAGGGAGATAGATAAATGATTCACCTACTCAACAGCTGAGTCACACCTAAAGGTCCACTGCTGACCTGACTGCTTTTCTTTCTGATTAGCAGAACCACTGAGTACAAGGTACCATCCAAATGGATGAGGGAACCAACGTATTGATTGAAATTGGTGGGCTTGACCATCCCAGGGCTGTAGAGGTTTATAGCAGTCCTTGTAAGAACAGTGATTTAACTTGTATTTGGGCTACACCGGGGTGAGCCATTCATTTCCAGCTGTGTCTTTGCGACCCTCCACTCCTACGGCATCCAAATGAGCACCCACTCTGGGTGCTCAGCTCAACTACAACCTGAAACTGAAGCTCAGAAGTAATTCTTCGGTTTTAGCATCAAACCCCAAATCGCTTTCCTTGTTGACTAGCCTTGGGGATGGCGTGGCCAGGGATGGTAAAGGAAAATCCTTCCAAGCCTCAGTCATGGCAAGAGTGGTTTATAAATGAAATAAGGTTCCAAGACTACTCCCAAATATAGTCTGCAAACAGGAATCGGCCAGAGAACGCCAGCCCCAGAGGCTGTCTTTCCAGCATGCATTTCATGTGCCCCACAGTCAACTCCTCAACATCAAAATCATTAACATCCTGGAAATTCCACTGAAAGAGAGGAAAGGAAATCGACTTCCAACTAGCTGTGTGGTCTTGGAGAAATCACTTCCCTCCTTAGACCTATTTCCTCATTTTTGAACAAAAAAGATTAGACTAGGTCACCTCTGTTGAAATTATGTCTTATTTATTGTTTGCCACACTATGGCTATTTCCTTCTCTCCCCTCAACCCACCCACCCCCAACTCCCTTTCTCCTTCCAAGTTACCCCTAACTGGTTCACTCAACGAAAGTTTACCACTGAGTTATTTTCAATTACTACCCAATTATAATCTCCCTGTGGTTGCACAATCTGTTTTCATAAAACGAATTCACAACTTTGATGCATCAATGACCCCCTGAAATGAAGCACTAATTACCCAGCCTAGATGCTCCTTGCCAATCTGCTAAAATGGTTCAACTTAACCCCTTGGCTCCTGGCACTAGCCAGTTGGGATTCCACAAGATTTCATATCCCACCGATATGCCCGACAGCCTCAAGAAGAGAACTCCTTACAATCAAAAGCTACCCTTTCAGCTGAACTTTCCCTCCAGGCCTCCTCCAACACTTAGAAAGATGGGAGAATCCTATGTCACATTTGCGACGTTTTCCATCACTTTAATAATGGTGTTTAAAAGCCCATTTGCTAAATTCAATGAAAACTAATTGCTATTCCATCTGAGTTGACCAGCTTGTCACTCAGATCCAGCAAACAACAGGGACTTTAAGAAATAAACCATTACCGGTACTGTGCTTAAATGATTCAGTGTGAAATACACATATTCCATTTGCTGTGAAGGTAGCTCTTAGGGGCTTCATTTTACAAATGAAAAAACTGAGGCTCTAAGAGGTTTGACTACCCTGCCCAAGGTCACGGAGCCAGGATTCAAGATCAGGTCTGTCCAGTTGCAAAGCGACCCTCTTTGCTAAGCCATGTCACTTCTCTGTCTGGACCCACTACGTTTACAGAAAAATGACAAACCCCGTAACCTCAGTATGAGCAACGGCATGACCACAAGGAGGTGCCCTGGCTGCTGAGCCAGAAGGAAGAAGCAAAAGGCGGGGTCTGCAAGGATCTGTAACTCAGTGGCAGAGCTTAGACTCTGGCTGGATGACGGCCCTGAGATAAAGATGAGAGAGAGATTCTGTAAATATCAGACACCTCAACGGTGGACCAATGACTTGCATTTGTATTTGAAAATACTTCCAGTCTGACAGACCAGGGACTGTTTAAAAAAAAAACAAAACACACACACACGTAATTTCCACTAAAGTTTTATCTCAAAGGAATTACAGTCACAAATAAATACATAACTAAAATTATTTGAGGATTATGATATTATCTCAAGCTTGTTCCCCCTGCTCTCCCAGCTGCTCGTGTAATCAAAATCAAATTAGATTTCATGACGTCCTATAGGTCTGGTAGATATGTAAGCCGGGGCTCTGATAAAAGCAAGTGCTATCTTCCCTGCCCGTATAAGCATCTAGATATCTGAATCTTATGCAGTCCCTTTGTTTAGAGAACAGGAATCCAGATGATAAGGAAACCTTTGTCATCTAAATCTATGTGGTTCCAGGATTTCATATATAAATAAGGTTCAGACAATGATGGTTACCAGCTGTCTCTCAAAAAACTTACCTGAATCTATTCAATTCCTAAGTTCAGATACTGAAGAAAACCTGAGAAATACAACGATTTCTCTCTTTAATAAATGAAATACGGTGGTGATCCCAACAACGGAAAAGAGAAAAAATGGATGGGAGACAATGGCTTTATTCTTCTGAGTGTGAGTTCTTATTAAATTCACTCAGAGTAAAAGGTGTTGGCAGGAATAATCCAAATTTACACCTAGTAAAATTATAAAAATTTTTTTCACAAACAAAAAGAAAAAAAAGGAAATGGGAAGATGCTGATTCCTCAGCCTTTAAAAGAAGCGTTATCAGTTGTTAAGAAATTTGGAGGGAAGTCTTAGAAATGGGAATATGACCCGGAAATATACATTCACGTATATAGATAAAGCAAAGACGTTAAAATGTGAGTTAACTGTTAAATCTAGGTGGTTAAGCTTATGGGTATTTGTTGTACTGTGTTTTCAACTTCTCTGTTTCATAAGCCTTATTTTCTTAATTGGAAAAATAAATTTTAAACAAAGGCTAAGAGCCAAGTAACTATAGGACAAAAATTCCCCAAACTTTTCCTAAGCTTCTGATTCTTTAGTCTGTTGTCATTCCGTCTTTCTTCTCTTGCCCAGCCCCTGTCCCAGGAAAGGGAGACAAGAGGGGGCTTCCGTTGCATAAGCAGGGAAGAAGGCTAACACTTAAATCTAAATCATCAGTTGGCAAGTGGGCATTGCTGGCCTCATGCTGTCTAGATCCCCCTAGGGCCACCGGAGGTCATGGGATGGAAGCAGGAACAGGAGTGCGATGCCAAGAAGCCCTGCTCGTCTTCCCTGGGAAGCCCGATGTCAGCCCACAGCAGTAGCAGAGCTCAGTGGACGCAGAGGTGTGCACTGTCCCCGAGAGCTGGGGACTAATAGCAGGACCTACAGTACTCATCCTCGGGAGGCTCATAGGATTAACTTGGCCCAAGAATGGCAAAGCCACCGGGAAATTCTTTTAAAAGACACCTCACACCCACCCTAGATCTGTCCAAGCATAGCATCATGAAAGTATTTTGTATCGACTGCAACCTCAGTTAAGGCTATATTGAAGCTGCATCCCAGGTTAGCTGGCCATAGTGTGTTTCTCCCTTAACTACGCCAAGCCCAAGTCAAGGCAGTTGCTACAGTCTTGTGTGTATGTGTCATTTCTAAGAGTTAATTTCAAAAGGGAATCCCAAAGGCTACAAATCCACCCACATTTAAGTGAAGGTGGCTAATCCCTGCCCTAAGCAAGAGAACTGTTCCTTTGCTGAATGCAGAGGGGAAAAGCCACAGGAAGCCACAAGTAGTGCTGTATGAAGCTGCCAGAGCTGGGAAGAACCAGCTGGCTCTGGAAGGAGAAGGAAGGGAGGGTGAGCCCCGCCCAGCTGCTGGCGCTGTGTCTGCAAGCTGTCCAGCCTGCTGACATCAACGGTAACATTGCAGCCCTGAGCTGACTCACTGACTAGCTTTCTCGAAAAAGGAAGCGACGAACAGAGAGAGTAAGTGGGTTCTCTTGGTTCCAAGCTGGAGCCCACTCATATCCAAACATACTGCTGAGCCTTACAAGAGCTCGGCCCCGTGGACACATGAGGAGGTCACGCTGCCGGGAATGACGTGGGTTTCCCTACATTTCACTCACTGAGAACCCATGAGGAAGCCTTTCCCACAAAAAAGTCTTTGACCAATTCTAACCATGAGAAGGAGGTGCATGAATCTGACAAAGCTTGCCTTAAGGCATTGTGGAAGACAGAAAGTAATTTCACAGGAAACTCATGATCTTGAGCTAAGAAGGCTCAAGCTCATCTCAGTGATTCAACTGTTTTGAACTTGCTAAGTTTGATTAAATTAGTATTATTTAATAAAATCATTAGTTGGATGCATGCCATTAGAATTGGAATATACCTGGTACATAATTCCAAAAGGAGCTACTGTGAAAAATACTTCTCCCTTATTAATCTCTGACTCACAGTTCTCATCTACTCGGTTCCCCTGCGGGTGGTGATTCTTACCCATTCCTCGCGTGTTCTTCCTCCCAGTCGATACTTACACCAATAAAGAGGTATTATATAGTCTCTACCCTTCCCCACCTCTTCTTTAGTTGTTACTAGTTTTCTTATTTTACTTTTTTTTTTTAACACAATACTCGCTCCTTTCGACAAATGCATGCTGTTCCACTGTCCGGGCGTTCCACAACTTCTACAACCAGTTCTCTGTTGAAGGTCATTTATGCTGCCTCCACTCCTTTATTACAGATGACGTTACAAGGAATACTTTACTTGGGACATTCTACACACATGGCAGAGGCACGTAGGACTATTCGTAGGACATAGTCCTGGAGGTACCAGGTCAATCATCAACTCCCATATACTTTGGTAGATAATACCAGATGGCTCTCCATAAGGGTTGGGCTCACGTACACACACATTGGCAACAGACAATATCCCTTTTTCTCTATACTCTCACAACACAAAAAATGGCGTCACACCTTCTCCTCCTTACCAATCTAAGAAGTTAAAATTGCATCTCTGTGCAGGTTTTCATTTTAATTTTTCTTGTTCCGAGCAAGGCTAAAAAACCTGTATACCTTTAGGAACCCTCACGATTTCCTTTTCTGTGAACTGTCTTGTTCACAGACTGCCCAATTTTCTTTTGGGTCCTTGGTCTCTTCATTAATTTGTAAAAGCTCTTGATTTTTTTTAAGGTTGTTAACCCTACGTTGCAAACAACTTCTCCCAGCTATTATTCTTTTGATTTACCTATGATGTTTTCTGGCTTACCCATTTATTGTTAAGTAGTTGAATCTTACTTGTGTGACTTCAGTGTTTTCTATCCTTCTCAAAAGAGACTGACCTACTGTTGGGATAATAAGAACAAAGAAAAATTTCCCCATGTTTTTTTCTAGTACTTTTTTGGTGACAAGTCATGTTCATGGTTGTTCACTGCAGACTGTCCCCTGACAAAGTCCAACTGTGGGTAAATCAAAAGTTTCTCTGTGTAAAAAAAAAAAAAAAATTAATGGGAAAGTCAGGAGTGAAAGCTACCTCTCCCAAAGAATATGAAGAATTAAGCATTGAAAGTGTTGAACTGAAATTAACTGGTATACAATAAAACCTACTGCTGGCCATGATGCAATTCCTCACCAGCACGTGTACCTGTGATTGGTACATGTGTTATAACAGAACAAGAGATAGTCTCATAAACATAAAATGGAGAAACTGGGCCCGAATTGGAAGCTACTAAGCTTTATCAAGATATGAGTTTTGGCCTTAAAAATAAATTAAAAATATGATATCCAGCACTGGTAATTGATGGAGAAAATAAGCTTCTTTTCACTATATTGATTCTGATTTCATTTCAGTGGATTCTTTGAGAAAGCCAGTGAAGGTGTGGATTAAGCAACGGAAAATGTCATCAACTAATAGACTGCCTTTTCTGAACATGGAGACACCGTGTCTCAGGAAACAAATAAAAGCCCACTTCAAGTCTACAGAATATCCTTTAACGTGGGGCTCAAATACCTACCCCTCCTGTAAAACTGTCAGCAACTTGAGGGAGGATTCCCAGGTTTCGTGTTTTATGTGTGTCTTATACGTAAATGTTTCCATCTAGTATCTCCAGTGTTGGACACAGGGCTCAAAACATAATGGGCATTCCATTAATGTTTACTAAATAAGTTGTTTAGGTTAATCCATCTAACCTCAAAAGCAATTTTAAAAAGGAAAAGAAAAAGCATGTGCAAATACATGCATTGGGAGAGAAAATGTATCAATCTCAAGATCCCCAAGAAACTCCTTATAAACTATACACCTCAAGCTCAACTACCATATTGGATTAATCCTACGATATGTATTTTTTCACATTTTAACATCTCTCAAATAGGGATAAATCTTACAACTATAATTGGCAGTGTTTTATTTTATTTTTTTTTTGAATTTTTTTTTTCAACGTTTATTTATTTATTTTTGGGACAGAGAGAGACAGAGCATGAACAGGGGAGGGGCAGAGAGAGAGGGAGACACAGAATCTGAAACAGGCTCCAGGCTCTGAGCCATCAGCCCAGAGCCCGACGCGGGGCTCGAACTCACGGACCGCGAGATCGTGACCTGGCTGAAGTCGGACGCTTAACCGACTGCGCCACCCAGGCGCCCCTAATTGGCAGTGTTTTAATTGCTACCTTGGTAGTATATACAATAATGGTGCATCTTACAATGGACACGGCCTTGAACTAAATACAAAATGATGTCTTAATTCTCATACCTACCTATACCCTGCAGAACGATGAAGCTTGCTAGATAATCACAGATGTAAAGCACCCACACAGCATTTGGGACACAACAGATACTCAGCAAATGCTGGCTCCCTTTCTCCTAATGTGCATTTATTGAAAGTAGAGTGGTATCATTCACTCTTGAGTTAAAAACGGAAGAAGGCAGAATTTAATTTCAACGTAGAGGATAGTAGCAAAACTGTATTGAGCCCCCACTCAATGGAAAGTGCAGGACTGGGTATTTACACTCCTGATCTCTAGTATACACACTCTGGTTCCAATCTTCCCCAGATCCTTAGAAGACAGCCATGAATTCACGAAGCTGAAAGTCAATTTGTTGGATCCGCCAATTAGTTCTATTAGTTCCTAAAGATGCAAAGTTCGAACTTCAGCACTTCCATGAAGTGGGGCATTGGAAACTTATTTATGTACCTTTAATATTGTGCAACAGTGAAAGCTTTCTGAACAGCTTGCAACAGAGCAAAACAAAACAAGGTTCTCAGTAAAACAAGTGTCCTTTGCAGAGTCAAAAGCTTGAGAAGCCCTAAGTGTGATTAGGTAGGGCTTCCTCAGCAGAAACCAGACAGAAAATCTCGGGGAAGAGGACCAAAATCCAGTCTTGAAAGAAACTACAGTCTGTTTTTTTAAGAGTGCCTTTTTTGGGGGGCACCTGGGTGGCTCAGTCAGTTAAGCGTCCGACTCTTGATTTCAGCTCAGGTCATGATCTTGCAGTTGGTGGGTTCGAGCCCCATGTCAAGCTCTGTGCTGACTTCGCAGAGCCTGTTTGGGATTCTGTCTCCCTCTCTCTCTGCCCCTCCCCTGCTCATTCTGTCTCTCAAAATAAATAAACATTAAAAAAAAAAAAGAGTACCTTTTTTTCCTTATTTATTTTGAGAGAGAAAGAGACAGTGTGAGTGGGGGAGGGGCAGAAAGAGAGAGAAAGGGAATCCCAAGCAGGTTTCACACTGTCAGTGCGGGGCCCAACGTGGGGCTCAAACCCACGAACGATGAGATCATGACCTGAGCCAAAATCAAGAGTCAGATGCTTAACTGACGAAGCCACCCAGGCGCCCCTAAAAATGACTTTCTCAAATGGACAAATATACGTCTGCTATTGTTTTCTGTATTTTGGGGTAGGTCAGTACCCCTGCCTTCTGCTACAACCTTATAATTTCCTGTGTACCCTTCTGTTATAACATTTGCTTATCACACTGAATTGCACATTATTTGCACAAGAGTCTCCCTCTCGGTGACCGAGCTGCTGAAAGGCCTAGAGACCACCTTTCTTCTTTACAGAGTACCAGACACACAGCTGGTGCTCCACAAAAGGTTGTTGACCAACTGAATGAAACCCTGGAATGTGATAATAAGTAGAATGGCCTGAAATGCCATTAAAAACCTAAAAGCTTATTCACAGAGCTTGCTTCTTTATACATGATGGCCACCCTAAACACAAGCACCACGAAATGTACCTAAGCCTATCGTGTGGCAACAATCCTTTTATAAAGTCCCCTTGTCACCACACAGGGGAGTTCCCCAGAGCCCACAGTCACACCCTGCAAATTAAGTGACTTGACCTTAAATGACCCTCTATGCTGTGGTAACACGGCCGGCCGAGGGCAGGCGCGAGATACAGGCTGAGTTCAGCTAGCGTCTTAGGGCCTTGGGATAATAATCCCTATCTTCTCAGAGATGACCAACTGGTAAATTAAAGACGAAGACAAATCTGAATGGCCAAAAAGCCAACAGTTGAACATACAGCTGGTATTCGCCTTGACTCGCCCTCACTATGTTAAGTGTCTGAAAAGAGCTGGTCTCAGTCAGACCTTAGGTAAGGACAGCTGCACCCTGCAGCTGGTTAACAACAACAAAAAAATCAGCAACTGTAGTTCCCTCCACCACAGAAACAGTGGCAAAATCAGAATGCCCAGTGCTGTCCCCAATGCAGAGACTGTCCCAGTTGATTATACAAAGCAAAGCCATCCAGTGTCCAAACAGCGTCGACTATAGTTGGGGGCTGGTGGGGGGAGGACTCTGCCTCTGGGACGTAGGTCTCCTGCATGGTTTCTGGAAGGGATAGAGAATGTCTAACAAAGAGTCATTCTATTACCCAGCCGTCCACAACAACAGCATGGGTTCAAGTCCACTAGTTACAGCATAGTTTTGATCGGTCTTATCTAATGGAAGGCGGGCAGGAGGGGTAAGGTACCCAACTCCCTTGCTGGATTAGCACCAGTTCTTTACATCTGAGGATCGCTGGTCAAAGCAGACAGCTGAAGTAACACTTTATATTATTTTCAATTGTTGCAGGTCTTCTTAATATTATCATTCTGTAAAAGGTGCATAAAATCCCTTTTTCTATCCTTTATCAAACTGAGACGATAAAGGAATACTGAAATTCCAATCACAATTACTGTCGAACCCAGCCAGTAAGCATTGCTTTACTATGCCATTTTCTTACATCCCGCAGTTTAAATAATCAGTAACTCATTCAATTTTGATAACCACTCGATCTTCCATTTTAAGTAGAAAAATCTGGGCCCTTGGGTGGCTCAGTCTGTTAAGCATCCGACTTCGGCTCAGGTCACGATCTCATGGTTCATGGGTTTGAGCCCCGTGTCGGGCTCTGTGCTAACAACTCAGAGCCTGGAGCCTGCTTTGGATTCTGTGTGTGTGTGCGTGTGTGTGTGTGTGCGCGCGCGCGCGTGCGCGTGCGCACGCTCAAGTGCACGCACCCCTCCCCCACTCATGCTCTGTCTCTTAAAAGCAAATAAAAGTTAAAAAAGAAAAAAGAAAAATCTGAGAGGGGATGACAGAGAGAGAAGTTGAAGGGAGGGGAGGGGTGAGGAGGGGTGAGAGTAAATCTAGAGATTCAGTTGCTCAATTTTGTTTCCCTTTTTCTGACAGCCACTGAGAAAGCAGACCGTTATCTTCACACATACCATCACCTTTGTTTCTTCGCTAGAGAAAACATCCCCAGCCTAGGAACATTCACTCAGGCAGCAAGGAATAAATATTTACCATTAGTGGAATTTCCAGTTCTTGGGCACTGAACCCAGATGGCAACCTGATGCTCAACCGCCCACTTTAACCAGTGTTGGAATGGGAAGTACCTCCCCACCCGACACTAAGTGGATGGATTTAAAGGATCCATTATGTGTATGAGTTGGAGCTACTTAGGAACACTTTTTCCATCTCTCTTGCCTCTAGAGCCCGGGGAATAATGGCAGCCATGCACAGTAAACATTCACCAAGTGCTTACTGTGGGGGCACACTCACCTAGCTCCCACAACACCTCATAGGACAGGCACTAATGGCGCTCCCATTTCCTCAGGAACAAACTGAGGCAGAGAGGCCACGGTTCCCCGCGACATGCTGCCAGGGCAGGAACTTCACCTGGCACACATCTCCACACTGAGGCTCCGATCTGGAGCCTTACCGGCTGATTAGCTGTATATCCAGCAACCCCTCCTCCCACCCTTGTGGATTTATTCCCTCACACTCCCTAAGTATATAGAAGTTTCTCCCATTCAACCGTAAGCTTCCTTGACCGCACTGACTCTGTCTTAGACCGGTCTTTGCATTTGCCCCAAATGTCCGGTATAATACTGCACATCTAGTCTGTTAGGTAATAGAGATTTGAACACAAAATCACATCATCTCCTTTGCTCTTTAGCAGAGGAAACTTACATACAGACATGATAGCACTGGAAAGAAACAACGGTCCCACTAAATTCTCTTTTCCAGCTATCCTTCAAAACCAAAGGGCAACTAATGCAATTTATTTATTGAGTTGGCATTTTCCAGACACAGAAAAACAGAATTTATTGCCGGAAACCTACCCCAAGTATTCTTGGGGCCAAAGAAAAATGATCTCAGGTAGAAGCAGAAGCTGCAGAAAGGAACAAGGAACAACAGAAAAGATCAAGATGCAGGTGTTATCCATGGGAATCCTGACGTGAAAAATCGTAATAATTGTGCCTTTTGGGGGCTAAGAAATGTGTGGTGTTAAAATTCAAGACAATAAAAAAACATAATGCAAGAGAAGGATAAACAGAATTAAGGTCTCCTAAGGCCGTTGTGCTGTTTAGAAATAGTAAGAAGTACGCACTTACGAAACATCTCTCATAATTTAAGTTGTGATCTCTACGGCAACCATTAAAAGTACAGTAAAACATGTGTAACTAACAAGCTAAAAAAGGAAGAGAAGTCGAATCATAAAAAATACTTGATTAATCCCAAAGAAGGCAAGAAAGAGGGGGAGAAAAAGAGACAAGACAAATACAAAACAATCAGATGGTTAGATTTAAACCCAAATAGATGAGTAATTACATTAGAAATGTAACCACACTAGAATTCTCTAATTAAATGACAAAAAGCTGTCGGACTAAATTTTTTGAAACCTTAAATATATGCTACTTACATAAGACTTTCTTTAAATAATGCCACAGGGGGGGGAAAAATCAAAGTAAAAGGTTGGGAAAAAAGAGATAACATACAATTTGGAATGCTGTATTGGGGTTTTTAAATAGCTTTGGCAAAGTCCCAATAACTTCCAACTACGGCCCCACTGCTGTTTCTACCAAACGCTGATGCCCTGGAAGGGAAAAATAGATCTGATTCTAGAAGGCTTTAGATGTTGAACTCCAAGAAGAGAGTACTGAAAAACAACTCACACCTTAGATAAAGAAAGAGTCAGGTAGCTGAATGGATTAATAAACTGGTACAACTAAACACTGGAGTATTATTCCGGGCTAAAAACAAATGAGCTATCGAGTCATGGAAAGACACGATGGAATCTTAACTGTATATTACTAAGTCAAAGAAGCCAATCTGAGAAGGCTACATACTGCATGATTCCAACTATATAACATTCTAGAAAAGGAAAAACCATGGAGACAGTAAAAAAAAAAAAAAAAAAGTGGTTGCCAGGGTGGGTGGGGTAGGAGAGAGAGATAAACAGGCACAGCATAGAGGATTTTAGGGGCAGTCTAAATCCTCCACATGATGGTATTGTATCATTATACACTTGTCCAAACCTGTAGAATAGACACTTAGTGAACCCTAAGGTAAACTATGGACTTTGGCTGATTATTGTATGTCAATGTAGGTTCCTCCTTGGTAAAAAATGTGCCATTCTGGTGAGTGATATTGACAACGGGAGAGGCTATGTATATGTCGGAGGAGAAGGTATGTGAGAAATCTCTGTACCTCCCTCTTGATTTTCTTTTAAACCTACAACTGCTCTTAAACACTTAAGTCTTAAAAAAAAAAAAAAAAAAAGAACACGCCAAAAAGTGAATTTTATTATGTAATTTTTTTAGTACAAAAAAAAAAATTTTTTTACGTCAGACTCTGGATGTGTTTAACTAAAACATGGCTTAATAGGCCACCATGGTTAATAATGGCCCAGCTGTCCTTGCCAGAGGTAACTAAAAGGTACACCAGGCTAATCCTTTGAGTGGAAGCTAATGTGGGTGCTCTCGGGTTCATGAATAGGAAAAACTATTAACCGTTTTTCAACATACGCACGCATAGTCATTTTTACACATTAAGCTTCCATTAACTCCTAGGGCAAAGTCTCAAGTCCCCAGCAGTTACCACAATACAGCGAGAATACAAATCCATCATAAAGCGGGAAGAATAAGTCTCAATTATGCCCCCTGCACTCTGTGTCTTGTTTGACTCAACTAATCTCAGAGATAAGCTGCAGACAATTACATACTGTGTGATTAATAAAAGCTGGCAGCCAGAAATCCATGCTCATTGGCTCTTAAAATGAGAGTCAGAGCTGGGTCCACAGGGTTGCTAGACAATGATGGCCATTATGAAAACACGGAACAAGAAGCTTCATATTGGCTTCTCAGGCTCCATCATCACACATAGGCTACCCCAGAACTACAGAGAAAGCGACGATGCGTGATGCCACTGTTCCTTAAAAAATAAATAACAAAATAGATATTAGAATCTTGTTGGATATAGAGGAGACAGAAGAAAAGCGCTCAAGGGTACAAGAGTCTGGCACTTTGGGACTCAGTATTTTGTTTTGTTTTCGGATTCACTGACTCAGTGATTTTTGTTACGAATCACTCTCCTTGGTACGCAAACACGGTCGCCTCCACAGAAACTTTGGGGCCTACCTCTCCCAACACCTGTGACAGTGCCTGGAATAAAGTAGGTGCTCAAGAAACATTTATGGACCTCAACGGAATCATCAGAGAAACATCCAAAGGTCATTTTTTATAGTCAACACCCTACCACCATCACCGGCACCCCCCAAAAGAGAATTACCCTGAAGATTAGGACTGAGTTTTCTAAGTGATTGCTGAGTATGCACAGAGAAATGAGACAGACTTGCAGAAATCAAAAAGCGAAATAAGTCTCGGCGATTTTTTTGGCAAACCTGACCCAACATCACAAACCTCAAGTCAGTCCTTGTAAACATTTACAAGGAAGACTGTCACACAGATATGGTCACACTGTCTACTCTCCCTAAACTGAAACAGGATGGGCCTCCCTCTCTCAATTCAGCAGTCAAACAAAGCCCTACCTACCCTATTGCTTGTGCCCTTTCAGCTCCGTCATTTAAAAAATATTTTAATGGGGAACCTGAGACCAGAGAGGTTTAGTAATTTGTCCCAGATCACACAGTGGGTAAATTGAGGATCCAGAATTTGGACTCTACACAGACTGATTCCAGAACATACTTTCTTCAAATCTATACCCGCGACACATCTTTCAATTGTATGATTGGGGGTGAAGAGTGGGTATCACTTGATTTATGAAATCAGTATGTGAGGGTAACTTGAATATAAATAAGTCACATTTGGGGTGCCTGGGTGGCTCAGTAGGTTGAGCGTTCAACTTCGGCTCAGGTCATGATCTCACACTCGTGAGTTCAAGCCCCGCGTCAGGTTCTGTACTGACAGCTCGGAGCCTGGAGCTGCTTCAGACTCTGTGTCTCCCTCTCTCTCTGCCTCTCCCCCACTTGCACTCTCTCTCTCTCTCTCTCTCTCTCTCTCTCAAAATAAGTAAATATAATTTTAAAAACTTAAATAAGTCACATTCTATTTGCCATTTAAATAAATAAACTTTAAATCACAAAAGTAATGTGTTTTCATTACAGAAAAAAATAAACAAGAAAATTCACTTCTCGCTGTACCACCTGGATTGAATGACATAACATTAATGCTTTCTCATTTCCCTATGTTTATATTTTCCTACGCTTGCATTTTTTTTTCTAATAAGACACCTTCTTTTCCCTTAAAAATTCATCATGATCATCTTTCTACTTTACCAAAGATTCCACTCCACCAAATGCTAACATTGCATCGATCACAATTTACGTTTCTTGTAGGGATGATCGAAAAAACCTAGCGGCTTATTCTCCAACATCTAAATCCTCAAGTCGCCTGCCTGCCCTGCCAGCTCTTTCCCTGAGTCAATATTCCAAGGAAGCCCATTCATGTTTGCCTCTCAACTCCCTTACTCGAACGGCAGTCATTTCGTCCAACTAGAGATTAAACATCTTCCTTTCCTTTCCCCCAGATCCAGCTAACTCGAAGCCAGCTTTAGTTGTGAGCCATACTTTTGGCATCATTCTCAGGAAGTCACAAGACACTACTGCGTGCCTTTGAATGTTTACCACTGCATCTGTTCATAATATTTTTTCTGGGGGCACCTGGCTGGCTCAGTCAGTTAAGCATCTGACTTGATTTCAGCTCAGGTCATGATCTCATG
The DNA here is from genome assembly GCF_022837055.1 of Prionailurus viverrinus. Classification (NCBI taxonomy): domain Eukaryota; kingdom Metazoa; phylum Chordata; class Mammalia; order Carnivora; family Felidae; genus Prionailurus; species Prionailurus viverrinus. Next base: position 45,061,450 of record NC_062565.1, read on the forward strand.
GTCGGTTCATGGCTTCGAGTCCTGTACTGCCTCTGTGTGACAGCACAGAGCCTGCTTCGGATATTCCCTCTCTCTCCCTCTCTCTCCCCCTCCTCTGCTCACTCGCACTCTCTCTCTCAAAATAAACAAATAAATGACAATAAATAAATATATACTTTTCCTGAAATTCCACATTTCAAAGAAGCCAAAAATATACCAGGAGTTTTAAAGACCACCTTCAGTACCAATTAGCACCTATAAATTTTATCCACTCGCTTAGATAAAAGAGCTACCTCTTGACTGCTTACTTCAATAGTGAAGAAAGACTACACTGTTAGTACAAAAAAATAAAAGCACTTGGACCTCTTGGATATATAAAATTGAGTCCCTTGATACACAAAATTTGGTACAGAACAGTAGTGAGTTAGAGTTGATGGGGGAAAAAACTCTCTCCGGCTCTTTAGGTAATGAGTTTGGAGCACTGGAAAGTAACATCGACAGAATGGCCTTTTAAATTTTAAGTGGGTTTTATCAGGTCTCGGTGGCAACATTTTCTTTACTTTGGGAATACATTCAGAAACTTTAATCGAAGTTTGTGAGAAACAGAAGTCAATACTCAAGTTTGTACTTAATTCACGGCCTTTCAGGGAAGCGTATTATGATTAAGGGAAAGGCTGAGTAAAATCAGGTATGTTATCATCATAACTACCATTTGTAGAACATCTTCAACATACCAGGACTTCCATATACTTTATTTCTAATCTCAATTAGCCCTATAAGGCCGGCTTACAAATGAGAAAATGGAAGTAGAGAAAGGGGAAGTAACTTGCCCTTGGTCACCCAGATAATAAGTGTCACAGCCAGGATTCAAATCCAGCGCTGCCTGGCTCCAAAGCCAGAACTCAGTGACCAGTGACTATAAATAAGTCACACTCCTGGGTCCCCTCTGTTCCCGTCTGATGTACAGATTGAACAAGCACAAGAAGAAGGCTTGATCAATCTTGTTACCTACTGCTGTCAGCATCACGTGCAACCTCAGAAGGTAAGATTGAGTCCTCCTAAACTACATCACAAAAAATATCCTGGGGGAGGGTTGGGAAAGGGGAGAATAGGGGGAGAAAAAAAAAAAAAGTCCTCCTTCTTGGATTTGTTCAGGTGTGTTATGCAAAATGAGACCGTACATGGGATAACGAGATCTGGCTGCATAGTCTGAAGACAGAACATACTCCAAACACGATGATTCTCAACTCTGCACCCCCAAATTAACACCATTTGGAGAGCTTTTTAAAATACTGATTTCTGGGGCGCCTGGGTAGCTCAGTCGGTTAAGCATCCAACTTCAGCTCAGGTCATGATCTCATGGCTTGTGAGTTTAAGCCCTGCGTCAGCTCTGTGCTGATGGCTCAGAGCCCGGAGCCTGCTTCGGATTCTGTCTCCCTCTCTCTCTGCCCCTCCGCCACTCACGCACTCTCTCTCTCTCTCTCTCTCAAAAAAAAAAAAAAAAAAAAAAAAAAAAAAAAAAAAAAAAAAAATTAAAAAACAAATTTTTTTTTAAATACTGATCTGTGGTGCTCCACCTACAGATTCTGATCTGACTGGTCTACAGTGCAATCCAAGTACCAGAAATTTTTTTAAAGTTCTCTAGATGATCATAACGGACAACCACCGAGAACCACACTGTCCCAGAAGGGGAGTGTGTGTGATCCAAACACCCAATATCTGTATTTTTCCTTATTATATACACCTGGTAAAATCTGAACACAGGGACCCACAGGTTAGTTGGAAAGACCAACAACCCAGGGACATTACCTGGGCCGTATCTTCCATCAGTCCCCGAATCTTCTCCACGACATCGTTGCGCCGGTGCTGGCGCAGGGCACTGATGAGCTGGGCGAGGCTGGCCTCAGGCCCCCGGATGGTCCAGTGCTGCAGAGCTGCGTAGGCCCGCTCGTGGTCGGCCGTGTACCCGTTCGAGAAAGCGGCCACCTCCCGCTCACTGGCATTGCACAGAAACTGATAGATATCCTTCCACTGGCTTCCCACTTGGGCTGCTACGAGCTTCAGGATGTCAATCCCTAAACCAGAGAGAAAATAAAATGAAAAAACAGACACAGGCACACGAGGAAAGGTCTTTCTTTATATATGGCGACTGTTTTAATGACCTAAAAGAAGCATGCTCTCCCCTTGTAATAACATCCAAGGGAGTGGACTACCTTCTATAAGCACTTAACATACACAACCCCTCCTGGGGACTAGTCAGGTACGCTCCTATAAATTTCACTTCCTGAATATGGAACCAGAAGAAGGCACAATCCTGGAAGTACAATAAATAGCCCCCAAAACGATGTTTTGAAAGCCAAATCCAAACAAAAGAACCAGGGACTCCTTTGTTACTGCTAAAAACAAGTGCATCCACAGCTCCTGAGTGGCTCAGCTGCTTACGCGTCTGACTCTTGATTTCAGCTCAGGTCATCACGATCTTGCATGGGTTTTTGGGTTTGAGCCCCACATCAGGCTCCGTATTGAGAGTGCCAAGCCTGCCTGAGATTCTCTCTCTCCCCCTCCACCGCACACCCTTTCTCTCTCTCTCAAAATAAATAAATAAAACTTAAAAAAAAAAAAAAAAAAAAAAGTGTAACCAGAGGCCCCCGGACTAAAAAAGTGGTGAAATTAAGAAATTAAGAAATTCATGAGATTAAGAAAAAAGTAAGCCATGGATTAAAAGCGCAGTGGGCTTTATCCAGCACCATCTGGGTAGAGTGTTCAGATTCTGGAAATAATGTCCTTTATGTCAACTGACGGTATGCCCAGCCATTCCAGCCCAATGGAGGCACTCCTTAAGAACCTCTGGCTCCTTGTGCTCTAATCCTATGCTCAGCAAGCAATTTTTTCATCTATTATTCAGTCTCCAAAGCTGACTTGCACAGTTAAAAGGGAGACAACAACCAAAGTGAGACTATAATAACAATAGCTATTATCTCCCCGGTTTTATGTCTCAGACACTAGCTCTTGGAACATCTTTATAAAGCGTTAACATTCCAACCACACGGATAAGACCACAGTACCTAGAAAAGTTAGACAATCTGCCCAACAGCACAAAGGCAGCTGGGTCGGAACTGAACCTGACTCACTGGATCACATATTATACGGTCACTCTGGCGGATCGGTCACTTGTAAACTCCGTCAGTGTGGGTCTACGGGACCCAGATCTGATGAACGCAGGGTGAAATGCTGAGTCAAATCCCAGCAGCTGCAAGCTCGAGGTGAGTGCCTGACATTGACCCTCTGTGAGGTGTGGCTCTCCCTTAGCAATACGCTTTGGTGTCTTCCTGTACACAGCACCTTCTCTCGGCATTTACACGTTGGCTTTGCCCAAATTGGTACACGGCATTACAGAGAACCTCACAGTTGGGGACCTGGCAGACAGTTTACCACAACAGGGGGTGAGCCCTCTCAGCCAGTACCATGTCTTCGAATGAGGCCGTGCTCCCATGCCCAGATACCGGAGGTATTATGTTAACTGTTATGTCTTTAAAACACTAACTACTCAAAAAAAAAAAAAAAAAAAAAAGGAGTCAAGCTCCCACGTGAAGCTTAGGGGAAAAAGAAGAAAAGAAGAGAAGAGAGGGAAGATTCCTGGGATCGAGAACTGAATTTTTTAATTAACTAGAGGTTAACTAAGGGGAAAAAGTCTTTTTTTTTTTTTTTTTGCTTCAGTCAGTTCTTGGGGAAAGTAATTATAAAACTAGCTCTCAATGTTTGCCTAAGAAAAGAGCAACACTAATTCCAGAAGTTTCTTTGAAAAATGGAGAGCTTTGTGTTTCCTCGATGTCAATCCTTACTCTGCCATGCAAACCTATAGAGGCAGATTTATCTGCAAGATTGCATACATATCCTGAACCAACCACCCGCAACTGGCTTTTAAAAATAAGTTCCTGGTAGAAGGCTGCTTTCTTGTCAACTCTAAGAGTAGAATGCCACAAATTGAGGCATTACTGTACTTTCCACACGATTTTCCCTGGGCAGTGTGAGATACACTTGAACTAGTTGCTTTTCAATTTTCATGGCAATGTTTAGCCAGATACAGAGCTTTTGATTTCAAGCAACAGACACCTAAAAAAAAAAAAAAAGTCTATGTCCTATTTAAAACCCTTCAGGTAACTTTAAGGAGACAGCCAGCTCTTTGTGATTGATGCGGTAGGTTCTTCCAAATACCAAGAGGCTTGTTCATCCCTGAATCTTAATTTAGGTTAATTTGACTAAGGCCCACAGTGTCTTACACGAAAACATGACTGCATTTTCTTGTACATGGGACTTTTGCCTAAATCTTCATAATGCCCGTGACAGTGTGGCTTTGGGCAAACCACTAACTGTCATGTCCATTTCCTCATTTGTACAATGGAGATACTCACTAGAGTCCCTGGGGATGGGCTGATTAACATTTTCTATAGAGTTGATTTATTTTTGGAAGCACCCCGTCATTATAAATGCTCCATATACTAAACACTAAAACTTAAAACTAAATGCATTTCTGATGCAAATACACAGCCTTTATAGAGTAATTACAGAGTTTAAAAGGCTCAAACCTAACAACAGTTCCCTCTCCCCAAACCCAGTATTTATACTTTGTTTCAGTCACAAAATAAAGAAAAAGGAGGAAAAAAAGAAAAACACAAAGAATGGATACACTGAAACTTTCCTTCAACTAACTGATTGGAAGCTAAATTTAAGGCCCACAGATCAGGTCTCATTTTATTTCTTTCTTTATTATTTTTTTAATGTTTGTTTATTTTTGAAAGAGAGAGAGAGAGCGTGAATAAGGGGAGAGAGAGAGGGAGACACAGAATCCGAAGCAGGCTCCAGGCTCCAAGATGTCAGCACAGAGCCCAACACAGGGCTCAAACTCACAGGCGGTGAGATCATGACCTGAGCCAAGTCGGACGCCTAGCGGACTGAGCCACGCAGGCGCCCCTCATTTTTTTTTTTTTTTAATGGCAGAGAGAGCTACTGGAGAGAGCAGCCTTTCCACACCACAGGGGATCACAACACAGCAGGAGACGGGCCAGTCTGAACTGGCCCAAGAGCCTACGGCCCCTGGTCCCCACCCCCACAAAGGGGAAAGAAAGACCTGTGGAGTATTTCAAGAATATTTGCTGAGCGGCCACTGCGGCTTACTGCGTTTGCTGGACTGATGACCCCTACAGAATTTTAATGCAGAAAGAATGATATCGCCAAGAAAGTGAAGTAATGCCAATGAAATGGAAAGTGTGATGGGCTCTGGGAGTGCTCTTTACTTAGAAAGAAGTTTTAGGCAAAACTAAGCCATACAACTATAGAGAAAAGCAGTAGGATAACAAAACCACATTGAGATAGTTACGTGGGGGCTGCGGGAGCGAGGCGGAGGTTACCGGGTAACGAAACAGAAGGGACTTGAGAGGTAGTCACAAGGTTCTCTTTGTCAAACTGGATGCCGGGGAAATGGGTCCTCTTTTTATCTTGTTACTTTATTATTGGTTCGAGATCAGCTAGCCAGTTAGTAGTACCTCTACTGCAGTTAATAGGGAACGTGGTGTAGGACAGGAGCCTTATTATATGCTGAAATTATGAATGCACTTGGGGTCGGATACAGTGTGTATGCTTCTTCCTGGCCTGTTATTACTGACCAAGCAGATGCTGGGAAAGTTTTCTGTGGGGCTAGTAAATTTATTTCTTTTCTTTAAAAATTATGGTGCCCTTGGGGCTCCTGGGTGGCTCAGTCGGTTGAGCGTCCAACTTTAGCTCAGGTCACGATCTCGCGGTCCGTGAGTTCGAGCCCCGCGTCAGGCTCTGGGCTGACAGCTCGGAGCCTGGAGCTTGCTTCCGATTCTGTGTCTCCCTCTCTCTCTGCTCCTCCCCCGTTCATGCTCTGTCTCTCTCTGTCTCAAAAATAAATAAATGTTAAAAAAAAAAAAATTTACAAAAAAAAATTATGGTGCCCTTAGGGGGGAAGTAAAGGGAGGTCAGCACAGGTTTTCCGTAAAGGGCAACAGTAAATATATTAGGTTTTGAGTACCGCCATGATCTCTGGCCGAGGTCTCTTCCTCGACTCTGTTGTGATGTGAAAACAGCCATAGATGATACACATGAGTGTGCCTATAAGAACCTTTATTTACAAAAACTGGGGGTGGCCTATGTATGGCCCACACACTGTACTTTGCCACCCCCTGAAGCAGATGCACTTAAAAGGGACCATAGCTTGGGGGCGCCTGGGTGGCTCAATCGGTTAAGCGTCGGACTTCAGCTCCAGTCATGATCTCACAGTTCATGAGTTTGAGCCCCACATCGGGCTCTCTGCTGTCATGATTGAGCCTGCTTCGGATCCTTTGTAACCCCCCGCCCCTCCCCGACTTTCTCTCTCTCTCTCCCTCTCTTTCTCAAGAATAAACAAACATTTAAAAAAATAAAAAATAAAGGGAACATAGCTAGATTATCAAATGGCACAAAGATTTAGAAAAACATCTTGTTAAAAGAAACACCCTGCCGACACACACACAAGACAATGAGAGTTCTCGCCCCAATCATTAATGTGAAATGGGGGTAACTGAAAGAGAGACCAACCCTGGTCCTGGTCAACTGTCCTATCCAAGTCCCAGGTTTTTATCTATCCCGGAGACAGAGGAGCTGAATAGATGGGACTCATTTAGCTGAAAGGGATGCCACATCTCATTCCTTAGGTTGAAAAATAACACATCCCTCCACCCACGGAAGTGCTGACAAGGGTGTGAAGCTTAACTTTGCTCTTCCTGTGATGTCAGGTCCCGGAGCTCTGAGAATGAAGCTTCTAAAGAAATCAGCAAAGGAGTCAAACAAGCCCTTATCTGCCAGATAGTTGCTAGGGGCTGTGTGTGAGAAGGTGGCCCTGGCCCCAGGACACGGCTTTTGAATTTTGAGGAGCAAGTAGCGGAAAGATCATGAACTTAGTCATCACAAGATACGGTTTCAAATGCCATGACTTGTTAGTTGTGTGACCTTGGGCAAATGACCACCCCTAAGATTTCAGGGTCCACATCAGTAAAATGACAATGCCACCTCTGATCTCATAGGGTAGGTAAGGAGATTTATGGGATCGGGTAGTAAAACCGTCAAGCCGAGAGCCTGAGTGCACATCGGTTTCGCTTCCTCTGTCCCCTCCACCTCTGCAAAGACAGGTCGTCGAGACAAAGGACCTGAAAGATGGCAGGGGTTTTGCAGAGACCTAGGGATTATAGCTACTTGACAATGAAGGCCAGCACCAGCATCCTGGCTTCCTGTGCTTTTTGGAACCTCACTGGCACATACCAGAAGGGGCACCGCCACACAGAAGGGCACCATCCACAGAAAGGCAGATGTGAAAGAAAAATGTTTCTGCCCCTGCAACATGCAGGGCATCCTATCAGTACTCACTGCTGACCTTGCCCAGATTGGCCACCAGGGAACTCAAGAACAGAGGCATGAAGGAGGTCATTGACTGAGCTATTGTGGACGCAATGGCATTTTTCTAGTGCATCCTAAAATCCTGAATTAGATATCATCTGGGTGGCGACATTAATTTGAGGCTCATTTTGTTAAGCCCAATGTCAGCTCCAATATGCAAAAAAAAAAAAAAAAAAAAAAAAAAAAAAAGAGTTCCACCTCTTTTCATAAAAACCTGAACTGCCCTTTATAATCAGAGAAGGTATTAAAGCTCTTTCCTTTTAGAGATAAATATCTGAAATGAGTGCCATCATTAAGAACCCACATTAAAGCCTCCCCGGACGAGGTATGAAGGACAGTGATGATGGAAACAAAGGCCATCTGTAACCCACAACACAGCACCTGGTTTCATGCCGTGCACCCGGCTTCAACAGAACGGGTGCGTGGAAAAGATGAGTAGGTTATAAGCCTTGTGATGGTACCAAATTCTCATCATTTAAAAGATTCGAGCATTCCCACTGCATCTCCCATACTTGTGAAATGTAATGTCTGTTCTCATTATTCTTCTTAGAAAGAGAGGTAGAGCGACGAATAATGAGAAAATTCCCATAGAGGCAATTAATACACAACTTCCTCCTCCCTGGACAGATAACTCCATAATTATCTCTATGCTGGTTTCTCTACACGCAACAGTCTCCTGCGATGTAGACACACGAAAGAAAGAAGGAAAGAAAGAAAGAAAGAAAGAAAGAAAGAAAGAAAGAAAAAGAAAGAACAGCAGGATAAATGAGCTCGAAAGAAAGAAAGAAAGAAAGAAAGAAAGAAAGAAAGAAAGAAAAAGAAAGAACAGCAGGATAAATGAGCTCGAAAGAAAGAAAGAAAGAAAGAAAGAAAGAAAGAAAGAAAGAAAGAAAAAGAAAGAACAGCAGGATAAATGAGCTCGAAAGAAAGAAAGAAAGAAAGAAAGAAAGAAAGAAAGAAAGAAAAAGAAAGAACGAGCAGGATAAATGAGCTCAAGATTATCTCCCTTCTACCATCATCCTAATTCCTACCCCCCCCCCCGACATTACTCTTTACCAACACGTGCTGTGTCCTCAATGTACAGCAAGTTGGAAATCTCAGTAAAAGCCTGGCTTTAGCATTCCTAGAATTGATGTTCTTCCCTATCCAATGGTCATGTCCTCATTGGTGCCTTTTCTGACCTCCTTCTTCTGCCTGAGCCCCACGTAGGCTGTGACTACCAATATCCCCAGCACCTGCCAGAGCCTAGCACATAACGGGAATTACAACGAACATCTTGAATGAATGAATGAATGGGAGCCTTTTTTTCTCAGCTTTCCCCTCTTGCCTGAACACCCCCCCCCACCACCTTTTATCATCTCATTAATCTCTATAACTGCAGCCATCGAGAACCTGAGGGGCCACATGCTGACACACCCTCGTCATGTAACCGTGCCAGATCTCATGTGGTCAACAATGGGTGGAACCTGGGCTTCCTGGCACAGGGACCCAGTTCTTGTGCAAGAGCCTCTCCCTCTGGCAGTGCCCTCTTCCCAGTGAGGGTGGTCCACCACAACCATATCAGGCACCGGAGGAAAAAGTCTCCTAGACTGTGTGCCCCTGCAGCCAAATCCTCCTGCGGAGAGAAGCTGTCTAGACCAAGGTCTGTCTGGCCCAATTACACAGTAAGTGCTTCTAAAAGCAACATACCCGGGGCGCCCGGGTCACTCAGTAGGTTAAGCGTCCGACTGCAGTTCAGGTCATGATCTCGTGGTTCGCGACCTCGAGCCCTGAGTCGGGCTCTGTGCTGACAGCTCGGAGCCCGGAGCCTGCTTCGGATTCTGTGTCTCCCTCTCTCTCTCTGTCCCTGCCCCACTCGTACTCTGTCTCTCTCTCTCAAAAATAAAACTAAAACAAAAAATTAAAATAAAATATAATAAAATAAATAAATAAATAAATAAATAAAAGCCACACACCAAAACCATGCACCTGTGTTTGGTAGTAACTAGTATGGTTACGGGATGGTTTTAAAAATGGGATTATCAACAGGAATCACTCTCAACGCATCACACAGGAAACTACTTTATCAGCACTTGGGAGCTCAGTACGCCAAGTTAAAAATACTCCTTTCCTCTAGTTGGAAGTACAAAAGTTGAAAGAACTGCTTAAACTTCATTTTAACTCGAAAAGTGACTTCCGAAGCAGAATTAATCACTATCTTGTTGAAGGCTCAATGGACAATCACTATAAGCTCAGATGAATCTCAAAAGCTACTAAAAAAAAAAAACCACTGTGCAAAGGTCTCATAAAGCTAATGATGGGCTGTCTACCAAAGACAAGTTCTATCAAAACAGTAGACAATTTTCCAGATGGAAGAAATAGATACCACTGATGCTGTGGGGAAAACTAATAACCTTGTATTTCACTCCGTGGAGGAAAACAAAAAGCACAAGGCCCAAGATGCCTCCTTTCTCCTGGTCTTAGTCTGTGTTTGAAGCTGTTCATTTATTCATTCGACAAAAACATATCGAGCCCTTATTCTGCACCTGCCACTGTCGTAGGCACTGGGGACACTGTGGTGTACAGGGCATAACAAAAGCCTTTCCTGCATTCCACTGGGAGATATGGAAACTAGTAAGATATTTAGCGTGATAGACAGTGAGGCATGCTGGGGAGAAAAATGTAACAAAAAGTCACTGGAGACGTTTGAACCAAGGAATGGCACCATCTGACTTCCATTTGAGCAGGGTCATTTTGGCTGCCGTCAAGAATACATGGAAGGGATACAGGTAGAATAGAAGCCACCGGTCAGAGGTCACAGCGATCTCCCCAGGGAAGGGACAGTCATTTGGGTCTGAGGGGCAAAATGATAGTAAAGGGTCAACCTCTGAATGTATTTTGAAGGGAAGGCTGATGAGATTTGCTACTGGGTTTGCTGAATATGGGGGGAGATAGAAGGAGTCACTCTAACATTTTGGCCTGAGCACCTGGAAGGCTGGAGGGGCCTCTTTCTGCAATGGGTGACTGATGTGGAGGCGTGGCTTGGGATTCAGTTTAAACGTTTTAGGTGTCGAACGTCTAGACATCTGGGTCTATCGGGCAAGGGAGAGGATATTTGTATATTACATTCAGGTTCAAGAACCAAGATGCACTTGGGAATCACCAGCAGATAGACGGTATTTAAAGACCTTAGCCACCAAGGAAGGGAGAGTGTACAGGTAGGGAAGAGGTGCAAGTCCTGAGTTCTGGGGCTGTCCACTGTTTATAGGTCAAGTTAAAGAGGAGGAACTAGCCAAGGAGATGGAGAAGGAATAACTAGAGAGGTGCGAGAAGAACCAGGAGAGAACAGTGTCCTAGAGGCCAAGGTAAAGAAATGTTTCAAGGAGAAGGGGATCAAGAATGTTAAATGCTACCAATAGGCCATGCAGATTCAGAGGAAACTGAACTGAACAGACAAAATCATGTTGTCAGACTCTACAGAAAAGACGCAAGATTGTAGCTAAAATACTGCCATATTTCACTGATTCTAAGACATCTGAATGCATATTTCAGTCAATGCCTTTTCATATCTTGGTTACAGTGGATTTTCTTCCTTAGTGGTATTATATTTTTAATGTTTAATTTTGAGAGAGAGAGAGACAGACAGACAGACAGAATCTGAAGCAGGCTCCAGGCTCCGAGCTGTCAGCACAGAGCCTGACGTGGGGCTTGAACTCACAAACCACGAGATCATGACCTGGGCCAAAGTCGGCCGTTTAATCAACTGGGCCACCCAGGCGCCCCCCTTAGTGGTATTTTAAAAAATGTTATGTCACCATCAGTGGTGTCTTAGATTTGATAAAATATAAAGAGTCATTATCTTTTTAACTTATAAACTTGAACCCACCTATTTTTTAAAATACGTCACAGCATCCACACTTAATATGTCAAAATCTGTGCATACCCTGCAATGTTAAAAACCAATTACTCAAGAAGAACAACCAACAGAAATCTAGAAATTCCTCCTCCTCTGCAAAATCTGCTTACATAACACCTGACCAGGTTGATTCAAGGGCACTGATTTTTAAGGATTTTTTTTGTTGTTTTTTGTTTGTTTGGTTGGTTTTTATTTGTATTTTAGCCCTCTGTGGGGGAAAACACTAATTTGTTTTCCAAAGAGCTTAAATGCAAAAGCTGTTAGTTAGATAAATTACAAAATAAAATATACACTTAAAACTAAATACCATCCCCTTAAAGCCCAGAGGAAGCATCATCAGCGGGTGGGCCTGGGGAGGACTGCAGCCTGCGATTCCCAAGGGCAAAAGCCCATCCCTGGCCACTTTGTGCACGAGATAATGCTTTTTAGGCTCCAGTGATAAGAGGCTTTTCTCCTGCAACAGTTCTTTCTGCTGCATAATCCTCAGACATCCTCAGAGGTTAAACAGATAGGTGCTGTCGGCGGGAAATGGCATTAGTGGAGGCAGAGGTGGAAAAGGCAGCGGGGGTAAAGGGGGAGGTGGAAAAAAAGTCTCTTCCTGCCACTGTAAAATAGCTGTGGTGGGGCAGCCCCGGGGACGGAGCAAAGGACACAGCGGCCTCTTAAAATGGAACAATCTGCTCCCTTCAGCCCAGCTTCCCGGTGTTTACATTTCAAGTCTACTTCCCATAGGAAATTTGGGCTGACAGAGAGGTGACCGTCTGGAATTTTTAGTCAAGGAGGCTTGAGGCAAAGAAGGAAGGTTTCTTTGGTTGCAGCTGTCTGCTGTCTGGGGCTGAGAACACCACCAAGTTCAACAGATGTGACTTCAGATTAGCAGGACTCCATCACCTCTGACTTATCTGTAACGGCCTTTATTTATTTATTTTTTTACGAGAGCCCTCCAAGCCTAAGCTTAAGAGAAAAGTGAAAAGTAGGAAATCGGTGTAACTTCTATAGAGGAGAACTCATTATTGATGACAATTTTGTAGTTGTTTTATTTCAGACAAGTTGGGTTTTGCTAAGGGAAATAAAATTTTCTTAATAGAGCATGATAAAAAAAAAATCAAGCATAGAAATTTAGAAGTTTCTAGCCTCAGGTGATTCACGGGAAATTTCAAAAAAATCTCTCAAAAAATAAAAATCAAATACAAAATTCGTAGAACAGGATATGCCACTCAGTAAGCGTGAGGTAAGTCTTTGTTGAAGCAAAGTAAACAATGGAAACTTAATGGTAACAGAAGCCTTTCTTATAAGGCTAGAAAAATATATTTACTAGTCACAGTTGTACCCCAGAATTACTTTCATGATCTTGCCTATGTCAGCACTAACAAACATCCCGTAACATCACTTTAGGGGCAAAAAAAAAATGAGTCGAGTACTTATTATCAAATTCCTAACACACTTCACTTGTTCATCATTTCTGAATGCTGCATATGGTAGTTTCCATAATTCGATTGCAATGTTTTAAGTGCTCCCTGAAACCTGACTGAAGAAGTCTATTGATATTGTTCAAAAAATATCCAGGGCACAGCTTCCGGTTACTCAACCTCTGTCCCCTACCAACCACTGCAACCTGGGGGAAAGATTTATGCCAGAAACACAGTCCCAACTGGACCGCATCTGGCTGCTTTCCCTGGAAAGAGGATGAAGGCTATGAGAGCTGGGAATCCAAGAGACAGGTTTCCTTCACAACCCCCGTAAGGACCCATTCTCCCATACCTGACCCATCCTGAAGGAGGAACCACAATTTGGAAAGAAAGGAAACACATTTCCTAAGCCTACTGCTGGGATTCATAAGGACCTAGAACCAAGGATGATGCTCGTAAGTAACACTTAAAGAAGAGATAGGTTTTGCTTATTTGCTGGGTAGTGCTTTGCTTGAGCAGCGGGGTAAGGATAGAGAACAGGATGGAAGAAACAAAACACGTATTACCAGAAACTCAACCCCTAAAATATAGCTTCGTTCAAGGACAGTGTCTGAACTTTTTAAATAAGTGCACTGGCAAATTACGTCCGGGTTCTCAGGCAGCACTGTTTTCCCAAAGAACAGTCTTTACAGACAGACTGGGATATCAATCTTAGACAAATAAAGTTATGCAATCAAGTTATGCAAATAAGAGGTTTAACGACCAAGCCAGCTGAGCTGTATTTGAACTTGAACTTCGTCTTCAGGTTTCAAGCCTGAGACACGGAAGCAGTTTGGTGTTTGGTCGTGGGTCGTTCTTAACTTCACTGGTCAGTTTTTGCAGCGCCGAAGGGCAGGATTTTGGAATGGAAGATGTTGGAGATACTTGAAGCCAAGACCTTCATCCTACCAGTGAGCAAAACCGGGGTCCACAAGGTCACAAGGTCCTTCCCTCTGCATAGCCTCCCTCCAAGCCAATGCTGTCCTACTGCACATGTCCCCTGAGCATGGTGGGTTCCTCCCCCCTCCCCCTTGCCCCAGGCTGCACTGTCGAGGCGACCACGGGAGCAGGCTGGGTGAACAAAATTCCTTCCTCTCGCCCTCGAGAATGCTGAGAGTCACAGACTATGTGCCACACTGTCAGTTTCTTTCCAGCTCTTTTTGTTCTGGTCAGTCGGGCTTTGAGGCACGTTATGACCACCGTTCTTAGTGTAGATTTTTTTTTTTCCCTGCAGCCATTTCTCCTGACCCACAGGACTCATTAAATCTCACCCTCGATGGAGTTCTACTTGTCTTGAACATCAGATACAACTGTCCCTCCACCCTGGCCTCAGCTCTCCACGAATGCTTAGTACAGCTCAACTTCCTGACCTTCCTGTGAGGAAAGAGAGAAAGAGAAGCAAACCGAGCTGGCAGCTTTATCAATATTTACATATGATCTCATAATTTAGTCTTCATCAACAACCCCATGAGATAGGAGCTATGTCCACATTACAGATGAGAAAACTGAGGAGAGGTTCGGTAGCTTGGCATAGTTGCACAGTCAGGACGGAGAGTCAAAACCGCAGGTGAATCCACCCATCAGCCCACATCTCTCACTGCACCATGATGCCTCCCGGGACCAAGCAAAGTGTTACCCACCCTGTCCTTCTTGAGTCTTGGTTGCTTCCCTGAACATAAGTCTTTTGAATATGTCTCCCGCCAACCCTGACTCCCCTTCATGGGGTCACAGGAAAGGAGACAAGTGGAAATAAAGGAGAAATCGGTTACAATGATAGATTTACAATAGCCCAGGTTTCAACCTTCTGCCCACTCTTCCTCCTCCAAACAATGGAGAGATGTGGGAGAGGCAGCAGCACATGCTAGTGACCAGCTCAGAATCCAAGGCCAGCTGTGTGAATGCCAGTCCTGGCTCACCACTGGCTTGACGTGTGGACCTTTGTCAAGTCATGTAATCCTTCTGTGCCTCCGTTCTTAATATGCTGTAGAATGGGCACGGTCCTGCCATTATAAGGTTGTTCTGAGAATTAAATGAGAAAGTACAGGGGCGCCTGGGTGGCGCAGTCGGTTAAGCGTCCGACTTCAGCCAGGTCACGATCTCGCGGTCCGTGAGTTCGAGCCCCGCGTCAGGCTCTGGGCTGATGGCTCAGAGCCTGGAGCCTGCTTCCGATTCTGTGTCTCCCTCTCTCTCTGCCCCTCCCCCGTTCATGCTCTGTCTCTCTCTGTCCCAAAAATAAATAAATAAACGTTGAAAAAAAAATTTTTTTTTTAAAAAAATGAGAAAGTACATATAAATCCCACAGAACAGTACCTGGCACACAGTAAGCATCCGATAACCCTGGTGTATTCTCTCTCCCTTCCTCCAAACCAGTGTGTCAATGCCAAGGCCTTACATAGGCTCCCTTAGAGCAATTTGCTTATAGAATAATCTTAGGCAAGGACATTTCTGAGTAAAACCGAGTTAAAGTCAGAGGATGTCAAGAGCAGCCAGAAAGGTGCTTGAGTGCCTGAGAAGCAGGCCATGAGGGTGTAAGGAAAGGATAAATGAAAGGAGAATGCCTCTGCCTCTTCAAGGTCAAGGTGGGAAAGTTCCGTGTATATTGCAAGAGCTTTAAGAACTTCTTTACTTTCACCTGCTGCCAAGATCCAATTCGTCTCCAGCTCCCAGCTTCTTCACCTCCCGCAGTCGGAAATCATCCAATTAAGAGGCTCAGCAAAGGTAGCGGAACACTGCCACCACCTGCAGCCCCCCCAAATGAATGACCACCTAGGGACCATCACCATCCCCATGAAGGCAATCCAGGGAGACGTCCCCTTCTGAAACATACCTTCGTCTCTCCCTCCCCATCCACTTCTGAGTCCCTGTGGCCAAAGGGCTAAGTTCTTTTGCTCCCCCAGCCTCAGCCTTCGGTATCCTCACAGGCAAACAGCCTCTCCATGCTGTCATTTAAGAAATAGGAGTAATTGCTTTCAAACCCCGATAGCCTCTGAACTGAGCAGGACCTTGCAGTCCTTTGACCAGAGAAGCAACACCTGAAATATAAAGAGCACTGTCCCAGGAGCCAAGAGACTCAGCCTTAGTTTCTTCTCTAAGCCTACTGGCCACATGACGTTGGGCAAGTCACTGTTCTCGTCTGGCACTCAGTTTCAGCTTCTGTAAAATGGTAGATTAGACAAATATACACACACACACACACACACACACACACACACACACACGATCTCCAACTTGAAGCTCTCCCCAAATAAAACTAAACCAAATACCTTCTACGTTACTAAAGCCTAGTCCTTGGACTGTACCTTAACCTTGGTGTTCACACACACATAATTAAATGAAAAAATAACAGAAGTCAAGCGTTTAAAACGAGTCACGTTTGAAATTTCCTCTTTTTTTTTTTTTTTTTTTTGCCTTGGGATTCCTTAAAGGTAACCCTGGTTACAAACAGGAAGAGTTGACTTCAGACACTATAGTCCCCTACTTCAGCCAAAGTGCAGCTAATTCAGAATCAGGCAGATTGACCATTGAGTTCCTTTTCAGGAAAACAAGTCAACATCTGGATGACAACTCTGACACAGGAGATAATACGGCAAAAGACTCAACAAAGAGGGAGAAATATGTAACTAAGATGGAGACTAGCTCCTCTCCAATCTAATGTCTCTCATAGCACTTTCCCCTGAAGAAATAAGAAATTCCTGTCGAGGCAAAAGGCAAAACCTGTGGACAAGAGCTCTGCCTGGGCCTCTGAAGTACCCGGCAGGGCGCCTCACCTATTCCCTGCAGGTGAAACCAGACTTGGACATTGCCTTTCTGGAAGCAAGATAAATTCTTTCTATAACCCCAGCCTTCCACTGATCTATGAGTGACATTTTTTTCCTCATCCTCAAGGATTATTTTTGGATTATCCTGGAACATTTTAAGCATAGTCCCAACAAATTACAAAGCTGCACGGATCTGTGCTAAATGTGTAATTTAAGAACCCCTTGACAGGGAGAGTAATCCTCCCTGAGAACTAATAAGAACTCGTAAAAATATATATGAAAGTTAAAGAGAGTTTCAGCAGAAGTCTGAACTTATTCATTGATCCTCAGCTAGACTGCGAGGGGGTACTGCCCCAACATGTGTATCCTGGAAGCTGCCTTGACAGGTGGATATGACAGGTGGATATGAGCTGCTGGCCGCCCTCCAGCCAGGACGAGAGTCGACTAACTTTTCCAAGGCAGGAAAGCACTTACCAGGTATGCTCTCTGTGTCACCAGGGTAAAGCTGTTCTCAGGAGTTCTGTTGGGAATGGAGTCCCTCGCCCACATGAGGAGACCAAGGCCTTCCTCAGCATAATAATTCAGAAATGGATGAGAGCCTTGGACACAGCTTCACCTTAGGCAATCAAGGTGACACATCTGAAGGGACTGAAAGACTCAAAAGTAGCTCCCCCCCCCCCCCCCCCCGCCAGTCCCAACCACGCTACAAAAATGTCTCACATTCTCGCCAAAAGCATGCACGGTTATCGCACGTTCCCCTGGTCCTCCCCAGCCACGTGTCCTGACTTAGGTGGAAATTTCCGCTGCCCTGACCTTACTCTAGGGTAAGCGCAAGGGAAAGCTTTACTGCGTGGCAGTGAGCACGCGGTCCTTCTTTGGCATCAGTTTGGGGTTAAGCCTGGCCTCTTATCTCGGCCCGGAAGCCCCTGTACTACACTCTACAGCCCGCTGCAGGATCCATGAGGGCAGATCACACTGGGACAGACAACAGTGTGACGGCAGTGTCCTCGGTTACAGTAAAATGATCATGCAGACCAAAATCTGATGACCCTGCTGTGTTGGGTTCAAGTTTCCTCATTCTTCAAAGTTGAGATTCAAAGAGAGCAAGTCTTCCTCCCAGGATCAAGCAGCCTTTTAGTAGAAGACCCAGATCTGGACCTCGGGTGTCACAGTCCAGTGTCATTTCTGCTGCCGTGGCGCCTTCTGGGCACCGCGATCCAGCCTGTGAAGAACAAGCCCGTGGCTCCACTCAACCAGCTCATGCTTGTTGAAGGGACTGCATTTCAGATATTCTTACTCTGTGCAGCAATCTGGCATGCCTCCCTTCCAGCTCTCCTCAACACCACTATTTGGACACTGAACGAAGAAAATATTCTATGCAGCCGTGCACGCTCTCAGCTTCTGAGGAAAGAAGGGGCGCGCTGCAGCGTATAGTTGGTTGTGCATGTCCACTGCCTCGCTCGGACCCTCTCTCCACGCAAAGCACATCGGTCCCCTGAGCGAACGACGAAAGGTAGGCGACCAGACTGCACCCCAAACCACTGCCTCCTCCCTCTATGGCTCTGGTTTGCCTAAGAGGCAAGATATAGCAGGTGCATGGCAGGTGCCCCCCGTGAGGTGGACCCACGAGGTGAGACTAAGGTCTCTTGGCAAAAACTGGTATCTATCAGGAGGAGGTGGAGAAACCCTGGAGTAATTTTTCAGCAAAATACAGGGTAACTGCCACCTTTTCCTCCCCCCCCCGCCCCCCATATCCGATGGTCCTGTTTTATAACTCAGCCCTTCAGCAGTCAGACTGGGAAATAGTTGCTGCTAAATATAAGGTAGAACACGGAGGCTAGAATTCAAGCAGCTGTCCAAGAAGAACCAGACTGCTTCTCCAAGCCGTACAAGGCACCGGGAGGCAAGATACAAAAAGAAGTGCTAAGAAGGGCGCCTGGGTGGCTCAGTCGGTTGAGCATCTGACTTTGGCTAAGGTCATGATCTCCCGGTCTGTGAGTTTGAGTCCCTCGTGGGGCTCTGTGCTGACAGCTCAGAGCCTGGAGCCTGCTTCAGCTTCTGTGTCTCCCTCTCTCTCTGCTCCTCCCGCCCCTTCTCACGCTCTGCCTCTCTCTCTCAAAAATAAATGAACATTTGGGACTCCTGAGTGGCTCAGGGGTTAAGCGTCTGACTTCGGCTCAGGTCATGATCTCATGGTTTGTGAGTTTGAGCCCCGCGTCGGGCTCTGTGCTGTCACCTCAGAGCCTGGAGCCTGCTTCGGATTCAGTGTCTCCTTCTCTCTCTGCCCCTCCCCCACTTGTGCTCTGTCTCTCTCTGTCTCTCAAAAATAAATAATAAATAAAAGTAAATAAATAAACAAACATTTAAAAAAATTTATTTTAAAAAAGCTGCTAAAAGACAACGCTATGGTATATATCAGGGGCTGGCCAACTAGAACGTGCAAGACAAGCCCCCTATTCCTACAAATAAGGTTTTCCTGGAACACAGCCACGTCCATCATTTACATGTTGCCTATAAGGCTGTTTTCATCCCATAAAAGCAGAGCCGAGTATAGCAACATAGACCGTATAACCTTCGAATGCTGA
The DNA here is from genome assembly GCF_022837055.1 of Prionailurus viverrinus. Classification (NCBI taxonomy): domain Eukaryota; kingdom Metazoa; phylum Chordata; class Mammalia; order Carnivora; family Felidae; genus Prionailurus; species Prionailurus viverrinus. The sequence continues at coordinate 45,080,567 of NC_062565.1, forward strand.
AATACGTCCTAGCTTGCCGACCCCGGTAGAACGTAGAGAAAATATTACCATGGAAAGGATAAGTCCATATCTAAATATAAAGCCAATAAGGAGTCTTGTTTGACTGTCTATGAGGCTTTCTGCCATTTCAGAGAGCACTGCCTCCAGCAGCAGATTAAGTAAACCAAGAAGGAACCATACCCTGCATGCAGGGAAAACCACATTTCCAGCAAGCTCTTTTAAGGTAGCAGTTTTGACGCTATGTAAGCACAGCTGCACGCACTATAAAGGAGACTTGTGGTCATCATTTCTGTGACTGAATCAGGAAACAAACCGAGAGACTACCAGAGAGGACAGAAGTGACGATGACGAGTCACTTCTCTACCATCTCTCCTTACAAACCACGGACCACATGGCCAGCAACGTACTGAGCGCTGGGCACACACTCCCTTCACTCCCACAACAAACGATCCGTTAGTATGATTCCGATTCTATACACATGGAAAACGAGGCACCGAGGGGCTAAATAACTGGACCTTGATCTTGATCACATAGCCACTAAGTGGAACCAGACTCCAGAGAACTTGCTCTGAAGTGCATATGAGAACAACTTCTTTCTAACCTTCTAAACAGAGGCCCAGAGAAGTGAAAGGTCTTCACTGAAATGGACAGGGAATGGCAATTCTAGAATTTTAGAACCCAGCTTTATTGCTGTCATTTCCAGGGTGTAGTGTAGTGTTGCTCTCCTCCCCAAACCCCTGGCCTCCACTGCCTCTGCTGCTCTCACCTCCGACCCAACCAAGGGCCGCCTCCCACTGGCTTCCTTGCTTGAGGGCACCCACAAGACTAAGCCATTTGCATTCTGCTTAAACGCAAGCACCGAAGCATTCACGAATTAATTCCCTCTCTTCACGTCACCCAGCTCTCCAGTGTCCAAGAGCCCAAGTGTTCCACATTGGAGAAGCATATCAGATGGAGGAATATCAGCAAATTTGGTAGCTGGTTTTTGCATATTTTAAAGCACTACTGTCACGAAAGCTTCCTCTGGCTCCGAATAATAACCCTTGGTATCTACGGCAATTTCGTGTAAAGAACCCACCTTAAGATCTTTATGTGAAATCCCTCACACCAAATATGATTATAAGCCAAAGGAAAAAAATCCAATATTTGAATGGAAAACAATGCAACCTGGAAAGGGATTAGGTAGATTAATTAGTTCATGGTTGCTCTAGACCAGTGTTATCCAATAGAACTTTCTATGATGGAAATGTTTCAGAGCTGTCCTGTCCAATCTGGCAATTACTAGCTACATGTGGCTACTGAGCCCCTGAACGGTGGCTGGCACAACTGAGGTACTGATTTTTTTTTTTTTTAATTTTAGTTACTTTTACCTTTACGTGAAATAGCTCGGGTGGCTACCACACGGGCCAGCTGGACTCCGGACCACCCCTCTGAGGGCCCTGGGCTATTGCCCAGGCCTGGGGACACACAATAAAACCCAGTGTCTGCTCTCTAAGAACTTAGAAACAATGTGGGGAGACAAACCACATAGACACAAACAGTTAAACAGTGCCAGACAATAAGAGCAAAAGGAGTTAAGAAATAGCATCTTAGAATCTAGTTCTACAGAATGAGTCCTTTCCCCTTTTGCTGCAAAAGAGTTGCTTGAGAAAGAGTGCACCAGCCGCCGCGTGTACTATTGTTTTTGCAGTCAATTTCTAGGAGGTGCCGCTGTCCTTATATGTCATGTGCTTGAAGTAGCCACACCAGAACGGCTCACTGTCCCTGGCCAGTGCTTACTGTCTCCCCGAGACACAGAACTCAGAAGGTGCTAGTCAGGAGCCAAGTTCAGTTTAAACGAGATAAATCCACTTCCTTGGTCTCTCACTCTTTTTTCCTCATTTTTCTCCATATCCTGAAGTCTGAGAGAGAAAGGAAATACGATCGAGGAGAAATACTGTCCATTTTTTGTTCCCTTTATCACCTTGCAGAGGCTCCTGTCTGTATTCTCCTCTCTTATCCATAGAAGCATTTTTCAGGGTGACTTCCACTCCTCGCCCTGCCTTTCAAACTTCCCCTTCCAAATCCCTCGGACAACAGGTTGCCCGGGATCGCAACTTCACACTTTTTGCAAATAGCTAAAGAGAAGGGGGGATAAAGGAAGGAAGAAGAGAGAGAAGTGGGAATGGAGAGAGAAGGGGAAGAAAGGAAGGAAAGGTAACTAGAAATGGCCCACAAAGGAACAGCCATGAGAGAGCGGCGACAGATTCCCGTCGTCGGCCATACCCTCACCTACAGTTCTCTCTCTTCCACGGTTACCAGGAAGGGAATAGAGAGACTATTTTGAGACCATTTGAGCCTCTCGCGTTGCAATGTATGGCCAGTTGTGCACAGGCTAAATTTCACTATCTTTGCGTTTGTGCTTTTTGTGACAAAGCAGATCAAACAAAAACTACTGTTTCCCATGTGACCTCCCAATGAATGTGAACCCACACTTCTCTTCATTTTAAATTAAATGGAACATCTTGGTCCCACCATTGACCCATTATGTTGGGGTTATACTACAGAAAGAAGGAACGTTTTTAAAAGTGACAAAATGATGACAAATGGACCATTAACAACAGACATACATCTTGAGGACACTCATGACGCAGTAATAAAGAGTGACATAGATTTTTATGTATAAAACTTCTGGGGCGTCTGGGTGGTTCAGTCCGTTAAGCAGCCTACTCTTGATTTCAACTTGGGTCACGATCTCATGGCTCGTGAGACTGTGCCCCACATCAGGCTCTGCACTGATGGTGAACTGCTGTTTGGGATTCTCTCTCTCTCCCTCTCTCTCTGCCCCTCTCCCGCTCCCGCTCCCACGTGCGTGTTCTCTCTCTCTCTCTCAAAATAAATAAATACATTTTTTAAAATTCTGAAGGGACTTCTAATTCTGTTGCTGCAATAGATGCATTACAGGAAACCACAGTCCAGACCCAATCAACCAGACATAAAATTGCTACGACTTCAAAAAGGAAGTATACAAGTACCACAGCACCTTCGGTCTTCGATCCTCTTGGCCATATAACGTCTCATCTGGTGTTTCCAACACTAGGATTCCATGAAAGCAGGATTGCAGTTTGCAGGAATTCAACTTTAAAACCCCTAAGCTAAGTCTATAGTAGGTAAAGAGGGTTGAGTGGGGCCAAATAAAGGAGAGGCTCTTGTTGGGAAAACGGATGGGAACCAATGGCCCCGCGTCAGAGTGCTGAAGGTCTATAAGGCACTCAGGATCACAGCCAGGGTTGCTAAGGTAGGGAGAGATAAGTCACGTCCTACATGTACATGATCTCTTATAGAGCACGCCCCAGGGCTAGGTGATTTTATCCCCTCTCATCCTCATGAACAACTCAGTGTGAAATGGGTGAGGATCACAAAAAGATCTTATTATACAGGATTATCTGCTGCCCAGAACTCACTGCAATCAGATCAACAAGGTATTGTTTCTAGAGGCCTCTCTGAGCCCCTGGGACGGTTATTAAACAGAACCTCGCTTTGTAATGGGATTTTACCTGGTTGCACCTTTGAGAATAGCAATTTGGAAAGAAGAGACCTTCCTTAGGTCTTCACACTTTTTGCAATATAAACATTGCAATGCAAAAACCTGGGGGAAAAGTTTAAATACGGGAAGAGATCATTGTACCCGAATGAGACTACTGTGATTTAGCTGGAAAAGCATAATCCCGAGGTACTGATTTGAATGCAGGAGTTATGGTTTTATTTGACTTGGCACTTCCATCCTTTTTACGAGACAGGAGATTGTTTCAAGGGCACAGGCATGGGACACAAGGGCACGGGACACAAGGTGGTCCTAAGAATGCCTAAAGGTCACTGAATTAAGCTGCTTTCTACCGCCGAACCAGTTTTACTTCTTCAACTCGCAGTGTTCTCAAGAATTCTGACAGCTATGACCGAGATCTAATCGGTAAGTGCGACTACTACAGGAATGGAGTCACTTTTTTTTTTTTTAATTTTTTTTAACGTTTACTTATTTTTGAGACAGAGAGAGACAGAGCATGAACGGGGGAGGGTCAGAGAGAGGGAGACAGAGAATCGGAAACAGGCTCCAGGCTCCGAGCTGTCAGCACAGAGCCCGACGCGGGGCTCGAACTCACGGACCGCGAGATTGTGACCTGAGCCGAAGTCGGCCGCTCGACTGACTGAGCCACCCAGGCGCCCCGGAGTCACTTTTTTAATAAAGTAGGAGGAGGGTTCCGGACATTTACGGAATCCAGCAAGATGTTCTTTGCTCATGTTCTCCTAATTAGATATATCAGAACAAGTGTCCTGACTGGCCATTTAAAGGGCAATTCAGTGAAATAGCTGATCCTAGACCGATCCTGGACCAGAGGAAAAAGGTACGCTATCCATCGAGGGCTTTACTGGGTCAACTGACAACACTGGAATATGGGCAGTGAATTAAAATACTGTAGCCAAAAATAAATAAATAAATAAACCCAGGAGCTCTTGATAACGTTAAAAAAATAAATAAATAAAATAAAATAAAATAAAATAAAATAAAATAAAATAAAAATACTGTATCCATGTTAAATTTATTAAGTTTGAAAATGACTACGTTTTTTAAAGAGAGTATCCTTGGGGCGCCTGGGTGGCTCAGTCAGTTAAGCGTCCAACTTCAGCTCAGGTCACGATCTCACCCTTTGTGGGTTCGAGCCCCACGTCGGGCTCTGTGCTGACAGCTCGGAGCCTGGAGACCGCTTCCGATTCTGTGTCTCCCTCTCTCTGCCCCTCCCCTGCTTGCACTCTGTCTCTGTCTCTCAAAAATAAACATTTAAAAACTTAATTTAAAAAATTTAAAAAAATATAGAGACTATCCTTACTGTTAAGAAATGTATACTAACGTACCTAGGCTTAAAGGGCCATGAAATGACTCAGAAAAATTATTGTATGCATGTACATATGTATATAGGTCTTCCTTAACTGGTGATGGGGTAACATCCTGATAAACCCATCGCAGGTTGAAAGTATCATTTAATACAGTAAGTTGAAAATGCATGTAATACACCTAACTCATTATTCTCAACTAAGAAAAAAATACACCTCACCTATCAAACATCACAGCTAAGCCTAGCCTACCTTAGACATACTCGGAACACTTACATTAGCATACAGTTGGGCAAAATCATCTCACACAAAGCCTAGTTTATAATAAAGTGTTGAGTACCTCGTGTAATTTACTGCATACTGTACTGAAAGTGAAAACCAGAATGGTTATTTGGGTACATCAGGGCTATAAGTGTATTGGTTGTTCACCCCCGTGACCGCGTGGCTGACTGAGAGATGCCTGTCACCCAGCATCATGACAGAGTATCATTCTGCACATCACTGGCCCAGAAAGACCAGAATTCACAATCTGAAGTACAATTTGGAGTGAATGTATGTATATATCACTTTGGCAACGTCGTAATGTCAAAACACCTGAAGTTGAACCATCATTAAGTCAGGGACATTCTGCATAAATACACTACGTATTATGTAACACTATTTTATATATATTATATAACATTATGCTATATGTAACAAACTCGTCTGTGTTACTACGCATGTCACAACACAAAGTCTGTATGTAATTTTATATAAAAAGAGCAAATAAGCAAAGGGACAAAAGTTAACCACCGGTCGATCTGGGCACAGGTATATGGGTATTCTTTGTACTATGGCCAATATTTCCATAAGTCTGAAATTATGTCCAAATAAAACTACGTTTTATGAAAAAGGAGGGGAGAATTAATTGAAGCCTTCCTTCCCCAGCTGGGTTGCCTGCAAAGAGACATCTTATTCAAATCTATGCAGGCTCTATCCCAAACAGGATGTTCCCCCCGGTCTGATTTTCACTCAGACTAGCAAAAGGAAGCAAAATGAGTTTTGGGTTTTTTTTTTTAACTTTCCCTAAATTTCTGATTATAAAAATTGCATGAGCTTATTATAGAAAATTTGGGGAGAAGAACAGAAAACTAATAAAGAAGGGGAAAACAGCACTCAAAAATTCCACTATACCCCACCAAACTGAAAGAAACATTATTTTTATTCTGGCGTATTTCTTTTCAGTCTTTTCCCAACATTTTAAGAGAACCAGGATTTTATTGTGTAAAGTGCGTAGCCTGGGTTGGCTTTGTTGTTTTTATTTTAAGCTAGTGTAAACATTTCCCTATGTCGCGGGTAAAAAGAACAAAACCTCATTAAATCGTCAATGTCAACACCGTATTCCACTACATGGATATGCCATAATTTACTTATTCATTTCCCTAAAACTAGGCCTTCGATTGATTATTTTTAATTTTTATTTATTACACAACATGCTGAGTTAAAAGTTTAAGGTCTTTGGGCTCATATCTTTTTTTTAGTATTTCCACGTTATGCCTTGATGAGAGATTCACAAAAACTGAATTACTGGGGCAAAGGGCATAAACATTTTTAAGACTCAACACAGGGGTGCCCGGGTGGCTCAGTCGGTTGAGCGTCTGACTCTTGATTTTGGCTCAGGTTGTGATCCCACTGGATTGAGCCCCCGAGGATTCAAAGAAAGGGAAGTTACTACCACAAGTTAAAAACTGCACTCGTCACATCAAACTTAGCTGCTGGGACACGTCCTGTTGGCTGTTTTTAGCCTTCGAGAAAAGGAAAAACTGAAATATTCTAGCCTGTATCAGCACACACTGACCACTCAGTAGAAGACACAGGGTCCAGCTTCGGATGATAACCAGTAGAGTAAGCTTTGGGTGTCTATAATCTAAAAGACTTTCCTAGCCTCCTGATAGAAATGGGATCCTCAAAACACGAGGGGAAAAGCACTTGTGAGAAAGTGACAGGAATCTAAAAGCAAGGTTCAGATTCAAAAAGGCAAACTTAATGAAGACAAGATGGGTTTTTCGCCCTCTATTTTTCCAGCAGCCTCGTATTGTAGAAGCAAGGGACCTAACAGTCAGGAGATACGGAGTCAGCCCCATCTGGGCTGAACAAACAACCAGCCTGGGTCAAGGACACCGCCAAACTTCCCTGAACTCTATCTCCCCGCTTGTTAAATGACACGGTTGAACAAAGTCCCTAAGGGTCATTCTCAGGTCTCTGATTTGTCAACATTCTCCTTTAAATGTGCCGGGGAGAAAAGGGCAGAGTGGTTATTGTCTGTGAATGTATTACGTCAAATGCGGACCACCTCATTTTTCATAGCACAACTAGATCCAACAGCACACGGTATACAGCAGCTTCCAGAAACTTTGCATTTCCCACTCCTTCAGGCAGCAAGGACTAAGAAAGGACAGGCATGGGGATCTGTGAGCAAGGAGAAAAGAAGGCTCACCATGGCCATTGCAGTAGTAGATCCACTTCTCCCGGTTCTGGGTTGGGGTCATGGATTTCTTCAGCCCTGCCTTTTCCACAATGGCGCTCGGATCCTGCCGGGGCCCCTTTTTCAGAGTCCTTGAGCTTTTCCGGATACTGCATACCACTATCACCACAAGCACCAGCAGCAGGAAAAGCACAATCATCCAGGGCAAATGTTCATTGATGTCAAAATGCTTGTGTAAATTCTGCCTGGGGTGACCCCTCTTGAGGCCTTTGATGGGCGTGCTGGACTTCTCCCCCCCAGTGGCCTCCATGGATGGCAGCAGCTTCAGGATGTGTCTGTGGTGGGGGCCTTGCTGGTGGTTGACTACCTGGAGGTTTGGGAAGGTCTGGTTCACGCCTTCCTCACCCCTCGCTGAGCTTGTGTTGTTGGGGACTGTCCCTTCCTGGATGCCACTCGGTACCTTTGGTCTAACAGAGGCAGAAGAGCTGGATTCTGTTGAGTTCATGCCTAGAAAAAAGGAGGGGGGGAGAGCTTTTCTATATTTGGGGATCTGTATATTCCTCCTCTTCCTGTTCATCTTCAAACCAGGCCAGATAACGCAAGATGTGAACTGTTGGAGCTTAAGAGTAATTTATACTGCACGTTTTCGTAAGGACTCTAACGGCACTTTTACGTGGAAGGTAAAAACTAAACCTAACAGCTAAACTCACTTCCTCATGGCAAAACCAACAGCATCCTCAGGGACCCAACATCTGAGCTTCAGGGCAGCTTCTCCTATGCTTCACGTTCAGAGCAGACCCATGAATGTTCAGGGTTCTAGTCAACTCTTAATTGTGCTGATTATTCACAAAACTAATCTTATTCCTTTACTCTTCCTCCTTTTGACCATTTCAGGATACAATGGGAAAATTGAGACTATAACTAAGGTAGGGAAAAAGAGCTCAAACTCAGTTCCAAATCCAACCAGGGAAAGCTTTGGTGAGAAAAGTCAGTGAATAAAACAAAGCAGGACTTAGCATTGGCTATTAATAGATTAGTAAATTTGGGGCAGCTTAGTGGACTTCTTTCAGAGAAGCTTGCACATACTCCTGGTGTGAGAGCCAGGGATTTCGAGTCCCAAGAGACAGGACCTAGACTGCATCCTTCACTGAGAAAACCTGGACAGTTCATTTGAGCTCTTTGAGCCCATTTCTTCATTTCAAAATGGCGGTTGTGAGAAGGCCCTCCTTACAGAGTTATCATGAAGGTCCAGTGTAATCACACACAAAGAGTATGCTAGAAAGCACAACTCAAGTTGGCTATCATCTCATGAAAATTAATCAAAAAGGACTTGGAAATAAATAATAAATTTTATATTCTGCCTGACGTCCAAATCCTAACAACTAAGATACTTGATGAAGGGCATAAAGTTAAAATAATTGGAAAAATTAAACTTATAGGCGCACCTGGGTGGCTCAGTCGGTTGAGCGTCTGACTTTGGCTCAGGTCATGACCTCACAGTTTGTGGGCTGAAGCCCCATGTTGGGCTTTGTGCTGATGGTGTGGAGCCTGCTTCAGATTCTCTGTCTCCCTCTCTCTTTGCCCCTCCCCCAGTGGCTCTCTCTCAAAAATAAACATTAAAAAACTTTTTTTAAAGAAAAAAATTAAACTTATTATTTTCCAAATGTGAATGCCAGTTATGTTCAACATGCTACAAATTTGCTTGTTTCCTGAAACTTCTTTCTTTCTCCTTTTATGCCCCAACTTGTTTCTAATATTCATCCTTCCCTTCCAGGCATCATGGTATTTTCTGCCCTTATCCCTCCTTCTTTCCTTCTGGCTGTGTCTATCCAGGATTGATTCCATATTGGAAAACTTTGAGTCTGGACGGAACCTTGAACATCATGTATTTAACAAGTTTGAAACCAAGGCCTGAAGAAGTGACTTACATAAGGCCACACGCTACCTTTATTTCTCTCGTTCTTATTTTTAAACTTGATGTGACCTAGTTTTTAGATATTTGATCCCCCCCCAACAGAAAACCTGAGTCTAAATGTTTCTAATACATGCAAAGAAGCCAGATTAAATTAGCCACGAAATGGAGGCCCCTTCCTCAAAGGGTGACTTTGGAATATACAAAATGGAGAAAACATCCTCTGTACAAGCCCATTTTCGGTAGTTCCACTGGGCTCAAAGCCTTTTTCAAATAAGTAACTCATGAGGTTAAGTTACCTTTGGGAATATAGGTGGAGGAAGGGACTTCATGGGATTCCATGTGCTCCGGGTATGAAAAGATGGCTGTGCCAGGGGAAGGTGAGGTCGTGCTGGAGGACGAAAGTGTGCCACAGACGTTGTCTGCTTCCTTGGTCCCCGGCTTGATCACCACCAGGTTCTGACTCAGACAGTCTGTGTATGCTTTGCATTTCATCACACTAGAAGGCACATCAGAGAAGGTACCCCGAGCACACTGCTTACACCGCACGTCCTCGGTCTCTGTCCCTTTCTTCCGCACGCCCCAACCCACAGGACACACCGTATGGGGGGTGCAGGTACCATTAAACTGGAACATGCCAGGTGGGCAAGTGCATTCTCGGTCAGTCAAGGCAGCACAGGGTAATTTCTCAACCATCGGCCATGGGCATGGCTGACTACAGTCATGGCATTTCTCTATGCCATTCTCATGCCTGGTAAAGGTCCCCACAGGGCAGCTACTACAGACACGCAGGCTTGTGTTGGTACAGTGCTCGGACACATACGTTCCTGCCGGACATTTGTCACAGGTTAGCACCTGGCCAGTGGCACGGTCCACATGGTGGTATTTGCCAATGAGATTTGGGGCCTTCTGTTCTGGCTGAGCTGTGGTGGTGCTAAGGAATCCAAGCTGAAAGAAATAAAAGGGGAGGGAGAAGGGATAAAAACCAAGAAGGTGTTAGATGGGAACAGAGGAGAAGAAAGAAAAGAACACCACAACCACCATCGCTCCCATTAGAGATCCAACCGGTCCCATAGCCTCTCAACACAGTAGGAAGAGACCCAAGACTCTGATTCCATCCTGAGGCCTGATTTGGTTTTGTTGCGTGACCTGTGCCTCAACTTCCTTCTTTTTCTGCCTGTAGTGACATGAAGTTGATGATACCGCTCAAATCGATTACAAAAAAATCAACTGAGAATATGAACATGAAAACACTCTGTAGTTCATATTCAAAATGCTATACGGGGGCGCTTGGCTGGCTCAGTTGGTGGAGCTTGCAACCCTTCACCTCAAGGTCGTGAGTTCAACCCCCATGGTGGGCATGGAGCTTACTTAATTTTTTTTTTTTTCAAATTAAAAAAAAAAATTGTTTTTAAATGCTGTGTAGAAGTGAAAAGTCCTAATGCAAGGAGAAACTGACTTCCTGAATAGTTGTCTTCCTTCCCGTGGCCCAAATGTTCAGTTGCCATTGCTTGGTACCAGGACAAAGCAACTGAGAACTATGACGACGTCTATTTAATTATGGCACCAGATTGCTCACATGGGGTTAACTGATAATGCATGATTTTTTCAAAGCTTTTCTCTATGCAACGCCAAACATTTTTTGGTTTTGTTTTATTTGCAAAACAGAGGCAGGCCCTTGGCATTCTTAATTTGCTTTCAACAATAGAGTCGATGCTTTTAGATGTACATCCTGTTCTGCTCAGCCTCTGAAGACCATGGTTGCGGGAGCATGGACCTACAGACACCTAGGGGGTCCAAACACAAAGCTGGGTCCAGCAGAGACTCAACATACGTAAATTTAATTCATAGGACGGAAACTTCACCCAGCTAGATTTTACGCTAGCTTCCAAACTGAAAACTTCAGAGAAAGTAAATTATATTTGTGGTACTAAATCTTGAGGTCCTTCCGAGAGGGGAGAAAAATATTTAAGAATGAATATTAAGAGAGAGCTTTTCTGCATGAATGAAGGTTGAGAGGGTCCAACAAGCAAGTTCCCACTGCCCTCCTCAAAATGGAGAAAGGTCAAGCATCAAGAAAATAATGGCTGCCTCAAACTACCAGATACCCATCAGGGCAATTTCCTTCTAAATTAGAACCAAAAACTAGGAGAATAAAAGCAGAATTTTTTCAAAAATTGATCAGAGCTCCTGTCTCCTTAGCACCCTGCAACTTAACCCAAGATTCAATTCCCCTCCACCGCAAAATTTAATTAAATCAAAAGTATCATCCCTTACTCTCTCCCAGGGCCGCCTCCAGTTAAACAACAATGCTAAAAACAAATTTTTAGCTTGTGAGAATCTAGTCATCGTTTCTTTAATCTGAGACACACACAAAAAAGCTAGTGGTTGATTTTTCTTGGTAAGAAACTTAACTGCAGGTTGGACTGTGAAGAAAAAGAATCTCCTGCTTAATAATGATAAATTCTCTATCATCCCCTTTTTGCTTCTGGCTTTCTTTCCTTTTCTTGGTCTTTCTGTTTGCAAAATCAGCCCAGCCACACTCTTCTGAGCATTGCAGACGTATTAGATTGAGGGAAGAAAGCCCATCACCATCGTGTGGAGCCCAAGTTCCATTTGTCAAGCACATGAGGACAAATCTTGTCCCCATCTCCTTGACACTAAGGACCGACCCAAGAGGCCGCAAAAGTGGCCCTGCTCTGTGTTGCTCCAAGTTCCTTTATATGTAGCTTCTAAGTGCAAAAGCGCTTCTAGATGGACACAATGTTCTGGAAGTTTGAAAGATGTATAAACAACCCAAATGGCAGGTTATTACACTTTTGTAAAGGAGATAAGTCAGAGAACATACAGGAGATCTGGCCAGAGAGTGGTGGTCAGGACAACCACCACCTTGCTGTGCAACGTATGGGCTCTGAGTCTGGCCCCTACCTGTGCAAGGCTAGACAGTCAGCCAGGCATCTACTCCAGGGTGGCTCTGCAGAACAAGCATAGTGGTGAATAGCAGTGTATGTGTGTGTGTGTGTGTGTGTGTGTGTGTGTGTCCAGGCATGGGGTTGAAGCTTGTCTTCTATAGCTTCACTTCACTCCCCAGGGTGCACACTTCTCAGGGATGCATCAGCCCCTGACTACCGAATTACCAGAGGTCCCCCTCTCTGCCCCGCAGCAGCACACAAAACCCACTTCCAGATACCACTGCACCCCCGCTCTTCGCCACTCATTAAGTAGATGTTTCAGTTCTCTGTTTCTTTAGAATAATTTGTCAGATTTCTAACTGAAGCAAAGCTCGGGGCTCTTTAACTGCATCATACTAAGTAACCCACTTTATAGACAATGGGGCTCTAAAAATGGACCTTTCAATTACCTCATGTTACAGGAGGCAATTCTGGCTCCTACACACGGAGTTAACAATGATGCCTCAGCATCTCACCCGGACTGAACGCTAGAAATGAGATTTGTGCAGAACTAGGCATCTGGAACACACTGGACAAACGTGTAGTGAAGACCTACTATGTGTATACGAGGCACCATGCCACCGGCTGACAACGGAGCCCTGTGAACTCCATCCCAGCCCCATGCAGTGCACCTTCTAAAGCAAGGTGGACAGAAACAACGAATTACATCAGGTATTACTTAATTCCAATTGAGATTACTGCTAAGGAGAAACACAGAGTCCCGTGAGGGGGAGGTTAGCACATGCTTCCTAGCTCAGGGATGTTATGGAAGTGTTTGGAGTCGTTCCGAAGGACAGAGAAGCAGAATTTAATTCTGCGCAGGGGGAAGGGAGGGCGGATTAGGCAGAGGGAGCCCCACAGCAAAATTCTGAAGCAGAGGGGCACCTGGGTGGCCCCGTCGGTTAAGCATCTGACTCTTGGTTTCGGCTCAGGTCATGATCTCACGGTTTGTGGGATCGAGCCCTACATCGGGCTCTGTGCTGACAGTGCAGAGCCTCCTTGGGATTCTCTCTCCCTCCCTCTCCGCCCTTCCCCTGCTTGCATGCTTTCTCTCTCTCTCTCAAAATAAATAAATAAACTTAAAAAAAAAAAAAACTTGGAGCAGAATAAAGCTTAGCTCAAGAACGAAAAAAGTTTACGTGGCTCTACCTCAAATGCAACACAGTGGCCATAGTTAAATTTGGAGAGGCTCTGAATTTTGATCGTAATCCAAAACGCAATGAGAAGTCACTCTGCATTTATATGAGGGGGGGGGACATATAATCACATTTGTGAATAAAAAAGTAACTGGCAGCAGAGTAGAGGGGGAAAGTGGCTGGGGGGAGAATGGATGAAAAAAGGTGAAAGCCAAAGTGAAAGTCAGGGGTGGCTGGGATTAAGGGGGTGGCCATGGAAAGAGAAGAAAGCAATGGATTCGAGAGGTCAGAGCAGCTAGATTTGGTGAACAATTACCTATGGAAGGAGAGAGAAAAAAATCAATCATCTTCATATCAGACTTGAGAGCACCGTTCTCGAGGCTGCCCCTGAAGCCAGGAGCGTGCACCTGTGGGCCATGACAAGGTCAGGAGGTAGGGCTCCGAGCTCCCCATTTCTGCCCCAAACACAGCAGCTCTGATTTACCAATTTGCTAAGGGGGCTGGGGCTCCGAGTAAGAACTCATTTGAAGGAAGGATTACTCCTAAAACAAGTTTGCAAATCACTGCACTTGGGGGACCTCTAATATCTCCTCCAATTCCAAAGTCAATGGCAAAAACCCATCTGAGCTACAAAGCTGGAGGACAGTCTGTTGAGTGTCCGACTCCTGATTTTGGCGGGGATCATGATCTCAGGGTCGTGAGATCGAGCCCGGAGCCAGGCTCCGTGCAGGTGTGGAACCTGCTTGAGATTCTCTTTCCCTCTCTGTCTCTCCCCTGCCCCTCCCCCCACTCACATTCCCTATTAAAATGAATCTACTATATAAGTATTGTCAGCCTGTGGGAAGACCAGACATGAATAAGAAAGGATATGTGCACTAAGATTTAGAAAACAGAAGACGTGTTTTTGTCCAGGTTATGCCTTAAGATCAGTTGCACCTTGCCTCACGTGTGTGTCAAATTAGGTACGTTGTACTAGATCCTATTCAACTCTAACCTTCAAGATCATATTCAACTCTGTCTGCGGCTATAGGTCAAGTTCCACCTCCTCCACGAAGGCTTTACAATTACTCCTATGTCTAGGATTCCAAGCAGATGAGTAAGCTCTTCATCACATTTCCTGTTTCTAGTCTTCATTTCGGTGACTAATTACATCTTGCTGGTAATGTTTGTTGATGGCCTCATAAGTGTATATAGTTATCTTCCCATAATGATTATAAGCAGCTCAAGGCCAGGGACAACCACATGGATTGCATTTCCTTCCTTGCTGAACCACTTCAATAATGACGACCATGGAAATCATAAACAAAGCAACCTCTGAGCCAGGGGTCAGCGAACTAAATCGCACATGCTACTTATTCTTGTAAATAAGTTTTACTGCAATGCAGCCATTCATTTAGGTATTGCCTATAGCAGCTTTCAACTACAACAGCAGAGCCGGATAATTCCAAAAGAGACCAGATGGCCCACAAACTTAAAAATATTTACTATCTGGCCTTTTACAGGAAAAAAAGCCAACTAATACCTGGTCTGGGAAGTCAAAGGAAATGTCAAAAAACGCAGGGACCAGGAGCCCACTCATAGGAATCCCTAGACCTTCTCTCAGACTAACAATCAGTATTGAGTTCTTGGCTTCCTTTGTTGACACACACCAAATCTGATCCATTTATCCCCTGCTTAAAACAATAGTTTCGAGGGACGCCTGGTAGCTCAGTCAGTTAAGCAGCCAACTCTTGGTTTTGGCTCAGGTCACGATCTCACAGTTCGTGAGATCGAGTCCCACATCAGGCTCTGCGATGACAGTGCAGAGCCTGCTTGGGATTCTGTCTCCCTCTCTCTCTCTCTCTGCCCCTCCCCTGCTCATGCTCTCTCTCTCAGATATATATAAACTTAAAAAAACAAAACAAAACAAAACCTCAGTGGCTTCACATACGACTTAGGATGAAATGCAAAATCTTTCACAGAGATCGGACTTCCTCTGCAATATCATCCCTGCCCTTCTCTTCCTAACTTAAATCAGGTTTCACGTTGTCCCCTCCCCTTTTTTCCTATGAAACCCATAATTTTGCAGTGGTACATCTGTCAAGGTTAGGTGTGCCTTCCCACCTGGACAAGCTCCATGAGGACAAGGATAGAGTCTGTTTCACATACCGATGCTAACGCAAGCCCTCAAGCCCTGTACCCGATTCATGACATACCTGACGAGTGTTTATTGACTCAATGAGTGGATGTGCAGACCACAAACAATTAGAAGCAACAAATTACAGTGTGATGGTACAGAAGCGGCTGCTGGAGCACAGGTGTGGGAGCCAATGTGAGAAAACCAAAAGGCCTCCACAATGTAGCCATCAGAATCCAAGTCTGGCAGCCTTCGGTGGGCGGGCACACAGTCTGTTTCACCTCCAAAGACACTAAGGACACATCACCGTTTTAAGAGAACCATGCCTGATGTACAAGAATTATGTTGGGCGGGGCGCTTGCGATGACAACCAGATGTCATGAAGAATTTAAAACATCCCTCTTCCTTTTATTTAAAAAAAAAAAAAATCACACTAATGTGAGACTTGGATTTGTGAGAGGTATAATGAGATTATTCTTCAGAAACTATTTTATGTTCCACCCTAGTCGAAACTTCAGTTCTTGGGAGATTTTCATTTATCCGGGATGCTGATTTCACCGGCCATAATGGCTAAATAACCAAATGTCAGTGTACCAACCCTCACCGTACAGGATGTGGGAGTGCTATAAATGCTTAATGAGTAGCCAAAAGGCAAACCCCAGGATAAACCAAATTGCAAAAGAGGAAAGAGGCAGCTCCAAAATGACCAGCTGTAAAGGCCCCCAAGGCTGCCACACTCACCTTGGTGGCCCACATCACACCGGTCCTGTTGTCACTTCTCCTCTAGGGCACTGGGATGAGACCGAGGACCAGAAGCACCCAGATGTGCAAACATAGGTCAGATTGCTGATGTTTATAAATCTTGAACAAGTCTTATCCCATGACCTCATCCTTCAAACAAACGGGAAAGAAAATCCCCTGCGGTTTACCTGTACAACGTGTTTATGCCATTCTTGCTCTGGATCAAATTCCAGTAATTTTTCATGGAAAATGAGTAAGCTCAAGGCAGTGACAGACTTCTGCCTATTCACAACGGGCAAGCAGGAAGACTGCTTTTGAGTTTGCTAGAGAAAATGTTTAATGGCACGTCAAACTATTATTTTAAGAGGGATCTCGGTTACTGTGATATTCGAACAAAGACAAGGCAAGTAAGTTATTGCTGAGATGGTGACCATAAAGCCTGCCAACTGATGCTCAAAAGGCAAAAGCCAGGCAGAGCTAGGCACCCCCAGAATTTCTGACCATTTTATTATGAGAGTCACATCAAATTTATTAAAGAAGCAGACATTGCTGGGAATTCTCCAAATTTGAAGGGGAAAAAGAACGGTATGAAGAGGAAAGCTGCAAGGACAAAGCCTCCACAAAACACAGATCTGTTCCCAGGTATGTTATATAAATTTGGTCAGCTTCTTGCATTCCCTATTATCTACGCTGCCTTAAAAAGGTCTTCTGTTGCTAGGGCAAAAGCAGGGACTGCTGTTAACGTCGGCGAATATAAAGAAACACCGAGGCTAGAATGTGCTGACTCCAGGGCTGGAAGGAGGCGAGCTCAGGGCATACTGGGAAAAGGAAAAACACAGGCACAACTTAACCCAGATGCTGTCTGGCCTGGAACCTGCAATGCAGAGGAGTGCCCGCACCCAGCACTGAGTCCTTGGACCACAGATTTCAGCTCCTTCCATCTAGGCCAGTGGCTAATTCCGTGGGCCAGGACCCCCGCCTACATGGGGAAGCCACATTATAAACAAGACAGTGGTCAAGGTTTAGGGGAAACACTTTTCTGCGCTCCCTGAGCATTTATAGAATCCTCATATAAACCAAGGCAACACTAACAACACCAGCCAGGGCAACGGTCCCGGCAGGAGAGCATAAACAAGACCTATTTTAGCCTGGCGTGTGCCCTGCAGGCTGGCTCCACCAGGTCCCGGCTGTAGGATCTTGGCGAGTGACCCAACCTGTGTCTCCGTGTCCCCATCGGTATAATGGCGAGAACTACTCTCCCAAGACTGTTTTCAGGATTCATCGTTAATACAGATAAAGCGGGTGTAACACGAGAGACACAAGTCAGCCCCCCGGATATTGTAGTTATTTTAATCATCACTCCTTCTGCTTATCACATTACTATATGGTAGCTTCATTGCCTTGGGATTAGGCAGTCTCCTAAAACACCCCAATTAAAATGCAAATGTCCAGTTCCTGAGAAGTGCATCAAAGACACCAGATTTTAGAGGCGCCTGGGTGGCTCAGTCGGTTAAGCGTCCGACTCTTGATTTCGGCTCAAGTCAAGATCTCAAGGTTCGGGAGTT
This sequence comes from Prionailurus viverrinus, assembly GCF_022837055.1. Lineage (NCBI taxonomy): Eukaryota > Metazoa > Chordata > Mammalia > Carnivora > Felidae > Prionailurus > Prionailurus viverrinus. The sequence goes on from NC_062565.1 coordinate 45,098,321, forward strand.
TGCATCCCACATTGGGCTCCACACTGACGGCATGAAGCCTCCTTGGGATTCTCTCTCTCCCTCTCTCTGCCCCTGCCCTGCTCATGCTCTCTCTCTCTCTCTCTCTCTCTCTCTCTCAAAATAAATAAAACGTAACAAAAAAATTTTTTTTTAATTTTAAAAAGATACCAGACTTTAGAAAGCTGTAATCCTAAAACATTCCCTACTAGCCTTGGATCATGCTACAAAAACCAAAAAACAGAAAACAAAATACAGAGTGCACGGTGAGGAGTTAAGAGACAAACAAGGGCCAACTGACACTTCAAAAAAGGTTTAACATGTAAACAACACATAGCAAACGAGAAAACATAAGAGAGGAGAAAGGATTTACTTTCAATAAAGTGTACTTCAGACAAACGGAGCAGCAGAATTTCAGCAAGCATGTTCCAGAATGAGTTTCCCTGACCTGGTCCAACAGGATGCTCATGCTCTTGGGTCTGAAACACGGGGGAAGAAACTCCCGCCAGTCCCCTGCTTTTTTATAACCCAGTCCCCTGCTTTTTTATAGCCCACGAGCTAAGAATGATTTTTACTTTTTAAATAGTTGCAGGCGTAGGGGGGTGGGGGTGGGTGGCTGGGGTGAGAATCAAAAGACGAATAAAATTTTGTGACACATGGAAATTTGAAATTCAAATTTCAGTGTCCACAAATCCAGGTTTATTGGAACACAGCCACGCCCATTCTTTTAGGTATTGCCCAGAGCTGCTTTCAAAGCACAAAAGCAGAGTTGAGCGGTTTCCACAGAGACCACATGCCCCTCAAAGCCAAAAAAACACTATCTAGCTCTTTACAGATAAAGTGTACCAACCCCTGGCCTAAAAGTTTAGGAAATACTCCTGATGGCAGCCCTCCCAGAGGCACAATTCATATTAGCCTGTTGTGGCTCCAGGAGGCTCTGCAGGAGGCTGCAGACAATAGTGACTTCGCTGAATCCAGCATTTCCCAAACTTTTTTGGGAACTGGCCATACAATCCTTTACTCACGCAAGATGGATGAACACCCCGCAGAACACGTTGACGCAGTTTCCACCACCAACGTGCTGCTCGAGACCAGAAAAGTCAGCTAACCTGACGTTAAAAAGATCAAGCATAAAATTCAAAGCTGTCAGAATAGTCGGTTGAGCCCGACTGTAAAGAGATCCATTTCTGATTATTAAAACAAAACCAATGACAACCAAAGACACTCTCAGACACAAAAAAGAGGGGGTTTAAGAATTTACTCACCTCAATTTTTGTTATTAAATATAATGTTAAAAGTAGAACATAAAAATGTGTGCCACACACAGCTAACAAAAGCTTATAACCAAAAATGTAACGAATGAATGCAAATGAGGTTAACATAAATTCCACCCAACAGCTGAGACAGAGGACAACATGAGTAATTAATTACAAAGGTAATTATCACATGGATAAACTTATGACACCCTAGCAATCACCGAAATGTAAACGTGGGCAACCAAGGACCCTTACATATCTATATTAAAGCCGCATAAATAAATTAAAATGATAAACTCCAATGTTGGCAGCCTTGTGGGCTAGAAGGCACATTTATAGTTCCTGGTAGCACTTTAAATTAATTCAGTCTTTCTAAAGACAATCTGGCAGTATGCAGCTAGAGCCATAAAATGGTTCATTCATTTCCCGTGACCCAGCAATCCACTTTGGGGAATACACCCCAAATATACCTCACTTTTGGGAACAACCCAAAAGGAAAAAGAGCGGTTGGTCTGTACAGAGACAACTTCATCAGTGCTGCTCGCTTGCAGAGCAATGCCAATAACCCAAGCGTCCACCAACGGCAGGGTGGCTCAACACATGGCCAACCGGAGGAGAGACGGCTATTTAAAAATGGCAGGCGGGAAGGCTTGAACTGCATGAACCACAGGCACCTCAAACTGACCAACACACATCCAAACTTTGGGTTCCTGAGCCCACCCACCCGTCCCCCAGCTTTCCCCTTCAAAGTTGTCAGACCACCAAAGACTCCACTCAGGAACCAGGGAGTCCGGCTTGATGACCGAGTGAAAGCTGTCATGCTTTCCTTCAGCTCCTGCCCCCTCACATCTCATGGTCAGTAAACCCTCTCCAAAATCTTTCAAATCTAGCTAGTAATCCCCATCTTCCCTGCCACAACCCCAGAACCATAGTCTTTCCCCTGAACTAACTGCAAAAGAATCCAACTGGCCCTCCTGTATCTCCAGGTCCTCTTTCTTTCTTTCTTTCTTTCTTTCTTTCTTTCTTTCTTTCATGTTTATTTATTTTTGAGAGAGAGAGAGACACACACACAGAGCATGAGCAGGGGAGGGGCAGAGAGAGAGGGAGACACAGAATCCAAAGCAGGCTCCAGGCTCCAGGCTCCGAGCTGTCAGCACAGAGCCCGACACAGGGCTTGAACCCACGAGCTGTGAGATCATGACCTGAGCCGAAGTCAGACACCCAACCAACTGAGCCACCCACGCGCCCCTACAGGTCCCCTCTCTAAGCCTTACTCCACAGAACCGCCAGAGTGATCTTTTTTTTTTTTTTTTTTTAATTTTTTTTCAACGTTTATTTATTTTTGGGACAGAGAGAGACAGAGCATGAACGGGGGAGGGGCAGAGAGAGAGGGAGACACAGAATCGGAAACAGGCTCCAGGCTCCGAGCCATCAGCCCAGAGCCTGACGTGGGGCTCGAACTCACGGACCGCGAGATCGTGACCTGGCTGAAGTCGGACGCTTAACCGACTGCGCCACCCAGGCGCCCCCAGAGTGATCTTTAAAAGAAATCTCATTAAGGGGCGCCTGGGTGGCTCAGTAGGTTTAGCAATTGACTTCAGCTCAGGTCATGATCTCATGGCTCGTGAGTTCAAGCCTCTCATCGGGCTCTGCGCTGACAGCACAGAGCCTGGAGCCTGCTTCAGATTCTGTGTCTCCCTCTCTCTCTGCCCCTCCTCCACTTATTCTCTCTCTCTCTCTCTCAAAAATAAACATTAAAAAACTTTTTAAGAAATCTCATTAAAATCATATTACAAGGTTGCTTACAACTGTATGCCCAGCGACATCCTGACACCTTCACATCTTTAGAGGGCTTGTCCAACCTGACCCCTGCCTGCCTCTTCAACCTCAGCCCACACTCCCTTTGCCCCTACTCGCTGAGCACCAACTGCAGTGGCGTTCTGCCTACACTCTGAACATGTAGACTCCTTCCTACCTCTGGACCCTTCTACGTGCTGTTCCCTCTCACTGGCAACCTCTTCCTTGTGCTCTTTCAGAACATCGCCCTTCCTGTCTTCCCTAATAAACTATGAACTCCAAAAGGGAAGGAGTAAAAGGCCACGAGAGGCCTTTTACTATCCCACCCAAAGTCTAGCCATGCCTGACATTTCGCAGTGCAATTTAGCAAGGCGCCGTAAATATTTATCAAATGAAGGAAAATGTCTCTGTCAGGTAAGATAGATGCATAAAGGAAAGCAGAATACAAGCAAGTATGTATACATGAGTTTTAACTACTCGTAAATGTGTGTATATCAAAGAATAAAAATGAATTGGGAAGAGAAATGCATACCCACTAGGTTCCTCAAGTCTGCCGATTCGCCTAAGTTTAAAATGTCCTTTGTTAATAACTCAAACACCCTCCAGTTGTAGCTCAAAGTGTTGAGACGCAGCTCCAGACCCAACTACCCTCCAGCCTGTCTAGAATGAATGGTTAGTTTAGAGCGAGATCCTGGACTCCTAGAAGTAAAGGAAGAGCAAAAAGTGAATGATAACCAGTTAAATTATTCTGGAAACCTGTTACCATTTGCCTTTGAATCTTTTCCTCCCTCCCCGGCCCATTTCTCTTAATCCTGGTGAAGCCAACTTGGCCGTACCTAGGATGAAATCAAATAATGGTCTTGTCTCAAGAGTTCTTTGAGAAACCAGAATCCCAACCTCTTTCCCAGAACCAATGGTTAAACTTCTCCTCATCCTTGGCCTTTCTTTAGTCTACTCAGCATCTACAATCTAGGAAGAGATATGTTTAAAAGCCCGCTTAAGAGAATGCTAAAAGTGAGTGTCAGAAACCACACACAAACACATGACTTACGGGACCGTGCAGATCATGGAGTTCAACCAGTTTCTAAGAGACCTGCAAAGTTACTGAAGTAAATACTACTAACAGATGAGGCAAACCCATGCACTAATCCTACACAAATAACCAGGCTGGCAGCGAAGAAAACCCTACCAGGTCCTCAAGTTCTCCGGAAAAGTGAGTTAAAACTACTTGCTAAGCAGAACCCCTGTCACACCGTTACTCACTAAGCAAATATTTGTCAAAATGACCCAAGGCGTAGGAAAGCAAAGCATCCATTCCCTAGTTATAACATTTCAATTTGCAAGAATATCTTTCCATCCTAACCATGGCACCATCGTCCGTCCACTTTCAGTCCACACACACACACACACACACACACACACACACACAGGTTGCTCTTACTTTATAATCAGCTGTTCTGGCTAAACTTCCTAGTGCCATCACAGGGCAGAATGCCTTGCCAGGGAGAAAGGGAAATGTTCGACTCTCAGGTAAAATCATTCCCTTAACGAGAAACGAAATTCCAATAACTGAAGGTTACTTGTTCCCTACCCACAACTTGGCTGAGAAAGCATTGTGTACAAAGCCACAATGGCCTAGATGGGAATCCTCTCTCTGCCACTTGCCAACTGCTTGACCATAACTTCTCTCACACCTCAATCCCTTACTTATAATATGGGGCTAATGCTACTACATCATGGACTTATAAGGTATACTGAGATCATTTGTAGAAGGTATTCAACACGATGTCAGTGGTAATGTCAATAAACAGGAGCTTAGTAATATCCACATCAGTGATTAATATGAACAGCCATTAATATTCCTCCTCTCTGGGCTCTCAGTGCAGAAGCCTTCTTGAATCCACAGCTACTCTCATTTGATTCCGGGACTCACGGACGCAAGCCTCTCCTGCCTCCTAAATCCATTAAACTCAGGTTCCTTCTCCCAAAACAGATCTGCATAAAGCTCCAAGCGGATGACCCACCAAGCAGTTCTGGTGGTGAAAAGGCAAATGGAAAATGATATAAGATCGGGGAAAGGGCCCCTGCTATGACGTAGCTTACAAAGCCCCCTTACTTCTCTGTTGTTTTCCTTTTGTTCTTTACTTTGCAACAAAGCCTTAGACAGAATTTCCAAATCTCCTAAATTTTGTTTAATGTTTATTTATTTTTGAGAGAGAGAGAAAGGGAATGAATGGGGGTGGGACAGAGGGAGAAGGAGATACAGAATCCAAAGAAGGCTTCAGGCTCTGAGCTGTCAGCACAGAGCCCGACGTGGGGCCCAAACTCACAAACCACGTGAGATCGTGAACTAAGCCGAAGCTGGATGCTTAACTGACTGAGCCACGGAGGCGCCCCCATAATTTCCAAATCTTCTAAAGAGGAGATGGGGCTATAGAGGTCAGTGTCCTGACTACCCACCTATACCCGGCCCACTCTCACCCTGCTAGAGCTCCCTTGGAGCAAACTTTTCCTCCACTGCAAGCATCGGTCTCTACAAGGCCGGGATGCTGATCGGGGCGGGGAAACAGCCAGAATCCAGGGAGAATGGACCATTCCAGGAGGACTCTCCACCCCTCAGGAAGAGTGAGGTCAAAATCGTAAATATCCGTGAAACCACAGCTTTGAATCAAAAGCCTGAATATCAGTGAGCCTCACCTGTCTGAAGCCCCAAGGTTAGGACACACTCACTGACACCTGCCAAGCTCCTCCCTGGTTATACCTCTGCCCGGGCTCCTCTCCCCTGGACTCAGGCCAGGAAACGGGAGGTGGTAGGAAAGCCAGGTGGCAGCAGAGAAGCCAATTTCAGACTCTTGTTTATTTTTTGGTACTTGACAAATACAAACACTGAGACAAAGACAGTACTTATTCGTGATCTAGCACCCCTCCCCAGTTCCTAAAGAATCAAAGCTCAGCAGCTGCTACCCCGGCAGCAACAAAGCCCAGTGTCCTGCTAATGCTAAACACGGATCCAATTTGGGGGAACAAGTTGACTCCTATTAAGGCTTCTGTTTTCATTCCATCAAACACACATATCCGTGCCTGATGGCCCGGACTGAACCTGCTTCAAATGGTCATCGGGCACATGCCCAAAGGCGATGACATACCCTAGGCTCCTCCAGTCACAGAGCAGAAGCATCTGAGTTTTCCAGGAAGTTGCCAGTGACTTAGCCTCAGCAGAATTTGCCAGGCCTGTTTGGGGGGGAAGAGGGTCAACAGCGTTTAGTGCTTACTGGAAAATAGACGTTGCCATTTATGCAGTGATAAGTCACTCAATTCATACTGGCTCCTAAATAGTCTGGCGATCTGACTATTTCCTGGTATCAATCAATCGATCGATCGATCGATCAGGTTTACCCAAGCCAATTATGCGTTACAAAGAGCAGGTGGAGTACAAAACCAACTTGCAGCTTGTCAATGGAGTCACCAAAGACTCACTTTCACCCCTCACTTTTACAGATGGACTCAAAGGCAGAGTTGAAGTGGGATGTCTCCACATTCTGATCTACAGTGCAGAAAGTACACAGACCACCTGTTAGAGAGCCCCTTAAGCCACACCTACTTGCCTCTATCCAATAAGGCATACCTGGAGAAAGTCACCTTCTTCAACCTGTCCTGGAAAAGAGGGCATTAACTGTTTGGACCACATCCAGCTTGGTAGCCTTTGTGCAAATTTAGCCACACTAAAACACGTATAATTTCGCCAGTTGGTGATCTGTGTCTATTTAGTCTCAGGTTTTTTTCCTTTAACTTAAGGTAGTGTACTTTCCACAAGGAACTTTTTTCTTGCTGATCTGGTTTGCCCGTGTATTTTATTTTACAGTAGATTTTTGTCTGTTTGTTTTAGACTGAACCTGAGGCAGATTCAGCCATATGCCTTTGGAAACAGTGCAGATTGAGAAAGCTTGATCCTATTCTACACATTTTGACAAGGGGGATGGGAGATTCACGGGGTAAGTCAGAAATCCTGCGTTCCAGTCCAAGTCGGCCTTCCCTGTTCTTCCGATTATAAGTCACTTCCCCTACCAGTGCTAATGTAGGTTATTCTGAGACCTGGGAAGGTTTTTCTTCTGCTGGCTTTCAAACTAAACAAGCCAAAGTCACTTAAAGTAGTCTAAAGATTTTAACATCAACCACACGTTGTGTATTACTTTGAGTACATTCATCCACAGACTCCATATCAGCCTTACTGATAGCCATGTGCATTTTACATACCACAGAAACCGTGCCTGAGGAGCAAGATCCAAATCCCAACTCATCCCTGGGTTCCCACTGCCTAGTACAGCGCCTCTCTCAGAGCAGGTGCTCAGAGTAGGTTTGCTAACATGGAAAGGAAATCAATTCCCCTAATCTAGGCTCTTGTCTTCCCTCCAGCTTTCCCTTGCCACTTACCCACTCTATGATTTGAGAGTTATATTAAAGAAAGGAGAAAATCTTTTGGATATAATACCAGCTCTGATTCAGAGTTCTACTTGAACTTGCCATCAAGTGCTTCAGGACTTCAGGCCCCACCAGACCACTCCAGGCATGCCTAGCCCAATAGCCAAAGTCAAGTGCCAAGAAGCTAGATGATTAACTTCAATAAGCGAAGGGCAGGAGGTGACACGAAGCTAGACATCCAGTCTCAGTGACCGTGGCATTACTTGGTACTTTCTAGGCCGGCACACGGCTGAACAGGCTCCTAGAACGAACGCCCCTCTATCTGGAATTCGTAATACGTGCAGAATAGCAGTTTCCAAAACTTCAGACCTCATTTCCTTATCCATTACGGTTCCCTTCTCTTCTGACTGCCTCCCTGCCAACATTCTATCTTTCCGGTCAAAGCAAGCTCCCTGAGAGCAGGAGACCCCTGTGAGTGTGTCCTACCTACTGGGCATGCCCTTGTAGGGCATTCCTTAACAACGGCACAAACTTCAAAGCCTCACTTCTCTCCAGACTTTCGGCCTGGAACACATAACATTCCATCTCTCAGTTTCTGGTTTACGTTCCTCATTAATACTCTGCAACAAACCAAACCACCAGTCTCAACTTTCCTCCGGTGAGCCTTCGGTTGCTACACTTCATCGTCTAGCAATTTGGAGTCGTGAAATGGGTAAAGTGGCACAGGAGTGAGCAAGAGTACGAGCCGAGGAGTCAGGCGCTGCTGGGTCCCGGCCCGAGTGCCATCACTAGCGAGCTGTGTGGCCCAGCACAAACCAATGAAGTTTTTGCAGCCCTAGGTTTCCTCATCTGTAAAATGGGCATAACACCACCTGCTTTGCAGAGATGTTGGGAGTAAATGAGATACGGTATATAAAGCACCTGACACAGTGATTTATATATATATGTGATATTGTATGTTATGTAGGTATCATGAGTTTTTTCTAAAGCTTATTAAAGAGATATGAGATTTTCATACAGTTGGCCTGTCATCCCGAAAAAACAGTGTCAAAAATGATGACAATAATGGGGTGCCTGGGTGGCTCAGTCATTTGGGCCGCTGACTTCAGCTCAGGTCATGATCTCACAGCTCGTGAGTTCGAGCCCCGCGTCGGGCTCTGTGCTGACAGCTCAGAGCCTGGAGCCTGCTTCAGAATTCTGTCTCCCTCTCTCTCTACCCCTCCCACACTTACGCTCTGTCTCTCTCTCAAAAACAAACATTACAAAAAAAAATTTTTTTTTTAATTTTTTTTTAATGTTTTATTTATTTTTGAGACAGAGCATGAACGGGGGAGGGGCAGAGAGAGAGGGAGACACAGAATCGGAAACAGGCTCCAGGCTCTGAGCCATCAGCCCAGAGCCCGACGCGGGGCTCGAACTCACGGACCGCGAGATCGTGACCTGAGCTGAAGTCGGCCGCTTAACCGACTGAGCCACCCAGGCGCCCAGAAAAAATTTTTTTAAATGATGACAATAACAATCATAGTCATAAAAAGAAGATATTTGAAAAACTAGAGTAACTGAAAGCCATAATAAAAAGAATATTTTATTGAGTGCACTCTTTTTTAATCTAACTGCAATATGTGGGTAGAACACTAACTTCCCCACTTCCCCCACGAGTGTTCTGAGCACCTGCCATGGTTCGCTGGGCTCCAGTGCCTGTTGTCTGCCATTTTCACATGGCTAAGAACTCCAAAGGGATAAATAATCCTATACCAATATCATGAGATCATCATTTTACACATTAGCAATGTCTATCCTGAGGACTGGGCTTGCAGAGTGGGGATGGGAAAAAAATAAAAGACATCACCTCGTTGGGTGTTAGAGCAAAATCCCTGGTGACCCCTGGCACACCCTCTCGGTCACCCTCAGGACAACTGGGTCAACCCCAAGCCATTTCATGGACTGAATTAGTTGCCAGGAGAATAAGGACTCTCACTTGAGTTAACAGCCTGAGGTAGCCTCTAAGCCCCCCTATAAATCTCATTTTTAAAAAAGACAGCTACACTTAAATTCTCAGGTCTTTCGTTGCAAATCCAGGGCACGATTTTTGGATAAACTGAGTTTAACGATTTCAGGAAAGGAGCATGGTTCTTTCTCTGATGGTCAAAGCAGTGGAGACACTTTCATTATGTGGAGACCTTCCTTTAAACACCTATCTCATGCTCAAATGTAAAATGAATGAAATATCACACGGACTCAGGATTTAACCGAGGCAAGGACTGTGTGCGGCATGTAATAATCAGATATGTCAGAGGGACCAACAGGCATGTGGTGGGTAGAGGAGCATGGAGAAATTCAAGGACTGATGTAACTCCACTGATGTTAGGGTCAGTGTTCCCATGGGCCGAGATGGTTTCTCTCCACACCAACACTGTCAACCCAGGTCCACTGCTTGAAGAGACGCCCATCCCCACCCCCTTATGCTCAGCATCCCTCCCACTTGTTTCAAGGATACAGATCTTGACTTTGCCATTACTATTAATGGGCAGAAAAGACGCTGAAAGGAGACTGGGACTTGCCTCATTATAAATGCTAACAGCACCAAACTTTTCTTTAGCCTCTCTTTTCCCCTTAAGACCTACACTCACACAGGGAACCAGAGCGTCTGTAGGATGAATTCCCAGGCCATAGCAACTGCAATGCCCTGGGATCTAAGAGATCTTGGCTAACCAGCCATTAAGCCCTTTTCGGGAAGGAGACAGCGAGCCTGCCTTTCCCTTACACAGCCCAGCCATGAAAATAGGCTCTTGTCTTTTGTTTTTGTTTGGGTTTCAGCTAAGAATCTCTGTCCTCCCTCCAGAGACAAAAAGACAGGCATGGGAAGCTTATGGTGGCTCAAGGGCTTGATCTCAATTTTTCTTCCACCTGACTCGCCCCCTCCCTTCCAACATTTGGAAAGGGGAAGGGATCTGGGGAAGTTGAGGATAAGTTTTAGGTCAAGGGGTGGTTTCAGGCTTTGACCAGGTAAGCGAAGGAGGACTAGGTCCAGGGCACGCCCTGGAGGCTGAATGCGGCTCGGGTGAAGAACGAACCTGCTCCCCTTTGCAGGGTCACCTGCCTGGCCGCAGGTAAGCGAGCGATAGGAAAGGCTGGAGCAATTCATCTTCCTTTATGTGGGTCTCTCCCCCTCCCCCCACTCAAGTGGCAGCGCGCTGGCTGGCTGGGAGCCGGCGCTTCGGAGGCGCCCGACAGCGGGTCTAAGGGTCCTTTTTTTGGCACGCAGAAACTGCGACCCACCCGAGGCGCGGAGGAGAGGTGGGGGAGGGGCGGCCGGCGCGCCGCTCGGGAAGGCACCGCGCGGACGCACCTAGGTCTCCGGCGGCCGGGGCGCACCGGAACCGCTCTCCCACTGCGGTAGCATCCCGACACGACACTGCAGCTGCAGCACAGCGGCGGCCGCCGCCCCCGGCGCCCCGCCCCACGCCACGCGGAGGGCGCAGCGGCCCGTGCCAGTGCCGGTGTGTGGAGGGGGTAGGGGGCGCCGGGGGCCCGAGGTGCGGGAAAAGCCCCGAAATGCGCAGGAAGCCGGGCGGCCACCTCTAGCGCCTCCTCCAGCGCAGCCAGACCGCGAGGAAAACAGTTCGCCTTCATTCCAGAGTCCCGGCTGAGCCCGGTGGCTCCCCCAGACGACCCGGGTACCTTCCCCTCGGCCTGCACGCTCTGCCACCCTCACCGCCACCCCCACCCCCACCCAGCCGGGCGGACCCCGCGCCCCCCGCAGCCCCGGCCCGGGGACCCGCCCCGCTCCCGGAGCGCGGCGCCTTGGGCTCCCGCGCGCCCGCCGCCCCCGGTCCCCCCCGCGCGCTCACCAGGAGAAAGGAGCCCGCGATCATCGTAGCTCTAGCGACGCGGCTGCAGGAGGCGAGGGCGGTGCTGCTGTTCGCGGAGGTCCCCATGGCTGAGCCCGGGGCTCGCAGAGGCGCCCGGGGCGCGTGGCCCCTTGGCAGCTGGAGTCGGCGGCTGCTTCTGCCCAGCGCCGCATCCACCGCCGCCTCCCGGCCGGGAGCCCATCTACCTCCAACACCCCATGTGCACTGCGGCAGCCGGGCAGCCGGGCAGAGGAGGGAGGCGGCGAGGGAGGCTCCGGGGGCGCTCAGCACCTGCCCAGCCGCGCGGCCGCCCGGGCGGGGAGAGGCAGCGGTGGCTGCAGCCCGCGCCTCCCCGTGCTCTCCTCCGACAGCGGCTGCGGAGAACCAGGGAGGAGGGCTGGGCGCGAGAGAGCAAAGGAACAACTTCCCATAGCGAAGCCTCCAGCCACTGCCAACCACCCTCCACCGCTGCCTAGACCGGCCGGTGAGGGACTGAGTCGGGTGGCCGCCGGGCGCGGGGACACACGTGGTGGCGCCGAAGGGGCGGGGGATCGGCCCTTTGTGATGTCACCCGGGAGGAGGCCGGGCTCTTTGTGCGATCAGCACCGGGAAGGCGTTCCAGGTCGAGCGGGGAGGGAGAGGGTGCCCCTTGGCGTTGGCTGAAGGAACTGCAGCTGCTTTTTGACCCGGGGAAACCGCGGCGAAGGTATGCCCACCCCTGGCCCAAATTTACTTGTTTTTTCTAAGACGATTCTAAGTAAATTATTTCTGCGACAGGCGCCCATCTGTGGTTTTTGACGCAGTGATTAAAAACAGCCAAGCACCCTAGAACACGTAGATGAACTGCGTGCCAAAAATATACCAGTGAGTTGGTTCTCAAACCTGGCTGCGTTTTCGAATCACCTGAAGAGTTGAAAACACATGTATGCATGCCTGATCCCACCCCAGAGATTCTGATTTAATCGAAAATAGGGTGTGGCCCGAGCATTGGGATTTTTATAGGTTCGCCAGGTCATTTTACTCTGGAGCAAACTCCGAAAACCTCTGGGCTGATGAGCACAGTTAAGGAAACCCAGACTAAGAGTTCCAGACTCAGAGTCTGTGGAGTTGGGTCCGTGGGTGGTCTTTGTGAGGCCTTGGAAATCCTTGAGATGTGTGGGCAGGTGCATCTTTCTAATTAAAGGATCCAGTGTTTTGAATCAGATTATCACCGAGATGAAAAACATTTCTTCCCCCCCCCCCCCAAAAAAAAGTGTTAACATTTTGTAGTTGAGTTTCAAATGCCGTTGTGGGCGGGTAGAAAGGAAGTTAGTTAGCACAGTGCTTCAGAAGTAGGAACAGCCAGAACGTTATCTTGGATAGTTAACATCTACATTTCTGAATGTGAGATATGACCCAGCATCCCTTTCTTTGGAGGGAGTCCATCCCCTGACTGTGACCGCCTTGTCTGGTACCATGGTGTCCATCGTCTAGATACTGACTGCTCATAGAATACTGTATTGAACCTGCCACTTTCACTCTGTCGTCCTCATTTGTGAGCCCTGTGGTGCTGGGCTTGTTCCAGCTTTCCTTGACCCCTTCTAGTTCAAGGTACACACTTTCTCAGTCACCTGCTTCAAGACTCCCAGTACCCCTGAAGATAACCTATTAAAACAGAGGTGTGAACTATTCATTTTTTGATTGACATATTTGTGCTTTGCCCATTGTTCTGTGCTTGCTTGGAAGATGATAAAAAGATAGATAGATAGATAGATAGATAGATAGATAATAGATTCATTCCAATCTCTTATTTCAGACATCTATCAGTAAAGAAAAGGATTATCCATAAATATTAAAGGGGGGGACCATAATGTCTAACCTCTGGTTAAATTAAAAGAATGGGTAGAAAATATTACCACTCAATATGTAGTTTGGGGAGAGGGTAATGTTTGGATTTGAATGTCTCTAGCTATTTCCAGAAAGTTCAAGAGAGTGAGGGTTATTTATTGTGTCTCCATATATAATGGTTTCAACTATTTCTTTAAAAACTCAAAGGACTGGTCAATATCATCATGTTTTTTTAAAAAGTTACATGGGTGTAAAAAAATGGGGGTGGATGGGTGAGAGTGACAGCCCTTGTTTGTTAGCTAGTTCATTTAACTCCTCACAACTAAACCTACCTTGCTCAAAGCCGGAGCTGATTGATTTGCTTCATGAACTTGGGCAAATTTCGGGTTTAGGTTTTGGGTTACTATGCAGGTGTAAGGAGTCCTGTCTTAACTGTCTCTCTTCTTAAAAGAAGTTTGAATTGTGATTTCACCACTCACAAGTTTCACCATTTCCCCCGGTGTGGTATTGATCACATCAAGTTGAAATTAAATATCCATTTTGAGGGATGAAAACTTCACTCAATCCTGTTTTCTACTAACATTTAAGTAAATGTCCCTCTATAGGAGTCATAAGTGGGTTATGGATAATTTGAATCTAAGTGGGGTGTGAAACTGTTACTTTGAATTCAAATATATGAATGATCTTATTTCACTCCGTAAAAATTCTTCAACTATTGATTAACTCGTTGCCACATTTTCAGTGTGGTCACTCAGATATGTTTATTTTCTGGGAAAGGATGGAAATCCAGTAACCCATAAGGATTAGCTTTGTCGTATTTCTGCCACATCACCCTCCAACTCCCATCTCCTTATACACCTCCCAGCTTTGGGCTTTTTTTTCACATTTCTGCCATTGCTACACATTTCTTCTAGGCTTCCAGTTTCAAAATCATTGTTGCTTCTTTTCCCTCTGTTAGCACATTTCCAGTCAATCTGCTTCTTCTATCCTCCCATATATTTTTTTTTCCATTTTCTTTGTCTTGCTAGCTAAATCCGGATTACATATTTGGACGCTGGAGAAATCACCAAAACTACCATCTTGCCTCGAGTTTTGCCTTAAACTGTTATTTATCCTGCACACTTGGGGCGGTTCTAATAAAATTCCAGTTTTCAAAAAGGTGAGCATGCCCAAAAATGCGAGCACCCAGTTTTTATCATGAAAATAGAAGTGGGCTGCATCCTGTGTAGTGTATGGCCAATATCCTGAGCTGATCCTCGGTGAAGGAAAGGCAGGAATTGACAGGAATAGGTGTGAGCACGTGGAAGGTACAAGAATCCAAGGAAGCCAGGCTCAGAGAAAGAGCAGGAAACTTGTCTAAGCAACAGCAAGATTGTTTCATTGCAACATGTATCAAGTATCTGTTCTGTGTCAGGCACTGTTGGGTACTGCAAAAAACAATACTAAGTGATCCTGTCCGAGGCGTTCACAGTCTCCAGGAGAAATAATAGTATAGCAGGTGTGGGTGGTAAAGATTGCTTTGTACCCCCATTACAGATGCACACCTACTGCAGGGGTCACGCGGCTGCCCACAGTAAGAGTCGACCTTTCCCAGCCTACAGCGCTCCTAAGCGTGCACGTGTCTCACATTTCAGCGAAGCAGAATTGTCCCGTGCATCTTCTGAAAAACATTCCCATTGGCTAGAACTTATTCATCACCCCTCCCCTTCAAACTTCACTAAAACCTGCTAATCCTATCTCAGTCAAGCCTGATCTGGTTCCACATCGAAAATTTCCCCCTTGCTCCTCCTCTGTAAACCTTCTGCCTCTTGCCTAGGGGGTTATGCAAACCTCCTGATTGCCTCTCTGCCTCTAGTTTTGCCTGGACCCCCTCGGTTCTGCAATAAATCTCTTCTTCACACCCTAAGGAAAAGGAGCTTGGTAGAACCCAAATCTGATCATGCCCTTCCCTTGCCGAAAGCCCAACAAAGAACCCTCATTAGGCTCAATTTGAAGTTCAGAGTCCTAATAAAACCATTCACATTCTGAACTCTGCTTCTGATTCAACTGTCACCACTGCTACAAGAGTGAGTAAACAGGCACAAATATGGCACACAGAGCTTTTACGTCCTATATCCAGCTCAGATTTCCATCCCCGATGCTACCAGTCCCTACGAATCCCAAGGTCTACATACTAATCCCATTAGATCATTGTGTTTCCTGACTACCTTGTCCCTGTGATTCTTCCAGACCTTTGTTAGGTGGTGTTTTCATTTCCCCTCCTCCGCTTTTGAATTCCTGTGAATCCACTCTTTAAGACCAACCTCAAACGGTACTTCATCTAAGAAGCCTTCTGTAATGTCCTCTTTTCACCTTCTCTACCTTCATTTGAAAGATTTAGTTATTCCTTCCTTTCATTTTTTTTTTCCCCAGGCAGCTTTGTTATAGCATGTATGACATTATATAGTTAGCTTACTTCTCTGTGTCCCCAGCCAGATATTGAGCTCTTTGGGGCCAAAGTTGATATCTTAATCATCTTCATATCTCCATAGTCAAGGTTCAAGATATTTACCTGCCTCAGTAAATATGTGTTGAGCGAAACAAACTTGGAAAAATTTGACAAGCAGCAGAGGAGTTAACATACCAGATTGTACGTTTCCTTTTTCCAAGCCTTAATTTAAACATCTTGAGTTGTGTTATTCAACAACAGGCTTAATCTTGTATATTACTAAAGGGCCGCGTCCCACACTTGGGTTAAACATATTGTCCGCAGACTCTGTTTCCTTCAAAAATTCATTTTCGAACTTGCTGTGCTTTGGCCTAAGAAGGAATATCAGCCATTCAGCAACAGATTGCAAGATTAAGTGCATGAGCATGAGTTTGATCAAGTCTCCATGGTGACATTCTACAAAGAAGACACTCTTGGATAAGATCAAATGGGAATAGAATTGCAAAGCAGGCACAGTTCCAGAAGCTTCCTTGTCTCTTGGAGGACAAGAGAAGGATGATTTGGAAAATAAAATAGACAGCCCTCTGAAGGGACGACACCTTTGTCTCACTCCGAAGAGCAGGGAGGTGACTAAATTAGTTCCCTTCCCCGAAGGAGAGAATCTGTAGAGCTGGGAATAGTGGGGCTCACCTTGAAATGCCCATCATCCATGAACTTTAGGGTTCCCCACCGGTAATGTTTTCATTTTGCCATAAGCTTTTTCACTCAGGGCCCTAAATAATTTTTCCCTTCATGTGAGAGTTGATGAGAAAGTTTAATAATTTTATATATAATACTTAATTTTTTAATTTATGTATTTATAAATATATCATTATGTAATTTTATATAATAATTTCATGTATGATATATTTATATTTTTATATATAACATTTAATAGTTTAATTGAAAGACAGTGGGTTTGAGGAGTGACCAGATAATGGGATCAAATCTCTGTTACACCACTTACTAACTGGGTGGGTATGAGAAAGTCCCTTAACCTGTGTGAGCTGCTCCATGTGTAAGACGTGAGAACTATCTCACAGTGGTGATATGAGGAATAAATGGAATAAAATATGTAAAATTCCCAGCACAGTGCCTGTCCTTTCGTTTGTACTCAATAAATCCACTCCTCTTCTCCAGTTCCCTTTTGAGAGGACAGTATTTTATAAACTACTCTAACTACAGAAAGGCTGGAAAGTGTAATATTTCTTCCTAGACACGTTAGAATTTGGGGTTGGGACAAATAGGAAAATTGCTTACTCTTTTAGGATGCAAAGTGGTGTCAAGAAAGGTGCAACGGGGGACGCCTGGGTGACTCAGTCGGTTGAGTGTCCAATTTTGGCTCAGGTCATGATCTCGCGGTCCGTGAGTTCAAGCCCCGCATCGGGCTCTGTGCGGACAGCTCAGAGCCTGGAGCCTGTTTTGGATTCTGTGTCTCCCTCTCTCTCTGCCCCTCCCCTGTTCATGCTCTGTCTCTCTCTGTCTCAAAAATAAATAAAACGTTAAAAAAAATTAAAAAAAAAATAAAGGTGCAACGGGACTTCTGGTTTCTGGTCTTGGCTCTGGCAGTAGCCAGCTGTGTGAATTTGGACAATTCACTGCATTCCTCTGCATCTGTTTGGGTTTGTTTAAGCTTCCTGGTGTGCAAACTGGTAAATATGAACTAAGTAATCATTTATGATTCTTTCTACTACTAGGGTCCTAATTGGCTCCCGTAGCATACTTTCTCCTGGCCAAGAGGGGTTCAAGTTCTTTAAAATCAGAAGAGAAGATTGACGAAGAGAGGATTGGGGGAGGAGGAAGTCGAAGCAGATGCAGGGAGGGGTGCGAGAAGCATGGAGCCCAACTAGCTTCTGTTCAGGGTTCACGTTCAACATGCTCGTCCAAGTTGGCAATTTTCAAGTCATTGGCTTCTCCCCTTTCCTCACTTGCTCCCTCTGATGGACCTTTCATCCGCTCAGTGACTCAGTAGTTACGGTGGACATTCTCTGGCTTGGTCCTCACCACTCGGTGGCAATCAGCCTTTTTTCTTTTACTCCTGTTTCCCTCCAATCTTCTCTTTCCCACCTGGGCCCCTTGGCCCTCATCGGATCACCTTGATGTAATGTGAGCTTCCTCTGCTCCCTTCTTCCCAAGCCTGAATCATTCTCTACCCTCCCCTCCTTTTCTTTCTTTACTTCCATTTCAGTGCTTGAAGCACCTGTCCTTGGCTAGGCTGACACTTCCTTTTAGGATCTTGACTTCACCGCTTCTGCCTCTAAAATCACAACTCCTTCTCGCCCTGCCTCTAGAAAATCTCTCTTTTCTGGTTTTCCCATCCCTATAATATCCAGAGACCTTCATCCTTAAATATGTAAACCAGTAAGTAAATGAACACATAAACAAATAAAGAAAACCCGTACACTTCTCCATTTCTTTCCTAAATCAACCAACACCTCTTTTTTGCAAGGACTTGGCGGGGGGGCTGTTTTTTGTTGGTTTGTTTTGTTTTAGTGGCACCACATTTTTCTCATCCACAGCTCTGGATTCCCAAACCATCCCTGAGTCTTCCTTTTCTTTGCCTTCTCTCTCCCACCTCCCAACCCTTGCGTCTACTTTGCTGCTAAGACCTGTGCTTTAGCAAAGTCTCGCGTGTCTTTGTATGTCTTTCCATTTCTCTCTATAATCAATCTCATTGAAGTTGTTAACATCTCTGCTTAGCTGAATTCATTAGTTTGATGACTGGGCTCCTGGTCTTTAGCTCATCTCCCCTAACACTGACACACCAAGGCCAAATTTGCTTCCTAAATCACAGGTTTGATCATTCCTGCCGAAGAACACTCAATGGTTCCCCATTGGTTGAAAAGTGAAGCATGAAAATTTCGTTTTGGACTTCAAAGTCTCTACAGTATGGCTTCATCCTCCCTTTTCTGTATCATCTTCTTCCACTCTCTTAGCTATAGAGAATAAAAACTTTTCATCATTCCTAGCACACACCGTGCATTTTCCTAAGTGATTTTGTGTCGTCCGTTTTCTCTGCATGCGGTCTCTACCAGTTGAAATCTCAGTCAAGACTCACCTTGATATTTCACCTCTCTTATTTAGTTCCATTCAATTCAGCAAACATTTACTGAGGACTGTGTTCAATGCGCTAGGCTAGGCAATGTAAGTCATACAATGGTGAATGAAGGTGACTTCTGCCTTTAGGGGCTGGCAATATTATTGAGAGACATGATGTTGGAAACATACAAATGGCATTCAGATTTTCACACTCTGCCTTAAATGCCTAGCTAGGGCCTGGCACCCAGATGATGTGATGCATGTTTGCTGAATGACTAAACGATTAAGCGTTCTGTGAGATGCAAACATAGTGCAGTAGTAGAGTATAGGAAGCAAAGATTCATTTCCACTGGGAGCACATCTGAGAAGACCTCAAGAGTGAGATTGCCAGGAGAGGGAGGCCCTGCAGTGTAGTGGTTAAGATCATCGGCACCACACAAAGTTGGATTCGATGCTGTTGTTCTGAAGTCTGCTTGCTTGTCAAAGGGAGCCAAGGGAGTCAGAAGGAGGCCAGCAGCCTTCTCTGTCCTGAAGATTCCCACCTTGCTTCTGGGCCGGCCCTCTCTACAGAGTCCTTTCCAGCATCTTTTCTCAGCTTCCCTGCCCTTCCCCAAACCTTTCTAAGGTCTCTCCCAAGAGAACCCCACGTTATTTTGCATGGAAAAACCTACACATCGTAGGGAAGAAATATTTTGCTTTTCACATCCAGCCCTTTGGCTTTCTGTGTCTTGACACGGAGAACCTTGCCTTGCAATTAGGCATTTTGCAAAGCAAACAGCAGCTTTCCCCTTTTGCCAACTTCAAATGAAGAAACCTGATTCCATTTATGATGAGAGCAAGGAGAGGGTTTGGGGCACTGTAATCAGAGTAACACTAACCGTCAGCAGCATGTATTGAACATTTACCATATACCAGGCACCATATAAGCCATTCACGTATATTATTTTGTTTGATCCATACAACGGGGTACGTATTATTAGAATCATCATCTCCCTTGCACAGGTGGGCAAACGGAGTCTTCCCGAGGTTTTGTAATTTGCCTGTGGTCACACACCCAGTCATTGGCGAAGATAGGATTTGAACCCAAGTCTTGTGGCTTCCTAGCTCACCTGCTCAGCCAATATACAGATTCTCTCACAACGGTAGGTTGTTGGTTGTAGACGATCCCTTGGGAAAGGAGCACCTCTCTTAAGCCATTCTCTCAGCTTTTGTAAATGGTAAAGGCAGCATTAAAAGCCTCTGACAAATGGACAATTTCATCAGCAAGAGAAAACTGGATCCAGAGTCATTTAAGCAATGGAAATTTAGGTAATATGATCTCATATTCCAATTCACCACCTCACACACCCTGCCTCACCCCTTCAAAGGCCTTTGGGGTTTTCTGGATGATTGGTCTTTGCTGCCCTGCATGCAGCAACTGATCTCAGGGAAAGGGATTTTTTTTTTTTTCTTGAGAGGAAACTTCCCCTTCTGATTAAATTTTTTTTGCTTTTATTCCTCACAGCACTTACTAGGTAGAGGGTTCTTACAGAGAGTGCCCCCCACAGGTCTTAGTGCAGTTTCAAACTTCAACGCTTGCAGAAGTCTATGTTGCAAACTTAACCAAAAAAACATTCCGAAGTTTCATTTTTAAACTTTGTACTGTGACTACATTTTTTAGTCTTTGGAATAATACACATTTAATTTGATTTTTGGACCTAACTGAAAATGGCAAACATTGACCAGAACACACACAAAAAAATTAAAATAAAGCAGTGATTATTCAGAATTCACCAAATTGCATAAAGGTAAAATCATTGAAATAACACTTTCAACCAATTCGTTATTGTTTGTAACACATACGTTTTTCCAGCAATTAAATCTTAAAACCACAGTAAGGTATGGGGACATCCTATACATATTATGCCTTAGGCTCAGTTGAAGTCATTTGCTTGAATCCGAAATCATTTCCCAAGCAACGTGGACAACCAGAATGTGCTTGGAAAAATAATCATTTCACTGAAATATCTAAAGTACTTAAAGAGCTTAGGTTAACCAAAAATGTTGTCACTGCACAGTTTTCAGCCATCCATCTGCACAGCACTAAAACTAATGCTACATAAAGAATTCATAATGATGAGCACAAGGGACATTTGTATTGTAAAGTAGTTTATTTCTAGAAATGATTTATGAACAGTGTTACTTGAAAACCCATCCTCCTTACACGTCCACGAATCAGTTAAACTCTGTCTTTAACACAGAGCTGTTTACTATTTTAAAAAGTAAAGGGTTGTAGGGGCGCCTGGGTGGCTCAGTTGGTTGAGCGTCGGACTTTGGCTCAGGTCATGATCTCATGCTTTGTGGATTCCAGCCCCGAGTCGGGCTCTGTGCTGACAGCTCCAGAGCCTGGAGCCTGCTTCGGATTCTGTGTCTCCCTCCCTCTCTCTCTGTCTGCCCCTTCCCCGCTCATGCTCTCTCTCTTTCTCTCTCTGTCTCTCTCAAAAATAAACAAAAAAAAGGGGGGGTTGCAAATGACTGTATTGGTTGCTAAGTTGCTGTCTTACACAATTTTTCTCTTTGAAGTGATTGTAAAAATGAGTTTCATGTTAAGGCATTAAATTATTGTTTCCGTAAAAAAAAATAATTTATCTGTTTACGAGCCATGAAAAAAATAACCACACCCTCATTTCTCTTGCTTCTTTTTCAAATTCTTCTGTCAGTGAGCTGTGACGGAAGGATATGGAAGGCAGAGGACGGAACTGAAGGATGGAGAGGCAGGGTTCAGGGATAGAGTGTTATCTCTGTAGAGCTCTGAGAAGGTTATAACTTGAAATGTCATGGGTCAGCAACTTTAGCTTGAGGGAATACTATATGCCAGATATTTTCACAGATATCATCTCATATGAATCCTATGAGGTAAAAATCCTTAACCATATTTTACAGATGAAGAAACAAATTACCAGAGAGACAAGCAACTGGTCCAAGCTCACATAGCCAAGTGATGACGCTACAGTCCTTCCCAGCCCTTTGGGACAGGGACAAAGACACAGTTTGAGAAATGCAGTGCTATCCAGCTAAGGATCAGCTGAGATCAGAGAAGAATCTGAGCTCTGTCTCTCCCTGACTGGTTGACCCCTTGCTGAAGACAGGTCTCCAAATTCACAATGTACATTGCCCCCAGCCATTATATATCCAAAGTATTCAGATTTTTACTTTCTCGTCAATACCTTTACTATCTATTCATTTCAAACATTGGTTAATCGTCCACTATGGGCCAGCCATTTTTCTAAGTTCTGGGTAACCGACAGCAAACAAAACAGACACTTACCCCTGCCTTCTTGGAACTTACCAAGAAGCAGATAAAAATAAATACTTAAGTTATTTTTAGGGGCTGAATTGTGTCCCTCCCACCCTCCCCCCAACTTATATGTTAAAGTCCTAATCCCCAGTATCTCAGAACATGACTATATTTGGAGATGGGGTATTTTAAGAGGCATGTAAGGTAAAATGAAAGCATTGGAGTGAGCCCTACTCCCACATGACTAACGTCTTTAAAAGAAAAGGAGAGGGGCGCCTGGGTGGCGCAGTCGGTTAAGCGTCCGACTTCAGCCAGGTCACGATCTCGCAGTCTGTGAGTTCAAGCCCCGCCTCAGGCTCTGGGCTGATGGCTCAGAGCCTGGAGCCTGTTTCCGATTCTGTGTCTCCCTCTCTCTGTGCCCCTCCCCCGTTCATGCTCTGTCTCTCTCTGTCCCAAAAATAAATAAATGTTGAAAAAAAAATTGAGGACACGACACGTACAGAGGGAAGACTGTGTGTAAACGCAGGGAGACGGCCGCCGTTTAAAGCCAAAGAGAGAGAGAGCTCAGAATCGACCGGCCCCGTGGACACCCTGACCTCTTATTTCCGGCCTCCAGAACTGAGAAAATAAATTTCTGTTGTTAAGCCACCCAGTCTGTGGTACTTTGTTACAGCAGCTCCAACATACTGATATAGTTACACGGTATGATAGTGACAAGGCAGAGCAGAGAAAGATTGCAATCTCTAAAGGAGGTGATCAAGGAAGACCATACTTGCATAAAGATCTGACTCAAAGGGAGGGAGTGGGGGAGGGAGCCAAGCAGGTGTCTGGGAGAAGCAACACCCGCGGTAGCCCTGGCAGGAATGTCCCCATTGTTCTGGAGGAATCCCGAGAAAGCCAAGTGTTGCAGAGCTGCTAGAGAGAGCTCAGAGAGAAAAGAGGGACAGGACTGTGATAAAACATTGGCTTTTTCCCGGTGAATCCAGAAGCCATGAGCAGAGTTTCATGATCTGATGTGTGTTTGTCCAAATCGGCCTGGCTGTTGTGCTGAGGACAGACCGTGGGGGAGCTGGGATACCAGTTAGGAGGTTACTGAAATAACCAGACTAGAAAGGGCAGTAGCTTGGACCCGGGCTGGCATCAAAAGTGCCAACTGTGTCCCACATCCTCATATCTTCTGTAGCTATAAAAACCTCAAGCACAGGGAGAAAGGACAGTTAGGTGATTTGGTTCTAACTCAGTCTCTTTTTATGCATGGATGTCTGCACTGCATTATGGCCATTGTATTTCCGTAAGATTATATGTGAATGTAGCTAGAGTGCAAACCACTTGGAAGTAGAGACTTTCCTTGCTCATCTTCGTATCATCTCATGGCACCTGGAACAATGCTTTCTGTACAGAAGCTTGAAAAACTTTTGCTTATTTAACCAACTCAAGATTAGCAGTATATCTAATCTTTTTTCTGGACTACATTACTTGACTTGATATAAAAATATGTTTGCAGGGGCGCCTGGGTGGCGCAGTCTGTTAAGCGTCCGACTTCAGCCAGGTCACGATCTCGCGGTCCGTGAGTTCGAACCCCGCGTCGGGCTCTGGGCTGATGGCTCGGAGCCTGGAGCCTGTTTCCGATTCTGTGTCTCCCTCTCTCTGTGCCCCTCCCCCGTTCATGCTCTGTCTCTCTCTGTCCCAAAAATAAATAAACGTTGAAAAAAAAAATATGTTTGCAAAACTTGCCCTTCAGGAATTTATATTCTGAAAGGGGGAGAGGGGAGGAGAGAGAAAGAAAGTGGTGGGGAAGGAAAGAGGAAAAATTATGTAGGCTTTTCCTGCCTTGTTTTCTTCCTTCCTTTCTTTTTTTTCTTCCTTCCTTTTCTTCTTCTCCTCCTCCCTCTCCTTGTTATTGCTTTGAGTTTGGTATGACACCCATTATAAACGCTGACACGTTTCCTTAGAAAAATGTCAGCATTTTTATTAAATTCTTTTGGTATGTTTGTACTTTCTAAGTATCTTTGGAATGTCATACAGCTCCTTAAAGAATCAGAAAGAAAAGGTGGAGAGAGGAAGGGAGGAAGGAAAGTTAAAAAGAACTGAGAATGGGCCTTACCTACACGTTAGGCAACTTGCTAGACATAGCTGTTAGTTAATCCATGCATTTGTAAGCCACATATTCTTATCCACATTTACACAAGAAAAACTCCTGTAGGAAGAAATGTAACTATGTACCTAAAGTTATACAGTTGTTAAGTTCCAGAATTAAGACTTGAACCCAGGCCTGCAAACCTACTCTTTGAACTCTTTTTAGAAATATATCAGAGTCCAGGTGCCTGAATGGCTCAGTCGGTTAAGCGTCCGACTTCGGCTCAGATCATCATCTCTCCGTTCAGAGTTCAAGCCCTGCATTAGGCTCTGTGCTAACAGCTCAGAGCCTGAAGCCTGTTTCAGATTCTGTGTCTCCCTCTCTCTCTGCCCCTCCCCTGCTCACACTTTGTCTCTCTCTCTCTCTTTCAAAAAGAAACTTAAAAATATATATGTAACAGAGTCATGAGATCTGTCAAAAACAAAAAAGTTACATTTTGTTTTTGTTATAATTGTTATTATGAATATTTGGTTTCACCTTTTCAGTCCTCAATTTTGACCAGTGTAATTTTAAATTACAATTTTAAAACCTGGGGCACAAATATATACAGACATCTATTGCATTTCTGTAACAAACTATCAGAGAGAAATTAAAGGAAAAAATTCCATTTGTAATGGTATCAAAAAGAATAAAATACTTAGAAATACTGGAAGCTGTAAGACATTGATGAAAGAAACCGAAGACAGAAATAAATAGGAAGATATTCATGCTCATGGATTAGAAGAATTAATATTGTTAAAATGTCTACACTACTGAAAGCAATCTACAGATTCAATGCAATTGCTCTCAAAATTCCAACAACATTATCACAAAAATAGAACAATCCTAAAGTTTGTATGGAATCACGAAAGACCCTGAATAGCCAAAGCAAGACTTTGAAGACAGGAACAAAGCTGGAAGCATTACACTCCCTGATTGCAAACACTATTACAAAACTCTAGTGATTGAAACAAAAACAGATACATAGATCAATGGAAGAGAATAGAGGGTCAGAAATATGCCCATGCATGTATGGTCAACTAATTCACGATAGAGAAGGTAAGAACGTACAATGGGGAAAGGACAGGCTCTTCAGTAAATGGGTTTCCGGAAACTGAATCGCCACAGGCAAAAGAATGAAATTGGACCCCTACCTTACCCATACGCAAAAATTAGCTCCATAAAAGTGGATCGAAGACTCGAATGCAAGACGTGAAACCAGAAAACATCTTGAACCAAACAGGCACGAAGCTCCTTGATGTTGCTTTTGGCGATGACTTTTTGGATGTGACACCAACACAAAGGCAACCTACCAAATGGAAAATATTTGCAAATGATATATCTGATAAGGGGCTAACATTCAAAAATACATAAAGAACTCCTACAACTCACTAACAAAAACAAAAAATAATCCAATTAGAAGATGGGCAGAGAAGGGCTCCTGGGTGGCTCAGTTGGTTAACTGTCCAACTTCCACTCAGGTCATGATCTCATGGTTTGTGGGTTCGAGCCCCACTTCAGGCTCTGTGCTGACAGCCTGGAGCCTGGAGCCTGCTTTGGATTCTGTGTCTCCCTCTATCCCTGCCCCTCCCTCACTCACACAGCCTTTCTCTCTCTCTCTCTCTCTTTCTCTCTCTCTCTCTCTCTCAAAAATAAATAAACATTAAAAAATTATATATAAAAAAAAAAAAAGACAAGAG
The DNA here is from genome assembly GCF_022837055.1 of Prionailurus viverrinus. Classification (NCBI taxonomy): domain Eukaryota; kingdom Metazoa; phylum Chordata; class Mammalia; order Carnivora; family Felidae; genus Prionailurus; species Prionailurus viverrinus. The sequence continues at coordinate 45,124,067 of NC_062565.1, forward strand.
GGAACAAGTGTTGGTCAGGATGTGGAAAAAAGGGAACCATCATGCACTGTTGGTGGGAATGTAACTTGATGCAGCCGCTGTGGAAAAGCCAATACAGTGCTCCTCAAAATATTGAAAATAGACTTATGTCACAAGGCACCAAAGGTGCTAAGAAAACATAAGGGACAAGGTCATGGTGTCTAACTCTTTGCTCCCATATCATTTGCAGATTGTTTTAACATTGGAAGAGATTTGAGATTAGATCAAGGATTTAAAATGAATGTTCCTTTGGCTGTTCTCCTTTTTTTAATTTCTTACAGCAACACTGTTCAGAATGTCTGTCTTTACGTAGCTATGGTCCTAGTTCCTACGATAACCTATGGAACGACATAAAATCAATAAAACCTTGATGATTCTTCAAGCAAACAAGCGAAAAGCAAAAGCCTAACGCCCATTTTCCCTCCTCCACATCCTCAAAGGTGAGCTCCCCAGCCTTCGGACATTTCAGCTGCAGGACGCAGACAGGACTGTGCCACCGCTGGTGGGGACAGTCAAGGACATCCACTCTAGCCCCTGGATTGGGAAGAAAGCATTAGCAGCAATGGTGTGGAAGTCGATTTCTTAGGGGGGATCAGACTTCTCTCCCTGGCTCTATTTTGTTTCTTTACCCTTGCTTCAGTATGCTCTCAACTTGTCCTTCTAAGCTCCCACCTCCTCTCTGACCTCCCCCTGGCACCTTCTACGCTTTCGGGACCCTCTTCACCCCGTAGGCCAAACGTGCAAATCACGTAACAAAGGAAATCATAGGAGAGGTCAACAAAACTAGACAATGGAGGAGAAAGCAACATTTCTTTTCAAATAGAGCAGAAAGAAGAAAATCCTCTAAAAAATCTTGACATGTGGTGGTGACTCATATATTGGAGTTTGGGAAGAGATGTGTCACTTCGGCTCTCACAGAAAGGTAGAGCTGGTCCAATGCAGAGGCGGAGATCTTGAGAAGCAGTGACTTGCCCGAGGGGAGGTACGCAAGAGTCAAGGGCGAATACCGGAGGCTGTGATCGGGTATGCCTCCAGGGCATCCAAGAGGACTTCCCAGGAGAAGTGACAGACAACAGGGCTCTGCTGAAGGCAGCACAGCTCTTCAGTTGAGAGGAGGAGAGGGGCACCTGTCTCCCTGACCAGAGGAGAGGCTGAAGACATAAAATCCTCCGAGAAGACCCTCCCTGGAGACCGTCCCAGCTTCATCCACCACTCCTGTCCATGCCACACTCACTTTCGTGCTGTTCCTCAAACTCACCAAGCAAATCCTGCCTCAGGGGTTTTACACTTGCTGTTCTCCTTGCCTGCCCATCTCTTTGTGAACTCCCTGGCTGCATCCTGGGCTCACAGGCCACCTCCTCAGAGAAGTTCTAATTCCTCTTTCTGAAATAGCAATCCCTTGGAGTGCCCGGGTAGCTCAGTCTGTTGAGCATCTGACTTTTCACTTGGGCTCATGTCATGACCCCAGGGTCTTGGGATCAAGCCCCACGTGGTACTCTGTGCTGAGTGCAGAGCTGGCTTGGGATTCTCTCTCTCCCTCTGCTCCTCTCCTGCTCGTGCTGTCTCTCTCTCTCTCTCTCTCTCTCTCTCTCTCTCAAATAATAATTTTAAAAAGAACTTAAAATAGCAAGCCCTGTTATTCCCCATCCTCTTCCCTGTTTTATTTTTATCGGCATTTTGCTCCAACTGGCATTATTTTTTTATCTTTATGTGTATCTTTATTTGTATCCTTATCTCTATCTCATTTCCTGTCTCCCCCATAAGAATGTAAGCCCTGTACTTACATGACCTTTTCCCCAAGCTTCTTAGCAGACCTGGAAAGATTCCCTTCTTTTGAGTTAGCCACACAACTTTCCCTCTGCGGTAGAATTTCATCACCGAGAGGGCGTCACATAAAAACTCTTCACTGTCAGGGCAAATGTTCCTCACAATTCACTTTTTAATCCAGTTGCATTGTCTTATCTCTATTTAACATCATCTACCTTTTTTCCCCTCTCCTTTACTAATTATCTCAAACTGAATCATTCTACCTCTCCCTCTACCCCAGTCTGTGCCCCGGGATATGTCAAGAGCTCTGCCATAATGCTGAGGGCCCACTTCAGATTTGGGGTAAAAAATATTAGGCAGGACCTGCTGGCAAAATTGCATTTTTCTCCAGACTCATTTTGCTGCTTGGAGAAGTTGAGTTAACCAGGGATGAGGCTTACGACAGAGATGAGAGCAAGGGTGTTGAGAGAGTATACAATGGAGCCTCACAGACCGTCCAGGAATCTACACTGGGGAAGTGGGGAGATGGGGACAGATGACGGAAGGTTGTGGTGGGCCGAATAATCTCCCCCTCCCCCCCACCAAAATATCCACATCCTAAGTCCCAGGACCTGTGACTATTGCCTTATATTGCAAAAGAGACTGTGCAGACAGAAGTGAGGCATCTTTAGATGGGGATATTATCCTGGGTTATCCAGTGGGTCATAAATGTAATCACTAGCATTCTTATAAGAGGAAAGCAAGAGGTCAAAGAAACAAGAAGGCAATGTGATGACAGAAGCAGAGATTGGAGTGATGCGCTCGGAAGATGGAGCAAGGCCACGAGCCCAGGAACGAAGATTGCTTCTAGAAGCTGAAAAGGCCAGGGGAACAGATTGTCCCTGCCCCACCACAGCCTCCACGAGGAACCAGTCCTGTTGACATTTGATTTCAACATTCTGACTTCAGAAGTGTAAGAGAATAAATGTGCGTTGTTTGAACCCCACCTCCGGAAAGGAAGAAAGGAAGAAAGAAAGAAAGAAAGAAAGAAAGAAAGAAAGAAAGAAAGAAAAAAGAAAAAGAAAGAGAATTCTGCCTTAGGGCTGCTTGAGCACTGATAACTCCCAGGGTGTCCCCTGAGTTCAGTCAGGAAGCCAGTCTTCTTGAATCTCCATCACCATCCATATAATTAGCGTCTTTGGGCTCAACATTGCTACCCCCCATGGCAACGTGCTCAGGTTTACTGAGCAACTGACCTTATACCAGGTTCTTCGATAACTATTTTACATGCATTATCTAATGCCATATTTATGATAGCCCTATATGGAAGGTACCTTAATCACCCTTAATTTTATTTGGGCTTCGTTGGAGGCTGTGACTGTTGCAGTTTGGATTTCTGCTGAGCTGGGAACTTAATAAATAGAACCCTGACCTTGAACCTGGATCACAGCTACCCCAACCTTGGGATGGTTTTGTCGGCTGTTTAGCCGAGCAAACTAAGGTATTTCATTCTGAGACATTCAGTTTCCAGAGATGAAGACAGGCACGTGTTTGGGGGCCATTATTCAACCACCACATCAGGAAATGCAGATCAACCCAACCTCAGACCGATAGCCCGAGTCCCTCCCTTCAAACCTGGCTTTAGATTCCACATCTTGTCTCACTATCCACCCTGTACCACCGCTGCAATTGGCCAAATTCACGAGAAATTCAACAATAACTAGTTACGCAATGCCCTAACACGAGCCGGTCACCGCGTTAAGCTCCAGGAATTCCAGATCACATGTGGTACACCCAGAACCTGCTCTCCCGTCATGGATGGGAAGCAGAGGAAAAAAACAAGTAACAGTAACAGAGCAATAAGTAAAAAAAAAAAAAAAAAAAAAAAAAAATTGCAAATTTTAGCAAGTTCTAAAAAGTAGCAACATTTTGTGACATGGTCAGGTAAGAAATCTCTGAGGAACGTTTAAAACTGAATCCTAAAGGAAAAGAAAGAGCTAGGTCATGGAAAGAGTGTGGAGAAGGGGCACCGGGATGGCTCAGTCAGTTAAGCATCTGACTCTTGATTTCAGCTCAGGTTATGATCTCACAGGTTCGTGGGTTGAGCCCTGAGTTGGACTCTGCCCTCTCAGAGCCTGGAATATTTGGGATTCTCTCTCTCTCCCTCTCTCTGCCTCTCCCCTGCATGTTTTCTTACCACCCCCTCTCCGTCTCAAAAAGAGTGTGGAGAGGAATATCCTAGACATAGGGAAAAGGCATAATTAAGACTTTTTAGAGAGTCTGGCATGGTTGAGCCACAGAAGGACGTTAAGCAAGGGAAGAGCGTCACAAGATGGCTGCAAAAGCAGTCTGGGGACAGATGGTGTGGATAGCGTAGGCCCTGGATACCATTCTAAGAGTAGTCAGAAGTCCATCGTGGGGCACCTGGGTGGTTCAGTCGGTTAAGCATCCGACTTCGGCTCAGGTCATGATCTTGCAGTTCATGGGTTCAAGCCCCGTGTTGGGCTCTGTGCTGACCCCTCAGAGCCTGGAGCCTGCTTTGGATTCTGTGTCTCCCTCTCTCTCTGCCCCTCCCCTACTCAAGCTCTCTCTCTCTCTCTCTCAAAAATAAATGAAAGATTAAAAAATATTTAAGAGAAAGAAGTCCGTTGAAAGGAGAATACGGTTCAAGCAGAGAATGAGAAGTGGCCGATGATATTAAAGGACCAACCTGTCCTCCTAACTCTGGTTACACATTTCTCCAAAAAAAAGATGGACAAAATGGAAGTCAGCCCTCAAGTGGGCTCCCTTCCCATGAGAGAGGAAACTGAATGTGGACTCATCAAGTTTACCCCATACTTGGGAAGAGGGTCCCACATCTTCTTTACCACTCCGTCTCAAAGAGAACTTCTTTCTTTGCTGGAAACATCATCATGCTTTTTGGCTCACTATTTCTAGATCTGGGGATCTACCTTAGGGAATAATAATTAATGCAAATAAGGATTTACGTAAAAGAATATTTACATCATCATTGCCATAGCGAAAACTGGAAAACAACTTAAACATCCACCAGGAGGGAAACATTTAATGTATACGCTATACTGAAGTGGTGGAATATTATGTAGTTTATTAGGATAACATCTTTTGAGAATAATATCTTTCTACATGTTCAGTTACATAAAAATTCTTATAAAGTGAAGTTAAGACAAATAGAATATTAATACATATGTATGCATATACACACATATTCTCGATTTTATTTGAAACATGAATGAAATAAATGTAAAAATAAAAATACTCACAGTGGATATCTCCATGGGGGCTCCTTACTCAGTTCTGTGCACTAATTGGCATTTCTTAAATACTACCCACTCCGTAGTAGGCATTAGGTTAATACTGTGGGTTCACAACTCTCCAGGAATACAAGTGAACTCATTCCAGGTCTGTGAAAGATAGTGTACCTCTGCCTTGCAGGAGAGTGCGATGGGTAATAGAATGTTCAAGAATTCTTTAAATTAGAAACATTTTCCCTTCACCTTGTATTGCATGAGCTTCTTCTGGAGCATAAGAAGTGGTTACATGTGCCAGTCTCAACATCCCTAATCTGGGTTGTGCCCAGAAAATGTATTAACTTCTTAATCTTCATCTGTGAAATAAAGGTGGTGGTGACAGAGGAGATGATGGATGTAGAAGAGGCTGGAAGCTCTACTTACCGGCATACAAAATACGTCGCGGTTTATATGGTAATTGGAGCGCCCTGGAAAATTTGCTTCCTCCCAGATTCTTCTTTCCTTCTTGAGCAGTCTAAAATGCCACATTAGAGGGTAATTTGCTCAGCTTAAGGCATTGTTAAAATGTAAATACCCAGGGAAGTAGACTAAGCCACTCTTAGTTATAATTACTTGATCGGGTCCTTTTCAATAATTCCAGGCTCTGAGCGTGGGCCTTGCTCTGTGGGAGAGCGAATGCACCAGGAGGCCATGCACAGCATGAGAAGGTGAGGGGCAGGCAGGTGGTAAGGAAGAAATACACGAACCATTGGGAACCCAGGCGAGCGTGGCAATAGAAAGGGCGCTGAACTAGGAGTCTGAACCTGGATTTAAGCCCTATCTTAGTCACTAATATTTATGGAGAGTCCACTTGGAGAGGAGGTTGGTTGAACACGGCCACCTGCACAATCCTGTCTTACGAAAGAAAACTCCTGCCATCCTGGCCACAAGGGAAAGACCCACGGACAGCTGATCCACAGGCCAGGTGGCAGTCTCCAAGAAGGGCTGCCACAAGAATTTTGTCCACAAGGAATAACTAGACTAAATGAACCAGTCAGTGCCTCTCAGGGAGACTGAAGGCTAGACAGAAGGAGAGAGAGTTAGCAACAGACAAGCTGAAGCTTCCACAGAGGGAACCAACAAGCAGAAACCACAATCAGGAGACGCCAAGAGTCAGCATAAGCCCTAAAGAAGACAGATGAGGTTTTTTTCAAGTTATTAACATGAGGTGATAGAAGCAGCTGGAATAGTCAAAGCAGAGATCAGGAGGAATGGGGATATGGCAAGGCATACCCTTAAGTAGGAACTTAGAGTTCCTGATGCTGAGGGCATGGCCAGCTGGCCTGGATTCGGTGCTGATTCAACTTCTGCAGAGCCTAAAGAATGTTCCAGCAGCCATAAGCCTGCCTGTATGGCTGTTGGGATTGCGTGTTACCTTTTCCACTTTCCCACATAACCCCCGGGCTTCCTACCCCACACTCCTCTACAACACACACACACACACACACACACACACTTCCACAAACACACACACACACTCCCACAAACACACTCGTACACACTCACACTCTCTCACACTCACTCACACACACAGACGCTCACACATATCCCCCACTGATTAAGGAACCAGAAAGTGCTCATGTTGTTTTCAACTGCAGAGCCTTGTTAACTTTAGATAAATTTCTCTGAGACTTTTTTTTTTTTCTAAAATGAAGGAGGTGGATTTCATTACACAGCCTCTAAGATCCTGTCCAGATCCTTACAATTTCATGAATCTAATAAAGATGTGAGGAGATTAGGATCAGACCATGTTTTTATTATAGTACCTTCCCCTACATTAAGGGAGATAGGGTCTAAGAATTTACCCCTTCCTTGTTATGGCAATCCAATGAATATTATGGCTTGCCCTAACAAGAATCAAGACCAGACAACAGGAAAGAGACCCACTTATACGAAGCGTGTGTGTGTGTGTGTGTGTGTGTGTGTGTGGTAGGGGAAGGGGCTGAGGGGTGTGGAGATAGGGAGGGAGAAATTCCCTAGGGAGACAGGCTGAGAAGCAGAGTGAGCTGAGCCGATCAGGACTGAATTAGGAAGGTCTGAGTTTCGCTGCTCTCAAACTAGTCTTAATCATGTTATATGAGTGTGTGTAATGGGTCTGGTGCCTTTTCTCCAAATGATGTTGACACATGTCTGCTCAAATAAATTAATGCTCCCATCTCCACTGACTCATTTGGTGGGACTGACAAGCACACATGCTGACTGGAATAGAGAGGAAGAGAGGGCACAGCAGTGGGGAAAAAGGAAGGCAGAGACATTACACAATTAATCAAACCTTGCCCTCTCCACAGAATAATACCCAAGCTCCCAGCTATGTGCCTGACTGGCCCCGCCTCATTTCCCTCCATCTTTGCCATCCAACCGAGCATCCTATGAGCCAACCATATTAAGCATTTTGAGTGCTTTAATTATATTTCTTGCTATTTCTTGCCTTTGTGCCTTTGTATGTCCTATTCTCTCTACTGGAAAAGTCTTGACTCCCTTACCTGCACAGTGGACTCCTATCCTTCCTGCAAGATATGAATCAAAAGTCATATTCCCCTACTGGAATATAAACCTTGGTAGGGCACTGCTCTTGCTGTCTTATTCATGACTGTATGTCCAATGGCTAGAATAGTGTCTGGCACATAGATGATTCTCAGTCCATGTTGGATGGATGGATGGATGGATGGATGGATGGATGGATGAGTGGGTGGATGGGTAGATAGATAGATGAGTGGGTGGGTGTATGGATGAGTGGGTGGATGGGTGGATGGATGGATGGATGGATGGATGAGTGGGTGGATGGATGGATGAGTGGGTGGATGGGTAGATAGATAGATGAGTGGGTGGGTGTATGGATGAGTGGGTGGATGGGTGTATGGGTGGATGGATGGATGGATGCATGGATGGATGGATGAGTGGGTGGATGGATGGATGAGTGGGTGGATGGGTGGATGGATGGATGGATGGATGAGTGGGTGGATGGGTAGATAGATAGATGAGTGGGTGGGTGTATGGATGAGTGGGTGGATGGGTGTATGGGTGGATGGATGGATGGATGGATGGATGGATGAGTGGGTGGATGGATGGATGAGTGGGTGGATGGGTAGATGGATGGATGGATGGATGGATGAGTGGGTGGATGGATGGGTGGATGGATGGATGGATGACTACTTATACAGCTTTCCCTTAATCCCCACGTCGGGCTCTGAGCTGACAGTGCAGAGCCTGCTTGGGATTCTCTCTCTCCCTCTCTTCTCTCTTTCTCTCAAAATAAATAAATAAGCTTAAAAAAAAAACACCTTACAATGCACAGGAAAGAATTATCCAGCTCAAAACATCAGTAGTGCCCCGGTGGGACAGCTGTAGACTGTGTGTGTCCCCTACGAGCAGGTGCTAGGAACCACTTGTGTTTGTATCCTCCACAATAGTCCTTCTCAACACGCTGCCTTTCACAACCACTTGGGAAGCTGCCTAAATCACCCCGAAAAGTCTGACTACCTGGGTCTGGGTGGCCTGGGCATCCATACTTTTTTTCAAAGCTCCTGACATGATGGAAACGTTCCAAAATAGGATTGTCACAATGTTCACACAACTCTGCAAATGTACTACAAGCCATTGAACCGTACGCTCAAAATGGGTAACGTTTAGGAGTATGTGAATTAAACCTCCACAAAACTGTTTTGAAACAAGGAAAAGAAAAGCTCGCCAGGTCTTCTTCTATTCCCTCCGTGAGTGAGAACTGCTATCCATGTGCATTTACCTAATGCTTTGTTCATGGTACCCACTCAGCAAACTTGAATGTTGTTAATTGAAATGTAACTGGACTGATGTAAATGTATGGGATAAATGGCTTGTATATTAAAGCCAAAATAGAATTACTTTAAGTTCCTTTGAGGGTTCGAAGCGCTTCATAGAAATCTGTACTGCGTGAGGAGGAGAAAAGACCTTTGATTGGAGAGCCTGGGTAATTGGACAGCCTGGAGCTGACCGAGTGATTGGCTTCCTGGGAACCGCTGTAACACGGAAACCGAAAAGGCAGCCCGTGCACATTCCCACCAGCCAGGGCACCTGGCTTTCTGCACCCAGGAAAATGGGGAGCATCTCTTTTCCCGGTGAATCTCGAGGAAATGCGTCGATTATATAGCCATGAAAGCATCCATAAAGCTTAAAGATTTTATAAGAAATTTAGCTATCAGTCCCTTCCCTTACCAGTTAAACTGTATTTTTTTCTGATTGGGAGCAGTAGGGATGACAGTGACCTATTTTTGTGCTTTGGTATATCATAGGCCCATGGGAAATTATGAGTTTAAATGAACTAGGAAAAGAGAAGCCTTTTGACTGTGAGTACTGCCGCCTTATCTGGAGAAAAGAATGATTATCTACTTTAAATTTATCATAGAAAAAATAAAGTGTCCACCTTCCTTTGTGGCTGCAGATAAGGAGAAATTGAGTCACCACTATGTGTGTGGAGGCGAAAGAAAGATGCAATTTTTTTTATTTTAGAGAGAGAAAGAAAGCACACAAGTGGGACAGGGGAAGAGAGAAAGAGAATGTCAAGCAGGCTCCACGCTCAGTGAGGAGACTGACAGGGGGCTCGATCCCACGACCCTGGGATCATGACCTGAGCTGAAATCAAGAGTCAGATGCTCAACCAACTGAGCCACCTGGTGCCCCCGCCCCTCTCTCTCTTCTTTTTTCCCCTACCACTGATCACCAGTGGGGTATGTTAAGTCAAATGCAAAGCCCCCTCAGTTTGTATCTATTCATGATAATAACATGCAGCCAGGTTCCTATTCTAACGGGTTCACTCCCTAGCAGTTTGCACAGGCTGGATTGTACACAGTCCTCCTCTATCCCTCTTCCTTCTAGCAAGGTGGGTTTTTCTTTTTCTTTTTTAATGTGTATTTATTTTTGTGATAGAGAGACACAGACAGAGTGTGAGTGGGGGAGGGGCAGAGAGAAAGGAAGACCCAGCATCCAAAGCAGCCTCCAGACTCCTGAGCTGTCAGCCCAGAGCCCGACGTGGGGCTTGAACCCTCGAACTGCAGGATCATGATCTGAGCCGAAGTCAGACGCTTGACTGACTGAGCCACCCAGGCGCCCCTGATAAGATACGTCTCTCTTTAATGCCTGTTGCAGTTTTGTGATCTGGCCTTCACGGGCTGGCAGTATCCAGTTCACCTGATTAGGAAGCTTCCTGAGACGTGCTCTTACGGAAATGCTCATCTCCCCCCACCCCGCCCCCCTAAGATTCCCTGGGGTCCCCTCTGACCATGTGAGGCCATGTGGGGCCAGGCCCTGGAGAAGTGTCCTTGCCAGCCAATCCCTGGCCCCACCAAATCCGGTTTCGAGGATTGGATGGAGAATGAGATTCCATTTTACCCATTTAGAAGTCTGAGGGAAGGAAGCTTCTAAGGGAAGCATTCCCATGCATTAAGACTCACGAGATGAGATAAGATTTTCTCTTCCTTATTTAACTGTGAGTGGTGGTGGAGCAATGGATTAGATTAGGCAGTAGAGATAGACCTTATGCAAGTTATGCAAGCTCTCTGTGCCTCAGTTTCCTCGATTGTAAAATAGAGGTAATAACAGTTCATATCTCATGGGCTTACGCATAAATGGTCCGTAAGTGGGAGGTCATTTTATTACAAGACAATATAGAAATGGAGGCTTTGCCAGCAGAGTGAGGCGACAAAATTGTCCCCTGAGCAGCATTTTACCCTGACAAAAGAAAGGTTTGTTTATGGCTCTGAAGTACCCCCTTCTGAAGAATCCGAAGGACGCAAAGCCTCTTTCAGCCACACCCAGGGAACGTCTACAGATACTCTGAATGGAGCCACTAATGATTCCCAGGGCACAGAGACCCAGAAAGTGCTTCTCTGGGAGTCCAGCAGAGCACAAAGCAAGGAAAGGTTGGGAGGGATCGTCAGGGAGGAGAAAAGAGGAACCAGTTGGAAAAGGCCTCTGGTTGCCCGAGGTTGGCATTATAAGGACTAACTGTGGGCACACACAGAAGTACTTGGCACCACCCACTGCGTGGAGATCGTGTGCCCAACAGTGACATTTTGCTTCACTTTCTGATAATAAACTTTCCCTTCACGCCTGTCCAGACATGTTGCCCCTGACTGAGATGTTTTCCTGGAGGCCTCTGGGAAAGCTGGAGGCATCCTCGTCATCATGCCCGCAAGGGTTTACTAAGTGCCAGGTCTGCTAGGCACAGGAGGCGGGAAACAGGGAGAAGAGGCAGGGGACAAAGTGAGAAGAAGGAAAAGACCGTCATGCCAAGCTCTTCCTGGTGAGATGAGACTTACACCATGAAATGAGATTACCATCAAGACAGGAGGTTATTGAGTTGCACCTACATGTGTTGGGGAAACTCCGAGAAGGGAGAGGTGGACGGGGACAAGAGTAGTCAAGGCCTGTGAAGGGCCTGTGTAAGTATTGATTTGAGCATCCGTTTTGATTCTTTCATTGCCACAACTTGAAAGTTAGGTATTCCCCACACCCCCGCCATTTTACTCGGGAAATTGCAGCACCGTGAAATTTAAAACTATGCCCAAGTTCACGCAGCCAATAAGAAGTTGAATCTAGATTTGAACCCAAGTTTGTCTGTATCCAATGCCCTTGCTCGTTCCGCTCTCTCTTGGACTTGAGATGAAATTCGAAGAGTGATTATGAATTGGATGGGTGGTGTTGATCAAGCAGGGGCACTCCTGGATTTAGTTCAGTAGAAGTAAGTTTAGTTTGGACCAGTGTTTTATGAAGGAAAATGCTCGTTTTCTCTACTTTGGGAATTACTGTGCAGAAACAAGACAAGAAGAGTGAAAGTTTCCTAGTGGCCTTCTCCCCTTAGAAATGCTCCTGATGATCTGGTGCCACAGAATTTTGTGGAGACAGTTCAACCCAGTGCTGGAAAGTTCCAACAGCTTCTCCATGATTTTATGAGCAGATGGCACCCTTTGGACCAAGACTTAACAGATTTTGTCCAGGAATTTGTTTCATTTTCTGTGTATAATTCATAGGCACCTTGACAGCTTGCCTTACTGAAATATTTTCTTTTTTTAAACTCTACCCTCCCAGGGACACTTGGGTGGCTCAGTCGGTTGAGCGTCCGACTTTGGCTCAGATCATGACCTCACGGTTCATGAGTTCAAGACCCACATCAGGCTCGCTGCTGTCAGCCTGTCAGCACAGAGCCAACTTCATATCCTCTGTCCCCATCTCTCTGCCCCTCCCCCACTTGCGCTCTCCCCAAAATAAATACATATTTAAAAAATAAAAATAAAAAAGATAAACTCTGCCCTCCCAGTTGCTCTCTACCTGACTAAGCCACAGGCCATTTAAAACGAATCACTGGTAATTTTTATAATAGTAATTCATGTCTAATTTTTACAAAGGTAATTCAAACTATAGTTTTCGTGGGAATCTTCACGAATGTTTCTCGAATGTTTATCCAATCACTTATACATACATTATCTCATTTTATCATCATCAAAAATATTATGGGACTCGTGGGCACACAATTGCATAGGACCAACTAATAGGACCAATCAGGGGCTCCTGGGTGGCTCAGTTAAGCAACTGACTCTTGATTTCAGCTCAGGTCATTGTCTCAGAGTCATGAGGTCAAGCCCCACATCAGGCTCCACCCTGAGTGTGGAGCCTGCTTAAGATCCTCTCTCCCTCTCGCTCTCTGCCCCTCCCCCACAAAAATAAAAAAAAAATAAAATTAAGAAAAAATAGGGCCAAGCATACTCCTTAGTTTGGAGCATATTATTTGGAGCACTACCAGCAGTCTTTTTTTTTTATTCCTCTGTGCCTTTGCCTAATCCATTTTTAATTTAATTTTAATGAGTTTATTTATTTATTTATTTTTTTTGTCATCTTCCCTTTCCCTTACCCACTGCCATTCACCATCTGATCTCCACCACACATAGCCTCATGGATATTATTTCACCATCCATATCTTTATTCACAAATCTGTGTAACAATGAACAACATAAAGTATCTTTTTATGTTCTATGTCAATTATATGATGCCAAACATTTCATTTTGCTTTTCAGTTTTCATACTCAATATCACATCTGTAAACCATCTTTACTGATATATCTACTTCCTTCTCTTTCGTTGATACACTTATTTGATAACATGCATATACCACATGGGTTGATCCATTCTCTGTTGATGCACTTTTGGCAGATTTCAAATCTTCACTCTAACACATATTAATAACAACGCTGCCATGAATCACCTTCCTCGAGCTTCTTTGTGAAGATTTTCCAACGTATTTACCAGGCATGAAATTTCCTGGGTTATAAGCTAAATGCATAATTGTTTGTATTAGATACCACCAAATTGCTCTCCAAAAGCTTAATCTCACCAAGAGTCTGTGAGGCTTCTGTTCCCCATTTTTCATCAGTATTTGACAGAAAATAACTTAATTTTCCCTATTATTTGGATTAAAGTAAATATTTTAACTGCATTTTTAGGACTGTGAATGAGGCTAAGTCTCTCGTTCTGAACTTATTAGCTGTAAGAGTTTCCTCCATCTCTGAACCACTTATTCTCATCCATTGCCCATTTTTCTATGAGGTTCCACATCATTTTCTAGCAGATTTACAGGAATTCCTACGTGTTCTGTATATTCCATTAAAAATACACCATATTTTGGGGCGCCTGGGTGGCGCAGTCGGTTAAGCGTCCGACTTCAGCCAGGTCACGATCTCGCGGTCCGTGAGTTCGAGCCCCGCGTCGGGCTCTGGGCTGATGGCTCGGAGCCTGGAGCCTGTTTCCGATTCTGTGTCTGTCTCCCTCTCTCTCTGCCCCTCCCCCATTCATGCTCTGTCTCTCTCTGTCCCAAAAATAAATAAAAAACGTTGAAAAAAAAAATTTAAAAATACACCATATTTTATTATTCATGTCTTCTGAAATTTTTTCTATCATAATCTGCTATCTGGTAGTCACCAGTTAACTACTTAAATGCCATCCATTCTTGAACAAAAACCTTTCATTCTAATAGAGTAAACACCAGTGAATTCCCCCCTTTATGGTTTTAGTTTTGTTTTAAAAAGAATCGTTACTACTTCCAGTTCCAGAATGGCAGCATGAGGAGCTCTGTGGAAGAGACTCAACAGGAAATAACTAGAATTTGGTGAAAAATATGTAAAAATGGCCATTTCGAGTTTCTGAAAATTGTCCTAATGGCATACAACAAATGAAGAAGCATTTATTCAAGAAAATCTACTAAGTAATCTCAGTAGTAACACCAAGGATCTGTGGCACTTGAACCAACACGGCTCCTTTCTACCCTCAGCTGTAGCTCTGTGCAAAGACAGAGGCTTCAGTCCGGATGGGTGTGGCCAAGAAAACAAAGCTCCCTTTCCTCCCCACTTCCCATCAAGGAATACAGTACCTTACCAGAAGGAGCAAAACATCATCATTTCTCATTTCCCTCCAGCTACAAGTTGCTGAACTTAAATTCTTGGTGAGTGTGACCAAAAGATAGGGGAGTCCCTTCCTCCATCCATCTCACACTTACAAGGGCACAGACTTGGTCCAAGATGTGTCAGGTGGACAATATTGAGGCCCTGACCACCCTTGCCCCACCTCACTCATAGAGCAGAGATTCCATGCTGGGAGAAGCAAATGGAGAAGACCAGAAGCTATTACCTCCATCCAGTGCCTTGCTTGTTAGGGAGCAATATCGTTACAAGACACATGAGCCACTGTTTCCATATCAAAAGCAGGAGCTCAGAGATTTTGAACAGGGGGAGAGGCAGTTCCTAAGAACAGAAAGTTCCAAGGCTACTCCCAGAGGAACCGATTTTATTTAAAACAGATTATGGGGAAGGTTAGGCTTACAGTCACTCTTCAAAACATTGGAGATTTGGGGGGTAGCAGTTAAGAGAGAAGTTGGTAATTCCATTGGAGTAACATCTTAAACCACAGATCAGCTAGTTCATCAAAGAGAACCAGGAAAGCATAGAGCTAAGGAGAGCCCTCCAGGGGTCAAAACAAACCTTGAAGAATTGCCTCAAAAACTATCTCTGTGAAGGATTCAAATTTAGCTGGCTCTGAAAGACAGCAAGTTAACAACCAGGGTGTCTAAGCAATAGAGCAATCAACCAGCAATGAGAGGAGTGGGAAATCTGGGTGTGAACCCCCCAGAGGCAGACAGCTTAACAGGGAGATCAGGGGGAGGGTTCAAAGTGAGTCCCAATGAAATCACTATCATCCCAGGTGTGACAATTTCATTTACAATAGTATCAATAAAATAAAGTTCTTAGGAAAATGTTTAACCAACTTTTTGTGTACAGTGAAAGGTACAAAACATTACAGAATTAAATTAAAGAAGCCCTAAATAAATCTTCATGGATTGGAAGACTTGCTATTGTTAAGACAGCAATATTGACCAATAGTCTGATCTGTAGATCAATGCAAGCCCTACAATTTCAGCTGCCTTTTTTGCAGAAATGGACAAGTTGATCTTAAAATTCACATGGACAAGTTGATCTTAAAATTCACCTGGTTGGCTCAGTTAGAAGAGCATGCAACTCTTGATCTTGGGGTCGTGAGTTTGAGCCCCACGTTGTGTGTAGAGATTACTTTAAAAAAATGGAAAAATAAAACCAAAAACCTCACATGGAAATGCAAAGGACCCAGAACAGCTAAAATAATCTTGAAAAGGAGACTACGGGGCGCCTGGGTGGCTCAGTCAGTTAAGTGTCCGACTTTGGCTCAGGTCATGATCTCATTCATGGTTTGTGAGTTCCAGCCCCACATTGGGCTCTGTGCTGAGAACTCGGCCTGAAGTCTGCTTCAGATTCTGTGTCTCCTTCTCCCTTTGCCCCTCCCCCACTCACACTCTGTCTCCCTCTCTCTCTCAAAAATAAATAAACATTAAAAAAAATTTTTTTAAAGAAAAGGAAACTACCGAAAAAGTGCAAAGGCACAGAGAAAATATTTTCAAATCATTGGATCTGATAAAAGTCTATATCCAGAATAATAAAGAACACTTATAATTTAACAACAAAAAGACAAACAACACAATTTAAACATGGGCAAACAATTTGAATAGACATTTCTCCAAAGATATACAAATGGCCAAGAGGCACTGTGCCTCTCTGTCTCTCAAAAATAAACATTAAACAATTTTTTAATATATGAACGCAGATGTAATTTTAAATTTCTTAACAGTAACATTAAAAAAGGTAAAAAGAAAGTGTAATAAGCCAGTCAGAGAAAGACAGACATCATGATTTCACTCATATGTGGAACTTAAGAAAGAAAGCAGATGAACATAGGGGAAGGGAAGGAAAAATAAGATAAAAACAGAGAGGGAGGCAAACCATAAGAGTTTCTTAAATACAGAGAACAAACTGAGGGTTGCTGGCGGGGGGGGGGGGGGTGTTGGGTGGGGGCATGGGTGATGGGCATTAAGGAGGGCACTTGTTGGGATGAGCTCTGGGTGTGTAAGGGATGAATCACTAAATTCTATTCCTGAAACCATTATTACACTATGTTAACTAGCTTGGATTTAAATTGAAACAATAACAATAATAAATACAGTAAAATAGATAAAAAGAAACTATTTGAGGTTCTTTAATAATATATTTCATTTAAGTCCATATGTCCAAAATATTAATATTTTGACATGT
This sequence comes from Prionailurus viverrinus, assembly GCF_022837055.1. Taxonomy (NCBI): domain Eukaryota; kingdom Metazoa; phylum Chordata; class Mammalia; order Carnivora; family Felidae; genus Prionailurus; species Prionailurus viverrinus. Next base: position 45,140,778 of record NC_062565.1, read on the forward strand.
AATTAATATAATAAAGTTATTTATGAGTTAGCTTACTGTTTTTTTGTTTTTTGTTTTTCTACTAAGTCTTCAAAATTGGGTGTGGGTTAGGGGCGCCTGGGTGGCTCAGTCGGTTAAGCGGCCGACTTTGGCTCAGGTCATGATCTCGCGGTCCGTGAGTTCGAGCCCCGCGTCAGGCTCTGTACTGACTGCTCAGAGCCTGAAGCCTGTTTCAGATTCTGTGTCTCCCCCTCTCTCTGACCCTCCCCCGTTCATTCTCTCTCTCTCTGTCTCAAAAATAAATAAACGTTAAAAAAAATTTTTTTTTTAAATTGGGTGTGGGTTATATTCATAGCACATCTCAGTTTGGATAACCACAATTCAAATACTCACTAGCCACATGCGGCTAGTGGCTGCTACATGAGACCACGTATTTCTAGAGCAACCCACGCTCACCCTCCTCATAACACCTATCACGCAGGATTGTTATTCTGCTCTCCTAGCCTATCCCCTCTTGGGCTATAGCCCTCTGAAGGCAGAGACCATCTCAGGGCTGTTATATCCTTGGCGTTTGGTACAGAGCCTATGTGTTTGTTGAGTGTATTTGGCTAGAAAGTAAGTGTGCTTCCTAAGCATAAGTAAGTAATGCACTGACAACTCAGAGCCTGGAGCCTGCTTCAGATTCCGTGTCTCCCTCTCTAGAGGGAGCTTCTGTGTCTCTCTCTCTTTCAGAAGTAAACTTTAAAAAAAAAGAAAAAAACTTAAAGAAAAAGAACTGAGCAAGGAACTAGGGAATCAAGGATGGAGGGTGTGGACGGTGATAAGGAAAAGCAAGTCTCATTCTACTTGAGATTTTCACCTGTGTGGTCTTCACTGCCTCAGGGTACTCAGAAAACCGGGACTGGGGAGTCCTTCCCTGGAAGAAATGCCATTAGCACCTTCTCTGGCTAACATTAATATTAATCATCACTACTCTCAGCCACTTTCAGTTTTTCATTATGTTATGTGACACAAAGTCCCTGTGACATGGATAGAATGTGTTGATGCTCCCTCCCCTAAAGGTGAAGAAACTGAGGCTCAAAGATATCAAGTTCCCCGATCAATACCCAGTGTTGTGCTGACACATTATTTAGCAACAAACTTTCTGGGGAGAGAAGTAGATGAGAAAACCCTGACTAAGAGCATTTGCCAGTTTCCATGGTGTAAATAATCCCATCGCAGCAAATTCCAAGCCACCAACAGTGTGTCCCTTCAACATAAAGGGGAAGCGACGCATGCAACTCACCCGAGCTCCAATGTGAGTCAACTCCCAACACATCACTATATGAGACAGAGGATTTGTGGGAAGGATGTGGCAGCTGATGTTTTTTTAGTACCTGCTAAATACTGGGCCATCTCCAAGGTGCTTCACCAACATTATCTTGCTTAATTGTCGCAATAAACATTTGAGTCCTATACTCATTATCCCCCCACGTCAAAGCTGTGGAAAATAAGACTTTGGTGAAGTAACATGCCCAAGGTTGCTTGCTAATGTATGGGATGGTATCTTAGCTAAGCCAATGGCGAAACCCCCTCCTTCTCCTTTACTTCTCAACTCTCTCCATACATATTTTGGGTTCTCCATTCCTGGCCTTTGTAAGAGTCTTATTTTTACGTGGACTTCACTTCTATGCCAGCTGCCCAAGACCAGCTTGTCTCGCAGAAGATTCTGATAGCAGCAGCAGTCTTGCTCCAAGGAACTTTAGATGTTCTTCTAAAATATTCTAGGGATTCCACTGAACAGAAGGCTCAGGGAAGCTGAGGTGAGAAGCTCTCAAGGCCGGCAAGTAAAAGTACCTGCGTGGTCATTCTGGTTCTAGAACATCCTTCCGTAGGCTTGCGTCCATAATCAATGCCCATGTGAGCAGGAGACGTGTGGAATAAGACAACATCACCAATGTGCATGGCATGAGAAGAGAAACCCCTCAGGAGGACACAAGCTCACATTTCATTTTTAATGCATTTCCAGTAAGCTCAACTGTAACCAAGGGTGAGTCGACACGAAAGATGTTTCAGGAGAAAAGCAAAACCAAATGAAACCGATAGGCAAGGGACTATTTTTGAAGCAAAATTTCATCTTCGAAATCTATTTCCCAGTTTAACTGGTGGATAATAGTTTCTCCCAGCACGTAAGAGAAAAAATTGGCAACTTTCTTCCACCTGAACGTACAACAGGACTTATCACACTTAACCTGCTTTCTCCCCAGAGTGTCAGAAACAGTATCAGCTAGTAATTACTGAGCGGTACGACAGAGTTTTGGTTTACATACAGGTTTCCAATTCTAGTTCTAGACTGTTTGTATGGCGATCCCTATTTTAGTCTTGGAAATAAGGCTCGATCATTTAAGTAACTTACAGAAAGACCCTCATCTGGGATTTCAATCTGAGCCTGCCTAACCTCCAAACATGTGATGGCTCGATCACACCATCCTGAAACACAGGACCCAGACCAAAGCTCTGCTACTCAGCAGGCTCTCTTGGGCTCCTTTCCTGCTTTTTTGTTTCCCCGGTTCCATGCTTCGTTGCTTAGCTGGGCCATTTGATGCCAATCTCAGTTTGAACACTGGGCGACTGGCACCTGGCATGTGAGCAGACAGCTAATTAAAAAACACTTTCCACCTCTCCTATGTTCTCTTTGGTTAGGCAAACAGCAGCTTAATGAAGCTGACGTCAAAGTTATAGTCCTTTGGGAAGGTGTGGCGTTCACACACCCATTTCATAGATTGGGCAAACAGAGGACTAGAGAAAGAACCAGACGCACTCAAAACAAATAGGTGGGAAAAAGCCTAGTGGTTTTTCCCATTGCCTCATCATTAGCACCTGTTCGCATAGATTATCTTTGAGATAATGTCAGCACTCTAAAACGTGACATCTAGAGGTACATTTCACAACTTTCCAGAGAGACAAATTATCTAGGCTACATGAATGTTTTCTGCCCGGATTGTCTAAGACCTAGCTAATGTGATTCAGCACTCCCTTTCTTTCTTTTTTTTTTTTCTTTTTCAAAGTTTATTTTTATTTATTTTGAGAGAAAGATAGAGAGCAAGAGGGGAGGAACCCCAAGCAGACTCCACGCTGTCAGCACAGAGCCCCATGCGGGGCTCAAACTCATGAACCGTGAGGTCATGACCTGAGCTGAAATCAAGAGTTGGACGCTCAACCCACTGAGCCACCCAGGCACCCCTGGGACGTGTAGATTATTATCTTTTATGGCAAAATATGTGATTAAGTTAAGGGCCTTAAGAGGGGAGCTTATCTTGCATTTTCCAAGTGCACCCTGAATGCAGTCACATGCATACCTCATAAGAGGGAAACACAGAGCAGGAGACATCCAGGAGAGCAGGAGGCAACAAGTGACAAGAAATGCCAACAGCCTACTCAAAACTGGAAGAGGCAAAGAAGGAATTCTCTCCTGGAAACACTGGAGGCAGTGTGGCCTTGCTGAGATCTTGATTTGGGGTTTTTGCCTATAGAACTGTAGGAAAATAAATTTCTGTAGTTAAGCCACCTCACTTGTGGTGATTTATTACAGCAGCTGTAGGAAGGCCTGGGTGGCTCAGCTGGTTGAGCCTCTGACTGCGGCTCAGGTCATGATTTCATGGCTTATGAGTTCGAGCCCTGTGTTGGGCTCTGTGCTGACAGCTCAGAGCCTGGAGCCTGCTTCTGATTCTGTGTCTCCCTCTCTCTCTGACCCTCCCCTGCTCACACCCTGTCCCTCTCTCTCTCTCTCTCTCTCAAAATATAAACAAACATTGACAATTTTTTCTTAATTTAAAAATAAATAAAAATAAGAGGTAATTGAGTTGCCATCAATTTTCCTAAGGGCCTTTCCTCATCCTTTGGCATTCTGATCCATTTCTTGACAGTTTAATCCTGTCATTAATGTTGATCTTTTTTTCTTCCATTGTAAACCAGTGGCGCCCTGCCAGATCCTGTTTACCAAGGGCTTTCGCTTATGATGTAAGCACTTTCCTATCAGTGAGGTGGGTGATTAGGTGGAGATTAATTTTATATAACGATATTTATATAATGATCCACTCTTTAGTAAATACTGCCAAGTTATGACCACTTTTGTTCTCCTGGCCCAACTCATAAATGGAGACTCGGAATGGAGGACTTATCTTGTAAGGGAAGATCAATGTGGGCTCCATAGAATAATCAGAAACGTCCACAAAGAAATACTTGGCCTGTGTCCTAAATGATGGGCCAGGGGTTGGATTAGGGAGAGAGGGAATTGAAAAAGGGCATTCTAGGCCGTAAGTTGTTTAAGATCTGAGCCACTTCCCTTGCCAACTTTACTTGGTAGGTTGCCATGAAATGCCTTAATCAAGCTATGGCTAAGGGTAGGAGGCTCACTTGGGCTTTGGTGATGCAGACAGAATCAAAAGCCGAAGAAGCAGGTCTGGGAGGAGCTTCCAGCCCACATTTTCACTCTGTTTACCCATCTCGTTCTGAGCACCTGGAGGGTGGCAGATGGGCGCCACTTAATTGCCTTCCCAGAAAGGAAGTGACAAGGGCAAACCCAGTTTTGATCTGCAGGCAGGCTAAATGGCATGTTCTGTTCCCTCCACCTACTGAACTCAGCTGTGCTCTGCCACCGGAAGCAGGCACCAGGGTCCCGACCCAACATAACAAATTGATAGCATAGCCCTTTCATCTATTTTGTAGGTGCCTTCCTAAGATAGCCTGTCAATTAAGTGGATATAAATTGAACCTGATTTCCCCACATTTGAACACAGCATTGGATGCCAGAGTCAAAAATCTAGGTCAAGTCCTGGTCAATTTCATTTTCTAGATACGTGACTTGTAACTTTCTCGAGTCTTGGTTTTTCATGTCTAAAATGGTTACTCTCGCTCTCCCACTTAGATCAGGCCGATCGCCATTACATCTTGGAAACTGTGCTGTACATCCTCATGGGTCCCTGGGTGTTTTGTGGATGTATATTCTTTTTCCCCAGGAAGGGATTTTCTCATCTGCCTTTATAGGTTTTCCAAAGCCACTGTCATACTTCAGGTTTTTTTTGCAAAAAATACATATCTGAAGTCCCCTTCATGAGTAAGTAAGCCATTCCCTGCCATGAAAGGGGGCACCAGGGGTGCCTGAGTAGCTCAGTCCATTGAGTGCCTGACTCTTGTTTTTGGCTCAGGTCATGATCTCACAGTTCGTGGGTTCGAGCCCCACATTGGGCTCCATGCTGACATCGAGGATCCTCCTTGGGATTCTCTCTCTCTCTCTCTCTCTCTCTCTCATTCTCTGCCCCTCCCCCACTTGCTCTCTCTCAAAATAAATACATAAACAAAAAAATCTATAGGTTCTAGGGATTAAGACATAGAAACATATCTTGGGGTCCACCATTCAACCTCTTGCAGTGATCATGTTACAAAACTTGATGACACAGCAAAGAATACGTTTATTGTTCTAGCACAAAATCTTGTGAGGAAAGAATTTCAAAAGCAACATTTGAAGAGTTCATCCTTGTTTTTAGTTGATGATTGGTACTCATACCTAAGTTTACTAAATATAGGATAAAATACATCAGTGACTCTAAGAATGTGGTGATAGGACTCTGATTTATTCTGCTGATAACAGAAGTGTGAAAAAAAGGCATATGCATAAGAAATACTACCGGTATTGCTTTCCAGAGTATCCTCCTGCCCCCTCCCCCAATGGCAATACTCCTTCTTTCATTTGGTGATTCATTCAAAACATCTGTTGAACCCCAACTGTATACTAGACACTATCCTAGGTCCTGAATACAGGTGAGCAAGAGAGCAAGATCTCTACCCTCATGGACTTATAGTCTATAGTCTAATAACCAGTAATTAGACTATGATAACCAGTAACCATTGTTTTTCCTAGTACAGCATAAATAATAAACAAATCAGGGAGTCCACCCTCCCATCATCTGCTCTAAATCCCCTTACAAAATTCTCTTAGTCTTGCCCATGTTCAACGGTCTATGGTTGCAAAGTTTACATAATGAATTGGCTGAGTCATGTTTAGAGCCCTTCAACACCTAGCTTACCTCTCCGCAGCCAAATTTCTAACTAGTTCTTTAAGCCATGACAAACAAATTGGTTGAACGGAAATAATAAAGGCGGATCAAAGCTATTTATTAATTATCCAAAGGAAATTCAGGAAATAAAACAAAAATAGAAGGCAAAGCTCTTGTCCCTGCAGAAAGACATAATTTAAATCACAAAGAAAACATGCAGGAGGAACACATGAATGAGCATCAATTTAGAATTCTAGGACTATATGCCATTCTGTTCTAGGCATGAAGGATAAAGCAACGAAGTAGGTAATGTCCCTGCCCTGGTGGGTCTTCCATTTCAGTGGGAGACAAGAGCAAGAAATAAATGATCAAATAATTATGTAATACGATGTCAGAGGTTAAGATGAAAAATTAAGTAAGGTCAAAAAACACTATTGGTTGGGGGATGCTATTTTATAAAAATAACTGAAAAGGATACGCGGTGTACAAAGCACGAAGCATGAAAAAATATCTGGGAGAAGACAGACTCAAGGGGTGACACAGACCATAAACCATGGCTGACATTTCAAGAACCAGAACAAAGACACTGAGGACAGAGGGGAATGCGTGGAGGGCCGAAGCCAGATTTTGTAGAGTTTTTTAGGTCATGGTAGGGATTCCATCTGAAGACCTCTGTCCACCAGGAGCTGCATCATCCAGGTGTCGGGTCCTCTTGTATTCCTTTGCCAATTCTTTCAAAAGGTATTGTTTTGATCTTCAATCTGAGAGCAGGAGAACAGATGTTAAAAACATAGGTCATAGTCTACCATTAATGGAGTCAATTATAGGAGCGCCACTGGAGAGTTTGATTTTGAGGTATGGATTATTATCCTCTCCCACTTTGTTATCTCCAAATGCCTGCACTGGTAGTTCATGGAACAGAGAGAGACATCAGCCTTGATGAGCTGTACTTCTGTTCAGAGGGTTCCTACTTCTCAGGTCCTCATTAGTTTTTAGGTACGTTCTAAAAACTATTTGCGGATAATTTGATTAGTCAGATTCATTAATCAGATTAATCTTCAGACAACAATCACTTGATGTGTGACATTTCTCTTTGAAAGATAATAAAATTAAGTTTCAGGGAGGGCTCGTTACCATTCCAGTGTCACCCAACAGGACTGTGGAAGAGGTCTCAATACAGAGAGCTCTGCTTCCCACACCAGGAGCTCTAGATGGTTTCAAAGTATGAGCAGCATGAGTGGTTGGGTCCAAGTACACATCACTCAGGGAGAGGCTGACAGTTGTAATTACTTTAGGAAATGACAATAAAATACTACCAGCTGGAAAATGCACTTAAAAGATTTGAGAAAAACACCTTAGGGGAATTTTTTTTTTCTGTAAGTGATTTTGTACCTTATCGGACCCCATAGACCCCTTTTATAATCAATATTTCGTAATGTCCCTTTTGCTACTCCGAAATAAAATTTACAGATGATATAACCTCTTGGTGGTTTGTAAAATGGAGATAAGTTCTAGCCCCAGATAATGATAAACAGGTTTTTCACCTACATCAATGTCCTAGGGGACATATGCAAGTTGGGTAGGATTTTGCAAAGTTGTATATAGAACATGGGTCAGCCCTTTTTCATTCAAGAGTTTCCCACACAGGGCAAAGTGATGAGTGTCCCAAACCCTCGCCCACTGTACCAGTAGTGTCCCCAGTCGTCCTAATTCCCAATTTCCTAAACTCCCCCCTATGTGACATTACATTCCACGTCAAAGTTCTTTCCCTTTGACAATTAGTCTATTTGCCCTATATGAGAAAGCTGGAACATTTACGGTTAACCATTTGTAAGGGGTTAATGGTGGCTCCCAAAAAGGTACGTGAATGTTCTACCTTCTGGAACCTGTGAATGTGAGCTTATTTGGAAAAAGGATCTTGACAGATGTAATTTAAGAATTTGAGCCGAGACCATTCTGGATCATAAAAGTGGGGCCCTAAATCCAATGACGAATGCCCTTATAGGAGAAGAGAAGACACAAATAAGAAGAGAAGGCCATGTAACAACAGGCAGAGATTGGAGCTCTGCTCCCAATAAGCCAAGGAATGAGAAGAGCCATCAGAAGCTTCAACCTTAGAGCTTTGAGAGGAAACAAAGCCTTGCTGACACCTTGATGTTGGACTTCTGGTCTCCAGCACCATGAAGGCCCACAAAGAGCCCTGAGCTCTCAGCAGTCTTTGAGACTAGCCTTCTGCTGAAAAGAGCTACCTTGGGGCGCCTGGGTGGCTCAGTCAGTTAAGTGTCCGACTCTCGATTTCGGCTCAGGTCATGAGTCCCACGTTGGCTCAATACTATGAGCAATAGTACTGTGCTGAGCATGGAGCCTGCTTAGGAGTCTCTGTCTCCCTCCTTCCTTCCCTCTCTCTCGCTCTTTCTAAAAAATAAAATAAAATAAAATTTGAAAAGAGCTGCCATAACCCAGCTCGTGTCCCTTCTACACCAGAGCACAGATTGGCATAGGAGACAGAGTCTGGCTCCCTTGCTCCAGCTTGGGACCACTGGGAAGAGCTATCTCAGTTGCAGAGCCCCCTGTGAAGTTGGCTCAGGCCTTTCTTGAATCTGAATCACATCTGCTAACTTCTCCCTCTGCTTAATCCTACTTTCTTCCTTTCCCTCTACAACCGATCCCAAAAGAACTCCCTAATTTAAACACACACACACACACACACACACACACACACACACTATGCAGCGTCTTCCTCAGATCTGCGTTTCAGAGAATGTAAGCTGCAACACAGACTCACAGGACTCTTCATAACAAAGATTAGTGGGTAGAACCACAATTGAAAGAATATTGAATGAACTGATTTCTTGGGTTCTTTTTTTTTCTTTTTTTCTTTTTTTTTTTTTTGCTGTAAAAGTAATGGATTTTTGACTGAAATCCCCCTACTGCCACTAATGAAACAATCAAAATGCTGAGCAAATAAACTTAGGTTTGCCGGACACACATTTACAATATATTTGACACTATAGTGCTTTTCAGTCAAAGGTTGTACCATCCTTATGAGGAGCTTTGGGAATTGGTAACAGCATTTTTTAATATAATTTTTTAAAAATTATTTTGAGAGAGAGACTCAGAGCGTGAGCTGGGAAGGGGCAGAGATAGAGGGAGAGAGAGAATCTCAAGCAGGCCCTATGCTGTTAGTGCAGAGCCCAATGTGGGTTCCCAGTCCATGAACTGTGAGATTCTGACCTGAGCCAAAATCAAGAGTTGGACACTTAACTGACGGAGCCACCGAGGCACCCCTGTAACAGCATTTTTGTGGTCACCATGACTAATAGTAATTAGTATTTGGTGTTGAGGTTCAGAGATGTTACACATCCAGGACTAATCAAAAGAGTCCCAAAAGCGGAGGGATCTTCTTTGCTGAAGAGAACATAAAGAGATATAAGATACAGTCTTCTCTATCTGCCCTTATGGAGTTTATTTTTTAATCCTGGAAAAAGGGAAAGTACTAAATATGATAAGTGTACCAACAGGACATATATTATGTGATGATTAATTTTATGGTCAATTTGATTGGATCACAGGGAGGCCAGGAGTATTTGGCTAAACATCATTTCTGGGTATGTCTGTGAGGGTATTTCCCGATCAAATCAGTATCTGAATCAGTGGATTCAGTAAGTGGGCCCCTTCCTCAACGTGGGAGGGCATCACCCAATCTGCTGAGAACCTGGATAGAACAAAAAGGCCAAGGAAGGAAGAATCTGGAAGAATCTGGCTTCTCCCGCCCCATTGCTTGAACTGCCATATTAATCTCATTCTGCCATTGGTACCCCGTGGTACTCAGACCGAATGTCACCACTGGCTTTCCTGGGTCTCTCGCTTGCAGATTGTGGATTGTGGGACTTCTCAGCCAATTTCCTTATAATAAATCTCTTCCTATATAAACCTGGTTGGTTCTGTCCTTAGCAAATCCTCACTAATTTATATTAATAACCAAATGGTTTGCATAGATGGTAAATACAAAAATGATTTAGAGGTTGAAAATATTATTACAATAGATTGGGGTGTGCAGGAAGAGCTACAAGATTTTAGAAATAGGCAAAAAAAAAAAAAACCCTGAATTTTTAGGGATCTAACTCATTGAGAACTTTGTGTCTCAAAATTCGGGTCTCATAATTTTGTGACAAGTTATATATGACTCTGCTAGTAATTGAGGAAGCCTAGATTTAAGCTCAGGGCTGTCTGATTCCAAAGCCTATTCATGCCCTCTCTGCTCTGCTGCTTTTATTTATGATATTTTAGTCTTCAAAACTCCCACATTCGCTTAACAGTGAACCTGTCCCCTCTCCAAATTGAAAAGTAATTGTTCTTCAGAGGAGACGTAACTCACTTCTGTTGGTCACTACAGACGATGCTAGAGGCCAGCTCTCCCTAGAAAGCACTGGCAGGAAGTGTCCAGCTGTCAGTGTGGATGCTCCCGGATCCTGCCCCCATGATCTCTGCAGATATCTTCTGTGCCCATAGATACCATGGTGCTGGAGAAATGGCCACGTGGGCATGTTCTTCCTCACAGCTAGAAATCAAAGTCACCATGGTGATTCCAGATGCCAGCTTCCTGCACTGCTATCCACCTGAATTGAAGAAAAAGAAGTTGCCAGGATAACAGGAAGAGCAAAGATGTCCGAGAGTGGGAGTATAACATACCATTATGCCATATTTTTAGGTTGTTAACTTAATGCCAGAAAGGTTATTTCCTCTTGAGCTGTGTTGCCTACTGAAGGTCTCCAGACACCAGGAAAACAGTCATGGGTTTGGTTAAGCTCCTGGAGAAACAGGAATCCTTTGCCATGGACGTGGTCTGCTTGAGTTGGAAATTTTGGTGTAAATAAAATAAAAACAGAACTACATATAAAAATAGCTAACTCCACCAAGTATTACTAAACTATACTAAGTCTGTCAACAAAGGATTAAGAATAGAAACAAATATTTTGTCTTTTCTTCACTCACTCTTACTAAATTCTTATGGTTCTAAATCATTTTGCATTGGTCCACTTTCCTCCTTATGTTCCAAGAAACAGTTAACCCGTTGTTCTCACTCATTGGACGCGATTCTCAGAATTTTCCCAGTGGAATCACTGAGTGGAATCACTGAAGTCTGTGGAATTTTGGGGAGTAAAGACCCAAATTCTCCAGAGCCTTCACAACGAGCCAGCCCTCGGTCTCTCTCTCCCTTACTGGAAGTAGATTGGCCGGGATAAAGATATTGCCCTTTCTCCTGTGCCTGTTTCTTAGCCCTTTCTTAGTTTTCCTTACAAGACAGAAGCTAGAAAGCTTCTGGTGCCCTCCAACACAGAGGCACAGAAGATATTAGGTTATCTTCCCTTTTCACAGGTTTCCAGACAGCCTGTCACTTTGGAAAGAATCAAGTGACTTCTCTTGTCTTAGCTTTCTAGATGCCATTAAGAGTTTGCTTAAACAAAGTCATGTAAATACCGCATTTTTCTCCGCTGACAAGATTAAGCCTGGCAACGTGTTTTCACATATTAACAGCTACCGTTACTTTTTGAGGCAGCTTGACCCTAGGAACAAATTCGAGCAAACACCAGGACAAGATTGTTGAAGTAAAGTTTAACAAAGTGTCTTTTTTTTTTTTTAACAGATGTCTGGGGTTTCGCATCCTTTGCTATCTGTTAACTGACTTGGATGTAAGTAAATAAATTACATCAACAAATAATAAAAAGAAAAAAAAAGGAGTAAACATATTCGGGAAAAAAAATACAAAACAAATCCTAAATCTGCATCCCTATGCAAGGACTACCTAATCATTCTGCAGATTCCCTGAGTTAATTCTCTCCACGAGCATCCACCCATATGTGTTGCCAGGTTACAGAATGTCTGGTCCTTTGGAAGTTCCACACAAGTGTCATTCACACCCGAGCATTTTGTGCCTCAGGAACTACAGACAAGGCCGCATCATGAACGGGCTGGCTTCTTCGTGCATAGGCCATTCCTTAATACCCCCACCACCGTTTTCCCTGCTTCTCTGCCTTGGAGTGATGGGCACACTCTCCCCCTGTTATCAGCAGAATAGTTCTTTATTCGGATCCTGGAGGCTCATCTCCTTTTCGGGTGTGGCTTTAAATAAGCATCTTCCCAACCATGGCGCGTCTCAGTCGATAAGGAAACCTGTACCTGCTGCTATAAAAGTAAAGATCCTCCAACTCACTGTAAAAAAGTCGAGAGGGTTCCATGATAGGAGTGTCTGGGTATCCCCGTGTGAAGTTGAGCCACGTGATTCCGTTGTATAAGACTGGATTACCCAGGGGCACCCGGGTGGTTCAGTCAGTTAAGAGTCTGACTCGTGATATGGGCTTAGGTCCTGATCACACGGTGTGTGAGACAGAGCTCCGTGTCAGGCTCTGGGCTGACAGTGCAGAGCCTGCTTGGGATTCTCTCACTCCCTCTCTCTCTCTCTCTGCCCCTCCCCCACTTGAGCTCACTCTCTCTCAAAATAAATAAATAAAGATTATTATTATTTTTTTTTAAAGACTGGATTATACAAATGGAAGGTGTGTCCTCTTTGGGGCTGTAAAACATTTCTTCCACCAGTCTGTCACAGCATCTGTAACTCCCAACTTTGTTTATATATATATATTATTATATATGTTAGTATATATTATACTATGTATAATAGTATGTATTATACTATGTATAATATTATATATGTTAGTATATATTATACTATGTATAACAGTATGCATTATACTATGTATAATATATAGTATACATAGTTATATATATGTTATATATATGTTATATATACATATATACATATATGTTATATATGTTATATATACATATATACATATATGTTATATATAGTTATATGTGTTATCTATACATATACATATATGTTATATATGTTACATGTGTGTTATATATAGTTATATATAGGTTATATATAGTTATATATATAGTATATATATATACTATGTATAATATATAGTGCATATATATGTTAATATATGTTAGTACATATTTTATATATGTTAATATATTATATATGTTAATATATATTAAAATACACACACACACATACAATGGCACCTGGATGGCTCAGTCATTGGAGCGTCCAACTCTTTATTTCGGCTCAGGCCATGATCCCAAGGTTGTGGGATTAAGCCCCATGGTGGGCTTCTCACTGAACTTGAAGCCTGCTTAAGATTCTCTCTCTCTCTCCCTCTGCCTCTCCCCCCTGATTCATGCTCTCTCTCTGTCTCAAATAAAAAATAAATAAAATTAAAAAATATATAATGTGGAAATACATATAATAAATATATAAATATATAAAATAAATATGTATTATGTAAAAGTATGTCTTTTTAATATATTTATTTTATATATATTTGTGTGTCCATCTATTACATATGTATATTATACATATGTATTTAAATACGTTATCGGAAAAGACCAAGCTCTGAAATATTGGTGTGGGTGATTCTGGCTATCCCTTTGGAAAGAGGGGAGAAGGGCATGAGAAAAGGCACCAGTAGAGACCAGGTCCACGTGGAGGGACTGAAAGAGAGAAACAGAGAACTCTGTGAAGATTGGACTCTTCACACAAAGGCCAGGCAATGGTGGAGCATCTCAGTAAGGGATAGCTCTATTGGCCAGGGCTCTTTAGGTCGCAAAAGAGGAGAACTAAAAAGGGAAAGGTGTTGGCTCACTTACCTGGGAAGGATACTCGGGCTATTCACATGCCTGAAGAGTGAGCTGCAGAAACCAGGCCTCCGAGAGAATTCCCTAACACCAGGATTCACTCTCTCTTCCTCCCACACCCAACACCCATCCTGCTTGTTTCTCCACACAGCCTCCCTCCACCTCACACAGGAAGATGGCTTCCGGGAGCCGTAGCCTCAGATCCACCCACAAAGAAGACTTGTTTCCCACCTCCCTTAGGTGAAGTTCAGATACGGCCCTGATTGGTCCTGCTTGGGTCACGGGACTGTGGGGGTGAGGGGGTGGGAATCCTCCTCACCAGTGGGGGAGGGGACCCTCACCAGGATCACCAGGAAAAGAGGGAACGAATACCAAACAGGAAGAGTGCTGTAACCTGAAGAAGGAGGATGAGAAGGTATGATAAGCAGACAAAACATCCACCAGCTATCACCAACCCCCCCAAGAGTTGAGATTAGGCCCGAGAGCAGGAGGCAGCCAGGAAGAAGGTGTGCTGAAAGAGGGTGGTGCGAGAAGCAATGCTCCAAAATCTTTGAAGAAGCCACACCTCTCCTTGACCAGATGTATGCAGATGTCAGGAAATCTGAAGATGTGGCTTAGCGTCTTTTGTGTTGCCCAAGCAGACGCGTGCCCGGAGGAGTAGTTAACCGACAAGGTCCTGAAGAGTTGAAACTGGAGTGGAAATTTCACAGTGGGAAACAAATGCTGAATAGCAAGCAGCTGGAGACTCCGTCTGGAAACCACTATTTTCCAGTCCAGCAGATGGGGAACTTTCACAACTCCCTCTACTCTTGTGCAGCCAGGAACAGCTCTGAGATCAGAGGCGGAGAGAGCATGCCTGACATGATGATGTTGTGCCTCCTTCATTTTATATTCACATACACGTGTGCATCCCTGAACCAGATGGTCATAAATGAACTGAAGGTATTGGGGCCCCTGGGTGGCCCAGTGGGCTAAGCATCCGACTCTCGGTTTCAGCTCAGGTCATGATCTCACACTTTCATGGGTTTGAGCCCCGAGTTGGACTCCGCTCAGGCAGCGTGGAGCCTGCTTGTCCCCCATACGCCTTGTCTCTCTCTCTCAAAATAAATAAAAAAACTTAAAAAAGAAAACTGAATTGAAGGTATTGTCCTGCCACTTGCTATGTCTGTTCAGCACTCTGCTTTTGAGATCTACCCAAGATGATGTAAATAGCTCCATCCCATTTCTTTTAATGACTCTCTAGTATTCCATCACACAAATATACCAGCGCTTATTACCCATTCCCTTATTGATGGTCACTTTGGTTAGTTGCAATTTTTTTTTTTTTACTGTTTCACTATTTTTACTACTGTAGTTTTAGGGAGGGCTAGAATGAGCATCTCTGAATGTTTTTCTCCTTTTGCAGACAAGTGTACGAGTTCCTCTTGAAGCATATTTAATTGCTGCACCAGGAAATGAACACATTTTGGGAGTTTTACCAGAAACTCCCAAATGGTTTCCAAAATGCTTGTACTTCATGCTCTTATACTTAGTCCCTGAGCACTTGGGAGAAAACTGTAAAACATTTACATTAGACTTTCTAAAGAGACTCTTGTTCGGGTAGCACTAGGTTGCAAACCCCCAGCCTCTTTGAAGGTAGAAAATGAGGCTCAGATTTGCAACAACGGGGATGGAACTAGAGTGTGTTATGCTCAGTGAAATTAGCCAGTCAGAGAAAGACAAATATCATATGACTTCACTCATATGTAGAATTTAAGATGCAAAACAGATGAACATAAGGGAAGGGAAGCAAAAATAATATATAAACAGGGAGGGGGACAATACAGAAGAGACTCTTAAATATAGACAACAAACAAGAAACTCTCAAATACAGAGAACAAACAGAGGGTTGCTGGAGGGGGTGTGGGTGGGGGGATGGGCTAAATGGGTAAGGGGCATTAAGGAAGACACTTGTTGGGATGAGCGCTGGGTATTATATACAGGGGATGAATTACTGGATTCTACTCCTGAAATCATTGCGCTATATCCCAACTTGGATGTAAATTTTTTAAAAAGAAGAAAAGAAAAGAAAATGAGGCTTAGGTTAGCCCAAGAAGCTTCTAGGCTTGCCATGTGTGGCTGGGAATAGAATGCAGCTATTAAAATTGGATCTTCAAACACTATTGAAAGCATAGAACACGGTAATAATATAATGTTTAGTAAAAAAAAAAAAAATAAAAGCCGCAAAATAGTCTTACATTATATCCTGATTTTGTGAATGCATATGTATCTGAAAAATGGCAGAAGAACTAATAACAGCGATAACAGTGATAGTCTCTCTTTCTGGGTGAGTTTTTTGTTTTTGGGGTTTTTTTCTTCGTAATTCAACCTCCCCTGGGCACATGTGCCTCAGGCGACTCAAAAGTTTTCACCCACCCCCCCAACCTATGCCTGTCTGCAAATGACCACAAAAGCCCTGTGAATAATGACTTGGGGGTTACAAAGAAATTTCAGCAAATAAGCAAATTTGCAAATACAGAATCCATGAATAATGAAGAGGAACTATATATACTTATGCAAACCAGTGACACAAATTATAAATGGTAGCAATATCTAAACAAGACCCTATTATTAAAACCCAATAAGTTGGGGGTATTCATTCAAGCGACAGACATCAACTGCCCCCAGTCCTGCTGAGACGACTTCTTGTGGCATTTAGCTGACCATGTCACTTGAAGAGCCCATCCACTTAGCAGGTAGACATTTTGCACCCATGTCTGGAACACCCCAAGCCTCATGGGTCTCCCTTTTTTTTAATGTTTATTTATTTTTTGAGAGAGACAGAGACAGAGCACAAGCAGGGAAGGGGCAGAGAGAGAGGGAGACACAGAATCCGAAGCAGCCTCCAGGCTCTGAGCTGTCAGCATAAAGCCCAACGCAGGGCTCGAACTCACTGACTGTAAGATCATGATCTGAGCCGAAACCGAGTTGGGCGCTCAACCGCCTTAGCCACCCAGCTGCCCCTATTTATTCTATTAAAAAAATTCTTGTTTTACATTTATTTATTTTTGATAGGAAGGGGCAGAGCACAAGTGGGGGAGGGGCAGAGAGAGGAGACACAGAATCCGAAGCAGGCCCCAGGCCTTATGTGGGGCTCGAACTCACAAACTGCGAGATTATGACCTGAACCAAAGTCGAATGCTTAACCGACTGAGCCACCCAGGCGCCCCTCATGGGTCTCCCTTTAGTCTTTCAACATAAAATACAATCAGGATATTTTGTTTTCAGGAATCTTTTCCTATTTAGAGAAGTCGGGGCTGTATATATTGGTCTTTGCATTGGTTATTAAAATTCCACTCTACTTATTTTTTGTTGTAAGCAATCTCTGAATTTTCAAGTCTATAAAGGATCCCATGTGTACACTTTTAATTGGTTTAATTTCTCCCTGTATAAGGGAGAATAAATTTTAAGAGAAGCATTTTTAAAATGAGATACTGAAGAAAGGAGTTAGCATACCAAAATGCAACCCACCATTTTGAAAGATTTCAGACCTCATATCTATTTTTTCGGGGCCTCTCGGTGGCTCAGTTGGTGAAGCGTCTGACTTCAGCTCAGGTCATGATCTCGAGGTTCATGAGTTTGAGTCCTGCTCGGGCTCTGTGCTGACAGTGAGGAGCCTAAAGCCTGATTCAGATTCTGTGTCTCCCCTGCTCTCTGCCCCTTGTCTGCTAATGCTCTGTCTCTCTCTTTCTCAAAAATAAATAAACATTAAAAAATGTTTTAAAAAGACCTCATATCTACCATTTTCAGGTATAGCCCTCAAAGATGGATTACCCCAACAACTCTGCCAGGAATATGAACTAAGAAATGTTATTTGGAAACAAACAGTCATTGTCTCACAGCTGACCTCTGTATGCCTGCCAAACTAATAACAAAACTTCAAACACAAGGGGCACTTGGGTGGCTCAGTAGGTTAAGCAACCGATTTCAGCCCGGGTCACAATTTCACAGTTCATGAGATCAAGCCCAGGTCACAATTTCACGGTTCATGAGATCAAGCCCAGGTCACAATTTCACGGTTCATGAGATCAAGCCCTGCCTCTGGGTTCTTACTGAGTATGGAGCCTGCTTGATATTCTCTCCCTCTCCCTCTCTGTGCTCTTGCCCCTGCCCTCCCCTTCTGCCCCTCCCCTGCTTGCACTCTCTCTCTCTCAAAACAAAACAAAACAATTTCAAACACTATATTTTCTGATTTTTTTTTTTTTAGCAGCAGGCAAAAGTTTATTAGAGTATAAACTCAGAAAATAAGAATAGTGTGAAAGCTCTCTTTGCAGAGAGGGGACATTCGAAAGTCTGAAATTTTTTAAGATTATATGCTTGATGAAAATTATCTTTTAAAGTCAGTCTAATTTTTAATGATTTTAATCATATCGTAGATGGGTAGCTTTTCTTTTTTCTTTGTTATGACTATTCTCAAGTCCTAAAGCATTCCAAGATAAAATTGCAGGAAAATGCACTGGTTCCAAGAGCTCTGTGGAAAGTCCCCTAAAACTCATTGATATGGGAAGGATGAATATTGAACGCGGTGAAAGCAATCACTTTGGTGGAGTCCCAGAAGATTCAAATGCATAAACATAAGCCTTGTGATGTTTGGGAACTACAGTAGCCAATATGAATAAATCATCTGTAAAACGGTAACATGAAAAAAAAAATACAAGAAGAGATAGAAAAATGAAAGAAATTACTTTTACCAATATGTTTCTCAAATAATGGGAGGAAGGATGAGGAAATAAATCAGGGACTGTGGTGTTTTTAAAAAAGGCTTAGTAACAATTGAAGTACACTGTCTTAAATTTCTGAAATTTACAGATCTTTCCACAGAAAGTCAGAGTTTGTACAACCCATGTTGATGATTTGCCTGACATTTGAATTAACACACACACACACGTGCATTTTTCAAGCCAGGTCTTTTAAAAATCTCCCCTTAAGAAGACTTAATAAATGGAAAATGGCGTGAATTGTTGAGTTACTTTACCCAAGCAATGAAAACCATGCAAATGCTTAACTTTTCGGTGCAGACATATTTCTGGTGTCAGGCCCTCATGTTTAGATTCAATGGCATCAATGCAGTTCTATCTGCAAATCTGAAATGCAACCCAGGCAATAGAATTAAAGGAACAGACTGACTGCCTTGGACAGCAACATCAGAAACCAAAACACAGAGGTGCCTGGGTGGCTTAGTCGGTTAAGTGTTCAACTTCAGCTCAGGTCATGATCTCGCACTTTGTGAGTGTGAGCCCCGCTTTGGGCTCTGTGCTGACAACTCAGAGCCTGGAGCCTGCTCTGGATTCTGTGTCTCCCTCTCTCTTTGCTCCTGCCCCATTCACACGCTGTCTGTCTGTCTCTCTCTTCCTCTCTCTCTCTCAAAAATAAAAATATATATATTAAAAAAAAAAAAAGAAACTGAACAACACATGACAATTTAGTTTTTAAATACATACAATATCCCTGAAGGCAAGTCGACACTATATGTTAACTCGAGAATAAAAAAAGTAAAATAATACATACATACATACATACATAAAACATCTATGATTTCAAAGTGAGACCATCGCCATGATTTTCAATTTAGGAGAGAAGTAGTAAGGTAGGGACCTGAATGTAGGAGAATGAATACCCAAAGAAGCAAAGACCACACTGACTTTGATTCTAAAGGAGTACAGGGGCGCCTGGGTGGCGCAGTCGGTTAGGCGTCTGACTTCAGCCAGGTCACGATCTCGCGGTCCGGGAGTTCGAGCCCCGCGTCAGGCTCTGGGCTGATGGCTCGGAGCCTGGAGCCTGTTTCCGATTCTGTGTCTCCCTCTCTCTCTGCCCCTCCCCCGTTCATGCTCTGTCTCTCTCTGTCCCAGAAATAAATAAACGTTGAAAAAAAAAATTAAAAAAAAAAAAAAAAGAAATGCTCATTTAGGAAGGGAATAAAGGTCTCAAATCTAAGCGTGTACCTTAAGAAACCAGCTAACCTTGGGGCGCCTGGGTGGCGCAGTTGGTTAAGCGTCCGACTTCAGCCAGGTCAGGATCTCGCGGTCCGGGAGTTCGAGCCCCGCGTCGGGCTCTAGGCTGATGGCTCGGAGCCTGGAGCCTGTTTCCGATTCTGCTTCTGGTTCTGTGTCTCCCTCTCTCTCTGCCCCTCCCCTGTTCATGCTCTGTCTCTCTCTGTCCCAAAAATAAATAAACATTGAAAAAAAAAAAACTGCCTAAAGGAGTACAAGTCAAATGAGGACCAAAAATCATAATGTTGAATCGAAGGATCAGAACTAGTTTGTGAAAGATGTAATCCTAAAGAATCAGGGCAGAAGAACCAGAAACTGAAGAGTCAGAGGGTTAGACAATGTCTGGGGTGCTCCACGGTCAAATTGCTCTCCTCTCCCTGTGATTCCTTTAGCTCTGAAAGTTGGTTTGATTAACCCAGTTTCAGTCCAATTACCTTTTTAATTCTTCAAATTTACTCTTGGCTAAGGTACCCAAAAGCTTTAATTTCTTTCTAAAATTACCTCATTTTTTTTAAAAAGTGTCTTTAAAAGCTCAATGCCTCTAAAAGATCTGTGTGAGCAACAAAACATCTTTTTCTTTTGCAAGTCTACTCACAGTGAGTCTTGGGAAATAACCCTAAGTTTACCGTCAACATGAGCAGCATAAGCAAAACACGAGTGCTTGGCCAAGTGCTCCTAATGACACCAAAGGCCACAGGAGCGTAGGTCAGCACGTACCTTGAAATGATGATCATCCTTTGCATTTGCACAGTATGGTTAATATCTTTAGGGTCTGCTTTTATTGACTGGATGTTAAATTACAATGTATGTTCATTTTAACAAATAAAAACCTACAGAAGCATGCTATAAAAGGATAGCAAAGTTACTAATCCCTCCTCTCATCACTTCCATTTCCGCCCCCTCAACCAGCACACCCCCTCTCCCACTTCCACACCACTTTGAATGGCAGTCAAGTCAAGGGCTCTTGACCACCCGCAAGTGTCATTTAGTGCAGGGTGGAACTCGGGTATAAGGGCCCCTTCTTCTCTTCTGGGGATAGACAAACTTGGGTTGGGTACAACTAGACACAGCATGGGGCTGTGCTCCAGAAGAGGGACCCCACCTCTCTCTGACCCTTCCTTTTTATGGGGCAAGTATTGAGATGTGCTCACAAATAGGGGGAAATAGCCTTGAGCTTGGGGACCAAAAGGATGAGCGTGGGTACCAGCTCCTTTACAAGATTCTAGGACCATTATTGCTGGCAGCTGGGAGTCTCATGAGAAATTGAGTTGGTGTGCCAATTCACCACCCCATCCCTGGGGGAGGAGAAATCCCTGTCCTGGCCAGCTTATTGCCAGTAACAAAAAGAGATACTCAGGGGTCAAAGATCCAAGCATTCTGTGCAAAGCTTGCTTTGTGTTTATCCGTGTATGCATATTTATATCTTCATATATATCTAGACATATATGTGTGGATCTGGGTGCGTGTATACATCCTCCCTATATCTATACAGTTTACGTATGTGACACAACACAAATAGAAAGGGTTTGCTTTTTATATTACTGAAACAAAGGAGGAAATAGGATCATACATTATTCGGCAACATGTCTTTTCACTAAATGTATCATGACTTTCCTGATTAAAGCCGAGGAAATCGGGGACCAGAGAGGTAAAATGAGTATTCCGTAACTGGAGATCATTCAATGACCGAGCAGAATTGAAATCCTTATGCCTCGGTCCGCTACACTGCCTGGCCTGGACTCTCTCCCCTCAGTAGCACGGACCCTGCCTGAGATGGGGTTCGGTAGATGTGAGACCTTTGTGGGTGCAAAGCTGTACAACTTCTGCTCCTCTGCAAAAGCGCGATTTCGTTCCAGATCCCGCAGAGCTGAAGCATCTGACAAGACAAGTCCACTCTTTTTGTTCTGTTTAGCCAAAGGAAGACAAGTCCCAGGGAAGGTCCTTAGGGCTGAAAGGGTCAGGCGCCTCAGAGGCCGAAGAAGTAAGTGGTACCAAGGAATCGACTCTAAAAACTCCATCTTCTCTCATCCTTGTCTCAAAGAATGCATACATCTATTTGTTATAGCGGAAGATGGCAGCTTTGTTTCACGAACCTCAGAGACGACAGTCCGAAAAATTTGTCTGTTCTCAGCACAGTACTATTTCTCAGTTTAGGGGAGCGTTTTCTCGGTGTCTCTATCTTGTTATTCTGTGTAATTTAGATTAAAAAAAAATCAGGGGGCAATTGTCCGGTGGCACACTGTATTTCTCAGGATTGTTTAGGAACAGAGAATGTGTATGCCCATAAACAACGGTGCCCATGATGAAATGAATCAATGATATTAACACGTACACAAGACCTTCTCAATGAACTGTGACATATCATATCACAACCCTTGAGAAACAACAGTCTATTAGTAAATTGGTCTACCTGCTCTTCTCACACATCCTTTCAGTACATTCTCAACATAGTAACCAGAGTGATGCTGTTAAAACAGAAGCCGAACCCGCCCGCTGAGTCCCAACTGTGCTACAGTGGAGGCAATGCTGAGTGCTTTGAAGAAAAATAAAACAGGATAAGGGACTAGAGAGGGAGAGGCACTCCTTCAGATAAAGTAGTCAGAGACGGCCTCACTGAAGAGGCAGCCCTGGGGCAGAGTCTGAACCCAGTGAGGGAGTGAGACACGGATATAATAGGGGCTGAAGGAAAGACAAGATGTGAGTCCGTAGCAGACAAACAGCAATCTCAGTGCCTTACTTACAGAAATGTACTTCTCTGTAAATGGGCACTAGTTATTTTCCTTCCCTACACAGTTACCCACGCCATTGTATCTTCATATCTGCTCCCCAAAACGGTATTAAATGAAAAGTTCCCATATAACCGATGCCATGGACTCTAATCTCCCCTGGAGTAAATGCCAAAGTTCTTTCAATGGCCTCAAAGTCCTCCCACTCTGACCTGCCTCCACCCCCCCACCCCCTTGCCCAATTCCCTCTCTGGCCCTCATTCCCCCTACCCTCCCCCTCCTCACTCAACTCCACCTCTCTGGCCTCCTTAGTGTTCTTGGAACATTCCAGCTTCAGGATCTTTGTACTGTGTTGTCATTTGTCTGGAATGCCCTTCACCTACCTGGTTTTTATGACTCGCTCCCTCACCTCTTTCTGGTCTTGACTCGAATGTTGCCTTCTTAGGAATTCTTTCCTGGCTAACCTTTATAAAACCACAGCCCCACCCCACTCCCCTCCACACACACACGCACACACACACACACATACACAGGCACTCTCTCTCTCTCTCTCTCTCTCTCTCTCTCTCAACTCCTTATCTCTCTCCCTTTCTCCCCTGCCTTATTTTTCTCCTTATGGCTTCACATTATCCAGCATACTATAGTCTATGATCTTATCTAATTTTCTTATCTCTCCGTGAAGTCAGGGATTTCTCATTCTGAAGGGGGTTTGGTATGTGTTTGGTTTTTTGTTGTTGTTGTTTTGTTTTGTTTTGTTTTTTCTCCCTCACTGCTTTATCACCAGCACCTAGGACAGTACCGAGCAACGCGTTAGGCACTCAAGAAATACTGGTTTGTCGAATGAATGAGTGACAACTGTAGTCAACAAAATGATCAGCTTTTTTTTTTTTTAATGTTTATTTATTTTTGAGAGAGAGAGAGAGATTGTGAGTGGGGGATGGCCGGAGAGAGAGGGAGACACAGAATCTGATGCAGGCTCCAGGCTCTGAGCTGTCAGCACAGAACCCGATGGGGGGCTTGAACTCTCAAACAGTGAGATCAGACCTGAGCTGAAGTCGGATGGTTAACTGACTGAGCCACCCAGGCCCCCCTAAAACGATCAGCTTTTTGACGCTAATTAGCATTTCAGTGAGTGACACCAGAGCCATGGACACCTTCTGAAGCCAGTTTTTCCAACCAAAAGCACCCCAGGTGTCGTAAGAGTTAACCAGGGTTTAGTTTACAACAGGTCAAATGCACCACGCGTTTCTTATATTAGGGTTTGCCAGGGTCCAGGATGGTTATAACATTTGGATGTTAAGCCAGCCAAATATTCCAAGGGGAGCCAAAGCATGAATGGACAAAGCCCTTGTACAGGGTACTTCCAGCTGGAGGGCTGTGTCACTCTCTAGGGAGAAAGGCCTCTAGCTGCTCGGAAAAGACTTCGTGGAGAGTGGGCTGGACACTGTTAGGTTGGCTCCCAATAGAGCTGCTCCTCAAGGCTCCCATCCAAGAACCCTCATTGTAGTGGGTTTACGTCTGCCCCTTTTCCTCCTCCTCCTCCGTGCTCTACAACCAGAGTCCTCTCAACTCTGCTCCCCTTCAGGAACTTGTTGCTACCCTCCAATGGAAGGGTAGATAAGACCTATTTGTCTTTATTGCACTGTGAGCAAGGCAGACCCTGGTAACTCTGTGGCCTCCCTACAACCAGAAGGAAAATTGACCCCACCCAGTCACTAGAAGAATCTTCTGAAAATCTTCACCCCTTTGTTATCATCCTATGGCATATCTAACACTCTTTGGTTTCCATAAATGCTGGTTCATGAATTAATGATCTATTACTAATGTCTCCGGTCAATATAGAGCATTTATTTATTCCAGAGTTCTCTGCAAGACTGTGCGCATTATACCTTGTCGGTAATTAGATTATGCCCTAGGGATCTGTGGGTAAACCTAAGCCTGTCTCAAATGTCATGTTTCAGAATCCGAAGTATAAAAATCCATAATTGGCTGCCTTCTTAAGAACAAAGAGAATGATAGCTTGTCTGCTCCAAGAAGGATACGCGAAAGGAACACAAACAAAGAATTGTACAGGGAAATGAGATTTTAAAATGACCCGAGAAAAGCTGATGGTCTGGTGCACGCGAGTGAACCCTGCTAGTATGAAAACCAAGCTAGGAACATGGCTAATCAATGCATATGCAAATGCTCTCAGGAAAGCCCTCTGAAACTAGTGTGCGCTCTCTCTGGATGCTGGAGAATTGTGAAGATAATCACCTGTGACACTCAGCCTTTCCTTGAGACACAATTTTGAACAACTGACCTTATTTCTGAGCTGAGTGGATGCCAAAATTGAATTTCTGCTCAGCTGGAACCAAATTCACTCCCAGCCATCTCTCAAGTGAGTTGGCAACACTTGCTTTGAATTCTTTGTCCCACTTATGCAGAATTAATTTGGAGTCATTTTGGAGTCTTTCCCCTTTGGACCAGGCAGTGCCGAGGAAGAAGTGTGGTGTCCATTGGGTCTCATATTGACCTCTTTGTCTATGTGTCTGCTTGGCTTTCTATTAACTTTGGAGGCTTGTTCACTTAACATGGTGAACAAGGCTCCTCTAGGGTTCACCTGAATTCCACAAGTATTTGTGGAGTAATCACCCCAGGTCGGGTACTCTGAAACACGCTGGGGTAGCAGGGCTGGGGTTTACAGACAGTGTCACGCAGGAAAGGATCTAAGCTCTGGAGTCAGACTCTGGCTTCTGATCCTGGCTCCACCGCAGACCCGCGGCCGGGGGTAGGTAATGAACAAGTTACATACGCACCACGAGCCTTTGATCCCTAGCTGTGCAATCGGGGTGACGATCCCAAATTGGAAGACATTGTGAACAAATTCAAAACAGCGTAAGACAGAATAGCGAAGAGCCCTAAATGCAACACGTAATAAAATGAGCTGTGACGTTATCTTCAGTGCATTGTTAATCCCTAATCTCTAGAAACTGACACACTCAAGCAGAAGGGAGCAGAGGCCAAATGATGACATTCATATTAGCCAGGACGGGAAGGAGCAGAAGGAAGGGAAGCCCATGTGAAAACGTACACTAAAGGACGTTAAGTGCTGTGAGCACCGGGAAAGCGCGTCCCAGTCCCCACCTGGAGGCCTCCTTCCCAACATTCACCCTCCAAGCCTCTCGCCGCATAATTAGAAAATGTCTTCTCCTCTCTGTGGTGAGCATGCCTCATTTAAATTCCATTGCATTCCAGTCCAGTCACATGAGATCAACATATAAATTAAAAGCAGTTTGAATCTCTGAGATGAGATGTAATTTTTGACTTTTCTACTTGAGGGAACAGAACAGCATCATTGTTACTCTACTGAATAAAAAAGATTTTAAAAAAATGTAAAAATTAAAAAAAATTAAAAAAAAAAAAAGCTTCGAGCCCCCCTCCACGCTCCCATGGATGGTAAGGGGAAAGGACAGAGAAAATCATGCCTAAAGTTTGACTGAGGAGTAGTCTGCTTTATTAATAAAATTTCTCCCCATTGGTATAATTTTATAATGCACGACCATGAGTCTTACTCGAGAGAGAGAGAGAGAGAGAGAGACAGAGAGAGAGTATATATATATATGAAGTATATATATATATATAAAGTATATATATATATATATATATATGATAGTAAGGGCGCCTAGGGGTTTCATTTGGTCAAGCATCCGACTCTTGGTTTTGCTCAGGTCACAATCTCATGGTAGGTGGGTTCCAGCCCTGCAACTGGGCTCCATGCTGACGCTGTGGAACCTGCTTGGGATTCTGTCTCCCTCTCTCCCGGTTCCTCCCCTACTTGCTCTCTACCTCTCTCTCTCAAGAATAATAAACATTAAAAACAAAATCATTTAGGAGCGCCTGGGGGGCTCAGTTGGTTAAGCGTCCGACTTCAGCTCAGGTCATGATCTCACAGTCCAGGAGTTCGAGCCCCGCGTCAGGCTCTGTGCTGACCGCTCAGAGCCTGGAGCCTGTTTCCGATTCTGTGTCTCCCTCTCTCTCTGCCCCTCCCGTGTTCATGCTCTGTCTCTCTCTGTCCCAAAAATAAATAAACGTTAAAATAAATAAATAAATAAATAAATAAATAAAACAAAAGCCTTTAAAAACTAGTAATATATATCTATATATGTGATACTGTATATGTGCATGCATGTATATGTGATCGTATAATAACATAGCCAACTATTGTCAATGGACAACCTCTACAGTGTAACCTTTGGCCCACGTGAAGTCCCTTAAGGTCAGTGACCCTCTAAACGTAAAAACAGTACATGTGAAACCCCACTTATGGTTTGTTCAGAGCTCCAGGAAAACAGGTGACCTGTGAGTGAAACAGGTATTTAAGGCATCGGCTATCCTCCACAAGTGAGCATTTCTGGTTTTCTGACTTGAAGATGTAGATATTTTCCACCTTTTGATTCCAAACTGCCTTATTCTTGTCTCCCACGGCGAGGCACACACCCTGCGAACCGGGCCCCTCACCCAAGAAAAACAGCCTCTACAGGCCGCCTCCTCTTTATCTCACCTGGCGCAAACCAGCTTGTGCATCTTTCCCTGACATCGGCACGTTGACATGCACATAAATGGCCACGTCACTGAAGCTCCCAAAATGTCTATTAAAAACTAATTCTCCCTTAATTTAATAACACCAGTCTCTCTTTTAAGACCAGTTTCTGGCCAATAAAATGCTTGGGTCAAATGATTGTGTAATCAAATTCTTTCCCTGTCCTGCTAACACAGCTTGATGATTTTAATCAGTGGTCGCTTTTAACTCCTTCATGCATTTTTTTTCTTTCCCCTAAAGCATTTGTGATGCCAAGATTTCAAATAGAAATTTCCCCTTCCGGGCAGCTTTGGCAGACCATACCTTCCCCCCACCCCCACCCCTTCCAAGGTGAGCTTAGGTTGACTGCGATTTCATAATATCACTGATACAGTGTTCCCTTTTTAAGGAGGTGGATTAATTGAAGGTGTGGGGAAAGCGTAGATGTGTAGAGGAGGAAGCGTTCTCTTTTTACACAGTTATTGAGTAACTTGGAAGGCACTGCAGAAACTATTTACATCTCCTCTATAAAATGAGGGGGCTGAATTGAATTTCCTTTGTGTCTCCCCCAGCTTTGGCAGACTGTGAGTCCACCAGGCCCTTGACTTTGAACTCCTGGGGAGCAGTCCACAAGAATTAATCATCCCTGCACTTCCAAAGCCTCTCCCGAGGTCTGGCACCCAGTCCCGCCTTCGATGTTAATAAATGAATTAATCACCTTGCCTTTTTACAGGCTCCACTCCAATTCATTCTGACTAGAGCAAGAATCATAGGTTGCCATTAATGGCTCACAATTCCGTTCCAAAGATCACAGAATCTTGAGTGTAAAATTTTCCTCTGTTTTGCGTTTCATTCTGTTGCTGGAGGGCGCAGGCACGTTTCCTACGTATGGACGTAGTGCTGACGCTTTCTCTCGAGATGGACCCGTTCGTTAGTCCACACAACAAATATTCGCAAACATCTGCGAGGCAATAGTATTACAATGCTGAACTACACACGGCTCTTTCTATCAAGGAACTTACAGTGCGATGAAGAAGTCAGACAAGTTAACATAAAACAAGTTCTATGAAGGCTAAGCACGGGTGCCGTGGGGACAAGAGAAGCTGACTGGGTCTGAGGACTTCAGGGAAGGTCTCCCAAAGGAAATCATAAACAAACTCAGAACTTTCAGCTCAATAGGAGTTAGCAGAGTGCATGTGGTGGGGAGGGTGGATGGCATTGAAGGCAGTGAGCGTGACAGGTTGCTGAATTGGTCTTTATTTACAGGCAGCAAAGGACCCTGGAAGAAAGTTCAAGCAGGGACTTGACATGATCTAAACTGTATCTTGGAAAGATGTTTCTAGCTGAAGTTAGAAAATTGGAAAGGGACGAGACCAGGGGCCAACGGCATAAGAAGGCTTTTAGGGGGGCACTGAAGATAAAGTGGGTAGCCGTGGACATGAAGAGAATTCAGTGGATTCTGGCTATGTTGAGAAAGGTGGATGTACATGTGTGCGTGTTGGAGGGCGAGGAGAAAAAGACAAGTCAAGCCTGGAGAAACCGGGTGGATGGGGCGTCATGCACTGAGATCAGAAACATCTTCTAAAGCAACAGTACTTTGGGAGGCAAGAGAAGTGATGATGAATTCCATAGGGCGGCCAAGGGATAGTCAAGATGAGATGCCCAGCAGTCAGTGGGTTAGATGGGTCTAGATCTCAGGAGAGAGTTTGGGGGTGAAATATATACAACTGATAGCCATCGACATGTCGACAGAAACTGAAGCTATTAGAATGAATGTCTTGAGGAGGAGAAGAGTGGCTGCGGAACCTTAAGAAATACTTTAAAGTCATTCAAATACTTTGCTCACTGATTATTGTCACCTGCTTGGTCCCTATTGCAAAGACACCGTTTGACTCTAAGTCTTAAAAAATCTGGCCAGTCACTTTCCATTGTGGTCCCAACTTGGAGCTCTGTGGAGGACGGTGCCAAGCTCTAGGCACTTCAGGCGTCTCCCATAAATTATCAATTGCTCACCCAAAAGAATTCGCAAATATTGCTTGGTCATATGAGTGTGAAGAACAGGAAATATTACTATGAAACATGTGGGAGCTAAAACATGTTCCTGAGTTTAATGCAAGAATGTTTTTATTGATTATATCGAACACTAGAGACAGAAGATACAGTATGAAAACAATCCATCTAGGGCAGAGATTCCTTGTGTCTGTCACTAAGCTGTTCCTGGGTGGGGGGGGGGGGGGGTTGCGGGTAGGGCAGAGGCGGCACAATTCTCTGCTTTTACCATCTTCCCAAATCACAGACACAGTTTAAGCAAGGAAGAGGAGAAGACGGCGGCTGTGATGTAATAGCCAAAGTGATGTCCACAAACAGCCACAACCAAAAACAGCACATATACCCCTGGTAACAAACTGAAATCAAAAGCTTTTGTCATAATCCTTGAGTCACATATGTATGATGTCTCAGTGGTCGTAAATGTGGGTCTCGGAGGCATTTTAGTAAACAGGGTTAGGCAGAAATTCATAGCCAAGCAAATAATAATTCCTTTCACAATTTTATGAAACCCTGGGAAGATTGAAGTTACTTTTTATTTTAGTTTGTTTTGTTTCACGTAATCTGAAGTATTCCAGAGCCATTTAAGATCCCATCTGTTGAGAATTTGAAAGGTTTTGTCAACTTTACAACAAATATTTTGATGTTCTAAGGAGCTTAAATCAGATAAGAGATTCCGGGGAATACAGGACCATCCAAAAATTGTTATCCCAAAATATTTAGTTATTTTCTTAATCATACATCTGCTACAAACTCATATTTTATTTTTTTTAAATTTTTTTTCAACCTTTTTTTATTTATTTTTGGGACAGAGAGAGACAGAGCATGAACACGGGAGGGGCAGAGAGAGAGGGAGACACAGAATCGGAAACAGGCTCCAGGCTCTGAGCCATCAGCCCGGAGCCTGACGCAGGGCTCGAGCTCACGGACCTCGAGATCGTGACCTGGCTGAAGTCGGACGCTTAACCGACTGCGCCACCCAGGCGCCCCAAAACTCATATTTTAAAGAGCTAACTTTTTGTGGGCAATCCAGTTCTGAGGATATAATGAATCCCTAAGATTAGACATCTTGGTAAAAACAGACATGTGGATTAGTGGCAAATAATAGGGTGCCAAAAATGGAATCATATATCCTGCTGAAAAACTTCTCCAAGTGTTGAACTCTTTGAACTTTAACAGGAATTTGGGCATTGCACATTGGTCCAATGATTTTGTAAATAAAAATCCATCACTCTTAATTTTCTTTGTAGAGGGATGTTCTAAGTAAAATGAATCTCTACTTTTTTTTTTTTTTTTTGGTCTAATACTGGACGTTTCTTATATTTCAAACACTTAACATTTATCAACCCATCCAATCCTCATAGCCATACAAAGTAGGCACTATTATCAGTCCCATTTTCCAGATGAGTAAACTGAGAGACAGAAATGCCCATCAATTTCCCCAAAGTTGCATAGGTAATAACTAGTAGTATTTAGATTCTGGCTTCAAAGTCCTCATGCTGAGTCACTGGCATCCTAGAGGCAACAGTTCCCCCTGCATTGTCCCCCACAGGACACACACATCAGGGTCACCTGGGGA
Source organism: Prionailurus viverrinus (assembly GCF_022837055.1). Lineage (NCBI taxonomy): Eukaryota > Metazoa > Chordata > Mammalia > Carnivora > Felidae > Prionailurus > Prionailurus viverrinus. Next base: position 45,171,440 of record NC_062565.1, read on the forward strand.
GCTTGTTTAAAACTCCCAGCCCCTGGGGGGGGGGGAGGGTCCCACCTTCCCTTTTCCTTCTGAAGCCTGTGGATATCATATGCCAACATGTCTCAGATTTGGGGCTCATTAGAATCACCTTTAGAGTTTGTTAAAAATGCAGGTTCCAGATATTAACTTTTTCAAGTTATTTCTTCCCTTTAAGTAATCTCTACATCCGACGTGGGGCTCGAACTCATGACCCTGAGATCAAGAGTCACATGCTCTTCCGACTGAGCCAGCCAGGCGCTGCTAGATAATTTTTTTTTAAACCTTTATGGTTATAATGATGGAAAGCTTCCGGTTTTCCTGTTTCTTCAAGAAATGTACATTTTCTCCTATTCTGTGTTTAATCCTGTGGCTGTAGGGCACACACACACACACACACACACATATACTAAGTGTATATGCAGTGCTGACACTTTTGCTTGAGGGGAACTCATTCATGTGTCCATGCAACAAATATTTGCAGAGCACATGCTAGGCAGTGGTACTACGAGGCTCAACTACATCCAGCTCTTTCTTTCAAGGACCTTAGAGAGTAATAAAGCCATCAGACAAGGAGAGAGGTTTATTGGATCTTTCCACGGTTTACACCATCGCAAGAGTCCAGGTACGGAGGTTGGGATGGAGCCGGGAAGCTGGCTAAGCGCAGTAACATAGAAGTTTATCTTCACAGTGAAGGGAATTTCGTCTCTGAAGATGTTTTTCCTGCAGCTGTGGGATGAGGTAAAACAGAACAAACGCCAAGAGGTCTGATTTCTCCGTAGGGGAGATATGCTCAGGTGCACCCCTGCTGAAGGCAGATCTACTGACCCCTGCAACATCGTGGCCGAAGTCTAAGGAGGCAGGAGGTCCGTGGAGCCGCTGCAGATGTCTGCTTGATGAATTAACAACCACTCTCTCGTTTCACGGTAATTTCATCTTATCTCCACTATCGGCTTATTAGTTACCTTGTTTTTAAAATTCTGTTAGTGGTTGCTGCATGTATCTTTTGGCATCACAGTCTACCTTCAGATAATATATTACCACTTCAGGCACAGTGTGAGAACCTTACAGAACATTCCTTCCAATTCCTCTTCCCTGTCATTTGTGCTATATTTCCCCACATTCCACTCGGACATGTATTATAAACTCCATTATACATCGTTGGCACGTTCACTTTCGACAATCTACTATCTTTAAAGTCATTAAAACTCTCACTCCTCTCAAAATAAAGACACTTAAAAAAAATAGGCATTCTATGTTTCAAGGGGAAATAGACTTTTCTTTTTATCTCCGTTTTTGCCATCTCTGGTGTTCTTTCTTCTTTTCGTCAGGTCTCCGTCTGAAATTTCTGTCTGGATTCCTTCTGCCTGAAGACCTCCTTCGATATTTCTGTAGCCCGAGTCAGCTGGCAGTTAATTCCCTCAGCTTTGGTTTGTCTGAAAATACTTGACTGCGCTTCCAGTTTTGAAAGGTGTTTTTATCCCGTGTATCACTTCAAGTTGACAGTTTTTCTCCCAGTATGCCAGAGATATTATTCTGTTGTCTTCCCGTTTGCTCACTTTGTTGAGTTGTTGGGTTTTATCCTTGCTCTCTGGGATGAATCTCCTCACGGTCTTCATTATCTTTTGTTCTCCGTGATTCAACTATGTGTCATCCAGATGTGGGCTTTGTTGGTTTGTTCATCTTTTACTTTTTAGCTGTTTTGGGTTTAAAAAAAAATTTTTTTTTATGAAGTCAATTCTACCCCCAACAGGGGGCTTGAACTCTCGACCCCAAGATCAAGAGTGGCATGGCTCTACCTGAGCCAGCCAGCCAGGTGCCCCTATCTGTTCTTTTGTTTGTTTGTTTGATTTATTCAGTTTGGAGCTATCTGAGCTTCTTGGTTCTGGAGTTTGACATCTTTTACTGTTTTTGTAAAGTTTTGGCATTATCTTCCAAATATTGCTTCTGCCGTTCTCTCTCTCAACTCCTCTTTCCCCTCTTCTCCTCTCCTTTCTTCTGGGATTCTAACTATACATATATTAGACCATTTAACATTGTCCCACATGTCTTGGGACCTCTTTCCAGCTTTTTTTTTTTTTTTTTTTGCTTTTGCTTTTTTTCTCTTTGTATTTCAGTTTGGGTCATGTCTACTGAGCTATCTTCAAAGTTGCTGATTCTTTCTTCAACTCTATCATGTCCACTGGTAAACCTGTCAAAGGAATTCCTTATCTCGGACATCACATTTGTTTTTATTTCTAACATTTCCGTGTGACTCTGTCTTACAGGTTTCTGATCTTAAATCATTCCATTGTTGTGGCAGATGGTTGTTTTTGCCTGCCCCAAATCCATTCCTTCTTTTTATTTCTTGTTTATAACGCTGTGATTTTTGGTTGGTTTCTGTTTGTTTGTTCAGTTGTGCAGGTAGAGAGCAGAAATGTATGGGTATAAATTAGTGGAGGCCTATACACATTAAAATTCTACTCTAAGCTACTCACATTTTATTATTTATTATTTATTTATTTTTTTTTGGTGAAGACTTTTGAAAAAGCTCTTTGCTAATATCTTCTTAACATTTGATGAGTTATTTTTGGCTTTCCTAGAACTTTTTTTTTTTTTTACTTTTTTTTTTTTTAACATTTATTTTGAGACAGAGAGAGACAGAGCGTGAATAGGGGAGTGTCAGAGAGAGAGGGAGACACAGAATCCGAAACAGGCTCCAGGCTCTGAGCGGTCAGCACAGAGCCCGACGCGGGGCTCGAACTCACGGACCGCGAGATCGTGACCTGAGCTGAAGTCGGACGCCCAACCGACTGAGCCACCCAGGCGCCCCTGGTTTTCCTAGAACTTTAAGGAAACACTTTAATCACTAAATACATCGAGTCTAAAATTCCTGGCCTGACATTTTTCTTGCCAGTGTTATATTGGTAGTATCTGGCAGACCTTAAGAGATTCATATGCTTGTGTTATTCTGTACTCAATCGGGGTGATCGTTTTTCAATTATGAGATTGAATTTATATTTATTGAATTAATTTCACTTTTCCAATCACTGATGAGAAGAATTCCTGCCTGGTCTGAAATCATGACATGTTTTTCAAGATTTCTTGGAAGACCTTGGCTGTGTGACGTCCAGCATTTTAAATGTTCTCATTTCAGAGAGTAGTTCTCAGAACGTAGTAGGTGAGGGGATGGGTCGAGGGGTCTGGTGATTACTTGTCTCATCTGTTTTGTCTGGGCTTCCGGGAAGGCAAGAGTCAGGACTGCTGAAAGTGAAGAGGAGATATTTGTGTACAGAAAGCTTGGGTAAGGGTGTGGGGAAAACTAGGAGAGAAGAAGGTAGCATGTCACCTGTCCCTCTGGGTGACGCCTCATGTACAACCTCTTTGATTGTATCTTTCTCCAGACTGTGAGCCCCTGTCTCCTAGCACTTTCTACAATTACATTTGTGTGTGTGTGTTTGATTAATTTTTGAGTTCTCCAGATACAAGCTCTGTGGTTTTGTTCACTGTTTATTCTTAACCTCTGAAGTTGCGCCTGGCACATAGTAAACACTTTGCAGTTACTTGTTAGATCGATGGATGGATGGATGGATGAGCCCCTAACTTATTCCTGCTAGAATCTGATACCAAAGAGAAATGCTTAAAACCGCAAATAGTGGAATATTGATAATGAAGAAGGCTATACATGTGTGGGGGCTGGGGGCACATGAGAAATCTCTCGACCTTCCACTCCATTTCGCTGTGAACCTGAAACTGTTCTAAAAACTAAAGTCTATTCTAAAAATTGCAAATAATTATATGATTTTCATTGTTTTCTCACTAGATGATCGAGATTAATAATCTTCAGCTACTATTACAAACAGTGTGGCTTTCTAACATGAATACAGCTTTCAGTAGTAGAAAAATTTTGCTGTCATGAGTCTCTGCTCTAAATGTGCCATGATATTCTGGGGCACCTGGCTCAGTAGAGCATGTGACTCTTGGTCTCAGGGTCGTGAGTTCAAGCTGCACATTGGACGTGGAGCCTACGTAAACAAAAAGAAAAGACAGAAACTGTAAATATGCCATGATATTCTGCATTGACTAAGATTATAACCTATATTTCATGAAACAGAGATTAAGCTGCAGCCCTGGGGTATATCACAACCCCACCAAGCCCCATTTGCGTGGGTTACAAGTGAATGTTATCCCCTGGAGCTGTGCAGTAAGGTCATCCTGGTTAAGGTCCGAGGTAAAACAACTGAGCTGATGATGCACTTTGGAGACTTTGGGGTTGGGATTGAAAATGAGGAGTCACTTCAAATAAGGGCAAAACTTCTTTGGGAGCTGATGGAAACGTGCTAAAATTATTGCTCTAAAATTATTGTTGGGATGCCTGCCTGGCTCAGTCAGTAGAGCACGTGACTCTCGATCTCGGGGTCATGAGCTTGACCCCCACATTTGGCGCAGAGATTACTTTAAACAATTAGATTGTTGTGATGGTTGCGTAACTTTGCAAATCTACTAAAAGTCATTACATTGTACACTTAAAATGATTGAATTTTATGTTGTGTAAATTATACTTCAATTAAGCTGGTCTTAAAAAATGAGCAAACAAGGGGCACCTGGGTGGCTCAGTCGGTTGAATGCCCGGCTCTTGATTTTGACTCAGGTCATGATCCCAGAGTCGTGGGATCGAGCCTGGCATTGAACTCTGCACTGAACATGGAGCCTGTTTAATATTCTCCCTCTCTCTCTCTCTCTGTCTCCCTCTGCCCCTTTCCCCTGCTTGCTCTCTCTCTCTCAATCTCTGTAAAAAATTAAAAAACAAACAAAACCAAGCAAATAAAAACTACTGGGAATTCTCTTCTATTCCTGCCTTCAACCCTGTTCTCTCCCACCCCCTACAGGAAATTATGTTTATTATTTCTTGGTATATACTACTAGTTTTCCTTTGACAAATGCCAGCAAATACCTATTTATTAATATTTTAAGTGAGTTTTAAATGTTGCCTTCAATACCGGTGACTGAGAAAAAGTGGATTTAATTGAGAGGTGAGGAGAAACACCGTTTAAACTTTATGAAGATTCTGAAAGAAGAGAAATTCTGGGGAACACAAAAAGGTTTTAATTTATAACGTTGGTTTCCATTAACTTGAGCGAGGGAGTTACGAATCAAGAAAAAAAAGAAGGACCAGGAAGGAAATAACAAAACGGGCTTGTGGGAGAGCAGAAAGAAACAATTAGCAACAGTTGGGAGGGAAAATTATAAGAGGAGTTGAGTGGTGTGGGTGGGACTTGCTGGGCTGTGAACCGTGGAGAGCGAAAAGAAAATCTGGTATATTGCAAATTCACCATGACTGAGGGAGAAAGAAGGCAAGTTGGCACCTGACAGTTCCCCGTATTGGCCACGAGGTGGCGGCATCCACCCAAGACGGTCCTCTCCGGAGACTGGAAAGAGGCTGTGCGGGTAAGTACACAATACTTCTACATACAGCACACTTCTTTTTTTTTTTTTTTTTGGTCGTGGGGAGGCTTAAACAACAGACATTTCTTTCGCATGATTCTAGAAGCTGCGAAGTCCAAATCAAGGTGCGAGCAGACTGCGTGACCGGTGAGGACCCGCTTCCTGGTTCACAGTCAACCCTCTTCTCCGATGTGTCCTCCCTAGGAGGAGGGAGCTCTCTGGTGTCTCTTTTATGAGGGCACTGATTCCATTCATGAGGGCTCCTCCCTCTTGTCCTAGTCACCTCCCCAAAGCCCCACCTCCCGATACCATCGCACTGGGGATGAGGTTTCTGTATATGAACGGGGGTGGGGGGGGCACAAATGTTCAGTCTGTAGCATTACCATTACTTACTTTGATTGCCCCAGATTTGGCCAGTGGAAACCCCTTCAAGATGGCACCCGTCCCTTTGGACATGCTCCTGCGATTCTTAGAATACTTCCCTACTTTGTGCAGTCAGGAGAAATCTTAGGATCAACTTGTACTTTCCCTGCCCCAGTCCTTGAACCAGTCATTTCTCCAAGAAGAGTTGCTTCCTTTGGGCGGAGAACGGATTTAGAAAGCAAGACCTTGCTGCCAGGTAGGCACATTTCCCCTGGTGTATCATTGCTTCTAGGCTATCTTAGCAGACATGGTAGAAAAGATCGGAATATACATAACACACACACATACATGTACATATTTCTGTTATTGTTTCTATACAGCCTGTCAATCAAAGACGATGGGTGGCTCAGTTAAGCCTCCGACTTCCGGCTCAGGTCATGATCTCACAGTTCATGAGTTCAAGCCCCCCCCACTCCCGGACTGTCTCTGTGCTGACAGCTCAGAGCCTGGAGGCGGCTTCAGATTCGGTGTCTCCCTCTCTCTCTGCGCCTCCCCTACTTGCAGCACTTTTTTTTTTTTTTCTTAACACACTTTATTTTTAGAGCAGTTTTAGGTTTACAGCAATGTTGAGCAGAAGGTACACAGATTTCCCATATACCCTGTGCCCCCCACAGGCATACCTTTCCCGCTATTAACACCCCCCCTACCAGAGTGGTGCATCTGTTATCATTGGTGAACCTGTATGAACACATCATTATTCCCCAAAGTCCTCCTTTCACATTACGGTTCACTCGGTGTTGTATGTTCTATGGGTTTGGACAAACATGTAATAAACGGGATGCATGTATCATTAGAGCACGTACTGATACTCACTGCCTAAAAATCCTGTTTTCTGCCTATTCATCCTTCCCTCCCCTAACCTTACGCAACCCTGATATTTTTACTGTCTCCATAATTTTGCTTTTTCCAGATGTTAGACAATTAGAGTTATACAGCACGTAGCCTTTCAGATTTCTTTCACTTAGTAACATGCATTTACAAGGCATTTACATGTCTTGTCACGGTTTAAGTACTCATACGATATGTACAAACTTAAGAACAGAAAGCCAGACGGGTAAATGAAAAGCAAAATCCCTTCCATGGTTCACATTCACTTTTCCTCTCACTAAATCTTCCAGTTGAGGGATTTCCTGACATGAAAATGGTCATGGTCCCCCAAGTGAGAAATGGGAAGTCATTTTCTCTTCAAGACAACAGAACCTATTTAAACTGTCATCTTGCTGCCAGCACTTAAGAAAGGAAGCATCACATTTTTACGTTTCCGTGGGGAAGGTGTTGATACAACTAAGCATATGCCGAGAGACTATCCTCTCCTGTCCCCACTCCGCCTGGTCATGGGGATTTCTTCAGCTCAAAGCCAGAGTGGCAACTTGTAATGCGTGCCAAGCATAAGATGTCTGGTGGGCTCTTTTTTTTTTTTTTTTCTTCCCATCTCATCAGGGTGGAACCATCAGCTTCCATTTTCAATGGTGTTTCCAAGAGGATTTTAGTCCTCCCAGTGTCCCATGCTTGGAAAAAGTTAACGTGACCTTCCAGACCGCCTTAAAATCGCATAACCTTTTTGAGGTTTTCCAAGGACTTTTTGTGTGGGTAGGTTTGGTTTTGTCATTAATTATAACAGGAAACAGGAAAGGGGTAAAAACACCAAACAAAGAGAAAGTTGCAAAGTTTCAAACAATGCTTCAATAAATAGTCACACAAAGAGAGTTCTCCCTGGTATTCATCGAAATGTAAATGAATCCACCTTTGATCTTTCTCATTACTTTACAGCCCCAGGTTAGCTGCGTTCTTGGAAGCCCTCTCCATCTCTCTAACAATTTTTTAAGTTTTTAAGTCGGCTCCATGCCCGGTATGGGGCTTGAACTCACGACCCTGAAATCAAGAGTCACATGTTCTACCAACAAAGCCAGCCAGGTGCCCCGAAGGCCTCCCCAGCTCTTATCCCCCAAGAAATTTCTCTCCCAGTTGACCTCACCTCCTTCTTTTATTTAATACAGGAAAAGCTGTAGATACATAGAGAGGTTTGGGGATACAAAAATAACTAAATGCGCTTTAATTACATTCACAAGAAACCAGATTTTTCGCCCAAGTTCTCCTTCTTCAGAAAGGAAAGGCTGCTTTTCCTTACTGCAGCAGGGGATGAGGAACAGATTGGGGAAAGGAGACGTGGACCAAAGCTGAGGGTACTACAGAGTAGACGGTTCAAAGACCGAAGTCACAGGACGGGGGTGATAGGGTGCTTAATATGTGTTGCACATCCAGTAAGTCCTATCGTACAGTATTCAGGATCTGCCTAATTGAGGAATCTCTTCCTATTTAATTAATGCCATTCCATTTGAAATTAGTCCTGGATTAGTCCTGGGTTTGTTTTTTGTTTTTTTTTTAAGGCAGATCTTGTCAGTGCCCCGGCCTTTACTATGTCCAGCTGCCAGATTAGCATCCCTTTGCCCTAGGACTTTCCAGAGTCTCAGGCGTCCGCTCTCCTGCACCCGGCTCAAGGGAATGAGCAGAGAGCAGCTCTTAAAGAATGACTGATGGGAACTGGTGGGGCAATTTCCCATTTTCCTTCACCCGACCCGGGGACTTAGCTCTGAGGTTTGCATTGTACTGGATCCCGGGTTCCCAGCTGAATTACGTTTCAGTTGTACAGGGTGGTACCTGGCTTGATAACATAGACCGTCTTACTCGCCTTCTCTTCTTGCCTTTCTTCCCCATTCACAACAATATTTCTGGGGATCCCAAGTAAACTACTCACTCTCAAATCCTCGTCTCCCAGGGTCTGCTTTTGATTAAAGCCTCGCTTCTCCGAGTCTCCGAGTCTCCCTCCTTGGATTGGATGGATGGGCTTATTTCCAACATGTAGTTAAGTCCCAAACTAACATGTAGGGAAGTCTTATGGGGATTGTAGGGATGAGCTTATTTCTAACATGTAGGGAAGTCCAAATTAAGAATATGTAGGTAACTGTGACAGGATTTGTGTGTGCGTGTGTGTGTGTGTGTGTGTGTGTGTGTGGTAAAATATGTATAACACAAAATTTACCACTTCAATCATTTTTCGGCACATAGTTCATGGCATTAAATACATTCACGCTGTTGTCTGGTAACCACCACTACTGTCCGGACGCTACAACTTTCTTATCATCCCAAACTGAGACTCTCTACCCATTAAATGATAATTCCGCATCCCTTCCCCGCTGAGCCACGTGACTGCCCCTGTTTCCCAGCCCCAGTAACTACTGTTCTACTTTCTTCTCCATAAATTTAACTATCCCGGTTACCTTTATAAGTGGATTTATACAATACGTGTCCCTTTGTATCTGGCTTATTTCACTTAGCATAATTTCTTCAGGGTTCATCCATGTTGTAGCATGCACCAGAATTTCATCCCTTTGTAGAACTGAAACTATTTCGTTGTATGTAGTACTACATGTTAGAAATAAACCCATCCATCCAAAGGAAAGACTCAGAGACTCAAAGCACAGCGAATCAAGGCTTTTTATTTTTTAATGTTTTTTTGAATGTTTCCTTATTATTGGGAGACAGAGGGAGAGAGACAGAGCATGAGCATGGAAGGGGCAGAGACTGGAGGAGACACAGAATCCAAAGCAGGCTCCAGGCTCTGAGCTGTCAGCAGAGAGCCCAACCCAGGGCTCGAACTCACCAACTGAGAGATCATGACCTTAACCAAAGTTGGACGCTTAGCCAACTGAGCCACCCAGACGCCCCGTGAAGCGAGGCTTTAATTAACGGTCTTGCAAGAGTGGGTGTCTGATGGGGAAGTTACAGTAGATAATTTTTCTCCTAGTGTGCAAGTCCCTCCTCCCCCCAGTTCCTCCTTGGCTGAGTATTACAGAGGTTGTAGCCGTACCCTGATGTCAATTCATCCATGGATGGACATTCGTTTTCACCTTTTGGCTACTGTGAAATAATGCTGTTGTGAACATTAGTATGCAAGTATTTATTCAAGTCCTTGCTATCAATTACTTTGGATATATACACAGAAGTAGAAGGCTGAATCATATATTAATTCTATATTAAATTTTTTGAGGAACCTCCATACTGTTTTTCATAGTGAATGCACCATTTTGCATTCCTACCAGCTATGTATAAGCCTCCAATTTTTCCACCTCTTTCTCAAGACTTGGTATTTTGTGTTGGTTTCTTTTTTTTTTTTTTAAGTTTTATTTATTTTTGAGAGAGAGAGAGAGAGAGTGCAAGTTGGAGAGGGGCAAAGAGAGAGAGACAGAGACAGAGAATCTGAAGCAGGCTTCAGGCTCCGAGCTGTCAGCACAGACCCTGACTTGGGGCTCGAACCCACGAACCACAAGATCATGACCTGTGCCAAAGTCAGATGCTTAACCTACAGAACCACCCAGGTGCCCCTGATTTCTTTTTTTTAATAATAGCTATTCTAATGGGTGTGAGGTGGTATACCATTGTAGTTTTGATTTGCATTTCCCTAACAGCTAGTGATTTTGAGCATTTTTCTTTTCAGGTACTTACTGACCATTTGTATATCTTGTTCGGAGACATGTCGGTTCAAGTCTTTTGCCTATTTTTTAATCGGGTAATTTGCCTTCTCATTGTTGGGTTGTAGAAATGAGTTCCTATGTATTGTAGATATTAACCCCTTATCAGATATATACTTTGTAAATACCTTCCCATTCTGCGGGCTGTCTTCTCACTCTTGATCATGCCCTATGATGCACAGAAGTTTCTAAGTTGTATAAAGTCTAATTTATCTATTTTTCTTTTGTTGCCTGTGCTTTTGGTGTCATATCCAAGAAATCTTAGTCAAATATAATGCCATGAATCTTTTCCCCTTTGTTTTCTTTTAAGAGTTTTATAGGTTTAAGTCTTATGCTTAAGTATTTGACCCATTTTGAGTTAATTTTTGTATATGGTATAAAGTAAGGATCCAACTTCGTTCTTTGGATAAATAATGTGGTTGATAAATTAATTTTTTTTTTAATGTTTTTTTTCAACGTTTATTTATTTTTGGGACAGAGAGAGACAGAGCATGAACGGGGGAGGGGCAGAGAGAAAGGGAGACACAGAATCGGAAACAGGCTCCAGGCTCTGAGCCATCAGCCCAGAGCCCGACGCGGGGCTCGAACTCACGGACCACGAGATCGTGACCTGGCTGAAGTCGGACGCTTAACCGACTGCGCCACCCAGGCGCCCCTAATTTTTAAAATAAATAAAACCTCAATGATTATGAAATAACTTGAATAGTTTACTAAAGGCAAGAGGAAATAGACTATTATCTTTAGTAAGCCTCCTACATTCTTACTTACATGGTGGATTTCTAGTCAATTACCCATGCCATTCTAAAAGAACTAATTCAAAGACAGGAAAAAAAGTGATAATTCTGAAGCCTGTGGGGACTGAACAGTGAGGTCTGACTAGTACACAAATGAGTGTGTGTGTGTGTGTGTGTTTAATTTTTTCGTGTTCATTTATCTTTGAGGGAAAGAGAGACAGAGCATTAGTGAGGGAGGGGCAGAGAGAGAGGGAAACACAAAATCTGAAGCAGACTCCAGGCTCTGAGCTGTCACCACAGAGTCCAACGTGGGGCTCAAACTCAAGAACCGTGAGATCATGACCTGAGTCAAAGTCAGATGCTTAACTGACTGAGCCACCCAGACACCACCACAAATGAGTGGTTTTAACTTCACTATCTCCTCCCTGACTTTGGAGGGGCAAATTATATTTAAGAGATGAGGATATGAAGGATAAAGGATATGAAGAAGCAAAATAGTATTCAAAAAATGAAAGCAAATAAGGGGTGTTTGGCTGACTCAGTAGAGCATGCGACCCTTGATCTCGGGGTCATGAGTTCAAACCCCACAGTGGGCCTTGAGCTTACATTAAAAAATATAAGCAAATTAAGGCAGAAAAAGTTAAAAAAAAAAAAAACAATGCAAGAGCAAGTCTTGCTCTGAGGCCTTAACAATAAACTTCAAGACATTTTATTTTTGAGTCTCAAATGATTCCTAGGTTTTGTGAAAAATCTGTCAATCACATTTGATGTGTTAGACCTTTAAGGGAAAATTAGAAGATTAGTTTGGTTTAAAATTAGAAAATGAGTTTGGTTTAAAAGATAGTAAATAAGAAAGAAACAAAAAGATCTAGAAAGCTCTGTATTTCGGCTTTAATAGAAAATACCAGAATGTATGTTTTAAGCTTGAAGTTACCTGATGAAAGATTAGTATTACAATGAGTCACTAGGAGGGCGATAACAATTTCAGAAGTAAAAGTGAAAATAAGTAGAAAGTCAGGAGGAAACACTTCAGAACACACATATCTAGACTAACCAAAGTTGTCCTCTCTTGGCTTTTTTCTCCACTCTAAAGTTTTAAAACAATATTTTCTGCAAAGGAAATAAACAGAGAGATAGGTACCTAGAGGCAATCCACTTTTTAAAGGTCTTCCCTACACTGTGCGTAATTATGCCTTGGATCCAATTAGAATAGAGGAATCTCCCTCAATTATCAGGCTCTTTGGCTTGGCTGTTAGAAATGCTCCTTGTCCAGAAATGCTCTGGGTCTGTATAAATCTGGCAAACCTTCCTCCGCCTTGGATAATCATTAACCTTCATATCAAATCCCAATCACTTGCAATCAGATCCTAGTGACTCTCCCTTCCAGAGTACAGCAAGAGTGAAAAAGAAAGGAGGCAATTTAAAAACAAGCTTCATTTCTTCTAGTTTTCTAGAACTGGATAACTTTGGCTTTCTTTCTTCATTTTTCCCAGGAAATAGCCCAAATGATTGTACAATTAGGCATCACGTTATTTTTAAGCAATCATAAGCTTCCCTTAGAGATCCTATGCCCCAAATGATTAACCAATGGATGAAAGGCAGAAAAACACGATAAAAAGGCGGCAATAAGCCAACACGTATCTAGTAAATACAGTGCTTATTTTTATGCTTAGCCACGATGCCAGATTTTATATTTTGTTAGCTGAGTTTGGAGCGCAGTTTCTTCTAGGAGAGTTCAACTTCAACATCTCCTGCTTCTGATCTCGGCAGATATTTTATCAACATACTAAGACAATAGAGAGCATCTCCCCTCCCCACACCCCACTCCCAGCCTCCAGCCTTCGTCTTTCTCCTCCGCATTTGGTACGTTATTCTGTGTCCTGTTGCAGAGGCAGCAGGTGAGATTCTGGACCACTCCCTGAGTCCAGAGCTGGTAAGCAGTTAGGATGCTCCCACATGGCTTCCATGCATTTGTGTCGGACGCTCAGTTGATCATGGCATCGAGATGAAAATATTTCGAATTGTCCAGAAAACAGCTGTGGGTGGCCGAAGCACCAAACTTCTGAATTCTGAGTCATCTCCCTGGAACGGAGGACACAGTGTAAACATATTCATACCCACCCAATCTATCTCGACTGCGAGAAGGTATCCTGAGTGAAGCAGGGATTTGCGCGGCATTGGCCCTCGGCTCTTACTTCCTGAAAACAACTTTTCTCAGTGGGAAGAATCAGACATATTTGCTAAAAACTCTGAACCACCAAAAGTTTTAAAAAAGGCCCGTGCTTCTACAGCCCACCTGTTCCATCACATAAGAGATGTCGCTAAGCTCTTAGAGTCTTCACCCTGTCCGGATGTATCGCAAAAAGGAAGGTATGTTTTTTAGGAATGAACTGAAATACGGGCCACTGGCCCTGATAGTGAATACTCCTTTATTGATGTGCATAAACCCGCTCTCAATTGCCATGGCCCTTTTGCCTTTGTGATGTCCTCCCTCTACCATTTTATTTCTGAGCTGCCTCCCCATACATAACTTAACTTGGGCTCAAGTAATGAAACGCATTATAATTTAATAGAGGTGGGTAATATAACAAACAGTAAAAATTATATTGAAAGCAAAGTATTTGCATTATTTATCATTACTTTAAAATTGCTTTCTCCATTGAGTTTATTGCCCAATAAATAAATATATATTTACATATAATTTAAATACGTGTGTGTGTGAGCATATATATACTTAGGAACCCCTCTTATTGGTTATTGCCCTTACTTTGGCATTACTATTTTAGTCCTAAGAGGTATATTAAGGGGAAAAAAATGTGGTGGGGAGTGGTGTTGAGCAGATCAATGAAATTATACAGATAATCAATAGTCAAACCACAATTGGAGTATATTTTCTTCCTTCAATTTGCTGCTGCTTCTTCTTCTTCTTCTTCTTCTTCTTTTTAAAAAAGGTTTATTTATTTTTGAGAGAGAGAGACACAGAGTGTGAGCCTGGGAAGGGCAGAGAGAGAGGGCGAGCCAGAATCTGAAGCAGGCTCCAGGCTCTGATCTGTCAGCACGGAGCCCAATGCCGGGCCTCAACTCACAAACCATGAGATCATGACCTGAGCCGAAGTTGGACGCTTAACCGACTGAGCCACCCAGACGCCCCCAGTTTGCTTCTTAACACACACTCACTGATGAAGGTAACCCATTACCGAAACTAAAATAAAACCAAGTATTCCATTCAAGGGGCATTTACTAGTCTCCACTGCTGAGTTTTTTTTCCCCAGAATTCAATATCATCTACTGTGTATAATATATCATTTTCTTGCATTTGATAGTCGTGTCTAATTGGCTTTGCACAGGGGTTTTGTTTGTTTGTTTGTTTTGGTTTATTTATTGGCTTGTTTGTTTTCAGGTCTGCACAGAGGCAACTTGACAAAAATCCTTATTATTATTGCTATTAAACTTCACTGGAGTTTACTACAAGGCGGGTTTGAGTCTGATGTAAGTCTGTCCACCTTGTGTTCTGTACAAAGTTCTCCTTGTTGGAAAACCTTACACATCTAACTTGGTTTCACCAATTAACACTTTCTTCAGTGTGTTCCCGAAGACAATACTGAACTACTTATAAACTCATTTTGAGAACTGAATATGACCTCCCCCAAACCTCATCTAATCTTATCATGGAAGGGGAAGCAAAACTTGTCAAGGTTTAAGTTCCCTTATCTGTCCCATAGGGGAACTAGGCTAAATGACCTTAAGATCATTTGAGGTCCGTGAATGCTGATTTTTACTTTCGGCAATATTTTAAGAGCATACAGCCACAGAAATGGAATGTATCTTTAGAGATTATTTTATATAGTTGCTTCTAATGAGATTTCTGCCTTTTGTAAGAACGTCTTATTTCCTCTATCCCAAACTTCTTATTTAGAGTAGTTAGTGATGGCTTTGTATGTATCAAATAATCCTTGGAACAGCTCATTTCTTATCAAATAAAACAAGAACCCAGACCCAGAAGTTAAGTGTCTTTCTTTGGGTTTCTGAAAAAGAATGAAATCCAAATTTGCACTAAGTTTCCAAGTTCAATGTTAAATGTTATATTTTTATATAATGTTGGAAATGCACTGCTCAGATGACCATCCTCCTTCGTTTGTTTGGTGACTGGAGCTAGATCTGATTTGTCATTTACATTTCTTGCTAAATGTCAATGTAAGAATTGTGTCCCAACACGAGTCAGTCTATAATGTTTACTGAGTGAAAAACAGCTACAGCTTTCAAAGGTAGGAGTATACGGAAATAGAATGCAAATGAAAAGTATATATCCCTTCTGGGAAGATTTCAATCTCATAGAAAAAATAGAGATAGATACTTCAGGTTTATCTCAGCTATAGAAATTCACAACTAAGCTTAATAGTTAGTGACATTGTACAAAGTTAATACGGTATGGCTGGGTGTGGTTATTGGAGTAACTAAGACTGGTTGAGGGGAGGAAGAAAAAAATCTTTTTGGCCAGTATGAGGTTTTCTTTCTTTCTTTCTTTCTTTCTTTCTTTCTTTCTTTCTTTCTAGTTTATTTGTTTATTTTGAGAGAGAGAGAGAGAGAGAGAGAGAGAGTGCATGCCAGCTGGTGAGGGGCAGAGAGAGAGTGAGAGAGAGAATCCCAAGCAGGCTCAGCAGTGTCAGCATAGGGCCAGACTCGGAACTTGAACTCACAAACGGAAAGGTCATGACCTGAGCTGAAATCGAGAGTCAGAGACTTAACTGACTGAGCCACCCAGGCAGCCCTTGAGCAATGGGAATTTCATTTTTTTATTAAAATTTTTTTTTCAACGTTTATTTATTTTTCGGACAGAGAGAGACAGAGCATGAATGGGGGAAGGGCAGAGAGAGAGGGAGACACAGAATCGGAAACAGGCTCCAGGCTCTGAGCCATCAGCCCAGAGCCTGACGCGGGGCTCAAACTCCCGGACCGCGAGATCGTGACCTGGCTGAAGTCAGACGCTTAACCGACTGTGCCACCCAGGCGCCAGAGCAATGGGAGTTTTAAACTGAGGGATGGACGTGGGTATATAGGGACAGGACAAGAGTTCTGGGGCAGAGGAATGGTGTGTGTCGTGACTGAGACAGGTGCCAAGTATGCAGAAACTTATGAGTGATTCAGTTTAGAAGGGATCGTAAAATTACCTTTCAGTGTTTGATATCTTATTACGCTCATTCATTTGCTCATGTTGTAAATCCTAGGTACCTACTATGTAGCGTTTGTTGTGTGTGATGTCATGTAATTATAAACACCATGACTGAGATGATGGATTCCAAATAAAAAATAAATATCCTCCCTTTCTAACTCCATTCTCGTCATCTCTTACCGAGCATTGGTGTAAGCACCAAGCCACTTTATCACGGAAGGGAGTCTCCCTTAAGCTCAGTCTGCCATAAATCAGCATACCTGTTGGTAGGTCAGGTGGCTTCATGGAGACCCCAGGGACTGGACACTTCACACTACAGGTTCAGGCCTTCTATTCCAACCCTAGAGACTCGAGAATGGCTTCTTTAGCCTATTTTTCTAACCATTCTCCCCCATCCTGTCCATAAATATAAGGCTTGAGTCCTAGCAACTCAGGCGCACCTCAGCCTTACCCCCTCTCTCCACTGAGATAGCATTCCTTCAGCTTCTGTGTGTTGTGTCCTCTTGTGGCATTTCTGCCCAGTCACACAGAGTCTCACCGTCCTTTTTAACCTTTTAGCTCCTATGCAAGTTAGGGGATGTGCTCAAATACATAAAACAAAAAAACCAACTAGAGTGGTTTATTCATATAGGGATTTGTTTACCTAAAGCAATAGGAATCCAAGCCTTTCTGTGAGGAAGGCTTCATTCTCCTGCCTCACTATTCCTTAGCAATGATTGCTCCAGACCCAAGCGCCATATGCACTCCAGATAGGAAGAAGTAGGAAGTCAAGAATTTCTATTTACCTATATCTCTTTGGCCAAACTAAGTCACATGGCCAACCTTAACTGCAAGGAAGTCTGGGAAGGGAAGATTTTTGGCGGAGTAAAGTCTGGGTAGACGAGGGCTGCTCTGGGTTGTTGAGCGTACCCCTGCCACAGATTCCAACTCCAAAGTCCTACCTCCCCTTTCTTATTCCTGTTTATGAGTTTCAGTCATTCTTTTCTTTAAGACTATTTTTTTTTAATTTTTAAAATTTATTTTGAGAGACAGCGCAAGCAGTGAAGGAGCAGAGAGAGAGAGGGAGAGAGAGAATCCCAAGCAGGTTCTGCACTCTCAGCCTGGCGCCCAGTTGCGGGCTGGATCCCACAAACCATGAGATCATAACCTGAGCCGAGATCAAGAGCCAGACACTTAACGACCAGGCTCCCTGAGTTGCAGTGACTCTTAAACAGGTCTGCAACTGTGGCTGGATGGGTTGAGTATACAGGTTTGGGAGTGAGGGCTGCTTCTGTTCAAAGAGCTGAAAAGAAGAACCCTCCATACATTCTGGCTTTAGACAGAACATCTAAAAAATACTCAAACCCTTTCCTGTGAAGATTGACCTCTTCCTAGCATTTTTATGTTAAAATTCTGTTTTATCTTTATGCTAAAAAGGTATTTGCTACCTTTCCAGCCTGAAGCTACACTGGAAAAAGCCACTTTCTATTCCTTTGGTCTCAGTGGATGTCAGACTCTATACTAGGAGAAAGAGATTGGAACTAGGATCAGTCTTTCATGCTTGATATTTTCATTTGGATATATAATCATCCAATCAAACTCAACAGGTGTAAAGCATAAGTCTTTATCTTATTCTTGACCTTCTATAATTACTTCTTTGCCCCCACAAATGCTTCCCTTATCTGGCCTCCCTATGTTTGTTACTGGCACTATTCAATCACTCAGCCCCCAAAGCTCAAAGTCATCTTGACAATTTCTCCATCGCATCCTTCCCTATAGCCACTGGAAGTCCAAAAAGGAAAGAAGTAAGAGTGTAGTGCTCAAAATATATTTGAAGAGGGGCGCCCGGTTGGCTGAGTCAGTAGAGCATGTGACTGAGGGTCACGAATTCAAGCCCCACATTGGATGGAGAGCTTAGTTAAAAAGTAATAAAAATAAAAATATGTTTGAAGAAATAATGGTTGACACTTAACTGGAAAAGACACACAGGTGGCAAATAAGCACACGAAAAGATACTCAACATCTTTAGCCATTAGTGAAATGAAAATTAAAATGATAATGGAATACCACCTGATATCTATGAAAATGGCTTTAAAAAATACTGACTGCACCAAGCACAAATAAGAATGCAGTGAAGTTGGAATTCTCATACACTGCTGGTGGGAAAACAAAGTGGGACAGCCATTCTGGAAAACCACTGGGCAGTTACTGATAAAGTTCAACATACCCCTACCATATGACCCAGCAATCGACTTCTGCTGTATTCATCCTCGGAAAATGGAAGCTATGTTCACCCAAAAATCTGTACATGAATGTTTTTAGTAGCTCTATTCATTAAAGCCACAAACTGGAAACAACCCAAATGTCCTTCAATGGGTGAATAGCTAAACAAGCCGTGGTGCATTCATCCAATAAAATACTGCCCAGCAATATAAAGAAATGAATGACTGAAACATGCAGCCATTTGGATGAATCGCAAAAGCATTATGCTGAATGAAAGAAGCCAGTCTCAAAAGCTTATGTACTGTATAAATGCATTTATATCATTCGCAAGAGGACAGAACTATAGGATTGAAGAACAGATCAGTGATTGCCATTGTAGGGATAGGGAGATGGTGTGACTATAAAAGAACAGCCTGAGAGACTCTGGGGGTGGTTAATGGAACTTTTTTGTATCTTGATTGTGGTGATGGTTATACTAATTTGTACAATATGTCATACATACGACACAACATGTCAATGTTCATACAAATGTACACCAAAAAAGTACATATTAATAGATCATAATTCAAAAAAAAGGAGAACATACATAAGTGTAATAACAAGAACTGTTTGTGCAAACAATTCAGCTGACGGGAGTAGAAGAGAGCTAGAAAGTGGTGCACTAGGGGTGCCTGGGAGGCTCAGTTGGTTGGGCATCTGACTCTTTTTTTTTTTTTAATGTTTTTAATGTTTATTCATTTTTGAGAGACAGAGACAGAGCACGAGTGGGGGAGGGGCAGAGAGAGAGGGAGACACAGAATCTGAAGGAGGCTCCAGGCTCTGAGCTGTCAGCACAGAGCCCGACGCAGGGCTCCAACTCACAATGTGAGATCATGACCTGAGCCAAAGTCAGACGCTTAACCTACTGAGCCACCCAGGTGTCCCTGAGCATCTGACTCTTGATTTCAGCTCAGGTCATGTGGGATCAAGCCCCACATCAGGCTCTCTGCTGAACGTAGAGCCTGCTTGGGATTCTCACTCTCTCTCCTGCTGCCCCTCTCCCCCACTCTCTCTCTCTCTCTCTCCCTCAAATTAAAAAAAGAGAAAGAAAGCAAGAAAGAAAGCAAGAAAGCAAGAAAGAAAGCAAGCAAGAAAGAATGAACTAGCCGTGGGCATTTGCCAGAACATTATAGAGAGAATGGAGACGATTGGCTAATCTGGACATTTGGTTAAATGGAGGTCAGTTAGGAGAACCTCTTCTACACTTTCATAATTTCACTCTTACTTAAAAAAAAAACCCAAAACCCGCATTTTGATTGTTTGAATTCTCTAGAATAAAAAATATATCTATCAGGGCACCTGGATGACTCAGTCGGTTAAGCATCGGACTCTTGATTTTGGCTCAGGTGATGATCTCCCAGTCATGAAGTCGAGCCCCACATCAGGCTCCCTGCTGAGCGTGGATTCTCTCTCTCCCTCTTTGCCCCTCCCCCCTCACTCTCTCTCAAAATAAATAAAAATTTCTTTGAAAATCTGTAGAAATGTCCTTCATCGTTCGATTGCTGAGAATCAATAACACTTTTTCGGTGCACACGAACTCCCAGGTGTCCTTTACATTCTACATGGGCCGTTTCAAATTCTTTCCCAGGTCACAGTCCTCAGCTCCTCCTCACTGCCTTCACGTTACCCTCCTGCATGGGGACGGCTTACGTAGTAGGTGAAGATCTCCGTTGACCAGAAGCAACCTGCCAACTCTGACTATCACTCTTACAGGGGCTCGCCAACTTCACAAAGCACGTGATGGGTGACAAAATGGAATGTTAACTCCAGGGCCGCATTTACATGCGCGTCAAAAATAATTCTGAATATGGGCCCCACTGAGGTCAGATCTTGAGAATGTTCCTTTCATAGATAGATCAAGAGACACTTATCATGGAAACTCTGGCTACCTTTCCACCTTCTTATTTCCCTGTATCCATCATCTTTTCCTTCTCCAAAAGTCTCAGAAGAAGAGTGGACCCTTCAAGGCTAGCAATCCTTCCATGTTCTGAATTCTACAAGCCTCTTGCAGTCAAAATCTCCTCCTTTGTGTGATGGCCCTCATTTTTCTATGTTCCAAAATCATTTATCCTTGTGTAATCCCTTCCGTGAACATTTAGAGATTTTAAAATGAGGGGCGCCTGGGTGGCGCAGTCGGTTGAGCGTCCGACTTCAGCCAGGTCACGATCTCGCGGTCCGTGAGTTCGAGCCCCGCGTCAGGCTCTGGGCTGATGGCTCAGAGCCTGGAGCCTGTTTCCGATTCTGTGTCTCCCTCTCTCTCTGCCCCTCCCCCGTTCATGCTCTGTCTCTCTCTGTCTAAAAAAAAATTAAAAAAAAAAATGAATGGAGAGTTACAGGCACATATTTTCATACCTCATCTGTGACATTGTTAAGTCATTCTTCAGCTGCTTCTTTCAGCACAGATAATCTACTTTTTCTAAAGAAATTTATTTACTATTCCTTTACTATCATTACTGCTTTACTCAGAAACTTTCCTATCACTATGTAGAGATTCCATCTAGGGATAATCCATTAAGTGTGTTTCTGTCCACGTAAGGCAATATGTGGGAATTCCAAGTCATTTGTGGTGTAGAGAACAGGAGACTGAGGTATGTAGAAGCAACACTGAAGAATGGAATGTCCTCGAAGACCCCCATATTGAAAGTTTTCCTACACGCTCGTGGCATGTGAAGCATAGGCTTGAGGACAAATCTGTTCGAAACAGATCATGACTGTGGCATTTCTTCTGTTTCTGCAGAACCCTGCGAGGTTGTGCTTTTACTTCATGAGAGGAAGGTTTAGGAAGAAGTCTTAAGCTGGGGAAATAGGAAGAGTCCACAAGAAATGCCCACTGTCTCAACTATCTTCGGCTGTCCCAACCCTGACCTAAAAGAAACCTAATATTAGTCTGTGGGGCCTGTCTGGCCAGGAATGCATACTATGAGTGGCTGGGAGCCATTGGACCTCTCTTCTCCCACACTTTACACCCACTCACAAACATTTCTTCGCAGTCAGGGCTTTGATCTCATCAGACTCAAGTCTGGCCTCGTGGAAGAAATAACAATACCTAACAAAGGACATTGGGCAAAGCATAAGAATAACAAGAAAGTTCTGATGTAAATGCCGTGTGCCCATTTTTAAATGAAGCATGGAGATATCCAAAAGTCAACACGGGCTAATCGTGACAGAGTAGTTTCTGAAAAAATGACTTCATTTTTGAGTTGAAACTTTATTTATACATGTACTCTTGCCCCACCTGCCTAGCCTCCTTTCAGGAAAAAAAAAAAAAAAAAAAAAAAAAAAGGATTTGCTCTACATGATTCCCTTTCCCAACTCTCCTTTCCACTTTAAAATAATGACTACACTATGTGAGATGGGATTTGTTGTGAAAAGCGCAAATGAAGAGTTGATTCTGCAAAAGACTTATTATAACCTTAGTCTGTGCAAAACAATGCCATTCGGGGTCTACAGCCAGCAAGGATTCTACAGGCCCTGCCCTTCTGAAGTTTACCCCCTGGAACAGTCTTTTTCTACCTTTTTTCATTATTGCCCCTCCAAGGAAACGTTTTAGATATATTTTTCCTATCCACCCCCATCATGAAGTTTTACTACCACAGGTACACTGTGCATCTGTTTTTATACTGTGTCTATTATCTGTGCTTTATACATAGAAAGATAAAGATTATTTTGCCCCTCTAAGAAGCAATGTCTACCTTTGGGGATTTTATCCTTGTGAAAAATGCACGCTCTAGGGGAAAGACAGATAATAAGCAAATAAAGAAGAAAAATAATTGTCATAAATTTGGAGGAAACACAAGAGGCTAAAAATTCAGTATAGTAATACTTTATTTTTAATGTTTATTTTTCAGAGACAGAGAGAGAGATGGAGTGTGAGCGGGGTAGGGGCAGAGAGAGAGAGGGGCACACAGAATGTGAAGCAGGCTCCAGGCTCTGAGCTGTCAGCACAGATCCTGATGTGGGGCTCGAAATCATGAACCGCGAGATCATGACATGAGCCGAAGTTGGATGTTTAATCAACTGAGCCACCCTTGGGTATGGTTACTTTAGATAGAGATAGCCAGTTGCTTGCACTGACTGAAAGAGAGATTGGAAACAGTTAATATGCAGCCTTTCCTTGTCTCTATTTCTTCTCTACCTCACATTGCTTGGAATATTGGACTGTTTAATTGCCCTGCGTAACTATATGCTTGCAAGCAAGCCCCGGGGTAGGGATGTCCCTACTTCCTGCTCCCATCTTTCCCTGGAGTCCAGCTGCCTAAGTTCTCCATCTGAAACTTGAAAGGCAAAGAAAAGATTGAGTGTGGGAAATACAAATCAAAACCCACTGAGATACCACCTCCCACCGGTCAAAGTGGCTAAAATTAACAACTCAGGAAACTACAGATGCTGGCGAGGATGTGGAAAATCAGGAACCCTCTTGCACTGTTGGTGGGAATGCAAAATTAAAAATAGATCTACCCTATGACCCAGCAATAGCACTACTGCTAGGAATTGACCCAAGAGATACAGGAGTGCTGATGCATAGGGACATTTGTACCCCAATGTTTATAGCAGTGCCTTCAACAATAGCCAAATTATGGAAAGAGCCTAAATGTCCATCAACTGATGAATGGATAAAGAAGTTGTGGTTTATATATGCAGTGGAATACTACTTGGCAATGAGAAAGAATCAAATCCTACCATTTGTAGCAATGTGGATGGAACTGGAGGGCATTATGCTAAGTGAAATCAGTCAGTCAGAGAAAGACAGATATCACATGTTTTCACTCATATGTGGATCTTGAGAAACTTAACAGAAGACCATGGGGGAAGGAGAGGGGGATAAATAGTTACAGAGAGGGACGGAGGCAAACCATAAGAGACTCTTAAATACAGAGAACAAACTGAGGGTTGATGGGGGGGTGGGGGAGAGGGGAAAGTGGGTGACGGGCATTGAGGAGGGCCCTTGTTGGGATGAAGTGAACACTGGGTGTTGTATGTAAGTGATGAACCACGGGAATCTACCTCCAAAACCAAGAGCACACTTTACATACTGTATGTTAGCCAATTTGACAATAAATTATATTTAAAAAAAAAAAAAGGAAAAACAATGTAATCCATGATGTGCAAATAATTTCTCTCTTCCTGTTTATTTGTTTGTTTGTTTGTTTAGAGCATGCATGTACGTGTGAGCAGGATGGGGGGGGAGAGAGAGAGAGAATCTCAAGCAGTTTCCATGGTGTCAGGCTCCATGCGGGCCTCAATCTCACGAACAGGGAGATCATGACCTGAGCTACCAAAGGAGCCAGCCAGGCCCCCCTCTCTTCCTGTTTTTCAAACAAACTCACAGTAAGTCGTGCTGCTTCCCTGAACCAGCGTCAGCAAAGGCAGTCGTTCATGGAATCCAATATTCTTGGTCGTTTATTTCTAGGCAACTCTGAGTAGGCCATAGTTCTTAGTAAGGGTGTGAGACTATCAAAGATAAATCAATCTTGCCATGGTTGGGGTGGAACAAAGCATAGATATTTGCATAATGCTCTCTCCACATAGGTGTGCTCCAGAAAAATAACAGAGAGGATAGCTGAGCGCTGACAAGCAATATAATGCTCTGATTACATGCCCTGGTATAGGTTTTAGAGTCCAGGGGCGCCTGGGTGGCGCAGTTGGTTAAGCGTCCGACTTCAGCCAGGTCACGATCTTGCGGTCCGTGAGTTCAAGCCCCGCGTCAGGCTCAGGGCTGATGGCTCAGAGCCTGGAGCCTGTTTCTGATTCTGTGTCTCCCTCTCTCTCTGCCCCTCCCCCATTCATGCTCTGTCTCTCTCTGTCCCAAAAATAAATAAACGTTGAAAAAAAAAAATTAAAAAAAAAAAAAAATAGAGTCCAGACCGCTGTTTGCAATTGACAGGCAAAGTAACTATTCTAAGACTCAGTTTATACCAATGTAAAATGAGAATAGTGACACGATCGTATTGGGTTGTTTTAAGCAATAATGAAAGTAATACAGGTAAATTATTTAGTATAATACTTAGAGTGTAGTAAGCCCTCTATAAATAGCTACTGTTACTGTAACTGTTTCTGTAAGCCAACCATCTTCTGTTTTGATAATCCGTCCTAATTTTGCTATTTTTCAGAGTAAAAAGGCTAAAATTTGGTTAAAATCAAAGCAGGAACTCTGGTATTTAATAGGGAGCATAGCATTGTTTCTAATATGTCTTGGTTACATTTGCCTTTCAGTTACATTTGTTAATATATTTTTTAAATTAAGGTTACTTCATTTTCCTCCTTTGGCTGCTAAGTCACATTTTATAAGTGATATTTTTAGCACCTTTCATCAGCGCTATGAGATGGCAAATTAAATACTAGTAATCTGCCAACTTTAGTCCTTGACGTGGCTTACACAATGTGAATCCCCAGACATTCAAAAGCAAACGGTCTTCCCAATTCCTCCCTGAACCTGTATCAGCTCTGAGATCCTTATCCGGCTTATTAACATCACCAACCTGATCATCATCTAAGCTAATCCTCAGGGTTATCTCTGTTTTGTGCACAATCCAATTTCTCACCATATGTATGTGGTATTTCTATTATGTGTTCCTGCCTCTCTGTTCCTTTTCCAAAACCTAACCAAGTGTATTTCCTCAAGAGAGGTGTCGTTTCCACATGCCAGATATATGCTCAAGCGTATATGTCCAATGGAATGGACATTTATTGTGTTTGGGGCCACCCAACATGTTTAAACACCCTTCCTATGTTTGCAGAATTTTCTGTAGCTCTCTCGGCCTGTTTAGTTAGGAATCAGGAATGCAGCCAGGCCCAGATCCTGGTTTTGTGGGGCTTGAAGCTAATACAATTTAGGAGACCTCCGTTAAGAAAAAGCAGCAAAATCATGAATTTAAAATTTGGTTTAAAAATTAAGAGCTTATTTCAAATTAGAAGAACAAATCAAAACAAATTACAAATTTCAAAAAGGTGACCAGTACCAGAATCATCACAAATCCAGAAAAATAATCTCATTTTTAAATTAATTGTCTAGTGGACCTCTTCAATATTTTTTTCTTTATTATTTTGCCTATATACTCTTTGATTGCCTCTTCACGTGACAATGATTTTGTAATATTTTTTCTACAAAAGAAGAGAAGGAGGGGCGCCTGCCTGGCTCGGTCAGTAAAGCATGTTACACTTGATCTCAGGGTTGCAAGTTCAAGCCCCATGTTGGGTGTAGAGATTACTTAAAAATAAAATCTTTAAAAATAAAGAATACAAAGACACTTTAGTCTTTCCTTTAGCAAAGTTGGTAAAAAAAAAATTGTTTTATTGATAGTTTAGAAAGTTTCTTCAAAGCTTCACGACTCATGGTTGATAATGTTGTGTACATTTCGTAAGTGTGGTGGGGAAGGCAGAGTTGCATTTATGGTATCTTTCTTTTGCAAATTGTCATTTCTAGAACTTTCCCAGGGACTTGGAACGCCCTGTGCTGGTAAGGAGTCCTAAAGCGCCAGCTTCAACAGCTCCATATTCATACCATCTCTGCATGCATTTAGGCTTCACCAACCCGATATACTTGGAAACATTTCGCCCCAGAAGCAAAGAAATGCAGGAAGCAGGCATCTTTTCTAATCTGCCATTTCACAGGAATGACAGCAGAGGCCTTGCTCTTCCAGAACCTGCTTGGGGAAAGTTCCTGTGTTGGGTCCCCGCCCAGCAGCAATAGCGCCCTCTCCCCTCAGCAGCCTCACAACATGCTGTGGGAGTGGATCCTAGCTGCGGAGCCTCTGCGCCTGACTCTCCAGTCCCCTTGGAGAGTCTACAGTTGTACCAAGCATGTTGGTTTGGTTTTTTTTTAATTTTTTTTAATGTTTATTTATTTTTGAGAGACAGAGAGAGCAAGTGGAGGAGGGGCAGAGAGAGAGGGGGAGACACAGAATCTCAAACAGGTTCCCGGCTCTTAGCTGTCGGCACAGAGCCTGACGTGGGGCTCGAACTCACAAACCGTGAGATCATGACTTGAGTCGAAGTCTGACGCTTAACCAACTGAGCCACCCAGGTGCCCCAAACATGCTTTATTAAATTTAAATTATTTTGGGGGCGCCTGGCTGGCTCAGTCAGTGGAGTATGCCACTCTTGATCTTGGTGTTGTGAGTTGGGTGTAGAGATTACTTAAAAATAAAATCTTAAGGGGTGCCTGGGTGGCTTAGTCAGTAAAGCATCTGGTTTTTGGTTTCGGCTCAGATCACGATCTCGTGGTTCGTGGGTTAAAGCCCAGCATTGGGCTCCATGCTGACAGTGCAGAGCCTGCTTGGTATTCTCTCTCTCTCCCCCTCTCTCTGCCCCTCCCCTGCTTGTGTTCTCTCTTTCTCACAATAAATAAAGAAACATGAAAAAAAAATAGAAATAAATTAATAAATACAATCTGAAAAGAAAATTAAAACAATAAATTTAAATTACTTTTCTGTGTCGACCCTAGTGAGGGTAGTTTCTGTTTGCAATGGCAAATCCTAATACCTGTGAGAGGTGCTCTACAAGGCTAAAGGCAGGCCTGAGGTGTCAGGTGCCTGCCTGAGAGAATGGAATAATCCAAGGATGGAAAAGTGAATCCAATCAGAGTACACAGGAAAAAAACTAGTGTCCAAATGCTAGAAGAGTAAGGATGAAGGTCAAATGCGTGGGTCTCAAAGTTGAAGGTAGAAGCCAGGGAGCCAAGAATCTGTCAGTGGAAGGAGATGAAAGCAAAGGAAATTGAGAAAAAGCCAAGAGAGGTAGGTCAAGACGCCATTTGATAGGCCTGAGGTTGGGTAGCATGTGGGAGGGTCAGGGGGCCTTGAAAAGGGATAGGAAGCTGGCCAATACTTTAACTCAGGTCTTCATTAGCTCCCACTTGGAAATGCAAAAGCCTTCTAACCTCCTCCCACCTTTTTTTTTTTTTTGCCCTGCAGTAAGTTGTTCACACAAATAATCACTTGGGGCCGTTGTCATTGCCCTACTTAAAGACAAAATCAATTGTGGCTCCCCGTTGCCCACAGAACATCACAGAACTCATTAGCCTGGCATTTCTAACTCTCATCTAGGTCAGTCTACTTCTCCAGCTTTGTCCTCATTAATCTTCTCATACTCTCTACTAGAGCCACACTTAACTCCTTGGTGTTTTCTAGACATGCATTTCATTTTCCCATGTGTGTGCTGTTCTTTCTGCCTGGGTGGCCCTCCCTGTCACTTCTCAGCACATCCCTTGTCTCTCATAGTCCAAATGCAACATTTTTTTTTTTTTTTAATAGCAACATTTCTTCTCCTGGAGCTTAATGTCGACTGCACTTCTCATGGTACTTTTGCTTTCCTTCTTGTATTATAGTTACTTAGAAACTTATGTCCTCTAAGAAGCCATCAGCTCACTTTGATCAGAATTCATGGCACAGTGGCTCTTATATTACAAGTGCCCCAAATAGTGTCGAGCCAAGAAGCAAATGAAGCAACTCCTGACACATAATTCTCTGTAGAACCTCAACCAGGTGATGGTGACCTAAGGTGTGGTAGGAGAAGAGGAGGTTCTATATCAGATAAGGCAGTCGGAGTCACAACGGTAACTGACCAATGAAGAATCTTTTGACCTGTGGCCTAATCACACACAGCCACTAGTGATATGGAGATAATAATTCTTATAGATTAGGATTGTTTTGAGAATTAAGTAAGGTTCTAGAAGGCACTGAATACAATTCCTGGCACAAAAGAGATGTCAACTCAATATTAGTGATTTTCTCCCCCTTACTCTCCCCTTCAGACTCAGCATCTCTAATTTCACACATTGTTCCCCCCACAACTTTGTTTTCTGGTCTGTTTATCCAACTCCATTTTATCAGTATTACTCTTTCCCCCAAGTGGGGGAAGGACAGAGAGAGGGGGACAGAGGATCTGAAGCAGACTCTGTGCTGACAGCAGTGAACCTGATGTGGGGCTCAAACTCATGGACTGTGAGATCATGACTTGAACCCAAGCCAGACTGGGTGCCACCCAGGCACCCCTTATCAGTATTACCCTTAAAAATTTGACTAAGATGCCCCAAATGTGAGCTGATCAGATCACAGAACAGTGGGAATAATTCTTGGTGTGATCTTGAAACTATATTTCCATTTTTGCAGTACAACCTAGCTATGTCATACTTTGGCAAATTTTAAACCTGTGATTAAGTAAAATCTTCAGATCTTTTTAGAGCAAGCCACCTCCAGGTCACATGTCCATTTCATACTTGAAACTAAATGTAAATGCTTACACTTATCTCTGTTGAATTTCAACTAATTTCTTTTTAGTGTTTATTTTTGAGAGAGAGACAGAGTGTGAGTGGGGGAGGGGCAGAGAGAGAGCAGAAGGCACAGAATCCGAAGCAGGCTCCAGGCTCTGAGCTGTCAGCACAGAGCGTGACACGGGGCTTGAACCCACGAACTGTGAGTTCGTGAGCTGAGCCGAAGTCAGATGCTCAACCGATTGAGCCACTCAGATGCCCCAAACTTCAACTAATTTATCTAAGACCAGAATCTTACTTTACCAAAACCACTTCCATCCTTGGTTTTAATAATCATTCAAAAAGGTATGGGGGAACGATGGGGGAGGGACACTAAAATAACTTCAGGGCATTCTCTTTACTCTTATTTGATGATTGTAAAATAAACACCTCCCACGGTGACCTGGAATGCAGGGCAACACTTGTGTCTATGTGAAGGGGAAAAAGATAAATTTTGCACTTTTCTTCTCCCAATCATAGCCACATGAGTCATTACACTTCAACAAACTGAATAACAGAAATATATTTTTTGGAGATCACCTTAAGAAAAATTAAAAGAAAAAAGATGACATTCCTTTAATTTCTCAAACAGAGTTACTTGTTTTAATTAAACATTGCATTGGTGTACCGGCAGCACTGTTTCCAAATTTTGATTAGCAAGTAATATTCCTACTATAAAAATCTAAGAAATTTAAGTTTCTCAGATTCTGTGCAAATGAACCTAATTTCTTTGACATGTTAAACAAACAAACTGATCTAAATTTCAAGTCTCTTATTGAGGTTCTTGCATAACTTCCCCATATAGGAGCTATATGTGATGTTTCTCCTTATCAGACCTGTATGGGAAATATTCTTGGAAGCCTTCCAATTTCCCTTATCAATGTAAATCCTACATATATTAAGCATTCTTTTAAAGGGAGGCATATTGAGGGGCACCTAGACGGCCCAGTGGGTTAAGTGTCCAACTTCCGCTCAGGTCATGATCTCCCAGTTCATGAGTTTGAACCCCCCACGGGGCTCTGCACTGATAGCTCAGAGCCTGCTTGGGATTCTTTCTCTCTCCCTATTTCTCTGCTCCTCCCCCACTCACATGTGCACAAGTACACCAGCTCTCTCTCTCTCCAAAATAAACATTAAAAAAAAAAAATAAATAAAAACAAAGGAAGGGATAGTGAGTGATAAAGACAAACTTCTTCAACAGAAAATTTCTGTGAAAGTGAAACAATTTTAATGGGATAAAGAAGAGTATTTAAATCTCTGCACACACTGGGGGGAAAGAAAATGAGACTAACATCTATACCAAAAGTTTTTGGGATTCATTTAGTCTGGGACCAATTTTTCTTTTCCATTAAAGTCTATCTGGGATATTTAATATGTACCTTAAAATATTTACAAACAAAGTCTAATCTGGGACCCAAACAAAGAAAATGGTCCATTGGGTAAATTTTGGGGATTTCAGTGCCAATAAAGTTAGAAGAGAGGGAAGCTGAATGGTAAGGTTAGGGAGTAAAATCATTAAAAAAATTTTTTTTTCAATGTTTATTTTTGAGAGACAGAGAGAGCATGAGTGGGGGAGGGGCAGAGAGAGAGAGGGGGAGACACAGAATCTGAAGCAGGCTCCAGGCTCTGAGCAGTCAGCAGAGCCTGATGTGGGGCTTGAACTCACAGACCTCGAGACCATGACCTGAGTCGAACTCGGATGCCTAACTGACTGAGCCACTCAGGCGCCCCAGGAGCGAAATCATTTTCTATTATGTTTATAAAACTAAGAAAATAGTTTTTCCCCATCTATAGCTGGGGATTCAATTACTTAGTGTAAATATGAACAGATATCTAAGATAACCAAGACTAAAAAATGCCACAATTTTTCTTAGTTCGTTTGAATGCTTTCAGACATATCTATTCCCCAGACATAGAAAACAGACCATGTGAATATAATTAAGCTTTCTCTCTATAAGTCAAGATTGTTAACACCATTTTATATTGTATCATAAATGAAGTCTCGATGGAGGCCATTAGGCTGAAAGTGAATTTATGTTCTAAAATTTCTTTCATAAATCCTTTATATGTGCTGCTATGCTTTAGAGCACATATCTTTAAGGCCTTTCGGGAAAGGCCTTTGTTAGGTTGAACCATGAAATTGCCAATATTTTAATCATTTTTAACTTATTAAGCATCTATTTCTCCTGGCTTAACCTGACATAATCAAGGATCAAGTCAAAAACTGAAGAGGTCTTTTGCCAACTGTCTTTCTCAGCACCCTGTGACATCTGCAGAACTCTTGCCATACTCAATATGATGAAATGTGGACAATGGTGAGCTGCCTTTTCCCATCCCCACAAACAGCTGAGCAATTTCTTATTTCCTTCATCCACCGTTGACCGGAGCTCATGGTCTTCTTTTCCATTGCCACTATCTCTAGAAAATAGAGTCACCTCTGTAAGAGAATGCCATCCTGCCCCGATGGCTTCTCTGGCAATATAACTTTTTGATCCCCTATTTCTGGTCCGCTGTCATCAATTGCTTTGCATTGAATTAACTTTTTAGTGCATTTGTATGGCTATTGCTTTATAACTTTTAGTGCACTATGAGGAAAAACACTTGGGATTTTGAATCACTGAGTTTTAGTGTAAGGAGAAATCTTAGCAATTACTTAGCCTAACTGTCCTATAATGAATATTGCTGGTTGCTGGTTCCTTCTGTCAGCCCAGTTTTCACCTGGGTCTTCCACTCTCCCTGATGCCACCAGTGTGTTTTGGCAATGGGTTGACTAGCAGTGGGGATGATCTCATTGGTTCAGAATCTCAGTCTAAGCCAATCTCTCCAGCTAAGTCCCTGCTATTAGGATGAGTGTTATGGGTTGAATTGTGTCCCCCCCCCCCCCCCCCCCGCCGGCCCCACCAGATTTACATGTTGAAGTACTAATCCTTGGTACTTCAGAATGTAACTGTATTTGGAGATAGGTTTTTTAAAGATGTAATTAAGTTAAAAGCAGGTCGTTAATGTGGGCCCTAATCCAATATGACTGGTATCTTTATAAGAGAAAATTTGAACACAGACATGTCCAGAGGAAAGACAAGTTGAAGATACAGGGAGAAGAGAGCTATCTACAAGCCAAGAGGAGAGGCCTTAGGAGAAACCAACACTGCTGGCCCCTTGATCTCAGAAATCTTACCTGCAGAACTGTTCGAAAATACATTTCTGTTATTTAAGCCACCCAGTCTGTGGATTTTGTTATGGTGGCCCTCGAAAACTAGTACGATGAAGTAGGCTTTGGAGTGGGACCCTACTTGAGACAACAAGGAGGGAAGTTTTTGGAAACCGTTAGGAAAAGAATATTCCTCTTTGTAAGGAGACCACTAGAAGTGACACTCTCCTCCGTGTGGTGAGGTGGAGATGTGAAGCTGGTGAGTTCTGCAGCCAAGTTTGCCATCAAGAGGGATGCCACCCTGAGAATGAGCCAATACTCAGTGTTGCGCATAGCCAGGCAAATTGTGAAAATGGGCGTTACTCAATTCAGCCAACCTCAAAGCCTGCTCAATCTCTGAACTTCCAATTACGTGAGGTAAGGCCTCTTCTCCGTTGTTTAAGCAAGCTGAAACCAAGTTTTCTGTTAATCTCTGAACTTCCAATTACGGGAGGTAAGAACTCTTCTCCATTGTTTAAGCAAGCTAAAACCAAGGTTTCTGTTACAGTCTCTGTCGTATTTGATGAGTTACCTACCCCTTCCTTTTACCGAGAGGGCCTGAGTCGTCCTCAAATTTAAGTGACCTGTCTAATGTATCAGGACACAGCAAGAAACTTCTTGTTTCAAGTTACTTAATCTATCCTTACTGCAGCCAGGTTAAAGATTGAGGTTACATACCTAAATGGAAGGAACATTAAGAAGAGTACGGGTAAAGGGTTTCATGAACAGGATGAAGACACTATTCACTCTTTTGTGGTCAATTCGGGAATGCAAAAGATAGAATTGGAAATATCGGAAAAGAAGAAAAATCATCTGAAAACTAGCTTCTTGGGTCTGCAAGTCAACTCTTATGCCCTTCCCTCCGGCCTTATAGTTAGTGTCTTTAGTGGGGACTGTGTCTTCCCAACATTTAGTCCCTCTCTTTCTTTTATTACCTTCCTGCTCATGGGTCTCAAGATTCCTGTGCTGCTCCAAATATTCTTCCACCTGGGAGTAGCCCACTTGCACCTCTGCCTAGTTTTGAGTGCCTGAACTCCTATGTTTATGCTCTTTCCCATGCTCTGAAAAGCATAATTACATTTTCAAAGTGGCTTCCATGTTTTTTAAGTGGTTAAGGAGCACGTTTTATGAGAATGTAGACCATGGTGATCCCATACACAGAAGAATCATATTAACTATTTGAGGAAGTGGGAATTTTACCATATTTGGCTGCTTTGAACTTCTTGACAGCTTCAAACCATTCTATCTAATTTACGTTAACACTTTTGTTCCAGAATGTAGAAAGTATCACACTGAGATATTCTCATTCCATACATTCTAGGCCACGATTTTGCAAATGAACTCTCTCTTTTAAATCTTGGCAAGCTAAATTATGAATAGGGATTATCATCAAATTTAAATTTTATCAGGGGCACCTCGGTGGTTGAGTCAGTTTTGTATCCAACTCTTGATTTCAGCTCAGGTCATGATCTTACAGTTTGTGACTTTGAGCACCACATTGAGCTCTGCACTGACAGCGTGGGGCCTGCTTGGGATTCTCTCTCTGCCCCTCCCTCACTCGCGCACCCTCTCTCTCTCTCAAAATAAATAAATAATTTTTAAAAATTAGGGACGTCTGGGTGGCTCAGTTGGTTAAACGTCTGACTTCAGCTCAGGTCATGATTTCACAGTTTGTGAGTTCAAGTCCCGCATCAGGCTCTGTGCTGACAGCTCGGAGCCTGGAGCCTGCTTCGGATTCTGTGTCTCTCTCTCTCTCTGACCCTTCCCTGCTCACGCTCTGCCTCTCTCTCTCTCTCACTCTCTCTCTCTCAAAAACAAAAATTAAATTAAAAAAATTTTAATTTGATCTTTTAAAAACACATGTTGTATGTAAGTATAAGGAGAGCAGGAAAATCTCCTTAGAGCTTAGAATTGTGGCATATAGTGCATGACAAATAAATATACATCAAACAAATATTTGAATGAATAATGTATTTGTTTAGTTTTTTTTTAATTCCCTTTACCTGAATGAATGACTTCTGATACAATTTTGTGATGTGTTTGTGCACTGCAAGTTGATAAATAACTTTATGTAAAAAGATTACCTCTCAGGTCAGTTTAATATCAAATTTCCAAAATTTCAAGTCAACATATATAACAGGAAAAGATAGGCTGTACAATGAAGTTGGTGGGTTGCACATGGGATGTTATTAGTTGAACATGACCGTTAGAGACAGCGTTGGACAGATATCACACAATGACATGCATTTTTTAATACCATTATGCAAGGAACCCAGAGATGTTATCTTTTTCTCCCAGGAGTGGGATGGGCGATAAGAGTTACAGTTCTTCTAAATTGCTACACTGTCTTCTTTCACATGGTGACATCACTTTCTTGTCACCCTTCTGTATGCTGTGGCTCAAATCAATAAAACCATTCTGGGTTTTTACAGTTAGCAAGGACAGCGTATCATACCCTTGTCTTCCAAAGGTTTCCCGGTTTGCTGTAGGGCCACACTATTAAGTATTTAAGCACAACAGGCGTTGAGAGGCCTGTACAATTCTGTGCTAGAAAAAAATCTAAGAACTTTTGTTTGTCTTTTAATAAATTAGGTGGCGCCGTTGTATTTTCACGGTTAGTTCTTTTCTGTTGTTGTTCTTATTTTAATGATTTCAAAATTTGAATTGTTTGGGGTTTAAGTTGCTTGCTATCTTAAAGTACAATTGGCATTACACCTAGATGTATGTCCAACCCCTCATCATAGTCAGGAACTTGATTTGGGGAAAGTGTCATGTTACTAGTGTCAATCTACTTGGCCCTTCATATTTTTCTAGAAACTATAGTCTAGAAACTGGATGTGAATATTCTAGAAACTGCAGTCTAGATTTTCTGCATTTGTGATTGAAAATCCTAACTATTCAGAATATCAACCTTTGAAGTTAGCCAAAAATAGTCACTGATGCACTGGTTGATTTTGTATTTTAATATACTTTATGTCCTCTTTCTTCATGCCAGAAACAAACAAAAAATTTCCTTAAGAAGCTATTGACTACTTGATCAAAGAATGAAAAGAAAAATCCATTTAAGTTTCATTTAACAACGTCCATGCTTCACTGCCCTTAGCTCAGCTTTCTTTTCTTAATTTTGTGTATCTGGTTCTCCTTCTGCACAGATATTTAAAGGCAAGACTGATTAAAAAGAATATCCTATTTTTGTTTGTTTGTTTGTCTCAAAGTTTATTTATTTATTTGGGGGGGGCGGGGAAGGGTCAGAGAGAGAGGGAGACAAAGAACCCCTAGCAGGCCCCGCACTGCCACCACAGAGCCCAACACAGGGCTCAATCTCACAAACCATGAGATTATGACCTGAGCTGAAACCAAGAGTCAGACGCTTAACCAACTAAGCCACTCAGGTGCCACAGAAGGTCCTGTTTTTTGAGTGTAGCTAGTAAGAATTAAAACGTTGACCAGTTGGCAATCACTATGATTTTTCTTTCTTTCATGCCCAGTGTTGACATAACAAGGTGAATTTAATCCTCTAGCCAAGTTAAAAAAAATTTTTTTTAACGTTTATTTATTTTTGAGACAGAGAGACAGAGCATGAACGGGGGAGGGGCAGAGAGAGAGGGAGACACAGAATCGGAAGCAGGCTCCAGGCTCTCAGCCATCAGCCCAGAGCCCGAGGCGGGGCTCAAACTCAGGACCGCGAGATCGTGAGATCATGACCTGAGGGGCTGGAACTCACGGACCGGGAGATCGTGACCTGAGCTGAAGTCAGACGCTTAACCGACTGAGCCACCCAGGCGCCCGTCCCCTAACCAAGTTTTACTAACACAACTCTGAGTGGAGAAAGTTCTTTCTGATCTCTGCTCTTCTAAGAGCTAGAGTCACTGAATAATTTCTATATTAAATTTCATGGTGAGCAAGTTATATTTAGTTTCAGGCTATCGAGAAGACTTTGACAAAGTACTTTGTAGTTCCGTTTGTTTCCCTAGGGCGATGGTTTCCTGCTCAAGCCACCATTATCATTTCCAATCACTGAGCTCTAAGAAGTTGAATGAAATGGGAGTAGTATCAATAGCATTGTGGCACCCAACAAGCAGCCATTAGAAATCCCTGAAAGTACACATAAACTTTCTTACAGAGGCTAGGAAATAACACGTCAAGTGAAAGTACCATCCAAGATCATTAAAAAAAAACCAACAAAAATCAACAAACAACAACAACAAAGTAGCAATAACAAACAAAAACAAGCCTTCATTTGTAGCCTCCTTACTGGCTGCAGATTTGAGATCCCGTGCACATGCCAGAAGCCGCCAGCCAGGTCTTGTGACTCACAGACACACAATGCTTCCATTGGGAGCACAGACAGGTGGATACGGATTTGATCTGTTCACCAACTTTGTTCTTCAATATATCAGCCACTGGTTGGTGGAAGACAATGCCATTTGAATCTTTCAACAAGTGCTTATAGATTCAAAGTAACTTTGAAAAAGGAAAGAAAATGAACTTCCAAATCAAGTAAGTTATGTGACAGCAGGCTCAGCATGACAGATTCACTTTTAGGGGTGATCTAGGTAAGATCTAGGTCAGTTTTCACCGTCTTTGTGCCTCAGAGTCACACTGGTGCTAGGGCTCTATCCCTAGAGATTGTGAGTTGTTGACCCTGCAATTCCATTTCTAGAAGGGGGGGGGCAGAAGAGATATATATATTATATATATCTATTATCTATTATCTATTATATATAATATATGTCTTTTAATTAATTTGAAAAGCATTTGTCATTAATGTGGCCTTTCCTAGCCACTCCCCACCCACTTGCTGGGGGTTACGGTTTTTCTAGGTAGTCAGAATATCAACATCAAAACAGAAATCTATGTGTAGTTTTAAATGTATGGGACTGGCATTGTAAACTCTTACGATACAAATGGATTTGAAAATTTGGAAGTCTGGTCTGTCGGCGTACAAGTGAGGAAGTTCTCTAACCTCTCAGAGTCTCAGATTCTTCACCGTAAAATGAGTACTTTAATACTGTACTTGTTTTTTGAGGTTGAGTGGAAATTAAATATGATCCATATAAAGTAGATGTCGTGTAGCAGGTGTTCAATCAATGGTTTGTAGCTACTATCCACCCTAACCAACCCCCATTCCCACCCCAACGCTAAGAGACAGTTTACAGATTATTGCATTCATTTATTTATATCATCTTTTCATGCAAATATATGGCTTTTTCATTTACAAATGTACAAAATATATGAACATTTCCCTAACAGAGTATCCCAGTCTGACCCAAAAGCAAGTAAGAGTCAGTATACAGGATTTTTTTCGAGCTAGCGAATGTTCTCTGATCCTTTTCTGCCAGCCTTTCCTCATCGCCCACCATTTGTATACCTTTATTTTTATTTTTTTTAATTTTTTCTAAGTTTTTTTTTTTTTTTATTTTTGAGAGAGAAAGAAAGAGTGTGAGTGGGGGAGGGGCAGAGAGCAAGGGAGACACAGAATCCTAAGCAAGCGCCAGGTTCTGAGCTGTCAACAAAGAGCCTGACTCAGGGCTTGATCTCACGAGCCATGAGATCATGACCTGAGTGGAGGTCGGACGCATAACCAACTGAGCTACGCAGGTGCCGCCCCCCCACCTTCTTTTTTTTATGTTAATTTATTTTGAGAAAGAGAGAGCACACTTGAGGGAGGGTCTGAGACAAAGGGAGAGAGAGAATTTTAAACAGGTTCGGCACTGAGTACGAAGCTGGCCACGGAACTTGATCCCAGGACCGTGAGATCATGACCTGAGTGGAAATCAAGACTCAGATGCTCAGCCAACTGAGACGTCCAGGAGCCTCTGTGTACCTATCTTTACTGACTTTTGTTTCTATATAACCACAGCTTCCACAGCTTCATAAAACTCAAATAATGTTTCAGTGTGTGGTGTGTTTTTTGATAGGAGACAGATGGATTTGGGGTCAGCACGAGTCTTGGTTGTTGCTGAAGGTGATGGTGTTTCATGCCTACCAGGTAGATATAGAATCCAGGGACCAAAATAAACTAGGAAACAGATAGATTGTACTAGTATAACAAGTAGCTTGTGTTTGGGGCTTCGTGT
The DNA here is from genome assembly GCF_022837055.1 of Prionailurus viverrinus. Lineage (NCBI taxonomy): Eukaryota > Metazoa > Chordata > Mammalia > Carnivora > Felidae > Prionailurus > Prionailurus viverrinus. The sequence continues at coordinate 45,209,483 of NC_062565.1, forward strand.
TTTTTTTTCTATATACTTTATCTCATTGAATAAGGTTAATGCTGTTATTTAGCATTCCCCTGCCAGCTCCGGAGAGGGCCTCAGAGTCCCTTATGGCTGAACCAGCAGCAGCATCACCTAAACACTTGTTATAAATCCAGAAACCTCCCCTTCCCCCTTCCCAAATGCTGAATCAGAACCTGCATTTCAGTAACTCCCCTGCATGATGTCACAGTACAGTACAGTTCGAGAAGCTCTGACCTAAGGAACATTTACGTCTTTCACTCACCAGATGCCTAGACTGTTTTGAGATGTCTTTTAATTTAACTGAGACTTAGTTCAAGTCTCATAACCTGCAGAGTAAGTTTACTACCTCTGCTCGGTGGTGTACAATGTTAGTGATCTTTTACTGACTTTGGACGCACTAGGTTTACTGAATGAGAGTTGACAAAGGCATTGTTTTTTTCTTGGCCATACTTGTGTCAAGATATTCAGAAGGTTTTGCTGTTTTTTGAACCTCTCAGTCACGTGAAAAATTATGAAAGGTTTCCCAACCAGTAATACAAGAGAAGAGATCAGGTTGTTAAGGGCAGTGACGGGATCTACTTTTGCTTCTATTTCCTAAAAAGTTTACAGGATTTTGGTTAATGGTGTTGAAATGCATTTGTTCATTACTCTGTCTACTTGTTTTATCACTCAAGTGGGACCTGCTACTCACTATGAAGTTTTTAGTCAATACGTAGCGTGACATCACTCTGTTATTCATATATCGTTATACTCATATTGGATTGTTAGTTAATAACTCACAAAACAAAATAAATACTAATGGTAAAATACAAGATTATCAATGAGGAGCATAAGCATGGCAGTAATTCTCCAAGTCTCAGATTGCTCCTCTCCAGATCCAACAGAAACACTCAATAATCAAATTCTTAGAGGCGCCTGGGTGGCTCAGTCGGTTGGGCGTCCGACTTCAGCTCAGGTCACAATCTCGCGGTCCGTGAGTTCGAGCCCCGCGTCGGGCTCTGCGCTGATGGCTCAGAGCCTGGAGCCTGCTTCCGATTCTGTGTCTCCCTCTCTCTCTGCCCCTCCCCCGTTCATGCTCTGTCTCTCTCTGTCTCAAAAATAAATAAAACGTTAAAAAAAAAAATTAAAAAAAATTCTTAAACAGTACATCCACATGTATTGATTTCTTTAAAAAAAAATCAAACTTAAATACAAAACTGTTGCAAGGATTATTGCCACCAAGACTTTTCGATAATTGGACATGACTACTCCCACATGTGTCATTTGCAGGAAGGTGCTTGCAACCCCTCTTACCTCATCATTAGTAAACGAAACTCAAAAGAAAAGAGAGCAGTTGATTTGCTCTTAAGTGAAAAATGCAAAAATTCAAAACACCAATTTATGAGAGCATTTATCAATTTTTGGTGCCCTAACAGTTAAATTTTTCTCCAAAGTAAATATAATATGCCCTTTAAAATGTATTTGTTGGTAAGTAAATATTCCTTATAAAATTAAAGTGATCTAATAATGATCTAATTATCTAATAACCATTTAATTAATTTAATTATTAGATAATTAGATAATTCCTATTTGTTAAGTAGGTAAAGACTGGATATCTTTACATATGATGACTCTTATTAAGGAATATAGGCCATATGCGCTCGCCTTGCTCAGCTCTTCTATCAGAAACTAGGTTTTTTGTTTGTTTGTTTGTTTGTTTTTTTAAACTGTTACTCAAGCCCCCACTCTCCTCCCTTGTTTTCACTTACTCTGCGTGAACCCTTCTGGAGACTCCTCCCCTTCTCCCCCTGCCGGCCCAGGAATGGCAGAGAACGATGTGGACAATGAGCTCTTGGACTATGAAGATGAGGTGGAGACAGCAGCAGGGGGAGACGGGGCTGAGGCCCCTGCCAAGAAGGATGTCAAGGGCTCCTATGTCTCCATCCACAGCTCTGGCTTTCGTGACTTCCTACTGAAGCCAGAGTTGCTCTGGGCCATTGTTGACTGTGGCTTTGAGCATCCACCAGAAGTCCAGCATGAGTGCATCCCTCAGGCCATTTTGGGAATGGCCGTTCTATGCCAGGCCAAGTCAGGCATGGGAAAGACAGCAGTGTTTGTGCTGGACACACTGCAACAGCCGGAGCCAGTTACTGGACAGGTGTCTGTGCTGGTGATGTGTCACACTCGGGAGTTGGCTCTTCAGATCAGTAAGGAGTATGAGCGCTTCTCTAAATACATGCCCAATGTCAAGGTCGCGGTGTTTTTTGGTGGTCTATCAAGAAGGATGAAGAGGTGCTGAAAAAGAACTGCTTGCATATCATCGTGGGGACCCCTGACCACATCCTAGCCCTGGCTCAAAATAAGAGCCTCAATCTCAAACACATTAAACACTTTATCTTGGATGAATGTGATAAGATGCTTGAACAGCTCGACATGCGTCGGGACGTCCAGGAAATTTTTCGCATGACCCCCAATGAGAAGCAGGTCATGATGTTCAGTGCTACCTTGAGCAAAGAGATCCGTCCAGTCTGCCGCAAGTTCATGCAAGACCCAATGGAGATCTTCGTGGATGATGAGACGAAGCTGACGCTGCATGGGTTGCAGCAGTACTATGTGAAACTGAAGGACAACGAGAAGAACCGGAAGCTCTTTGACCTTCTCGATGTCCTTGAGTTCAATCAGGTGGTGATCTTTGTGAAGTCTGTGCAGCGTTGCATTGCCCTGGCCCAGCTTCTAGTGGAGCAGAACTTCCCAGCCATTGCCATCCACCAAGGGATGCCCCAGGAGGAGAGGCTTTCTCGGTATCAGCAGTTTAAAGATTTTCAACGACGAATTCTTGTGGCCACCAACCTATTTGGCCGAGGCATGGACATTGAAAGGGTGAACATTGCCTTCAACTCTGACATGCCTGAGGATTCTGACACCTACCTGCGTCAGGTGGCCCGAGCAGGCCGGTTTGGCACCAAGGGCTTGGCCATCACGTTTGTGTCAGATGAAAACGACGCCAAGATCCTCAATGACATGCAGGATCGCTTTGAAGTCAATATTAGTGAGCTGCCAGATGAGACAGACATTCCCTCCTACATTGAACAGACACGGTAGAGGACTCACCCATAGTTTTGGAGTGTGACCGTCTGTCCCTCTTCAGGAGATGACAGCAGGCATGGGGGTGAAGGAGACACTACTGCCACCTGCCCTAGCAACCCCCACACCCCACCCCATGACTTCCCCCTTTTGCATCACCACCACTCCTAAACTCCTGTTTCCTGAATCGTCTGAATTTTTTTTTTAACAAAACTAAAAAAACAAAAAAAACACCAGGAATATATACAATGAAATGAGTTTCCTAATACAATAATAAATACTATGTATGCTGACCTAAAATAAAATATTTTAAATTTAAAACCTCTTCTTTAGGATTTGACTTTTGTTTCTTAAAAAGTCTGTGGTGCTGTGGTTATGGAACCCAGATTCACTTTTTTATTACTTTGTTTATCCCTCATCTGAGACCCGTAACCCATTATAACATTTTGTATTATATCATAGAAAAAGGTGAGATTATTTTTATTTTTAGTGAGCTCTGTGCCCAATGTGGGGCTTGAACTAACAACCCCAAGATCAAGAGTCTCATGTTTCACTGACTGAGCCATCAGGCGCCCAGGGTGAGATTATTTTTAAATTCATATGAAAGTTTAGGCAAGTAGATGTGAAAAGAGTTTGAGGTCCAAAAACATTGAATAAACTGAAGTAAGTGGAATTTGCGAGGGTGTCTTGGATCTCCTTTCAAATTCTCTTACTTCTCAGATATCCTGGGCCTTCCTGCAGTCTCCACTCTACTCCCTGTGAAAATCTGCCATCCCGGAATTTGCTGATAAATTCCCACGCAGGTAAGACCAACGCATTTAGTGCTACTTGATGTTAGCTTGTTTTAATAAGAAGGAAAATCTCAGATACTATTAGAACCCAAAGTATTGAGAATGAACTGCGCATGCATTTTGGTAGGTTGGGAAAACTTGGTGCTACCTTTGAAACCACCTGCCTGCTTCATTTACTCGTAAGTCCTGTCTAGCTGTAAAATGTTTCTACTATTTAGAAGGTGATTTAGCATATCAGTAGTGTCAATGTCAGCAGGCTGCAGATCTCTCTTTGTCCTTGACCCTACGACAGATTTTTACATTAGTGAAGAGCCATTTGTCAGATTTTCAGGTGGCATGAAACTGATAGAGTGAGTGGGGTGAATGGCAGTAAATTATAATCCGAAAGAAACGGATTGCCAAATAAACTGAATTTCACTTTCAACCGGGACAGAATGAATCACGCTTGAAACCCCAAACCCTACTACACCACAGGAAAAGATGGGTACAGGGCAGTCACTGAAAGTGCTCATTGCTTCATTAGTAGAAGTAGAGGGTCTAGAATGATAGGCGGCAGAATTTACTAGTCGGGACATCTGATGCATTTAAAAAGTTTGTTGGAAAACCTCGAATGGAGACTATCAACCAGGAGGGGAAAGACATATAAAATAAATCAGCTGGCAAGGGTTGAAGGAACTGGTGATGTCAAGCTTGGAAAAGTGAAGACTCAGGAGTAAGAAGCTGTCTTCACATTTTTTAAAGTAATCTCTATGCCTGATGTGGCTCTCGAACTCATGACCCTGCGATCAAGAGTCACGTGCTGCACCCTGAGCCAGGCAGGTGCTTCCCTCTTCACATCTTTCAAGGGATCAGTGAGAAAGGGTTAGACTTACTCTGTCAGGCCCTATGAGGGCAGAGTGAAACACACTAATGTAAATAACTCTATCATTCAGAGGTATCTGAAGAAAGGTTTCTTTGCCTCAAGGTAGGCTTGAAGGATAGACTGAATTCTACTTGGCAAGCATAGCTTCAAGAGCCAGATTAATAGTTGGACTGAATGCCTTTTATGGCCTCTTTCAGCCATGAAACTCTGCCACATTTCTATTATAAAATTACAGGGACGAGAATCAGAGTAATCAGAAAATGCAGGTTTACATAGTATTTCTAAATCTTGGGTAAATTTCTTGATCACCTGCATAGTACTTTGACGTTTCTTTTCTATTAAATCCTTTTCTATTTCTAGAACACTCAAAGTGCATTTTTGCTTCATATTGGCAAGTGCACACACTTGATAATTCTTTGCGCTAGGATACTTCTTGGTGACAAACTTCTGCTTTTATAATGCAGATGAAAAAATTGTTATACTTTTTCCCTTCAAAATTTCTCATCCATAAATATATTCTTTATAGTAATAATCTTTAAAAAAAATTGAAGGTTTATTTATTTATTTTGAGAGAGAGAGAAAGAGCACGAAATAGAGGGCCAGAGAAAGGGAGAGAAAGAATCTCAAGCAGGCTCCTTGCTGTCAATGCAGAGACTGATGTGGAGCTCAAACCCACAAACTGTGAGATCATGACCTGAGCTGAAATCAAGAGTTGGGCGCTTAACTGACTGGGCAACCCAGGCGCCCCTGTAGTAATAATCTTTGATGTCAAAGGTTATTGGTTTTGTTGACATTGTGTTTGTAAAGAAACAGACCAACTTTTATCACATTATTTCTGAGTAAACAAAGTGCTGATGTCAGGAAAATGATAACTTTTGTGTAATGGATTTAATGTGTGTCCCATTTAAGGCAGAGCCACCTTTCACAACTATGAATCCTGAGTCAAGAATGGTTACTTTGCATACTTACAAAATGTTTACTTTGTGTCAGACAGTGTCCTGAGGCTTAAAAAATATCAGTTCGTTTGATCGTCAGAAGGCTAAAAGATATGTATCATTATTATGGCCATGTTATTAAGGAGGCAATAGTGAGGTCAAGTAACTTGTCCAAGGTCACACAGGCAATAAGTATCCCAAGTGCCTAGTGAGGTGGCAGTAAGCCAGTCCTCATGGTCACAGCTCCCTAGCTTTTGTCTCTTCTAACCGAAACAGGCCCAAAGCCCTCCTGAGGCACGCTTCAAAACTAATTTTATTTTTCCTCTATTTCATTAAAATTAACGTTTCTGGTGCATGTATTTCAGCCAGGTAAGGAAAAACAGAAATCTGATTGAAATGAATGAAACTAAGGGGCATTAAACCACGAAGAGATCAGATGCTGGCTTAACATAGTTGCCGCATGGGTGTTCACACTTTAAAGGAAAACGCTTGCTACTTTGCAGTAGTTTCAAAATTTAGGAGGGCCAGCTTTTGGGGCATAGCAGAGGAACGGAAATGACAATAATCTAGCTCTGCTTTTCTGTATCAGGGTTGTCTATAAATTTTCGTTTGGAAAAATAAAGGAGACGCCACTGCTTAAAATAATAATAAATAGAACCATTGCCCTAATGAACTTGCTGGTTCTTCAGCCCCTCCCTTACCTGCCGTCGGACACATTCCCTCCACCCCCTCCCCGATAAGGAAGCACTTAGGGGCTTGCAAAACAGTGCACAGCACCTCTGTGTTCAAAGAACTTCAGGAGGAGTTTCAGGAAGTAATTTTTTAAGTTTTTATTTAAATTCTAGTTAGTTTATTTAATTCCAGTTATACAGTGTTATATTAGTTTCAGGTATACAATGTAGTGATTCAACTCTTCCATACCGCATCTAATGCTCATCACTGTAATCCCCATCGCCTATTTTTTTTTAATGTTTATTTATTTATTTTGAGAGAGAGAGTGAGCAGGGGAGGGGCAGAGAGAAAGGGAGAGAGAGAATCCCAAGCAGCCTCCACACTGTGAGTGCAGAGCCTGACACGGGGCTCCATCTCACAAACTGAGCCAAAATCCAAGAGTCAGATGCTTAACTGATTGAGTCACCCACCCTGCCCCCAGTCACCTATTAAACCCATCCCCCCCACCCCTCTCCCGTCTGGTAACCATCAGTTTGTTCTTTATGGTTAAGAGTCTACTTCTTGGTTTGCCTCTCTGTTTTTTTTCCCTTTGTTTGTTTGGTGTTTTAAATTCCCACCAACAGTGCAAGAGAGTTCCCCTTTCTCCATATCCTTGCCAACACCTGTTGTTTCTTTTGTTGTTGATTTTAGCCATTCTGACAGGTGTGAGGTGATATCTCACTGTGGTTTTGATTTGTATTTCCCTGATGTTGAGCATCTTTTCATGTGTGTGTTGGCCAGCTGGGTGTCTTCTTTGGAAAACATGTCTATTCATGTCTGCTGCCCATTAACAGGATTATTCCTTTTTCGAGTGTTGTTTTATTTATTTATTTTTTTAAATGTTTATTAATTTTGAGATAGAGAGCACCAGTGGGGGAGGGGAAGAGAGAGAGGGGATAGAGGATCCAAAGCAGGCTTCATGCTGACTGTGGCAAGCCCAATGTGGGGCTCCAACTCACGAACTGTGAGATCATGACCTCAGCCAAAGTCAGATGCTCAACTGACTGAGCCACCCAGGCACCCCTTGGCTGTGGAGTTCAATAAGCTCTTTATATATTTTGGATACTAATCCTTCATCAGATATGTTATTTGGCAACTATCTTCTCCCATTCCATAGGTTGCCTTTTAATTTTGTAGATTGTTTCCTTCGCTGTGCAGAAGCTTTTTATTTTGATGAGGTCCCAATATTTCCTTTGTGCTTTTGTTTGCCTTGCCTCTGGAGATCAGGAAGTAATTTTGAGCAGATGCTTTCAGCCTCTCAGCAATGTGAAATCACACTGCAGAGGTGAATATCTCGGTGACAGGATATTCTATTTGATATGTGGTGCCAACAGTCACATTTCCCAGCATCCTGGCCTTAAAAATGATGGATAGAGCAGAACTTTTAGTACCAAGCAGAACAGAAAATTCACCAGCCACCTCTACGCTTCCACGGAAGCATTCCTCCTGCCCACCTTAGAAACAATCTGAGTCATCTGGGGTCCTGGAAGCCTTGGCCCCAGGCAGGTGGCCCTTCTCCTGCTTCCTGTCGTTCTTGCTGTTAACTGGCTGAGATTGTATCTGAAAGTGTCTACAACTACTTTGGTGGAGTCAGATTTCTGGTCACGGGTCAGATCACTGCTTGAAGCAGTTTCTTCCTCCACACCCAGCGAATTCTCCAGGGAATCATGAGTGTACATGCAGGTTTCTACAGTCACATATTGTGATATTGAGAGCAGTGGAGAAATGTCTTTCTGGTTCTAGTCAATGATTAACTTTTGAAGGCAGCTTCTCTGCAGCTAGTGTGTGTGTGTGTGTGTGTGTGTGTGTGTGTGCGTGAGACATAGAAGACTCATTTTAAGCATTTCTATACAAAGTTACGTACTGCTTTTCCTGATCAATTAATGACCCAATTCCAAAGGGAATTGACTATCATTCAGTCAATAGTGATGTAAGTAAATTCCAGAGATCTGCTGTACAACACAATGCCTATAGTTAGCAATAAAATATTGTGCACTTAAAATTTCATTGAAATGGTCAATTTCATGTTACCATTTTAACAAAAAGGTGAGGAGAACATAATGAAACTTTTGGAGGTGATAGATGCACTTATTACCTGGATTGTGGTGACGGTAACAAGAATGCATACATATGTTCAAACTAACTAAATGGTATACATTTATTAGGTACAGCTTTTTCTATACCACTCTTTCTCAATAAAGCTGGAAAAAGAATGAAGTCCCATTTTCTCAGAAATCTCTCAACTGGTGTAGAGGGGGATTCAGCGTACCTTCTCCCGGATGATGCACTGTGGTCATCAGCTGACTAGACAGCTTTCCACTTACTCCTCTAGCCCCTGGGAGTCCACAGACCAATTCAGTGACATATGCCCAAAGGAATCAACAACTTGATTACAGTTAGGGCTGTATGCCACATTTCCCAGAAAGAAAGCCTCAGGTTACCATTTCTACTCAATTCCTACTGATAGATTTCATTTGTTATTACTAACAGTGAGACTCATATCATTATATACATTGGAATCATGCTTTGAGCCTATGGTAAAGCAGATTTCATCAAGACCTTTATAATAAAGGTTTTACATGTGCTTGATGATTATTAAATGCATACGTCCAGCAGATTTGCCCTCTCTTAAATTTCAGTTCCTCGTTTCAACTGAATGTTCAGACTCTGGTATTGGAAAGACCAGCTACCAACCCCAATGTTGCATAAATCAACTTATTATCTTCCCCAGCCAAAATACCACTTCCTCTGGATTCCCCATTTTTTCCCCTATTTCGTTAAATAAAGCCTTTTTCTAGTCCCTCAGGCTCAGCATTGTTTAATTGACTCCTCAATGTATTTTCATGATTTAATAGATTTTAGTTTTGTTAGACCATCCTACAGAAATGTTCCTTTTTTTGGCATCCAGTCTTTAATCTTTGCAGGTGCCAACAGTAGGACTGTGGCTCCTGGCTATGGAGTTCAGTCCAAATGGTCAGCTTTACCCAAGTGACTGATAATTGAAAGTCAGTCTTTTGTGTATATGTTCGTTAGTCACACTTAGAAATGAGAAAGTAATAAATGAGAGCAAAATGGAGGGTAAAGAAAATATGTAACAGTAGAAATGATTTTTTTTCACAAGTGATGTCAAAATAATAAAAGTAATATAAAAGAAAATCCAATAATTATCAATTACTGCTGCACCTATGTTCTTCCTCAACTAGATCAAATAGAAAACACAGTAATTTCAGCATATTAATCAATGTGTTTACCATGGTCTGTGGACCAGCTGCTATATCAGAATCATTAGAGATCTTTTTATTTTAGTTTACTTGGTTTTGTTTTGCCCTTTACTATTTAAAAATTATTTAGTTATGGGTGCACCTGGGTGGCTCAGGTGGTTCAGCGTCTGACTCTTGATGTCAGCTTAGGTCATAATCTCACAGTTTGTGGGTTCCAGCCCCCAAACCAGCTCTGTGCTGGCAGTGCAGAGCCTGCTTGGGATTCTCTCTCTCTGCCCCTCCCTCGCTCTCTCTCTCTCTCTCTCTCTCTCAAAACAAATAAACTTTAAAAAAATTATTTAGTTTTGAAAAACCAATACATGTGCCAAGTAAGTACCAATTTCAATAGTTACAAAGGACACACAGTGAAAAAACAGTGTCTCTCCCATCCCAGCCTCCAACCACTCCATCCACTGTACTGATGTCTTACATTTCCTTCCAGAAACATACCATGAGTGCTCCTAGCAGATATCTTGGTTAATCTGTTCAATATCCATTCTTAACCTCTTGCTATTATGCCTTCCTGTGTGGCAGAAGCTGGAAAACTAAAAATAAATCGCCCAGACTCCATTATAATCAGAGTTCCCGATGTGATTTAGGTTCCTCTAGTCAGGTGCACTTGCATGAATGACACTTGATTTTGAAACGGAGCTAAGTGAGGAGAGAGGGCAAGAGGCATCCATTTTGTTGGTGTGAATAATGGCAGAAGCCACCCAAGTCAGCAGGGTAGCACTGGATTTCCAATTTAGCAGAGGCAGCTTTCTGATGGTAGCGGAGGTGATGCTGCCTTTACAGACAACAGCCTTACCCACAGCCTCCAGATTCCATGTATATACACCTGACTATATCAGTATTGTCAGCTCTCTGGTAACCTAGCTTTGCACTGTTGTTCTTTCGAAATGACTTCAGGAAGCTTAGCTGAAATCCAGTTAGTTATTTGGCCACCAGTTCTGAGGCCGTTGAAATAGATTCTTTTCTGCTTAAGCTAGCTAATCTCTGCAATTGAATCTTGCCCTATAAAATGGATGTAAATGTTTATACTACAGTCGAGAGAATAATGGCTTTCCCAAATATTCATGTGCTAATCCTTGGAGCCTGTGAATATGCTACATTAAATAGCCGGGGGAAAAATTAAGATGGAATTAATGTGGCTAATCAACTGATTTTAAAATAGGGAGAGTATCCTAGGTTATTCAGGTGGGCCCAGTGTAATTACAAGGATCCTTAAAAGTGGAGAAGAGGTGCAGAAGGAGTCAGTCAGAGGAAGGTATGACTATTGAAAAATGATTGGAAAGATGCAAAGTTGCTGGCCTTGAGGACAGAGAAAGGAACTGCAAGTCAAGAAGTCCTAGGTGGCTTCTAGAAGCTGAAAAATGCAATGAACTATATTGAGTATAAAAAATAAATATTGAGAAGGAGTTTGGAAAGAACATTAAATCCTTGTTGTGTTGTAATTGTTTGCAAGGTTTTAAATAACAATAGAAAAAAGAAAATAGAAATTATGTTTCCTCTCATTGCATTTTTTTTTTGTAGAAGTGTTAGGAATGTTGGCATTCACTGCATTAAAGAAAATAAGGCTTATGAAGTATATTTAATTTCTAGTAATTTCTTTCCAATTAAATGATCTGTCAAGAAAAAAATTTCTTGTTTGGGAATTCTGTTCGTGGTGTAATGAGAAATGAAAGGCAGGATATCAAGTGTACCATTTCAATATTTCATGGAGAAGAAAAACTTCAAAATCACACACAACATAATCCATATTATCTTCATTTACATAGTAAAGAGTTTCAAGAAAAAAAAAAAAGAGAGAAACAACCAATTTTCTCTTTAACCAAACAACAGAAAAAGATTTAGAAAGAAGTCTTTGATAATTAAAAGATATAATTATCTTTGACAATTTGTGAATCTATGGAGACACTGCTTTAGTCAATTACCAAAGAATTGGCTTTTATGGATATATCATTTTCAAATTACTCATACAAACTTACCACAGAATAATTACGTATTTTGCCCATCATCAATCTGTTTCCAAGACAGATGCATTTCTTGTTCAACTGGAATCATAATTTTTATTAAAATAATTTTTTTTTAATTTATTTTAGAGAAAGAGAGAGAGACAGCAAATGTGAGCTGGGGAGAGGGGCAGAGGGCGAGAGAGAGAATCTTAATCAGGCTCTGTGCTTACTGCCTAGCCCAAAGCGGGGCTTGATCCCACAACCCCGGGATCATGACCTGCGTGGAAACCAAGAGTCGATCGCTCAACCGAAGGAGCCAACCAGGTGCCCCACAGAATAATAATTTTTAAAGAAAAGGAAAAGTTCAGATTTGTTTGTTTATGCTATTATTTCAATTTATATGGCTATATGCAGCTTTGATCATGAGTTCTGATGAAGATTGCTTTTTAATCGTTGCAATGTAGTCAAAATATGTGTCTGGCATATGTTTAATGCTCAGTCAGACTTGGGAACTACATGTTTACTGAATATTTACATGTACCAGGTCCTGGCTAAACCAGCAGTAGAAAGACAAACATCTGCACAGAGTTATACATAACGATTTACTAACAACTATGTTCACTAACCTAGGGCTTGTTTTTTATATTGACTCACTTTTTCTTGCAGGGGCAAGGCCCTTCTGAAATTTTAAATGTTTAAAACAGATTATATTCTGAGGGTGAGTAATCAGGGTGAGAGGGAGTGTTTCTCACAATTTTATATTAAAATATTAAGCACAGGTATAGATAGATCAGAGTACAGAAATTGATCGAGTAGATACAGGATTAAGTATATGATAAAGGTTGCATTTCAAATCTGTAGGAGAAATCCGGATTACTGTTCTCAAACATTATGGATAGCTAATCATTGAAGCGAAAACAAATCTTAATTCCAATATCACTCTATCCACCTTAAATCAAATCCAAATATTTCAGCTTCAGTGAAAAAGTGATATTATACTGACTAGAGCTTTTACGGTTTGTGAAAATTCAGCAAGCTGTACATTTATAACATAAATAGTTCTGTGATTATATATTATTTATCAATAAACATTTTAAAACTGGGTTAAATGATAGAATATTTTTATGAGTTTGGAGGAGAAAAGACCTTTCAACTGTAACATAAAACTCAAAAGGTCATTAGAAAGAAGTCGATAAGTTTAACTACATACAAGTTTAAACCTTCTGAATGGCATGACAACACTGTCAAAAGTAAACAAACAAACACATCAAGCTGGAAAAACATCTGTTTACACCCTTGTACAGACTCTGTCAAAGCAGGATCCAATCAGCAAAAGAGATCTCTAAATATCTGAAACATAGAGAATCCAATATAGGAATTGTTTTCATTGCTGATGAAGGAGGCGAAAAGCCAAAAAGAGGATGCACCTCAGAGGTTACCAAGAGGAAAATGGAAGATGTGGTACTCCCAGAGCCCAGAACCTAAGGTCAACTAGCTGAAACCAAAACCATGCAGGCCTCTCTGGTGGAGACAGAAGCCAGAGGGACATACTGAATGCTGGATATACTATTTGACCAAGGAGCTAGGGGTGGATTATCCCTTCTTCTGGACCCCTGTGTTAGTCTCTGCTGCTGTAACAAATCAACCCAGATTATGTGGTTTAAAACAAGAAATACTTATTATTTTACAGTCTGGCATTCAGATGTCTGAAACAGGCCTCAGGAGGCTAAAAAGATGTCAGCAGGCTGCACTTCTTTCTGGAGGCTCTAGAGGAGTATCTGTTTCCTTGGTTTTTCCAGCTTCTGGAGGCTACCTGCCTTGGGTCAGGGCCTCTTCCTTCCTCTTCAAAGACAGCAATGACTGGTTAAGCCCTCCTACTGCCATCTTTCTGGTTCTTGAACTTCCAGCACCCTCTTCCATTTTTAAGGATCCTTGTGATCATATAGGCCCCACCTGGATAACCCAGGATGCTCTCTTTATTTTAAGGTCGGCTGATTTGCAAACATAATGCCATCTGCAACCCAATTCCCTCTTGCCATGTAACATAACATGTTCTTCTAGGGATTACAACCTAGGTGTCTTGGAGGGGCCATTATTCTGCCTTTCACACCTTCCAATCTTCCACCAGGGCCTCTCATTGTCCAAACTCAGCTAAAAGCCAAAGGGGAGAGCAGTGTGCATGGGTCAGTGCCTCATATCTCTCTACCACCCCATACATACCAAGGGGAAAAGGAGAAATGGATCTAAGAGCAAATAGATACCAGAAAAATTACTAATATTCCTGGGGGGGGGGTAGCGTTCTTAGAAATCAATGAGAAAATGATTAATAACAAAAATAGAAAAATAAACCAAGGGTGTGGCTTTGTGAGTTGGCAATTTTTAGACAAAGAAATAAAAGTAGTCAATCTACAAAGATTCTCAGCCTCCTTGATATAAATTCAAACGATAGGGATAATATTTCTCCTACCATGTGGACTAAATTGAAAAGATTTTTAACACTCAGTTTTGGTGGCTGTATAAACCGTTGAAAATGAGTAATTGGTACAACATTTTTAGGTGGCTTTTGATCTAGAAATTCCACCTCTATGAAAAGTTTCACACAAGTATGCAAAAGCATTATGTACAAAGATGTTCACTGAGGCGGTATTTATGGTACCAAAAAATAAAACAACCTGGAAATAATCCAGAAAACCATTAACATAAACTTGGTTATGGTCAGGAAAGAAATGGAATATACCATTTGAAGCAATGACTTGATAGGGAAATAAATACATTGGCATGGGACTCTGCCTATTGATGGAATGAAAAAGCACAATTGCTGAGCAATATGTGTAGCATAATTATAAGCCGTTTACATGTAGGAACATGAACAAAAATTCCAGCTAATACAAACCAGACTGTTATAGTGGTCGCTCTGAAATGTGGGAGTGTTAGGGACTTTCACCTTTCACTTTACACATTGTCGTATTGTTTGAATTTTGTACAATATGTATTTTTTATATAATCAGAAGAGGCGCATAAAAATGTGGATATGATTACATATGAATTTAAGAATAGGCCAATTTAAAAATTTATATTGGATTATTCATTTTCAATTTATTCATCCTGTGTCCTGGTTAAAACATTCTCCTTTCAACATGAATGAATGGATGGATGAATGAATGAATGAATGAATGAATACGAGAGCTTCCCTCTCAGGCCTCTTACCGTCTGACATTTCTGTCAATAAATTTGTTTAGAGAGTTCCTCTTTCTCAGGGTCTTCCCCCCACAAAGGAAACCATCCCCATGTGCTTTCAATTCCTGTCTCTACAAAGTGTCTGCCATGAAGTTCCTTTCCCTTTTATTTTTATTTAAATAATATTCTACTAGACCCATCAAAAACTAACAGTCATTTGGGGAAGAGAGATCTGAATGTGGGCTTCCATTAGAAATGGGAATTCCTGGGGTGCCTGGGTGGCTGAGTCAGTGAAGCATCTGGCTTCAGCTCAGTTCATGATCTCACGGTGGGTGAGTTTGAACCCCGTATCAGGCTCTGTGCTGAGAGCTCAGATCCTGGAGCCCGCTTGGGATTCTGTGTCTCCCTCTCTCTCTGCCCTTCTGCTCAAGCTTTGTCTCTCTCTCTTTTGAAAATAAACATTAAAAAAAAAAAAAGGAATTCCTACAAGGCTGTGTCTATTGGCATAATATCCTGTCCCTGGGTTTCGTCTTTTAACAAAACCCTGTTGCGTGGTGATCACATCTTTCTGCTTTCTAAATGTTTTATTTGTTTAATCGGATTCTGAAACATTGAGCCTGTCTCCAAATTCTGGGTTCTTGTTTCTAATCTCATTTGAGGTAAAACCGCACTCGGGTAGTGAGTGACTAACTTCCAAGTCAGCAGGTCATGACTTTTTTTGCCCACAACCTTGTAGTGTTGTAACAGACCGGTTTTCTTCATTCTTTGTACACTCTTCACGGGTGAGAGGTAAGGTTTGAAGAACACGGTGGTGAACCTCTGATGGAAAGAGAGCGTGCGCGCATGCGTACAAGCACAACTATGTGTCTCCACAGGGGCTGATGAAACCCAGACTTCACCTTTAGGAGTGGCTGCTTTGGGGTGGACTATGGAATAGATAAGACTCTTCCAGCATTTCTCTCCCACTGTCAGCATTTGTTTCCCTACCCTCTCCCACTCCGTAATTATTAGAAAAAATTACGACCTTGTAATGAAGAGGATGTACTTCTTCAGGTTTTTTGAGATAACATTTCTAAGAAATTCAGGTATGTAAAAATTAACTTAAAACTATTTCTTCATTGTTTATCAGGCTGTCTTCACTAAAAAGAGATAAGGGACCACTGAGTTAAGCAGATATCTTAGGTAATCACATCTTGGCTAATCATCTCCAGGAAGAGTTTGTTGCAGAGTGGTGAATAACTCATTTATAAGACAGCATTCATAAGAAGGAAAATCTGATCTAATCACCAAAGTAGTAATTCCTTGATTTGAAATTTCAAAGACACAGAGACATAATTTCACAGTGTCTTTCTATTGTTAAATTTAGGACATAATTATCGAGTACCTCCTGTGTGTTAATGGCTGGCAAGACTGCAGAACATAGGGAGGACATAGTTCCAGTCGTCAAGGACATCACCATGGTAACATGAAATGAAAGTTGCATGATATTAGCTATATTACAAAAGAAAGCACATCAAACATCCTAGGAGGAGTCTAAGGAGAATGTTTATGAAGAAGGGGAGTACACTTTTAAGAAAGGAGTCATGTAGCAGGTGGCACATGAGAAGTAATACAGATGATTTGTATCGTGTACTTGGGAAATGCAGCTTCCTTCCTTACACCATAAGTTCCACGATGGTAGGAACCATAACTCTTTCATCACTTCTCTACGCCCATCTATACAAGCACCTTGTTCAGTACTTCGCACAGAGTAGGTCTTCAATGAATGCTTAAAGGTGGGGAAAGAAATTGACATCAAGTGTGTACTCTGTGCCTTTCCTGGTTGATCTATACAACAGATCTTTGAAGAAAGGGTCCTTTATATACTCCTCCTACCTCTTTCTCTCTTCCCTTCTCCTTTTTAAACATTATTTTATTTATTTATTTAAAGTAGGCTCCCTGCCCAACATAGGGCTTGAACTCATGACCCTGGGATCAAGAGTTAGATGCTCTACTGACTGAGCAAGCCAGCTGCCCCATCTTTGCTCCTGCTCTTAAACAAAAGAAGAAATCATAGCTCAAGGAACAAATGGCCTTGAGATAAGTTGGAACATTAGCTATGGCGTTAGCACTGTGTTCAAGCACAGGCTCTGCCACTTAATACTTATGTGAACTTAGACAAGGTAATTACTGGCCTTAGTTTCCTGCTCTTTAAAATGGGGATGATGATACTATGACTTATAGCCTTGCAATGAGGATCACATCAGATGAGATATATGAAGTGTGTAGGTCATTGCCCAAGACTTAAAATGGTCAGATGGTGTTAGCTCTTATTAATGTTGCTGTTGTTGCTAACATTGTGAAACAAGAAATATTACCTACTTCACTGATGTATTTTAAGGAACACGTTCAGATTATGTGCTATTAATGTGTAAAAAACTGTTAAAATAGTCTCGATAAGGTACAAGATTATTCTGTGAAGATATTTAATGGTGAAGGAGGGTTAGGACGTCAAGAAGGCTACATATGTAGGGTTTACTAGACCAGGCAGACTGGACTGACAATCTGAACACAGTGTTAAAGAGTTAGAAGAGATATGGTATAAGATAGAGGAAAAGGGTGGGAAAGGAAGAATGGAAAAAGGAGGAAGACAGTGTCTAGGAAACTAAAGAATGTAGTGTGGTGGGGGAGTGGCGAGACCTGGCCCAGAAACCAGCAGAACAGAACGTGAGTGGGGCGCCTGGGTGGCTCAGTCGGTGGAGCGTCCAACTTCGGCTCAGGTCATGATCTCGTGGTCCATGAGTTCAAGCTCCGTGTCAGGCTCTGTGCTGGCAGCTCAGAGCCTGGAGCCTGCTTCCGATTCTGTGTCTCCCTCTCTCTCTGCCCCTCCCCGCTCATGCTCTGTCTCTGTCAAAAATAAATTAACGTTAAAAAAAAATTAAAAAAAAAAGAACAGAATGTGAGATCTCAGGAACATGCCAAGAAGAACGTCTTGGTTAATGAGCTTCTTTTGCTTTGGCAGGCATTTTAATTCTGGGCATCAAAATAATACCAGAACGGGTGGTTTAAGAGTTCCAATGTCAGAGGGGACATGCCCTGCATTGTCATCTGAACAATTAAGGAAGTTATAAGGGATTTGAAATAAAATTTCCACTTCTTGTGGAGCCTGGGTGGCTCAGTTGGTTGAGTGTCCAACTCTTGATTTCGGCTTAGGTCATGATCTCATGGTTCGTGAGATCAAGCCCCACATCAGGCTCTGTGCTGACAGCACGGAGCCTACTTGGGATTCTCTCTCTCTCCCTCTCTCTCTCTGTCCCTCCCCTGCTCATGCACGCACTTTCTCTCTCTCTCTCTCTCTCTCTCTCTCTCTCTCTCTCTCTCCCAGAATAAAGAAACGTTAAAAAAAATTAAAAAGAAATCCCCTACTTGTTTCAGAAACAATTCCTCACTAGGTAAGCAGAAACACAGAAATGTAACAATTTGTTGAGTGTCTTTTATTGTCACAGTAGGCCAGATGCAGGAGTGGTAATGCCCAAGGGATAATAAATACACACAGAACCCTCGGTTGAGAGTGCCCTTGGGTTACTACTAAACAAACAAACAAACAAACAAACAAACAACTTTTCTGTCATTTATACAAATTCACAAGGGAAGAAAACACAGATGACTAATATTTTTGTTTTCAGATAGGCTACCTTGTGGTAGAGTAACTTGTGATGTGTATGAATGTCACCTTCTGCTTATTGGGCAACAGTTCATTTGTATTTAGTGCTTAAAATTTGCAAAGTGATATAAGTAAGAATATTGCAAATATATTACTAATGTGAGAATGTGCTCCATTCACTGGTCTGTGCCATTTTTTTGTGCAGATTTTCTGCCATCAGGTGGATTTTACTTAAATAAGCATATGTTCAAAACAGTTAAGCTTATCTTAGACTTTAGCTGGAAATCAGATTTCTTTTTTTTTTTAATTTTTTTTTTCAACGTTTATTTATTTTTGGGACAGAGAGAGACAGAGCATGAACGGGGGAGGGGCAGAGAGAGAGGGAGACACAGAATCGGAAACAGGCTCCAGGCTCTAAGCCATCAGCCCAGAGCCTAACTCGGGGCTCAAACTCATGGACCGCGAGATCGTGACCTGGCTGAAGTCGGACACTTAACCAACTGCGCCACCCAGGTGCCCCGAAATCAGATTTCTTAATGGCAGAGTTTGTGTTTGCTGTGTTGCATCTCTCACAGTGCCCAGAACACAGTGCCTTGTATATGAGCTTAGATGTTTTTTATGTTAGAAAAAAACCCCCACACAATTGATTGAGGGTAGTGGGTGCTTCATCAATGCTTATTGAATCAAAATTTATATCTAATTTTTTGGGATGGGTCCATTTTTATGCGTGACTGTGAATGTGACTGATAAAGGCATCCCAGGGTTTCAGTTCTACATCTGCCTGTTGTCCTGGCTGTCTGAATCCTCTTGCTTGTCCTTCTCACCAGCCAATTTCAATGTACCCCTTGGGGGTCCTCCAAAATTCCTCTTTGAGGGCAGGGACTGTGTTTTCTATCTCTATATTTATGACAGAGCAGGTGCTGATCTATCTTGGGTGATCAGCAAACGTTTGTTGAGTTGAATGAACGAGTACTCATGACTTGAAATTCTTGATGTAATATTGTGTGTATAACTGAATTACCTGATACTTGAAAAAAGCAAATATATTTGTCATTGGGACTACCTAAAACATCTGGCCCCTCAGAAGAGACGAGCTTTAACATTTTTGAAAAATAATGCTTCTTGAAAGAGACTGTGTTTGAGAGCCTATGAGGTTCTATGGCTCACCTATTATACACCAGCTCTGTGATGACACTACTGTCTGAATAAAGCGTGAATAACATTATTAAAAAGGTAATTTCAGTTGGCAAAGTGTTGAGTCATTTGGATGGGCTCATCATGTATTAAATTGAATTTCTTCTTAGTGTGCAATAATGAAAAGTGTTTAGAGTGATCATATGTGTGAGCACATCCCCCAAATTGCTAGCAAAGTAGCAGGATTTTGTTGCAAGCTGATGGGTCACCAGTTTGAGCAGGGAGATTTTCCAGCTTCAATGACCTCATAATATAGGCATTGTGTTTGAGATTATTATTTCCTGCAATTGTTTTCTAAAGAATAATTTTAAAAATTCAGGTTATACATTGATGCAATTTGTGCGTAAGTATACAGTAAACTAGCTAAGCCAAAATAAGAGAACAATAAGAAAACTGGCCAGGAAATCTAGTAAGTACTGTGGAACTAGAAAAAAGAAACAAACAAAATTAGTTGCCTGTAAGTTTTGAGCTAAATGAATGTTTTTAAAAATAACACAATCGAGTTGATATTTAATTTCCTTCAGAATAATCTTCCTGCTTAGAACAGTTTTTACCAGAAGGAAAGATGGTAGGTGATTTTTTTCAATATAGATATCTTCTGATAAATTCCTAAAAAAAATAGGTAAAAATGATTGCGGTGTAGTGAATTTGGTTGGTCTGAAGTTATGTCATTTTCACAAGGATTATAATATTTTCTTTGATGCCAGATCAATACCTTCAGTAGGGAGCAGAAAAAGAGAAAGTGATGGTTGGAGTGGTATTAGTCCATTTGTCTGGGAATACAAAGAAGGGTGAAGACAGATGGATAGAGAAAACCTAATTTATTATAAGGTAACAATAAAGAAAACAAATGCAAAAAGATGGTTTGTTTTTTGGTGAAAGGTATTTGAGGTCAGATATGAATACAGGGTAGTATGAGATTATCTTTTCACCATATTTTCTACCATCCCATTAAGAATGATTGCTGAGGAAAGCAAGGCTTTGAACTGAGTAGAGTGCTGGCTATATGAAAATGTACAAAATGTAGTGCCATACTTTGAAGTCTCATTGGGGAAGTCAGACTCACAAGATGGAAAGACCGCCATGGAGTAATTAATAGCAAACATTTGCTTAATACTTAAACATTTAGAACATAGTTTTACGTGCCATTTTGTAAATTTAAAAACTTAATTTGTAGATTTCATTCTTCTTTTGGGACTTTCTCTGGCTTTACCTTTGGAAGATGGCAATAACTCTGGGATTGTGATTACTTCTTAGCTTTACTTCAATGTTCTCAAACTTTCTTACGGCTTCTGTTCCCTGATCCTTCTAACTTCTTTTAGGATCCAGTACCCCAACATTACCTCAATGGGATGTTGTCCTCTGAATATGCAAAGTGATTTTCTTATTCCGATTTTCAAAATTGTAAAGTACCTTGTTTATTATGGAAATAAAACAGATCCTGAAATTTCTATGATAGAATTGACTGTGAATGTGTTTATCTTGTTGTCAGATCACGTGACCTGACTTCTAGTTAAGAAAATCAGGTCACCGTATCTACTTGTGGTCTCCTTATCAATCATTTAGACACTGAAGCATTTAACTGACTTCTAACTTTTCTGTTATATACATTCTGAAATTATACCTTCCAAGGGATCCTTATTGTCAAATCCAGTGGTCTTCTTTCCTCCTTCTCTTTGTTTTCTTTAACCGCTCTTTAGTTCTACACATTGGTCTTTCTTCTTGAAATGTCTGAGATCCTAGAGACCTAGGAATTTAGTTCTCTTCCTTTGTATCGTATTTTCCTTTGTCTCCTTTCATGAATCCTCTTTTGCCTCTCAATAGGCTCATTCTTTCAAATTTTTAAATCATTTAATTTCTTATGGGCAGCTGGAGACACACAGGTTTCTCTAAACTCAGGAATAGTCTGTTTGCATATCCACCAGCATCCCTTACTTCTATGACTCCTCTAGGCTGAAATTACTGCCTTCCTCCAAGATTTAGTTCCATTCGTACTGGCTTCCAGAAGTTGGCCTTGCCTATGGTAATTTATTTTCCTTTCAATTCTCAGGCATTTTCACCTTCACTACCTCATACTTTCAAAAAACTACGTGTCCATGTCTTACTTCCTAGTTAGCATGCAAAATCTTTAAGGATAAGGGCTGTACATCAGCTTTTGTTTGTCTGTTTGCTTGGCAGGGGACAAGGAACATAATACTCCACAAATATTTGTTGAAGGAGGGGATCAAGACAGTGGAGTAGGAAGGTCCTGAGCTTACCTCCTCCCACAGACACACCAAAACTGACAAATACGTATAGGACAGCAATCTCTGAGGATGAACTAACTGAAGGCTAACAGAACAGACCTTACACAAGTGAGGATATAAAGCAAAAACCACACTGAGATGGGCAGAAGAGGTGGAGACGCAGTCCAGTCAGGACCCACAGCCTGTGACCCACAGCAGTGACCCACAAACGGAGGGATATCATAACCATGGAGGCCTTGAGGAACAAGGGGTCCAAATCCCACATTGGGCTCCTCAGCTCAGAGAACCTGCACTGGGGAGACAAGCACCCCGAATGGCTTTGCAAACCAGCAGGGCTTAGGTCTGCAGAGTCAGAGGGCAGCAGGAAACTGAGACTTTGTTCTTAAAGAGCCCACATACAATCTCACTCACTCTGAGTTCCAGTGCAATGGCGACAGTTTGAAAAGCCCCTGGGTATCATGTGAAGGAGAGCCATTGACTAATTTTAAGGCATGTGCTGGAGAGGCAGGGATCTGTTAGAACATTCTTCAGAGACGGAAGGATTGGTGGGCACCATTTTCTTGTCACTTCCCTTCCACCCAGCTGGCTCAGCACTGGTGGGTGCCATTTCTGACACTGTCCACCTCTTGTGCTAGCACCAGCGTTCCCCTACGGACTCACCTTACCCGACCTGCCCAACCCAGCTCAGCACTCCTCCCATGTGGCACGCCACCCTCCCTAGCAGCTCTCAAGCAGCTCCTCTTGCCCCACCACACCTTGTGGGAGGTCCTGGCCAGCATCAGTGGTCCCTCCAAGTGCCCCCATACTGGGGGGCCCAGGCTTGCACACTAGCGTGCCTTCAACAGTCACAACTGGACCTTGTAGCCAGACACAGTGGAGGCCGGCCCTGCCCTCCAGCAGGCCCAGGGGTGTAAAGTTGGGCAGGCGTGCAGGGGACCAAACTCACACAACAGTGTGCCTGTAGCAGCTGCAGCCAGGTATCTTAGCCAGACAGGCTCAGGGCCAGCGGCACTTAATAGCATGTGTGTAGCAGCCCTACCAGGGGCTAGCATACAGTCACAGCAGGGCAAAGCCTCATACAACAGCAAGTCCTCACCAATCGTGATCCAGCCACAATAGGAGGGTACACGTAGCTCACACAAGAAACACATTTGGGACACTGGCTCAGTTGGCCAAGAGACTCACTTCAGATTTAAAGTCATACAAAGACTGGTAGCAAAGGAATGGAAAAAAATATTTCATGCAAATGGAAATGAAAAGAAAGGTGTGGTAGCAATTCCTATATCAAACAAAGACTGTGACAAGAGACAAAGAAGGGCATAAATAATGATTATATGATTACATATAATAATGATTAATAATGATAAAGAGATTATCCAACAAGAGCATATAACTCTTGTAAATATCTATGCACATAACAAAGGGGACCTAAATACATAAAGCAAACATTAACACACATAAAGGGAGAAAATGATGGCAATACATTAACAGTAGGGGGTTTTAACACCCACTTACATCAATGGATAGACCATCCAGACAGAAAATCAATACAGGGGCACCTGGCGGCTCGGTCGGTTAAGTGTCTGATTTCAGCTCAGATCATGATCTCACGGCTAGTGAGTTCAAACTCTACATTGGGTTCTATACTGATGGTTCAGAGCCTGGAGCCTGCTTCGGATTCTGTGTCTTCCTCTCTCTGCCCTTGCGCCAGTCATGCTCTGTCTGTTTCTGTCTCTGTTTTTGTCTCTCAAAAAATACAGAAACATTAAAAAAATTAAGAAAAAAAAAAGAAAATCAATACAGAAACATTGCCTTAGATGACACATTAGACCAGATGGACTTACTAGATACATACAGAACATTCCATCCAAAACCAGCAGAATACACATTCTTTTCAAGTGCACACAGAACATTCTCTGGGATAGATCACATGTTAGGCCACAGAACAAATCTTAATACATTTAAGAAGATTTAAAATGGATCGAGCATCTTTTCTAACCATAGTAGAATTAAAGGAGAAATCAATTAGAAGAAGAACATGGAAAAAACACAAACTCTTGGAAGCTAAACGACCTTCTACAAAATAATGAATGGGTCAAGGAAGAAATCAAAAAGGGAATAAAAAGATACCTTGAGACAAATGAAAATGGAACCACAACAGCTAAAACCTATGGGACATAACAAAAGCAGCTCTGAGAGGGAAGTTCATAGTGACAAAGGCCTAGCTCAACAAACAAGAAAATTCCCAAATGAACAACTTTATACCTAAAGAAACTAGAAAAAAGGAACAAAACCCAAGTCAGTTGTAGGAAGGAAATAATAAAGGCTAGAGCAGAAGTAAATGAAATAGAGATTAAAAAATACCTAAAGAAATCAATGAAAATAAGAGCTGGTTCTTTAACAAAAATAGATAAAATTAATATACCCTTAGTTAGACTCATCAAGAAAAAAGAGAGGGCTAGGGCACCTGGGTGGCTCAGTCAGTTAACTGTCCAGCTTCAGCTCAGGTCATGATCTCATGGTCTGTGAGTTTGAGCCCCATGTCGGGCTCGGTGCTGACAGCTCAGAGCCTAGAGCCTGCTTTAGAATCCCACAGAAGGATTCTGTGTCTCCCTCTCTCTGCCCTTCCCTGGCTCGCATTCTGTCTCTCTTCTCTCTCTCTCTCAAAAATAAATCAACATTAAAAATTAAAAAAAAAAAAGAAAAAAAAAGAAAAAAGAATGCCTAAATAAAGAAAATTGGAAATGAAAGAGGAGAAGTACAACAGATACCACAGAAATACAGGATCATAAGAGACTTCCACAAAAATTACATGTCAACAAATGAAACGACCTAGGAGATATAGATAAATTCCTAGAAACACACAACCTCCCAAGACTGAATTAAAAAGAAATAGAAAATCTGAACAGACTGATAACTACTAATAAAACTGAATCAGTAAAAAAAAAAAAAAAAAAAAAAAAAAAAGGAAACTCCCAACAAAAAGAAGTCTAGGACCAGATAGTTTAACAGGTGAATTTTACCAAACATTAAAAAAGTGTTAATACCTATCCTTCTCAAAGTATTCCAAAAAATAAAGAAGAATGAAGACTTTCAAACTCATTCTATGTGTCCAGCATTATCCTGACACCAAAAACAAACAAAAACTGCAAATGAGAAAACTACAGACCCACATGTCTGATGAACACAGATGCAAAAGTTGGCAGCAAACAATCTTAAAACTTATATAGAAACACAAATGGTCCTAAAATAAGCAAAGCAATCTCGAGAAAAAAGAACAAAGCTGGCATTATGACACTTCCAGATTTCTAACTATACTATAAATCTCTAGTAATCAAAACAGTATGTTATCCACACAAAAATAGACCTTTAGATCAATAGAACAGAGAACAGAGGGTCTAGGAATAAACCATGTGTATACACTCAATTAATCTTTGACTAAGGAGGGAAGAATATACTATTGGGGAAAAGATAGTTTTTTCAATAATAAATGGTGTTGGGAAAAATGGACAAATACACAAAAAGAATGAACCTGGACTACTTTCTTTTTTTTTTTCTTTTTTTTTTAATGTTGATTTATTTTTGAGAGAGACACAGAGAGAGAGAGACAGAGCACAAGTGGGGGAGGGGCAGAGAGAGAGGGAGACACAGAATCCGAAGCAGGCTCCAGGCTCTGAGCTGTCAGAGTAGAGCCCGATGCAGGGCTTGAACTCATGAACCATGAGATCATGACCTGAGCCAAAGTCCTACGCTTAACCCACTGAGCCACCCAGGCGCCCCTGAACCTGGACTACTTTCTTATGCCATATACAAAAATAAATTCAAATGGATTAAAGACCTAAATGTTAAGGCTGGAGGCCATACAACTCCTAGAACACCCATGCAGCAAGCTCTTGGACACCAGTCTTAGCAATTATCTGTTTAGGATTTATCTCTTCTGGCCAGGGCAACAAAAGCAAACAAATGAGACTGTACAAAACTAAAAAAAAAAAAAAAAAAAAAAAAAAAAAAAAAAAAAAAAAAAATTGCACAGCAAAGAAAACCATCAACATGGTGAAAAATCAACCTGTTGTATGGGAGAAGATATTTACAAATGATGTAATTGATAATGGGTTAATATTCAAAATGTATCAAAGAACAGACACAACTCAATAATAACCAAAAAACCCAACGTAATCAAGTAAGAAATGGGCAGAGGACTTAAATAGACATTTCTCCAAAAAACACCAAATACAGATGGCCAACAGGTACATGATGAGATATGCAACATCAGTGACCATTAGGGAGAGGTAAATCAAAACCACAATGAGATTTCACCTTATATCTGTCTGAATGGCTAGTATCAAAAAGAAAAAAGAAGGAAGGAAAGGAAGTAACTTGTGTTAAGGAGGATGTGGAGAAAAAGGACACTTTGTGCACTATTAGTGGAATGCAAAGTGGTATAGCCACTATGGAGAACAGTATGGAGGTTCCTGACAAAAAATTTAAAAATAGAACTACTATGTGATCCAGCAATTCCACTTCTGGGTATTTATCTGAAGAAAACAAAAATACTAATTTGAAAGATATTTTGTCTCTATGTACATTGTAGCATTATTTACAAAAGTCAAGATACAGATACAATCTGTACAACATCTGTTAACACATGAATGAATAAAGAAGATGTGGTGTGTGTGTGTGTATAATATATGTGTATACATATATATGTATATATATGTACAATGGGATATTACTCAGCCATAAAAAGAATGAAATCTTACCATCTGTGACAAAATGAATGGACGTAGAGGGTATTATGCTAAGTGAAACAAGTCAGAGAAAGACAAATACTGTATGATTTCACTTACATGTGGAATCTAAAACAAAACAAAACAAAGCAGAGAACAATGTGGTGGTTGCCAGAAGGAAAGAGCTAGGAGGGTGGGTGAAGTAGAGGAGGGGGAATAAAAGGTACAAACTTCCAGTTAAAAAATGAATAAGGGGCGCTTGGGTGGCTCAGTCGGGTAAGCGTCCAACTCTTGATTTCAGCTCAGGTCATGATCTCAAAGTTCATGGGTTTCAGTGAGAGCCCAGTTGGGATTCTCTCTCTCTCTCTCTCTCTCTCTCTCTCGCTCTCGCTCTCGCTCTCGCTCTCGCTCTCTCTGCCTCTTCCTGGCTTGCGCATGCACACGCGCACTCTTTCTCAAAATAAATAAATAAACTTAAAAAAAATACACGGGGATGCAATGTACAACATAGAGAATACAGTTAATATTGTAATAACTTTGTATGGTGAGAGATAGTAGCTTAATTTATCCTGGTGTTCACTTAATAATGTATATATGTTGAATCACCAAACTGTACTAATATTATATGGTATATCAATTAGGCTGAACATGTACATCTCATTTAGGTATGCATATTAACATTTTTTTTCTTTTCTCCTTTTCAGCCTCTGATTGTGACTCCGAATTCTTATTACAAAGGTATCATATGCAACATTTTGGGAAGCCAAAAAAAAAAAAATTGAAGGCAAAAGCAGGTCTGTATGAGATAGTGGGAATAAATATTTAGAAGGTTGCTACTAAGTGACAGACACTGTGCTTTGCAGGATACAGATTTCTTTCAACAGATTCAAGGAACTGAAATTCAGCCAGGTTTAGTTAATTTACCCAAGGTCCCACAAAAAAGTAAAGAACTGTGCTAAGTTTCAGAACGCCAAGTCTGCTTGATTCCAAAGGGCAAGGGAGTTTTTGTGTCGAGAATCGTAATTCTTACAATTGATAGTTTTAAGAATTAAATGACATAATTTCTTTAAAAAGCACTAGGCACAGTAGTTGGCATTTAACAAATGTTGCTCTCTCACATCTGTCTGGAATTGGGTCTACTTGAACAGTGGGAAATTATACTTGTTGGCTGAATTATACTTGTTTCCAACTCTTCTAAGAAATGCTTATGTTTAATTACAGCAATCCTATGTCCTTCCTCATACTGAGGCTAGAAAAAATGTCGGGCAGTATTTCAAATCATGACTATTTCTCCCCCTGATCAGGTAAAGGGATTTCGACGTTGTAGTCAGCAGACAGAGGCTAAATGAACCAATCACTTATTTCTGTAAAACATGCTTTTCTGTGTGTGCCTAGGGTTTTGTTTTCGTTTGGTTTCCCGAAGAACAAACGCTTGTGATTCGTTAGGAACTTTGCGAGGTAAACTACGGGGGTCCCAGTAGCAACTGGGCCTCTGAAGGTTGAAAGCAAGAGGTCTTTGTCTCTCTGCCTCACTTTCTGTCTATCGACGACTCTTTTCTGGGTAAGTCCCCCAGAGCCTGCTACTCTGCACCGAGCAACACCGACCGCATCGCTCCCGCGGAAAGTGGGGCAACACAGGCTCCCTCTGCCTATGGGCAAAAACTTCGTATCCATCTGGGGCGACAAACCATACAAAACGGCCGTCCCAGCTGTGCCGAACTTCAAGGCGGAGGAGTAGCCACAGCTCTTCCGGATTCCTTCCTCTTCAGCCCACTGCACCTGGACGCGGGCGGCTCGCGACTCCCCGGCCCTGACGTCACCGCACCTGGCACCAGCTGGGGTGCCGGGTGGTGAGCCCGGCCGCGGAGGGGGCGGGGCAGGGAGAACGAGGGGGCTCTCGCGAGATTTCCTTCCTCCTGGGTGCAGCTCCCGGCACCTTCCCGGCCTCAGTCGGGTCTCAACCTCAGTCTTCGGTTCTAGACTAGAACTTCGGTTCTAGTCGCGTTCTAGAACAGCGGTTGCTGAGGGGAACCGCGGGAGGCGGGCTCCGGGTTGGAGGCAGCGGCCAGGACGAACCGGCTGGTCCCACCTCTGCTGCGGGAGCGAACCGGGCTGGGAAAGCCGCCGTCTGGGCGGGCGGGGGAGGGCCCTCCCGCCGCGGCGGCTTTGGCGGAGGCCCGGCGCGAGGAGCCGCCGCCGCCGCCGCCGCCTCCGCCTCCTGCTCGCGGGCCGCGCCGACGGGACTGTCCGGGGAACGCCGCGGGCGGATGGAGGCGCCACTTCGCCCCGCCTGAGCTCAGGAGGGAAGGAGCGCAGCGCGGGGCCCGCCTCCCGCCGCAAGTGCGGCCGCGCGATCGGCAGGAGGAGGAGCAGCGGGCGCCGGGCTTCACCCCGCGGGAGCCCCCAGCATGGGTAAGAGACTCGAGGGCGCTTCCCGCCGTCCGACTGCACCTCCCCAATTCGGGCAGGCGGTTCCCCTTCTCCGTGTCCGCGGGGAGGAGACGGGGTCAGCCCCTTCGCGGCCGCACCGCACCCTCCCCGTCGCCCCTCCTCGCCCTGCCTTCCACCTTGCTCTTCTCGCGGAGGAATTGGTCGGAGGGCTCATGGGTGCTTTCTCCTGCGCTCCCCTCCCCGCTTCATCCTGCTTTGGGGAAAGGTGAGGGGTTGGGGGGCGGGGGCACCGGGTCCCCTCTCCTCGCCCACTGCCCGGCTAACCTCGGGCCGAACTTCCCTCCCTGCCCCAGCCTTCTCTTTCCCTCCCCCATTCTGGTTGGATGGGGGAGGGTGATGGAAAAACTTGACAAAGTAGCACTTTTAGCTTCTTTATCTTCAGCGAGGCTTTGTATAGATCGGCCTTTTACTAGGTTTTCCGTTTGTTGTTGTTACGAGAGGTAATTTTTCCCTCCGCTGAAACTTGCAAGGGATGCCTCAAGGACAGGGAAACTTGACTTATTTACTTTGTTTTCACGTAGGCAAGTGTATTGGCACTTAAATATTAAATCTCATCCTGAGGACTGGGTTAGGGTTTGATGAGGTTTCAGTGTTGAACCCTTTGAGAAGCTGTTTCCTGTTTGGAGTTAGACTTCCTTGCGAGAGGAGAGAAAAGTACACGGCCTTATATGTTATTTACTGTGTGCTTTAAAGTTTTGTTAGGATCTAGCAAAAGCAGACTGTGTTGCAGCCTAGTTTGAAACGGAGTTTTGTTAAGTAGTATAACAATTCTTTTGATAACAAATTTCGGTGTGGGGTAGGCACTCTCTCAATCCTTTAAAAATTAAAAGCAATTTAAAAGAAGTGTCTGTACTGTTATAAATGTGTGCCATTATAAAGCATACATTTGTGCCACCAAAAAGCATAAGCATGTTCTATAAGAATAATCCCAATTTTGGATTTATAGAGTAAATCAGGAGGATTCTATCCTTTTTTTGTAGTTGAGAGTTGGTACTCTTCATATCAACACACTGTTAACCGAAATTAATAATTCATGCAACTAACAAATGATTTAGAAGCAGGACAAATACAGACTACTGCTGATGTGGCACCTTCTGCCCACACATTGTTTTGTCGGAATGCTTTAAGCATAGTGTTTACAGGTCCTCGCTTAGCTCTTCTGTATTTTGCTAGACTTTCTCCTTTTATGTTCTTTCAGGTAACTTTTGTACAGAAAGTGCTCTTAAACCTCCAAAGAGTAAAACCTTTGCTGTTTGGAACTTACAAATGAGATTATTTCCAATTAATTAGTTGAGTGTAACTGAGTTTTTGAGGGTTTATTCCTTTAAGCGTCAAATTATAAAACCACTGAAACCGATTTGGATGACATTTATACTAAAATAGGTAATTCTTTTTTGTCTTAAATAGGGTGCAGAGTGTAATTAAACCTCTTGATGACCAAGGGTCATCATTTGTGACCATCAGTTACTGTGATGCCTTGAGGATCTGCTGGATTGTATACAGGACTTTTGATCAGATTCCTTTGCATTTTGAAGTTATTTAAATACATGTTTTTCTGCTTTGCTATTGGATGTGCTTGTTACTGTGCCCTCTTCACCCTCAGTTCTCTAACTCTCTATGTAATTCTGCATACAGGAAAAATAAGTCTACCCTTAGTGTGTGAGATGTTCTCTTCAGGAAAATTAATGTTAGAACTTTGGCTTTGGAGTTACTAATTATCCAGAGTCCTTTTCTTAGTGACTTCTCTGCTGTGTTCTGGTTAGGCAAGTTGCTGCATTATCTAGGTAAAGTGTGGTATTTGTGTGCTTTCGACTACTCAGAATGTGTTTTGCAGGTTGATTACTTGGGGGCATTTGTAGTTAATTTTTAAAAGGTATTTGTCAGACATTTCCATATGAACGCGTACTTTAAATTTATCAGTCATGTAAAAATTCATATTAAAGTTATCCAAATCATTTAAAAGGAGTTTCCTTTATAATATAAACCTCATTTGTTTGGTTTTGTTGTCAGCAGTCTTTATTCCTTATGATTTAAGATGGTAGCTTAAAATATTTTATGTATTTTTATATATTTTATCTGATGTGTCACAAAATGAAAAATCTCTAATTTAATTGTTTTGAAATAAATTGGATACGCATTAAGTGACGGTTCCTACCATCTGTACTATTTAGGTAGTATAGCGAGAGAATTAAAGAGCATGGCTCTCTGGCTCTCCGCTGCGACAGCTTAAGGTCAAATCCTGGCTCTTCCACCTTTTAGCTGTTGTAACTGAGCAAGTTACTTAACCTGTCTGTGCTTCAGTTTCTTACTCTAAAAATGGGGTAAAAATAACCTTGCAGATGGTAATGGGGATTGGATGAACTAATACTTGTAAATTGTTTGGAACAGAGCCAGTGCTGATTCTTGTTATTTTCATTTTCAAATGATTTCCCTAATTCTTGTACCAGTTTATAAAGACAATTCTCAATTTTTGACCTTTGTTAAAAGGTGCGTATTGCATTTAAAGGAAGAGTGAGATAAGATAGATGATTTTGTAGTAATGCAGAAATTAATTTTTTTTCAGAAGTTTAATTTTGTGTAATAGGTCTTTATAACATTTATGTAGGAATTTACGGGTTTTTTTTCCGGTGTTGATTATACTTTGAAAAAGTCCATTATTGGGAGTAAGTTTAGTAGTTCAGGAGAAAGTATATGGGATGAATAGTAGGAGAGACTAGTAGTTTCTTTGAATTTTATGTTAAGCTT
This sequence comes from Prionailurus viverrinus, assembly GCF_022837055.1. Taxonomy (NCBI): domain Eukaryota; kingdom Metazoa; phylum Chordata; class Mammalia; order Carnivora; family Felidae; genus Prionailurus; species Prionailurus viverrinus. The sequence goes on from NC_062565.1 coordinate 45,241,249, forward strand.
TTATGTGTTTAGTTTCTACATTTATTAAATATAGAAGAATACTTAACATAAAGAAATTTGAGGTATTCTGTGTGAAAGAATTTGGGGAGAGTTTAGAGAAATAGAAAGGTAAAACTTTACTTTTCTTACTCCAGAAGTACAGATCTGCATCTTAGAGGGGGAGTAAGACAGAAAGCAAGTGGCATAAAGTGTTAGTTACTATGTGTGAATTTTTATTTTTGAAAAAGTAAGTGGATTTTAAGGATTGAATTTCTGTTACTTTTAGGTAAGGTTCTGAACTTCTTAGTTTACATTATTTTTTTAAGCTCATATATGATTATTCAACATGTTTAAATAATGAGGCAGTTTTAATGGTCGGGAATAGGCAGTTGGTTTAGAGATGATAAATGCACTTTTATAATAGAGTGATTTATTTCCTTATTTTGTTGCGCTGTTTGGAGAAAATCTTGATTTATGCAGATAAGTAGTGGCAAATGGAAATTGCCTGCTAAAGGCTCACCTTTCAGTCTCAGGATTTACTTTAATTAAACTAATCCAGAGGATGAAATGGGAATATTAGAACTTTTTTGTTTCGAAGTTCGATCACTAGCAAAACTAGTAATAAGTTGTATTCCTTAACTAGTAAGTACTTGTGATTCGATTTTTCTAAGTGTTTCAAACTTTGAATAGCTATAGTTCCAAAAAATCCCATTAAGGGTGGAAATTCACATTGGTATTTTAAATTCACATTGATATTGATATTCACATTGTCATATATTTTTCTAAATTGGGGATTGGCAAAGTAAAACGATGTCACATTAACTTAATAAGATCTAAATTTTAAGGCATTTGAGTTAAAAACAAAGTTATAAAACATGAAGTGCATTCCACTTGCCAATCAAAAATAAATCCAAGTTTTTATTTACATGTAATCCAGATCTGTGATTTTTTTTTTCCTCCTCTTATTTGTCACGGAATATCCTTCTCTATTAAATGTATTTTAATTGCAAATTGAGCCATGTGATATATCACATAAATAAAAGAAAGGATAAGAACCATATTATTATTTCAATAGATGCAGGAAAAGCACTTGACAAAGTACAACATCTATTCCTGATAAAAACTCTCAACAAAGCAGGTTTAGAGGGAACATACTTGAACGTAATAAAAGCCATCTATGAAAAACCACAGCTAACATTATCCTTAATGGGGAAACATTGAGAGCTTTTCCCCTAAGGTCAGGCACAAGACAAGGAAGGATGTCCACTCTCACCACTTTCATTCAACATAGTACTAGAAATCATAGCCACAATAGTCACACAATGAAAAGAAATAAAAGGCATCCAGGTCTGTAAAAGTCACAGGATACAAAATCAATGTACAGAAATCTGTTGCATTTTTATATACCAGTAATGAAGCAGCAAAAAGAGAAAATAAGGAAACAGTCCCATTTATAATTACACCCAAAATAAAAAGATCCCTAGGAATGAACCTAACCAAAGAGATGAAAGACCTGTAGTCTGAAAACTGTAAGAACCTAGTGAAAGAAATTGAAGATGACACAAAGAAATGGAAAGACATTTCACACTCATGGATTGGAAGAACAAATACTGTTAAATTGCCTGTACCCAAAGCAGTCTACACATTTAATGCAATCCCTATCCAAATACCAACAGCATTTTTCACAGAATTAGAACAAACAGTCCTAAAGTATGTATGGAACTACAAAAGACTCTGAATAGCCAAAAGTAATCTTGAAAAGGAAAAGCAGAGCTCGAGTCATTACAATTTTGGGCTTCAAGTTATATTTTAAAGCTGTAATAATCAAAACAGTATGGTACTGGCACAAAAATAGACATGTAGATCACTGGAGCAGAATAGAAAATCCAGAAATAAATCTACAATTATATGGTCAATTAACCTTTGACAAAGAAAGAAAGGATATCCAGTAGGAAAAAGTCTCTTCAACAAATGGTGTTGGGAAAAGTGGACAGCAACCTGCAAAAGAATGAAACTGGACCACTTTCTCACACTATACACAGAACTAAATTCAGAATGGTTAAAGACCTAAATGTGAGACCTAAAACCATAAAAATCCTAGAAAAGAACATAGGCAGTAACTTCTTTGACATCGGCCATAGCAAATTCTTCCCAGATATGTCTCCTGAGGCAAGAGAAACAAAAGCAAAACTAAACTGTTGGGGCTACATCAATATAAAAAGCTTCTGCACGGCAAAGGAAACAGTTAATCAGACCTAAAGGCAGCCTAAGAATTGGAGAAGATATTTGCAAATAATATATCTGATAAAGGGTTAGTATCCAAAATATATAAAGAACTTCTACAACTCATCACCCCAAAAATGAATAATCCAATTGACAAGTGGGCAGAAGACATGAATAGACATTTCTTCCAGAGAAGACATACAGATAGCCAGTAGGCACATGAACAGATTCTCACCATCACTTACCATCAGGTGAATGCAAATCAAAACTGCAGTGAGGTATCACCTTATACCTGTCAGAATGGCTAAAATCATCAACACAAGAAACAACAGGTGTTGGCAAGGATGTGGCGAAAAAGGAGCACTTGTGCACTGTTGGTGGGAATGCAAACTGGTGCAGTCACTCTGGAAAACAGTTCAAAAGGTTAAAAGTAGAACTATCTTATGATCCAGCATTTGTACCATTAGGTATTTACCCAGAGAATACAAGAATACTAATTCAAAGGGATGCATGCACCCTATGTTTATAGCAGCATTATTCATAATAGCCAGGATGTGGATACAGCCCAAGTGTCCATTAGCTGATGAATGGATAAAGAAGATGTGGTGTGTGTATATGTGTGTGCGTGTGTGTACACATATGTGTGGAATATTATAGTGGAATATTAAGCTGTAAAAAGATGAAATCTTGCCATTTGCAGTGACATGGATAGAGCTACAGAGTATAATGCTAAGTGAAATAAGTCAGAGAAAGACAAAAACCGTATGATTTCACTCATATATGGCATTTAAGAAACAAATAAGCAAAGGGAAAAAATAAGAGGGACAAAGCAAGAAACAGACTCTTAATTATAGAGAACAAACTGATGGTTGCCAGAGGGGAGGTGGGTAGGGATGGGTGAAATAGGCTATGGGGATTAAAGAAACACACTTGTTATGATGAACACCAGGCGTTGTATGGAAGTGTTGAATCACTGTATTGTACACCTGAAACATATGATACTGTTAACTAGAATTAAAATAAAAACATAAAATGTATTTTAAGTATGGTAAATGTTTGTCATGGGAAGGGCTTGAATGTAGGCAAAGAAGGGTGTAATGATTCTTGATTCGGGTGAGAAGAGAACAAAGCTGCAGTTCTACTTCCTAGGTAAACTGGTGAAGCAAGGTATTAAAGATCTGAAATTGTTCAGTTTGTGTTCAGAAGAGAAAGGGCAAATAAAATCTAATATGTTGTTGTGATTGAAATTAGGCAGATTAGGTAATTGTTATGATGGATCTGTGACTTGCTCATCTGTAGGATTTGATATCTAACTACTAGGTAGATTGACCTAAATCAAGATATATAGGTCTTTCTACATGGAAGAGAGGCCAAAATACTGGTGTGGGGAATCTGGATAGAGATCCATAAACGTCTGTAGTCAGCCTGTCGGCATGAGCGATATGTAAAAGGCGGTGTGTATAGATAAATAGAGTGGCCCAGCTTGGTGTGGGAGTGGGATGTTGGTTGGTAGCAGGCACTAGGTAGAGGTTCAGACTGACATCTTGTGGGAAAAGGGAGGAAATGGGGTTTGGCAGTAGTCTTTGAAGTCCTAGCCACAGGGAAACAAAATCAGATAGCATCTAGGTTTTTATGAGAGACAAGGCAGGTATTTTTTCCCAGGAACAAAACTTGGTTATTGGAATTGTGTAGGATGAGCCAAGCAGTAATACTGAGCTCCTAAGCTATAGATGTTATATATTTTCTGTCTTGAGAGTATATTGGTAGCCTGCATTAGTTCCTGGATCTGTAAGTGGCCTTGGATAATGGGGTGATGTGAGATTCTCTGTCTAAATACTTGAGAGGATATTTCCTGGTCACAGTCTTTCTCTTTTACTTGGTCTTCTTGGTCTTCTTTCTCTTTACTTGGTCCTAGGGATTTGATGTATCTGCCTTTTCTTTGCTGTTTTTCACCCCAATGCAAAGCAGATAACAGTTTCAGTTTACCCTTCTATTTCAGAAACAAGAACACAATCCTTAACAAGTTGAGTAGTTGTAACTACCAATATGTAATATTAAACAGGCAAGTAAGAAGAAATTTGAAAGTACCACTAATTATTGGTTTCTTGGTTTCTTTCACTGAATTAAAGTTAGGCTATTTATTAGAAAGACTTGTTTGTTTTTGGTTTTGATTTTTGTTTGATTTGTAGCCCTTTTCACTGCTCCCACCATACTCTCCCTCCCTTTCCTCCAGCTTTTTTTAGGTTAATGTTAGATGTTTAGACACAGAGTCATTTATTACCATTGTTAGGCAGATAAAATTCCTTTCATAATCCTACTAGGGCTTCTCTGACCCAAAACTGTGTTATAATACAGTTGACCCTTGAACACCTCTGGTAAGGGGTACTGAGCGCCCCCCCATCTCTAAAGTTGAAAATTGAGCATAACTTTGACTCCCCCAAAACGTAGCTAATAGCCTACTTTTGGCCAGAAGCCTTACCGATAAACAGTGGATTAACACATATTTTGTATGTTACATGTATTATTTACTGTAGTCTTACAATAAAGTAAGCTAGAGAAAGAAAGTCGAATGTGGGGGCACCTGGCTGGCTCAGTTGGTAGAGCCTGTGACTCTTGATCTTGGGGTCATGAGTTCAAGCTACACTTTGGGTTAGAGCTTATTTAAAAAAGAAGGGAGAGAAAATACATTTGCAGTATTATAGTGTATTTATTAAAAAAAAAAGAAAAGAAATCTGTGTATAAATGGACCTGAGTAGTTCAAACCTGTTTTCAAGAGTCTATTTTACTTTGTTTTTCAGTCAGAACTCTGGTTTTAGCTCCAAGTGAAGTAGGCATTTTGGACTAAATTTACATTGTTTCTTTTTTGTATTTTGGATTTTTGTTTGTTTCTGAAGGTCTCAGGTATCTGGATGTTCTGCTTTCTTAACTGGTTTCTTCAATCGAAAGTATATTTACTAGTTTTTTGCACTTAGGGAAACTTTTACTCTAAAAAGAAACTGCTTTCTTAAAAATTCATTGTTCTAAATTGAGATCCAGCTTAAGATGTTGATCTGTTACAGATATGGCAGTGTTACAGATGCTTTCTTTGCTAGAACCTATTTATACGGTATCAGTCCTTTTCAGTACCTCTAGGAGACTTGGATTTTATAATCTTTCACATTTTGTATCTGTTCTTAAATTTCCCATCATGATCCCATTCTCTTTCTCAACTAATTTACAAAGACAGAGATGACTCATATGGGATCCTAAATTCTAGTATCTGTTTTAGTGTCATGTAGCTCAGGTTCTTTTTAATGATTCGGTGTCCAGGTAATTAATTCCAAGAGAGTGACTGTGTGGCATCTAATCACTGGGAGTTTCTAGTAGGAAGATACTTTAGTATGGTAACAGTAACAAGTAGTTACCACCAAGATTAAGAGACATGCTGTGTTGCAAGGTCTTATGGCCAAGGAAAGGAGCTGTATGTGAAAGCTTAATCAAGAAGTATTTGCCTTAATGTGAGGATTGTAATTGATGTCATGCGATGGATGCACTAGGGAGAGTAGGACAGATATATATTTTGGTGCCTCAGGTAGTTTATAGCAGTGTTACGGATTGGGCATATTATTAGAATCCCCTAGACTAAAAAAAAAAAGAAAAAAAAATTCATAGCCTCTGGAGATTCTAACATAAATAAATGCTCCTGCCTCTTTCTCCCTCCTGGTTGATGAGTGTCATGAATGTTTTGAGATGGCTTATAGTGTTATGATAGGAATAAGACTTAACATAATAGGAATAAAATTTAACATGTGAATCATTACAAATCTAAACAAGAGAAGGAGTGTAGTTCATTAAGATGTATTCCAATGTCAGAAATGTTAAAATGTAAATAGAGAAGCATGAGGAAGATCAGTTGGAAGGCAAGTGGGATTTGTTCATCTCTCATTAGTTTGACCAGTGACATAGTAAGGACTTGGCAGTAGCCAAGCTAATTTTTTTTTTCTATTCCTGGTGCTGAGTCTTCAGAGTGAAGCATGTCTTCATTTTAACTGATATCTTTAAGATTCTTTTACCTGAAAAATTAAAACTGCCTTAACATTGTTAGTATCTATCAGTGCCCTAGTACTGAGGCCCGAAATTTACTATGAGTGAAATTTCTAGAGCATTTATCATGATTATTGTAATAATCAAGTGCCAAATTGTTTGCTTGGATTTTAAGTGTAGAAGTTAGTATATTTGTAAAATTGAGACCTATAGTCTTGGCTAGAGTATAATGTTTTCAGGAAACATTGAAGTTGATCTTTCAAATGTATTCTCTCCTACATGGCTTTTTTTTTTTTCTTATTCTTTAGAGTAGAAACAACAAACTTCAAGTTATTTAGCAATGTATTCTCCTAATATCAAAGTTTTGTTAGATTTCAAAATTCCTTCTTTGCTGCAGCAGGTTTCCCTCTTTCATTTTGCCTTGCTGTTTTGGAGTGTGTGTGTGTGTGTGTGTGTGTGTGTGTGTGTGTGTGTGTAAATAAGATGGAGACTCCATTTTTACTTAACTATTAGTTAGACCATTCTTAGCAAACACATTTTATGAAGCAGTTAAAACAATTTTGCCTTAAATGATGAAAATAAATCTGTTGAAAGTTTAGAATTTCAGAATGAATGTCAAATGGAAGTGTAAAGGTGATATTTTAGACCCCAAGGTAACCCCTTTCCCATAAACATTTCCTGAATTTCTTATATTCTTTATATTTTATAAAACCCAATTGAATTATAGCTAGAATGTCAGAGTTTAAAGCCTGAATAAAAACTCCTTTGTTATTTTCTTCATTTCATATGTAATGAATGACCATACTTGCCTCATCACTTTTATTTTACTAAAAAAAATTTATCACCTTTAATAACTGGCAGAAAATTATGAGTCTGCTGTATATCCACTAAATCTATGATTCAGCAATACTTTAATTTGGAATAATAGGGGAGAGGGATCCAGCCAGTCTAAAGAATAATACAAATTTAAGTATGGTATATTGAAGTATGTCCACCTAAACCAGACTAACAAAATCTGACTAGTGGAGCTACTGTTTCAAGTTGGTATGAGGTCTAACTTGTCTTTTAGAAATAAACCCTTTAGGGGTGCCTGGCTGGCTCAGTTGGTGGTGTGCAATTATTGATCTCCAGTGAGTATGAGCCCCACTGTTGGGTATAGAGATTACTTAAAATCTTAAAAAAACCCAAAAAACAAACAAAAAATCCCTCTTTAATCCTTTCTATATGACTCATTTTATTTTATTTTATTTTTTAATTTTTTTTTTCAACGTTTATTTTTGGGACAGAGAGAGACAGAGCATGAACGGGGGAGGGGCAGAGAGAGAGGGAGACACAGAATCGGAAACAGGCTCCAGGCTCTGAGCCATCAGCCCAGAGCCTGACGCGGGGCTCGAACTCCCGGACCGCGAGATCGTGACCTGGCTGAAGTCGGACGCTTAACCGACTGCGCCACCCAGGCGCCCCTATATGACTCATTTTAATAGAGAAGTCAGTAATGTCAGATATTCAGCATCTTGTCAGGTGGGCATCTGTGTTGCATTGATGTTACATTCTCCTAGTAAATAAAGGGAAGATTATCTGTTTTGTAAATCAGAGACATTTCCATATGAGTCTTCACATGTTAAACAAATGTAGGCATAAAGGCTTAATTTGCTCAAAATTTGTTTAAAATAACTTGAACAGGGCACCTGGGTGGCTCAGTTGGTGGGGCGTTCAACTCTTGATTTTGGCTCAAGATCCCAGGGTTGTGGGATCAAGCCCCACCTTGGGCTCCATGCTGAGTATGGAGCCTGCTTAAGATTCTGTCTCTCCCCTGTTCCTCTTCTCTGCTTGCACGCTCTCTCTCTAAACATAAATAAAATAACTTGGACAGTGTTGATTGAACTATAAAATTATACCATCTTAAATGAGTGTTGTGAAGCAAGTATACATATGTTCTTTGGGGCATACTAACCTGATAAATTACATATATAATTAAAAGTTTCCTAATGTGTTAAAAAATAAAGAGGAACAGATGAAATTAATTTTAATATTTTGGCTATGTTGGCTTAAGGAAAATAGTTATTTCAGTGTATATTCAGTATAAAAAGTTATTAATGAGATAGTTTACATTTTTTTCCTGTCTTTGAGATCTGTTGTGTATTTTACATTAATATAACACGTTAATTTGGATTAGCCACAATTCAAGTGCCCAGTAATCTCATGTGTCAGGTGTTACCAGCTGAACAGTACAGTTTTAGGATGTAAGCCTTTACGTTTGTTGTGAATCTAATGAAAGTATAAAAATATTTTAAAATTATTATACAATTACAAATTATCACATAAGGAATTGTACTCTTTTAGAGTTTCTTAATGATAAACCACTTTTGGTCTTACCTGATTAATTTTATATTAGATACGAGTGATAATCTGTTGTAATTAGATAAATATATTTTCTCATGGAAAAAAGACTTAGTTTAGTAGATTGCATGTAATAGGCCTGAAGTTTGTTTCATTCTGCTTTCTTTTGTTTTGTTTTGTTTTTAATTTTTTTGACGTTTATTTTTGAGAGAGACAGAGCATTACTGGGGGAGGAGCAGAGAGAGTGGGAGACATGGAATCCAAAACAGGCTCCAGGCTCTGAGCTGTCAGCACAGAGCCCGACGCAGGCTCTAACTCAGGAGCCATGAGATCATGACCTGAGCCTAAGTCGGACACCCAACCGACTGAGCCACCCAGGCGCCCCTCATTCTGCTTTCTTTTTTTTTTTTTTTTTTTTTTTAATTTTTTTTTTTCAACGTTTTATTTTATTTTTGGGACAGAGAGAGACAGAGCATGAATGGGGGGAGGGGCAGAGAGAGAGGGAGACACAGAATTGGAAACAGGCTCCAGGCTCTGAGCCATCAGCCCAGAGCCTGACGCGGGGCTCGAACTCCTGGACCGCAAGATCGTGACCTGGCTGAAGTCGGACGCTTAACCGACTGCGCCACCCACGCGCCCCCAGTAAATTAGATATTTTTTGAGGTCTTGTATACCAGCACTGACAGAAGCATTCAAAATAAAAAGGTGGACAAGATCCTTGCCCTGGGTTGTTTAACAATTAATGGGGAGATTGCAGTATATTGTAATGGCTGTTAACGTTTAGTGAATATTTATTAAGTACTTCTGTTTAAGGCATGGTTTTAAGCACTTTACAAGCATTATTTAATTTAATTCTCACAACAAATCTATACGTTTTTGGGTTCTGTTATTTTTCTCATTCTGTAGATTAGGAAAGAAGCATAGAAGTAGTAGGTAATTACTACTGAATCCAGGCAATTGTCTGTATTCCCAGTGCTTGTGCTACTCTTAACCACTAAAAAATGTGGAACTAATTCCTAACTCTTCCTCTGAGAGGTGTCTTTAGGGTTATAGATAACAGGCATTTAGATCTTCCATATCCTGCCCTACTTTTTTTTTTTTTTTTAATCCTCCATTCTTAACACATTGTGACCGACTTTGTAATTTCCTTACTTACATGTTTATTGCTTATTTACCTTACCTTTTTAGAATGTAAATACAGGGTGTACAAAGTTTTAGAATATAAATTCCAGGAGTGCAGAGCTGCTACTTTTTTTTTTTTTTTTTTTTTTAATTTTCATTCTTCATTAGATGTATTCAGGTGCCTGGAACAAGTGGGAACCTTCCAGTAGCAGCCCCTCAAATATTTGCTGAATGAGTATGGAGTATCATATTTGTGTTGAAAGAAGAATTTAAAATTCTAGGCAATTTAGTATCTTCCAATTCAGTGCTACAAATAGCTATGTACATTTGATATATCAGGCACTGTGATAGGGCTTGGGAATACAAAGATAAGTGAAACAAAGTCCCTGCTCTCAACCCTGGCCAGATAATGTTTTTTGGTAACTTGAAGGTAACACCTCTTTGAGTATATGAATTTAAGTTATTTTTTTAATGCACGTATTTACTTTTGGTGTATGCTTGGAAACATGGAGAAATTCAAATGATAACTTTAGATTTTTTCATGATTCTGATTATTCTTATAGGTTCTTGCAGTTGTTTACATAACTTCATTACATTTTTAAAGTCTTGAGAGTGAAATTGTCTTTTATAGCAATTTTCCATTTTTTGGTAAGCTAAAATTTCTTTTTAACTGATATATTGGCTAATTATTAGCATTTAAGGAATGCTTTAAATGCTAGGCATTTTATTCAGTATTTAATTTCCATTGGAGCGTTCTGGGATTAAACATCATTGTTTCCATTTTCCAGAATCAGAAATTGAAGTTAAAGAGATTGTTACTCACCCAAGGTCAGAGACAGGATGTGGAGAAGGCTGGAGTGAACTTGCATTGTTCTGATTTTAAAGCATGTCCTCTTAATTATTTCTTAAAACATTGAGGGAGAAAATTGAGCTACACAGAGCAAGTGATACAGATTGAAATGACTATTCCAATGTGGTGTAAGAAAACAAATTTAAATATTTATTACCCTAAAATTGTGGATTGGTATTATCCACATGTATTTGGTATTTGGTACATGTATTTGGGTAACTATTTTCTCTTAAAAGATTTTAAATTACAGCTGTGTGTTACACTTTGGTCTTTTACTTATGTATCCAGTAGATTATCATAAGATTTTTTGATGAATTCTGTAAAACTTTATGACAAATACATGGTATGTTTTTAATGTGGCTTGAAATGTGCTTAAAACTAATTTCTACTGTTTTTTCAAAATTAATAGTGGAACTAAAAATTTGAATGAGGACTATATAAACAATTATTTTTATTTACTTATTTATTTTTATTTTGGAGAGAGAGTGCATGTATGTGCAAGTGAAGGAGAGGGGCAGAGGAGGAAAGAGAGAGAATCTTAAGCACGCTGCACTTAGTGTTGAGCCTTTCATTAGTCTTGATCTCAGGAGCTTGAGATCATGACCTAAGGGGAAATCAAGAGTTGGGTACTTAACCAACTGAGCCACCCAGATGCCCCTAGATGAGGAATATTTAATAGAATTTTCCACCTTGTTTGCTTTTCAGATGTATTTTGTATATTTGTTCTTAGGAGGCATTAATTACATGTGCATGGTAATATTTTTGCTTTGAACTAAGTCTTCATGTGATTAAAATCCTTTTGTTTTTTAAACTTAGATTATTTTTGTAGATATTTGTCACCTATGGATCTGACTTAGTAATATTAAAAGGAATGTAATACTGTGTAAAAATTTTCTTCTACTACATACTCTATTCTCTGAATACTCTGAATAAGAGCACTTGGTACTATGCAGACTTTTGCACTCTATTTGAAATACAAAAAGGAGGGTTGCATTTTGTGTATGATATCTTTAGATTAGGCACAAATCACTACCAGTGATTTACTTATTTCTGTTGAAAGTAAAGCATGTTTATCAGTTCTCTTTTAATTTGAGGAGAGCACAGAAATTCTGATATTATATGGCTAAAAGGACTTTAGGGCTTACCGTGCTTTTCATTACTATTTTGACTGGGTAACTTTAGGGAACCTGAATAATGGAATGTCAAGTAACATTAAGCAACGCTCATCAAAGTTGCATTTCTCCATTTATGTAAAAATAGCCCTGGAAATAAGTTCCTGGTAAAGATTTTTGGTTTTGGCAAGAAATATTTATTACCGAAAATAAAAAGTAAAAATATTTTTTATTTTTATTTAAAAAAAATTTCAAAATGCTTATTTTTGAGAGAGGGGGAGAGGGGAGGGACAGAGGGAGGGAGACACAGAATCCTAAACAGGCTCCAGGCTCTGCACTGTCAGCACAGACCCTGATGTGGGGTTTGAACTCACGAACTGTGAGATCATAACCTGAGCTGAAGTCGGATGCTTAACTGACTGAGCCACCCTGGTGCCCCCCAAAAATATTTTTTATTTTTTATCTTAATTATTTAAATAAGAGGTATAAAGTATTTCTATCATATTACTGCTTCTTTGGAGTAAAGCTTATAATTGTTTCTGAATTTACAGTGGAATTTTTTTTTTGTTAATATCTGTACAACTTCTTGTATTTTGTCCTTTGCTATAGTAAACAAAGGTTAAAGCTCAAATGTATAATATAACCAGTGATGCAAGATAGAGTATATTTAATTTGACAGACCTAATTAGATATTGTAATATTTATCTATACTGTATTGATCAGAACCAAAGTAAATATTCCCTAGTGAATGCCCATACAGTTCAAACCTGTTTAGAATTTGTATAAATTGTTTATATTATTTTTTTATGAAGTGACTTTTCATTATCAGAAGAATAAATATTTATTAGGGCAGAATAGTTGGCAAAATTATAATATTACCATCAATATTTTGTGTATAATTTTTTAAAAATTCTGGATTTTAAGATTTTTAACTTTGATTTTCAGGCATTCTTTTGTTTTTAAAAAATCACTATTGTGTTTTTTTTTATTGTTTTTTTTTTTTTTTTAAATCACTATTAGAAGATAAAATTGTAGACTCCTTAAAAAATACTACCAGTAAACACTGCCCCTACCTGCAGCCAAGTTGTTAAGGGGAAAAAAAATTTTATATATATATATATATATATATATATACATATATACATATATATATATATATATATATTCTTAAATTCTTAGTGGCTGTACTTCATTTTAAATACTACAGTTTTGCTTGTTTTTCAATCTTGGTTGTATTATTTTTCTTTTTGGTTCTTTCAAATGCCTTTAATTCTTTGTCTGGTTTGCTGCAGATATTTATTCCTAGTTTCCAATTTGCTTGCTTTAAATTTTGATTGTTTTGTTTGCTCTAAGTTTAGAAATGTCTCCTCACCAGTTTTGATACTTCCATTTCCTTCCCTCCCTCCTTTGCGTTCCTCTTCCTCCTTCCTTCTTCTGTGTGTGTATGTGTGAAAGAATTCTGTTTTTTTTTTTTTTATAGTTTATTTATTTATTTTGAGAGAAAGAGTGCACTCACATGCACAGGGGAGGAGGGGTAGAGAGAGAGGGAGAGAGAATCTCTAGCAGGCTCCATGCTCAGTGCAGAGCCTGATGCAGAGCTGGAGCTCAGGAACCATGGGTCATGACCTGAGAGGAAATAAAGAGTTGGCACCCAGGCACCGTGGTTTTTTCTTCTTCTTTTTTTTTTTTTTTTTTAGTATAAGTTTTTAGTAATATTTACACCTGATGTGGGGCTTAAACCTATAACCCTGAGGTCAAGAGTTACACCTCTTGGGAAAAAAAAAAAAATAAGAGTTATACCTCTTTGGGCACCTGTATTGCTCAGTTGGTTAAGCGTCTGACTCTTGGTTTTGGTTCAGGTCATGATCTCATGGTTCATGAGTTTGATCCCTGCATCCCTGTTTGCTATGACAGCACAGATCTCGCTTGGGATTTTCTCTCCCCCCCACCCCCCGCCCATTTCAAAATAAATAAATAAACTTAAAAAAAATAAGAGTTACATGTTCTGACTGAGCTAGCCAGGTGCCCTGAGAAGAGGTGTTTTTTGTTTTTGTTTTTTTAGTAACTCAACTGGAACCCACCAGATATGGTATGAAATGAAAATATGTATGTTGCATATTTCCCCTTATATGGAGCTTTTCAACCTTAGTAGTTTTGGGCCAGAAATTAATTTGTTGTGAAGGGCTGTCCTGTGCATTGATGGGTACTTAGTGGTATCCCTCGCCCCTAACCATGAGATGCCAGTAGCATTGCCTGAGCCATAACCAAAAGTGTCGCCAGACTTTGCCAGCTGTTGGGCAAATTCATCTTGGTTGAGAATCATTGCCCTAATATAGATTAGTTCTGAACTTGCATGTTATAAATCTAGTTATCCTGAGAGAAACTGAATTGGTAATTTAGCCCCAAAGCTTAAGTTTTCTAGGGCAAAGCTTGAGCTTAAGACCTCATGTTAGGGGCGCCTGGGTGGCGCAGTCGGTTAAGCATCCGACTTCAGCCAGGTCACGATCTCGCGGTCCGTGAGTTCGAGCCCCGCGTCAGGCTCTGGGCTGATGGCTCGGAGCCTGGAGCCTGTTTCCGATTCTGTGTCTCCCTCTCTCTCTGCCCCTCCCCCGTTCATGCTCTGTCTCTCTCTGTCCCAAAAATAAATAAAAACGTTAAAAAAAAAAAATTAAAAAAAAAAAGACCTCATGTTAGAAGCTTTTTACTGCAACAAGAGGGATTGAGTTCACACAAATTACAGTAAGACTGAAGTTTGTTGAATGCTGTTTAGAACCTGTGGATCATATGGTATTTTATCTATTTATATGATAAGTGAGATTTTCCAAGACATTTATTTATTAATTATTATTAAAAAACTTTTTAAATGTTTATTTATTTTTGAGAGAGAGAGTGTGCACGTGCATGAGCAGGGGAGGGGCAGAGAGAGAGGGAGACATAGAATCTGAATTGTCAGCACGGAGCCTGACGCGGGGCTTGAACTCATGAGCCGTGAGATTGTGACCTGAGCTGAAATCAGATGCTTAACCGACGGAGCCACCCAGGAGCCCCTATTATTGTTTTTAGAGTAAGTGTTATGCCCATTGTGGGGCTTGAACTTATGACCCTGAGTTCAAGAGTTGTACGCTCTACTGACTGAACCAGCCAGGTGCCCCAGATTTTCCAAGATTAAACCTCTATCCCCTGCTTATTGTGGTGGCTAATTATGTATTTGAATTCCCTGTATTGGCATTTTATACAGAAACTTATATGTTTGAGATGGTACATTTGTGGGTGCAAATTTTGGTCTTAATATCATTTAAATTGTGTTTAAATAATAAGTTATGAATAAATAATGAATACATTATTTTAGTGAATAAATTATTTTAAGATAGTGAAGTTTTGTAAATCATCTGTTTCGGAGAACTGTTTTTGAGGACATTTTTTAGGCTACTTTCAGATTTTATTCCTGGATTATGAAGCTGTTGATTTTTTTTTTTAATCCCCTGAGTAATTTGTG
The DNA here is from genome assembly GCF_022837055.1 of Prionailurus viverrinus. Taxonomy (NCBI): domain Eukaryota; kingdom Metazoa; phylum Chordata; class Mammalia; order Carnivora; family Felidae; genus Prionailurus; species Prionailurus viverrinus. The sequence goes on from NC_062565.1 coordinate 45,256,394, forward strand.
TGTGTGTGTGTGTGTGTGTGTGTGTGTTTAATAAAAATTTATCCATGTAAGTGAGATTTTTAGGCTTGGCACTCTATTTATTTATTTATTTTTTTAGGCTTGGAACTTTATAGCCTAACGAAGAACGAGCCTAGTGTCGTAGGTTCTCACATGCCTCTGGGCCTCTGTGTCTGGCCCCAACTCTGCAGCATCTCTTTCTAGAGTGTTGAATTGACAAATCTCTTTGTGTATTCTGTAATCTCTTGTGGCTCCAATTTATTTTTCATTGCTCATCCTGATAGGCTTCGTTGAGGTATTTAATCTTTTGAGATGTTTTAGAAGTGGATAGCTGGGTGAGCTAATCAACCATACAAGTGCTACTGCTTTTCATTGGTTAGTTAAATAATCATAACTTAAGTCTTTGGGGTTAGGATGGCTCTTTATATATTGGCAAAAATATCCCCAAAGATCTAAGATGAATTTATTTTGAATTTTACTGACATTAGGAGGATATGGTTTATTTAGCTCTGATAAATGAGAAGTTAGTGTTTTTGGTTGTAGTTTGATTATTTGAAAAAATTAAAAATAGAATGCTACTTTAACATGTATAAAAAGAGCTTTCACAACAAACTAATTTTTAAGCAATAAGTGAATTTATTGGAAAAGATGTGAACTGTTGAAAGTTTGACTTTTGAGTAGAGACTTTGTTAAAGTGGATAAAATATTTGAAAGTCAACTCTAATTCTGCAAGATGGCACAAATAATTTAGACTATACAACATAATTTAAAGAGGCGTTCATTGTATTGCTGACATTCACTGGAACATATTTTTTTTGCCATATACTCATGACTTTATAGTATTTTGAAAAACATTGTGTATGTTTATATGTGTGTATTATATACAAGAATATTACTAAGGAAGGTTAACAATTTTCATATCCAAATATAGGCATTATAATTAAGTAGATGGCTAAGAGCAGGTAGAACTATTAACTGAGTAAATAAATAGCCAAGAACTAGAAAAACAGAGCATTTGGAAGTCAGGAACATATCTTGTTTCATATGACTTGTACTATAGAATTTGTGGTTTTTAAGATAGTGAAGTGATGTTGGAAGATTGATGTTAACCTTTTTGTATCAAGTTTAGTCTTGGTAACTAAATTCTGAAATTCTATTGGAGTAGGGTGGATGGAATTTACTGTGTTTTAATGATCCCTTCAGGATTGAAACATGTCCCAGTTGGTTCTAACTGGCTCTACTACTTCCTAGGTGAAATGTTTTGATGTGTACTAGGGGTCATAACCTCAGATACCCTCCTGTATCACCTTGGGATGAAGCCCTAACCAGAAAAGTTCTCATTATAATAAGGAACACTGTTGCATAATTGGGGTTCTGCCACACCAGCATTCTGTAAATCCACTATATTGAGATACCAACATTAGTAACATATTTTCTGATTGTAGAAACTGTTCGATTTAGGAGGTTTAGAAAATACAGAGAGAATAAAGAAGAAGAAAAAAGATCTGTAAACTCCAGAGTGGTTTTTTTGATGTATTTCAGATCTTAAAAAATAAATATATTTCACAGATTTGGTTTATACTTTACATGTAGCTTGGTCTCTTGCCTTATTCATTTGAAATTTCATTGTTCATATTTTCCGAAACTATATCGTCTCTCATTGAGTCTTATTCCCTTGTATGGTTTTACTGTATTTGATTTAACTAGTCACCTGTTGTTTGACATGGATTGCCTAAGGTGTGTGTATTTTTATGATTAAAATTTTGCTCTTCAAGCTACATAATTTGGATTTTTAATAGAAAAATAAGAAAATTGCAAATAATGCAAATGAGGGGGAAAACTTACCCAAAGTTATTACCTGTCATTGCGATATATATCTTTGCAAACTTTTTTTTGTGGTATATAAACCAATGTGTGTGTGTTTTATACAAAAGGGAAATCGTATATTTGACACTTTTTTATCTTGATGGTAGTATTGTGAGTATGTGTCATTTTGTTCTGTTTCTTTTTAATACAGTAGCCTTATTATTCTGGCTGTAGTATTAATTAGTTTTTAAAAAAATCAGGTATTTGAGCAATTTAGAAAGTGAAAGAAAATAAAAATCCAAGTTTCTCACCACTCAGAAATAACTATTAACATTTTTGTTTATGGATTTCTATATTCAATTTTTTTAATCCTTCCCTCCCCCCCGCCTTTTTTTTCCCTTTTTGGAAAAAATAAGATTGTGTGATACATGCCACTTAATATACCTTTCATTTATCACGAACATCTTTCTAGGACTACATTACCATTATCCTCACTGATGTCAGAATTACTAGACTCTTGCTCTTTATAGCATTACAAAAGACAGATTATATTTGTACATAGTTATCCTGTTATTTATTAGAATTGACATACAGGAAAATGGACTTTTTTGGATGTGTGCAGTTCTATTAATTTTGTAGTGACCATCTCTTCTCCCTCCTGTGGCAACCAGCTGTTCTTCATAGATTTATCTTTTTGAAAATTTCATATAATTGGTTTGTACAATATGTAACCTTTTGAAATTGGCCTAATTTAATGTAATGCTCTTAAGATTTGTTCGTTAACTGTATCAATAGTTCATTTTTGTTGCTGAGTAGTATTTCATTACATGACTATACCACAATTTTCTATCCATTTGTCTATTGAAGGGTGTTTGTTTTTCTTTTCCTGGTTCGTAGCACTTATGGATAGAGCTGCTATAAACATTTGTGTAGAGGTTTTTATGTGAACATGTATTTTACTTCTCCAGAGTATATGTAACTAGGAGTGGGATTGTGAGTCATATGGAAATGTGTATGTTTAACTTTATAAGAAACTGCCAAACTCTTTACTGGTGTCTGTACTTTTTTTTTTTTTTTGGTATTGCTACCAGCAATATTGTAGATTTCCAATGGCTTCACATCCTTTTTAGAATTTCTTATCTTAGCCATTGTGATAAATATTTTTTACTTACCTCATTGTGTACAGTTGGGAGAGTTCATCATTAAATATTTGGTAGAATTTGCCAGGAAAACCATCTGGGTCTGGAGATTTCTTTTTCTAGAGTGTTTCCAACGACAAACTTAAAAAAATTTTAAAAGTAGTTATTCAGATTATCTGAAACTACCAAAGCACCAAAACTTTGAGGCTTAATGTTTTTTAAAATAAAAAAAAAAATTTTAACATTTATTCAGTTTTTGAGAGATGGAGATAGAGCATGAATGGGAAAGGGGCAAAGAGAGACAGAGACACAGAATCTGAAGCAGGCTCCAGACTCTGAGCTGTCAGCACAGAGCCCAACACAGGGCTCAGACTCAAAAATGGTGAGATCATGACCTGAGTCGAAGTTGACACTTAACTGACTGAGATACCCAGGTGCCCCAAAACTTTCAGGTTTTCTACATGTGTATGTTGTTTACAGTTTTCCTTATTATTATTGTTTTTAATGAGTATAAAGTCTTTAGTGATGGTGTCTCTTTTTATTCTTGATATTGGTAATTTGGGTCTTCTCTTTTTTTTTCTTAATCATTCTTCCTAGAAATTTATTAATTTTATTGACCTTTTAAAATGATCAATTTTGGTTTCATTGATTTTTCCCTATTTTTCTATTTTCTCTGTTTTTATATCCTATTTCCTTTGGTTGTACATTTTATGATTTCAGATTTTATGTTTTCTCCTAGCCTATGAATTATACTTAGAATTTTTTTAGGTATTTGCCTTAAAGTTTGCTATATATATTTATAACCAGTCTGAGTTCACCTTTATTTATTTATTTTTTAAAGTTTATTTATTTTGAGAGAGAGAGACAGGGACAGAGAGAGAGGGGGGAGAGAGAGAGAGAGAGAGAGAGAGAATCCCAAACAGGCTTTGTGCTGATAACACAGAGCCTGACATGGGCTTGATCCCACAAACCATGAGATCATGACCTGAGCCAGAATCAAGGATCAGTTACTTAACCAACTGAGTCACCCAGGCGCCCCCTGAGTTCACCTTAAAATAGCACTGCACAACTTCACATGTAATGCAGGTACCATAGAGTATTCCTAACTCTTCCTTTGTCCTTTATGAAGTTGCTGTCACTTATATTATTAGCCTGTCGATGTGCAATAATTAGTAAATTACTATTTTAAACAGTTATCTTTTAGATTAGTTACGAGTAAGAAAAAGAATTTTGTTTTACTTCCATTTATTCCTTTTCCTTCACTCTATTAAGAAAAAATATTTAATAATGGTTGATATGCAGTGTTATATTAGTTTCAGGTGCATAACATAGTGATTTGGCAATTCTATATATTATGCAGTTCTCACAGTGGTAAGTGTAGTTGCCATCTGTCACCATACAATGTTATTACAATATTACTAACCGTATTTCCTATATTTTTCATCTCTGTAACATATTTATTTTATAACTGGGAGTTTGTACCTCTTATTCCCCTCGCCTGTTTTGCCCATCTCCCATCTCTTTCCCCTCTGGCAGCTGGCAATTCTCTGTATTTACAGTCTTTCTGGATTTTTCTTTTTTTTTTTTAAAGATTCCACAAATAAGTGAAATCATATGGTATTTGTGTTTCTTTGACTTATCTCCATTTTAGCATAATTCCAGGTCTATCCCTGTTAATGTAAATGGAAAGATCTCATTCTTTTTTTTTATGGCTGAGTAACACGCCGTTATCTATCTCTTTGTTTATACACATACGCATATACGTATATATACACACACACACACCACATCTTCTTTTATCCATTCATCTATCAATGGACACAGGTTGCTTCCATATCTTGGCTATTGTAAATAATGCTGTAATGAACACGGGCTGCGTATGTCTTTTTGAATTAGTGCTTTTGCTTTCTTTGAGTAAATATTCAATAGTGAAATTACTAGATCGTATATTCTTTCTATTTTTAATTTTTTGAGGAACCTCCATACTGTTTTTTTTTTTTTTTTTTTTACAGTATCACCAATTTACAATCCCACCAGAAGTGCATGAGGATTTTTTTCTCTATCCTCATCAACATTTGGTATTTCTTGTCTTTTTGATTCTAGCTGCTCTGACTGGTGAAAGGTTATAACACATTTTTTTTTAACACTGTGGTTTTGATTTATATTTCCTTGATATTTTGTTATTTTGAGCATTTTTTTCATGAGTCAGTTGGCCATCTGTATGACTTTATAAAAATGTCTCTTTAGGTATTCTGTCCATTTTCAAAACTGGATTCTTTGTTTTTTTGGTGTTGAGTTGTAAGAGTTGTTTATATATTTTGGCTATTAACCCTCTTGTTGGATAAATCATGTGCAAATATCTCTTCTCATCCAGGAGGTTGCATTTTCATTTTGTTGATGACTTCCTTTGCTGTGCAGAAGCTTTTTACTTTGGTAGTCCAAATAGTTTGTTTATTTTTTATTTCCCTTGCCTGAGGAGACCTACCCATAAATATGTTATCAGGGCCAGTGTCAAAGAGACTACTGCCTGGTTTTTTTTTTTTTCTTTTAAGGAATATTCTGGTTTCAGTTCTCATATTTAAGTGCTTAAACCACTTTATTTTTCTATACATTGTAAGAAAGTGGTCGAGTTCTATTCTTTTGTGTGTAGCAGTCCATTTTTACCAACAGCATTTATAGAAGAGACTCTTTGCTCCACTGTACTTTCTTGCCTGCATTTTTGTAGATTAATTCATCATATTTCATCATTTTGTAGATTAATTCATCATTATAACTTTCCATTTGTGTCATCTGTAGTTTCTTTCTTCAGTGTCTTATAATTATCACATTATAGGTTAGTCACCTTCTTGGTTAAATTTATTCCTAGGTATTCTATTCTTTTTGGTGTAATTGTAAATGGGATTGTTTTCTTAATTTCTCTTTCTGCTGTTTTGTTTTTAGTATATAGAAATGCAGCCAACTCCTGGATATTTATTTTGTGTCCTGCAACTTTACTGAATTCAGTTTTTCTCAAGTCTTTTTGGTGGAATCTTTAGAGTTTTCTATATATAGGGTTATGTCATCTGGAAATAGTGACAGTTTTACTTCTTCGTACCCATTTGGTACCTTTCTTTTATTCCTTTTTCTTGCCTGATTGCTATAGCTAGGATTTCCAGTACTGTTTTGAATAAAAGTGGCAAGAGTAGGTACCTTTGTCTTGTTCCTAATCTTAAAGGAAAAGCTCTCAGTTTTTCACCATTGAGTATGACATTAGCTATGGGTTCATTATATATGGCTTTTTTATGTTGAAGTGTGTTCCCTCCACACCCATTTTGTTGAGAGTTTTTATCATGAATGGATGTTGAATTTTGTCAGATGCTTTTTCTGCATCTATTGAGATGGTCATACGGGATTTTATCTTTTATTTTGTTGATGTGATGTGTCATGTTGATTGATATTTGGATACTGGACCATCCTTGGATCTCTGGAATAAATCCCATTTGATCATGGTGAATGATTCTTCTAATGTATTGTTGAGTGAAATTTGCTAATATTTTGTTGAGTATATCTGCCTCTGTTTTCATCAGATATAATTAACCCATAGTTTTCTTTTTTCATAGTGTTATTGGTTCTAGTATTAGGGTAGTGCTGTAAGCTTTCCTTCATTTTTTTAAATAGTTTGAGAAGAATAGGTATTAACTCTTCTTTAAATGTTTGGTAGAATTCAACTGTGAAGGCATCTGGTCTTGGACTTTTGTTTATTGGAAGTTTTTTTGATTACCAGTTTAATTTTCTTAGTTGTCATCAGTCTGTTCAGATTTTCTATTTTTTCCTGATTCAATATTGGAAGAATGTATGTGTCTAGGTATTTATGCATATCTTCTAAGTCGGCCAATTTGTTGGCATATAAATTTCTGTAGTAGTCTTTTATAAATCTGTGGTCTTGGTTGTTACTTGTTTCATTTCTGGTTTTATTTACTTGAGTTCTCTTTTTTTCTTGATGAGTTTGGCTAAAGGTTTATCATTTTTGCTTATCTTTCAAAAAGCAGCTCTTGGATTCATTGATCTTTTTTATTTTTTAAAAAATATCATTTATTTCTGCTCTGATTTGTTATCTTTTTTTCCTTTTAACTTTGAGCTTTGTACTTTTTCTACTTCCTTTAGATATAAAATTAAAGTATTTAATTCAGATTTTTCTTGTTTCTTAAGGTTGACCTTTATCTCTGTAAACTTCCTTCTAAGAATTCTAAGTTGGAAGGTTTTTTTCTTTTCATACTTTAGTGTTCTCTACTCTTTTTTTCCTAAGTTTATATATTTATTTTTGAGTGAGAGAGAAAGCAAGAGTGGAGGAAATCAGAGAGAGAGGTTGAAAGAGAGAATCCTAAGCATGTTCCACACTGTTAGCATGGAACCTGATACAGGGCTCGAACCCACAAACCATGAGATCATGACATAAGTTGAAGTCGGACACTTAACTTGACTGAGCAACCCAGGTGCCCCTACTCCACTCTCTTTTAAGTCTGCTGTAGTTCTTATCCTTGTTCTTCTATACGTAAGTTTTTTTTTTTTTGTTTCTTATGGCTTCTTTCAAGAATTTGTGTTTGGTTTTCTGCGTTTGCATATGGTATGCTTAGGTGTAGGTTTTCCCACATTTATCCTGCTTTGTATTCTCTGAACTTACCATGTATGTGGTTTGGTGTATGATAATAATTTTGGAAAACTCTCCATTATCTTTCTTTTCTAGCACTCCAGTTATGCATATATTTTATCTTTCGAAATTGTTGCACCCTTCTTGGATTTCTGTTCTATTTTGTTTTTTTTTTTTATTAAAAATTTTTTAATGTTTATTCTTGAGAGAGAGAGCGCGTGCGAGCATGCATGTACTAGTTGGAGAGGGGCAGAGAGAGAGGGAGACACAGAATCCAATGCAGGCTCCGGACTCTGAGCTGTCAGCACAGAGCCCAAGGTGGAACTCGAACTCAGGAACTGCAAAATCATGACCTGAGCCGAAGTCAGATGCTTAACTGACTGAGCCACCCAGGCGCTCCATTGTTTTATTTTTTTATATTATTTTTTTCTCTTTACATTTTGGTTTGGGAAGTTTCAAATGACATATTTTCAAGTTTGCTGGTTCCGTCCTTGGTGGTGTCTAGTCTGGTGATGAGCCCCACCAATGGCATCCTCTATCATTTTTGTTTTGTTTTGTTTACTTTCCCAGCTTTTATTTATGTTTTGTGCTTCAAAACACTTGGAGATTTATGTTTTTGCTTAGATTTTAGACCAAAAGTATTATCTGTAGTGAAGGAAGGTGTAGGGTGGGTAATTATCCTCATCATATTTCTAGAAGAAATGAAGAGATGGGTAAGAATTATATTTGAGTTTTATTTTAGGAAATACTCTTTTTCGTAGGCTGTAACTAACTAGGGTCTATAACATTATGTAGAGCGTACTATAAAAAGGAGAAATATACAGAGCACACCACTGTATCTATGTGCAACACAATAAAATTCGTCACAATTCTTACCACTCCTAATTATCTCATAACTTGAGAAGTGACACAATAAATCAGTGATTAGACAATGATTACAATATACTGTGACCATGGCGTAGCACAGAGCTATGTTTAGTCCACAAATTTTTTTCATTTACATTTGCTGGGGAAAAAAACCCTGGCCTTTTAATTATACTGATGAGGTTTATTTTGTTTCAAAATTTTTACATATTTCAAAATGGTGTCTAAAACTGTGCCTGTCCAATGGTGATGGTAGGCTTTTTGATTTTCTTTTCTTCTCTTTTCTGTTTTTAATTTGTCACTTGTGTTACTGAGAATACTTTGCATGTTGTAAACACTGTTCTGCTTTTCTCAAGCTTTTCTTTAGCTTTAGCTCCTGTAATTTTTGCCCACAATTCTTTGTGTTCCAGTTTCTTTTTTTTTCTCTTTTTGTCTTTCATCTTCGGAGCTAGTAAGGTTGTTGAAAAGCATTTTTAGGGGCGCCTGGGTGGCTCAGTCAGTTAAGCGGCCGACTTTGGCTCAGGTCATGATCTCGCGGTCCGTGAGTTCGAGACCCGCGTCGGGCTCTGTGCTGACAGCTCAGAGCCTGGAGCCTGTTTCAGATTCTGTGTCTCCCTCTCTCTGCCCCTCCCCCGTTCATGCTCTGTCTCTCTCTGTCTCAAAAATAAATAAACGTTAAAAAAAAAAAATTAAAAAAAGAAAACCTATTCTTAAAAAAAAAGAAAAAAAAAAGAAAAACATTTTTATGTCCATTAGGGATTTCAGCATGTTGTATACGAATGCTACAGTTGTCGAATTCCAGTGTTCAATGGAGATTTTTTACAAACTGCGAAATGCAATTGTCAGCATTTTGTTAATATTTTCCTCAAACTAAGAATGTATTCATTATTACAGCAGGATGGTACCCTTTCTCCAACCTAAAACTGAGAACTGGGTACATACTTGGATATCTGCTTGCAAAGGGCTCTTCACTTCTTTTGAACTGTGTTGGTTCAGTGACATCTAAGATTTCTTCAGTTTCTTCTGAAAACATCACCTCTTTCTGACTGCATGTTTTTGGCCAGAATTTCAGCAATCCTATAATCATTGGTTATGTTAGTGTTGTATCTTTTCTTCAGAAAGTATACAACACAGTAGGCTAGCTGAGCATGAGACAAAGCTAATCCTTTTGCAGTGTGGTTAAGAATAAGAGCCATCAATATGTTCTGTTTTCAGTGGTAATCGCCTAAAGCCATTGATAATACTACTAATATTTTAAGGGGTTCAGCAACACCTTTGAAATGTGTATCATACATAAACCTGAGGAAAATGTTGTTAATTTGTTTTCTTATGAATGCTCATAATCCAAGAAATTTCCGATAAATTCAGTGTAGAACAGTCTTCAGGAAGTCCTATTCTGTTAGGTATCTTCACTGTTGAAAAGCCCAGGAACTGTTTTACAAATTTCTGGCCAATACATCACTTTGTAATGCTAGGCTAGAAAATCAGAACTCCAAAAATCTTAAGGCAGACACCAATTGTATGTGAAGCCAAGAGGCCTCGAGTTCATCCTTTTCTGGATCAAAATCTAGATTATCACTTGGAGGAAGAGTATAGAAGATGTTAGCAGTGATCATTTTTACTTTTATCACAATACACTGATTCAACAAATTACTTCACAGTTAGTTGAAACATACTCCATCAGTTCATTCAGTGTTGCTCTTTTAATTTTGTTGATCTTCAAGGCTGAAACAGAGCCCATGAAATCAAACAGATACAACACCGATGCAGCTCTGACAGAAAGCTCTCGTTCATTGGAGGTGGCGTCTTTGAGTTGGGGCAAGGAGTGCCCCTCGCCTGTTGCCCTTGCTGTGGAGCTGTCAGGAGCCCTGGGAGCACTTCTGCCTCTGTGCTGCGCATACCATTTCAGGATAAAGCTGACTACTTTCTCTGAGGCCTAGATGGCAGTGCCGGCAGCTTCCATTAGTGGTGATTACCAGGACATTTCCACGGCCCTGGTGCTTAGGAGGGCTACTTGCACAGAACGGGCAGTGGCAGAGGGAAGAGGTGGGGAGAGGTACAGAGAGCTTGTGTCCCTTTGCCCGGTCCCCTTCCCTCAATGTAATTCTCTCCTGGGCATTGGGGACCTTTTTGCTGCCTGTCAACCCCTCAGGGCCATATCTCAGTGCTGGAAGTTTCCGGTCCCTGCTTCTCACGGAGCTCCAGGGGCTGAAGGAGGCAAGGATAGGGGAGGAGAGGTTTGAAAAAGTTGCTGATCCTGGGCATGGAGGTCCAGTGGAAGGGAGCCTGAAGTTCAGGAAACTGAGGCCAGGGCTCAGGGGTGTGGAGGCTGAGCATGCCACTTGTCCCTTCAGTTTAGGTTGCCAGCCCACTGGCCAGCATCTCAGTGGCTGCTGCCAGTGTATCCTACCTTTGCTTGGAACTTCCTGCTTATGGGTTGCCATTGTGGATCCCCTCCAAGACACCACAGTTGCCATGGTGCCCACTTTTCCCTTTTAGCACTGACCCCTCATTTCCTGGAGCAGTGACATGCTACCTGGCATCCTTTATTTCTGTTAGTGATTTTTAGTTTTTTCATTTCCTTTTGATTTTAGAATTTCCGTCTGCTTACTTTTCCCATCTGTTCTTGCTTCTTGTCCCCCCCCCCCTTTTCCCCCATTATCATCCTTAACATTATTAATCATAGTTATTTTAAATTCCCTATTTGATTCCAAAATAAGTGTTATATTTGAGTCTGGCTCTGATGCTTGCTTTGTCTTTGTTTTTTCTTGCCTTTTAAAAGCATGATGTATAATTTTTTGTTGAAAAGTTTGACATACATTATATGTTAGGAAATAGGAACTGAGATAAACAGATCATTAGTGTGAGATTTTAAATTAATCTGTCCTAGAGTTGTATTGTGTTTAATATTTGCTGTAGGTATAGGTACCAGAGGCTTATTTCTTTAGTGTCCATTTTTGTCTCCCTGGCTGTCTTTGTGCTTTCCTAACAACTCCTCAGATGGAATCTGCACCAGGCAGTAACTCTTTCAGCAGTAATTAACTTACTGTATTGGAGCCCCCCTGGTGTGGTGGTAAGGTGTAGAGGAGAGAAAGCATCCTATAATCTTATAATTAAATGTCATACTTTTTGTGGGTTTGTGGCCTGGGACTGTGATCTTGATAGGTCTTTCTTAGGTCCCTCCCCCCCACACTGTCCCCCATCCCTCCTGTGAGACAGAAAGGTTAAGAGGGGACCAGAATCAGAGAAATGACCTTTCCACAGGTGGATAAAGTCTTTTCTGTGGAGATTAAGTCTTTGTTAGGGTGAATGCTCTGTTTTCTGTTTCACACTGACTTCTTTGACCTTCTTCCCTGCTGGAAGCACAAGGAGATCTTTATGGGCTCTTCACTCTGAGAATCTGGTGATGTTCCTAGAAGTAAACCCCACAAAAATGGGTGACTTCCCTAAGACTGTGGTTCCCAGAAGTTTTCTCAAAAATACCATTTAAGTCCGTTGACTGATGAATGGATAAAGAAGATGCACGCACACACACACACACACACACACACACACACACACACACATACATACAATGGAATATTACTTGGCAATCAAAAAAATGAAATTTTGCCATTTACAACAATGTGGATGGAACTGGGATGTATTATGCTAAGTGAAATAAATCATAGAAAGACAAGTAGATGACTTTACTCATGTGGAATTTAACATACAAAACATGAACAAAAGAGAAGGAAAGCAAAATATTGTAACAACAGAGAGGGAGAATACAGAGAATACAGAGACTCTAAAATACAGAACAAACTGATGGTTGCTGGTGGGGTGTTGGGGGGAGCGTTAAGGAGGATACTTGTTAGGGTGAGCACTGGGTGTTGTATGTATGTAATGAATCACTAAAATTTATTCCTGATATTATTATACTATATGTTAACTAACTTGGATTTAAATTTTAAAAATAAATAAAAAATAAAGCAGGGGAAAAAATACCATTTAAGTGTTTGTAGTGGATTAACTTTTTGCCTCCAAAATGATATGTCCAGGTTCTAAGCCCTGGTACAATAATGTGGCATTATTTGGCAATGAAGTCTTTGCAGACATAACTAAGGATCTTAAGGTTGTATGGTCTTGGATTTAGGATTGACCATAAATCCAGTGAGTGGTGTTCTTATTAAGAGTTAGAGGAGGGAGATTTGAGACACACAGAAGGGCAAGGTCATGTGCAGATGGAGGCAGAGGTTGGAATTATGCAAGCTAAGGAATGCCAGAGATTTCTGGCAGCCTCCAGAAGCCAAGACACAAGTGTGAAGCAATTCTTTCTCTGAGTCTTCAGAAAGACCCAACCCTGTTGATAACTTGATTTTGTACTCTGGCCTCCAGAGCTATAAATGTGAAAGAATAAACTTCTATTGTTTTAAGTCACCTAGTTTGTGATTGTTATGACAGCCCTGGGAAACTCATATAATGTTCCTATCAGTTTATGGTTCCAGTTGTTTGTGTTTGAGGTGATCCAGTAGTTCTTGCCTCTCCATATCCTGAGCTGGCAGTTTGCCTTGTGTCCTCAGTTCTATGGTGGGCCCAAGAAAAGCCACTGACTTTCAGTTTGCTTAGCTTTTTTCTTGTTGTAAGGGTGGGAGTGATACCATCCAAGTTTTTCACATGTTGGAGCCGAAACTGCAAGTCCACTATTTTTTGTTTGGCATTTTACACTTATTATCTTAGTGATTATCACGTGCATTATTAGGTTTTAAAAATGTACAGTTAATTAATACACAGTCTGTTCTTCATTCCTTCTTGCTCTGAAATTCCTCCTAGAACTTTTTGTCTCCTGCTTAGTGTAGACTGTTTCTTATATTTGTTGCACGGTTGCTATCTTAGCACTTTTCTCACTCTCTGGGATTGGCTCCACTATTTCTTGGATTTCATGTCTTCTTCTCTTTTGTTTCCTTTTTTTTTTTTTTTTAATTTTACTGGATAACATCATGTAAGGTTATATGTAAGAGTTAATTTCCTTTTCCTTGCCTGTGTGAAACTGTAACACCCTTGTCTGCTGATTTGGCTGACCGTGGAATTCATTTTCCTTTAATACTTAAGTGGCCTTGCCTTTTTATTTTTCCTGTAGAATCTGGTGTCCTTAATGAGAAGTCTTCTGATGATTCTCATTCTTTTGTAGACTAACTCTATTTCCTTTCAGACACCCTTCTAGGATATTTTTTATCTTTTTTACGAAATTTCATCTAGATGTGAGTACTTACTTTTTGTTATTGTGCTGGATTTTCACAAATCTCTTTATTTTTGCAGATTTGTTTCCTTTAAGCTTTGGAGTATTTTCTTGTATTATTTCATTGTCAGTTCTCTATTTTCTGTCTTTTTTTTCTAGAACTGTTATTTGGATGTTGAATTGTCTGGATTGATCATCTGTCTTTTATTTTTTATATTTTCCTTATGTCTTTTTTCTGGAAAACTTCCTTGGATTTTGTCTTCACTTCTCCAAAAGAAAAAAAAATTAATGGGGCACCTGGGTGGCTCAGTCCATTGAGCATCCAACTCTTGGTTTCAGCTCAGGTCATGATCTCAGGGTTCCTGAGTTTGAGCCCCACATGCATTGGGCTCTGTGCTGACAGTGTGAAGCCTGCTTGGGATTCTATCTCCCTTGTTCTCTGCCCCTCCCCCACTTGCTCTCTCTCTCTCTCTCTCAAAAATAAAAAATAAACTTAAAAATTAATGAGACATGCTGAAAGACACAAATTTCCAAACCTTTTTTATTTTTTCATTTTTTTTTCATAGCATTTGGTGCTGACTTTATGAACTTTGTTACATCTCTTGAGGATACAAATTTGCACGTTTACATTTTTTTATTTTGAAATGATAAGTTGTAGAAATAAGTACAGTACAAAAAATTTCTCCCTGACTGATGCCTTTATCCTGAATATTTTAGTGTGTATTTTCTACAAACCAGGATCTACTTAATCACAATCCAACCATAGACTTAAATAATTAACATTTATTTATATATGTATGGACTCTGGTTTCTTTATTCAACTGAATATGTTCTGTTACTGTCATTGTTTATTCTGGTGCTCAGATTGTCCTGGTTTGGCCAATAAGAGCCTTTTTGATATTACTTCTTTCTGTCCTTTGGCATCACCTTATCTTTCTTTAACTTCCTTGCTTTGTGGCACAGTACTGTACTTCTGGCTTATCTTGTACTTTTCCTGCTTCAGAGGCGGAATTGCCTGTCTTCCCAAGGATTCCTAGTTCTTTTTAAGAGAAAGTGGTGTTTACAGGATCTGTGCATTAGGTTGCGCATTGCTATTGGACTTTGCTGGTTTTTTAAGAGGACAGCTGGTGTGTTTATGTGTATGTGTTTCATGTGTGTGTTTGTGTATTGAAAACCATAAGTACATGGTGGTACTTCTCATTTAGCATTACAGGATTGAACCTAGCCTTTTCTCCCTTATGTTTGCAATTCCCTTCTCTGACATAGAGAAACTTGACTTCCATTATCCTTAATATATTTACTTATTTAATCAGTCCCCTGGATTTAGCCAGTCTTCGTCCCTGCTGTCACTCTTGACCCTCACCCTTGCATGGACACCCTCTTCTGCTTGGGCTATTAGTCTTCATTCTAGGTTGCTTTACCCTTCTATACCTCTGCATGGAAATCTGCCCTCCCACCCCCCATCTCCAATACCATTTGGCCTTTGATATCCCTCACCAAACTACTCCTCAGCTTGGATGCCCTCTCCACTGTGCTTGGGCTCTGATACACCTTGTCAAGTTGCCTTTGTATGGATGCCCTCCTCATCTTGCTTTAGAGTGCTGATATGCTATACTAGGAAAATCCCCTTATGTGGATGCTCTCCTTACCATATTCTGGCCCTGCCTCTACCCCTACCCCAGTTTTGGATACCTTTTACTTTTTTACATTTTTTGGTCTTTGATTCTCATACCAGACACCCCCCACCTGGGCTTTTCCCCCTTTCTCCCACTGTACTCTTCTATACCTAATGACTTAAGGACTAAATTGTTTTGGAGAGTTGAAAGGGGGGAGGTGGGTATATGTTTCATCCAGGAGTAATTTTTCATTTTATTATGGTTTTTCACAATTAACTATTATTTGTTCATATTTATGAATAAATAATAAATAACAAGCTGGGGGGACTATTTATGTAGGTAGGACTTACAACTTTAGAATTATCAGGCAGGGAGCTGAGCTTTGCTGTAGAGACCTAAATTCTGGGAATCAGTAGTCCTTTCTCTAAGAATGAGCACTCATCTATAGGAGCTTTACTAGTTTCCCCAAACTGTATGTGTGTGTGTGGGGGTGGGGGGTGGGGGAGCAGCCGGGGAGTTGGAGGATGGAGATTAATCCTTTAGTTTTCGGCCTTCAGAGAAAAATGGATGCCTACTTAGCATTATTGTCTTAGAGCTTTTGTTGTTGACAGTGGGTGTTAGCTCTTCCGTGTAAAGATAATTCCCTATTTTCATTTCTGTGTTTCTCATGAGCTTTCCTTTTCTGAATTTTTAGCCTTTATGGGATTCTGCAGGGCAGTGTGGTATCTCAGTTATAGTTTCCTGAAGTTCTCTGGACTTTCTGTTCGTGGCTTTGTTAGTTACGGATCCATTTTCATAAGTTTGAAAAATTTCTTTCTGGCTTTCTTCTCAGGTTGGGATGTTTTCAGCTGTAAATAGAAATCCCATCTGAAATTTACTTAACAGTTGGGGCACTTGGGTGGTTCAGTCAGTTGAGCATCCCACTTGGGCTCAGGTCATGATCTCATGGTTCGTGGGTTCGAGCCCCTCGTCAGGCTCTGTGCTGACAGTTCTTAGGGAGCCTGCTTTGGATTCTGTAACTCCCACTCTCCCTGCCCCTCCCCTTCTCGTGCTCTGTCTCTGTCAAAAAAAAAAAAAAATTAAATTAAAAAAAATTTTCTTAACAGTTAAAAAAACTCTGCTATAACAAGAAAACTAAAGGTATTGTAGCATAGGGGTTGGTTAATTTGGCAGTTTGATCGTTCTAGCAAAGATCCAGGTCATTTTCTTTTTTTTTTTTTTCTCTTTCATCCTAAACTTTTTCTTAAAGGATTGAGACAATCTCTTGGTCTTTTTCTTGTCTTAAATAGTTATGGCAGTTTTGGGCATTACATTCTCATTGACGAACATCCAAAGTCTTCAGAAGGACTTATTTTTCCTTGTGTTTTGTTTTTAAGGTTGGATAAAACTTTCCCAGAACCCCTGCTCATATCTTACTGGTTAGAGTCCATCCGTCACATGTGTATTTGAAAAACAGTCTGTGTGTGTGTGTGTGTGTGTGTGTGTGTGTGTGTGTGAGAGAGAGAGAGAGAGAGAGAGAGAGAGAAAGAGAGAAAGAGAGAGAAAGAAATTACTCTAAATAAACTTATCTTTAGACCTTTGCCTCTTTGACCAGCAGCATTTGATATCTGGGGCCTTTTCAGAATCTGCATTTAAGTAGGAGTCAACCAGATAATCTCTGCAAGTCAACAAGATGACTTGATTGTACATTCGTATTTGAAAAGTACTAGTCTAAACTAGTAAAGACTTAACCTCTGGGACTGAGAGAAACCTCATTTGTGAAAGTGTACAGGGTCTCAAAATACCTGATCAAAATCAGGGTTCAATAAGAAGGGAAAAAGGAGGAGGGAATCAGTGTCTGCCCATAATCCTTCCCCCCCCCTTTTTTTTGGTTGTAGCTCTGTGTGTGTGTGTGTGTGTGTGTGTGTGTGTGTGTGTGTGCTTTTAAAAAATCATACTCATAGTAGGAGAAAAAGATGAATGGAGGTATAGCTAGTCTATCATCTTGAATATGAAATCTGTTATAGCTTTTCTTGTATTGAACCCTGTAAAATATTAATAGTATGCATATATGATGTCCTGTAATCTAAAATTCTATACTTAAAGGTGGTAAAATAGATCCTTATTAATCTTTACTTAAGGGTGTATTCATTTTCTATTGTTTAGTAACAATATTGCCATAAACTTAGCAGCTTAAAACAATACACATATATGATCTCACAATTTTTGTGTTTCAGTAAGTCTGGGAGTGACTAATTAGGTACTCTGCAAGGCTGCCATCAAGGTGTTGGCCAGGTCTGGGTTCTCTACTGGGGGAGGATCTGCTTCCAAGCTCACCTGGTTGTTGGCATCATTTAGTTCTCTCTAGACTCTGGGACTGATAGCCTCAGTTTTTTGCTGGTGGTTAGCCAGAGACCTTCATCAGTTTCTCCATAGGTCAGCTCATAGCAAAACAGCTTGCATCTTCAAAGCCAGCAAGGGTGAGAGATTCCTAGCAAGATAGACATTGTAATCTTACATCATTATATACAATCCATCATCTTTGTCATATTCTGTTGGTTAGAAGTCAGTCATAAGTCATGTCCACAGTCAAGGAGAGGGAATTGCACAAGGACACGAATATCAAGAGATTGGGCAGGTGTCATAGGGACCACTCTAGAGATTGTCTCTTGCAAACAATGTATACATCTGACCATAAGAACACCTGATGATATGAATTATACATTGTATTCAGGCTTCTACTTATAATTTGTACTGTACTTTATACTAAGGCATTTGAGAAATTTGCAGATGTAGCCAAATATTTAAAATCATTGAAGGAAGCCTTGATGCTATCTTTGTAATGTTGTCGTTAAACAGGTTCCTTAATTTTAAGTTTATTAATATGGTTAATTATATTTCATGAATTAAATTTTAGACGTTCATTTTTCTTTTTTTAGTTGACTATATCGTGGAGTATGACTATGATGCTGTACATGATGATGAATTAACTATTCGAGTTGGTGAAATCATCAGGAATGTGAAAAAACTGCAGGAGGAAGGATGGCTAGAAGGAGAATTAAATGGAAGAAGAGGAATGTTTCCTGATAATTTTGTTAAGGTAAGTACTCTCACCTAAATTTTTAGCTGTTGCCTCATAGGATTTGATCTTTAAGAAATACATGTATTTTAGGGGCGCCTGGGTGGCGCAGTCGGTTAAGCGTCCAACTTCAGCCAGGTCACGATCTCGCGGTCTGTGGGTTCGAGCCCCGTGTCAGGCTCTGGGCTGATGGCTCAGAGCCTGGAGCCTGCTTCCCATTCTGTGTCTCCCTCTCTCTCTGCCCTTCCCCCGTTCATGCTCTGTCTCTCTCTGTCCCCCCCCCCCCCAAAAAAAAAATAAATAAAAAACGTTGAAAAAAAAATTAAAAAAAAAAGAAATACATGTATTTTAAAAACTAAAATGTTGAAAGTGAATTTTTACTCTACAGTTGTTTGGTGCCTTGGTGGATAATAACACTATGTGTATGTATGTGCACATATGTTTATGTATGTATATATGTATCTATTTACCTGTCTTTTTATAAAAATAAATAGTACTTTGTGTTAGGGTAGCACTTTGTAATTTACAAGGTAGTTTTGCTGTGTACATTCTCATTTGAGCCTTCAAGCCTTATAAAGTAAGTAGGGTGGGTGATGACCCCATTTTTAAATATGGTGACATTACAGATGAGAGGTTAAATGGCTTACCCAATGTTGGCTAGCTAAGATCGAGAATCTGAACTGAAATCCAGGATCATTTACTTAAGTCTAATTGTATCTTGTTGCTTTTGCAGCCCCTTTGCAAATATCTTAGGTTCCTATTTTAAGTGTCAGCCCTGTAGCAGTTATTGATCAAAGTAGGAGTGTGTTTCCAACTAACTACCAAACATTCCTTTGTTAGTGAATATTTAGTCACTTCCCCCCGGAAACAATCAAGATTCTTAAGTCTTTCGCAGACAGAGTTCTCACTAGTTTAGGGAAGGAAAAAAAAAAGTAAAGAATATCTGTATATTTATGCTTCACTTATAATTGCCTTGGTACCTCTATTAGTTTTCTTATGCTTACTTACTACTGGCCTCTTTAGATTGATTCTGAGTTCTTCTGGGAAGGCTAGAATGTGTCTCATTTTTTTGTCCACCTTATATAGTAATTGTTACGAATACCTGCACACTGTGGATATTTAGATAATATTTGTTCCCTGAATAGATTTGTATTCAGTTGTGGTTTTACGTCTAAATATGAACTCATACTGTAATGCTAATTGATTTCAGAGAAGGTGAAGTAACTATATGCTACCTAAATACATTTTATCTCTTGAAACAACTGAGAAAGGCTATAGTAGGGGTTTGAACTTGTAATAGGGGAAGATTGCTTTTGTTTTTGTTTTTTTGTTTAATAAATTGACTTATTTCTTATAACCTAAAATGGAGTGTAATGCAGATACCTTGGTAATTGAATAGAATAAATGGATTTAAATATGGTCAAGTTCTAGATTTGTCCCTTGCTGGTCATTTGATGTAGTTCAAACCACATAATTTATCTGTTTTCTTATCCTTAAAATGGCATATTTATAGTCAGTATATGGTAAGCCATGACATTGCTCTCTCACCTCTCTCTCTTTCTCTGTGTCTCTTTAAAAAAAGGAAAGTGGCTTTTTTTTTTAATTAAAAAATTTTTTTTTAATTTACATCAAAGTTAGCATATAGTGTAACAATGATTTCAGGAGTAGATTCCTTAGTGCCCCTTACCCATTTAGCCCATCCCCCCTCCCACAACCCCTCTTCCCTCAACAGAATAACCCTCTGTTTGTTCTCCATATTCAAGAGTCTGTTATGTTTTGTCCCGCTCCCTGTTTTTATATTATTTTTGCTTCCCTTCCTTTGTGTTCATCTGTTCTGTGTCTTAAAGTCCTCACATGAGTGAAGTCATATGATATTTGTCTTTCTCCAACTGATTAATGTTGCTTAGCATAATACCCTCTAGTTCCATCCACGTAGTTGCAAATGGCAAGATTTCATTCTTTTTGGTTGCTGAGTAATACTCCAGTGTGTGTGTGTGTGTGTGTGTGTGTGTGTGTACACATATCTTCTTTATCCATTCATCC
The DNA here is from genome assembly GCF_022837055.1 of Prionailurus viverrinus. Taxonomy (NCBI): domain Eukaryota; kingdom Metazoa; phylum Chordata; class Mammalia; order Carnivora; family Felidae; genus Prionailurus; species Prionailurus viverrinus. The sequence continues at coordinate 45,276,762 of NC_062565.1, forward strand.
ATTGATGGACATTTGGGCTCTTTCCATACTTTGGCTATTGTTGATAGTGCTGCTATAAACATTGGGGTGAATGTGCCCCTTCGAAACAGCACACCTGTATCCCGTGGTTAAATGCCTAGTAGTGCAGTTGCTGGGTCATAGGGTAGTTCTATTTTTAGTTTTTTGAGGAACCTCCATACTGTTTTCCAGAGTGGCTGCACCAGGAAAGTGGCTTTTTAGAGAAAGTATGTTGAAGTAATAGAACACTAAAGAAAAATACATGAAATGTTAAGTACTAATATAGCTTTAAAAAATTTTTTTTCATTTTATTTATTTTAGAGAGCATGATCTGGAGAGAGGGGCAGAGGGAGGGAAGGAGGGAGGGGGGCAGAGAGAGAGAGAGGGAGAGAAAGAATCCCAAGCAGGTTCCACGCTTAGCATGGATTAATCCCATGACCCTGGGATCATGACCTGAGCCAAAATCGAGACTTGGATGCTCAACCGACTGAGCCACCCAGGCGCCCCTGTATAGTTCTGTTAATTGTGTGCTGATATATTGTCCCGGTAGTGGAGATGACTATCATAGGACTCCATTTTGAAATATATTTTACTTTCTTGTTTCATGACAACACTAGAACTTGAGTTTAATGCACTGCCTGAGAATGGAGGATGCAGTTTGAGTATGCTAAATAATGGAGGGAAGCATAATCTGGGATTAAAAAGTAACCACAGGATACCAAATTAGAATGGGAGACATAAGTATGAACTCATGTTCAGTTTAAAGTATGTATCAACACATACAGAAACTATGTGTGTGTTAACACTTGGGTTAATGCACGTCCATATATTTCTCAGCTGTTTCCACTGAGAGGGCCTAGAAACAGTGACATACAGTAGCAGCAACTATCCCCAGTTACCAGATTTCGCTTTCTAAATCTTATTCTCCAATAAAAGAAGCAGGGCTCCTTAGACAAATAGCTGATTCTAGGGCTGGAGCAAGGAAAATACATGATGACCCCAGACCATCTTGTATGTAGTGCCAGAAGGTAGAGAAGTGCTCAAAAAAACCCCCACAAAATGATGGCCCATGTGAAAGCAGCATTAGAGCCAATCTAAAGACTTTCCAGGCTCAGCTTCCAGTGTCCAGAGCTGGACTAATTTAAGCAACAGAATAACCTAATACTTGATAATTACCCAAAGAGGAGCATAAATATATGTAAGCCCGTGCTGATATAGATAAGTGGTTGAGTAAATAAGTGAATGGAAAAGAAGGAATAAATCTCAGAGAATTATTTCAAATATTTGTAGATACTTCCTTTCCCTCCATCCCCTCCCCTCAAAAACATCCTGTAGGATGGGCCGGAGTGAAAAATAGGTGGAAAAGAAAAATAGTAACTTTACAGTGGAGAAAACTGGCAAATACTACCATAACCAACTGTTAAAAGCTAATATCATCAGTGATATGTTGATATCATTTATCCTCTTTACCTCTGTGATACTTATTCTTCCCCCAAACCCATAATCCCAGTCTAAGCATGAGGAAAAGCATCAAACCCAAATTGAAGACAAACTACAAAATATGTGACCAGCGCTTAAAGAAAATTTCAAGGTCATGAAAACCAAGTAAAGGCTGAGAAACTGATGTTGACTAGATGAGCCTAACACGACATGTGATCAAATATATCGTGGTATCTTGGGTTGGAATCTGGAACAAAAAATGGGTATTAGTGAAAAAGCTGATGAAATCTTCATAAAGTCATTGGTTTAGTTTTGACAAGTGTAATATGGTTATGCAAGATGCAACATTAGGAGAAACAATGAAGGGGATATGGGAGCTCTGTGTACTACCTTTGTAATTCTTTCAGGTTTATTTTTGAGAGAGCGCATGAGTGAGTGTGGGGCAGAGAGAGAGGTTGAGAGAGAGAATCTCATGCAGGCTCCACACTGTCAGCACAGAGCCCAAAGTGGGGCTCAAGTTGACCTGAAGTGGAGCTTGGGCTTACCCAAAGTGGGGCTGGAACCATGAGATCTTGAGCCGAAGTCGGATGCTTAACTAACTGAGCCACCCAGGCACCCCGAAAGTTAAATTTTTATTGAAAAATTAACCAGAGACAGTCAATAGCAGTAGATAATAAGATAGTTGACTTCAGATGTGAAGATTCAAGGGAAAGTTGTAATTTATAATTCACTGTCCACCTGTAAATAAGCCTTTTATGCCTAATGTACTGTTACTTTAAGATATGTATGTTATTTGTAAATCTGAGACTATGAAGTGGATGGTAGAACTACTGAGGCTTCAAAATTCACATCCCTGTTATAGTTTCAGATAGCTATATTGAAGGGCATTGATATTCCAGTTGGGCTGGAAGGTTAAATCATTTTTGCAGACTATTGAAAACAGACTTTATAGACACTAAATTTGTTTTGTGACAAACTGTTCATTTCTCTTTGCAGTTATTTCATCTTTACTTGATTTAAAAAATATTTTACAAAGAATGTAGAACAAGGATCCATGAACTTAGGTATAGAATGTTATCATTTTGTCATTGTTGCTTTAGAGTGTTAATTTTATAATAGAACATTACAGATAAAATTGAGTTCTTTGTTACCTCCTCTTATCATTTCCCTCTCCTCCCAACCTCCATATTCTGAAATTAAATGTATCCTTCTAATATATATTTATCTGTGCATAAACAAATAGTATTTTGTGTGATTTAGACATTGACATAATTATTGTGTCATATTGTGACTTTTTAAAATTTAATATGCCTTTCAATGTGATACATAACATTGTGTTTTTATGACACTGTGCAGTTAGCTCAAAACTCTTTGGTAAATAGAGGAATGATGTCGGGACGATGAGAAAGCCGTGTTGGTTTATTTTCTAGGTAAAGGGAGCTGTGATAAAGAATGTAAAAGTATCATTTAGTGAGAAAGGGATAGGCTCTTAGCTTGGCTGCTTGCATAAACAGGAGTGCTTTTAGCTTTTAAATGAAACCTTTTCTTTCTTTCTTTCTTTCTTTCTTTCTTTCTTATTTATTTGTTAATGTGATCATCTCTACCTAGGTATTTTTCTCAAAGTTGAACAGTCCTAGCATAAAATGTTACAGCTTTTAACTCCTGGTGCTTACCTCCTCTTGTCTCTGCATCATCTTAGTACCCATAAACCAACCTATCTACTCTATTGTTTTTATGCATTAATTTTTTTTAAGTTTATTTACTTATTTTGAGAGAAAGAGACAGCTATTGGGCAGAGGCAGAGAGAGAGGAGAGAATCTCAAGTGGGTTCCATACTGTCAGCACAAAGCCCAGCGTGGGGCTTGAACTCATGAACATGAGATATTGTGACCTGAGCCGAAACCAAGAGTCAGACTTAAGTGACTAAGCTACCCATAGGCGCCCGATGCATTTTTTTTTTTTTAACGTTTTATTTATTTTTGAGACAGAGAGAGACAGAGCATGAACGGGAGAGGGGCAGAGAGAGAGGGAGACACAGAATTGGAAGCAGGCTCCAGGCTCTGAGCCATCAGCCCAGAGCCCGACGTGGGGCTCGAACTCACGGACCGCAAGATCGTGACCTGAGCTGAAGTCGGACACTTAACCGACTGAGCCACCCAGGCGCCCCCCAATGCATTTTTAATAGCTATAGAGGAATCCATTTGTCACGACTGTTTGGGCAGTCTTAAGTTATTACCCATTTTCCAAGGTTTCAGTTATTGTTATTTATTTTTACTTTCATTTTTAGTGCTCAGGTTCCAAACTTGTATAGGTTTAAAGTGGTATGCCCCAAACCCTACTTTCTTTTTCTTTTTCTTTTTCTTTTTCTTTTTCTTTTTCTTTTTCTCTTTCTCTTTCTCTTTCTCTTTCTCTTTCTCTTTCTCTTTCTTCTTTTCCTTTTTCTTTTCCTTTTGCTTTTCCTTTCCTTTAACTTTTTCTTTTTCTCTTTCTCTTTTTCTCCTTCTTCTTCTTCTTCTTCTTCTTCTTCTTTACATTTTCTTTTCTCTTTTCCTTTCTTTTCTTTTCTTTCCTTCCTTCCTTCCTTCCTTCATAATCACTGGTATTTTTCGTGTGTTTGATTTCACAGAATCAGTAGTATTTTAGTGTGTGATTCCCCCCACCCCCTGGAGGTTAGATGTTTAGGAATACATGTGTAGTTTTATAGTAGAGATTCCTTTTTAACAGTCACATAGTATTCCATTCTAGGTCTTTACCACATTTTATAAATATTTAGAGCTATTTTCTTTTTCTTTCTTTTTTTTTTTTCTTAGCTATTGAAAACAGTGCTGTGGTGAATATCCTTTTGTAGGTTATATACATTGCTGAGAATTTGCTGCATCGTAGGGTATGCCCATATTCCACTGTTTTAGACATTGTACAGTTTCTCACTAAATAATTATACCATTATATTTAAATTCCTACCAGTAGTATGAGTACCTTTCTTCCATGTTCTTATAAACATTTGATACCATCAGATCTTTTATTTTCTTTTTAATCTTATAGATCTATAGTAGTATCCACATGTTACAGTGTTTCATATTTGTGATTACAAGGGAAGTTAGATATCTTTTCACATTTACTGGCCACTTAAATTTCTTTTCCTGTGTCTAGCTTGTTCAGATATTTCTCTCCAGTTTTCCATTGAGTTCTTGCTCATTCTCATTGATTTGTAGTACTTCTTACTGTGAATACTGTGAATTCTTACTGTGAATTCCGTATTGTGAATACTAGGCCTTTGTCTTCCTTCTGCTTATGTGTCTTTTTCTCTTTCATAAGTGCTTTTATTTTCTTTATCTTTTTGTTATTTAATTTTTAAAAAATTTACATCCAAATTAGCATATAGTGCAACAATGATTTCAGGAGTAGATTCTTTTGTTTTTAATGAGAATTTAATTTTAATTTTTTTTAAATTTACATCCAAATTAGTATATAGTGCAACAGTGATTTCAGGAGTAGTTTCCTTAGTGCCCTTTACCCCCTTAGCCCATCCCCCCTCCTACAACCCCTCCAGTACCCCTCAGTTTGTTCTCCATATTTATGAGTCTCTTCTGTTTTGTCCCCCTCCCTGTTTTTATATTATTTTTATTTCCCTTCCCTTATGTTCATCTGTTTTGTCTCTTAAAGTCCTCATATGAGTGAAGTCATATGATATTTGTCTTTCTCTGACTAATTTCCCTTAGCATAATACCCTCCAGTTCCATCCACGTAGTTGCAAATGGCAAAATTTTATTCTTTTTGATTGCTAAGTAATGCTCCATTGTATGTATATGTGTGTGTGTGTGTGTGTGTGTGTGTGTGTGTGTGTGTGTGTACACATACATACACCACGTCTTCTTTATCCATTCATCCATCAATGGACATTTGGGCTCTTTCCATACTTTGGCTATTGTTGATAGTGCTGCTATAAACATGGGGTGCATGTGTCCCTTCGAAACAGCATACCTGTATCCTGTGGATAAATATCTAGTAGTGCATTTGCTGGGTCGTAGGGTAGTTATATTTTTAGTTTTTTTGAGGAACCTCCATACTGGTTTACAGAGTGGCTGCACCAGCTTGCATTCACATCATAAGTGCTTTTTGTGACTTGTCTTAGTATAACTTGGGAGCAGGGAAGGTTTAAAGACATTAATCTTCTAAGTTTTCTTTAAAGTTTTGATTTTCAGCATAAATCATTAATCAGTCTTGCTTTATTTTTTGTACAGCTGTGATTTAGGCACTAATTAAATTTTTTTCCACATTAAAAAATATTGAATAGTCTACTCTTTCCTTATGGATTTGTAGTGTTTAAGAATTGAGCCAAAATTGGGAAGAAACTTGCTAGTTTATCAGATCTTTCCACATTCTCAACTTCAGTGTTTTAGACTAAAGCTTAGACTCAAGTGTCTGATTTGTTTGTTCATGTAAACTTTGAGATTCAGTGTTGTTATTTGTGATATTTGGCACTCTGCTGTAACTGAGATGAAACAAAGTAAATACTCCATTAAATAAATGCTTAGTGATTGACTATGAAGTATTTTGGGGTGTGGTGAGAGGAGTTCCCACAACTTACTTTATTGGGGGAGGTAACAGCATGAAAATAGGTGGAAAAATTGCTGTGCCTTTTTGGCTGAGTGTCAGATATGTCGTAAAGATAATAGGTGCTAAAGGATCTTGGAGAAAATATTTTTCAGAGATTTTGGAAGTAACACTTGAGTTAGTCTTTATTTATTTATTTATTTTTTTTTTTAATTTTTTTTTCAACGTTTATTTATTTTTGGGACAGAGAGAGACAGAGCATGAACGGGGGAGGGGCAGAGAGAGAGGGAGACACAGCATCGGAAACAGGCTCCAGGCTCTGAGCCATCAGCCCAGAGCCTGACGCGGGGCTCGAACTCACTGACCATGAGATCGTGACCTGGCTGAAGTCGGACGCTTAACCGACTCCGCCACCCAGGCGCCCCATGAGTTGGTCTTTAAAGATAGGAAGTTAGATGAATAATTAGTGTGCTCTATGTCTGTCAAAGGCGCAAAATGTTTTGCGGTAAAAATAATGGATTATTTTGGCTGAATGCAAGTTTTTCTATGGGAGTGTGTATAATGGGATTTAAGGCCAAAAGTATGGATTGAAGTCAGTGGTACGGTGCATTTTGAGTGTCATTTAAAGGTATTAAGACTCACTGAGGTGCTTGGGTGGCTCAGTCAGTTAAGTGTTTGACTTTAGCTCAGGTCACGATCTCATGGTTTTTGAGTTTGAGCCCCAGGTTGGGCTCTGTGCTGACAGCTCAGAGCTTGGAGCCTGCTTGGGATTCTGTGTCGCCCTCTCTCTCTGCCCCATCCCAATCCTGTTCTGTCTCTCTCTCACTCTCTCAAAAATAAATAAACATTAAAAAAAAATTTTTTTTAAAGGTATTAAGACTATTTGAAAGATACTAGGGAAATCACAGGTTTTGGAGACAGGAGAAGGAAGATAGAATGCTTTAATGGATTAATCTTAGTGAGAAGGAAAGATTTTATTAAAGAGGAAAGAGTTGAAGTTATAAAGTGTAGTGAGAGTGGAAGCAAATGGATAGCTAATAGACATAATACCTTTTATTCATGTTAAGACTTTGCATGTTCCCATCCATTTTCTCAGTTTATTCTGACATCTTTGAAAATTAGGGAATATGTTATTCATGCCCAAAATCATACCGGTGATAGTCGGTAGGCCACGGGCTTGGTAGTAGGTAGCTCTGTGACAGGCAAATACCAGCCTGTTTTTAGATGAGAAATGTATTTTATGTAGTAGGTGCTGGTTATTACATTTTGTAACATTCCCTGCTTTTAAGAATCTAAGGACAAAGTGATATGAATCTTAGCCGTTGAAATTCTCCAGTAGCATCAGCATAGTTGAAAGAGGTTAGAATGACAAAATTAAGTGCTTTTGATAACCTTTAGAATTGACTCTTGAAAAGAAAAATCAAACTGCTTCCTCAAAATGCAATTTTGTGGAAATAAACTTTTTCCCCCCAAAACTAAACTTGAGCTTTGATGTGAGGGCATTTCAAAGACTAAAGATGGAATGAAAATATGCAAAAAATGTAAAAATAATAAGATATTTAGAAAATGAAGCCAACTCTCAATGCTCATGTACAGTTTTCTGTAGGTAACTTTATAAAATGAAATCAGAGTTTCATTCTTGTTCTCCTACTGCCTCCATTCCTGGAAATTGTGCTGAAAAACAAGGTTTAATTATACAAGTTAAGAAAGTAGAAGGCCCAGTGTATCAGTAAGAATGGGATAGCTTACATTGTAGTAACAGCATTACAATCTCCGTGGTGGCATAACACAAGGAATACATGCTTTCATACAGGTCGTAGTCCAGCTAGTGAGTTATGTTTAATTAAGTAAAATAAGAGCTTTCTTTCTCTGTTGCAAGTAAGATCAGCAGCAACTTTAGCACCAAGTAGGGGATACTTCTCAGCTGTATTTGAAGCCTGTAGTTTTCATCAACCACATGTCTCTTTCTGCAGCACTTGTGTAGCAGGGTTTTCAATTCCTTTTAGATCACGAGCCTCTTCAGTATCTCTGTTAAGAAACCCAATTTCCCAGGTACTCTCTTTTGAGGTATGTTTTAGTAAGATCAGTGGCAGTACTGCAGTATAGCCTCCGCGTACCCTGCCTCTCCATCGTATTCTTTTCTGTTTGTGATCTGTTCATTTGTCCAAATTCTTACTGAGGCTCTTTCTGTGTGTTAGGACTTTGTATAGATGCTAGGGACATGGTAGTGGATAAAACAGGTAAGTTCCCTTCTCTTTGTGAATTTATTTTTAATGGTGGGAGGAAAACAGACAAATGTAAAAAAAAAAATAAATGAATAAGATGATAATTTTCGATAGTCATTAGTGCTTTGAAAGAGAAAAAGTGAGTGATGGGAGGTGGAAAATGGCATTTGATACTTTAATTTGGATGTTGTAGGATAGCCTCTCTGAGGTTATTTGGTCAGAAAAACCCAGAAAGGTGTAGAGAAGATAAGGAATGAATTCCTTTTGAGGAGGATCTTGATATTAGAAGAAGGTAGACTTACTGTGATAGATGTGGTTGCCAACTCCTCTACGAGAGCTATGTCAAGAAGATAGTGTGGCATTAGGAAAGGAACGTGGCCTTTGGAGTCAGGATGTATAGACCTCTGTTTGACTTCCCACCCCCACCTCCCCCATACCCATACATATGCCTCCTGCATGTTCTTCCTTAAAGATGTTTCACTCTAGAGCATGAATTTCTTACTGTGTAAAGGTGGGGAATCCCACCTGTTTGAGTTGTTGGTAGGAATTAGATTTTGAGTGTCTGTACTTTGCATGTAGATATGAAATGGATTTATTATTTCATCTTGTTATATTTTGCTCAGGAACTTCCTTTTCATAAAGGGAAAATCAGAGAAGAAAATCACCTATGTTGTTAATTTAGTCAATAAATAGGTCCCCCCCCCCCGTGCCTGTACTATACCAGCTACTGTTAAATCAAATGTTAAAATAGGTAAATAAGAACTTTTCTAATTTCTCTTTAAGAAAAGCCAGTGGTTTTTAAGGAAGGACAAAAATAAAGAAGAAAGTAATTGGGAAAATATGAGATAAGAAGTTAGCCTGATTAGCCTGTTTCCCTAAACCAAATCTGTAGCCTTGGTGTTGGTTGTGGTGGAACAGATCAAGTCTGTTTAAAAGTGGGCCAGCTGTGTGAGAAGCTAGACAGTAAAAAAGCTTTTAGTGTGTTAGGATTTGTGTAAGCTCTAGCTTCTTAGGGTAAAACTAATTTTGATAGGTCTTGTCTGGGGAACTAAAGTCTTATATTTAGAAGAGCGATCTGGAGGAAATTATTATTATTATTATTATTTTATTTATTTTTTAAGTCCTTTGGAATGGAAAAGGTAGTTCTTTTTTTTTTTTTTTTTAAATTTTTTTTTTTTTTTTTTTTCAACGTTTATTTATTTTTGGGACAGAGAGAGACAGAGCATGAACGGGGGAGGGGCAGAGAGAGAGGGAGACACAGAATCGGAAACAGGCTCCAGGCTCTGAGCCATCAGCCCAGAGCCTGACGCGGGGCTCGAACTCCCGGACTGCGAGATCGTGACCTGGCTGAAGTCGGACGCTTAACCGACTGCGCCACCCAGGCGCCCCTGGAAAAGGTAGTTCTAAGAAGATGAGGGGGCTCAAATGAAATGCCTTTGGAAAGTTGTTTCAGATACTGAGAAAGGAGAGAAAGCAGACATTTGTCAGGACTTGTTATTAAAAGTTGAGGATTTGTGTTCAAGTCTTGGTAGAAGTATTGGCAGTATAAATACAGAAAAAAATAATAATGTTGGTTGAGGACCTTGGATCTATATTGAAACTTTATTTTTCTTAGAGAACCTGTGCTGGGGGAAAAAAAAAAAGAGGTACCTCCAGTCCAGTTTCCCACTCTGTCTCCATTGACACTTGGAGAGATAGGAGCTCCTGGTTACTACTGGGTCGGGTAGGAGTTCAGGCTCCATTTGGCCTCCATTGAATCCTTGACTGAAGGGCAGGTGTGCCTCATTAGTACTGCCTTGTGGCCTCCACTGGCAGTGGGAGGAGAGGAGACTCATTCCCCGCCCTCTTCAGTGGGGAAGGGAGTCTTGGCTCTCCACTTGGCCTTCTCTGATACCACCCTGGCTGGGTGAGTGGGGTAGCGGTTGTGATTGGGGTGTCTGGTTATAGCCTGGTGAGGGTGGAAGAAAGTCTAGGTTCCCTACTTAGCTTTGGCTGGCATAGGTGGGGAGGGGGCTACAGTTTTGTTTTTTGGGTTTTTTTTCCCCCTGTGTTATTTGACTGTAGTAGAGTGATTTTATCGGCTAGGAGTTTTCTGTCTTGCTAGGCTACCCTTTTCTTGGTCCTCTGGTTGGAGAGACCCCAGCTTTTCTTGGAGCACCCCACCCCCCGCCCCCACCCCTCCCACACCCCGCCTCATTGGCATTAACAGGTTGTCAGCTTCTCCAGTATTTAGTCTAGAATATATGAGGCAAAAAGAAACCTCGTGAACTCACTAACCAGGTTCTAAGGAACCTGGGCTCTCTTGGCTGACCTGTCTTCTTTTCTCCACTTTTCAGAATATTTTTTATCTGTATTTTTAAGTTATTTATTGCTTTAGAGAGAGAGCGTGGGAGGAGAGAGAGAGAACCCCAAGCAGGCTCCTGCACTGTCAGCACAAAGCCCTGTGCGGGACTTGAACTCACTAACTGTGAGATCTTACCTGAGCTGAAATCAAGAGTCTGATGCTTAATCTAGTGAGCCACCCAGGCGCCTCCAGATTATTTTTATCTATTTATTTTTAATATGTAATGTCTAGAGTTTTTAACATTTTATCTAGTGGGAAGAAGAAGGAAAAGTACATCTGTCCTATCTTTACGTAAGGGAAATCTAGTTGGTGATGCAGTTTTTAAAAGTACTTATTTTAATTCCAGTTAGTTAACATACAGTGTTATATTAGTTTCAGATGTACAATATAGTAATTCAACTCTTCCATATATCACCCTGTGCTCATCACGCCAAGTGCACTCCTTAATCCCCATCACCTATTTCACCCATCTCCCCACTTCCTTCCCCTCTGGTAAGCATCAGATAGATGGTTATGCACTTAATAGATTGTAATGCATATCCTTAAAGTCTAAAAACTCACTACATAGAGTTTCTTTTAGAAATGGTTTAATAATAGCTAGTTTTTCTTGGGGCGGCTGGGTGGTTCAGTCAGTTAAGCATCCGACTTTTCGGCTCAGGTCATGATCTCACAGTTTGTGGGTTCGAGCCCCACGTCGGGCTCGGAGCTTGGAGCTTGCTTCGGATTCTGTGTCTCCTTCTCTCTCTGCCCCTCCCCCACTGGTGCTTGCGCGCGCGCGCGCGCGCGCGCGCGCGCTCTCTCTCTCTCTCTCTCTGTCAAAAATAAATAAATGTAAAAAAAAATTTCAATAATATCTAGTTTTTCTTAAAAGTAGAGAAATATCAATGAAATAAGGTATTAAAAGAAGTTAACAGAAATACTTTTATTAGTTGTACAGTGTTTGGTGTATAAGGGATGTTAATTTGTGAGCTTTGATAGAGCTTTCTTGTGAGCTTTATACTGATGGTATTATAGTTTATTACATGATATTGTTACATATTTTTACTTTAGAAAATAAATATATATATTCACAGAAGAGGTCTCAGGTGCTGGTAAAGGAATTGCTGTTCCTTGCCTTTTTAAATGTAAAACGAAATTTTGATCCCTTTTGAAGAGTTCTCAGAGCTTGGTAAAGTGTTTCAGACTTTTTATATAATAAAGAACAAGGAAGCAAGTTATTAACACTTAAATATTTTCAGGAAGCTGACAAGTTACTAAAAATCTTTTGGATATTTTTTCTTTATTTTGACTTAAATTTCTAGCCTTTTTTTTTCCATCATTTACAAAAAGGTTAAAATCATTGAATCCTTTTTTTTAAAAAACTTAGGCAGTTTGACAACTTACCTCTCATTAAAAATGTTTATTTCTTTTTTTTTTAACGTTTATTCATTTTTGAGAGAGAGCAGACAGAGTGTGAGTGGGGGAGGGGCAGAGAGAGAGGGAGACAGAATCTGAAGCAGGCTCCAGGCCCCTAGCTGTCAGCACAGAGCCCTATGCGGGGCTCGAACTCACGGAGTGTGAGATCACGACCTGAGCTGAAGTTGGACGCTTAACCGACTGAGCCACCCAGGCGCCCCTTATTTTATTTCTATATTCCATTGATTAAATGGTTAAATAGACATTAAATCTTTAAGTATATTTAAAATCTTGTTAAAAAGTTACTTTTAAAGAAAAACTAGCAATATGGGAATAAGATGGTGATCTGTGACTAGTTTGGATGAGTCTTAGTGATTTCTTGCTTTTTAAATATCGCAGCTTTTGGGGTGCCTGGGTGGCTCAGTCCATTAAGTGTCTGGCTCTTGATTTCAGCTCAGGTCATGATCTCATGGTTGTGAGTTCGAGCCTTACCTTGATTCTCTGTCTTCCTCTCTCTCTGCCTGTTCCCTGCTCACGCTCGTGCACTCTCTCTTGCTGTCTCAGAACAAAACTTTATCACATCCTTTTTCTGGAAGAATGCTGATTTCATTTTTAAATCTGTTGATACTCCACTGTTCTTATAAGAAGAATTAGGTTTTTAATTCAGGAAATGGCAATATGATTTTATGTGACCTTAATTTTTTTGAATCATTTATTTTATGAACACTGTTAGTTCTTTTAGATAAACCTTAGCAGTGTTTTCAAGTTTTAGAAGACGTATTGGTGACTTTGATAGAGTAGTTCAGGAAACTGGCTTTGTATCAGGAGAAAATTTTGTGTTTGATTTACTTTCACTATTTGAAACACATTAGGTATCAGAATACTAAATGGAAGACAACTCTACTTCCTTTCTGGGAATTACAATAAAAACAGATAAAATGTCAAAGTTGTGTGTAGTCACTTAAGATACATCATAATACATATTTTATTACATACTGTACATTATACACATTGATTAAGAACAATTTGTTCTGTGACTTGGAATATTTTTGATAATATTCTGAATCCTACTATGGAGACTATATTCACTGAGTTAAAGAAAGAGTTCAGTACAGATAATGCTAGAAAAGATGTGTTAAGATGTGTATTTAGTAATGTGTGCTCATACAACTAAGATCTTTCTCTAAATGCCCTAGGACAATTTGACTTGTAGCACTGTTATTTCTGAGCACACCAAATTTTTTATTTAAAAAAATCACTGAAATAATACATGTTGAAACAAAATTCAATGAATATAGAAGTGGCTATTGTGAAAAGTGCATTTCTTTCCTTACAGCCCTCCCCCAATCTCCTTCCACTTTTCGGAATCTGGTAGATACCTTATAGACTGTTACCTATGTTTTTAACTGAATTATTTGTATTCTCTTCCCCATTTGTATACTATATTTTACACCATACATTTAAATTCAAAACATTATTATATTAACTATGTTAATGTTCACGTGGGACTTACCTGGGAAGTTAAATTCTAATTTTTCCCCTTAAAGAGAAATAATAAATTTTGTTCCTGCTACGGTATTTCAAATCATTAGAAATAATTTATTTAAAAAAAATTTTTTTAATGTTTATTTTTGAGAGAGAGACAGAGTGCAAGCTAGGGAGGGGCACAGAGAGGGGGAGACCAGAATCCAAAGCAGGCTCCAGGCTCTGAGTGTCAGCACAGAGCCTGATTCAGGGCTTGAATTCACGAACTGTGAGATCATGACCCAAGCTGAAGTCAGATGCTTAACTGACTGAGCCACACAGGCGCCCCTCAAGTTGTAGAAATAATTTAAATCAGGAAAGTTTGAGTGCCAGAACCTGGGTTTCTGGGATATCTTCTGACCTGGCTTTTTGGATCAGCACTCATTGTCTTCTTGATAATGTCATCTGTGGCCTCAAGGAGTCTAGCAGCTTTGGGAGAAGGATCTTCCTTCAGTAGGCCTGATGTCTTTTGAGTCATAGATACTATAGCCCTCATTATTGGCAGTTCTTATCCTAAAATCCCTTCAACCTATGACTGAAAGCACGAATAACATATTTAAATCCATGTAACTAGTGTGAAAAATGTGACTATTATAAATTGTTGGGGTATTTTCAGTCCATTTCAGTGTGGTATGTCTGAGTTATTTATTTAGTGTTTTTCCCACTCTGCTTCACTTGGCTCTCATTAACATTCTTGTGATGGAGAAAAGAAAGGAGTAGGAAAGAAAAGGAGTAGCCACTGAAAATGAATGTATGTAACTTTTCCTACTTTTGCCTTTTCCAAATGGGGGAGGGATAGTTGGCAATAGGAAGGCCCTTTGTCCAGGTTGGAGAGACAATAATTATGTGGAGAAGAGCATATTTGGGAGAGAGAATAGACTTAGAAACTTTCAAAATAGTCCTGTTATATCTGTTATTGTTGTTTTCCTTCATGATTTTGATATGATGGCACTCAGAAGGTACATACTGATTTCATATTAAGGAGATTTTCTCCTGTTGGTCCTTTTCAGTTTGGACTTAAAGGTTTTTTGTTACTATACAACTTAATTTGGTCATAAGAAAAATGAAAATCTAATGATTTGATGTAGTTCCTTCTGGATTATTCCTTATACACTATCATTTATATTCTAAAAACAATAAATACTATAGGAATGGGGCAAACCATTTTTATTAGGTTGGAAATCTCATTTTTCAAGTGTGGGTCTAATGTTGATGCAGGCAAAGCTAAAACAGTGGGCATATGTTAAATATTTAATCCTGCTTATATTCTTAAATCTTTAGTAAAAATCACTTTTCTGTATCTTCTGATTTATGTTTCATAGAGTTCGAGGTACTAGTTCTATATAACACTTTTGGAAATTCTGAATGTGAAATTAAAAATATTGTGTATTCCTTAAATTTTAATTAGCATAAGCAGAACTCACTCTGCTTAGGGTAACCTCTTCCATTTGAGAAATAAGAATAAGTTTTTGCCCTTTAATTTGTGTCATTCTTTGTGACTTTTACTTAATTCTGTGATATAGAAGTTAATTGCTTACTTTTTTCAGATTATGATCATGCACTGGCAATGATTAGATCACCAAATTATTAATAAAGATACAGCATGAAGAAGTGGTTTGTGAATTTTGTTGATCATCTTTTAAGTTGTTTTTGGTTAGTGGAGTCAGAGTTAAATATCTTTGATTATATTAATAGATGAAGAATAACTATATCCTTTCCAACCTTTTTAGCTCCTTCTCATTTGCTTATATTTATCTCCCATTTGTTTATGTTTCTTATCTCCATTTAATTTGCTACTTCTTATTCTTTATCTGTGAAGCAAATAAATCAGTGTAGTTGCATTCTTATTTATTTATTCTTATTTTTGTTGGCCTATTTTATTGCATTACATTATTACATCAATTTTAGGGAGAATTGATAACCTTATGATAATTGGGTTTTTAATTACTGAATGTGGCACGACTTCCCTTTTGTATGTCTTCTTTTAATTTCATACTTTGCATATTTTCTGTTAGAACTATGACATAGAGCAGGGTTCATCAGACTACAATTTTTTCTGACCACCTATGAAGTGTTGTTACTAAAGTTTTCAGTGTTTCTTCCTTCTTCTGCCCTTTACTTCCTTTTACCTAATCAGCCAGTAAATAAAACACATGTTAACATAGTAGCATCTATTTTCCACCAGCTTCACTTACTTTCCTGATTTTGAAAACGATTCCAGGAAATCCAGTGAAAAAGTGTCCTCACTTAAGAAGAGCATCAAGTATTGACAAATTCAGAAAACCTTTTAATTTCGTCCTACAAATGAGAAAAATCTCTTCGAAAATAGGTAATATCAATGCAAAACTGGCCAACAGAAAGACAGTGTGCGTAATGAGTGTGGTATGCTCTTCATTATAGTATTTGATGGGGAGATTAAAAATTGTAATGTTAAGTGAGGAATGGGTCCATAATTTGAGAGTTTGGTTTGATCTGAACGTTTCAGAACCATGAAAATATTTGCCATTCTTGATGGACCTGCATTTCTTAAGATTTTCCATTTTCGTAGGAAAAATAGGAAAGTAACTTTACTGAGTGTAAAATTTTATAGAATTTGGTTTTGTTTTTCAGAAAAATACAAAATATATTTTTTCAGTATATATAATCTGCTTGCATATCTTCTGTTATTACCTATGACTTAGAGCAGGGTTTGTCAAACTACAGCCCACAGGCCACATCTAACTGCCTGTTTTTATAATGCCCATGAGATGAGGATGCTAGTTAAGAATTCATAAATAGTTGGAAGAAATCAGATGAACAATATTTAACATCATATGAAAATTATATGAAATTGAAATTTTAGTGTCTATAAAATTTTGTTGTCAGGCTCTGGGCTGATGGCTCAGAGCCTGGAGCCTGTTTCCGATTCTGTGTCTCCCTCTCTCTCTGCCCCTCCCCCGTTCATGCTCTGTCTCTCTCTGTCCCAAAAATAAATAAACGTTGAAAAAAAAAATAAAATAAAATTTTGTTGGAGCATAGCTATGCTTATTCATGTAAGTATATAACTGTTTTTCCACTACAAATGGCACAGTTCATTTTTCCAACAAATTATATGGCCCATAAATCCTAAAATATTTTACTGTCTGGCCTCTTCTAGAAAAAGTTTGCCCAACCTGACTTAGAAATTATTGTTTGTTTTATTGTTTGTTTATGTATCTCAGAGTTTCTGTGTATCTTGGGGTAGAGGTGGTATCTTAGCCTTTCTTTACCTCTTTCTCTAGTTCTGAGAAGACTTAAACTCATAATGAGTCACTGTTACCAAAGTGTGTTGCGTTTTTTAGAGATGTGGGGGAGAGAAAAATGTTGAAGACTGTTGCTATCATGTTTTGTATAATAACCACCGTACCTGTTTTTTTGGGTATTTTACATTTGAGGATTTAATTTGATAAAATACAACTTAATTTGCCTGTTTACTCTTCCCCTGTTATAGGAAATTAAGAGAGAGCCAGAATCCAAGGATGACAATTTGCCCATTAAACGGGAAAGACATGGGAATGTAGCAAGTCTTGTACAACGGATAAGTACATACGGACTTCCAGCTGGAGGAATTCAGCCACATCCACAGACCAAAAACATTAAGAAGAGTATGTAAATAATTTCTTTCCTGTTTAAATAATTCAAAATAAAGAATGTTTTATAACTGTTTAGAAGTTATGAAAACAAAAATTAGCTTAACCTTTTGTGGCCGACTGCAGAAACTTCGTACATATTCACATTTAAGTTACCGGCCCTGTAGTCATTTTTCATAAGATATTTGAGCATGAACTGCTGATGACTATTAATAGGAATTATAAATTAAAATATTAGGCTTTGTTTTCTTATTAGCCTTACAGACTGTTGAATAGTTAATGCTTTGCCTTAAATTTATTTTAATACCATTTATTTAATGGGATGTTTAATGTTTGTTCATTTTAAGCAGTGTAGATGCAAGAATTTTGATAGTATGTTTTCTCCAGTGGTCAGACATCTGAACATATACTCAGTTTTCCAAGGTCATTGGCCCAGCAGAGCGCCCTTTAAATATTTGGTATTCTATAAATATGTTAGAACATTTTAGTATAGAGGGAGAGCACCCCATTTGAAATCAGACATGAGTTTGAGTCCATCCTATGACCTTAGATCATTTAATTTTTTTTTTTTTAACGTTTATTTATTTTTGAGACAGAGAGACACAGCATGAATGGGGGAGGGGTAGAGAGAGAGGGAGACACAGAGTCAGAAGCAAGCTCCAGGCTCTGAGCCATCAGCCCAGAGCCCGACGCAGGGCTCGAACTCGCGGACCACGAGATCGTGACCTGAGCCAAAGTCGGACGCTTAACCGACTGAGTCACCCAGGCGCCCCCCCTTAGATCATTTAAACTCTTGAATTTTATTTTGCTTCTGGTGAGAAAGTGGTAAATAACATAGATTGTATTGCTGTTTTCAGAATGCTTACAGTATTGGAAAAGACTCATTAAAAAAATATTCAACATTAAATGTGTACAAAATACAACATTATGGGAGCAGATAGTATTTTAACATAGTACGATCTGAAGCCCCTTGAGAGATTGAATACTGATTACTAGGATGAGAGTTAGTAGTAAATGAGTATTTAACCACATTTATCTTATGTCAGTGCCTTTGATACTGTGGCTTGTAAAGTCCCCTGTGGAACCACGTAGTCCACAGTGAAGAAATTTTGTTCACATATATTATCTAAATTTCTCCTTATATCTTGTTACTTTCTGTGTTACTGTCTGTGAAGTTTGGGGGAAGACTTTACTTTCTAGGTGCTGTCATCCTTTGATTATTTTCATAAAATGAAAACACATTTTCATAAAAATGAAAAAGATTTCTTGACAGAAGACAAGGACAGAAGAATTCTTCTGGGACAGAAGAATGCTGTGTGTTTTTTGTTTCCCACTAAATGTGTACAACCAGTATTTAGGTACTGCCTGTACTGCTTTCAGCCTACTGCCTGAAGGTGGACAGGTTCAGTACTTCTAATTGTCCTGGATGTTCAGACTCTGTTTCTTTAGAGACATGGGGACAAATTACAGAGTGTGTTCATATCCTACAGGTGAAACTGTATATAGAATTTCTGTGCACAGGAGAATTTTTAGGACCATGGAAGAGTTACTTATGACCTCGATTGTAAAATCAATTTACCACTTTTAGCTTTGCTGAGCTAAAAGAAAGGACAGTTTTCTTAAGTAGAGGCTAGACCAAGGGCTTCAAGGTTATGATCATTTTATTCATTTTGTCTCCTAGTAGGAAAAGACACACTACATTTTACTTTCCTCAAGAACACTGGTCATAATTCTTTTTCTTGTAAAAGAAAACCTGTTATGTAGCTGGTGCCAGGAGACTTAGACTTTTTCCTAAGGATGCTCCATAACTTGTTTTTAAGTGCATGTGCTACAAGGACTAAATTGGTCATTTGGTGCTAACATGTAAAACAGGATGCAGGTTGCTTTTGCTTTGATTGCTTTTCCAGGAAAAGCAAGCTAATGTTTTTTTTTTTTTTTTAATCTATTTTTTTTTTTGGTTACTGTTTGTATCTTATCCTTAATTCACAAAATAGACCAGTTACTTAAAAGGTGGTTTATTGTAATGTTAAATAGTAGTGGATACTACTAACCAATATTATTAATAATTTTAAAAACCCCACAAAACCATTGTAAAGGTTGATAATAATCACTGCAGTGTGAATGTTCAATTTTAATCTCTGTGTGCCAAGGCAAGTGAAATCTGCATGTGTATTAAATGTATAAGCAACTAAAAAGGAGAATTTCGGATACATCCTGTGGGGTTAAGTATCTGGAAGCCGGAATTGTTAGCTATTTTTCTGTAGTTTCCAAAGCCAAAAAAGTGTTGGTTTTTTAATGAAGTCTAGTCATAAAGCCATTGAAACTTTTGCTGTTGTGTATAAGTTAACCATAATAACTGTGGTGAAACAAACAGGTTTTTCTACAGTGAGCGCAGAATAATGTTTTCCAGGACAATTATTGTAAGTTGCTAAAGTTATAGAAGAGAACAAGTTTACACATCTTATAGCAAAAACACATACTAGTCCCATTGCTGCTGAGCCCTTGTAAAATCAGGCAGAGATAATGATTGTAGAGTAATATTACTTAGCAAATAAATAATTGCCATCTTTCAGCATCACAACTCCGTATTCTGTTCAGTGAAGAATTGAGTAGATATTTCACTTTGTATTTGGAAAAAAAATTGATGCCATATGTGAATCTACTCTTGCTATAAGTGAGGGAAGACATCATTGCTTGTAACTTTGTATTCATTATTAGTGCTGCAAAAGTGATTTTTTATCTAGTTAATAATTACTTTGAATGTAAAAGATACATTGAGATTGATACTACAGAAATGATCTTGCTGCATGAAAAATTAGTTGACCAGAATGCCAAACATTAGTGTTTCATTATTAGAAAATAGTTGCTAGCAAATAGTTTGCCTCCTGATTCTGAGTCAGTGCTAAAGAAAATAATGAAAATTCTGAATACCACCAAGATATGGTCATTGTCTATACATTTTTACAGCATATATTAAAAAAAAATATGAGCATATTAGCTCAGGCTCTTCTCTTTGATATTAAAATATTCTGACTCATGGGGCGCCTGGGTGGCTCAGTCGGTTGAGTGTCCGACTTCAGCTCAGGTCACGATCTCACGGTTCGTGAGTTTGAGCCCCGCATCAGGCTCTGGGCTGATGGCTCAGAGCCTGGAGCCTGCTTCCGATTCTGTGTCTCCCTCTCTCTCTGACCCTCCCCCATTCATGCTCTGTCTCTCTCTGTCTCAAAAATAAATAAACATTAAAAAAAAATTAAAAAAAAAATATTCTGACTCAAAAGGGGAAAAAGGCTCATCTGACTCCTCTCCAGCTGCAGCTTATCAGATAAATAGGATAGCGTGTTCTAACTTTCTATTTTCTTTTGAAATCTTCTAGAAAGGTTGAAAGAATAATTGTACTATGAATATTTTATATTCTTAAGTTTGATGTTAAATTAATTTAAGACTTAAGTTTGATGTTAACATTTTTCACATTGTCTTTCTATCTGTATACGTGTATGTAGAACACATTTTTAACTGAATCAGTTGCAAGTATGTTGTAGACATAATACCTCATCCCTAATCACTTGAGTTTTTTCTTCATGATGGTGATGACAATCTAAGCTTTGATTGTTATAATCAAGAAGTATATCAGCAGTATAGTTAGATTCTTCAGATAGCTTGATCTTTCAATTAATGCTCTAGGCAGTATGAGCTTTTTATTCCTGAGGATAAGAAAAAAATTTAAGGAAAATTCAGCCCTATATAGCAAATGGCTCTGTTTCTTAGCATTTTATTATTTTCTTTGCTTATTGGAGAAAAAAATTGGTAAAAAAAAAAAAAAATTGACATCAGAAAATTTTCAGTGCTACAGTAAAACATGAAGATAAATTTCCAGAACCAAACAGAGCCAAAAGTGGATCAGGAGTCCTTTTGCTACTGTCTGTGAAATTGTTAGCATTCAGCCTCCTAGCTTCTGAATGTGGTGTGCTCTTTGTTTTAGTATTTGATGGGGAGATTAAAAATTGTAATCTTAAGTGACGAATTGTTCCATACTTTGAGAGCTTGGTTTGATCTGAATGTTTCAGAACCATGAAAATATTTGCCATTCCTGATGCAGCTGCATTTCTTAAGATTTTCCGTTTCAGTAGGGAAAATAGAGTAACTTTACTGAGTGTAAAATTGTATAGAATTTGCTGGCACAAAAACAGACACATAGACCAATGGAATAGAATAGAAACCCCAGAACTAGGCCCACAAACGTATGGCCAACTCATCTTTGACAAAGCAGGAAAGAACATCCAATGGAAAAAAGACAGCCTCTTTAACAAATGGTGCTGGGAGAACTGGACAGCAACATGCAGAAGGTTGAAACTAGACCACTTTGTCACACCATTCACAAAAATAAACTCAAAATGGATAAAGGACCTGAATGTGAGACAGGAAACCATCAAAACCCTAGAGGAGAAAGCAGGAAAAGACCTCTCTGACCTCAGCCGTAGCAATCTCTTACTCGACACATCCCCAAAGGCAAGGCAATTAAAAGCAAAAGTGAATTACTGGGACCTTATGAAGATAAAAAGCTTCTGCACAGCAAAGGAAACAACCAACAAAACTAAAAGGCAACCAACAGAATGGGAAAAGATATTCGCAAATGACCTATCGGACAAAGGGCTAGTATCCAAAATCTATAAAGAGCTCACCAAACTCCACACCCGAAAAACAAATAACCCAGTGAAGAAATGGGCAGAAAACATGAATAGACACTTCTCTAAAGAAGACATCCGGATGGCCAACAGGCACATGAAAAGATGTTCAGCGTCGCTCCTTATCAGGGAAATACAAATCAAAACCACACTCAGGTATCACCTCACGCCAGTCAGAGTAGCCAAAATGAACAAATCAGGAGACTATAGATGCTGGAGAGGATGTGGAGAAACGGGAACCCTCTTGCACTGTTGGTGGGAATGCAAATTGGTGCAGCCACTCTGGAAAGCAGTGTGGAGGTTCCTCAGAAAATTAAAAATAGACCTACCCTATGACCCAGCAATAGCACTGCTAGGAATTTATCCAAGGGATACAGGAGCACTGATGCATAGGGCCACTTGTACCCCAATGTTCATAGCAGCACTCTCAACAATAGCCAAATTATGGAAAGAGCCTAAATGTCCATCAACTGATGAATCGATAAAGAAATTGTGGTTTATATACACAATGGAATATTACGTGGCAATGAGAAAAAATGAAATATGGCCTTTTGTAGCAACGTGGATGGAACTGGAGAGTGTGATGCTAAGTGAAATAAGCCATACCGAGAAAGACAGATACCATATGGTTTCACTCTTATGTGGATCCTGAGAAACTTAACAGGAACCCATGGGGGAGGGGAAGGAAAAAAAAAAAAAAAAAGAGGTTAGAATGGGAGAGAGCCAAAGCATAAGAGACTGTTAAAAACTGAGAACAAACTGAGGGTTGATGGGGGGTGGGAGGGAGGAGAGGGTGGGTGATGGGTATTGAGGAGGGCACCTTTTGGGATGAGCACTGGGTGTTGTATGGAAACCAATTTGTCAATAAATTTCATTAAAAAAAAATGTATAGAATTTGGTTTTGTTTTTTAAAAAAATACAAAATATATTTTTTTAATGTTTATTTTTGAGAGATAGAGACAGAGTGTGAACAGGGGAGGGGCAGAGAGAGAGGGAGACACAGAATCTGAAGCAGGCTCCAGGCTCTGAGCTGTCAACACAGAGCCGTAAGTGGGGCTTGAACTCAGGAACCTGGAGATCATGACCTGAGCCAATGTTGGACACTTAAACTGACTCAGCCACCTAGGTACCCCAAAATACAAAATATTTTTTAAAAGATTTTTTTGAAAAAGTTTCAACATTGATGTGCTGAATGCTTTAATACCTGTGAATTTGAAGACTATGAGAACAGTGTTAATGGGGCAGTCAAATCTGCCAAGTAAAACTGGGTATGGATGATGATCCAGAACTTGTAGTCTAACAGGCGAAAACATCAAGTTACTATAAAACAGAAATGATAGTAATAATTACCTCGTAGGAGACGGGTATTAACGTATCAGGTAAATATTATAAGAAGTGCTCAATAAATGTTTGTAACTATTATTATAGTTCTTAAAGTATGCAGCTATGATTCAAATAAAGGGGCAGTTCTGTACTGGGTTGTCAAGCAAGATATATTTAAGCCTTTCTTAGGTAAAACTTGTCCTTCACATGAAGATTGGGGATTATGACAGTCCAGGTAGAATTGCTACCTTAGGAAGAAGATCCATGGAGATAAGCAACCGCATGGTATTTACAGGTAGTAAGGATCCAACATGAGTAGATTGTATGAACTATGTTAAGGCACTTTGTAATTTTTAAAGGAGACAGCATCGATAAAGTGGAAAGATAAAAGGCTCAAGAGTCGTATGTGGGTATGATTCTAATTTTGCCTCTTTTAGCTCTTTGGTCTTGGACACGTTATTTAACTCCTGAGTTTCTGTTTCTCACTGGGAAAAGATGACGACAACAAACTGTATTATCTGCTGGGGAGATGTTTGTGAAGGATTTAGAATAGTACTGGCACATAAAAGGCATGAAAGTATATCCCTGCTTTTTTCCCCTATATCTCTTTTAGCTACTTCCTTGTCAATAGCTTTACTTATAAAACATTGATTTGACAAATTTTCTATTTCTTTGTGGATCTGAAAAGCTATATAGAGGTTGCTTGTGATGAAATACTGGTTATAGTTATTTTAAAAATTGACTCCTATTCAGGTATCCTTTTATTAACTAGTCTTGTACATACTATTTTATTTTCTTTTGTGCTTAGCATAGGTTCTGATACATTGTAGGAATTCAGTAAACATTTACGAGTAGATACTGTGTATGCCTTTTGAAGTATAAAAAAATCTCAAAATTCCTTTCATTGTGCTGGCAATTAATAGATGAACTCAACAACATAGGCAGTCACTTCAACTTATGAGTAAACCATATTTAAATATGGAATTATGAAAATTTTATTTTTTAAATGGCTCATATTTTGTAGCAATAATAGGGGCCTTTCAGGTGTTTTTATCTAATGTGGTTCTTTGAAAAATAAAAAAAAAATCTTTGTGAATAATTTTGCCAACTACTTTGGAGAACACTCTGGTGAATTATGCTTAGTGTGACCAGGGAGAAAAAACACAAACTCAAAGTTTCTTTTTATTTTTTTTTTAATTTTGTAATTTTTTTTTTTTTAAACGTTTATTTATTTTTGAGACAGAGAGAGACAGAGCATGAACAGGGGACGGGCAGAGAGAGAGAGGGAAACACAGAATCTGAAACAGACTCCAGGCTCTGAGCAGTCAGCACAGAGCCCGATGCGGGGCTCAAACTCACGGACTGCGAGATCATGACCTGAGCCGAAGTTGGATGCTTAACCGACTGAGCCACCCAGGCGCCCCAATGTTTGTTTATTTTTGAGAGAGAGAGAGAGAGAGAGAGAGGGGGGGGGGGGGGAGGGGCAGAGACAAAGGGAGACAGAATTCAAAGCAGGCTCCAAGTTCCAAGCTGTGCCCCAGTGCAGGGCTTGAACTCACGAACAGTGAGATCACGACCTGAGCTGAAGTCAGGTTGGATGCTCAACTGACTGAGCCACCCAGGTGTGCCACAAACTCAAAGTTTCTGGTTAAGATATAACTAGGATCCTCAAAGTTAATTGATCTGCTTGGGAGCCAGGGGGCTAATTAATTCTCTATCCACTTTAAATAATTTAAAAGATACTAATACTCATTAAAAAGAAGCAAGCTACATTTTTTTTTTAAAGGCCTAAGATCACCAAAATGATAGAAAGGATTTTCTTTGAAGTGCACCCTGAGCAGAAGAGAATTTCTTTTCAGTAATGTAGATCATTTTCCCTTCATCTATGAAGTGCTAATGACAGAGAACACATTTATGGACTCATTTTTTCAAGCTCACTTTAACTTCCAGAAGTATTTATGAACTATATTTATCTATAGTAGAAGAGATGAGGAGTTTTCTTATGGTATGCATAAAAACCACTATTACTACTTAAAAATTAACTCAGATGTGATGAAAGTGACATTTGAAAAATTTTACTATAAACTCTAGGTTACTTATAAAAGTATGGTCAGTGTTTTTTTTGTTGTTGTTTTTTGTTTTGGTTCCTTCTATTGTAAAACAGTTTTAAAATCAGATATTATTAATTCCTTAATGAAGTGGGAGAAACAGTTACTGAGGTGTAACTGTTTCTTATTTGGAGACTCTAGATCCTGCTGCTTGATTGTCATGTCTGTTTTGCACCTCTTTCATGGTGTTGATTGCATGCAATATGCTTCTTTTATTGTTTTGGAGGTTCATTTGGATTTATTTTTTGTCTTGATGAACAATTTCGTAGATCCATAAATGTCAGAGCTCAAGTAACTGTCATAGTTAATCCAGTCCAGCTCTTTTACTTTGTAGTTCAGGACATTGATTCCCAGAGAACTTAGGTGAAATAACAAGGTAATGACAGCTATACTAGAACCCAAGTCTTCTGACTTATAAACTAGTGTTATTTCTTTTAGACCATGGCATCTTTTTTTTTTTTTAACTATATAAAAACGTTTATTTGGACTTGTTTTGACATGATTTGATGTAGTTAAGTTGTATCTATCTAGACTACTTCTCAGGAGTCTCTTGTCAGCAACAACTATCTCCTTAGAATCCTTGTATTCCTTGTATTATCAACTCACTGGGAAAACTTTTATCTAGAATGTCTGCTACATCTTTTCCACCTTATTGTATTGTGTTCATGTTTAATTGTGTAACTCTGTTACCATTTCTTCTTTGAATTCTTCCACATCTGCTCCACTCCAAACCTATCCTTTATTAATTTTGGGGATATTTGTAGCTTGCACTAAATATTTGCCATCTCATTATGTATTTGTATTTTATTACTAATTGCTTCCCGTTTCCTAAATTCTGTTAGTTCCTTAAGTGTGCATTTAAATTATTAAGAAAAATCTTAGGATTGTTGGTGGTAAAGGGCTGATGGAATGTTGATACCCTTGGCATATTTCCTGGCATTGATGCCGTATGGTTAGGCCTAGATAATTGTTCATGTGTGTGTGTGTGTGTGTGTGTGTGTGTGTGTGTGTGTGTGTGTAAATAATGGGCCTAGCATAAGCACTATGCTGGGTGCTGGGGAGAGAGCATTTAACAAATTCAGTGCCCATTTATCTTTGGCCTACAGACTACAGGGAGTACACACAAGAAAATAAATCATGATGATAGATTGAAAAGGAAACAGATTTGTTAGTAACAGGTAGGTTGTAGAAGTAAACAGTGTTAAGTATATAAGCACAAGGGAAGAGTACCTAATCCAGAAAGCTGTTTTGGAAGACGTTTTTTCTAAGTTGAGACCTGAAGATGAGTTGAAGACAGCGAAAGGTGGACTTTGTGGATGAAAGTGAAGTGTCCTTGGCAAAAGAAACCGTATATTTAGGGATGCATGGGTGGTTCAGTCGGTTAAGTGTCTGACTTTGGCCCAGGTCATGATCTCTTGGTTCGTGGGTTTCAGCCCCATGTTGGGATCTGTGCTGACAGTTCAGAGCCTGGAGCCTGCTTTGGATTCTGTGTTTCCCTCTCTCTCTGCCCCTCATCGCCCACCCCCCACCCCCAAATAAATAGACATTAATTTTTTTAAAAGAAGCAGTGTATTTAAGTCTCAAAAGGAATAGGGCTTGTCATTTTCAAGCAATTAGAAATCAGTATAATTAGATTATTGAGTGCAAGATTGAGAATCACCTAGGAGATCTTAAAGTATAGTTTCTGATTCAGCCTGCTGGGGCTGTCATAACAAAATATCCCCAACTAGATGGCTTAAACAACAGAAGCAATATTATTTTCTTACAGTTCCAGAGGCTAGAAGTCTAAAATCAAGGTGCTGTCAGAGTTGGATTCTGGTGAGGCCTCTTTTCCAGGCTTGCAGGTCTTGCCTTTTCGCCCCGACCCCGCATCCTCACACAGCCTCCTGTATATGTGTGTGCACGTGCACACATGCACAATTAAGTGTGTGTGGGGATTAGGGCTCCATTTTTATGTTAGTTGACTGTAATTACCTCCCTAAAGGTCCTGCCTCCCAGTACGGTCAAGGACACAATTCAGTCCAGAACAGGTAGGTATGAGGTAGAGCCTGCATTTCTAAGAAGCTTTGAAGTGATACTGTTGCTGCTGGTCTGAGGAACATAGAGGATTTGACTAGCAGGAAGTAATCCTTTTATCGGTGATACCTGGTCATCTATCCATAGGTACTTTGATGATTAAAATTTAAAGATGGGAGTGAGTCTGAGTTCTCAATTCTTAGAGTTTGAAAGAAGTTGAGAACCTCAAACTGCATGGTTATAAGTTAACATCATTTGTCTAAATAAATGAAGTACGTTTGAAAAGTTAAAGTAAAATTACTGTTATCTTTACCTATGTGAATTTGATTTTTATCTGTTGGAAAGTAGAGCTGTTAAAGAAGATAAGATACATTTTGGATTTATTCATTTTGTGTCTTTTTAACACAGACACTTTTAAATTAGCGCATTTTGAGTATTCCTAGACTTCCATCAGGAAGTCGTCTGAAAATTACTGTCTTGGAAGATAGCTTAGCTATGATAAAATTTGTTTTGCCGACAGTGTCTTTTATTGTATGTGTTTTTAGTCTCACAATTGGCATTGGCTGTTTTACTTTTGTCTAGTTGGGGATCACACGTATACATAGATTTCATGGCTAGGAGCCTTGTTACCTTATTTGTAGTTGGTTTGAATTTATTTTGGCATGAGTAGGTTGTAGTGTGGGGGCAAGGTGAAAAGCCAGCCAGAACTGATTGTGGTTAGCTGCTTAGAATGCTTACATGTTTTGATTTTTATTCATACATATACAAACTCATACATACATATGGCAGTAAATACACTGTGTAAATAAAAGTGCTGTTATTTGTTTTAATGATCTTTCTCAACCTAATTTTGTTACTAATTTACTTCCTTTAGAGACCAAGAAGCGTCAGTGTAAAGTTCTCTTTGAGTACCTTCCACAAAATGAGGATGAACTGGAGCTGAAAGTGGGAGATATTATTGATATTAATGAAGAGGTAAGGAAAACCTATGTTAGAGACGAACCAGCAACTGTAATTGATGCTCTAGGTATTAGAAAACTGACTTGTAAGAATATTAAGTTTTCATTAGAACTTTTTTACGAGTTTCATTGCTTTTTATACACATTTTAACATACGGGTTTTAAAATGGTTCTTTAATGACTTATGTAAGGTGGTCTTATCCTTTGGAATAAAGCTTTATTCATTCATTTTTTTTTTTTCAATATATGAAATTTATTGTCAAATTGGTTTCCATACAACACCTAGTGCTCATCCCAAAAGGTGCCTTCCTCAGTACCCATCACCCACCCTCGCCTCCCATCAACCAAGCTTTATTCATTCTTACTACACCCGGTCTTGTGTACTTACTGTATTTGTATGTATTGACTTCAGGAATAAAAAATTTTTAAGCTAAAGATTAATGTAATGTAAGTAGCTGAGAATAAAAATAAACATTTTCTTTGATTCTGAATTCACTTTAGGCACAAAGCAATAAAATAGAATCAATTTTACCTTCTGCATAGCAGAGGGATACAAAAGTAGAATCTCTTTAAAAGGTTTGCCTTATTTGAATTATCATATTCAGATGTTAACCAAGGGATATTAAAGGAATTAAAGGAATATTAAAAGTTTTATTTGGCAGCTGAAGATCCCATTTTCAAGTGTATCTTTTGATATCATGTATAGTCATGTATATCATGTATAAGGATTGATTTTATATCATAACATCATGTAATTTATCCCTTAATGTTTATATTAAATTCCAATGTATTTATACAAAAGACAGTTCTGTTTTATTTCTGTCAGGTGGCAATAATAATTTTTATTGAACCTATGTGTCTGAAGCATTATGCTAAGTGTTTCACATTTATTATTTTCTTTAAATTTCTTAACAGCCTGAGGAGACAGGAATTTTTATTTCTACTTTATAAATGAAGAGTTTGAGTCATAGAAGATAAGTGATTAACTGTTCTAGTTACTGTTGATGCATATCATGCTATCCCGAAGTTTGTAGCAAAGAACAACTGTTTTATTAGGTCATGGATATTATGTGAGTCAAGAATTCAGATAGGGCACAGCTGGGATGGCTTGTCTGTGTTCCATGATGTGTGGGGGCTTCAAGTCGAAAGACTCAAAGTTTATGTGCTGGTAGAATGTTAGGAAGGCTCCTTTACTAATGTGATTGGTACCTAGAAGACTTGAAGACTGCCTCTGGAGAGCCATTATGTAGCTTCTCCATTTGGCTTGGCTTTCTCACTGTATTGGGGCCTTAGGATACTTGGACTTATTGCATGGCATTTCAGGGCTCTGAGTGTAAGTATTTCAGTGAACATGTTGAATTTTAAGCTAAAGATTGATGTAATCAAAGTAGCTAAGAGTAAAAAAAAAAACATTTTAGAATGCCTACATGTTTTGATTTTTGTTCATACATACAAATTCTATGGCAGTAAATACAGTGTGTAAATTAAAAGTGCTGTTACTTGTTTTAATGATCTTTCTTAACCTAATTTTGTTACTATGTTACTTCCTTTAGAGACCTTTTAATTTTTTTTTTTTTTCAATGTTTATTTTATTTTTGGGATAGAGAGAGACAGAGCATGAACGGGGGAGGGGCAGAGAGAGAGGGAGGCACAGAATCGGAAACAGGCTCCAGGCTCTGAGCCATCAGCCCAGAGCCCGACGCGGGGCTCGAACTCACGGACCGCGAGATCGTGACCTGGCTGAAGTCGGACGCTTAACCGACTGCGCCACCCAGGCACCCCTAGAGACCTTTTATAATCAGACCTTGGAAGTGGTAGTGTCACTTTCACCCTATTCTTTTGGCTACAAACATGTCAGAAGTCAGCAAGATTGAAGGCGGTGGGGACAAAGACCACCACTTCTTGGTGGAGGGGTGTCCCGATTACCTTGTTGATGAGCATGCAGGCTAGGAGATCTTGTTTCAGCTATTTTTGCCCATGCCCATACACATGGCATGCAGCAGAGCAGAATCTTACTATTCTTCATTGCTGTGCTATCCTGCCTTTTGAGAATTCCTTAATTTATGGGAATTATAAGGTTATTTACCCTAACTACTCCCTTGCTGCCAATTTGTGATTGCAGGTGTAGATAATACGTTTTCTGATGCTTCTCTCTTAGTTGCCATTTGGTCTGCATATCTCCATCACCAACAGTATATGGTTTGAAGAACTCTCAAAACTTTGGAGTCTCTTTAAATCTGCTAAAAAAAATTCTGAACTCTTCACTCGTAACCGCCTTCCATTTCTTCCTCAGACAGCTTGTATTCTAGCCATCTTGTATCTCAGCTGTATATAGTCTAGAAATAAGTCCTTTATTTTTATGTCACTGTATTTTTCATTTGCTTTGTACCTAGAAAACTCTTACTCAGCCTTTAATGTCTAGCTCTTTTGTCATTTCATTTTAGGGGAGCCTTTTAAAAAATATTTTAAGCCTTTCTCTTGTGCTTTTTCAGCATTTTGTTCATAGCTTTGTTACAGCACGCATTGTATTGTAACTACCTGCTTAGTGTTTGTTTTCTTTAGGTTATTTCACTCAAGGGCAGAGATTTCTCATATGCAAATATCAGTCTTTCCCTAGTAGTTAACACCAAAGTGTTATACCTAGTGAGTGCCTGCTGGATGAATACCTTATTAAAGTTTACTTTGTAATTCTGAGGTGAAAAACACTTAAAACATATTTTAAACAGAATAAAGAGCCTTTTCTACCTATGATATTTCATGTACTGCTGTTAAGTGAATTTTTAGAATGAATAGTTTACTCTTAAATTTTTTTTTAGAAGTTCTACATCTTAAAGCAGTTATTAAATATTATTAAATAACTTCATGAAACTGAGTAACCTTGTGATTAGTGAATGTAAATATTTTTCTAAAGAGTTTGGTTCCGGAAGATATTTCTGGTTGAGGTGGGGGGGAATGTTTTGAAGAGCCTAGTATCTGGATTTTAAAAATAAGTGATTCTTTTTCTTACTTGGGTTAAGAGTCACTTAAAAGGGAAATTATATTCATCAAGCTTTTTCCAAATAAAAAATCTTCATGTACTTAAATAATATATGAAATAGACTATAAATATTGAAATGATTACAAATTGAGACTTAGTTGGGTTTAAAAGAAGTGACATTCCAGGAGAGAGCTATCTACTTCCTGCTATTAATACCTTATTCTTGGTTATCTGATATTTTCATAACAATTATTTATGTCATACATTGCACTTGATTACAAATTCTCGTTGTAAATGTTGTAAAATACTACCGATATGACTAATCCTATATATGATCAATCTAATCCATTTAGATTTAATTTACTAAAAATATATTTTCCCCGTTGTATTTCCTTAACAGATTTAAAGGGATTATTTTGCATCATTAACTTTGTGCTCACTTATGTGGCTTAATTTTCCCATAGTGGGAAATTTTTATCATTTTTGAGTTGTGAACTCTTTCAGGTAGAAGAAGGATGGTGGAGTGGAACCCTGAACAACAAGTTGGGACTGTTTCCCTCAAATTTTGTGAAAGAATTAGAGGTAACAGATGATGGTGAAACTCATGAAGCCCAGGAGGATTCAGGTAGATTGTTTAAAAATTTTGAATAGATTTAAATAAAATTATATATGATCTAGTGTTTATTCTGTATTATTTGAAACTCTGTTCTTGTGTTGAACTCTGAGCTTCAGGTTTTCTACTTTTATGAAGCAGCTTATGACAGGGACTTAAAATGAACTAAATTCCTAGGCAAATACTTTCATATTTTTCCTTCTCTGATGTTTGTTTCAACCCAAACTAAGTGTTTAGTACCCTGATTATGAATTGATAGTCCTTATGTTTTCTGATTTCTTACCACTTAAGATGTACTGATAGTGTTTTGATTTGAGTTTGCAAATGACCTGTCTACTTCAGAGATTTTAGGAATTGAAAAAAAACTTGCTTTTGTGTTTTTCCATATTGAGATAATTACATTTTTTTGTGCAGCCAGAATGTCATTTAATTATTTTGTGATTGCCGTCATTTATAGACTCACCTGTAAATTTATATTAAATTTGCTCACCATGTAAAACTATGATCAAGAGCATTTTATCCCAAGCTAAATTTAAATTATTTTTATTATTTTTATTTTTAAGAATTGCTGTGGAATTAGTTTTGTTTTTTTTTTTTTTTTTAAGAGAAATTAAATTCATAAGTGGTAATGCAGGGATAAGTAGCTCTTTTTCTGTATGGAACAGTATATGTAGTGAGGTTTAATATACTTATCAAAATTAAGACATTAAATATTGACAGTATTCAATTTGACAATATCATTTAATCCATAGTTCATATACAGATTTAATTGTTCTAGTAATGCTTTATATAACTATTTTTTTCTCATATTTCTGGAAAAGCATGGAGGGAATTTGTTTCTCAAGTTTCTTTCTTGAGAATTGTTTCCCAGGTTTTCTCTACTTTTTTCTTGACAATTTTGAAGAGTTTAAGCTGGATATTTTATATAGTAGATCCCAGTTTGGGCTTTTCTCCGGATTCCTCATCATTAGTTTTAGGGTGTATTTTATTGACAGAATTACAAAATGATGCTATCTCATTGCATTGTATCAGAAGGCACGTGATGTCTGTGTGCTTTATTTTTGGTGATGTGAAATTTGATTCCTTGGTTCAAATTGTGTTGCCAGTAAATGTACTTTTTTTTCCTTTATAATTGGTAAGTGTCTTGTGGGGAGATACTTGGAGACTTTGTAAATATCCTGTTTCCTCATCAAACTTCTCCCAACAGTTTAAGCATCCATGGATAAATTTTGCCTGAATTAGTTATTACTTCGATAGTTGCAAAATGATGATTTTCTAACTCCACCATCCCATCTTTGTTTATTACTTGACATTCTTCTCTAAAGAACTTTTATTTCTGCTCAGTTTTAATAAGCGCCTGGGTGCTTCCATCAGTTAGACATCTGACTTCAGCTCAGGTCATGATCTCACGGTCCGTGAATTCAAGCCCCACGTTGGGCTCTGTGCTGACAGCTCAGAGCCTGGAGCCTGCTTTGGATTCTGTGTCTCCCTCTCTCTCTTTGCAACTTCCCTGCTTGTACTCTTGTCTCTCTCTCTTTCTGAAAAATAAACATTAACATTTTTTAAAAAAAATCAGTAGTAGTTTTAACTCTAATCTTACTTTTAGAATAAAATATATGACCTTAGGAAGCGGTAGAGGCCAGTTTAATCAGTGAATGTTTCTTAAGCTTCTTGTGTGCTAAGTGCTAGTTTGGTTTTGTGAGGGCACAGAATCCCCTCTGCAGTCCAGAAGCTTAAGGTCCAGGCCTCTGGGTGATGAGACAAGATATGAACTCAAATTTTAGTACATTTTAGTCTAGAGTAAAATGATCTGAGTATAAGAGGTACTAGTGAAATATAGTTCTAAACGGAATATATTGTTTGTCACTTACTTTGTAGGTTTTCGTCTTCTCAGAAATGTTCCAGGAAATATTAGAAATAAAATATGCAGCTTGGGAGTGCCTGGGTAGCTCATTTGATTAAAGGTTTGACTCTTGATTTCAGCTCAGGTCATGACATTGAGCCCAGTGTTATGCCCTGAGCCAGGCTTTGCCCTGGGGGTGGAGCCTGCTTAAAATTTTCTTCCTCCCTCCTCCTCTCTCTGCTCCTCTCCTGCTTGTGTGCTGTCTTAAAACAACAACAAAAGCAAATATAATATGTAGCTCTGACTGCAACTTTTTTAGAAGATGTTATGTTCTAAACTTCTGTGTTTTTCCTTCTAATCATTCTTGCCCTTGTTTTCCTCTATATGGACTTTTTTTTTTTTTGGAAAATGGTTGTTGTAAAAAACATATGGAACTTATCATTTTGATCATTTTTTAGCATAAAGTTCATTTGTTGAATAATACTCTGTTGTATGTATGTACTGCATTTTGTGTAGCTGTTCATCCATTCATGGATGTGTGAATTGTTCCCACCTCTTGGCAGTTGTGAATAATGCTGCTAAAACATGGGCATACAGATATTTGAGACCTGTTTTCAATTCAGATACATACCCAGAATTGGGATTGCTGGATTATATATAGTTCTTTTTTTAATCTCTTAAAGAAGTGCTAAATATAATTTTCTATAGTGTTTGCCCCATTTTACACTTCCACCAACAGTGTAAAGGGTTCTAATTTGTCCATATCCATAGCAACACTTTCTGTTTTTTGATATTAGCTATCCTAACGGGTATGAGATGTTATCTCATTGTGAGTTTGATTTGCTTTTCTCTGATGATTACTGATGTTGAGTATCTTTATATGCTTGTCGACCATTGTGTATCATCTTTGGAGAAGTATCTGTTCAAGTTCCTTGTGTGTTTGTTTTTTTTTTTTTTTAATTTTTTTTTTTTAACGTTTATTTATTTTTGAGACAGAGAAGGACAGAGCATGAACGGGGGAGGGTCAGAGAGAGAGGGAGACACAGAATCTGAAACAGGCTCCAGGCTCTGAGTGGTCAGCACAGAGCCCAACGCGGGGCTCGAACTTACGGACTGTGAGATCATGACCTGAGCTGAAGTCAGCCGCTTAACCGACTGAGCCACCCAGGCGCCCCCCTTGTCTGTTTTTTAATCAGGTTATTATTATTATTTTTTATAGTTGTAGGAATTCTTTATTATGGACATTAATTCTTTATCAGATATATGATGTACAGTTATTTTCTCCCATTCTGTTGACTATTTTCTTTGTTGTAGAAAAGTTTTTAAGTTTAATGTAGGTAGTCTATTTTTTCTTTTGTTGCTTGTGCTTTTGGTATCATATTTAAGAAGTCATTGCCAAATCCAGTGTTATGAAACTTTCCCCCTGTATTTTCTTCTAGGAATTTTATAGGTTTTGGTTTTACATTTAGGTCATTAATTCATTTTGAGTAAATTTTTGTGTATGGTTTTCAGACAAATGTCCAACTTCATTCTTTTGTATGTGGATATCTAATTTTCCTAGCAGTATTTGTTGAAGATGTTACTGGACAGAGGATCCGTTCAAACTCTGTTGGTTGATCACTGCTCGAAAATTAATACTCAGGAGACAAGTGGTGGTGGGAAAGGAAAGGTTGCTTTTTCAGGAAGTTGGCAACCTGGGAAGATGGTGGTGGATTAATGTCTCAAAGACCATCTTCCCCATCCAGGCAAAGCTGGACAGTTTTAAAGGGGAAGGCATGGAAAAAAGTGAGGGGCGGGGGTGCAACCTGCAGGAGAAGCAGGTGCCCAGGCAGTATAGTCATATGTGGACATGATCCTGAACAGACTTGCTGGCAGCAGCAGCAGTTGTTTTTGAATGTAGTTAGGCCTTATATTCTGGTCCCTTCACTCCTCAAGGTCAGTGGTCTGCAAATCTCAAAGTAAGTTAGTTCTGCAAATCAAGGGACTTAGGTTAGCAAGCAAGGAGTGCAAAACTTGAAGCAATTAACCTTTAACACTGGTTGAAGTTGAAGTACATTTGACTAGTCTATGCACACTTTTATCATGGCACCCACGACCGTTGTACATGTTTATGACTTCCATCTCCAGCAGGCTGTCAGCTATTTATTTTGTTTTTCTTTTTCTTTTTTTATTATTTTTTTATTATTATTTACAAAAAAATTTTTTTTAACGTTTATTTTTGAGACAGAGAGAGACAGAGCATGAACGGGGGAGTGGCAGAGAGAGAGGGAGACACAGAATTGGAAGCAGGCTCCAGGCTCTGAGCCATCAGCCCAGAGCCCGACTCGGGGCTTGAACTCATGGACCGTGAGATCGTGACCTGAGCTGAAGTCGGACGCTTAACCGACTGAGCCACCCAGGCGCCCCAAGCTATCAGCTATTTATAGGCAGCTATTTATGGGCAGAGACTATAGAAGGGTCCAAAAAGTGAATAGCTTATGAGCTGTTTAATTTTTACTCTAGAGTATTATATTTTATCTCATGTCACTTATGTGCCTTTTTATAGTGCCAGCCCTTTGAGGAAAAATAGTATAAATAAAACTCCATAATTTATATATGGAGCAGGTAGCCCTCATTCCAGTTGATGATGTCATCTGTTTTCCGGAACAGAAGATAATGGTACTGTTTTTTTCTAGGGAAAGTAGATGAATCTCTGCTACAGTTGGTTCGCCTACTTGCATAGAAGCGTTGTGCTTTTAAAATCAGGGGTTGATCAGTCAGCATTTGAGGGTGATTATTGCCTCTAGGCAAGAGTATTGCTTTCTTCATGTTTCTTGGTTCACTTTTGAGAAGCACATGAAAGCTGTACACTCTCTGGAAAGTATACATATAATGATATGAATAAAATTTTACCTATTAGTTCATGTGGTACATAGTTCACATATACACACATACGTATACACACACACACACACACACACACACACACACACACACACATATGACTAGATGATATATTCTCTTGGTTCAAAAATTAGTATGTAAGGGCATCTGGGTGACTCAGCCAGTTGAGTGTCTGTCTTCAGCTCAGGTCATGATCTCATGGTTCGTGAGTTCAAGCCCCACATTGGGCTCTTCTGCTCTCAGTGCAGGTCCTGCTTTGGATCCTCTGTCCCCCTCTTCTCTCTGCTCCTCCCTGTGCACTCTCTCTCTCTCAAAAATAGAAAAAAAATATCAAAAATTAGTACATAAAAATGTACATTATAATATAAAAACCTTTTTCTTTTAAAAATTTTTATTTTTGAGAGAGAGTATGCATGCATAAGTGGGTTGGGACAGAGAAGGGGCTGGGGACAGAGGATCTGAAGCAGGCTTTGTGCTGATAGCAGACAGCCCAGTGTGGGGCTTGAACCCATGAACCGCGAGATAATGACCTGAGCTGAAGTTGGATGCTTCACTGAATGAACCACCCACACTCCCCTATATGTTCTTTAAAAAAAAAAAAAAAAAAAAAAAGTGTATTATAATACTTGTCTCCATCTACCCGGTTTTTCTCATCTGCTCCATATAGCAAGCATTTGTACTTTCTTGGTATCCTCCCAGTGTGTGTTTATGCAGGTACACAGGAAAACATGTATTTGTCTATTCC
The DNA here is from genome assembly GCF_022837055.1 of Prionailurus viverrinus. Classification (NCBI taxonomy): domain Eukaryota; kingdom Metazoa; phylum Chordata; class Mammalia; order Carnivora; family Felidae; genus Prionailurus; species Prionailurus viverrinus. Next base: position 45,313,998 of record NC_062565.1, read on the forward strand.
CCTCTTTCTTAAATAAACTGTAGCATAATATGTTTTTCAGAATATGCTGCAGTGAAAACAACCTAAAAATCATGGAGGCTTAAAGACATAGTTATGTAGGGACTTAAACTGATGGAGTCTGCTCTTTGACCTATGGCTTAATGCTTGCAAAGGCAGGGAAAAAGGAGCATGGCTTTTAAAGCTTCTGCTCCAAATTTACACATATTGCTTCCACTAATACTGTATTGGACAGCCATGGTCATGTCTAAGTCAAACAGAGCAGGGATATATAAATTTTTCTACAAGCTGAGACGCCAAATGTAAATAAGAATACAGCCGCCACATATACTATCATTGATTATCTTTTTAGAATCCCTTATTTAATACTCATTGCCTTTTGGGGTGCCTGAGTGGCTCAGTCGGTTAAGCGTCCAACTCTTGATTTCGGCTCAGGTCATGATCTCACCATTTGTGGGTTCGAGCTTCGCATTGGGCTCTGCATTGACAGTGTGAAGCCTGCTTGGGATTCTCTCTCTCTCTCTCTCTCTCTCTCTCTCTCTCTCTCTCTGTCTCTCTCTCTCTCTGTCTCTCTGTGTCTCTCTCAAAAAGTAAATAAACTAAAAACAAAGACTCATCGGGCTTTTAAAGGTGTTGAAGTGTACTTTTTAGCTTTGTACATGTAATAAAAAATTAATGAAAAGAACACTAACTTCATGGGTATTTAGTATGAAATGGTGATGGCCAGTAGCCTTGTGAAAGGTGCAAATTTCCATTTTTAGGTTGCCTCCCATTTCTAAGTGTTCTTTGGATGTATTTTTTCTCCTTAACTTTGCAATGAACTTTTTAAGATTCTAAATTTCTCTAAGGCTGTACTCTAAACTGCATGAATTGAAGCAACAAATAATTGAATCCTTTAAAAACTTGTCTTTTGGTCAATGTCTGTCTAGTGTCCTTTAGAAAATGTATGTCTAGCATGTCCTCATTTTTCAGATTATGTGTATAGAGAAAACTTGGCATAGTACCCGGCAAGTTTTGAAGCATAATGGATGTTAGTACTTTTCTTACCACACTGTTTTATTTTCACTTCTTTACCTCATTCTTTCCTTTAATTTGCCTGTTTAAAAAAATGTGGAGTCTGTGGGACACCTGGGTGGGATTAGGCGGTTGAGCGTCCGACTTCGGCTCAGGTCATGATCTCACGACTTGTAAGTTCGAGCCCCACATCAGGCTGTGTGCTGACAGCTCAGAGCCTGGAGCCTGCTTCGGATTCTGTGTCTCCCTCTCTCTCTGCCCCTCCCCCGCTCATGCGCGCTCTGTCTCTTTCAAAAATAAATAAACATTCAAAAAATTTTTTTTAAATGTGGAGTCAATTGTATTTGAATAGTGACCTGATAAAGTTGTGTAAAGCAGAGCAGTTTTTATTGCTATGAGTTGGAGTGCGGTGGGGTTGGGACGCTGAAATCTGTTTCAGTGCAGATGTTGATTACATTGAAAGATAGAAAATCAATGAGATAGGAAGATATAGAAGAGTCATAGAAAACAGATATTTTATGTTACACTTATTTGAGAATACTTGGTATTCTAAAGTCAGGACTTATGTTTTAAGGATGTGTAAAAACCATTAGAGAACAAACAAATACTGAAAGCATCTGGCTTAAATTTAGTGGTACAGTTGTTACTTAACACTATCCCCTGAATTACTTCTTATGTGTGTTATTGTTTCTTATGTTTCATAGGTAACTGGATTTTCTGATATTTATTTTTAACATTAAAATTTGTTACAAATTAAAGCTTATGGTGAAATGATGTGTATGATGCCATGGAAACTCAGCCCTTAAAATATGTGCAAAAGTTTACGTCCATATAGGGCCACCAGCAAAAGATGGACAATTTAAATTTTTATTATATTTTATATTTTGTATTTATAATTTTTTATAAGTACTTTGGGTACTTTCTTGCACCATTCAGCCTTGTTTGAATTTTAGTAACTTTGCAGAATTTTATCTGCTAAAAATGTACTTCCTTGCTTGCTTAACCCCTTTAAAATAACATCACATTCTAAATGTGGAGCTTTGTGATTATGGGGTGGGAAGTCAGTGGTTGAAGTACACTATAATTCCATTTTTTAAAAAACTCTAACTTTTAGGACAGAAAGTTTTTGAATATTGATTTGAATGCCAAGGAGTGTGTGCTTTATAAGGACTTTAGAAACCTCTAGTGATAAAAGAATATAGTCCTTTTAAGTTCTGATTTAAGAGTTCCATCTTATGCATTATGATTAGAAGAATTGATCCACTATTCCTATGTCCTAACGAAATGTAATGTACTCTGTAATTGGTATTATTACAGTCTTTTTATTGTTTTACTTATTTGGTATGTATGTTGTGTTTATACTCTACATTACAAAATGTTATTTTTTGCTTATAGTATTGAAAAGCCATATCCAGCACATTTGATTAGTTTATGTGGTTTCTCCTTATACCCCTTTACATTTAGTAAAGCTGTTCTCCTTAATAAACTAAAATATATGGGGTGGTCTTCTTGGTTTGGCCAGTTGAACTCCAGCTATTAATGTTAAGAAGATAATCCTGACTCAAGACAGTGTAGGCAGGTCATGGGCAGTTTATTTTTATGTCCTCAGTTTTCATTGAAGAACTGTAGAATAAAAGATATAAGAAAGTCACTATTACATTTTTTATAGGAATGTGGTAAGTTTATAATCTATTCTATTACTTGCTGATTTCTTTATAAAGTCTCAAGATAAGTGTCTTCTGATAATCAATTTCAGGAAAAGCTTTGCTTCTCTATGGAAGTGTTATGTTTCCATTTTTATAAAATGAAATGACTCCTTTTTCATTTTGTCAAATATACTTAACCATTTTTGTTAGATGTCCTTTGTAATCTTTTACATTCCACTTAATTTGCTAAGTAGGACTTGATTTCAATATCCCCCCTTATTCTATAAAGCCAGTGACTATAGCTTCTGGTATTTTCTACTGTGTGTGAGTCTCCTCCCTGCCTTAAGCCTATAAAAATCTCCCTTTAGATGTCTAATAGGCATCTCAAACTTAAGGTGGTCAAAGTGATCATCTCTTCTTTTCCTTGCACCTAAATTTGATCTATACTGTCTTCCTCATCTGAATTAATGGCAACTCCATTTTTCTTTTATTTAAACCAAAGAGTTGGATTCATCTTTAACTCTTTTAATCTCACATTCATTAGCTGATTTTGTCACCTGCTAAATACTGCTCCTACTCTGGTATAAGTTATTTTTTGCTGTACAATTGTAGTAGGCTGTTATTTGCTGTTACCTGCCTCCTGAATGTTAATGTGCTCACCTTCTAGTAGGTACATATTTTACTTAAAGTAAAGCCAGAGTCTTTTTAAATTGGCTACAAAGCCCTGTGACTGGGCATCTACATATGCCTCCCCCTACCTCTCTTTGCCTCCTATTTAACTCGCCCCTTTGTTCATGTTGGTCTCCTTACAGTTTTAAAGATGTAAGGAACATTCCTGTTGCACAGCCTTTGCAGAAGCTTTGGAGTTAGATGAGATCACCTAGAGAGACTGTCTAGAGTGAAGAAAAGAGCCTTGGATCGAATCCTATATAGCAACATTCATGGTATTAGCTGAGATAGAATTACTAAAAAGAAGACCAAGAAGGCACACAGAGAGAGAGAGAGCCAGGAGGAAACCCATGAGTGTGCAGTAGTCAAGGGGAGAGTTTTTCAGGGAGGACATAGGCAGTATTGCCTGATGCTGCTTGTGAGGTTAAGTAAGGTAAGTAAGATAAATAAAATGTAATCTTGGATTTAGGGACAAAGATCATTCATGACCTGCCTAAGGGCAGTAAAGAAAGATGATTGGGTGGGGAAGCAGTGGAGAGAGTAAGTATAAAGCAGTGCAGCAGTTGAGAACAACATATATTCTGTGGCAAAGAACAAGTGGAGAGGGAGGAGTTGAAGATGCAAATTCAGAAGAATGGGATTGATCACCAGAACAGGATTTGCCCAGAAGGTAGAGGGAGTGAGATTCTCACCGTAGGTATCATGATTAGTCTCAATTGATTGGAGAGACACCAGCATTAGTGCCGGGAAACTGAAGGAGAGATGTCTGAGTTTTTTTGTTTTTTGTTTTTTTTCTATGAAAGAGGAGAGATGCTAAAAATGAGAGGTCAGAATTTTGAGGAAACTAAAAGGGTCCTCCCAGTTCAATGTTTTGAGCCACACATTCCTCTGGGTTCGGGCTACTAGATGCACGCATGACACGAAATGGTTAAGAAACCCTGATGGGTTGTTCTTTAGAAGTTCTGATTTCTTATGGGTAGGGAGGGTTCATTCTCTTAGAAGGAGTCAGCAGAGGTTTCATTTGATTATTTGGGCTCTGGAAAAGAAGATAGTGCTTGTTGCTAGTGCACGGGATGTTTGTGGAATGGGGTATATGCTGGAAGTGCCAAAGGTGGTGGAGGGAAATTTGGTGGTCTGCAGCTTGGCCTGCAGGGTTTAAGGTGGTGCACACTTGCTTTGGTGTTTGTATTCCCACATTGGCATTCACCTTGAACAACTCCCAGTGAACAGCTTTGTAAGGAAAATTGTTGTGGGGCTTTGATACTTTTACTGGTAATACATTGTGAGTCTTTGTATAGCCAGATGCTGTTTCTGAAGATTCTCTTTAGGAACTAAGGAATACAGATTTTAACTATTTAAAACACACACAACATTTTCTTAGGAAATGTAGGATTATTTTCAAAATCTTTGAATAATGCTGAAAGATATTCTTTGGAGTAAAAAGAGGGGGGATTTATGCTAGCAACTTTAGATTCTAAGTCCTACTTGGTTTACATGTTTTACTTTAAGATACTCTACATTAGTTCCCCATTTAATGTGTAATAGTGAGCCGGGGGACCCGGGTGACTCTGTCGGTTTAGCGTCTAACTCTTGATTTCTCTGTAGGTCATGATCCCAGGGTTGTGGGATTGAGCCCCATGTCAGGCTCCATGCTGGGTGTGGTGGCTGCCTAAGATTCTCCCTCTCTCCCTCTGTCCCTCTTCCCCATTCACATGCTCTCTCTCTAAAAAAAAAAAAAAAAAAAAAAGTGAACTTGGATTGCTTCTATCAAATGCTTTGTATTTTCATCAAGTTTCTACTTTGTTTTACTTTTCTTTAGCACTCAGTACAGCTCACATAAAGATTCCTTTTTTTTTCCCCAACAATTATATTTTAGGACTTTTGGTTATTTTAAGTCACTTTATTTGGAGGTATAAGCCATTAAGTGGCTTTTGCTATAGAGATTTAATACAAAAGGAAGAGAGAGTTTTAGGCTTAATAGGAAGACTTACTTGCTTGTTACGTTTTCTGACAGTGGCACACGTGAAATGTAGATACAATTTTTCTACAAGCTTAGCAATTCAAGGACAGTCTGACAGATGAAGTATATAGGCATTTGGTAAGATTTCTGTTTTCTCTGGTTATAAAACCTCCTGTTCACACCCAACCCCCTTCTCCATATACCTTTCTTCCTTTCTCCTCTCCCCTTCTCCTTCCATTCTTCCTTGTTGTGTTTAAGATGTTTTCCCTTTTGTTTTTTGTTCTGTGTTATCATGCTGTCTCTTAACTTGAATGGTGCTCAGTAATACATCTTTAAACTCATTAAAAATAAGAGCCACTGAGCCAGACACTGTCGAGCACTTTTATAGGAATCAGTTTAATCCTCATAGCAGTCTTATGAGAGTCTTGTTTTACAGGTGAAGACACTGGGCACATATAGTAGAGGAGGTGATATGAATTAGGCAGGTTTGACTCTGTGGGGCTTCTGGGTGACTCATTAGGTTAAACATCTGACTTCGGCTCAGGTCATGATCTCACGGTCGTGAGTTCGAGCCCCGCGTCGGGCTCTGTGCTGACAGCTCGGAGCCTGGAGCCTGCTTCAGATTCTGTGTCGCCCTCTCTCTGACCCTCCTCCGTTCATGCTCTGTCTGTGTCTCTCAAAAATAAATAAACATTAAAAAAAAAGGTTTGACTCTAAAGTTCATGTGCTTTATCGCTATACTATACTGCCTTCCAACCATTGATTTAATAATATAGTAGTTTTGACAATTTTCAATGAGGTGAAAGCAATCAGCCTATCTATTAGTACTAGATAACTTTTAATATCTAGGCATTTATTTTAATGATATGCTTTAAGGACTCCTGTAAAGTTTACAGTCACTAAATTTAAAAGAAAATTTTCACTTTTGGTCATAATTCTAAAAACTGGAAATTGCACCTTAAAATCATTTGATGAAGTTGCATTTGTCAGAGTATGGTTTATTAATACCATAGATTGTTTCACTTTAAAAGGCCTCTCAGTAGGTACCTCATACTATTCTGTCTGAATATTGTTTTGTCTGATAGACTGGTTATTGAAGCTGTATATTACAATATTTAGACCACAGTTCTAGCAGTGAGGGAGTAAGACAGTGTGGAATTACTTTCCCACCTTAAAAACTGGGAAATTGAACAAATTATTGAAAACAAGTACTTTCAGGGGCGCCTGGATGGCTCAGTTGGTTGAGCATCCAACTCTTGATTTCGGCTTAGGTCATGATTCCAAGGTCATGAGATTGAGCCCCGCATTGGGCTTAGTCCTGAGCATGGAACCTGCTTAAGATTCTCCTTCCCTGCTCTGTCCCCCTCCTCTGTCTCTCTCCCCCTCCACCTCATGTCCCTCTGCCACTCTTCCCTTTTCACATGTGCTTTCTCTCTCTCGTGCTCTCAAAACAAAACAAAACAAAACAAAAACAACAACAACAACAACAAAAAACCCAAGTATTTTCAGAGTATAGGCAGCACAGGAATGAGATACTTGAGAAAAGGGCAAATAAGGAAAACCCTATCATTGTCCTGAATTTCTACCAGGAGGTAATATTTGGACTGTAGTGCAGGAAGAGTGAAATTCAACAGAAGGTTGTCAGTTTTGTTGAGGAGTTAGAGATTAGAGTTCAACCAAGCCAAGATAGTTAGAATTGTGGAACTGATTACCTGGAGAGAGGGAGAGAGAGGGAGAGAGGAAGTGAAAGTGAAAGTGCTCTAGCAATGTGATTACAGAGTTACCTTGAGTATTTGGCTGAATACCAATCTGTCATTGTATGGGGTGCGGCCTGGTGAGGTTAGACGTGAACAGTTTGTGAAGAGTAGTAATTACTGGGGATTAACATGAATAATTCCCAGAATTTAAACAAGGTCAAAAATTTTTGAATTCTCTCCATTTGGTTTTGAGAGACTTCATTGAATACATGGGTAACTCAGTGGAAGGGTGAAATGAGAGTAGATGGGTTTTCAAATAGCAGCTATTCTAGGTCTACCCTGAAAAAGCTTCACACTGGTATGCAGATACTTACCTGTTTGCTGGAAAAAGATCAGTTTTCTTTAATATAGGGTTTCTTAACTTTGTCCCTAATGACGTTTGGGCAGGATAGCTCTGCTTTTGGGGTCTATTCAGTGCATTGTAGAATGTTTATAAACATCTCTGATCTGTACCTGCTGAATATTAGTTGCACTCTTCAGCTATAATAACTAAAATTGTCTCCAGACACTGCTACGTATCTCTTGGGGTACAGAAGCACCCCAGGTTGAGAACCAGTGGTTTTTAAAGGATTAGAACAAGATCTAGCACTCACTGACATTGAATAAAATGAAATACCAGCTATATATCTAAGAAGTAGCAAAATGTGACAATTTGGAGGAAAAATTGATTGATAGAAAGTGGACCACAAATGATGGAGTTGGCAACAAGAATGTTAAAATAACTATAAAAAAAATGCTCAGCATGCTCAAGGAGGTAATCGAAAGTGTGAGCTTAATGAGGAGGGAAATAGAAGATATAAAAAAAGAACCAAATGGAACTGACTACTAGAGACAAAATACACAATGTCTGAAATGAATTCCTTCTTGTGGAATTTTGCCAGTAGAGCACGAAGAAAAAAATGATCGAACTTGAGAATGTAGTAGTAGACTGCATCCCAAGTGAAGCACAAAGAGCATAAAGACTGCAAAAAACTTGGGATAATTTTGAAGAGTCTAACATACATAGCTAGAGTTACAGAAAAAGAGGAGAGAGAAGGTGGTCAGGAAAAATATTTGAAGAAAGATATTAAAATATGTCCAATTTGATGCAAACTATAAATCCACAAATTCAAAAAGGGTAACCATACAATCCAGGGCTGGTAAAAGCACATCATAATTAAGTGCTAAAAATAAACAGTGAAGTGGAAAATTTCAGGAATTAGAGGAAAAAGGCACTTCAAGTAGAGAAGAATTAAGATAAAAATCCACAGAAAGGTGGCTCAGTCGGTTGAGCATCCAACTTTTGATTTCCGCTCAGGTTATGATCTCACGGTTCATGAGATAGAGCCCTGTGTTGGGTTCTGCGCTGACAGCAAGGAGCCTGCCTAGGATTCTCTCTCTCCCTGTGTCACACAGAAGTCCGCTCTCTCTTTCTCTCTCTAAAAATAAATAAACTTAAAAATAAAAAAGATAAAAATCCACAGATAATCATCAGAAACTAAGTATGGTGGAAGGTAATGGAATGAGATCTTTGAAGTGTTGGAAGAAGAAAAGTGGTCAACCTAGAGTCCTATTTTTGTGAAAATACTCTTCAGAATAAAGGTGAGGTAAAAAAGTTTTCAGCCTGGGACACCTGGGGTGGCTCAGTCGGTTATGTGTCTTCCTCTTACTCTCAGCTCAGGTCTTGATCTCAGGGTCCTGAGTTCAAGCCCCGTGTTGGGCTGTGCACTGGGCAAACGTGGAACCTGTTTTAAAAAAAGTTTTCAGCCAAAGAATAATAGAGAATTCATTACCAGCAGAATGCATCCTAAAGAAAAATTAAAGCAAATTGTCCAGGAAAAAAGTAAAATGATACTAGATGGGAACTTGTATCTATATAAGCAGAATGAAGAGTGACAAAAATAGAGGTAAATATGTGGATAAGCATAAAAGTTTCCCATTTTTAAATTTCTTTAAAAGATAATTGACTATTTAAAACAAAATAATATATCATGGGAAACATAATGTAGAAGTAAAATATAGGTATGTATGTATGACAATAGTAGTTCTAAACACAGAAGATGAAATGGAAATGTGCCCATTGTATGTGAAGTGGTATAGTGTTATTTGAATGTAGATTTTGTTGGGTTAAAGATGGCATATTATAAAGCTAGAGCAACCCCTAAGAAAGTAAAACAATGAGGAATAGCTGATAAATAATAAAATGAAGTGGTAAAAATTACTTAAAAAAAAAAAGACACGAAAGTCAGCTCAAAATGGGTTAAGGACTTCAACAAATACCTGAAACCATAAACCTCCTAGAAGAAAACCTAGGTGGTAAGCTCTTTGACATCAGTCTTGGAGATGAGTTTTTGGACTTGACTCCAAAAGCAAAGGCAACAAAAGCAAAAATGAACAAATGGGACTACATCCGTCTAAAAATCTTCTCCACAGCAAAGGAACCCATCAACGGAATGAAAAGGCAGCTTATGGAATGGGAGTAAATATTTGCAAATCATTTATCTTAGAAGACATTAATCTCCATATATATATATATGTATGTACATATATATGTACATATATATACATGTGTGTATATATGTATGTGTGTATATATGTATATATGTATATACATATATATACATGTGTATATATGTACATATATATACATATATATACACACATGTATACATACATATATATATACATATATATATACACACATGTATATATATAGAGAGAGAGAGCTTATCCAACTAAAAACCATTAAAAATGGGCAGAGGATCTGAATAGGTATTTTTTCAAAGATGATGTACAGATGCCCAATATATACATGAAAAGATGCTCAACATCACTAATATTCAGAGGAGTACAAACCGAAACCACAATGAAATATCACCTCACACCTGTTCAGATGGCTGTTATCAAAAAGACCAGAAATGTTTGTGACGATGAGGACAAAAGGGAAGCGACCTGCACTGTTGGTGGGAATGTAAATTGGCACAGGCACTATGACAGTATGGAGGTTCCTCAAAAACTTAAAATTACCATGTGATCCAGCAATCCCACTTATGGTCATTTACCTAAAGAAGAGTAATACACTAACTTGAAAAGATATCTGCACCCTTGTGTTCATCACAGCATTATTTACATAATGGATAAAGAAAATGTATTATGGGGCACCTGGGTGGCTCAGTCAGTTGAGCATCTGACTCTCGGTTTTCAACTCTGGCCATGATCTTGCAGTTTGTGAGATCAGGCCCTGCGCTGATCTTGGAAGTCTCTCTCTCCTTCTTTCTCTACTCCTCTCCTGCTTATGCACTCTTGTGCACACACTCTCGTGTGTGCTCTCTATCAAAAAAAAAAAAAAAACAACATTAAATTAAAAAAAGAACATGTTATATATACACAATGGAATATTATTCAGCCACAATATAAAGAAATCTTACCATTTGCATCAACATGGATAAAACTTATAAGCAAAATAAGTCATGGATGACTTACAAATGAAATAAGTCAGACAGATGAAGACACATACTGTATGGTCTCACTTAGATGTAGAATCTAAAAACACACTAAACTTAGAGATACAGAAAACATTGGTGGTTGCCAGAAGCAAGGGGTATAGGATGGGCAGAATGGGTGAAGGTGGTCAAAAGGCACAAACTTCCAATTATATATAAACATATATATATAAATTTATTATATATAAAAATAAGTTCTGGGGATGTAATGCAGAGTATGGTGACTGTAGTTAATAAAATTGTATATTTGAAAATTCATAGGAGAGAAGATGTTGAAAATTTTCGTTATAAGAAAAAAATTTATAACTGTATGGTGATAGATGTTAAGACTGGTGATCGTTTCACTACACACACACATACATGTATGGAATCATTATTTGTACACCTAAAACTAATATAGTGTTATATGTCAGTTATATCTTAATAAAAAAGGAGACAACAGAGCCCGCTGTCTCTATGTGCACATACTGAGGAAAGGCCATATGAGGGCACAGTGAGAAGGCAGCCATCTGTAAGTCAGGAAGAGAGATCTCACCAGAACCCAACATGCCAGCACTGATCTGGCTTCTAAACTCCCAAAATGAAAAAAATAAAAGTCTATTGTTAAAGCAAAAAACAACCCAAAACAAAAAGAGAGAGAAAGGAACAAAGATCAACTGGGTAAATAGAAAACAAATAGCAAGATAATGGATTTAAACCACATCAGTGATTACATGAAAATTAAGTTCTCTAAAAACTCTAATTGAAAAGGCAGTTGACTGGATAATATGCTTAATATGCTTCCTACCAGAAGCTCACTTGAAATATTAAGGTACTGGTTAAACGAAAGAAGAAAAAGGGAATTCAGTGCAAAGCATAAGAAATCTAGAATGGTTACATTAATGTCAAAGTGTATTTCAGGAAAAAAATATATTACCAGGGATAAAAAGGAACATTTCATAATGGTAGAGTCAATTCATAAAAATTATGTAACAATTCTAAAACTGCATTATTTAAAAAAAAATGTTTATTTATTTTGAGAGAGAGCAGGGGAGGGGAAGGGAAAGGTGGGGGGAGAGAGAATCCCAAGCAGGTTCCATACTCAGTGCAGAGCCTGATGTGGGACTCGATCTCACAACTGTGAAATCGTGACCTGAGCCGAAATCAAGAGTCAGATGCTTAACTGACTAAGCCACCCAGGCACCCCTATATGTGTAATCTAATACCAGAACTTCAAAGTACGTGAGACAGAGACTGCCAGAACTGAAACAGGCAAATCCGCACATAGATTTGAACATGCTTCTCTCATTAATTGATAGAAATTAGTGATGATGTAGAAAACTCGAATAATCGAATAAGTGGATCTAACTGATGTTTATGGATAGTTACCCTGGTAAGAGAATACACATTCCTTTGAAGAGTACATGGAATATTACCAGATACACCCTTAATGTTTGGGCATCAAAGAAGTCTCAGAAAACTTAGAAGATTTCAAGTCCTATGAAGTAGGTTTTGTGAATACAATGGAATTATTTTAGTAATAGATATTTGGGAAATCCTCAGTTACTTGGAAACTAAACAATATTTGTAAGTAACCTGTGGGTCAAAGAAGAAATTGTGAGGGAAAAAACTGGTTTTTCAAATGAAAAAAATGGAAACAATCAAAATTTGTGGAATGCAGGTAAAACAGCACCTATGGAGAAATTTATTGCTTTCAATGCTAATACTAGAAAAGAAAAAACTAATGTCCATGATCTAAGTTTTTATCTGAAATCAATAAAAGAAGAGCAAAGTAAACCTGAAATAATTTGGAGCAGGAAATGAGAGCAAGAAACTATGAAATAAAAAACAAGCCAACATTCAAGAAGATCAACAGTTGAGTTTTTTGAAAAGATACAAAATTGATAAAGGTCCAATGACTGATTGAAGAAAAAAGAAAATATTACTGTCTGATTAATAACCAGATGTGAATGTCACCACAGATCAGACATTAAAGGGATAATGAAAAAATATACTCATGAATTTGATAACTTAGATGGAAAAATTCCTTGAATAGTACAACTTCTCAACAAATAGAAGTAATACAAAGTCTGAGTAGCATATGAAGAAATTTGAATTCATTATCAAAAGTCTTCACACAAAATACTGAATCCTATCAAGCATTTAATCTTTTTTTAAAAAATATTTGTCTATTTTTAGGAGAGTGCAAGTGGGGGAGGGGCCGAGAGGGAGACAGAGGGTCTGAACCAGAACCAGGCTTTACGCTGACAGCCTGACAGCAGCGAACCTGTGCAGGGCTTAAACTCACCAGCTGAAGCGTGAGCTCATGGCCTGAGCTGAAGTCAGATGCTCAGCCAACGGAACCACCCAGGCGCCCCCTTCATTTCTTAATTAGCATTTTACTAATTGAATATACCTAAAATTGATACCATCTTAAACAGTATCCAAAAAATGCAGTATAAGCGTATCTTACTTTTTTGGATATTTTAGTACTCTGTCATTTAACTTTATTTTATCATTTTTAATTAGGCATAGGATGTAAACAATATGGGAGGGAAATATCACGATCTTTGTAATTCTGCATTCTTCAAAAGCAAACTATTCTTTCAGAAAATGTTTTCGCTGGGCCTACCTCACCCTCAGCGTCTCTGGGCAGTGGGAATGAGGCTGCACTGGGATCAGTCACACAGCCAAAGAAAATTCGAGGAATTGGATTTGGAGACATTTTTAAAGAAGGCTCTGTGAAACTGAGGACGAGAACATCTGGCAGTGAAGCAGAAGAAAAGAAAACAGAAAAGGTAATAATGGTGAACTTAGATTAACTCTACTTAACTCTCTCATGAAGCACTTTTTAAGGTGTAAGTCAGTTTGCAACTCTGTTACACACCCTTTTTTGAAATTGCTAATAATTGGTTATGATTGAGACGACTGTGAGAAACTGTTTTCAGCATTACACTGATTAATGTTTATGTTTGATTCTTATAAAATGAGAATGTTTATTGGTATTAATACCAACTTTTCTAAGTTTTTAGTTACCATAGGTAAAAATGGAAAGGGCAGGAGTTTTTTTGTTTTGTTTTTTGCCTTTTTTTAAAGCTAAAATTACATACTTTTTCTTTAAATTTGAAATAGGCCTAAGATGGGTCATTTTAAAATGGATTCACAATGAGGTATTAAGTTAATTAGGCACTACTTAACTCTCCTCTGGATTGTTGGCAGTGGTGAAATTTGCTTCTCCTCTAAATGTATGGAGAACTTTGTTTTTCATTAGCATTTTGATGGCATTATGAAATAAATCAAAATGAATGTACCATAAATTATAACATCTAATAATAGGTTTCAAAGATTTTTTTTTTTAAGTTTTATTTATTTGAGTAATCTCCCACCAGGTGTTGGGTTTTAATTCACAACCCCGACATCAAGAGCTGTACAATCCTCTAACCAAGCCATGCAGGCACCCCTTTAGTAACAGATTTTGAAATAAACTAATAATGTTTTGTTTTGGGGGAAAAGAGCTACAATTTTTAGAACATGAATTTCAAGGCTGTTTTTTGAGGTTCACACCTTAGAGGTACAGATTGAGTACTTCAGTTAAGAGGTTTTCCTGTTGACTTTTAGGGCATTGTTTCATTTTAGTTCTCAGTTGTATGTCTGTATTTAAGTTTTAAGAGTTGAAAGTATTTCAGTATTTACTTACCTAGTTCCGCTATATTTCACTTATTAGACTGATTTGGTTGGTGAAATATATTCTCAAGTTTTCTTCTAAAATGGTTAGTTTCCACATATTTTTTCTTTCCCAGTTTGCTACATATATTTTCATGTAATAATGATTTGGGTTCAGGAAAGAGAACTTGTACTTTCTACCCTACCCTCTCCTAGCTCTGAGACTGTGGCAGTAAGATTATGGGGCCTAATTGGTTCTTGGTTTTGATACCTTGATTCAAGGTAAAGATTGGAATTCTTGTGGTTTTTGGAATGGTTGTATAGCCAGCCATATAATAGCCAGGGATGCTGGAGAAGCACTGTTTGCATTATGAAGGACATTAGATAATCTGGGGCTCCTTTCTAACTTTAAAGCTTATGATTCATAACGAATAATTTTATTTAGTTAATGATTACACTAATACTCTTTCAGTTGCCACTTACAATGTTCACTACTCAAGACTAACTGTTAGTGAGAGTCCTCTCAAATATCACCCTATTTGAGAGCCTTGCAAGCCTTGCTTTTTGATCACTGATCCAGGAATTGATAGAGAGCACATTTGCTATATTTGTAGGTGATTGATATCAGATTAGAAGAAATGATGGTTAGACTTGTGAAAAATTAAAGTGAGTATCTTAAAAGAGAAACAGAACACACAGTGATAGGTAAGTTAGTAGTATATTTAGATTTTTAACTAATGAAAGCTAAGGTCAAAAGTAATGTTCTTTCTGGGGAGAGAAGTCAAGGAAAACACTAGTATGAAGGACTTACTTTAGTCAATTACAATGTAAAATTTTCTACTGACTATAGTTGTAAGGGTGGTAACATTACCTAGGTGTTTTCATTCAGATAGCAGCAATGAAGTATAAAGACCTTTTTTTTTCTTTTTTTTTTCTCTATCCCCAAGTTTAGTGCTGTGGTTTAAAAGCCCACTTTCTACAGTCAGACTTCCTCTGGCTCACTACTAAATTCAAATCCAGGCTCCACTACTAAATTACTGTTAAGGTGGGCAGGTTTCTTAACTGCTTCCTAGTCTGTAAGAGGAACGAATAATAATGCTTACTTTATACAGATTATTCAGAGGATTAAGTTATAAGGTATGTAAAGTGTTTAGCTAAGGAGTTCCTACTCAGTACATTTTCAGGTGCTATTATTTTTATTTATTTTGGAGGTTTAACATTAAGTGACACTTATGGGTATTATGGGTATCAGAATGTGTATTATTCTTAAGATAGGAAGTTTTAAAAATTTGAAGTTCTGAGCTATCATTTCAGTAGTTTTGTTATCTCTGTCTTTTCAGTCACATTACTAACCTGGCTGTAAGTACCATTAGGGAAGGCTGGCTTACTGCAAATGAAAATTTTGTTTAATACTGTTATCTTAATTCTCACTTAAAATAGTTGATACCATCCTTTTCTTTTCTAGCCCTTAATTATACAGTCAGTAGGATCCAAAACTCAGAGTGTGGAGATAACAAAAACAGACACGGAAAGTAAAATTAAAGGTAAATTTTTGAATAAAATTTTCATGTTGGGAAAGAAGCATGCTCAAATGTATTATTAGATTTTTTGAAACTGTATATCAACACTGTACTACTTGATCAGAGTATTAGATCCTACTAGAGGTAAGCACTGCAGGGTCAAAGAGTTCAGTGTGCTTTGTTCACGGATGTATCTCCCTACAGTTAGAACCAGCGCCTAGAACATATTAGCACTAGGAACTATTTGAAAGTGTGAATTAATGAAATTGTTACTTAATTCAGTATATAGTGTCGGCCGACATTATTCATCTTTAACAGCTTCTAGTGTACTTTTTTTAACACAAAGTAGAGGCTTAATAAGTATTGTTAAAAGAACCAATTTATTTAATCTGCATTATTTACTTTCTTTATTTTAGCTAAGGAATATTGTAGAACATTATTTGCCTATGAAGGTACTAATGAAGATGAGCTTTCTTTTAAAGAGGGAGAAATAATCCACTTGATAAGTAAGGTAAGATACTTGTCAGGTGTTTGGTGAATTATTTAATTTATTCATTCTTCTATTTCCCCGTACAATGTAAGCTCTGGAGGAGCTGGGATTTTGTCTTGTTTCTGTGTCCTGAGAACATGACACATGGTAAATTCTCAGAAAGTTTTTTTTGAGTAGATTTTTATTGTCTGTTTGTATAATAATTGATGTTTTGGGGATTACTTTTGCCATCCTGTTATATTTTCTCTCTAGCCCCAGCTCCTCTAAGTTTCTGTTCTCACTTCCTAGTTTACCCCATTACATTTTTTTTGCATCTAATGCTTTTTGTATCATTTATAATATAACAAGAAAAAGAATGGGGCCCCTGGATGGCTCAGTCGTTTAAGTGTCTGACTCTTCATTTCAGCTCAGGTCATGATCTCACGGTTCATGGGATCGGATAGAGCTCTGCATCTGGCTCTACACTGACAACAGGGGAGCATGGTTGGGATTATGTTCTTCCTCTCTCTCTCTCTCTCTCTGCCCTTCCCTCACACCCACACTCTCTCTCCCTCTCTCTCTTTCTCTCAAAAATAAACTTTAAAAATTAAAAAAAAAATGAATAGGGAAACAATTCCATCAATATTGTAGACGTTTATGAGACCATACTGTGTTTGGAAAATGATGCAGCTATTTCAAAGAGTTAAGTAGTTTTATAACTTAGAATAAATTATGGAAAAAGAAAAAGCCCAGGAGTATTTGGGTCTGGGCAGAATCCTTTAACTATTTTTTGTTGTTGTTATTGTTTTATTTTTGAGAGAGTGCAAGCGAGGGAGTGGCAGAGAGAGGGGGCTCTGCACTGACAGCAGTGAGCCTGATGTGGGGCTCAAACTTGCAAACCGCTTGATCACGACCTGAGCTGAAGTCAGATGCTCAACTGACTCAGCCACACAGGTGCCCCTGTAACTATCCGTAATACAAGAAAACTATAAATAAAATACAGTTTTTGTTAATGACTATATAGCACGATTTCTGAAAAATTTTCCCTGTCTTAAATTGACTTTGTTATCGGATGGTTTAGTATATGTAATTTTTAATATCCATACAGTTTTGGACTGGTTGCACCTTATTTCTCATGGCCAGGTGGTATTTAGAAGGAATTGTAGAATAACTTGTTAATTTCTAGAGAAATGAATAATATGATTGTGTTTTGGTATATAAAGTGTTAAGAATGTTAAGTAAGATACAGGTTAGAAAGTCATAGTCTGTGTCCACCCTCTTCTCAGCACTTTGTCCTTTCTCTTCGCTGAAAACCTTTTATCCTCATAAACCAAATTTTAAAATTATTTGACTCATTTGTTTTTTATTTATTTTTTAACGTTTATTCATTTTTGAGAGAGAGAGACATAGAGCGTGAGTGGGGAGGGACAGAGAGAGAGGGACACGCAGAATCTGAAGCAGGCTCCAGGCTCTGAGCTGTCAGCACAGAGCCCGATGCAAGATTCGAACTCACAAGCCGTGAGATCATGACCTGAGCCAAAGTTGATGCTTAACCAACTGAGCCACCCAGGTGCCCCTAAAATTTTTGACTCATTAAAAAAAAAATCCCAATTTTATAACTACTGCTGGAAGTAATGTATGGGTAATATGTGCTTTTTAGGGAGGACCTTATGATCTGTTTAACTCTTTTTTTTTCTTTTTCGTAAAAAAAATTTTTTAATGCTTATTTTTGAGGGAGAAACAGAATGTGAGTGGGAGTTGGGGAGGGGTGGGAAGGAGACATAGAATCTGAAGCAGGCTCCAGGCTCTGAGCTCGAGCCCACAGACTGTGATATCATGACCTGAGCCACAGTCACACGTTCAACCAACTGACCCACCCAAGCTCCCCAACCCTTTTTTTTTCTTGTAAAAATAATGGAATTCAGTATTTTTATATTTTGTTGTGAACTTTTTTCTTATTTAAAGATAACACCTATTATTAATATTATATAATATTTTGCATTGTGAATGTTATATTTATTATTATATTTCAATTTTAAATATAATACTTGTGTATAGTTTACAGTATTTATATAAATAAGTTTATATAATGTTTAATAAGTAAATATATATTTAAATAATATAAAATTAATATAATTATTTGATTTTTCATTTGCATTATAGGAGACTGGAGAAACTGGCTGGTGGAAGGGTGAACTTAATGGGAGAGAAGGAGTATTTCCAGATAATTTTGCTATTCAGATAAATGAACTGGATAAAGACTTCCCAGTAAGCTTTTGTTTTTCAATGATGATAACTGTTTAATGAACCTTTGGCCAGTATTTCTTTACAGTTTTGTTTGCATTATTACTGAACAACTTTATGAGGCGGTTTCCAGTTTATATATTCAGGTAAAATTGATTTGAGCTGTAGTAAAACTAAAGAATATTTCAGTTCTGTGCTTTATTTCAGGTTTTCTTTCCCCACTGACTATATTGAAAAGTAACCTTAGACTTTATTACTTTATTATAATTTAAAGAAAAAAGTCTCTCATACTAGTTAGACAAATTAACACTTGCCTGGAAGAATTTATACTTTAATTGTACTTTTGTTGAAAATCTTATTTTAAGGAACTGTTAATCTTACTATATTACTCTGTAGTGCATTTTTGGGAGGGTAAGAAGCAGTCTTTGCTTTCTTACAAGACTTAAGACCTCTGTCTCACTTCTTACAGTGAATAAAGTGAGGCTGAGTCATTCATCAGTGATCTTTTGCTTTTCTGCAACTTGATTCCTTTTTCCCCCATGGAAGAATGGATCTAATTGAGGATTGATTGATTGACTGAAGTATAATTACATACAGTGTCCTATTGGTTTTAGGTATTGTAGATCATAAGGTTTAGATATTTTTATATACTACAAAATGGCACCCGTGATAAGTCTAGTTATCATCTATCACCATACAAAGTTATTATAACATTATTGACTATATTCTCTATGTTGTTCATTACAGCCCCATGACTTAGTTATTTTATAACTGGAAGTTTGTACTTCTTACTCCCCTTAATCTTATTTTATCTGCTCCCTATTTCACCTTCTCCCTTATGGTCACCAGGAGTTTGTTTCCTATGTCTATGGGAGTCTATTTCTGTTTTGTTTATTCATTTGTTTTTTAGATTCCACATATAAGTGAAATCATACAGTATTGTCATTACTGTCTGACTTATTTCACTTAGTATATTATTGTGTAGGTCCATCTGTGTTGTCACAAATGGTAAGATTTCATTCTTTTAATGGCTGAGGAGTATTCCATTGTGTATGTATACATTATCTATATATAATATATTATCTTCCAGTAGTGAACAGTTTTACTTCTTCCTTTCCAATTTGGATGCTTTTCTTTTTCTTGCCTAATTGCTATGGCCAAGGTTTCTAGTACTATGTTGAATAAGCATGGGGGAGTCCTTGTCTTATTCCTGATCCTAGAGGAAAGCCTTTTAGCTTTTCACCATTGAGTATGATGTTAACTGTGGGTTTGTCATGTATGGACTTTATGGTTTTGATGTACATTCCTTCTATACCCACTTTGTTGAGAGAGTTTTTATAAATGGATATTGTATTTTTTTAAACAGTCTTTCTGCATCTGTTAAGATGATATGATTTTTATCCTTCATTTTGTTAAAATGGTGTGTTATGTTGATTGATTTGCAAATGTTGAGTCATTCTTGCATCCCTGAAATAAGTCCCACGTGATCATGGTATATGATCCTTTTGACATTGTTCAATTCATTTTGCTAATATTTTGTTGGCGATTTTTACATCTATATTCACCAGGGATATTGCCTGTAATTTTCTTTTTGTGTGTGTGATATCTGACTGGTTTTGATATCAGGGTAATGCTGGCCTCGTAAAATGAGTTGGGAAGCATTCCTTCTTCTTCGATTTTTTGGAATAATTTGAGAAGGATAGTTACTAACTCTTTAAATGTTGGTAGAATTCATCTGTGAAGCTCTCTGGTCCTGGACCTTTGTTTCTGGGAGTTTTAAAATTACTGATTGAATTTTATTATTTGTAATCGGTCTATTTATTATTTTTTTGTAATCAAGTCTTGGAACCCAGAAGAAATGGATACATTTCTAGAATCATACTTTTTATGTGGTTATCATGATTATCCATTTCTTCTGTGTTTGCCAATTTGTTGGCATGTAATTGTACTAATTTCTTAGGATCCTTTATATTTTTATCGTGTCAGTTATAGCTTCTCGTGTTTAATTTATTTATTTGGGTCCTGTCTTTTTCTCTTCATGATTTTGACTAGAGGTTTATTGATTTTGTTTATCTTTTCAGTAATCTGGTTTTAATTTCATTGATCTTGTCTGTTTTTCAATCTCTGTTTCATTTTATTTCTGCTTTGGTCTTTGTTCTCCTAACTTGGGGTTTTGTTCTTTTTCTATTTTCTTTACATGTAAATTAATACTGTTCATTTGGGAATTTTCATATTTCTTGAGATTGCTATAAACTTGTCTGTTAGAACTGCTTTTGATGTGTTCTATAGGTTTGAAAGTTGTGTTTCTATTTTTCATTTGTTTCAACATAGTTTTTTATTTTCTCTTTGATTTCTTTGTTGACCCATTGATTGTTTAGTAACATTGTTTAGTCTCCATATGTTTGTGCTTTTCCAGGTTTCTTCTTGCAGTTAATTTCTAATTTCATACCGTTGGGGTTGGCAAAGATACTTGTTATGATTTCAGTCTTTGGAATTTATTTCTTATTAATTTTTTTTTTTTACTGTTTGTTTTTGAGAGAGAGAAAGGGAGGGAGGGAGAGAAAGGGACAGAGAGAGAGGGAGGCAGAGACTGAAGAAGGCTCCAGTCTCCGTACTGTCAGTTCATGGCCTGAACTGAAGTTGGACACTTAACTGACTGAGCCACACAGGCGCCCCTAACTTTTGCCATTTTAATTATAATATATCTTTGTATGGCTCTCTTTGGTTTCATCTTGTTTGGAACTCTCTGTACTTCCTGGACATGGATGTCTTTCCTTTACTAGGTTAAGGATGTTTGTAGCCATTATTTCTTCAAACAGATTTTCTGTCTCTTATTTTTATCCTTCTGAAACCCCTACAATGTGAATGTTAGTACAATTATTGTCATTTCTGAAGTCTCTTAAACTATTCTTATTTTTTAAAAATTCTTTCTTCTTTTGCTGTTCTGATTGGGTGATTTCCACTATTCTATCTTCCATTCAGGTGATCCATTCTTCCTTATGCTCTAATCTGTTGATGTCCTCTAGTGTATTTATTAGTTCAGTTATTGAAATTTTCAGCTCTGACTACTTTTTGGTACCTTCTTATATTTTCTACCGCTTTGTTAAGGTTCTTACTGTATTTCTTCATTCTTCTAAGTTGAGCAAGCATCTTTATGACCATTACTTTGAATTGCTTATCAAGTAAATTAATTACCTCTATTAGGGTTTTTTTTTCTGAGGTTTTATGTTGTTCTCTTGTTTTGAACATTCTGTTTCCTTATGTTGTTTGTCTTTCTGCATTTGTGTCTGTAAATTTGGCAGAACAGCTAACTCTTGGTCTTGAAGGAGTGGCCTTATGTAGCAGTCCCCTTTGTTTACTGTGTATGCCAACAGGATTTGGTTGGGCAGTTGGAGCTGGAGTAGGCGTGAGCTAGGGTTGCCCTGGGGCTTGCTACAATGGGTCACATGGGCAGGATGGCTGCGGCTAGAGCTGGCGCAGACTCGTTGGTGTATGACTTGAGCTGGTGTGGACATGGGACCAGGCATTCCAATGTACTCTGTGCCAGGGCCACACGGGCGGGAGGGCTTGAGCTGTTGTGTGCAGGCCTGGGGTATGCTGGAGCTTCCAGGGCCACCTTGTTGGGATGGCTAGAGCTGGGGCTGGCAAAGGCAATAGGCTGTCTTGGTGGGAAAGCTGATCTGGGTTAGGGGCCTGGGACTTGCTGGGGCAGTTTTAATAGGCCAGCAAGAGTGCCTGGACTCTGCTTTCATTGGCACTGTCAAAGTAGAGTGTTGGGAAAGAAATAGTGGCAATTTCAGGCATCTCCGACCCTGGAGAGAGTTCTAGCAGTTCCTTCCACCATTTGGCAGAAGCTCTATGGTCTTCACTTATAGTCTAGTTGCCCTTTAAATTGCTCTTTTGTTTCTGTGCCCCAGGGCAGGTGTGTCTGCTTGGGACCCTCAATGATACCCCCTACTGCAAGTCCTTACATCTGGGGTGTGTTTTGTGTTGTTACCTTGTCTCCTACTGTTCTCTGTGTGGTCCCTCTGTTGTTTGTTGTACAGAAGCTGTTCAGTCCACCCTCAATTTTTAAGGAAGAATTGCTCTGTATGTAGGTGTAGTTTTATCATGTCCACGAGAGAAGGTCAGTTCAGAGTCTTCCTATTCCATCATCTTGGACTGCCTCCTCCTTGCTCCTTTTCTAATGGAGTTGGAGAGCAGACACTGAGAGCAAGATGGTCTGCTGGATTTTATTTAAGCCAATGTTGAAATTTCCAAACTTTGCAGTCTTTATGTAGTTAAGTGAATCACTAGAGGTTACTCTATGGGTTAATGCTGTCTGAGGCCCTTCTTTTGCTCGATTTCATTCAGTATTCAGCCTTCCGGGTGCTTTATTTTTATACCCAAGGAACACATTATTTGGGAGGGCTTATTTGGTGTTCATACAGCACTATCAGTTAATTTTAATTTGGGAAAACCTGATTCACATGTCTCAAGTTTTTGATGTCATTAAGTCTTAAAAATGAATAAATGCTAAACCCAACAAATTTGAATAAATTGAAGAAAAACAGGCTTTTTCCTTGAATCTTCTCTTTGAGAGTTCTGAAGAATCAAGAGTATAAGCTAGATATATTTATTAGGTGACTCTTTTTTTTGTTGTTGTTTGTTTTAAAAACAGTCTCTTCTCTCTCCTTTTCCCCAGTACTCAGCTGTTAAAGAGACGTAAAATTGTGCCTTGGAATCTTAAAGTAGGGGAGGCAATAATGAATATTTTTGATTATCATTTTGATTTTTTTAATGCTTCTTTATTTTAGAGAGAGAGAGAAAGAGTAGGGGAGGAGCAGAGAGGGAGTCAGAGCATCCAAAACAGGCTCCGTGCCGAAAGGAGGGAGCCTGATGTGGGGCTTGAACTCACAAATTGTGAGATCATGACCTGAGCCAAAGTTGGATGCTTAGTCGTCTGAGCCACCCAGGTGCCCCTGATTATCATTAAGATTTTTTAGATTTATCATAATCACTGGTAAGTTTTGACATATTTGAATTTTGATCAAGAAGGCATTTGTTCTAATAGAATAAGTTTTTTGTCAGTGGCCTTTTGGTTGTTAAGATCTTACTATTTTATAACAGATACTCATATAATTTAGATTATTAACAATCAGAAGTTATTTTAAGCATATGTAAGATGTAAGTATTCACATATTTTTACCATTGTTATTTTAATAGAAACCAAAGAAACCACCACCTCCTGCTAAGGGTCCAGGTATGTAGGAAACACATTATTCAGTTTGCTGTTTTTCATATTTTCAAGTTATAAAATGGTGAAATTGGATTTTAAGTAAACCATTTATTTATATGAGCAAAAACCAAATATGATGTAATATATACAAATTCTAGAAATACATAAAAATTGAGTGTTCACATGCATTAAGTCTGTATTTTTTAAGTATAAATTGTATACAATAGGATGTTAAAAATAATTTGTATACTTTAGTTATGACTTGTCATATTTCCCCCCCACACACACACAATTTAAGTTTATTAGTCTTGAAAGAGAGAAAGAGAGCAAGCAGGAGAGGGCCAGAGAGAAAGAGGGAGAGAGAGAGAATCCCAAGCAGGCTCTGCACTGTGCAGAGCTTGATGTGGGGCTCGAACCCATGAACTGTGAGATCATGACCTGAGCCGAAATCAAGAGAGGGACACTTTGAGCCACCCACGTGCCCCTGTCATTTCTAATTAAGAAAATTGACCAAGTTTAAATGCATTTAGAATAGTATACTTCAGGGGCACCTGTGTGGGTCAGTTGGTTAAGCGTCCAACTTCTGCTCAGGTCATGATCTTGCAGTTTGTAGGTTCAAGCCCCATGTTGGGCACTGCTGACAACTAAGAGCATGGAGCCTGCTTTGGATTCTGTGTCTCCCCCTCTCTCTACCCTTCCCCCACTCATATTCTGTCTCTCAAAAACAAAAATAATTTTTAAAAATTAAAAGAATAGAATACTTAATATATTGACCTGACTAATTAGTTATTCCACTTTTTCACATTAAATTCATTTGTTAATGTCTCATATAAATACTAATTATTTGTATTTCTTCAGAGAGTATGCTGAAGGGTTAAACAAACTCGAAGAGTTTATTTTTATTTTTTTAAGCAGTTGAATATATTATGGTATACTTAGAAGAGTTTTCCAGAGTTACAGTTTCATAATCTGGCCCTTTATCTATTTCTGTAAGTTTTAGATCCTAATTTCATTTCTTCTCCTTTTTTTCTTTTTTTTTCTTTTTCTTTTTCTTTCTCTTTCTCTTTCTCTTTCTCTTTCTCTCTTTTTGTTTCTCTTTTTCTTTTCTCTCCTCTTCTGTTACTTTCTAGTTTTTTGTTTTCTTTTTCTCTTCTCTTCTCTTCTCTTCTCTTCTCTTCTCTTCTCTTCTTTTCTTTCAAGGGGGTGGGAGGGGGAGGGGCAGAGAGATGGAAAGAGAGAATCCCAAGCAGGCTCTGAGCTGTCAGCATGGAACCCGATGTGGAATTTCATCTCACAACCAGGAGAAGATCATGACCTGAGCCCAAATCAAGAGTCCACATTTAACTGAACCACCTAGGTGTCCCTAGCCCCTAATTTTTGATTTTTATAAGTGAGGTAGAATTATTTTCTTGAAAGATTTGCTCTTTTAAGAAATAATACAGGTCCTTTCCTACTCCAAGTTTTCATCTTTGTGTTTGCTGACTTAATCCCAGAGCAAGGAAAGCATAAGTTAAAAGTAATTTTTATGGAAGTTGGTGTTCCAGGCTTTTTATTCACTAGTCATATTGGGGCTTTCAAAATTTAATTAAAGTTAAATCAAATAAAATATTGAATTCCCCAGTCACAGTAGTAGTATTTCAAGTCAACACACTCAGTATTGATAACACAAAAATAGAATATTTCCATCATCATGGAAAAGTTCTACTGGAGAGTGGTGTTGTAGAGGGTATGAACACCTTCATTTGGCAAAGAAGGAACTGAGACCAGAGTTACTACTCAGCCATGTAATGGTGGTAGGTGCAGGATTAGATAGTTAGCCTAGTGATTATGGTACATTGTTGTTTCTGTTAAGTCATGTTTTCCTCTGATGTTATTTTTAAACTGACCTTTTCTGCTTAGTAGTATAATTGTTTTTGTGCTTTGAAACTAATTTTTTTAAGTACTAATTTTGGCTTTTTTCCTTAGCTCCAAAGCCTGAGCTAATAGCTACAGAAAAGAAGTATTTTCCTATAAAGCCAGAAGAAAAAGGTAAGGGTAATTCTTCCACTTTCAGAAAAATAATTCTTCTTTGGATTTGTCATTGTAGATAATAATATCTCTCCACATTGATTGATTTACACTGATTTTTTTTATTATTAAATATAATTTATTGTCAAATTGGTTTCCATACAATACCCAGTGCTCATCCCAACAGGTGCCCTCCTCAATACCCATCACCTACCCCCCCCTCCCTCCCACCCCCCATCAACCCTCAGTTTGTTCTCAGTATTTAAGAGTCTCTCATGGTTTGCCTACTTCCCTCTCTGTAACTTTTTCCCCCCTCTTCCCCTCCCCCATGGTCTTCTGTTAAGTTTCTCAGGATCCACATATGAGTGAAAATATATGGTATCTTTCTCTTACTGACTTATTTCACTTAGCATAATACCCTCCAGTTCCATCCACGTTGCTGCAAATGGCAGGATTTCATTCTTTCTCATTGCCAGGTAGTATTCCATTGTGTATATAAACCACATCTTCTTTATCCATTCGTCAGATTTACACTGATTTTTAACAACTGTTCAGTATTTATTTGGAGTTTTCTGGGAGGAAGTACTTTATCAAGAGTGATAGGAAATTAAGGTTTTATTCAAACTGATACCAATTTACATTCATTAAAAAGTTAAACTATTACTTCAGTAAGGTTATAGTATTTCATTATATTATTATTATTATTTGTTTTTTCAAAAAATAACGAAAGTAAGCATTAAATAGTTATACTTTATCTTTTTTGCAGTCTCAAAATAAATTTTAAAAAATTCTTAGGTGTAAGAGTGAGTTATGGGGTGCCTGGGTGGCTCAGTCAATTGAGCATCCAACTTCGGCTCAGGTCATGATCTCCCTCTGTGTGGACAGCTTGCTCAGAGCCTGGAGCCTGCTTTGGATTCTGTGTCTCCCTCTATTTCTTCCCCTTTTCTGCTCATGCTCTCTCTCTGTCTCTCAAAAATAAATGAATGTTAAAAAAAATTTTTTTTAAAAGTGAGTTCTAACATGGAAGTGATTTGTTATGTATTATTTAATTTTCACTGTCTGTATTTGTCATATAAACTTGGAAAGTATTCCAAGGTACCATATCTATTTTGTTAAAAACATCATTTTGTTTTGTTATTATTAATTTGGAGAAAATAACTATTTCTCTTTGTGTACAGAAAGATCTGCAATGGTTATATCTAGTATTTTAGGTTATATATACAGTTGACCCTTGAGCAGCATGGGTTAGAACTGCACAGGTCTAGGGGCGCCTGGGTGGCGCAGTCGGTTAAGCGTCCGACTTCAGCCAGGTCACGATCTCGTGGTCCGTGAGTTCGAGCCCTGCGTCGGGCTCTGGGCTGATGGCTCAGAGCCTGAAGCCTGCTTCCCATTCTGTGTCTCCCTCTCTCTCTGCCCCTCCCCCGTTCATGCTCTGTCTCTCTCTGTCCCAAAAATAAATAAACGTTGAAAAAAAAAATTAAAAAAAAAAAAAAAAAAAAAGAACTGCACAGGTCCATTGGTACGTGAATTTTTTTCGATAAATAGGATACAGCACTGTAAATGTACTTTTCTTATGATTTTATTAATAACTTTTTCTTAAGCTTAATGTATTATAAGAATAGAGTATATAATGTACATAACATAAAATATGTGTTAATTGACTGTTTATGTTATTGGTAAGGCCATTTATTCAACAGTAGGCTTTCAGTTAAGTTTTGGGGAGTCAAAAGTTATATTCAGGTAACTGTGTTCAGCTGTGTAGGGTATTGGTACCCCTAACCCTTGTGTTGTTGACTGTACAAACAAAACCTTGAATACTATTTTAGAATGCTTCTGTTTCTACTGCCAATATCGTTTCTGCCTATCCTTGTGTGTTGCCTGCAGTGTTCCTGTATTCTCTTAACTGATTTCTCTCACTTTAGTCCCATGTCTGGCTTCTATTTCATAGTTTTGCCAGATTCATTTTTTAATAAACTATTTTCTAGAACAGTTTTAGATTCACAACAAAATTGAGCAGTAACTACACAGAATTCCCATACACTCCTTGCCCCACACTTGTACTGCCTCCCCCACTATCAACATCCTGCACCAGAGTGGACCTCCACTAACACATTATCACCTGAAGTCCATAGTTTATATTAGGGTTCATTCCTGAGTTGTACATTTTATGAGTTTGGGCAAATGTATAATTTGACAAATGTGTAATACAATGTCTAACAGAATAGGTCTTATTATTCTAAGAATCTTCTTTGCTCTGTTATTTCATCCCTCCCTTCCCTCAGCCCCTGGTGACCATTAATCTTTTTATTGTCTCCATAGTTTTGCAGAATGTCATATGGGTGGAATCATACAGTATGTAGCTTTTTCACTTTAATATGTGTTTAAGTTTTCTCCATGTCTTCATGACTTAACAGCTCATTTTCTTTTAGTGCTGATTAATATTCCATTATCTATCTATAGCACAGCTTATCCATATTTACCTACTGAAGGACATCTTGGTTGCTTCCAAACTTTATCAGTTATGAATAAAGATGCTATGTATAATTAAACATCCTTGTCAAGGTATTTGGTGGACATAAGCTTTTAGTTCACCTGGGCAAAAATAACCAAGGAGTATGATTGCCAGATCATATGTTAAAAGTATGTTTAGTTGTATAAGAAACTGTCACATCATCTTCCAGATTATGCCATTTTGCATTCCTATCAAGAATGAATAAAAGCTCCTGTTGATCCTTATCTGAGCCAGCTTTTGTTGTTATTGGGAACTGACCCCCCCCCCATTACAATTTTGGTATTATCTTCTACCCTTTTCATTCACTAAATACAGTAACCACATTCTTGTCCCTGAATATGCCATGTATTTTCATAGCTTTATCTCTTTCTCGTTATCTATGCTCAGCATGGGAAGTTTTTAGATTCTTTTTTTCTTTATGTTTGAGAATGTTTTATTTGTCATGCAAAAACAACTTAGTAAAAGTATTTTTTAATTTCAGATGTAATATGGCTATTGTTAGGTCTGAGCATTGGATTGGTTTATTTTGGTGCCTGGTTATAATACCGGTCCTACATGAAAGACTCATTTTACAAAGATACTGAGAACTAAATGTAAGAACTATGTTGTTAACTTCATTACCTACATTATGATATTCCTTTTATAGTCTCCTCCATCAAGTAGGTAGGGATTTTATTAAAATGTAGTAACGACTTCCCATATTCCCTGAAATCAGTTGTGTGGATCCCATTAACAAAATGGAAGGTGATCCATTTTTAGATCATTTATCTGCTCAAAGACCTGGCTTGGTGAAGTAACAAGGACTGAATTTGCCCTCCTGAGTTGAACAACTAGAAGATTGGACAAAATAGATGAAATAGTGGTTTCAGGTATTGGACAATAGATCATTTAGGACTGTTATCACTGAAGGAAGTTATCACTGAGCCAGTAAGGCAAGTCCTAACATTACCCCAGCTTATTGTCTAGAAGCAGTTTATAGGCAGTAGAAAGGAAGAAGCCAAACAGAGTCTGGTTTTCCTCTAGAGCTGAGGAAACAGGAGAAAAGGAGTTTAGGGAGGTCAAAGCAGCTACCGTTTGTGGGGCAGAGTGCCAGAATAGAGGGAACTGCACAGAGAACATTCTGAGATCTCAGTACAGCTTACCATGAGGCTTTGGCTGAGTACTGTGAATTATATACACATGAAAGGAAACTTCCACAGGTAGAGAAATAACTACTAGAAAACATTTGGTGAAGCAGTTTTTGGAACTCACTAATAGTTCATGTTCCCACAAGCCACAGGGGAAAGACTTCATAAAGTGTAGGATGGAGTCCATAAAAGATTATATCACCTTAGACTAAAGTCGTCTTCACATTTACCTTGGAAGCAGATTGAACTATTTCCTGAACAGGATTCTATACAATTTGGAAGAGTATAACACCTGAGAGTGTTAAATATATAGTGTCTGGGGCGCCTGGGTGGCTCAGTCGGCCGACTTCAGCTCAGGTCATGATCTCGTGGTCCGTGAGTTTGAGCCCCGCGTTGGGCTCTGTGCTGACAGCTCAGAGCCTGGAGTCTGTTTCGGATTCTGTGTCTCCCTCTTTCTCTGACCCTCCCCCGTTCATGCTCTGTCTCTCCCTGTCTCAAAAATAAACGTTAAAAAAAAATTTTTTTAAAAAATATAGTGTCCATTATCTGATAAAAAATTATTAGGCATGGAAAGAAGCAGGATAATAGCAACCTGTAACTAGAAGAATTAGTCAATGAAACAGACCCAGAAATGGCAAGAGATGATGGAAATAGCAAGGACATTAAAACAGCTATTATAGGGGCACCTGGGTGGCTCAGTTGGTTGTGTCCAACTTTACTTCTGGTCATGATCTCATGATTCATGGGTTCAAGCCCCATGTCAGGCTCTGTGCTGACAGCTCGGAACCTGGAACCTGCTTTGGATTCTGTCTCCCTCTCTTTCTGCCCATCCCTTGCTCGTGCTCTTTCTCTCTCTCTCTCTCTCTCTCTCTCTCTCTCTCTCTCTCTCTCTCTCAAAAATAAACATTAAAAAGAAATTTAAAAAAAGAATGGAGTTTAAATCTTGACTATTTCCTGCCCGTGCCAACATGTAGATTTTCTCAAACCTGCTTAGCAGTTTTCTGCCCCCTAATTTCTCAGAGATACCTGAATGCTGGCCATATTATGCTTCATTAGAATAATAATATCAACACTTTTGAAGCAGAGGTTTTTCCTCCTGCTGTTTGGAAAACGTTTCTTGGACATACCTCTCAGTAACCCACTCCATTCTCAATGACTTGTTCTTGGTATGAACTATGTATGAAAGGAAGGGAGCAACTAATGTTTATTTTGGAGTGCCAGGCAGTGAGGCATATAAATGTGTAGGAGCTCTATTAGGCTTGTAAGTCATTTAAGTGTTTACCTTTATGTACATGTTCTCCTTGGTAGCCTCAGTCACATCCATAGGAAGGGCATAATGGGCTAAAGTCCAGCCATTCAACACTTACTGGTAGAGGCAGTGAATCTGCGCTCACTTGCTTGAGGAGCATTTTTCTCTAGAGTTTCTATACCTGCAGGTGTTAAGACCGGGTTTGTTATTTTTCAGTCAGTTCATAAGCAGAACATAACCAGATGGCATACACCTCCAGGCAGGAAGTAAACACCAATATGTTAATATTGGCAGTATTGTTTCCTAATTAGAATAGGAAGGGAGAGTTGTGCTGGTGGATGTTCCTCTTGAGTTTTTTTGTCTCTGTATCTGACATTAAGGGAGACAAGTTATTGTTGCTGGGGAAATGTAGTCACATGCTAGGAATTCATTGCTAATACACGAGACTACAGATTTTCAGGGTCTAGTTGGCCGATTTCTGGGACTCTGAACCCCAGTAGATTGAATTGTGAATCTTACCCTATCTTTTGGAAACAGTTGTACTTTACTATGTAAGATTTTCTCTTGCAGAAGGTTGCGTGACTGCTGCTGGTTCCCACACAAAGGTCCAGTAGCATCATTAATTAATTCACTCGCTCAATTGCTGAACTAAAAATTAATAAAGACTATCAGAGTTGGATTTTTGTTTTATTTTTGATTCTTCGGACAGTCAGATATATAAAGCTCATGGCTTAACCATCATCTGCATTCTGCTGATTCCCAGTCAGTGTTTGGATTTGTTCATATTCATTGCTGTTTGTACTTTGATTTGTTTGTATTTCATATTTTCTACCTATATGTGTGTTTGTGTGTGTGTGTGTGTGTATTTTATATGTTTTTTTTTTTAATGTTTATTTATTTTTGAGAGAAAGGAAGACAGAGCGTGAGCAAGGGAGGGGCAGAGAGAGAGGGAGACAGAGAATCTGAAGCAGACTCCAGGCTCGGAGCTGTTAGGACAGAGCCTGATGCGGGGCTCGAACCCACGAACCGTGAGGTCATGACCTGAGCTGAAGTCGGGTGCTTAACCGACTGAGCCACCCAGGCACCCCATACTTATATTTTTAACGAATTTCTTTTATGGAGGGCCTACTGGTAGAACATGTTTTGTTTATTTTTTTCTCCTCATTCTTGGTATTTTTGCCTTACGTTGAATTCCAAGCTGGCAAAATTGGTCTTGGTACATAATTGAACATATTGCCTGTAAGTCTGGAGGTCTTGTTTGCTTAGGAGTGTTCTCTTCTTCCTATGAGCCAGTAAAAGGAATGCAGAGTAAAAACTTAATGGAATTGAAATGTGACAAAAATGTGCAGTTTTCTATTCATGTGCTGGCTATGGATAGTATTCTTCATATTACAGAGTTATTTGGAAATCAGTATTCAAAATATGCTTTTCAATTAGTATGTGCTCTGGAATTTTGGTGTAATACAATTTAGTATGGAATTAAAATCAAGATCTGTGTGTTTGACTCATTTAGCGGCAGTTATTATTGGAGACCCTGAACTCAAATGCATGCCTTTTTATCTGTGATGCAGTCTGTAGTACAGACTCTTGAGTTGAGACACCTGTGGTAGAACTCTATTGTATTATATATTTAGTATGCTTACCAAAAAGGAAATAGTACTTATCTCTAATGTTCTACAAAGAATATTTTGGTATCTGTAATATATCACTCCTGTTTGAACCTAAAAATAATCTTGACCTCTTAAGAAGTAGCAAATATTCTTTATTATACTTAACCCACACATGGGACAGACTTTTAATAAATGTCAAATATGCAATAACATAAAACCAATAAATATGTATGTATGAGGCAACTGGCTCATGTTAATCACTAGGATTTAATTTTTTTTTCTATTTTAAGTGATACTCTAATAATTCTAGTTGAATAGTTAACATGTGCATGGTAATGAGGAGATTGTAATTATTCAGAGACTTAGAAAATGAGCATAATGTGTTGACTGGAAAAGA
The DNA here is from genome assembly GCF_022837055.1 of Prionailurus viverrinus. Lineage (NCBI taxonomy): Eukaryota > Metazoa > Chordata > Mammalia > Carnivora > Felidae > Prionailurus > Prionailurus viverrinus. The sequence continues at coordinate 45,346,518 of NC_062565.1, forward strand.
GAAGGTGGTTCCAGACCACAGAAAGAATGTGAAAAGAATGAGAGAAAGCATATTCAAGAAATGGATATAGGTAACTTAGGAAGCTAGAAATTAGCTAGAAATGTAGCGTGGTGCAGTTGTTTTTGGTCTTGGTGGCATATTAGAATTACCTGGGTGTCTTTTAAAAATATGCTGATACTAAGGATCCTCTCCAGAATTTTTATAAGGTAGAACTCAGATAGTAGTATTTTTTTTTAATATTTATCTATTTTGCGGGGGAGCACCGGCAGGGGAGGGGCAGAGAGGAGGACAGAAGATCTGCACTGACAGGTTGACAGCAGTGAGCCCTATGTGGAGCTCGAACTCACAAACAGCGAGATTGTGACCTCAGCCAAAGTCGGTCGCTCAACTGACTGAGCCACCTAGACGCCCCTCAGGTAGTAGTATTTTTAAAGCTCTTCTCAGGATTCTAATCTGAAGATAAAACTAAGAACCACTTATGTAGTTCATAAAAGGCCTTTAAATGCTATGGCAAAGAGTTGTATTTAACTATCTGTTTATATGTTGCCTTGCACCAAAAAGGATTTAAAGTAGTGATAAGGATTTCAGAATTTATATCATGGAAATAAAGGGTATATGCACATGTTTCATATAAATATGTGTTGGTCATTATGATGCATGGCACATGAACTTAATATATTTGAACATTTTCTGTTGCATTTGGGAAAAAACTCTAGCCTACAGTGTTTTCTTCCCAAAAGCAGACTTTCTTGACCACATTAGCCTTAGTATATAGCCTACCAGATTTTGAGTGATCTGGCTCCCTATTGAGTTTTCTCTTGTTAACTGTTTGTGGTCGGCTCCCCCAGTGTATAACATTCATAGAATATCAGTTTTCTGCCCTCCCAGTTGCATGGTATAGTATCCTTTTCCTGGCATCTCATCTTTATCTTGCACTCCTTCAGATTCTTTCCATACGTGATTCCTTCTCATTTTTTCAGATTCCAGCTTAAAACAGCCATCTTAATGTCACCTCTTTGACATTAGTCTTTTCTTTATTACTCTGTCTAAAAATAGTTATTTCTCATTATTGTATGTTACATGTACATTAGGTATTTTTTGTATATTGTCTTTTTCCCACATTTGACTAAACCACTAAACCCTATGGGGCAAAGGTGTAGTGTGTGTGTGTGTCTGAATCTTATTAGACATTGGTTCTGTAGTTTCTTGCAAAATATATAATGAATAAGGGATATTTAATACAATAATTACTATGTAATTGGAAGGCTTTTAAAAACTGGTGTGACATGTTCAGATAGGTTTTTCTGAAACTGTTTTAGTGCTATTTGAATAGGTTTGGTGATGGTATGGATAAAAAGGAAATTGGAATGGTTTCAGAGCAAAGAATAAAAATCTTTATTCAAACTGAAACAATAGGGAAACAGTCTCATATAATTGGAAGTCTAGAAGTAGGAGTCTTATGACCCTCCATTGAATAATTTCATTATGGACCTGGATTATATCTCTCTCCATTTGCCATCTTTATTGTCTACTTTGTCTTCAGATTGGTTTCCCTTGAGGTCACAGGAATGCTGACTGTGACCATCAGGGCAACCTGATATTTTGTCCATTTAATAGGAAAGAGGAAAACCTCTCCACACCTGTGGAAAGTAAGTCCTCTTCAGTTTCTTGGACCAATTTGGGGTACATGTTCAATTCCAGATAAATGTAAAAAGAATGCTGTCTATTTAATAGCTTGGTATGATCGTATGAAGGTAGGATAGATTTGAGTGAATCAGCTACATTATCTGCTAAAGATGTTGAGATATATTCAGGCTCTCCCATAAGGGAGGTGGTTTAGGTTTATAGTAGTACATCTTGGTGACTAATTAGATCCTAACGGTTGTGAGGATGGGAAAATGAGATGTGATTTATAAAATAAAATAAAGACAGTTTCTAGGAGAAAATACATGAGTTCAGCTTTTGATACACGGTTTGATATGAATATAGGAAATATGGGATGAATCTTGTTGAGAGTTTGTATTAAGCATTTATTTGTAAGGTGCTGTCTTGGAAGTTAGCTAGTTAGATTTATGGATACAGGTAAGGGTGTTCAAGAAGGTTGCTTAAAATCATAATAGGAAGAGTTTAGCTTAGAGTCTTAGAATATGTACATTTGAGAAATTGTTAGATGAACTGGAACTCTTGAAGAAAACTGATGAGTGATCATATAGACAGGCAGAGAATGATCTGAGTGAGAATAACTGGAAAGGTTGTGTGAAATATATACATATATACTAGACATAGGAGAGCTGTGAAGGGTACAAGAAGTTACAGGGTCAAGATGTAGGAGAGGAGGGGAGCCCAGGAAAGTGAGTCTGGCATTTGAGCCTGTGTTTCCTTTTGAGGCATTTGCCATTTCTGAAAGTGCTAGCTGAGACTATGAAAAGAACTTTCAATGTATTTTTGGGTTTGAGAAGACAAAAATTGGAGTTTAGGGCCCACAGAAAAGGAGATACATTAGTAGACTCTTGAACTTTAATTGGGTTCCAAAAAAGACTCCGTTTAATAAGAAGTGTGAAATGGAAGTAGAACTAGCTCTCAAAAGCACTGAAGCCCACGTGCTGATTGTCTCAGTCTGATTGGAAGAGAAGGTGCTCTGGGATTTTACCATGGCTTCGCCTCGCTGCCTGAAGCAAAGTAAACCCTTATTCCCTGGAGAAGAAGACATCATCTAGAATTTTAAATTATCTTTGTATATTTTCACACAAATGTTTTATGTCTCTTACTCATAGAGAAATAACCAGGCATACTTGGAGATACGACACATGACTAGAAACAGAAAATAAACCTGGTCCACAGTGTTCTAGGTATTTGAAATATCAGACACAGGCTATAAAGTATCTATGCCTAATTTATGTTCAAAATAATAAAAGATGTGATTGATAATTTTGGCATAACTAAAAACCATGTAAGTGTAAATGAATTTGTGTAACTATAAAATATACAGTGGACCCTTGAACGATGTAGGGGTTGGGGCGCTGGCCCACTGTACGTACAAGTTTGACTCAACAAAAACTTAACCAATAGCCTACTGTTCACCAGAAGTTTTACTGATAACAGCAATCGATCAACACATATTCTGTACGTTATATATAATATGTACTGTATTCTCACAGTAAAGTAGAAAAAAAATGTTAAAATCATAAGGGAGAAGAAATACCTTTATAGTACTGGACTGTATTTAAAAAATCTGTATATAGGTAGGCCTGCACAGTTCAAACATGTTGTTCAGGGTCAACTGGATATGATATATGTGTGTGGGTATATGTTAATATATATGTGTATGTGTTTTCAAAAGAAAATTTCTGAATTGAAGCTTATGGTGGGAAGAAAGATGGAAAATATAGAAAAGATCTTAATAGACATATAGAATAGAATGAAAAGGTTTAATGTACATGTAATTGAAGATCCAGATGGGGGAGGAGAGAGAAGGGACTAGAAACCTTATTTGAAGGTATAATGGTTTCCAGTCTTCCAAAAATGATGAAGCAAAAAGCTACAGAATCAAGAAATACTGTGGAGCCCAGTCTGGATATATACAAAGAAAACTACTCCATATACTCACTATTAGTCATGCTGCTATAAGCAAAAAATAATATTGAAAACGGCCAGAGACTAAGACACATTTAATTTTAGAGTAACAAAAAGAAGAGTGACAGTTGCTTCTCATTGGAAAAAGTTTGAAGCTGAAAGACCATAGAATCATGTCACCAAAGTGTTAAAGGAAATAACTGCTAACCTATAATTATATTGCCAATGAAAATATCTTCAGGAAAAAAAGATGAAGTAAGACATTTTTAGGCCAGTCAAATCTGAGAGAATTTATCTCTGGCATGCCAGTACTTTAGGCAGTTTTAAAGGATGTTATTCAGGCAGAATGGAAATGATTCCAAATACCAACTGGGAGATCCAGAAATCAAGAGCAACAGAAAAGCTTAAATAGGGATGCTTGGGTAGCTCAGTTGGTTAAGCTTCCACCTCTTGATTTCCAGCTCAGGTCAAGATCTCATGATTCATAAGTTCAGGCCCTGTGTTGGGCAGTGAGCTGGCAGCACAGAGCCTGCTTGGGACTCTCTGTCTCCTCTCTCTGCCCCTCTCCCTTTTGCACGTCTGTGCGTTCCCTCGCTCTACCTCTTTCAAAATAAATACACTTTAAAAAATGCTTAAATAGATAGGTAAATCTAAATATTTACTGTATAAAATGTTAATAATGCCTTCTGGACATTTATAGAAATAAAAATGCAACAAGGCAGCAGGGGTGTAAATGGAGTTAAAGTGTTAGGGCCAGTAGAAAAATTTATATATGACTTCAAGGATATGTGCTGTAATCGCTAGGCAGTTACAAAAAAATAATGTATAAAAAGATAATGGGAGAACATAGAATAATGAAAATACAAAAAAGCAAGGAGAGAAAATGAAACAGACCAAGCAAGAAAAAATAAATACTAAGTAATTACAGAAAATATAACTGGACTAAACATTCCAGTTAAAAGAAAAATTGCTAGACTCAAAAAAAAGAAAAAAGAAATCCAACCATATTCTGCTAACAAGAGACATACCTTAATGATAAGAATTCAGGAATGATTAAAAGAGTAGACAAAAATATGCCAGACAAATGCCAGTCAAAAGAAAGCTGGTCTAATTATAGAAATAGCTGACAAAGTAGTCAGGGTAACAAGAAGCATTTAGGAGGACTTTAAGTCCTTGTGATTTATAAGCAAAGTTGCCATTGTAGTAGCGAAAAGATGAATTAAATGAGTGATACTGATATCCATATAAGAAGTAAGTCTTAACCTCTACCTCTCATTGTACCTAAATTTGAATCCAGAAATAGATTGATAGGTACCTGCCTTATGACCAAAGTTGCAACTATGGAGAAGTGGTAAAGGGCATTCTTCAGTAAGTGAAACTTACATCTTAAACCTACCATATAAATACCTTATACCTTACCTAGTAGCTTCTACCTACTTTACAGTATGCATTAAAAAAGGCAGTTCTATGTGGGTGGTGGTGCCACAAATATTTTGCAAGATACCATAAGCTAGTATTTCTATGCACTTGGAGTAGGAAACTGTTTCTTTAACGGGATGTATACATACGCACACATACACATGCACGCGTGCACACACACACACACACCCTACCACATCTTCTTTATCCATTTATCTGTTGATGGACACTTAACTGGCTCTGTATCTTGACTATTGCAAATAATGCTGTTATGAACCGGGATGCATATTATCTTTTAGTATTTTTATTTTCTTTAGGTAAATAACTAGTAGTGGAATTATTAGATCATATGGTATTTCCGTTTTTAGTTTTTTGAGAATTTTATCTATTCTTACTCATGCAGGAGGGAACTAAGCATCATCTGAATTAACAGATGGATTAATTTACTACATACAGTGTTAATAATATATTTTCGTATTCTGTAATAAGATGTGGAATTTTTCATTTATGTTGATGGCATTTTTTTAGCTGCCGTATATTTTAGCTGTTTTCAATAAAATTATACTCTTATGATAATTCTTTTCTCTATTTAAATTATAACATCTGTATCTTACATATTTCTTTCTTTGGGCATTTGAAGAAATAACATAAGACTTTTTTTTCTTAAATTTCTTCTTGTTTTTGGTGAATTTCTACCTAAACTAAAATTCTGCTGTGCACAGTTGGATATCCACATACAAAAGAATGAAATTGAACCCCTGCCTCATACCATACATAAAATCTGACTGAAAATAGATCCTTCACCTAAATTATGAGGTACAAAACTAAAGCTCTTAGAAGAAAACATAGGGCTAAATCTTGATCGCCTTGGGCTTGGCAATGGATTCTTAGATATGACACCAAAAGCTCAGACAACAAAAGAAAAAAAAAGCTAGTGGTATATATATATACAATGGAGTATTACTCGGCAATCAAAAAGAATGAGATCTTGCCATTTGCAACCACATGGATGGAACTAGAGGGTATCATGTTAAGCGAAATTAATCAGAGAAAGACAGGTATCATATGACTTCACTCATGAGGAATTTAAGGTACAAAACAGATGAACATAAGGGAAGGGAAGCAAAAATAATATAAAAACATAAGACTCTTAAATATAGAGAACAGAAGGTTGCTGGAGGGGTTGTGGGAATGGGGATGGGCTAAATGGGTAAGGGGCATTAAGGAAGACACTTGTTGGGATGAACACTGGGGATTATACATAGGGGATGAATCATTGGAATCTACCCCTGAAATCATTGTTGTACTACATGCTAACTAACTTGGATATAAATTTAAAAAGTAATTAATTTTAAAAAAGAAAAAGTTAAATTGTAATTCATTAAAATTAAGGACTTTTGTGCACTGAAGGGACATTATGAAGAAAGTGAAAGATTTACCACAGAATGGGAGGAAATATTTGCATAAATCCTATATTTGGTATCAGGAATATATAATGGGTTTGGTATTATATATAAAGAGTCGTTACAACTCAGCAAAAAGACAGCCTAATCCAAAAATGGGCAAAGGACTGAAATAGACATTTTTCCAAAGGAGATACACAAATGACTAATAAGTACATGACAAGATATTCAACATCATTAATTATTAGGGAATTGCAAACCAAAATGACAATGAGCTACTGCTTCACACTCACTAGGATTGTTGTATTAATAATAAAAATGGAAATAACAAGTGTTAACATGGACATGGAGCAGTTGGACCCGTCATAACACTCCTGATGTGAATGTAAAATCTTGCAGCTGCTGTGAAAAAGTTTGGTAGTTCTTCATAAAGTTAAACATGGAATTACTATATGATCTGGCCATTGCTCCTAGATACTTACCCAAAAGAATGGAATACAGATACTCAAATATTTGCATGCAAATGTTCATAATGGCCAAGAGGTGGGAAAAACCCGGATATCCTTCAACAGATGAATGGGTTGTGCTGTATGCATATAGTGGTTATTACTCAGTCACAAAAAAGAATGAAATGATGATACATACTACATTGAGAATGGACCTTGAAAACACTTTGCTATGGGAAATGAGCCAGACACAGAAGGTTACATACTGGATGAGTCCTTGTATTCGAAATGCCCAGAATACATAAATCTGTAGAGACAGAAGGAGGTTGGTGATTGCCAGGGGATGGGTAGAGGAGCAAATGGGGAGTAACTGAATAACGGGAACCAGACTTTTCTTTTGGAGTGATGAGTTTTGGAACTTGAGAAAGGTGGTTGTTACATAACATTGTGAATGTACTAACTGGCACTGAATTTTTCGCTTTAAAATGGTTAATTTTATGTTATATAAATTCCACCTCAATAAAACTAAATAAAACCTCGTACATTGACATCATATATGATAAATCAGCATACTGTAGTTGATTTAGTCATGGCTGTACCAGGAATGATGAATCTTAGTTTTGTCACCTTTCATTTCCATGAATATTAAATGTATTCTTTTGTTTTAGAATAGACTACACAGTTTAATTGATTTCAAGCTGTTATTTATGTATCTGTTAAAAGAAGTATGTTCAATCAGTGAACTTCTATTTGACCTTCAGTATTTTTCCTCATATTTTATATAAAACATCTTTCTTAATATTTTCTACAAATTTAATTGACTGTTTCAACTGATACAGATGGCTATGTTGGTTTATAGTTAGGATTGGGTGGTATAATTATGATGTAATTATATGATGCATTGTTTGTTTTGAGGCCATTTAAAATTGGATTTTTGTACCAAATGATGATCGTGGTTTTAATAGACTAAGCTGTATTTTCAAATGATCCAAGGAAACTATACATAAATAGTAAAACTGAAACAATGGTAGTTTGTATTTTCATTATTATTAAATTAAATCTCTTATTTTGAATGAGGGGGTTTACCTGTGGCTTGCAATATTCAAGATTCATAATCAGCAGTTTCCTATTGGTGTGAAATTATTTGTGGTCCTGTGATATTCTTTACAAAGACCAAGTAAATTTTGAAAATTACTCAGTATGGCACCTAAGAGTTTCTTCTTTTTGCATTATATGTGTTAGACACATTTTTGCTGACTCCTGTGTTATCATGAATATCTAGTATGTATGCACCTGTGTCAATTAAAAAAATAACCTCTTTTGCCCACGCCTCCACCCACTTACCCTCTGGCAACCACCAGTTTGTTCTCTGGAATTTAAGAGTCACGTGTCAATTTTAATACTTGTTCTTAGTACCTGAAAGATGAGGAATCAAGTATGTCATTATATATAGTATCATGCCTTTTTGGTGATAAAATTATTTTTATTAACATGGCATAAAACTGTTCCCTGTGTTGTTTATTTCCAGCATATTTTATCTACTTCATAGGGTTTTTAAGGGTGTTAATAAACTGGAAAAAAATGAAATTGTGTTAATGCATTCCTAGTACAATTATGAGGGTTATAAGTACAAGTCTGTAATTTTCTCTCCTGTGTCTAATCAAGCTATCCTGTTAGCATTCTTTGTCATTGTGATCACTTTTAAATACGTATGTTAAATGTCACTGGTTTCCTATACTTCACTTTCAGAAAGTGGTCTGGATTTGAATATAGATAATATTACTTTCTGCTTCGAGTAAACTCATGTGATTGTATTGAGTAGTATACCACCCCTAAAAACAAAGGATGCTGGGAAGACAGGAAAAACCGGGCATTATTTGTTTCTCAGAAACTTACAAGTGGTCCCCCTTCTTACCAAACTAAACTTAATTTTTTTTTTTTCCTTTGAGAGTGCAAGCAGGGGAGGGGCAGAGGGAATGGGAGGGAGAGAATCCCAAGTAGGCTCCATGCTCAACATGGAGCCCCACAGATCCATCCTGCCACTGTGAGATCATGACCTGAGCTGAAATCAAGAGTTGGATGCTCAACTGACTGAGCCACCAAAGGGTGCCCCCAAAATAAGCTCTTTTAGGTATTTAATCTTACTAAGTTATAACTTTAAAACATTGTACACTTATACAAATAATGTCTCTCTTTCTATTTCACATGTTTCCAGCCTGACATTAACTTTAGGAAATAGAAAAACCTAAATAATTTTGATTGTTAATAACTTATTAAATATTTTTAAATAATCAGATGAAAAATCAGTCTTGGAGCAGAAACCTTCTAAGCCAGCTGCTCCGCAGGTCCCACCCAAGAAGCCCACTCCACCCACCAAAGCCAATAATTTATTGAGATCTCCTGGAACCGTGTACCCAAAGCGACCTGAAAAACCAGTTCCTCCACCACCTCCCACAGCCAAGTAAGTTTTACCTAATTTTAAGTTATACCTGATTATTTTTACTAATTTACTTTATCTCAAGTTTATTGATTACCTGCTTTTCTGAATCTCAGAATCATTTCTAAAGTATTTGTTTTCCATATTTTTTCTGCAGACTGTGATGGTTCTCTGTTAACTTTATATTCATACTAGGTGAATACACACAGATGAGGCTGTTTTTACATTTCTGATTTTATTGTGATTAGTCTTAATGTGGAGATTTATGTTTATGGAAATAATATTGTGAAACAAAGAGAAAAATTACTATTATGCTATAATATCCTTAGTGTCATTAATTCATAATTTTAAAAAATGGTTATGATTCATATACAAGTGATTTCTACATATGTTTTGATTTTCTCATTTCAGGATTAATGGGGAAGTTTCTACCATTTCGTCAAAATTTGAAACTGAGCCTGTATCAAAACCAAAGCTAGATTCTGAACAGTTACCACTTAGACCCAAATCAGTAGACCTAGATTCATTTACAATTAGGAGCTCTAAAGAAACAGGTAAGTTAACGTGTAGAAAGGTGGTGCATTTAAAAAAAGTTGCCAATACAATTTTCAAAAACTATTTAAGAAATTTGTGCATGCATTTTATATCTGCATAGATATAGTGGAAATTAATTAAAATTTATTTAAAATCTATGAAGCTGGAATAGAAAAATAAAACTAAAAGAAGGTAAATGGGCAAAAATACTTGATTCACATAAGGACTGAGAAATGGATTAAAAGATAATCCATTTATCATTGTCCCCTCATGATGGAATGTCTGTACTATCTAACTTAGGCAGATAGGAATACATTTTAGTTTGAAAAATTAAGAATAAAGAGATCACATTGATTTTTAATGCCAACACTAGATTACATTGAAGATTATTTTTACTTCTTCACTTTATCTCAAGGTACTTTTGTTTCCAGTTCAGGCAAATATGCTTTTTATATCTGCGCGTATGCGTGTGTGCGTGTATCAGCAGGCTTTACTTCCTTAGCTAAATGTTGTTCCTTAAGTTTTAGGACAGATTTTTTCAACCCATCATTTTTGTCTCCTGGTCTTTTATACCTCTTAGTTGTAAAATGGAAAACTTGGAACACAGAAGTTTTGATAAAGGTCTCAGTATTAAAACATTGCACAATCATTTGTGGTAATAGTTCTTACATAGTACTTTGCATTTATTTTTAGTTCTTTTACATTTTCCAAGCACTTTCTCATTTATATTCTTATTTTATCTTTATAGTTATTCCAAAAGGCAGATGCTATTTTGTGTCTAAAGTCATCAAACTATTGGACACATTACATGTCCAAGATCATGTAAATCAGAAGAGAATTCTTTAAATCCCCTAAAGTGCTCATGATATTCTTTTAAAAGTTTTAATGTCTTAATATATTTTTTAGCCTTCATGTTAACATTTCATAAATACATTCAGACTTAAAGGTCAATTACGCTTAGATTTTTTTTGTCACTATAAGATATGCTGCTTACTAACCTTTTGAAAATTGTAGGTGATCTTATTATTTTTCCATATTGTCATTTGCCAATGTAAAAGCTCTGACCTGTGCATGGCCTCCTTCAGTTTTTTTAATTTGAACGTTTTATAAAGATCCTTTCATTCTATATTTGGCTCCTGCCTGCTCTGACTGAAACCATATTCATTAATAATTTCTGGAAAGTGGTGAGATGTTGATTATACTTTAGAGATATTCACTCAAATATATTTAGTGTGTTTTATCTGGTAAAAATTGTTTACCGTTGGTGAAATAAAAACAAAAATAAAAATCCTCTTTATAACAGGTTTTTAAAAAATATCCTTTATTTTTTATTGAAGTCAGTAGTAAAAAAATAACTCTATCAGCTTTTACTGTTTTCTCTTTGATTTAAAATGTTACTGAAAATATGTTTTCAAAAATAATATTTCAGCAAAAAAGATTAAGTGTGCACACTTCTAAATTAAATTTTTATATAAAAGAATCCATTTGTATCGTCTTTTGAAATTCTACAGTTTTCTGCAATCTTTATCACAGAGGCCTTACATTTTGAGTCTCTTCAGGAGCTGAAAGAGTAATATTTAGAGCCTGTATTTTCTGTATTTTTCTGTTGCTTTATAACATTCTTGACTATTTGCTTTATTTAGTTGTCTCAAGGTTATGGAAACTATTAAAAACTTAACTAAATTAAGATAAATTTTTGTCTTTTTTTTTTTTTCAACGTTTATTTATTTTTGGGACAGAGAGAGACAGAGCATGAATGGGGGAAGGGCAGAGAGAGAGGGAGACACAGAATCGGAAACAGGCTCCAGGCTCCGAGCCATCAGCCCAGAGCCTGACGCGGGGCTCGAACTCACGGACCGCGAGATCGTGACCTGGCTGAAGTCGGACGCTTAACCGACTGCGCCACCCAGGCGCCCCGTAAATTTTTGTCTTTTAAAAAACTTTTCTATATATAATCACCAAGCTTTGTTTCCTTTGCTACATTTTTAGTAGAAATAACACATGTAGTAATGTCAAACTGTTGGTGGTTATATAGTTTAATTTTTTTTTTTTTTTTATTGCTTTTGGTCCAAATCTTTTCTTTTATCCATAGCCATTATTTACTCTTCATTAAAAAACAAAGAGGCTTTGTGAAAGAGGGTTTGCAAATTCCTAATTTTTTTTTCTTCAAATGAATAAGGAAGTAAGTTAGAGGAGCCAAGACGTATGTAAGGACAGAAGACTAAAATCTGACTTCTAAACTGGTGTACTTCATTCCTCCCACGATCAGGCTGCCTTTGGTACTACACCTAACACCCAGTTAAGTTCAGAAAATACACAGACACACCACAGAGATATTGATGGTTCCATTCCAGACCATGCAATACAACGAATATTGCAGTAAAGCAAATTGGATGAATTTTTTAGTTTCCCAGTGCCTTTGAAAGTTATGTTTACACTATACTGTAGTCTATTAAGTGTGCAATGCAGTATGACTAAAAAAATGTGTATACTTTAACTAAAAAATACTTTAGCTAAAAAATGCTAACCATCATCTGAGCTTTGAGCACGTTACAACCTTTTTGCTGGTGGAGGGTCCTGCCTTGATGTTGATGTCCGCTGACTGATCAGGGTGGTGGCTGATGGGGGTTGAGGTGGCTGTGGCAATTTCTATAATAGGACAACAGTGAAGTTTGCTACAGCGATTGACTCTCCCTTTCATGAACAGTTTCTTTGTAGCCTGTGATGCTGTTTGATGGCATTTTACCTACAGTAGAACTTTTTTCCAAATTGGAGTCTGTCCTCTCAAACCCTGCCTCTGCTTTATCAACTAAGTTTATCTGCTATTCTGTATGTTTTCTTGTCGTTTCAATAATTTTCATAGCATCTTCACCAGGAATAGTTTCCACCTCAGAAAACCATTTTCTTTGCTCATGAATGAAGTTTTATCTTGGATTTGCAGCAATTCAGTTCCATCTTCAGACTCCACTTGATTCTAGTTCTTTTGCTGTTTCCACCACATCTGCAGTTACTTCCTCCTCTGAAATCTTGAACCCCTCAAAGTACTAATCCATGAGAGTTGGAATCAACATCTTCCAAACTCCTGTTAATGCTGGTATTTTTACCTCTCCTATGAATCCTGAATGTTATTATTGGCATCCAGAATCATAAATCCTTTCCAGAAGGTTTTTAATTTATTTTGTCCAAAGCCATCAGAGGAATCACCATCCATGGCAGCTATAGTCTTATGAAGCCTTTTCCTTAGATAATAAGACTTGAAAGTTGGAAGAAATTCAGAATTAGTCCTTGATCCTTGGGCTACAGAATGGATGTTATATTAGCAGGCATGAAATCAGCATTAATCTTGTTGTACATCTCCATCAGAGCTCTTGGGGAAGTAACAAGGTACATTGTCAATGAGCAGTAACACTTTGAAAAGAATCTTTTTTTCTGAGCAGGTCTCAACAGTGGGATTAAAATATTCAGTAAACCATGTTGTAAATAAATGTTGCTGTCCTTTTTTTGTTTCATTTATAGAGCACAGATTTAGCATAATTTTTTTTTTTCAGTTTATGTTGAGAGAGAGAGAGCCCACACATGCAGGGGAAGGGCAGAGAGAGAGGGAGGGAGGGAGGGAGGGAGGGAGGGAGTCAGTCAGTCAGTCCCTAGCAGGCTGTGTTCTGTCAGTGCAGAGCCCATCATTGGGCTCCATCCCACGAACTGCAAAGTCCTGACCTGAGCTGAACTCAAAGAGTCGGGGCCCTTATCTGACTGAGCCAACTAGCCAACCCAGATTTATCATAATTCTTAAGGGCCTGAGGAATTTCAAAATGGTAAATGAGCCCTGACTTCAGCTTCAAGTCACCAGCTGCATTAGCCCCAACAAGTGTGTCAGCCTGTCCTTTAAAGCTTTGAGCCCAGACGTTGATTTCTCCTCTCTAGCTATGAAAGTTCCAAATGGCATCTTCTCCCAATACAAGGCCGTTCCATCTACATTGAAAATCTGTTGTTTAGTGAACCACCTTCATTAATTAGCTACATCTTCTGTATAATTTGCTGCAGCTTCTACCTCAGCACTTGCTGCTTTGCCTGCAGTCTTTTTTCATGGAGACGGCTTCTTTCCTTAAACCTCAGGAACCAACTTCTGCTAGCTTCAGGACTTTTTTCCTGCTGCTTTCTCACCCCTCTCAACCTTCCCAGAATTGAAGAATTAGGGCCTTGCTCTGGACTAGGCTTTGGTTTAAGGGAATGTTGTGGCTGATTTGATATTCTATCCAGATCACTAAAACTTTCTCCCTATCAGCAATAAGTCTGTTTGCTTTTTTCTCATTTATGTATTCATTAGAGTAACACTTAATTTCCTTCATGAACTTTTCCTTTGCGTTTGCAGTTTGGCTTGGTGGCATAATTGGCCTAGCTTTTGGCCTGTCTCGTCTTTCTGCATGCTTTCCTCACTTAGCTTAATCATTTCTAGCTTTTGACTGAAAGTGCGATATGTGTGACTCTTCATTTTACTCCAACACTTGGAGGCCTGTAGGGTTATTAATTGCCCCATTTCGGTGTCTCAGAGAATAGGGAAGCTCAAAGAGAGGGAGAGAGATGGGAGACAGCTTTCCATGGAGCATTCAGAACACACACACCACTTACGGATTCAGTTCAACATCTTACGTAGGCACAGTTCATTACAGTTAAAATAGTAACACCAAAGATCACTGATCACAGATCACCATAACAAGTACAATAGTAATGAGAAAGTTTGAAATAGTGCGAGAATTACTAAAATATGACATGGAAACTCAGGAAATACTGTTGGAAAAATGACACCGATACACTTGCTCAACACAGGGCCACCACCAACCTTCAATTTGTAAAAAAATGTAGTATCTGCACAGTGCAGTAAAATGAGATATGCCTGTAAATTTTGGAAATTTTGTTTATATTACATAGAAAATATTTACTGAGCAAGTATACCCAGGTATTATTTTAGTCACAAGTACTATTCTAAGACAAAAGGCCTGGCTGCTGATAACATACAGCTCATGTTTCAAACTTCAACTCAGGCTGTTCCTCATTGCCTTTTTTTATTGGAATGTTGTTTTTAGTATTTGTAGCATAAAAGGGTTTGAAATCCTTTTTTTGAGGTATTGACACCTTAAAAAAAATACTGTTCTGCATCAGATAACTTCAGATTTGGCAGTAGGTTTAGATATATTAATTTATATTTTTGGCTCAGTTTCAGGTTTCATATCTTTAAAATGGTATGTGAAACTTGACCTTTCACATGTTTCAGAAAGTTTAAAACATACATGAAGATCTTCTTAGAATCTCATTATTACATAAAATAATTTCAGGTGATGATATAGTAATAAGGACACTGACTTTGCTATTAAAAATGGGGGTTTTAAATTATCAACTCATTGATCATGGTCTTGTTTCTTAATCTGTTTTCTAGCTTAAATAACAATTGGTCCAACGTATCTACTAGAATATGTGATGTGGAAGTTGTTATAAAGTGATATTTCCATTCTTTTCCTTTCCTCTGTTAATCCTGTTTCCTGTTTCTGCTCTCATCTGTAGAGGATGTAAATCTGTAACACTCCTCTCAGATATGACTTTCCTGTATATGAAGCCATTTGTAAACTATTTTAAAAATAAATGTCCTTCAGTATATATTCTCACATATAAGGTAGTACTATAAATTGCATAGTTGTTAGAACCATGTTTTAATTTTTCCCCTCTTTTTCAAGCACTTCATCAAAAATTAGTTTAGAATAATCTCACTGCTACCACTGGTTAATTATAAAGTTCACATGGTCTAAATATTTCTAAAGTAGTAAGCTTTCTGGGACATAACATTGATTTAAAAATTAGTCTTAAAATATAAGATAGAAAATTTAGTGGTAACATACCTATTACAGTGAGAAAGCACAGCTAATGAAGTATGCTTATAGTGCAGTATTTTATCCTTTTTGACTTTCTGTGATAAATTCTTGGGTTAAAAGGAAGTTGTAGAGATGTATAACATTATTTGATCCCAAAGCATTACATTGTTAAATGGTGAAATATTCTTTCTCTTTAGTTTTGCTTGATAATTGATCTATTTTTGTTTGATTGCTTTCCCAATATTTATTCATATATTTCTTCCAGAAAGAATTCAAGGTGGAATTTTTCTAAGACGCCTACTTGTTGAGTGGTGCACACTATAAAAAATGAGTCTATATACAAAAACAAAACACACCCAAAAATGTGGAACTTACCTGGAGAATAAGAGCAGAGATTAAAATTATTTTACTATAATAATTTTCTTGATGTTTATAGAGAGTATCATATAAAGCATAATTGAAGTTTCATTTATGTATTATGTGATTTTAAATGTTGCATAAGTTGTATTTTTATAGTGATATTTAAAAATACTGTTTGTCCTATTTTTCTTTTATTATACCAGAGAATTAAAATTGCCTTTTTCATTGTAATTACTGTCATACACTAAAGACTAAAACTTGACTGAAAGGTAGTTTAATTTTAGTTCTAACTATATTAATGAGTTGATATGTTAGCTATCAATTTATTACTCTCACCTCTAATTTTTTACTAAAACTCCTTTTCGAAGCTGTGTTGGTGTTCAGTGAGTAATTTTAAAAAGGCTTCTTTCTACTTAATGGTGTATTGAAATTAATACTAGTCATCGTTTTTTCTTTTGAAAAGACAATAAATCTAAAATCTACCACACATCTTATATAAGTTTAGATAAACTGCAGTAGGTATATGCTAAACATTTAAATGGTTCTATTCATTCTACAGCTGTTCTTTTTTCCTGCTTTGTAAAATAATTTTTTTGGTTTAGTCTTTTTTCTAGACATTCCTATCCTTGACTTTTCTTTCCAGATTTTGTTTCCTAGCCTGTTTGCCATGTTTCCCTTCTTACGTGTCAGGAAATTATCCTACCTTTCTCCATTTTGGTAAGATGACAATTTATAAAAGAAATCAAAACAATATATTCAATATAAATAGGTGGTGCACATTGATTTTTCTTTGTAATTGTACTAAAAGTGTACATGTTTGTCTGTCTATTCTAACCCTTTTGGTTTTCCATTTGAAAATAAAACTGATGTTGGAACAATTTTCCTGATTACTGTAAGATATTCTTTTGATAAAAGTTTTTTTTTGTATTTGAAAACTGTAAAAGTCCATTTATTTTCTCCCAAAATTTGATATTTCACTTTGACTTTTTAAAATTCCATGTCTTCTTAGACAATATGTAGAAATGTAAATGGCTGGCAGAGTGGCAACGTAATTGCAAGAGTTAAGTGACTATCATGCCTTTCATGCCATGTGTACAGTATAAATCTACTCTTATCACTCTTAGGCAAATTTAAATGTGTTCAAGTAGATCATGAGTCCAAAATGTGCACTATTTTACTAACCTGATTGCTTAAATGGAGGACCTGAGAGAGTTTTAGAATAGTAAAATTATTTGTCTTGGTGTTGTAGCCCCAAACTGGACATATGGAAGGCTTTTTTACATGAGCATGGTCTATAATTTTATAGATCTACCTTTTATTTATCTTTTCAGTTTCATTTCTCTTCATTCCTATGTTTTTCTGTTTGTTTCTTTTTCTTTCTGCAAGTTGCTTAAATATGCATTTGAAAATAATCTTCACATGCCAAAATTATTGGATTGTACTTTTCTAGACTTTTGTGTCGGTTGTCAATACTCACATGTATCAGCAGTTTTTTAAATGTTTATTTTTGAAAGAGAGAAAGAGAGAGCATAGGAGTTGAAGAGGGGTTACGGGGGGTGGGGGAGACAGAGGATCCAAAGCGGTCTCTGTGCTGATAGCAGCAAGCCCGATGCAGGGCTGGAACTCATGAACTGTGAGATCATGACCTGAGCTGAAGTCGGTTGGAATGCTCAACCAGGCACCCCTCAGCATTTTTTAACCCTTCAAACCATAGCAAGTTTTTAACATCTTTTAAATATTGGTTTTCTTTATGAAATTTACAAATAAAGTGAAATATTTAAAAATATATTTAAACTCAAGGTCTTTCACATTATATAATGCATTTGCCATTAAAGCCACTGTGTCTCTTACTATGGTTTATTATATTTTATAAGTACATATGAACAATTATCAAGACTCAAGACCAAAATTAAACTCCTTTGATTGCCTCTTGTGATGTATTAACCTCATGACTAGATAGAAGATAGAACACACAAAGTAATCCAGAATGTGAAAATGGAAAAGAATTAACAGATCAACAGATACTTAAATTTGTTATAAAATGCATATTGTCAAACAGTGATACCTTTGTTAACCCTTAAAATTTTTTCTAAATTAATTACTTTGAATATGAAAATTGATGAATAAGCTTTGAGGGGAGTAATAGTAACTATTTGTGGATGTCTGTTAAGAAATAACAAATCACTGAGTTTGGATATTTAAATATTCGACAGAAAACATTATAAATATCCAGGCAATGGTAATATACAGAATTTTTTCTGTCTTCTAAACCAAAGATAGCTGTTGGCATATCAGTTATCTTGACTGTGATTGATAGCCTTAGTTTGGAATCTAGGATAAAGGAAGATTACATTGACAATGGAAATGTCTAGAGTTATCCTTAGGATACTTGGATCACTTACAGATTTCTAGGCTTCAAAATTAAAGATCACACCTCTTTCAGCAAGGTTTTCTAGATCATCTAGAAAAAGGGAAGATACTATATACCATTGTTTCAGAGATACGAATTACATAGGCTTTAAACCCAAGTTACTGAATCAAAAGTTAACCAGACTCTGATGGTGGGGAAACATGTGAACCATCCTTGTAGCATTTTTCCTTGATACCCAATTTGCCTTAGATTTCTAACTTATCTTATAGTTCCTAAACATGGTAATGTCTAAGCAAAAGTGTAGTGAACTATGAACAGTTTGAATCCCAGCTACAACATACTGTGCGCGCACACACACACACACACACACACACACACACACACACATATAAAGGCTCATTATACTTTCACTTTACATTGAGAAATGCAATTGGAAAGCATACAGTTGAGTCCTTAAAATTTGAATATTAGGATACTACTTGAAATTTAAAACAAATTTTATGTGTTGAGTTTCTGATATATTGTAATCAATTATGAGTTGAAGAAGTAGATTATGCTTTTTTTATTTTTTAAACAAGCAAGACTTAAGATTACAAGCTTTTTTATGATACCACAATTTTGGGTTCAGATTTATATGTTTCAGTAAGAACTTTTGTTGAAGTCTAAGTCTCTATTAGAAACAGGAACTCTATGTTGTTAATAAAGTCTTCTAAAATGTATTCAGTAAAGAGGATGTTTGTTTCTAAGGGTGAGTGTTGTTTTCCAAATGCATATGAAAAGCACAGGTTAACTTGTGAGTCCTAGTGGTACTCTTTTTAATGTATAGTTTGTTAAAAATCCAGAAGCATTCTTTTTTATCTTTTAAAATGTAGTTATCTCTTAGTAGATGTGTTTAATTTTATTCTCCAGATCTTCTAAATTTTGATGACATAGCTTCCTCAGAAAACTTGCTACATCTCACTGCAAATAGGCCGAAAATGCCTGGAAGAAGGTTACCTGGCCGCTTCAATGGTGGACATTCTGTGAGTTACACTTGCTGTTGTAAAACACAAAAGTTTCTAAGAATGATGGAGGATTTATGCCTCCACCAAAGTTTAAAAATCAGGAAGATAGCTGTGATACTTAAGTGGCAAATGGTTGGTTATATTTAGGGAGATACGAGGTTATGTTCATTGCAGAGAGACTTGGAATGGAAGGTTACAGAATCAGGAATAAAGAATTGTCCTGAGACCATAACCACAAAAGCACAGTGTCAAAAGAGGTCAGGGTATCTATGTAATCTACCCATCTAACAACAATAATTAGAATTGAGTGGTACCTATTCACTTTAGGAAGGAATGAGAACATTTTTTTCCTGTGCGATAGTCACTGGTTTTTTGGTAGCATTAATGCTGGTATCATAATGTGTGGCTTCTTTTTATGCTTTCTGGACTTTGCCTGGGATACTGGTAGTGCCTTAATACGCTGGCTCTTAAGCGTTACAGTGCTTTTAAATTACTTAAGTAGAGAAAATTTTTGTTGCTAAGAGGCAGGCTATTTTTACCTTGAAGACATGCAACTTTGTTGTTCAGCTTGAAATTATGTACTATCCTGTTAACAATGATGGAGTATCTGGAATAGTAGCTGCTACTGCTAAAAACAGTGATACTAGTTACTTAGTTTATTATCCAAATGTTTATTGCCTTTTCCTTTTTTGGTATTTTCTGTTTCTTGATTTAAAAAAATCATTTAGCCAACTCAAAGCCCAGAAAAAATCTTGAAGTTACCAAAAGAAGAAGATAGTGCCAACTTAAAGCCATCTGAATTTAAAAAGGATTCATGCTACTCTCCAAAGGTGAGCTGAATTGTGGCCCAAGATTTATATAATTTGTAGGATTCTTTGTGAATAGCAAAATTGTGGAATTTAAAGTGTCTTTTCTTCTTTCTTCTTTCCTTTCTTTCCTGTCTTTCTTTATTTTTGGGAGAAAGCACAAGGGAGGGGCAGAGAGAGAGGAAGAGAGAGATAATCCCAAATGGGGCTCGAACTCATGGACCATGAGATCGTGACCTGAGCTGAAACCAGGAGTCAGACGCTTAACCAACTGAACCACCCAGGCATCCCTTAAATAGTATTTAAGAAAAAAGTTGTTTCTACCAAGAAATAAAATAATTCCTGCTAAAAAATTGAGTTATGAAAGTCACACTATCCTCTGTAGCTCATTTTGTAGAGGACCTTATTGTAAATGAGTAATATAAATGTTAAATACTTCATACTGTTTTTTAAGGCATAGCTCATCCATCTGTTTCATTTTCTTTTTTTTTTTTAATGTTTATTTATTTTAGAAAGAGTGTAAGCAGGGGAGGTGCAGAGACAGAGAGAGAGGGAGACCCAGAATCCCAAGCAGGCTCCAGGCTCTGAGCTGTCAGCACAGAGCCCGATGCAGGGCTGGAACTCGCAGACCGCGAAATCATGTCCTGAATCTAATTCGGATGCTTAACTGACTGAGCCACCGAGGCGTGCCCATCTGTTTCATTTTCCCATTAAACGTACACTCTGTGTTCCAGAGACCATCACTTGTTTATTCCTAACCTAGCTTGTTGTTTGGCACCATAATGAGCACTGAATATATCCTGGAATAATGGCAGAATACATGGATTCTTCCATTTATTACATGGTGTTAAGACTCTTCTAAACTCTTGTCGTTGTTATGTAAGATAGTATTATCACATCCTATACACATCTTAAATTTAAGTTCATGTTTCCTCTTTAAATTCATTCCCGGGCATTTGGCTACTGCTAAAATTTATCAGATACATTTAATCTGATTCTCTCAACTGTCATCATTAGACTAAAATTCTATTTCGTGTTACTTTAGTGAAATACTGCAAGAGCATCAGGCCGTGGATTGATGTTAATGCCTTGCTAAATTGTTCATAATTACTTTTAAGTGAACCTCTTAGGATATGTAATATGGAGGATCAAAACAACACCCTAATGGGGCACAGGGCACCCAGACGGCTCAGGCCGTTAAGTATCCAACTCTTGATTTTGACTCAGTTCATGATCTCATGGTTCATGGGATTGAGCCCTGTGTCGGGTTCTGCACTGACACGACTGCATGGAGCCCGCTTAGGATTCTCTCTCTCACCCTCCCTCTTTCTACCCAACCCTGTTCGTGTGTGTATGCGCATTCTCTTGCTCTCTCAAAGTAAATAAACATTTAAAAAAAAACCCACAGCACCTTAAAAATGCTGATATATTCTTGTCTCTAGATGCGCCACCGGGAAAACCATTCGTAAGATAAATCTAATAGATTTTTCTTTTCTTTTCCACTTTTTTGTTCTTTTTATTGATAAAGCCCTTGACATTTCTCACATAAACCCCTAGTGATTGCAAGTTTATTCTTTGGTTGTTTGGTGGTTTTACCAGTTGTGAATATTATCAAACTGATTTTTGAATTTTCAAGTTTATCATTTATCTTGAAGTATTATTTTAATTATCTCCTTGCTATAAAAATTTTTATGAAAGTTTTATAAATATAAATACAATAAATTAACATTTGCTATTATGTTTTCAGCCATCTGTGTACCCTTCAACACCTTCAAGTGCTTCTAAACCAAATACAGCTGCTTTTTTAACTCCATTGGAAGTCAAAGCTAAAGTAGAATCAGATGATGGGAAAAAAAATCCCTTGGATGAACTTAGAGCTCAGATTATTGAATTGCTGTGCATTGTAGAAGCGCTAAAAAAGGATCATGGGTAAGTAGCCCTTGTTTTCTTTCAATACTACTTACACGTATGTAAAGAATTCTTTCATGTCAAGCAGGGATGTAATCTGCCAAATTTCTGGTATAAGCAAGTATATTTTCAGTGAAATTTTCATTAATAGTACTCTGCAAAAATCTTGAATTTGAAAATTTGTTCTTGTAGCTTGATTGTAGAAAAGGTATAATATGTAGGTATAATTTAAGGGTACAAATTTTCTGGTCCAACAAAGGAGTTAATTAGTCTCAAAAATATTAGGAAAAGTCCTATTTTATTTTATTTTTAAATATGAAATTTATTGTCAAATTGGTTTCCATACAACACCCAATGCTCATCCCAACACCAATTGTATTTTAGATCTGGAGTGTATCTATATGTAGATTTACTTTTCAGAGGAACTGGATCACTGTCTCTGCTAGGGTTGAGATTGGTATTTAAATAAAACCAATGAGTTGTGTTTAGGTGATTTCTAAGGCTGTTCTCTTAACTCTGAAACTTTTGGTAATGGCATATGATGAGATCCTAAGTGAAAGTTAGGGACCGTCTAGAGCCAAAATAGATGTAAAAGGTCACCTCTGATAGACCCCTCTCTTCTTTTAACTAAAGAGAGAAAGGTTCAGAGAGAGAAAGCTCTTTACCTAAGATTACACAGTTCTTAACTTTTTTTTTTTTAACGTTTTATTTATTTTTGAGACGGGGAGAGACAGAGCATGAACAGGGGAGGGTCAGAGAAAGGGAGACACAGAATCTGAAACAGGCTCCGGGCTCTGAGCTGTCAGCACAGAGCCCGACACAGGGTTTGAACTCACGGACCGCGAGATCATGACCCGAGCCGAAGTCGACCGCTTAACCGACTGAGCCACCCAGGCGCCCCAAGATTACACAGTTCTTAAAAGGCAGAGCTACAACTCAAATCCATTTTCTGTTGGTTTAGAGATATTTTCTATAACCATTATTATTTGAATTTTAAAACTTGTTAACATTTTAAACATAATTCTGCAAAGGACCAGTAGGTAAAACGAATCAGAGATCAGCTGATCTAACTGAACTGAGGCTGAGGGCTCAGGTTCTCTTCCCCTATCTCAGCTTCCCCTGTAGCCTCTAAAAGTATTTGATGGAATCTGAAATCTGGAATAAAAGTCATTGCCAGAGGGGCGCCTGGGTGGCTCATTGAGTGTCTGACTTCGGCTCAGGTCATGATCTGTTGGTTTGTGAGTTCAAGTCCCCCTGCATTGGGCTGTCTGCTCCCAGCACAGAGCCTACTTCAGATCCTCTGTCTGCCCCCCCTCCGCCCCTCTCCTGCTCACGTGTGTGTGTGTGTGTGTGTGTGTGTGTGTGTGTGTGTGTCTGTGTGTGTCTGTGTGTGTGTGTGTGTGCGCGCGCGGTGGCACCCTTTCTTTCTCTCTCTCTCAAAAACAAAATAAACATTAAAAAAAAGTCATTGCCAGAAACCATGTTACCTCTGAGCTGAATTTACCATTTCTCCCTCAATTCTCATTTGCATTGGGTTGTTTATTAAAAACAATATTGAGATTAACAGTATGACGTATTTATAGTTGCAGAGCACTTTTACAAATGTCTCTTTAGGTAGAAACAAAAAAATTTACCTTGAGTGACTACTTAAATAAACGTACTTATGTGTATATATATTAGAGAGAGTGTGTTTATAATTTGACACATGATAGGCCTTTTCTTGAATCCTTCAGTTTATCTGAGTCCTGCAGATTTTTTTCAGATTCCACAATATACACAATATAAATCATAAGTTCATTCATCTAGTAAGTATTTATTGAATACCACCCATGTATGAGTTAGAGAACTCTCCTAATTTGTTGATTTTGGCATTTACATTTTTGATACCAAGTATGCTATTTTTAATGAACTAATAATTATGTTTACAAATTGCCTGTAGGGTTTTCTTAATGTTCGTTTATTTTTGAGAGAGAGAGAGAGAGAGAGAGAGAGAGGGAGGGAGGGAGGGAGGGAGACACAGAATTCGAAACATGTTGGAAGCTCTGAGCTGTCAGCACAGAGAGACTGGGAGACCATGACCTGAGCCCAGGTCGGATGCTTAACTGACTGAGCCACCCAGGTGCCCTGCCTGTAGGTGTTCTTAAATTAGCTATTGGATGAACAAAATCTTTATGATTTATATATATTTTAAAACATATATATCAGATATTTTAGAAGTCTTTCCAAAGGGCAAATGTTTTCAAAGTCTTGTTTCCTCTGGGAAAATGAAATGGATAGCAGATTTTTTAATCTGAAAAATACAGGCATCACAGGATAATGGATAAATACATACTGGTATGTTGATACAACAAAATACTATACAGTGTACAGCAATAAAAAATAAATGGATTACGACTACATATGTCAACATGTAATTAATCTGAAAAAGGTTGAGGGTGGAGAAGGCAAGTCAGAGCGACATGCTACAGTATTTACATAAAGTTTGAAATCAAACAGTAAGTGTGTTGTTTCAAGATATATTCATATATGTGGTAAAATTAGAAAAGAAATAATAAATACTCTAAAACTTTTCCTATCAAGGAGAGGGGGAAATAGATTTGAGGGACACTGAGTATCAGAGGTACTGGTAATAATAACTTATTTCTTAAGCTGACTTGGAGTTCCAGGGTTTTTGTTTTATGATTATATCTTTATAGCTTACAAATACATCCAGAATCTTTATGCATTCAGTATTAAAATCTAAAATGTTTGGAACAAATCATTTAAAAAATTTAAATGATATTGACATGGAAAGATTGACAAATATATTAGTAATTTCTTTCTTTAGTTGAAAAGTTACAGAACAAGATACATAGTTTGATCTGCTCCTGTAAAAAGGAAACAATGTTACATAAAAATTTTATATTATAAATGTGTTTTTAAAAAGAACAATAAAAATGTGAGAGTGGTACTAAATTATCAGATCAAAGAGCAAATAGAATGATGTAACGCTGTTACAAATAAAGATAAACAGAGCAGGATAAATATTTTAGGAATAGATCTTCATTTAGATATAAATTAAATGTATAATAAACTCAGAATAATAGAATAATTAGAAAAAGGAAGCATTATTTAATTTAGTGATAACATTTTGAAATACAAAGTTCATTTTCTATCATATACCAAAATAAACTGTAGATAAATTTGAGTTAAATATTTAAAAAATTATAGTCAGCTGAAACAGTAGAAACTCTCAATATAGTTTTATAATCATTAAAACCACAGAAGAAACTAGTTCAAAACTATATAATTGAAAACCTCCTTTCTTATATATTCTTTCTTAGCATTTTAATGTGTTTCTCAAGCTCATATTTCTATAATACTCTTGAAGATCATTTTCAAGGGGCTGAAAATGTCTGTACTTGTCCATACTTTTTGATTTAGAAATTTGATATATCTGGTATATTAATGATGTTAAATAAAATTCCTATTCTTTCCATCTCCCCAAAACCCAAGTAACCAAACAAAAAAACTTGGATATTTGAGTGTCAAGCAATAGTTATCAGAAATATGATGATTTTAGCAGCACGGAAGTATTTTTAAATACTTTGTGAAAAGACACAATATGGAGTATATACTTGCAGCTGTGGAGGGAAAATGACTATAGAAAAAGAAGGAAACACAGAAAAATGAAAACATGAGTTAAGGAGGAAGGATTGTTGGCTAATGTTTTTTTATTGGTTTGGTAATTTTAATGTAATGTTTCATTTGAAAAAATACAGAAAGAGAAATGTACAGGTAATCGTGTTAAATCATTTGCCTTGTTCTGTGACATGTTTTGACATTACCAAATCACTTGGGTTTTGTCCAGCCTGGGAAATGCATGATAACTGAATATGGAAAACTGCTTCTAAAGGCCAGTTACTATTTCTTTATTTTATCATGAGCTGCTCTGTATTCACTTAAAAAAATTGCTTTATTGCAGATAAGTTTGCCATGGTATTGCTGAGCTTTTAAGTGTTGGGTTGAACCATTCCAATGAAGTTTTTCTCAATCAGTATGGCTATTTTCTTTAAAAAAGTTTCCCCCATGTTTTGGTCTGTCAGGTAACAGATCCTGTTAGTCAAATATACTGTTTAAATGAAAGACTTAACAGTAATAAATTGTTTTTAGGAAAGAACTGGAAAAACTACGAAAGGATTTGGAAGAAGAGAAGGCAATGAGAAGTAATCTAGAGGTAATTCATTTCTCCTAACATTGAGATAGTAGTCAGCATAAATAAACTAGTCAGCATAAATCACCATCCCAGCTAGGTGATTGATTTCACTACAAATTATGCTATCTTAAGTTGGACACTCCCTGCTGCTTGATAGCCATTTAATTAATCTCTTGTTGACTCCCTGTCACATTCCGTTCATTCATTCAGCAAATACTTTTGAGCACTAACTCTCTTAGACAGTGCATGAGGCATAAGGTATATATTTTCTTAAATAAAACAAACATGATTCTTGCCTCGTAAGTGTGTAGTTCTAGATCTTTTGAACTCAACATTGCTTTCTTGAGCTATTTCTCTCTTTTTTACACAGTTACCTTTTTTTCCCCCTTTCTTTTCTTTCTTTTTAAATGTTTCCATTTTTATTTTTTGCCTGGAGGCAAGGGTGGAGGGGGGTAGGGGTGATAATGGGATGGCTCTAGATTTGTTGACTTTGATTTCTTCACTGAGAGTTCACTTCATAACCATAATGTTAACATCTGCACTCTGTGCTGATGACTGACAATTTCATTTATTTTATCTTAACTTTTTTTCCATCCTCACTGACTTTGGTCTTCATTTGTATACTTCTTTTCTGCATATTTCAAAGAAAGCCTATTCTGCCTTTTTTCAAAGGCTCTTCCCATTCTGTATTTAAGTATTTCATACGCTTCCCTGTTTTTACCTATTTCTCTTGTTAACATTGTGAAACAGAACATGGGACTTGATAAGAAAAACTTGAGCTCCTCTTCTGACTTACAGTTGTGACTTTCAGGTCTAAACTATGTGTCAGGTTGGCACCTTCTGTACATTATTAATAGACACACATATCAACTTGTAAGGATTATTGTTCCTGTTTTAAGGATGAGGAAACTAGGGTTTAGAGTGATTTAAGTCAGCAGTGGAGCTGAAATTTTTAAAAGAAACAGCTAGACTTCGGAAACTTTGCTTTTAGGGATTAAGTTATACTGTTTGAACTTGAGTTATACTGTTTAACCTCCTTTTAGCTTTAGTTGTTAATACATGTGAAGGTATTTGGCAGATTACCAAACTCCATTTTTACTCTTATATTGGACATACCCATTTTATTGGCACTTTCCCTTTTCCTATGAAAATATTCTATTTTTCCCCTTTTCCAAAAAAGCAAAAGCCCCCTTTCAGGTCCAGCTGCCCTCTTGATCTACTGTAGTTTTCACTTTTCGTTTGAAGTTCATTTATTGCAAAACAGAAACAACCAAGGTAAAATGTTCCTTCAGAACTGCCCCGGCCGTCCTTTCTGTATCTGCTCTCTTTTCCTACCTGTGCCCACAGAGTATCTATCGTGATTAGCTCTGTGCCTCTCCCTTCTGAATCTAATTCATCTTTTCCCACCTTCTGTCCTGTTTACAGCTGCTAGTCTCCCTGGATGTTCCACTGTGAACTTAGAACTCTTCATGTCCCCTTTGACACTCATCATCTTCTGATTTTCTGTTTCTGTTGATGGTTTCATTGACTTTCAAGTCTGGAGACATGGTACTTCCATTCTAAAGCCATTCCCATTCAGGCCTGCTAGCTTGACTCCCTCACCTTTATCTCTTTGTTTCTAGTGTTTGTCTTTTTCCCTTGCTCTTTATCTTCTCTTTAGCTGTTTAAGTTTCTCTCATTCTTATCTCAAATTAATCTTTCTTGCTCAGTACTTTGAAGAACTTTCTGTTACTTGGTGAATGAAATTCAGACTTCTCAACTTAGCATATGAGGTCTTTTATATCCTGGTCCTAGTTTATCTTTCTTTTCTTGTTCACTGATTGATCTTCAGTTGCCCCTCACAGTTAATTTGTCTGAATTTTTGCTCTTATTGTATTTTCTTGGATTTTCCTTTTGTGTCATCTTCTCATGCATAAGTTCTACAGATTCTCAAAGCTCCCCAACAATAGTCACCTTCATTAGTTAGTACCAGTCATCCTCTGATTCAAAGTAATTTTGTCTTTTTCCACATTCATGTTCTTTAGTTTTGAAAAGGATAAATAAGTAATAATTTTGCATCTTATCACTGTGACATTAAGGACTTATTTTGCCCATCTTGTAGACTGTAAGACTGTTCCAGGGAAATCTCTGTTTCATCTTTGTCCGTAGCTCTGAGCACAGTGCTTTATGCATATTAGATAGCTAATAAATTTTTTTCAAATTAAAGAATACATATTAAAAATGTCTAAAATTCCCAGTAATTGCCAGTGTGTAACATAGTAGAAATTCAAAAATAATAAAAAGTTTCTTGAGGCATCTAGGTGGCTCAGTTGGTTAAACGTCTGACTCTTGATTTCAGCTCAGGTCATGATCTCACGGTTGTGAGATTTGAGCCCTCACATTGAGCTCTGCACGATCATGGAGCCTGCTTAGGGTTCTCTGTCTCCTTTTCTCTCTTCCCATCCACCCCCCCCCCCCCCCCCGCACTTTTTCTTTCTCCCAAAATAACACATTTAAAAAAAAGTTTCTTGATCTTTATTCCTCATCTTTCCTACATACACATATGTATTTCTTACATACACAAATATTTCCTGCATACATATATGAAAATAAGGTAACAAGGTAAGCAAGAGGAAACTAATACAGAGTTAAACTTGTATATATGATTTAATTTGTCATAAAAATCATGAAAAGAGTCCAATGAAATATTTCTTTTTTGAAGACTTTCATTTGATTCAATTTTTAAGCAAAATCAGCTGTTACTTAGCCTCACACTGATTTGTGTTATAATTTTTTTTTTCCTAATGGAGAAAGTTTGACTCTTGTATTTATAAAAGCACACTTAATAAGACATTGGAGTTTTAAGATCATACCTTTAGAGGAGAAATTACATTTCCCAAAGATTAAAAGTAGTACTTTGAACTATGAAGTTAACATATGGTATTAAATTATCCTGAGGGATGATAAAAAAACTAAAGGTGAACAAGGAACATAAGTGCTAGAAGAGAAACTCTAGCAATAAAAATATCTGCTTGAGGGGCGTCCGGGTGGCTCAGTCAGTTAAGCATCCGACTTTGGCTCAGGTCTTGATCTCATGGTTCATGAGTTCGAGCCCCGCGTCAGGTTCTGTGCTGACAGTTCAGAGCCTGGAACCAACTAACAAACCATTCTTGAGTAGTTAGAATCCCTTAGGAGATTGTGAACATATGGAAATCATACATTTTGACTGTGACAAAATGCTTATCATTTAATAATAAATTATTTGTCAGAGGTTAGCCATAGAATGTGTTATTTGTATGCAATGTTGTGGACAGGGATAATGCTATCAAGAGAAGGTAAGGCCTAAATATTCTTGCATGCAGTGAAAGGTCAGAGATCATCAGCACCTTATGTAATTGGGAGGATTAGAAAATTGTAGGTGTCAGAGTCTGAGACCCTATCTATACAAGTTCCATACCACTTGCTAGTGTGGAGCTGTTGGCATGGTATTGAATCTTGTGCTCAACTCTGTTAGCTGTTATGTGTCAGAATTAAATAATTCTGTTCTCAGTTGTGAACATGTAATGAATTTTCCTAATTCTCTTAAGTTTCTTAAATTGTGAATTTCAGTTAAGTGAAGGATGCCTTCTGCCTATAGGTGAAAATATTTCCAACACATTGAATCTTAGGTATATTCCTGTGTTTTAAATAATAATTTAATCTAGAACGTACTGTTTATAGATAAGGAAATTGAGACCAAGTGAGGTTAGTGATTTACCAATATCACATAGGTAGTAAGTGATAAACATAGAACTAAATTGGTCCTTTATTATTATTATTTTTGTAGTTCTATATGGCCCCCCTTTGTTTAATTACAGGTACTTTTACATTTCTTAATTTGGTTTCAAGGATTCTCTTGTTCTTTGGAGGGTTAATTTTCTTACAGTTCTTTCAGAGACTCACATTACTTAACATTGTTCTGGCTGAAACAATTGTAGTTACTTTTTGGTGTTTCCTGCCATTTAGGAACTTGCACTGTGATGTGACCTTCTATTAAACTTGTCCTGTACTGATCACACCTTTAGAAATTGGATCTTAGAATGGAAATCAAAATCTGGAGGCTTGAAAGTATGATTGGATCTTAATGACAGAATACAGTAAAGTTTACTAAAGAAATGTTATCTATTATCAACTTAACATTTTGTATTTTAGGTGGAAATAGAGAAGCTGAAAAAAGCAGTCCTGTCTTCTTGAAATGGCATGGGCCCATGTTCTTAATGTTCCAGGGATTCAGAAGCAACACTATGAACTTCACCTGACTTGTTACTTAAAAATAACAAATGCTGATATCCTGATAAATATGAGTATTTGAACTATAATCTGTAGAAAAGTAGGGAGACGGTGGATTTTTTTTATATATATTTTGTTTTGCCAATATGGAAAAAAAGAGGCCTTAATTCTCATGTGCTGGAATTGCAAACTTTTTTTTTTTTTTTTAGTTTGCTTGAAAATACTACTGAATCTGTATAAAAAGGAAAGTTCACAATCGTTTTTTTATTGAAACTTGTAGTATTATTTTTAAAGAGATCTATACTATAAATATGGGGATATCTTTAC
Source organism: Prionailurus viverrinus (assembly GCF_022837055.1). NCBI lineage: Eukaryota > Metazoa > Chordata > Mammalia > Carnivora > Felidae > Prionailurus > Prionailurus viverrinus. Next base: position 45,377,410 of record NC_062565.1, read on the forward strand.
AAATAATCTGTAAAATATACTATTTGAGAGGGACAAATTAGCTTTATAGTAACTATAGCCACTACTTTTCCCATAATATGTAAGGGATATAAACTTTGTATATATATTTTTTTTACTTTTAGCTTCTTACCCAGGATACACTGTTGTGCCTGTTTGTTTGCAGTGCTGTTTATACTCTGGGTGATGAAATAGGAGTTTCCTAGCTATAAACCAGATTACTCACCCATGCATATAGTAATAACTAATGAAATAATCAAAATAATTTCAACTTTTAGAATATTTTATATTGCTTGCACTATAGGATTCATAAAAGGAATTTAGTTAAAATGTATTGGATTGTTAACTATATTTGGGAAAATATGAGCTATATTTTAAAAAATCATTAGGTCTAAGGAACTAAAAATGTCAATTTAACCCTTAACTTGTGCCTAGAAACTACAGCACATATAATATGCAAACACCAGCCTTACTGCTGTACTTTCCTGCTTATTTTACAGGCTCAGATATTACTCATTTCATGATCTTGTGATTTACTTTTTCATGCTCCTCCCTCTGACTTTTAATAATGATAACACAAGGAGAACAAAACTAAGAACATTCAGAACTTCAGTGTGAGGTTTCATACTTTGGCAAATTGTCATCATGTAAATGCTCAGGTTTTACAATGTGTAATTTACCTAAAAGACCAAACTAACTGGTGGAGATAGTTTAGGCTGTCATTTATAAAGGTACCAACTTTATAAAGAGTGTTAATATATTATTGTTATATTAAGCTGTAACAGTACAGCTTATTTAAAACCAAATGTAGTTGACCATATTCAAAATGCATTTTGAATGCAAGATGGATGAATTGGTAGTTTCTTCAGAGTCACTTATGAACAGCTGAATGTTTTAAAATGTTACGTCTGTAGGTAATATGTCTTAAAATATGTGGGTTCATATTAAAAATAGAAAAATTGACTTTTCATTTGCAAAAAAACCTGATTTTCAGCTTTATTACACAACAAACACTTTGAGATTTTGAATACCACCTATCATGCTTCCATTTTGTGTTATTTTAAACCACCAAACCAAGATTTTGCCTTTAAGTTTTAATTTTATATACTGAAATCTTGTGTTAAATGAAATTTTGCCATGTTGTCTCGTATAAAAGAAAACTGAAGTAGAAAATAATAGAAATTCCAGTAATTACTTAATGTTAAATTCACAACTTACATTAGTGATTTTGGGGAAACCTGATTGTGCATTGATTGTGCATTGAGTATGTACATTTTAACTCTTTGAAGTCCTTGGGCTTTTCTGATGCGGTCACTACTGAACAAAATTGTTTACCCCTGTTCTAATGTTTTTAAATGACTTGTCAAATGAATGATTTCCTTCTTGCTAAAAAATTAGATTTTATTTTCTTTTAATGAAAGTCCTTAGGTAGAAATAAAAACTTTGTATCCTAGAAATCATTCTCCAGCTTTCTGACTGGAAAATCTATTAAGTGACCCCTCCTCACCCTAATAATGGGCTGAAGGAAGTTTCCAGTAGATTTCAGGTCATCCTTAAAGTTTTTCTTGGTCATTTTCTCACTAGTGCATAAAATGAAGATGGTCATGAATGCCGAAATACATTTAGAGTATTTGCTTTGTATACTCCTCAGTCAGAATAGAAAATTAAAATACTGTGTCTCTTTTAGAACATTATTGTGTCTCTATTTTATTGCCATTGACCAAATAGTAAAGAAAGCCAAACTCAAAGGGAAAAAATGATTACTTCAGTCTAGCAATTTACCAGTGTTTGCTCTTGTTATGGGGATTTTAGTATTTTTATTCATAAAGTTCATATCACAAAATGGTATGTAATGATAATAGCCTTTATTTGGCAATAAATCATTGTTTTTCCTGAGTGAGTATAAATGACAGACTAGAGATAAACAGCATGGAGTCTGTCATTGCCAAATTATTAGTGAATGTATTTTTCAGGTTTGCTATTTGAAGCGCATAATACTACTAATTTTCCTACTTGTATTTCAATATTAGGAGTATTGTGTGTGTGTGTGCTTGTGTGTGACCACTAAACTTTAGTGGTTTGGTCTTACTATAAAGCTGTTACCTCTTCACAAAATTTAAGTCTGAAGATAGGAAGAGAGAACGGGCCTCATCGAACAGAGGGTTCTCTTTTTTATGCTTCTTACTGTGATCACAGAAAAAAAAAAACCCAAGTGCTCTCTTGATTTGTTGGTAAATGTTTTATGCTTGCATTTAAACTTGAAATGTATGAACAGAATGAGACAATCAGTTAAAATCAGAAATGAGAAGCGTTAAAAACTTAATGGCCTTGTTTTGCTGTAGCAATAAAATGACCAAGTGCAATGACTTGATTTAATAAAATCATCTTTTAAAAGTTGCTGCTATGAATATTTTTAGCCATAAAATTTTACCCTTGTTTTAGCCTGACTTGCCTTCAGTAACTATAATGTAATGCAGTTGGTGTTGTGGTATTCTAACATTCCAAAAAAATAAAAATAATATATATGTGGGGAAACTCAAAATAGTATACTTCACTGACTTGTTTACAGGTGCTGTAAAAAAGCATGCTACTCCCTCAAAGAGAAAGACAATAAAGAATAGTATTGCCAGTTGTGTCGGTCTTTACTGGTTATTTTTCATTAACATCAGCATATGTTTATTGCACAATATGATGGAAATTCTATTAGGTTGAGTTTTCCAATACAAGAAACCATGCAAATGGTAAAATGGAAGCATTAGAAGTTCTAGACCTATTTGACTTTTACTGAATCTTTGTGGTTCTGTTTTTCCCCTGAAACTGTGAGATAGTAATTTCTACCTCACAGGTTTATTGGGAGAATTTGAAATGATTTATCTAAAGTATGTTAGAGAATACTTGGCATTGAGTAGATTAAAAAAAAAAAAAGTGGAAGCTTGTATTGTACTCTTCTCAACAGCATTTAACAGTGATATGTATGATGAAAATTAGACAGCTAAGATTAAAAGAAAGGAGGCATAGTACTTACCCATCCTGTGCTGTTTTTGAGTCCAGCATCCCTTTTTCTTGGGGAAAGATAACTCCTGACATTTGCATTATATTGAAATGAAACTGCTCCCAGCCTACAGATTCTGCCTTCCTGACCACCAGGGAGGTGATTGACCCAAGGGAGAGTACTTTGCCCAAATTGAATTACTGACTCAGACAGATTTTTAAAATTCGGAATTTTTTTGTTTGTTTGTTTGAAACAAGAAGCACTGCTCTCTTAGTTAAGTCTGTTATCTGGAAAGCGCTGATTTGAAAGAACAAATCTTAATAGACCATAAAGAGTAAGAAACAATCCAGAAGGATTTTAAAGCATTCTAGTCCCAGCTATCCATCCACACTGCTGGATTCCTTAAGCATAAATTTGCTCATAAATGTTTTTGGTCTTCTGAACTCATAACTGGAAGTCCTGGTAAAAATAAAAAAAGAAGAGTCCTGAAGACATCCAGGCCGATGTCCTCTTGCTGAAAATACACCACGCACAGGACTCTAGCTTTTTAGAATCCGCTGGAAGATTTGAATCCTCAAAAAGGAATAAGACACCACGATGAAGTCCTATAGAAAAAAACTGTGGCAAGTCATTTCAGTTAAAATTTTAGTTTGAAAACTACATGCTTCTTACTGGCTTTTATAAACACTGGGCATAAATTAAGCTTTACAAAGCACAGGATGGTGAAGTTTTGGATTACAGAATTTTACTTTTTTAAAATTTTTTGGATAATAGAATTTTTGTATTTGAAGGGACATTGAAGGGGTTGGACAATCCGATGCCTGTGCGTATCGTTTTATATGAAGACACAATTGCACATTTAGTCTAATTCTAGGAAGTAAATGCAGAGAGCAGTTTAGTTTAACTGAAATGGATCTATTTGGTGTTATTACTTGCCAATTAAGATTTAGAGAGTAGACTGGGTCTTGATGTTAAAATTTTTGAATCCTAACCACTATTCCTTTTGTGAGTAACACCTTTATTGTGAATATGCTTGTTGTATATAGGAAAATAAATTTAGAAATAGGTATCAATATTTTTTGTATAGAGCCAATAATCTTTTCTATCACAGAAGGTGTTGTGGTTTTCATTTTGCAACTATTGGGTGGTATTCTTTCCTATCGAGTTACAAGTGGTTTTTATTAGCCACATTTCAGTTCCTAAAAAAGATGTGTGAATAAAGTTATTAAAAGTAAAACTCATTTTTTAAGTGTACTGAGTAACTTAAGTCTTCAATAAGGAAATCACTTTTTAACATTTCATGGTATATAGTGTGTTTTTAGTAATATTCCTCAAACATTAACTGAACAGAATGCAAATACAATATATGACAGAGTAATGACATTTTTATTCATCTCCCTTGAAACTAAAAACAAGTAGGTTGAAAATTAGATTTAATAGATTAAAAAAGAGAAGTAAAATAAAAAGTCACTCTCCAATAAGGAAACCATCACAATTTATAATAAATTACCTCCCAGGGGCGCCTGGGACTTAAGCAGCTGACTTTGGCTCAGGTCATGATCTTGCAGTTCAAGAGTTCCAGTCCCGCATGGGGCTCTGTGCTGACAGCTCAGAGCCTGGAGCCTGCTTTGGATTCTGTGTCCCCCTCCCCAACTTGCTGTCTCTGTCTCTCCCAAAACAATAAAAATAAACATTAGAAAACAAAAACCAAAAACCTCCCAAATGGTTTGAGATTTGAAAAGGAGGAGGGACAGCGTGAAATCTGACATACATAAGCCTCCACAGACCTTGTGTCCGACGCAGATTCCTCTGAAATATTTATCTGATTATCTTAGGCCCAAATCCGATACAGCAGAATAGCAGCGGAAAGAAGCCAACTAACTACAACTATTAATTTGAAGGCTGAAAACCAGGGGGAGGGAGATGTGCTCTTAGGAAAGAAAACAGCCCTGATGAGAGGGTGGTTTTTTTTTTTTTGTTTTTTTGTTTTTTTTACGTAACAGACCGAATTAACGTTGTGGTTCTCTCCCTTGCGCTCCTCCCGGTGCTAGTCAGCAAGTCCCTGACGCCATTCAAAGGTGAGTAATCAGACACACCACACACAAGTGCCTTTTTAGATGCATGTGCTATATTCAAATGTGTAAAACAAATGGTCCTAAAACACAGGCTTGATCCTGCAAGTAGAAATCCCAGTGTCCCAGGGAGAAAATGGAATAAGTTGGAGAACACCAAGACCCGTTTTTGTTGTTCTGGAACTTTAGGATAATGAATACTGATCCAAAAAGAAATCAATATTTTTAACTGGCTAATCATACCATAAATAAATAGGATATGTAATTAAAACTCTACCACTAAAAAAGGCAGCAAAGCCAAAGTGAAATCATAGCTGTTTTAACTGCTTTAAATTACAGCTTCAGAAAATGGAAAATTCCTCAATTCATTTTACTAATCCAACATAACTTTAAGCCTGATCACCATGACCAATCTCACTTGGAAAGATTCGGTATCAGGTAATGTATCCATCTTCATGCACTGTATGAAGTGAGTGAAAAGGGCAAGGATCATGCTGACAGGCAGGGCAGGGCCAAGCATTTACTGGGAGTGTGGCTGCAGAGAATATGGCCGTTAGATGCCACTGCCTTGATTCACGGAAACAGCCACAGTTCTACCCACGATAGCATTCATACCCATCAGTGCAGATGTCAACAGCGAAAAAAGCAACTAGCATTTTAGTATGATTTTGAAAGTTTTGACCTCCTGGACCACACTTTAACTACTGCTGACCTAAAATTACCTGGTGGTGTCCCTGGCCTCTGGTACTTCATCAGTAAGTGTTTAGTGGATGAATCGATAAATGAATGACAAAGAGGATGTGGCCTCTTTTCTCTCCCCATGTCTTTCCCCTCTCCTCCTGCCTTTTCTGTCTTTGACTATTCAAGGATTCAAGTTGAAATAGCTTCTCAGGACTAACCACTGTCATGCCAATTGTTACAAAATAGCCATGCTTCCAAGGCTTGTCTGCACTGGGCTCTAGAAATGCTTTTAACACATTTTGTACTTGGCTTTTGGTGGTCCGTTTAACACCCTAAGGGTAATAGCAAACTTATCTTTACTATAAAAATGGGCATCATGTCAAATACTAATAGCTAATGTTTGTGTTGTGCTTACCATGTTCCAAGCACTGTTGCAAGTGACATCTTTATCTATCTATCTGTCTATCTCAACAATTTTATGTGATAGGTACTATTATCCTTCACAAATGAGGAAACAGGCTTGAGAGGTTAAGCAACTTGGCCAAGGGTGCTCAGTTAACAAGGGATGGAGGTAAACCCAGACAGGTTTCGAAGCCTGTGCTCTTGGTCGTGTGCTAGCCCTACATAGATCATGGATAGGAAGGAAGGAGCCTGAATTGAGAAATTCTTCTATTTTTAGTTCATTCTTTGTAATCCTTTGAGTATCAAATTTTTCAATCAGACTATGATCCCTTGGTCCGTTTAGATTTCTCTGTGTGACACGGTAACACATAAGATTATAGGGAAGATTCTTTGTTTCTTAGTGTACATCTTTGCAAACTTCAGTGATTTTCATGGCTTTTCAGCAGACGTGGGGAAGGAAAAAATCCTACTTAGCTTTCATAAAGAGATGCCCACTAGATGGCAGCCTAATAAAGCTCAGCTTCTTTTGTGTCTTGAGTAAACCACTCAGACTTGTAGAAGCTGCAAATGAAATCCTTGGGCTCCAGCCCACTGAATTCATGCAGAAGTGGGGCCCAGCACCACACTTTCTTGGCCTAGCCACTTCTGCTGGGTTCCACAAGATGGAGTGAAAGGACCTGAGGCCTTGGAATCTTGAGAGATCGGGCTTTGAAAACAGGCTTTAAAAGTTAGTAGCTGTGTGAACATGGCCAATCACTCAAATCTCATCTCTTCCCTGATCTCTTAGGAGACTTAAAAAAGAAATTACTGCTAAAACAGCCTCATAGACTCCAAGAAGGGAGAGGAAGGGGGCTCTGAGTGCTTTGTATTTGTTTTTCCCCTGCGAGAACGACCCTATCACAACAGCAGCAACAAAACCTTTTTCTCTTGTTTGTCGTTCCTGTTGGATGTTGGTACCATGAAGGCTCCAGGTCCCAGGTTGCTATAGGGGGTCTTCAGCCTTTCTCACACGTGATTTGTCACTGTCAGCCCCTGCTTCTTGGGAGCTGCTCCCGTATCTCCATTTGGTCCTGCAATGTGTACCCATACCCACCAGGCCAAAGGGAACAAATCTCCATGGTCACTTCTGTAACAAGCTCACAAAATCATGAGCGTGTGCTGTGGGCTTCGTGAAGACCCCAGAGGCCTAGTATAATTGCCATAGAGTTGGAGTCTGGCACGACAGCCGGGAGCAGGTGGTCGATGGAGGCTCCGTGGTGCCGTGACTGTGCCTGAAAATGCAAATCTATTTTCTGCTCAAATTCTAAGCCTAAAATGACTTCTCTCTCCAAAAAAGAATGAAAATGTCCATTTCATGGTGCTGAAGTGACTACAGGGTCACAGAAGCAGAGAACAATAGCACCACAGAAAGGACATGGTCAGGAGGGTGCAGGAGGGCAGAGCTGAGAGAACATCACGTAGCCCCTTCCACTAACCAGTAGAAGAACAGCCAGCCATCGGCAGTGTGCTTCCGGGAGAAGTAAGCTTCCACGAATATCAGGCGGGAAACAAAGGTCCAAGGCTTAGATGGTCATTTTGAGCAAGTGACAAAACTAGAGGTTATCTATGATGCTTAACAGTGATAAAGGTTCCGGAGTGTGACAAAAACAAGGTGGGACACAAAAGTATTCAGATGTAGAAAGCCATTTCCTTAACCTCACCAAGAATGTCACCTGCCCCATGTTGGGAGGGGAGGAAATGAAGAATGAAATAAAATAAGGTGTGTTTACCTTCTGGCATGTGTCAATGTACGTGTAGTGCAAAAATGCTTTGTGCTTATTGATTTCATCTTGATCTAAAAAGCCCTTGCTCCCGCTGATGGTAGGAGAAAAGACAAAATTTGTCATTCAAAGGCAACAAATCCTCTATGGCTTACATTACTAAATAAATAAAGTAGTAATGAAAGTTCTTCTCAAGCTGTTTACCCCGACCCAAGAGCCTTTGTTCTTAGTGTGGTGTCTGTGTTGAGGGGAATTAGATACATCATCTTGGCAGCAGGAGGAGACAAGACCCCAGGTCTGTGCTCTGTCCTTTGAGCCATCACTGTCCATCCCCTCCCCTCCCAGGGCAGTATCTTCACTGATCCCGTGTCCACTGAGGTGCTGCTCGTCCTGGCTCGTTTCTCATGCCATCGCACTGATAATGCGCTTGGTTCCCACCAAAATCTCCGGTAATGAGTCTCTGAACGTTGCCTCATCCCATGCCAATTTTCTAACAGTTCTCGAAGCTTCCCCTAACTATGGCATCCACAGATTTCCAGGTAAAGTTATACCCAGGCAAGGGAAAACAGATGGTCACGTAACATTTGTCTTACTACACGCTTTCCTTTCCTTCTATTTGTATCTTGACTCAACGTTAAGCAACATGCTGGGCACCTCGGGAGACCCCCTTGGTTAATGTGAAACTCCCCGTGACATGTTGGGGGAAATAAGGCTTTCATCCTTGTTCTTGGGTCTCCTCAAGTGTAGCTGTGTATTTCTGAGCCCCTTGCTTCCCTCTGCCCTTTCCTTCCCAGGTGAGTGTAGACCTGAGAAGATACTTAATCTCATCTCCTTGCCCTGCTCTTGCTCTGTCTTCCCAGCCCCTCCTGTCCCAGAAGCAGAAGGGCTCTGTAGTCAATCCCGTGGCTTCCGGGATCACCACAAACTCAAACTAGTGGCATAAGCAACAGAAGGTACTGTCTTACGTGCTGGAGATCAGAAGTCTTACTGGGCTAAATCAAGGTGTTGACAGGGCCAGGTGGGTTTCTGGAGGCTCTGGGGGAGTAATTCCTTCCCCACCCTTTCTAATTTCCACAGGCTGCCCATGCTTCTTGACTCCGGACTCCCTTTCTCTGTCTTCATAGCCAGCAATGTTTTTGGGGGGGCGGGGGGGGGGGGGCGGGGGTTCACATTGCATCTCTCCACCCTTTTGTGTGGTCACATCTCCCTCTGACCCTGACCCTTCCATCTCCTTCTTCCACTTCCAAGAGCCTTTGTGATTGCATTGGGCTCACCCGGATAATCCAGGCTAACCTCCCCTCGCAAGGTCCTAACGTAATCACATCTGCAAAATCCTGTTTGCCACACAAGGGGATGTATTCACAGGCGGACATCTATGGTGTGGGGAAGAGACCCCATTATTCTGCCTGCCACAGGCTCTCTGCTTCCTGTCAGACTGAAATGTTCCTATAACCCAGCCTCCTCCTCTCTGCGCTAAGGCACTCGCCCTTCTCTTCTTTTTGGAGCAGCTGGAAAGGCCTCAGGGGAACGATTCAGTTCACATGTGAAAGAAAAGTATGTTTCTAGGGGATGTATTTCAAAAAGCCATCCCCAGAGTTTGAGCAGTGAGTTGCTCACAGAGTTCAGTCAGACTCGAGACTGCAGGGTGCTGTACAAATCCCTTGGTACAAAAACAACATGGAACAAAACAAAGAACCCTTTACGTGCTGTTTCACGTGCAACAGACAGCTGGACTGGCTGGACACCACTTTTCTCGAGACCCCCAGGAGCTCCTCCCCCGGTACACCCCCAGCACTCTGGTGCCCCAAGCGGGAATTTCGAGGTAAGTGGAAACTGTCATGGTGTTATCACTTTTGAAACTTTTGTTGTCGTTGCGTTGCTTGGTTTTCACACACACTTTCCTCTTTTGCGTCTCCGTATGGCCTTTACTTTACGGTGTGGCCTGATGGCCGCTGGGGCCGCAGGTAAATGGGGGTGGGGGTGGGTCTTCAGAGCGAGAGGCGGAGCCTGTGGGCCCCACGCACACGCGAGCCGCTGCCGCCTGGGCGTCACGTGCCACAGCGCGGTCTTTGGACGCCCTCAGGGGCCGCCGCGTACTTCCGGGCGCTTTTCCCTCCTGACCCTTCTGTCTCCAGGGCAAGGTGAGTCCGCATAGACTCTGTGACTTCTGGGGGGCTCTTGACACCCGCGGCCTGCAAAGCAACTTTGCAGCTGCGGGCTGACACTTTTGGGTGACAGCTTCCTATTGCTGACACCCCCCCCCCCCCCCCCCCCCCCGCCTCTCTTCTGACAGATGTGGAAGCTTCTCGAATTCTCTAGATTAAAACCCTCCGTACCCGGAATACCAAGAACTGCTTGTAGTTTTCGGAGCTGAATTCCGACTGGGGAAGGTTTTTGTTTTGTGCCTTTCTAAACTTAGAAAATATATGCATTGTAAAAACTTGGAAAATATGAGAGTCTAAAAAATTTCCCACAAGCCCAGGTACCAGAAAGGAGAGAATAATTACAAATATTTTAACTTTTTAAAAATAGCTGCCCATGACAGGGGGATATATTTTTGGATATTTTATTACTTGACATTTTGTTATTTTTTCCCCCCCACATCATTTAATATTGCTCAAAACATGAATTTACATGCTGTGTGTTATTCCATCATATGGTTATACTATATAATATAACTTACTGTTTGATTGTTGGACATTTACATAGGTTTCTGTTTTGCACTATTCTAAGGCTGTGATAAACCGTCTTTTACGTGAATATTTGGATATATCTCTTAAAAAAGACCTAGGGACACCTGGGTGGCTCAGTTGATTAAGTGTCCGACTTTGGCTCAGGTCATGATCTTGTAGTTTGTGAGTTTGGCCCCACGTTGGGCTCTGCGTTGATACCTTGGAGCCTTGAACCTGCTTCAGATTCTGTGTCTCCCTCTCTCTTTGCCCCTCCCCCCGCTCGTGCTCGTGCACGCGCAAGTGCTCTCTCTCTCTCTCTCTCTCTCTCTCTCTCTCTCTCAAAAATAAACATTAAAAAAATTTTTTTTTGAAAAAGACCTAGAAGTGGCATTACCAGCTTAGTTAATGGTATAAACACGTTTAATGCTTTTAATGTATGTGGCCAGAGTCCTTTAAATGAGTTGTACCAATTTATACTCCCTACATCTCTCTTAACAGCATCACTCTGCATGGGCTCCAAGTGGGCTGAGCCCCTATCCCGAGTTTACCCGTGGTAATAAACTCTATGGTAGCTATAGCTGGAGATGACATTGATACAAACCCATTAATACACGCCCAGGGTGAAGGAGAGAGGAGAGCGAGGCTAGAGAAGATCTAATGAGAGAATGTTAAGTTCATTCATGCTCTGCTCTAGTCGAACCCCCTCCGGACCCTGGTGCATTGCCCCAGATGAGGCTTTTCCATCTCAGGGGAGCTTTTTTTTCTTCTTAGGATGAGCTCTTTATCATGCAACATTGAGTTCCTAAGGCTAATTAGTCTGCTAGAACCCCTGCCTTTCTGTTCCACTAGATCTGTAAGAAGGCAGATTAGCTTCACAAGCTGGTGCATAGAACTCCGATGCCTGAGCTTTAAAGCACATCCCAGTGTGATTTGTACTTTTCCAGCTTTTTTCTTCTGTTTTGCTCTTCTGTTTTACTTGCCCCTACAAGGCAAGTATGCTCCAAGCTTACACCGAAGCAATACGAGTGGTGGAAGAGATAGTGGTAATAAGGGTAGTAACTGAAGCAGTAGGGGTCGTAGTAAAAATACCTAACACATATAACGACATGTGAACTGCCAGGTACTCTTTGAAGTGATTTTAGGGGCGCCTGGGTGTCTCAGTCATTGAGCGTCCTACTTAGGCTCAGGTCATGGTCTCGTGGTTTGATAGTTCAAGCCCCAAATGGGGCTCCCTGCTGTCAGGGAAGAGCCTGCTTTGGATCCTCTGCCCTCCGCGCACTACCCCTCCCCACCCCACCCCCACCCCCCCACCCCCCCCCACCCCCGCCTCTCTCTGCCCCTCCCTGGCTTGCGGTCTCTCAAAAATAAATAAAACATTAAAAAAATTACTGAAGTGATTTTAAATGGATTCACTCAAGCAATCCTATGAGGCAGGTAATATTATCAAATCCCGTTTGGGGCTGCATGTAAAAAAAACAAACTGAGGTGCAGTGTAAGTTTTTCTCATAATGTCACAAATCGGGAGGCGGTCAGCCCAGAACTTGTGCAGAATGCTCAAGGAAGTCGTGAAGAACCACAGCTTCTCCTGTTTCTGTTCTGGCATCCTTAGCCTGTGGCTTTCATTGTTAATTTTACAGCATAGGTATTGCGTCTGAATCCCAGGTAGAAAGGGGGAATACCTGCTTTCATGTGCCTGCTGAGCCTGTCCCCCTTCCCGGCACCGCCCCCCCCCTTCACTTTCTTTTAGTACAAAAGAACAGGAAATTTTCCTAAAGCATCACGCAGTGGCTTCAGTTAACATCTCATTGACCAGAACTTGGTCACATCCGCAGCCCTAGTGGCAAGGGTCTGTTGGAATGTGTGTATTCCTTTTTTAAAATTTTTTTTAACGTTTATTTATTTTTGAGACAGAGACAGAGCACGAACAGGGGAGGGGTAGAGAGAGAGGGAGACACAGAATCTGAAACAGGCTCCAGGCTCTGAGCTGTCAACACAGAGCCCGACGCGGGGCTTGAACTCACAGACCGTGAGATCATGACCTGAGCCGAAGTCGGACGCTTAACCGACCAAGCCACCCAGGCGCCCCGGAATGTGTGTATTCTAACAGAGTACACGGCGACTCTGAAAAAGATCAGAGCTTGTTAGTAAGGAAAAGGGAGTATAAATATTGGGTGGACAGATAGGAGTCTGCCACACCCCCATTTACAGATGAGAAAACCGAGGGAAGGAAAGATTAAATAATTGGCCAAGTTCACATAGCTGGTTGGTGATGGAGCAGGCATAAATGTGCCTTTTAGAGAATCAAGCCCGGGTGCCGTGGGTCTGTACGCTTTGAGAATCCCTCAACAGTTCTTTTCTACTCTTGAACTAGGAGGTAGGGGTTGAGGTCTGCAATCTAACCTGCCCTTGTGTTCACCATCTCAGGGATCTTGAGTAGATTTTATCACACCTCTGGATCTGTTTCTTCAAGTGAAAAATTAGAAACTTGAATTGTAAGGGCTGTTAAAACTCTAACGTATGCAGGTTAAAAGTGGCGTGTTTAGTGCTACCCTTTCTTGCCCTTGATGCCACCTATATGAACTGTTGGGTGTAACTCTTCTTCAGAGTTACTGTTGTTTAATCTTAGGGAGGGGTTCTGTAATCCACAAGTCAGCAGTGTCTACCCATGAGTCCAGCAGCCCCTGAAAAGGCAGGGAAGCAGAGGCTTCTGGAAGCCTTCTGCTGAGCCCCAGACCCACTGGACCCCAAGCAAGACCACCAGCATCCACACTACACTACACATCGCAAGATACATCTGGAAGTGAACCAGAACTGGAGCCGCCATTAAATATTACACAATACAGGAAATCAGCTGAAAGAACCAGTCTTTTAAAAAGGAAAGCAAGGAGGGGGCCGGGAGGTGAACTGATGAATACAACGAGAAGGAAAAGCATCCCCCGATGGGAGTCATTCACCATTACAGTCCCTTCCAGCAACCTGACTCGTCAAGTTAGCCAGTGATGGTTAATTTTGTGGTAGATAATGACACTGTAAGAGAAAAATAATAGGATCTCCTACTGATCAAATTTGAGCCTAAAAGCCTATTTAGTGGTTAAGATGGTAAATGAGGTTATTGACCACTTAAACAATGGAGTTGAAGAACAGTGAGGGGTGGGCGAAGAACTGGGAATGAATGCAAATTAAATGTGTGAGGGTGAGCTTTAGAACTTGACAAATAAGCTTTCCTGATGGCTGAGATTTCAAACCAAGTACTTTCCTGTGTGAAACAATATTGGAACTAAACATTCTTTCCTGTCCCAGTGTGAAATAACACTCACACAAATAAGCAAAAATAGCTCAGGTACTTGCTCTCCAGGAAATATTTTCTCCTGGAAGATAAGCTCCGAACCGCGTAGAATAGCTCAGTATCGACCGCAGCAGCTTGTTCATCAAGACTTGCTGGAGACCTCTGCTGTGTCGTTCCCACCCAGCCAAGCCTTTATAGTGTAGACTGCCCAATCCCAGCCAGTTCTCCAGTTTTCAAGGCTTGAAAACCCTATAAATATCCCCGCTTGACTTCCCTCTTCAGAAACCAACTAAATCTACCAAGCTGGTATACTCTCACTACATACAACAGTGAGACTGTGAGTCTCACTTTGTTCAGCTTTGATCAGCTTTGATCAGCTTTGTTCAGCTGATCACTTTGATCAGCTTTGTTCGAGCAATACATTGGTAGTCATTTGGGCAGTTGACATGTCTAAAGTGAAGTGTTGCTCTCCTGTATGAAACTTTATTGTATAGTGTCAGAAATGAGGCCAACTGTATCATACCAAATGGCCTTGAAATTTTGAATGTTGGGTTAAATGTCAAGATCTCTTTGGATTCTTCCAGGATCTTGGAAATCCTTGAATTTTTTTCACCCTTGGAAATTCGAAGAGCTTACAGAAACTGTATTTCCCATATTCGTCCTGTGGCAACTCTTACCCTTCTCCCTTCTACCCTCTCCTTTACCCCCAGAAGGCAAAAGAAGGTGACCAGAGACTGATAGGATTGGAAGCAGTGTTCTTTCGAGGATGGCTGAAGTAATGGTGGGTACTAAATGCATTCAAAACCAAAAACTTACTGTGTGTGTAGAGCTCTGGTTTTCCTGGGGAAGTGTAGGATAAACAGGCAACCTCCAAATAAAGAAATATGTAGATAATGTTAACTTGGAATAAATGAACCGAGAGAAACAAATGGTGCAGTGATTCAGGATTACGGGGAGCTGGATAGATGGATGGAGGCTCCTATTTAGAGAGAACGGGCAGAGAAGGCCTTTGTGAGAGGCTTACCGGAGTGAAGACCTGAGAGAGGAGCCAGGCTGGACTGAGGTGAAGCAGGAGAGGGGCCTTGGACATGACACAGTTTAAGGAGGTTCTCACTCTCAGAGTCACCCAAGACTTCCCTGAGAGTGAGGGCCTCCTTAAGGCTTGCTCCCAGGTGCATGCTGAAGCAGAGAAATAACCGGTCCCAAGAATGTGGAGCGTGCATGTGCGTGTGTGTGTGTGTGTGTGTGTGTGTGCGTGCACACGTGCACTGAAGAAGGCAGCAGGACCAGTGTGTGGGGAGAATGAGGCATGGAACAGTGGTCCTAGGCAGAAGAAACAGGATACACAATGGCCCAGAGGTAGAAAACAGCTTGGTATGTTTCTGGAGCATTTCTACCACTGGGCCCTTATGTCTAGATCAGAGTGGATAAGAGGAAGAGAGGCCCAAGGTGGGGCTGGAGAGGCAGGCAGGTCCCAGGTCAACTTGGCCTTGGAGGGTACATGAGGCGCACAGACCTTATTCTAAGTGCAATGAAAATAGGTTTGGGGCGCCTGGGTGGCTCAGTCGGCTAAGTGTCTGACTTTGGCTCAGGTCATGATCTCACAGTTCGTGAGTTCGAGCCCCACGTCGGGCTTGTGCTGACAGCTCAGAGCACAGAGCCTGCTTCGGATTCCATGTCTCCCTCTCTCACTGCCCCTCCCCTGCTCATGCTCTATCTCTCTTTCTCCCTCTCTAAAAAAGAAATAAACATTAAAAAAAATTTTTTTTAATACGTTTAAATCCGGGCAATGGTGTGATTGAGCATATGTTTGAGAAGATTCTTGAAAGGCAGATTGGAAGGGGGCAAGGGTAAAATCAGGGAGACAGTACGAAAGTGTTTGTATTAGTGTAGGCAAGGGGAAAAGAGGACCTGGATGTAGACTGGATGGATATAGAGAGAAATGGACAGATTGAAGATGTATTTTGAGGAAGAAATCATAGGACTTGCTGACAGGTGAATGTGGAGCTGAGGAGAGACGTAGCCTGCGGATCTAGGCCGTGGAAGTGGATGAGCTGTTCCAGGGAAGGATGGAGGAGGAGAGAAAGGAGAGTGGAGTGAGTCAAGGGATGAGGGGGGAGGGCTTGGGAAACCCACACTTAGAGGTCAGCGGAGAAGGCACCAGAGAGGAAATAGGACGGTGAGAAGCATATGGATTTACGTAGGTGTTTCAGCAACCCAAATGTCCGTTGGTGGACAAACGGATAAATATGTGGTATGTACACACAATGGAATATTACTCAGCCTTCAAAAGGAAGGATATTCTGACAAATGCTTACAATTTGGATAAACCATGAGGACATTCTTCTGAGGGAAGTAAGCCAGTCACAAAAAGACAAATAATGTATGATTCTACAGTGTATGAGATATCCTGCCAAGTCGAACTCCTAGAAACAAAGAGTAGAATAGTGGTTACCAGGGGCTGGAGGGAGGAGGAAATGAGGTGCTATTGTTCAGTGGGTAGAGTTTTAGTTTTATAAGATGAAAAAGTCCTGGAGACCTATTGCATAAAAATGTGAATATACTTAACACTATTCAATGGCAAAAATGGGCAAGGTGGTAAATTTTAAAATATATTTTTTTTACCACATTTTCAACATTTAAGTGTTGAAAAAAAAAAAAAAGGAAGAAGTGGTCAACCACGTTGAGGGCTGCCAGATCAAGCAAGAGGAGAACAGTTGATATGTTGATTTATTAAGATGGAGAACACTGGTGACCTTTCTACATTGGCTGTGGTGGCATGGAGGAGAAAACTGGATTGAGGGAGATTGGAAGGCTGGGAAGTGGAGACAGCCATGACACAGTTCTCAGGAGAAAGATAGCTAGGAAGGAAAACCTGGGGCAGAAGCAACAAAGAGGGGCTGTTGTTTTGTTTTAGGAAAGAAGATACTACTTGAACATATTTGAGTGTTAACGGGATGATCCATTGTAGAAGGAGACATTGATGATGCAGGAAATGGGGAATCTAAAGAAATGCCATCCTTGACAAAGCCCTGAGGAGAAGGGATAGAAATCCTGGGGAGGACAAATTTTGACCGGGAGACAGATACTTCCTCTAACATGACAGGAGGGAAGGAGGAGAACGTGGGGGGTACCTGCAGGGGGCCTTGTGGGGTTGGAGGTGAGACGTGGATAGAGTTCTCATCTGATGGTTTCTATTTTTCTCTGTGAAATGTGAGGTATGGTTGGTCACACGAAGGGTGGGGAGAAGTTACGTCAGTGGTTTGAAGAGAGCAAATTTATTGTCATCAGTCACGCAGGATCCTGCAAAAAAAGAGCTTGCCAGTGAATCATAATAGGATGCATCCTCTGTGTGGAGCAGCTGTGAGATTCTGTATTCATTATTTTAAACTAAAACTACCGTATTTTATATTTTATCAATTCTAAGACACACCTCTGAAATTGAGATATAGTCTAGTATTGTAATATGGGATTGTATAGTTTCAGGACATGAGAGACTCCATTTTGAAACCCCATTTTCCTTTCCGACCAATGGACTCTTGATCTGGGCCAGATGCAGCACCTGTTCCACAAGCAGTTGCTCATAAAGTTTCAACAAAGCAACTGGCATCAGAGTTAATCAATAGATACCAGGGACAGTTTTGATGACTGATGACACCAATAAAATAATCAGTAAGATAGTAATCAGAAGTGGATCAAATTAGCCATTTTTTTCCCTCTTCTCTTCTTTATCTACCTCATGTAATCACCCTATCCTTCTCTCATAAACACAGCTTGTGTTCCCCACATGGGGCACTTCTCTGGTTACTCCGGAATCTCTGCTCCTCTAAGTGCAATTCTGAGACCCCAGATAAAGGCTTTTATTTTTTTCAGTTTCCTTTTCCCCAAAATATACATCTTATTCTCTTTGCATACGGGATGTTTCCCTTGTTATTTCTACTAGTTTAATTATATTTATTAGAATATAACTCTTAGAAACCTTAAATTCTTAATTTTTGTTTTGAAATTTATCAGGCACATATTTCCTTCTCCCAAAAGGAGGAAATGAGTATGTTAGCTAAAATTTAAATTAAAAAAAAAAAGGAGGAAATGGTTTGGGAAATAACAGATCAGCGCACGGAAAGTTCAACTTACCTTCTAGATTGTGAAACTTCTTTAAAGTTTCTAAGGCAGGACGGAAGGAGTTCGTAAGTCTCTCCCAAATGTGCCATCTTGGTATGTGGGCTATTTTGAGCTGAAGTTGATGTGGAGAACAAAGGCAAAAGGAAATGTAGATAAACTTAAATTTCCTTATAACCTGCAGCCCATTGACAAATACTTGAGGCAGGCAGACTATGACATTCCTCCAGGAACTCCCAATTATCTTAACAGAAAAACAACCTTACCTTGACAATGGCTAGGCCTCCAGGTTCCAGTGATTCTTCTGTAGCACATGAAAATCCTGCAGGGAACTTCCTTTGTCTTTACTCTCCCAACTCCCAAGCATATAATCAATTGCTCCTCACAATCCCAGTGCAGCTCTTTCTGCCCAGGGGACCTGTCCCTGTGCTTTAATAAAACCACCTTTTTGCACCGAAAAGGTCTCAAGCATTCTTTCTTGGCTATTGGCTCATGGACCCAAAGTTCAAACCACATCATTTTGGCGTCTGAACGGGTGGCCTGAGTCTTCTCATCTTCTCATCTGGACTCCAAGCCTTGGCACAAACTTAGTAACTCCTCTCCTCTCCTTTTACTTTTCATTTCAGGGGCTTTTCAAGGAGTGTGGTCTTACTGGAATACTTTCATTCGACTGCTCAGGCTGCCATCCTCTAGCCCTTGGCTACTCTACCATGAGGAGAAAGCCTGTTTTCTGCCTGGAAGTTAGTATCCTGGTCAGAATGGTAATAAGACCCATAAACCTGATGCCCTTCATTTCTGTCCTTAAACAAAGTTGTCTTTCTTGGGTATGGGACAGCCACCTAAGTCCCCAGGATGGCTGCCGATCTTAAGCTTCCCGTGTGAGGTTTCCCCCTAATGGTCTAATGCGATCCCCTACACATCTCTGTTCTAGCCGCTTCTGGCAGTGAGACCTCCACCTGGAGCTGGCCGAAACCAGTACCTGAGTGAATTAAAACCCAACCTTGGATGGTTTCCTAGGGAAGTTGGCTGTAAAAGACTACATGTGTTGGAATATCTCTAGACCATGATGGATTTCTGTCTTTACTGTTTGCTGTCAGTGTCCCCTACTAACTACTTAAATTACAAAATTGGGTAATATCCCCTTGTAAAACCTTTCTAGTATTTTCTCTGGGTTAAAAATGGCAGGTTCTTCACAGCACAGCCTTCAGAGCAAGGCAAGGCATGGCACGGTGTTTTGGTCTATTCACCGGCACCAATTTGTAAACTAGATGGGGAAGGGGGGCTTTAGTATCCTCCTGCGGGGCCTTTATGACAGGGAGGTTGGTGATCACAGCGCTTTTGTTCGAGGGACACCTCCAGTTGCCTTGACACCAGGAACCTCTGACATAACCTGTGTGGGAGCCACCTGACAGTCGGGGGTGGGGGTTTGGTAATGGACCTTCTCTACTTTTCTAGAAGCATGGGATCTTCTTCAGTCCCCAAGGATTCTCGCTTGGGATGCCTTTTAACCAACTGTAAACAATCCGGATTGCAAAATTTAAGAAAGGACTGATCTTCTGTAACATTGCATGGTCTCAGTACTCCTTAGGAGAAGAGAAAAAACGGCCCATTAATGGAACATTAAACTTCAATATGATCTATCAGTTAGAGCTCTTCTGTAGGAAACAGGGCAAATGAACGGAGGTACCCTATGTCTAAGACTTCATGGCCCTGTTATGCCCAGAATTCGTGATCCCCAAAGACCACTAGGGAGCTGAGTCCGATGCAAAAGCAAAGAGCCTTTATTCGAGCTAGCTCGAGCTCAATCCCCTACCTGCACCGACGCAGCGGTGAGATACCAGGGAAAGAGAGGGAGTTTCAAAAGGACAAAGGTTTTATTGGGGCCTGGGGGCAGTTGGTGAGGTAATGGCTATGGCCTCAGCCGATTGGCTGGGGAAGGGTCCTGGGGAAGGGTCCGAGTCCTGTTAGGCAGGTGAGGGGGGGGGTTACTCAAGGGGAGGAGGTGTGGTCAAGGTGAAGGACACAGAACAAGATGGAGTCGGCCGGCGTAGGCCCGCCCTTTCAGCCCTAAATCAGCAACCTGACCTAAAGGCCTCTTGCAGAATGTGTTTGGCTAGTAAACCCCTTCCTGATATATTGGATGATAATCGTGTAAACAGTCTTCCTGATGAAGTGTTTGGGGGTGACAGCAGGGTTCGTGGGGTCCAGAGCTGATGACCAAGAAAGAATTCTTGAAGACATCTTTGGTACAAAAAGGTGATTTTATTAAAGCACAGGGACAGGACCCAAGGGCAGAAAGAGCTGCCCTGGGACCATGAGAAGAGATTGGTTATACGCTGTGGAGTTGGGTGGGGTAAAGTCCACCCAGTTTCCAGTGAGATTTTCATATGTTAAAGAAGACTCACAGGATACTGGAGGCTTAGCTGTTGTCAAGCTTAGGTTGTTTTTCCCTCTAGAAAAGCATTAGCATTAAGACAGTAGGGAGTTCCTGGAGAACATTTGTCTCTGCCTGCCTCAAGTATTTGTTAATGGGCTGCAGGTTTTAGCTCAAGTCACGATCTCACAGTTCATGAGTTTGAGCCCCACATCAGGCTCACTGCTGTCAGTACAGAACCTGCTTCAGATTCTCTGTCCTCCTCTCTCTCTGCCCTTCCCTGCTTGTGTTCTCTCTCTCGAAAATAAATAAAACATCTAAAACCAAACCAAAACAAAACAAACAGTCCTTCTCTGAATAAACCCAGGTTTCTAGAGGAAACACAGGCCACTCCTAACAAAGGGGACGCTGACTCTCTCTCACTGCTCCTTCTAACAGATCCAGGATACTCCAGCTGTATGTGAGGGCTTCTCCCTCATTCATTTCCCTAGTTAATGGCTATGAGAATTGGAGCCTACTGTTTCTGGTTAGTCTACCTTGGGATGGGGACTTTAAGGAATATTCCCAAGCAGCTGCCGAGAGTCCTTGTTTTGGCGAAGTTCCCCATCTTCTCTGGCCAGACATGGACTGCCTAATTCCACTTCTTGGTGGAAAAAACATATGTCTTTTCATCTGTCCAAGCTAATGAGCTCTAGAACCAGGAGACCTCTTTCTCGGCCCTGTGGACTTTTATCTGCCTCCAGCCTCCCTGGGGGCACCTCACCTCTTCTGCCTCCCTCTCCCCTTCCTCCTGTTTCTGCACCACCTTGGGCAGGGCCTGCATAACTGGCTTCTGTACCGTCCTTGGTGCCTCCAGCATCACTGGCTCCTCCTCCGCTCCTCACTGTTGAAGACCAAAGAGCACCCCTCCCTGGACTTGAACCACCCACTTCAGATTTCCTCAGCAGTGCCCCAGGCAAAACTTGACAACGGGGAACAAACTGACTCTCAAAAGAAGATCCAGGTGGAGCATATTTGGTATTTAAAATAATTTGTTTGTTGGTTTAATTCAGATAGACATGTCTGTCTTTAGAGTTATCAGCATTAAATGTGAAACTTATTCTATCTAGGTTTACTGAAGGCCAAATAAACTCATGTTATCTCTGTTGCAATTTGTCAGCAAAAAGATGACGGCTAATTTTGTCAGTCTCAAAGTTTTCATGGGTAATTGTTAAGATAGCTTTCAAAGTCTTTGGTAACTTGAAACTTTAAAGTTTTTGTTTGGATGATAAATTAGATTGATTTCATTGGACATCTAGGCCTTTTCCAAATGAGACAAAATACTAAAGCATTGATTACTGAATGTAGGTTTTCACTCTCCCTTCTCATTGCAGAGAAACTAAGAATATTTGGGTCTGTTGGAAAACATGCTTTGTGGTTAATCATAGATTCATAAACTTGCCATGTAAAGAATCCTGGTGTAACAGCTCACAATTGGTGAGCTCACAATTAGTTTTCACTGGAGACTAAGGTTTCTAAGAGTAAAAATTCCTCTGCTAAATGTAGTTAAGACTGATGGAAAGAAGAGAAGTAACGCTGAATAAAGAAGTTGTAGAAGGCTTATGAAGGGAACTCTTTGGAAAGGAATTTAATATGTGGTCAGGACTATAGTTGAAGTGAATGGATTTTATTTAAAGTATATTTATTTGTTTTGCAAAAGAGGGAGAGAGAGAGAGAGAGAGAGAGAGAGCATGAATGAGCTGAGGAGGGGCAGAGAGAAAGAGAGAAAATCTCAAGCAGGGTCTGCACTGTCAGCGTAGGGCCCAGTGCAGGGCTGGATGTGGGGCTCGAACTCATGAACTGTGAGATCATGACCTGAGTCAAAATCAAGGGTTGGACACTTAACCGACTGAGCCACCCAGGCACCCTGAAATGAATGGATTTTAAAAGCACATGGGTATGAGATTAAAATGCTGCTTTTCTCTCTGTTAAAAAAAAAAAAAGTTTTCTTGGACTGCTGGTCTGCTCTTGATAAGAAAATATAAACAAGGGTTTTTTTTCTCTTTTGTTTGCCTGGAAAACCAGTTTCTATGTTTTGTCTTTCTCAGATCTTTGATTACTTAGTTAAAATGTCTCAGTATGGGGGCGCCTGGGTGGCTCAGTCGGTTAAGCGGCCGACTTTGGCTTAGGTCATGATCTCACGGTCCGTGAGTTATAGCCCCACGTCGGGCTCTGTGCTGACAGCTCAGAGCCTGGAGCCTGTTTCAGATTCTGTGTCTCCCTCTCTCTGACCCTCCCCTGTTCATGCTGTGTCTCTCCCTGTCTCAAAAATAAATAAACGTTAAAAAAAAATTAAAAAATAAAATAAAATGTCTCAGTATGAAAGGTGCTAAGTTTTGCTAACCACTATTTAACCCTACATATTTGCCTTTGGAATCTCTTGTCACGTTGGTTAAATAAAGAAGTTTTAAGTTTTACGATGATCTGTAATCCTATTCAGGCATGTGCTCTGTAACTTTGAGGTTTTTAAACAAACTTCCCCAAGATTTAAATGTAAATGAAGACTTTATGACCAATTAGGCTTGTTTATTTGGTATAAGTTATTTGGAAAGCATTGTCAACAAATAATTAGCCTTAGATTGTATTGCTTGAGTAAATGCTATAGCTGTTCAAGTATATATATAATTCCTAAAGCTTTAAGACGTTTTTGTAATAAAATTATCACTTAACATTGTAATTACTGAAGTGTTAGCTGTCACAGAAATAACCAGTCTTAGTCTTGATTTGGCTATCTCTGGAAATGAGGGTAATTGTAGAGAAAATTATGTTTCAATAACACATCTTTGTAGATATTATATGTTAATACTACTTATTATAACTAGATCAGATCCTGAATTCTTCTGGTTTCCTCACATATTTGGCTATGACTCTCCAACTAAGGAGAGTCCTTCCATTCTCTTGAGTTAAAGTCACTAATAATGAAAACTGCCTTTTTCTTAAAAGTATTGAAAAACTGATGCTGGGCAACTTGACGTAAACTTCAGAGAAATAGCTCATGTATAGACAGTCTTCTTGCTTATTATTCTGTGGGTATAATCAAAAGAACCCATGGACATAGGATTATTTGAACAACTAGAAAATGGGGGAGTCTCCCCAATAATTGTATATGAAAAGTCTTTTCCCACTGTAGACCAATCAATAGATAAAGAATATAGTGCTTTATTAAATTACTCACTTGAGCCTGGGTTAATTCATAAATCTCTAAATGAATATGCAAAATCATATCCCCTCTAAACTTGATCTAACAGTTATTAGCAACCTACAGCCTATAAACCCAAGAGAAATTGTTTATTTAAAGAATTGGAAGTCTAATACAGCAGGGGATTTAATTCCAAATGAAAAGGCCCCTATCAAGTCACATTATGTACTCCCATAACCATAACATTAGAAGGATATTCCTCATGGACTCATATATCAAGAATTAAATCTGTACCTTCCGCAAAGGAATCCAGTGTGCCAGCTAACGTACCTTCTTATTCCTAAGAACCCATGGAAGACCTCAAACTTCTCTTCAGGTGAAAATGATGGTTGTTATGTGGTTTTGGAATGGTAGTGGGGTCCAGAGCCGCCAGCCAAGAAAGAATTCTTGAGCTGTCTTTGATGCAAAAAGATGATTTTATTAAAGCACGGGGACAAGACCCCTGGGCAGAAAGAGTTGCACTGGGGTTGTGAGGAGTGACTGGTTATATACTATGGTTTTGGGAGGTGGCTAAGGAAAGGAGGTTTCCAAAAGGACTGTAATATGCTAAACAGGACTCACAAGATACTGGAGGCCTTACTGTTGTTGACCTAAAGTTATTTTTCCCCTCTAGCAAACCATTAACATTAAGACAGTAGGGAGTTCCTGGAGAAACATTTTACTCTGCCAGCCTCAAGTTATTTGTCAATGGGCTGCAGGTTTTAAAGAGATTTAATTTTACCTATCTACATTTTCTTTTGCCTTTGTTCCCCACATCACTGTGGAGGGGACGGTGCTGTTAGGGCTCCAGGAAACTGAGTCTATAGGTTTCTAGAGATTGCCTTTTCCTTGTAATTCACTAAGACATTTGTAAACTGATGGAGACTCCTGTCCGGCATGACCGTGATCTCCATTAGTTAACCATTTGTTTTTCCCTATCCTCTGTTCTTGGGTAGCCAGGAGTGCCTGAGGAATGCACACATTCCCACCTGGGGGTGTTTACCAGTTGGGTTGTTAGCTTGTGCTTTACTCCAGGCTTGCCTTTGGCTCCCTCACCAGCTGTACCTTTCTTTTTCATTCTCCTTTCCCCTGTTTATACTGACAATTCCTTCTTACAATGGGCCATTCAAAAGGATCACCAGAAACATTTGAATTACAAAACAGAAAAGCCCTTCTGATTCCCGCTGCCTGTTCCCACTCCAAACGAGGATGCTTCAAGCCTGACATCTAGAAATCTTCTCACTGGTAGCATTTGAGACCCAAACACTGGGTTTATAATTTGCTCCAACTATTAACCTATATATTTTTTATTTTGTTTCTATAAAAGTGCCTCTTGTTAATTACCTGATTGCTTGCTGAACCGAACAGGGTATCTGATGGCTAATACCATTAAGGCCTCAAAGGCCTCTCAAAGTAGCATTACATGTTTTAACTGCCGCACAAGGTGGAAAATGTGCTATCCTAAAAAACAGAAGGGTGTATGTATCCCAGATAACACAAAAATGTAACAGGATTGCTAAAAGACATGGATACTGAAATCGGTGCTTTACATGATCTCCCACTTTCCTTTAGTGATTGTTAAGCTCATGGACTGGGGGGAAATTTTGGCCAACTGTCAAAGGTCATTTATTCAGGCTTCTCTTTCTCTTAATAATAGTAACCTTATTTCGTTGTCTTTTCTGCTGTCTCCCTGCCTGGTGACAAGACTCTTTCACTGTCATAACTTCTAGCTGACAGATCATCCTTTCTACTTGAGGAGGTTCGTATATGTCGTCTACCTTGGGTTGGCTGCCTCTGCCTTCCGTAACTCCTATATGTAAATTCCACAACACACCAATGTTGACCCATAGGTAGGGACATCTCTATGCCCTATCCAGCAGGAAGAAATTACAGAAAAGAAGACCTTCCACTTTCGGCAACCTTAAACACTTAAGGGTCAAAACTGTTCTGGAGGGAATGATGCGGAGAACAAAGAGACAAAAGGACATGTAAATAAAACTACACTTCCTTATAACCTGCAGCCCATTGACAAATACTTGAGGCACGCAGACTATGACATTCCTCCAGGAACTCCTAATTATTTTAACGTTAGTGCCTTGCTAGAGGGAAAAACAACCTTACCTTGACAATGGCTAGGCCTCCAGGATCCAGGGATTCTTCCATAGCACATGAAAATCCTACAGGGAACTTCCTTTGTCTTTCCCTGTCCCAACTCCCAAGTATATAGTCAATTGCTTCTCACAATCCCAGTGCAGCTCTTTCTGCCCAGGGGTCCTGTCCTTGTGCTTTAATAAAACCACCTTTTTGCACCGAAAAGGTCTCAAGCATTCTTTCTTGGCCATTGGCTCATGGACCCAAACTTCAAACCACATCAGAGGCACTCGAGACCCTGTGGGCTCGAGAAATAACCGTGGCCTTCCTACTTGTCTCATTTTGTCTGCCTGCCTGAACATGCAGGCTGTCAGTTCTTTCTTCTGGCTATCTTTGGGGGTGATTCTGGAGCTTGGGAAGGTACTACTCTTTGCACCCTCTTTGGCAACCTGTCTTCCAGACCGTGGGTACTTACTTATTGAATACTGTCATATTCAAATACTGAAATATTTACTGTTTGTCTTGACTGAAAATCAACAAGAATTAAAAAAAAAAAAAGCTCTGTAGTCCTTGGAAGCTGATATTCAGAGCCTGATAGAAATTTTTTTTTAATGTTTATTTATTTTTGAGAGAGAGGGCAAGCGGGGCAGGGACAGAGGGAGAGAGAGGGAGACACAGAATCCAAAGCAGGCTCCAGGCTCCGAGCTGTCAACACAGAGCCTGATGTGGGGCTCAAACCCACCAACCATGGGATCATGACCTGAACCGAAGTCCAACGCTTAACCGACTGAGCCACCCAGGAGCCCCAGTAGAAATTTTTAAAAGCCTTCTCCCCTAAATTAAAATTAGAACTATGTACCTAGAGGGAAAGAAAGAAATTGATTATAATGTAGTCAGATGAATAGATCAACTTATGGTATTATTTAAATTGCAACTCAATTCCTCAAAGGATTAAAAATGTCCTTGTCTTACAAACCTTGGCAAAAGTAGAGATACAATCCCAGAAATAATTCAAAGGCCTTCAACCTATACTTTTCACCAATCCCAAACCTCCCCCACTTGCCTCAAAAGTCTTGTAACCCCTCTGGGAACCCTTACCTAGATCATCCCCTAGTCCTAACACTGAAGAAAAAAAAAATACAAAAGGGAAAAAAGAGACCTTTTAAAAATACAGCATCCCTGCCCAAATTAGCCCACAGCTTCTATAAGGTTACTTGTCAAGGATAATACAAAGCCTAAGTGTCTTCTCCACAGATATTAGCAGAAAAAAAAGCTTTAGCCATCTGAACAGGTAACGTTAACTTATTCTGTCTGCCAGAAAAATAGTTTGGATCCAACTGTTGTTTTATAAACAAACTAGTGAGTTCTGCATCATTGTCCCGGTCTCGTGGCTAAAAAGGTGACAAAATAGCTATAAGCTTTTTGTTTGTGTCTGTCTGTATGTGGATGTGTGCTATTTTCTACCTCTGGATGGTATTGCCAAAATTAGCTTGTAAAAGAGCTCTGTTAATTAGCTTAAAGAAAGTTAAGCACTTGTATACATTAAATTCTCAAAATTAGAATAGAGACCAACCCAAGTGAGTTTCAAATTCATGTGATCTGGATTAACCTTTAATAAAAGCGAATTGAAGTTTGTTGGTTGAATTGACACTGGCGTGTTTTTAGAGTTGTCAGCATTATAATACTTTTTCACGTGGAAATGTTGGGGTTCAGAGCTGCTGGCCAAGAAAGAATTCTTGAGAAGTCTTCGGTACAAAAAGATGGTTTTATTAAAGCACATGGACAGGACCCTCGGGCAGAGAATGCTGCACTGGGGTTGTGACAGGCGGCTGATTATATACCTTCAAGTTGGGAGGGGGTTAGGGATGGCATAAACCTCCAAGATACTTTGGAAACAAGGTTTCCAGGGCCCTGAGGCAGCTAGCTATTGTTAGGAAAGGGTTAGGAAAGGGTCGTTTGTTACTGTTTAGCAAAACCTCAGTCATGAGGCCCTTCAGATGTTTATCAGGGGGCCATATGCTTGGAGTATGTCTGCCAACATACAGATTGGGGGTTTGAGATAAAGGCAGTTTCCAAAGGAATTTCTATATGTTTAAAGTAGACTATGGGGTGCCTGGTGGCTCAGTCGGTTAAGTGTCTGACTCTTGATTTTGGCTCAGGTCATGATCTCAAGATTCCTGAGATCAAGCTCCACAATGGGCTCTGAGCTGACAGCACAGAGCCTACCTGGGATTCTGTCTGCCCTTCTCTCTGCCCCACCCCTGCCCACTCTCTTTCTCCTTCTCTCTCTCTCTCTCTCAAAATAAGTAAACTTAAAAAAAAAATAATAAACTAGACTCAGAGAATCCTGGGGGATCAGGCTAAGATTGCCTTTTGCCCTTAGCAAAGTTCCTCATGGAGGCAGCTGAACTTCTAGAGGAAGGTCCACTCTGCCTGTCTCAAGGACTTGTCAATGGGATGTAAATTGCAAGAAAATTTAATTTTTTTCTTTTGCCTTTGTTTCTCACATTACTTTTTATTCTACTTAGGTTTACCCAAAGTCAAACAAGCTCATGTTATCTCTGTTACAGAATTTGTCAGCAAGAAAGATAACTTACAGGTGATGGTTAACTGTTTAATGTCTCATGAAATTTTCCTAACTAATCTGAGAATAATTACAGAGAATAAATGAATTAGATAAATATAAGTAAGATAAAAGTTTATAACAATTTTTCAGCAACTTTTGTGCTGCTTAAAAGTTTCCCCAAATAATTTTTTTGTAACTTTAAAAGCTTAGTTTTGCCAGGTTAAATTGCATCATGGATAATCCTTAAATATTTAGGTTATTTCCAAAGATGATGAAATACTGCAACATTCCTAACCATGGGTTTATCTCCTTTTCACTTCCTATTACAGAGAAACTCAATTAATAAGCACGTTTTCTGCCATGTTGAGAAATGTACTATAAGAAGGCCTTTGTTTCTAAAAATTGTGAAATGTATTCATAAATTTGCTAATATAAAGAAGGCTGGTATAACAGTTCACAATTGCTTACTTCTTAGCTTTTGTTAGTAATTAAGGTTTCTAAGAGTTAAAAATTCTAAAAAATATAATAAAACTACTAGAAATGATGAGAGAACCATCTTTGTATGGAGAGAGAATAAGATGTGTACTTTTTGGTAAGAAAAGTAGGAGCAATGGAGATGCGTTTTTTTGCTGAGGAAAAAGAGAAATTTTATCCTAAAGTGAGGCTGGTTGTTTTAAGAGGAAACACACAGACAAAATCTGAATGGAAAAAAAAAAAAAAAGTTGTAGAAAGTTCGTTGAAAAGGCATCTTTGGGAAAGAATTTTATGCATGGTTATCACTGACGAAGATTGTAATGAAGGAGCTGTTTTGGTTTTCTTGATATCAAAAGTACAGTGGTGCAAGATTAAAATTTCATTTTTCTCTGTTAGAATGACAAAATTTTCTTAGATTATTGGTCTGTCCTTAGTAAGAAATTGCTAACACAGATTTTTCTTCACTTTTAATGTAATCTGCCTAGAAAAACAAAGTTACCGTGTTTTGTCTTGATCAGGTCTTTGGGAATGAAAACTGAATCTTAATACTAAAAGAAGTTTTGGGGCGCCTATGTGGCTCAGCCAGTTAAGTGTCTGACTATTGACTTCTAATCAGGTCATGATCTTGTGTTCGTGAGGTCGAGCCCTGTATCAGACTCTGTGCTGATGGTGCGGAGCCTGCTTGGGCTTCTGACTCCCTCTCTCTGCTTCTCCCCAATTTGCTCTCTATTTATCTCTCAAAAAAATAAAAATAAAAAGTGAAGTTTTACTAACAACTATGTGACCTTCAGTATTTGCCTTTAGAATTTGCTTTTTGTAAAAAAAAAAGTTTTTGTTTTTTAATGTTGATTTATTTTTGAGAGACAGAGAGAGACAGAGCACAAGTCGGGGAGGGGCAGAGAGAGAGGGAGACACAGAATTCGAAGCAGGCTCCAGGCTCTGAGCTGTCAGAGTAGAGCCCGATGCGGGGGTCAAACTCATGAACCATGAGATCTTGACCTGAGCCAAAGTCAGACGCTTAACCAACTGAGCCACCCAGGAGCCCCTTGCCTTTAGAATTTTCTATTGTCACCTTGGCTAGATGGATAATTAAGTATTAAGTTTTGCAATGATCTGTGATCCTATTTAGGCATGTGCTTTAAAATCT
Organism: Prionailurus viverrinus; assembly: GCF_022837055.1. Classification (NCBI taxonomy): domain Eukaryota; kingdom Metazoa; phylum Chordata; class Mammalia; order Carnivora; family Felidae; genus Prionailurus; species Prionailurus viverrinus. The sequence continues at coordinate 45,407,260 of NC_062565.1, forward strand.
TCTGATATTTTTAACAAAATTCCCCAAATTCAAGTTCTAAATGAAGTCTTTTTAACTAATTAGGCTTATTTATTTGGTATGTTAAATTACATGGAAAGCATTGTCAGATAAATGAAGATAAACCTTTTTAGATTATACTGTATAGGTGAATGCTATTAATATCACTGTTCTAGAAATTACACGAAATTCCTAAATTTTTGATATGTTTGGTATAATGTTACCACTTGTTAATTCTAATTATTGTGTTAATTCTAAGTGTTGTGTGTCACAGAAATTACCATATTTCCTTCTCATTTGCATTACAGTGAACTCTCATTGGATCTGTAACCATGACCATTGTTGAGTCTTTTGTCATTTGCAGTTACTGTCTTACCCTGATGCTCTTGCAAAGGTGTTCCGTTTTCAAGGAGATTCTTGGAAAACACTTTGGACAAATACAGGCTTCTAATACCTTTAAGATCAGAAAACTAAATGGAGAATTTCTGACACTAGTGGTACAACTAGATTCCAACAGAACAAGAATTAATGACAGGGGCTGAATGGACTGAGGAGGGTAGTTATAATTTCTGCGACTTTTGCTTGAAACCTTGCTGGTTCCCTAACGTTTGCTCCTCTAGATTTTAGCAAATGTTTTCTCTTAAGCTATCTACGACTTACAGAAATTTGGTAAAATATTCCTTTGTAAACAAACATAAGACATGTCTCTTTTTCTCCCTACCTGATCCCTCTAGGATTTGAAAACTCAGTGAGTATTCTTACTTTCAGGGCAGTTATAATTATTTGCATAAGTTCAGTAAGAATCTGTTCTCTTCACTGCTGGTGGGAATGCAAACTGGTGCAGCCACTCTGGAAAACAGTTTGGAGTTTCCTCAGAAAGTTAAAGATAGAGCTACCGTATGTGATAATGAAAGATAGAGCTACCATATATAACAATGAGATAGTAATCAGAAGGGAGCCAACTGGACAGCCCCAAATTAGTTTTTTTTTTTCCTCTTCTCTGATTTATCTAACTGTGTTAACCCAGCAATTGCACTACTAGGTATTTACCCAAAGGATAAAAAAAATACTGATTCAAAGGGGCAGCGTTATCAGCAATAGCCAAACTATGGAAAGAGCCCAAATGTCCACTGACTGATGAATGGATAAAGAAGATGTGGTATATATATACACAATGGAGTATTACTTGGCAATGAAAAAGAATAAAATCTTGCCATTTGCAATGACGTGACTGGAACTAGAGTATCTTATGCTAAGTGAAAGAAGTCACTCAGAGAAAGACAAATACATGATTTCACTCATACATGGATTTTAAGAAACAAAACAGATGAACACAGGTGAAGGAAAGGAAAAAATCAAATAAGATAAAAACAGGGAGGGAAGCAAACCATGAGAGCCTCTTAAATACAGAGAACAAACTGAGGGCTGCTGGAGGAGAGGTGCTAAATGGGTGATGGGCATTAAGGAGGGCACTTGTTGGAATGAGCAGTGGGTGTCAGATGTAAGTGATGAATCACTAAATTCTACTCCTAAAACAAATGCTACATTGTGTGTTAACTAACTTGTATTTAAATAAAATCTTGGAAGAAAAATAAAGAATCTGTTCTCCTTGTAACATGACTCCATTAGCAACATTGGTCATATTACCAAGACTTTGGAATGTCATTAAAATTTTTTTTGTTTAATATTTATTTTTGAGAGAGAGAGAGAGAAAGACAAAGCATGAGTGGGGGAGGGGCAGAGAGAGAGGAAGACAGAATCCAAAGCAGGCTCCAGGCTCTGAGCTGTCAGAACAGAGCCTAACACGGGCTTGAACTCACCACCCATGAGATCATGATCTGAGCCGAAGTCAGATGCTCAACCGACTGAGCCACCCAGGTACTCCTGGAATGTCATATTTGGAATGTCATAGACTCAGATATGACCATACAGCTTTAAGGAACTAAGGTTGACTTTATGAAGCATGAAGCCCATAGAACCCCTTCAAAAAATCTGCCTGATACTTTGCCTATAGGGTTTCTGGGAGTCTCACCAGATAAGTAAAGAAGGTCACTTCCTGGCAGGCTCAAGAACCTCAGGATATTTGGGGGGACCTCGGGAAGAGTCACCCAAATCTATAGGTATTGCAGGTGAGTCTGATGGCAAATATTTGGCTTGACTTATTATCCTTGAGAGGCTGTTCAAAGTTCAATCTGAAATTCTTTATGAAAAGTTCTAGCAAAGCCAATTTAGAAGAACCTATATGCTCAATCACCATTCTTGCTGTGCTTAAGTAAATAATCAGGCCAAGTTTGTTGAAACCAGACTTACAAACAAAGCAGTCTTATTTTGGCTATCTTTGGTAGTAATGAGGGTGATTTTAGAGAGAAAAATCATGTTTCAGTAACACACCTTTATGGATGTTAGATTCTGGTTTTGATCGTCTTTGAGGGTTTTGTTGTTTGCCTCTAAAACTGGGCTGGATCCTGAATTCTTTGGTTTCCTCAAATATCCGGTTATGACTCTCCAAGCTAAGGTCTCCAATTTTCTCCCATTCTTTTGAGCTGGAATCATTGAGAACGGAAACTTCCCTCTTTCCAGAAGCTCTGCAAACAGAAGCTAGGTGACTTGAGGTAAACTTCAGAGAAATTGCCCAAACGGCCCATGTTTATACAAAAGATCACCAGAGACATTCAAACTGAAGACCAGGCATGCCTGTCAGACCACAGTGACAGCCCTCACTGCATCTGAAGATGCTCCAAGCCCAACACTAGAAATCTCCTACTGGCGGTGCTCACGACTCAGACACTGGGTTTTATCATTTGCTCCAAGCATTAAACTTTGTTTTTCTTTTGTTTCCAGAGAAATGCCTCTTGTTAGTTACCTGATTACTTGTACAGGAAAGGCCTAACTTTGGGAGCCTATCTGCGGGGCCACCTCCTAAAATGAGACAAACTGTTTCACAAAACTGAGCTGTTTTCAAGACCAACACTGAGTGGGTAATGAGAGATGCAACAGGCTTCTTACCTAAGGTCCAGAACAGAACAGACTCTGGCCAGGAGGGAACAATGTTGATCTCTGATCGTTCTCTAAGAAAAAATCTTCATTGAAAGGGGGTATTATGGGATTGTATAGAGTTTCAGGACAGGAGAGACTCCATTTTGAAACCCCATCTTCCTTTCCGACCAATGGACTCTTGAACTGGGCCGGAAGCAGCACCTGTTCCACAAGCAGTTGCTCATAAAGTTTCAACAAACAACTGGTGCTGTGATCATATGAGGACAGTACATTTAATTAATACATGCCAGGGACAGTTTTGTTTGATGGCACCAATAAAATAATAACACAGTAATCAAAAGTGGGTCAACTGGCTGGAACCAAATTAATTTTTTCCCCTTTCTGTATTTAACCTGTATAATTACCCTATCCTTCTCTCTCATAACCCCCCCCCCCCTTCCTTTTCCCACAAGAGTGGAACACTTTTCCGGTTACTCTGGAATCTGTGCTCCCCCCAAGTGCAATTCTGAGGCCACAAATAAAGGTCTTTGCTCTTTTTCAGTTTTGCCTCCTTCTCTCGGCTGACACTTCCATAGACTTATATCATTGTTTAGAGTTTCATCATCAGCTTTGCTTTTTCTTAGTGGGTCATAAAATAATGGGAATCTTAGAATCGGTGGCATCTTAGAGTCAGTGACATATGACAGTTTTATCCCTGCCAGGTTCATCTGCTTGTGTGCAGACATGGAAAAGGCATTTCTTTTGGGGTTGGGTTTCACAGACAACATACATAGATAACAGCGTGACAGTTGTCAATAGCTGTCAGTTGCAAAGAAGCCTATTTGAGCTCACTTGGGGAATAATGTAATTGAAATGTCACAGTGAGCACTGGTTCCTCAGGTGATCTGCTCTTCATTATTGGAAGTATTTCATCTGAAAGTTTGGTCTACGAGGCCAATCCCTAAGATATTTTGCCGGGTTAAGACATTATCATAAAATTTTCTTGTAAGATTAGCTATCATGAAACAATAGTCCAGATTTCCTTTACCAAGGTGTCCCATATTGGAAACTCACCAGTTGTATCCTAACTGGAGTGTGGTTACTAAGAAGGGTCTAGAGAGTACATGTCACTATTCGTTAAATGTTTATTAATTACCTGCTGTATTTCAAGCAGTCTGTTTTGGGGGAAAAAATAGAATCTGGGGTGCCTGAGTAGCTCCGTTGGTTCAGTATCTGCCTCTTGATTTCAGCTCAGATCATGATCCCAGGGCTGTGGGATCAAGCCCGACGCTGGGTTCCATCCTGAACATGGAACCTGCTTAAGATTCTCTCTCTCTCTCTCTCTCTCTCTCTCTCTCTCTCTCTCTCCCTCCCCCTCCTTCTGCCCCTCTCCCCCACTCATGCTCTCTCTCTCTCAAAACATAAAAATAGAAAAAATGTATTATAAATCAATCAATCAATCAATCAATCTGGATTTCTGATCTAAAGGAGCTCACAGTCTACTATAAGAGACAGAGAAGAAACAGAGTTGTCCCCGGAGGTATTAATCTAATCACTTGGGTAACACATATTTTTTGAGCTCCTACAAAGTGCCAGGCACCATTCTAGGTGCCGGAAATATAGCAGTGATAAAATTGACAAGGTTCCTGCCCCCAGGGTCCTTACCTTCTAGTGGGGGAAGACAATTAACCGATAGCATCCCAATAAGCACGATAATTTTGACTAGTGATATATACTAGGAAAATAAATGGAATATAATAGAGAATGATTGGGGTGCTACTTAAGATAGGGAGTTTGGAGTATGAGTTAAACTACTTTGGCTATGAGTGATAGAAAACCTAACAGTGGCATAAGACTTAGGAGCCTTAACTATTTAAAAAAGGCAGATGCTATTGATTTCAGTAATTTAGTGGAGTCATTAAGGGTCAAGGCTTTTTTCCATTCATTTCCACTCCTTAGCATGTTGGTATTTTCCTCATTTTCTTCAGCCTCGTGTTTTCAAGATGACTGCCATAGCTGCAGACATCACATCTTCTTATGGCTCCCAAAACCAGAGAGAGAAGGAGGTGGGGGAAAGGAGAAAAGATAGCTTTTTTTCCTCCTACAGTAGCTCCCTCATTTTATCAGGAGAAACTTCTTCTTAGAACTCTGTCATCTCCCAGTGGACTTTCCCCTGAAACTCACTGAACACAGTCACCTGCCCACATTTGATTCGGTGACTAGCAAAGGGGACCCGTATTGGCACAGTTGATTCAAAATAATCATGAGTCATCAGATGTGGGTTTTGGGCAAGGAAAAGGACCTGTACCTTGTACAGGTAAATAATGACCGCCAAATCGGGGAGTGCTTCTCCGAGGAGATGATATTTGACCTGAAACCTAAATGATGAGGTGGTGCCGGTCTTGGGTGCCACGGATCACGGCGGTGTGAAGCAGGGAACCGGGCCGGGCTAGTTGGTCCTGGACGGTCCAGCAGTGGAGGAGACTGGGGATAAGAGTGAGGAGTGAGTCATCCAAGTGAAGCTGTGGGTGGGGATAGCCGGATGCCTTTCAGGCTGCAGAAGAGGCTAATAGAAGGAAAAGGGATGTGAACCAATTTGGCAGCTAGAGCAAGATGAACAAGACAGGCTAGGTTGCAACTCTGATGAAGATGACTTCAGAGGGGAAGGTTCAGATTCCGCCATCGCAAAATTAGCCATAAAGATGTACGCAGAAGGAAACGTACTCAATTCACCTCAGGCTCTGGAGGAGACTTGCTCAAGAAAGAGACAGTGAGTTTGAATCCTCACTCGGGACAAGGAGTTAGCCAGCGAACAGAAGTGGGTAAGTTGTCCTAGGCATAGGACACAGTATGCCCAGAGGCCTGGACCCTTGAAACATGATGAAAACAGTAAGGCATTACCAGCGTGCAACACGTGAGGCAGGGCATGACTGGTGATGAGGCTGGAGGCATGCTTGTGAGCGCTGCTTTATTTAGTTAAGGCCAGGACTTACCTTTTAAAAAGGTAAGAGCTCCAGGTAGGAAGAGCCGAGTTGGTTTCTCAGTGTGCAGTGTGAGGTTGGGCTTGGATGATCTCTGGGAACACATCCAGCCTTTACATTCCTGGTCTCTAGTAGGGGCTCAATAAAAGTTTGCTGAGCAAATGAACGAAGAACAAGCCTCATTCTTTCCTGCTGCCCAAACTCTGCTCATCCATATAAATGGATGTGCCCTGGCCCAGCCCTGCATGCTCCAGGAAGCGGCCCTGACCCCCAGCCTCCATCAACTTTCCCCTGCACTGGACTAACTGCTTCAGCTCTCAGCAGAGAAGGCCTTGTCCACTTTCACGTGTAGGTCTCTTCTCTTCCAAACCAGACCATGAGCCCTGAGACATCAGGGGTCATATTCACGTAAGGCAATATATCCACCACTATATGGCACATTGGGCACATTGTATATACACAACAAAAATGCTGGATTTTCCCATTCAATGGGTGGACTCGAGTGGATTTCAGCCTCAAAGGGGATTCTCAAATCTCTTGCCACGCCCTAGAAGATCAAGAACTAGCCAGGAAGCAAACATGGGGCAAATGTGCCGGTGACTTTGCTGCTGGGATTAAAAATAAGGGATGTCTCCACAACACTATAACAACTTCTTAGGGTTTTGAAAAATGCTACTCCGTAAACAAACATAAGTGTGGTTTTTGAAACATAAGATTGGGAGAGCTAGAAAGACCATGAATGCTGAAAAAGAGAAAAAAATTAGAGTGTTTTGAAGTTAGAAAGATACATCACTGCCCATGTTGCCTTCCAAATACCTTGGTCCTTGTGTCAGTGAATAGAAGCTGGGTTATGCTGAGGTAACAAATGACTCCCAAATTTCAGTGACTAAGAACAATGAGGAGTAACTTTTGCTCATGCCCATCAGAGGTCAGCAAGGCCCTCTGCTTTTCACAGTCATTCGGTGACCCAGGCTACCATTTTGAATTGCTGGTCACCATGGCCAAAAACATGCATGACCCCATCGACCCACAGAGAGGTTAGGAACTGCAGTGCTACCTTGTGCCTGGATCTAGGGACAACCAGAAACAAGCAGAGACCCATAGTCCCATAACCCTAGTGACCAGAAAGTCAGCCAAAGACAGAGCTCCAGGCATAGATACTTGTGTTTTCCATTCCCCATTCTCAGGCTGAGGCAGATCCGTAAGGATGTCAATAGCTATAGTCAAGAACGAAGGATCCTGAGCCACCACTGTAGTCCTGGATCCATTGCCAAAAAGGGAAGCCTTTGCTTATTGTGAGAGTCTGTGAGTGTATCATCTAGTGTGTGACTCATCCATTCTCCGGTACTGTGCCCCTCCCACTGCAGGAGCTACTCCTATGCAGGACTCGTCTGTCGGGCTGTGGGGCCCCTGTATTTGGGGCTGGCACTAGGGCAGGGCCCAGCCTGAATGCCTCAGCTTGAGTATCCGACATTCGGGGCTAAATTGACTGGTCAGAGGTACAGGAGCGTGCTGATTTGTTGCCAGATACAACGGAGGAGAGCCATTGACACCTGTGTCTTCAGCTGCCACGGAGTGGGGCAAATGTGCCGGTGACTTTGCTGTTGGCTAGCCACAGTGAGTACTCCCACGTCCTCCTTCTCCCTCCAGTGACTTCCTTTGGAGAGGATTTCAGAGATGAGCCATGCATTATGATTCTACACTTTAGAGGCTTTGTAATTTGGGATTTAATTAATAACATACACGGTGAATAAGTATTAAAAAGGAATTTGATCATTTGAAGGCACTTGACATAATTCATTAAGAGCTCCAGTCCGGTAGGAAAATATTTTGTTTTTATTACCCTCTGCTCCTCTGATTCCATCCAAGTATCAGAGTCCAGGAAATTGGATTCTTTGAAGACATCATTTTGTTTTCTAATGGCCTCAAAATGATTAAGTGCAAATAAGAGAAGCGAATTCACTGTTTATTAAATCATTATTTCCCCTCATCAACCTTTGTGATGTCTTCTCTATAATTTTACTTATTACTGGATATCACCAGCTTTCAAAGTCTCTCTGAAAACAGGAGTATTTTTACACTTTTTACAAAAAGGATCCTGCACTTCCAACGACTAACCTATGGCATTGAGAATTTGATCCTGAATCTCACTTTCCTCAGATCAGACTTTCTCAGGAGGCCTGTAAACTTTGGGGACATTTCTCTCAGCTCATAAGCTCTTCTGCATTGCGTCAATCTCCACAGTGGGCAGGGGATGCCCAAACCCCTCTGTTTCCATTGACTTTCACATCCTGCTGTAAATTACTGTGGTGGCTGCTTAGCTCTTCCTGCCTTTTTCAGAAGGATTCTTTATCGCTATTTCTTGAATGTGAATTTTGAGAGTTTAGTTTTGCTTAAAAACTCCTATCCGTTGAATTTTGACAAAGTGTGTGTTTCTACAGTAAACGCACAGATGAAAGAGTGAGGCTTGAATTCATCTCACACTATCTCTGGTTAACTGCGTTAAATCTCTTTCAGAGTTTGTTTTTATTCTTCTAGTTTGGAAACATCAACTTATTTGTAGCTCAGAGAAATGATTTCAAGTACATTGCAGGGCAAATAATTAGCCTTAAAAGACTGCAAAACTTGTACGTTATGCCTGTAGGGCTAGTATCTTAAAATGGCACTAGTCCAAACCCTGTATTTGCATGATATACAGTTACAGCATCCTTGTTTTTTTTGCAAAATGAATGAACATCTGTAATACAAACCACAACTCTTATTCAAATGTATTGAGATTGGGGGGGGGGGGGTGGGGGTGGGAGGCGGAGGAACAGCTCCAAGCCTGGTGACAGCTTGGTCTTTCTAAAACGTGATCACGAATGGGGCACCTGGGTAGCTCAGTCAGTTGAACCTCTGACTTTGGCTCAGCTTGTGAATCTCGCGATTCGTGGGTTCGAGTCCCACATCAGGCTCTCTGCTGTCAGCGCAGAGCCCAGTTTGGATCCTCTGTCTCCCTGTCTCTCTGCCCCTCCCCTGCTTGCACTCTCTCTCTCTCTCAAAAGTAAATAAATATTTAAAATTGGACCAGGGAGCAGAGGTACAGGGTCTGGGGTGGGAGTGGTTCTGGGTCCAGGAGATAATGGGTTGCAATATCTATGGAGAATAATATTTCTAACTGTGTCTTAAAAAAATAATAGAACCAGCTAAAATTCAGTCTCCCTTTTATTATCAGCATGTTCTGGTGGTTCTGAACCACCTCACTGATAGAATACTTAGTTCCCACCATTGGGGCAGGGTACTCCCACAGCCACCACCCCCCTCCCCCTCTTTGGTACTGTGTCTGCATTGCACAAGACGGGACTTAATTCACCAGTGGAAAAACAGTCTGCTTTAGAACACCAGTGGCTTCTTCCACAGAGCCCTAGGTTAGCATGTGGCATTATCTGTGATCCCATTATCTCGGGAATTCATGACTTAAGTGCATGTGTGCGTGCGTCCGTGCGTGCATGTGTGTATGTGTTTTAATGTATTTGATCTCTCAAGTCAATAAACTCTGGTTTCATTTTTAGTTAGGGGCGAGTCTGTAGAATCATACTGTCTTTGTATATTATTCTTGAATTTTTTGATTGCACTGAACAAGCTCCTAAATCATACTACTTTAAGTCCCAAAGGTGATTTTATTATAAAGATACTAGGGTATCTCGTGGAACCCAGGGCATGAAATACAAAATTCTGAGCATTACCAGGACTCTCTTGTTTTAAAATCTTTTTCCTTCTTGGCATATCTGCTTCATTTTGTACTGTCCTTTTTTGTAGTTGGATTCTTCGCAATTACAGATCGCTGGGTGGGGAGGGGGTGTGATCTCATTTCTGTATATTAGTATCAGCTGGGGAGTTTTTAAAAACTCATTCATTCTGAATATTAATAATTAATGTAATCTAAGTGAAGGGGTATATTAGTGTTCACTGTGTAATTCTTTCAACTTTCCAGTAGTAACGAAATTATTCAAAATAAAATAAATAGTTTTGGAGAAATATTAGTGCTGAGCCTTACTGCCAGAAGTTCTGATTCAATGGGTCTAGACTGGAGTCTAGAAATTGGCAATTTTTTAAAAAGTTCTTTTGGGAATGTGCAACCAAAGTCAGAAATTACTGCTATGGGTGGCTTTCTTTTTCAGCTTCTCTAGAAATGAGTGGCTCCCATTCCCTTCCTCCTATCGAAGCCTGAAAGTCCCTGGGGTGAGGACTGATTGGCCCAGACAGGCTCAGCTCTGGCCTGGCCCATCTTCAAAATGGCTGCATGAACAGTAAACATGAATGACATAAGCAGTTTCCAGACATATGTGAGTGCTGTGGGGACGGCTAGGCAAATTATTAATAACAATAATCATAATAGGGGTCCAGTGTATTCCTCCAAAAGAAATGCACATTGAGTTCTGAAAGGCTACATTCAAGAACACCTGACTGTCGAGAAGTCAAAGTCATTATTTCCTATTGTTGGTATTTTTCAAATTATATGTCATTGTTTTAAAAGAATGGAATGATGGAGAATGATTCTGTTCTTTTGAGAGTTTTGTATAGGAAAGTACAAATTAAATCTATTTAACAACAAAATGAAAAGTCTGTCCATATCAAAGCAGGCCTTATAAGTTACTATGCATTAGACAACGTGTATGAGTAAATACCATTAAAGGCCCCATCTTGGGCACAATGTTCCAGTTGTGGCAAGCATACATTTTCCCCCAGAACACATCTGGTCTTTAAGATTTCATGTTTCCATATAGAAATTCTCTAAATTGGTTAGCAGTCTCTGAGTCACCCCTCCCCCTGCAATTGTCTTGCAGCAATTTCTATCTCAGCCTTGTCTTTGAAGGGGTTCCCTCTTGAAGAGTCTGGCAAGAATTTTGAAAGTCTTAAGCAGTCTTGGATTGTCTCATAGCTGGAAAGAGAGTGGCACCATCACTTCTGTGCAAGCTTTGTCGTGCAGATATTTTGTGACGGCCCCTAATGCTGGGTATCTCAGCATTTAGTGCCCCTTGCCCCTGAGTACCCATGGAAGGTCCTGTCACCTCCAGGGGAACTGGGTTGCCAATGTCCAGGGAGTCTCTGTGCTCTGGGGCGTGGGGGTTGGGGAGGGAGAATAACTGATGAAGGAAAGCAGGAGATGCACAAAGCCAATGCAAAATGGCTGAATGGAGTCCTGCTTCCAGCTGATTCCGAAAAGAAGACTGGGCTTCTTCGAGCAAGAACTGGACCTTAGGGGAGAGAAAGATTGTGTTCTGAATCAGAGCAGGGAGAGAGAGGAGCAGTTCCCTGTGTCCCTGGGAAGTTGCAAAGACCGGACCTGATCTGGGTAGTTTTTGAACATTGAGAAAATAATCAGTGTGATCTCTGTGGACCTGGCTGCCAGAGAAAAGAGTGGGGCACAGATGTGCAGGCTGAACACCAAGGCCCAAAGACCAGCTGTGATTGTCCAGAGCAGCAGAAAGTAGCATGGCTGGAGGCTTAGCCTTGCATGCCTCTCTTCTGATGCTAGAATATCATCCCTGGGGAGAAAGGAAGAGGAAAAGAAGGAGCAAATGTTGAATTGCTCAAAAGAGACCTAGTTTAAACTGAAAATCAATGAGTTGATCTTGTATGGGCAAATTTTCCATCATTGGTTCAAATAGGGCTCCAGTGCTGTTTACATTCAATTGTAGTGCAAAACATAGTTACCCCCGTGCCAACCTGGTTTCATGACTGCTAACTGTGTGCCTGCTACACATGGTCATCACGGTCATGGTGTGCTTGTTCTAAATATAGAAAGTGCTGACTCCTCCCCGATGGATTTATCCAGAAGATCTTGCTTTCCTCCAAAATGCTGGCTATGCCTGAGACGCTCTGCCTCATTCACATGAGCTCCCTGTGCCTTGGTTCTTTTTGCCTGCTGTCCTTCTTGTGGGATCTCCTCCATGAAAGCCATTTCAAAACTTACTTGGTGCAAGTCTCTTTCTGTCCAAGAACCAAATTAGAAACAAATCACCCTTTGAATAGAAACACTGCTGCCTTAGGGCTCCTGGATGGCTCAGTTGGTTAAGCATCTGACTTCGGCTAAGGTTATGATCTCGAAGTTTGTGAGCCTAAGCCCCACGTTGGACTGTCAGCACTGAGCCCATTTCAGATCCTCTGTCTTCCTCTCTCTCTGCCCCTCCCTCTCCCCGCTGTCAAAAGTAAATAAACATTTAAAAAAAGGAAACACTGATGCTTTGATCATTACATTCATTGAATCATCCAAAATGAGAATAAAGTAAGAATATTTTTAGACATTCAAAGTTTAACAGAGTTTGCAATGCAGACATCTTCATCAAAGGAAATTTAAAAAGGGGTGCCGGGGTGACTCAATCGGTTGAATGTCAGACTCTTGATTTTGGCTCAGGTCGTGATCTCACACTTTGTGGGTTTGAGCCCCACGGTGGGCTCTGTGCTGACAGCCCAGAGCCTGCTTGGGTTCTCTCTCTCCATCTCTCTGCCCCTCCCCTGCTGGCTCGCTCTCTCTCTCTCTCTCAACATAAATAAATAAACTTAAAAAAAAAAAAAAAAGGAAGTTTAAAAAGATACATTCCAGCAAGAAATGAAGTGAATATAGAGAAAAGGCATGTAACACAAGAAAGAAAGTAAAATGTAAGGAACCAAAAGTGGAAGGATTTTTAAAAAAATTTTTTAATGTTTATTTTTAAGAGAGAGAGAAAGACACAGTGTGAGTGGGGTAGGGACAGGGAGAAAAGGAGACATAGAACCTGAAGCAGGCTCTAGGCTGTCAGTATAGACCCGATGCGGGGCTGGAAATCATGAACTGTGAGATCATGACCTGAGCTGAAGTTGGACGCTTAACCAACTGAGCCACGCAGGTGCCCCAGAAAGATTTTTTTGTCCAATATGTAGAACTAAACAGGATGGAAATACCCTTTCAGGTTTCTTAGTGTTTTGTGTTTTTTTTTTTTTTTAACTGTTTTACTGTTTTATAGTTTTTGAAGATCTACTCAAGGACATTTTTCTTTTTCTATTTATGTTAGAAAAGAATAATTCATGACTCTTCCATACATATGAGTTATAGATAGTTACTTTCTTTTTTTAATTTATTATTTATTTATTTATTTATTTATTTTAACGTTTACTTATTTTTGAGACAGGGAGAGACAGGGCATGAACTGAGGAGGGTCAGCGAGAGGGAGACACAGAATCCGAAGCAGGCTCCAGGCTCTGAGCTGTCAGCACAGAGCCCTACTCAGGGCTCGAACTCACGGACCGCGAGATCATGACCTGAGCCGAAGTCGGACGCTTAACCGACTGAGCCACCCAGGCGCCCCTAGATAATTACTTTCAAATATATGTAATATAAATGAGAGGGTACCAAATGTCAAACGTGAGACATGTAAAGAGCACCAAATAAAAGCACGGACGTTTTTCATCTGAAATAACTATTTTCAGTTTGAAATAGTAATCAGAGGGGCTCCCGGGTGGCTCAGTCGGTTAAGTGCCAACTTCAGCTCAGGTTCTTGCAGTTCAGGAGTTCAAGGTCTGTGCTGACAGCTCGGAGCCTGGAGCCTGCTTCAGATGCTGTGTCTCCCTCTCTCTCTGCCCCTCCCCACTCACATCCTGTCTCCCTCTCCCTCTCTCTCCCTCCCTCCCTCTCTCTCAAAAAGAAATAAAACCATTCAAAAATAAGTAAATAAAAAAAATAATCTAAAACTCCAACCTGTGATCTAATGAAAAATATCTCTGGTTGAATGAGTGTGCATATTTTAATGTAATTATTAAGGCACTGAGTCAAGAAATCCACATTTTTAATCCCTCCACTACCATGTTGATCAGAGTAAGAATGCTCTTTAAAATTTCTCACTTTAGGGGGCGCCTGGGTGGCTCAGTCGGTTAAGCCTCTGACTTCAGCTCAGGTCACCATCTCGCGGTCTGTGAGTTCGAGCCCCGCGTTGGGCTCTGGGCTGATGGCTCAGAGCCTGGAGCCTGCTTCCGATTCCGTGTCTCCCTTTCTCTCTGCCCCTCCCCCATTCACGCTCTGTCTCTCTCTCTGTCTCAAAAATAAATAAACGTTAAAAAAAATTTTTTTTTTAATTTCTCACTTTAATATTCTCATTTTGTGAAAAGAAAATGGAATTACTACTCACCAAGGAGCATAATTATGAGGGTTTATATTGTACAAAATTCAAATTTAATGCTTTTATTGACACCCATAGTTCAGAAATCATTCTTAGGTGATGAGACTTATGCTTTTTAACCATCTAAGAGTTGTTTTATAACAATTAGTTATTATGTGCTTTTATGCTGGGCTTGTTCACTTCTGAGCCTTCACTCTTGTGATGATACAGCTCTGGGAGGCTTTTGCAGAAGGATAAAGCATTTATGGCTCCATGTCGTCCACAGCCATGACAGTGGTGTGGCTTTTATAGAAAAAAATGCTGACGACTCCTGAAAGCTGAAAGCTGATAGAAGTGCTTTGGGAGCAAATTCACATTAATGGAAATACATAACTCTTGAGACATATTTTTCCAGGTATGTACTACCTGAATATTAGCTCAGCTGTCTCTTTTGTTTCTCTTGTCTTCCAGACTTGCTTCTCCTTCTGTACTTCCTCTCTTGATTAAGGTCACCCCAACCCACCCGGATGCTTAGTCTAGAAACATCCACCTCACGTTTTTCTCTACTACCTTTTTCACGAATGCTTTCTTTCCTAAACTTTTGCTTACTCTTCTAAACCTAAGTTTTAGTAGTAGTCACTTCTTCATCCCTTCTTCTTGCTCTTTTGGTCATTGGGTTCTTTTTGAATCCATCCGAATGCCATTGCCATGGTCCTGGCTTTATGATTGGTCTCCTGGATTAAGGAACGGCCTCCCCACTGGCTTCCTGGCCCTCATCTCTGCCTTCTTTCCTACCCTCTACACTGTTGGTAGAATAATTTTCTTAAATGACTTCTGATGCTGTCACTAAAAGATTTGATGGTTCCTCATTGTCCATGGAAGAATCCCATTGCTTTCCTGTGGCACATAACCCACCTCATTTTGGCATCAGAGCATCAGAGCTAATGAGCTACATATATCGCTTTTCCATCACACACCTGTTGTTTCAACTTTGTGACCTTCCCAGTCATCTCTGAACATGCCTGGCTGTTTCATGCTTCCTGCTTTGGACCTACTATTTCTCTGTCTGGAATACTGTTCTTCCTCACCTCCTGGCAAGATCCACACCAAATGCCACCTTGTTTGTGATGCTCCCCAAAGTCCCTGGAGGGAGAGCTTATGACTTTTTGCCATAGGTTTGTAAAGTATATTTTGTAGACCTCAGAGGGAATACTTACAGCATTAATGTATACCCTTTATATTTTCCATCTTCTGTAGTTAGACTTCCGATTACCAAAGACCTTGTCTTGTTTGTCTTCCTTCATAACTGTCTCTGGATCCTCAAGTTTATTTGCATGAAACAGACCCAAGATAAATGTTTTCTGAAAGAATGAAGAAATGAGGCTCAGAGAAGTTCAAGATCTTGCCAAATTTCAGAACATGAATCATGACAGAATTGGAGGAAGAACACAGATCTTCTGACTTTCAACCTACTTCATGCTCTTTCTGCCACAATGCTAAAGAGTTTATTTTTCCCCAATTATAAATCTAATTAGTTGTGGAAAATAAAGAATGGAGTATGTGGAAAATTATTCGATCATTTTTTTTGGTAGTTGCTAATACTTTGGTGTCCTTCCAGTGTTTTGACAAAATATTATACTTGCCTTTATACAGATTTATCATACTTTCCTATCCCCTTCATTGTTGTTTGACATTGATACTGTTCCCATATTCTTTTTTCTGCTACTGTATGTACAAGTGCCATCAGCAAATTTGCACACCATGCTTTTTGCCTTACCAGCTCTTTCTATATGCTAGGGTCCCAGAAGTGTTGTAGTCCTACAATGATTTGGGTTTACCAGGCTTTTCAGCATTCCTTTCCACATTTTGTATACTTGTATGATCTCTTTAACTCATCCTGGCAGCCTCTGACTATTAGATAAATCCTCTCCTTGGTTTTGTGGTGACTCATGAGGGAGCTGATTCTCAGGGCACACCTATACCAAGTGCCTGACATCGATGCCCTCTGCACACCTTCATCCCTGTTTACTATTTATCTTTCAGGTATGAGTAATCATCCATTACTTAGCACTGCTTGAAACCTACATGCCTAAGGAGGAAAGCAGCCAGTTCAAAAAAGGTTTAGAGAAGCTGGCCAAGGTTTGGGGAAACCAATGAAAATGATTTAAAGTTTTAAAAAAAATTGGGTTTCAGGAGAAACCTGAGGGCTCATCTAAACATGTGAGTATGTAGCTCTGTGGGTGTGGTTTGGGGCATGGAGAGCCATCCTTACTCCCAAGAATCTGGCCTACTGACCTGGGTCCCTGCCTTTATTTCCTCCTGTGGGAGAGGTTACCTCTAGAAAAACCCTGTTAAAATGTATACTTACCTGGGATGACTAAATCACATCACCACTGGTATTCATTTTCACTTCACTGGGAGTCAGCTTATCTGATTGGTTAACTGTTCCTCTTGTCAGTCAAATGAATTTCTTAAGACCTAGGAAAGAGGGCCTTGATGTGAGAAAGGTTGCTTCAGAGTGAGGAGTTTTGTCCAAGGAGGGAGCTTCTAGACTGCAGCTGAAAGCAAGAGCCTGAGCATTTGGGCACAGCATGGGACATGACTCAGGAAAAGCACAGAAGGAATTCTGAAGGCAATTCTATTTAATTTTTAAGTTTATTTAAGGTCATTTAAACCTAGATCTCTCTCATTTATCTATCTGTCTATCTAATCAATCAATTAATCAATCAATTTATTATTATTATTTTTGCTAGAGATGATGGTCAGCCTTTTTATATCTTCATGACAAGAAGGAGGAAAGGACAGAATGATGTAGTTAAAAGAGCCTGGATTGGGGTGAAAAGAGTCAGGGTCTTCCAATAACTTGGGGTGCCACTGTGGGGAAGCTACTTGGTATCTGGACAATTTCTTCTTTGATAAAAAGGAAAATGATAACTTCTCTGCCTAGCTCATAAAATTTTATGATGGCAAGATGAAAGTTACCTGTGAAAATGTTCTGAGAGAATTAACCCCATACAAAGATCAACTCTTTCTTCTATTAGAAAAGCCATATGAGGGACACCTGGGTGGTGCAGTCGGTTAAGCGTCCGACTTCAGCCAGGTCACGATCTCGCGGTCCGTGAGTTCGAGCCCCGCGTCAGGCTCTGGGCTGATGGCTCAGAGCCTGGAGCCTGTTTCCGATTCTGTGTCTCCCTCTCTCTCTGCCCCTCCCCCGTTCATGCTCTGTCTCTCTCTGTCCCCCCCCCCAAAAAAAATAAATAAAAAACGTTGAAAAAAAAATTAAAAAAAAAATTAAAAAAAAAAAAAAAAAGAAAAGCCATATGACATACCAAAAAAAAAAAAAAAAAAAAAAATCACAGACCTGGGTTCAAATCCCAAGTGTGCCATTTAGTACCTGTGAGGTTAGGCAGGGTCAACTTTTAGCCCCTTACTTTTGTAAAAACATGAAGTCACTTCAATGTCACAGAACTACTTGATGACATTAAAAGAATTAATGCAGTGGCACCTTGGTAGCTCAGTCGGTTGGGTGTTAGGCTCTTGATTTCGGCTCAGGTCATGATCTCCCAGTCTCTGGGTTTGAACCCCGTGTAGGGCTCTGTGCTGACAGCTTGGAGCCTGTTTGAGATTCTCTGTCTCCCTTTCTCTCTGCTGTGCGTGCACGCTCTCTCTCAAAAATAAATAAAATAATAATAGTAATAATAAAAGAGTCAAGGCAGACATAGTGCCAGACACAGAGTAAACAGACAGTGACTGTTTTATTCTCCTCTTCCCTTCTGTGATGTCTGATTCAGGCAGGACGGGTGGGATTGGTGAGTGACTAGGAGGTAAGACAGTGGGATGGCTAAATGACAGACGCAATGGGATCATCCACCCCTGAGATCATCTGAAGTGTATTCCCAGGCTGTTTGGGAGCTTTGACAGCATTTTGCAGATCTCACTGGAAGCCTCAGCAACTCACTGCAAAACCTAATTATGCAAGTAATAGCTGCAGACTGTCAGCTGACAGCTGGTGATTGAAATACTCCTGAGTGGCTGATAAAGTCCTGTCTGGACTTCTGTTTCCTTTTGTTCGTGATTGCCACGATTCGTATTCCAGTATACCTTTGTTTTTTCCTAATCAAGATTTGTTACTCCCTAATCAAGCTATTATAAAATAGCTCTGGTCTCCCTCGCTGATGTGTGTGCGTTTAAATTAAGCAAATGTTTGTTTCTGATGGAGCCACACAGAGAACATGTCCCAGCGTGCAGCTCACCTGCTCTTCCTGCCTGCTTTGTCTTTCATTAGTGACCTGTGCCTGTTGCCAGTCAACGCGTGGCTTTGGGCTGGAGGAATTTGACATAGAGATAGGAAGAGATATTTCGAAATTAAATTGTTAGCAAAGATGAGAATCTTTTTGTGAAATTTGGAACTTTGGAATCCTTGCTGTCATGCCTGTTTGACTAGCTTTGACTCCTAGAGTCTGCAGGACTTCTGGGAACAAAGCCCATCCAAGTTCCCAAACCCTTGGAGATGTTTCAGAAGCCTCATTAGCCTGTGGCTTCCCCAAGGTAGTGAGGAGACAGGGAAAGAAGTTATCTTTGTGGTTGTTTAATTTCGAGCTGTTAGGACATTGCTTGCAAATGAGGAGCTCATTTTCTGTCTGTTGAATAAACACATACATTAAACATCTTAGGCACCTTTTTCAGATTTCGAAAGCAGACAGCAGAGAATGGGAAAACATCTTCTAGTTTGGATGTTTTGGAAATACTATCTCTTTGCAGATCTAGCCAAGTTACCAGTACCTTTACTGTTCTCCTCCTCCTCCTTTATAAAGGAGAAGGGAAGTGGTTTCTTAACTAAACAATAAAAAAAAAAAAGTAACATTTTGTATTTGGCACGTTTTACCTTGTGAAATGTCAGTGCTGATGTAATTGCCTTTTTTTTTTTTTTTTGGTGT
The DNA here is from genome assembly GCF_022837055.1 of Prionailurus viverrinus. Taxonomy (NCBI): domain Eukaryota; kingdom Metazoa; phylum Chordata; class Mammalia; order Carnivora; family Felidae; genus Prionailurus; species Prionailurus viverrinus. Next base: position 45,426,265 of record NC_062565.1, read on the forward strand.
GAATCGCATGAGATGACTGTTTTTTCAGGTTGTATGTTCTTGAGAGATAAGCCTCCTCTGAGGTCAATGTCTGTAGCAAATTGTTTGGCTTGGGCTACACGAAAAGTAACATTTACAAACATTTGTTTTAGAGGGAAGAGTTACATTCCCAACCTCCCCCCCCCCCCCCCCCCCCCCACCTTGCATTTCAGAAAGGTGTGAGGCTGAGCTGGTGGAAGGAGGTCTGAACCATTAGAAACCAAAAACTTTTCAGAAGGAAATCGGAAGAAGGTGGGAGGCGGTGGGGGTCCAAAGATTGGATTCTTGCTGCTGTTTTGCCCCTATACTTTTGTCTTCTTTCAAACTTTTTGCTTTCACAGGATTGGAAAAAGAGCTAATGACTATGGCTTAATATCAACAAGTCTGGAAGAAAATTGATTTTATTGAAGTCCACTTTACTTAAAGAGCTGTGTTTAAGCAAAATGCCAAAAAAGCCAACTTTAGAAACTGTTTCTTCTAAGTAAAAGACTTAAGAAAAAGTTCAGAATGTACTTAGAGTTCCACTGTTGTTGAAACTTGGGCAAAGATAGCATTCCAGAGTTGTGGTCTCCAGTCCTTCCATGACAAGCTAGTCCCGGATAGCAAAGAAGTTGTTAGAAAATTCTGGGCTCCAAAATTTGTTTTTTTTTTTAATTTTTTTTCAACGTTTTTTTATTTATTTTTGGGACAGAGAGAGACAGAGCATGAACGGGGGAGGGGCAGAGAGAGAGGGAGACACAGAATCGGAAACAGGCTCCAGGCTCCGAGCCGTCAGCCCAGAGCCTGATGCGGGGCTCGAGCTCACGGACCGCGAGATCGTGACCTGGCTGAAGTCGGACGCTTAACCGACTGCGCCACCCAGGCGCCCCATGGGCTCCAAAATTTTAATAGCAGAATAACTATCAAAAAAGTCCATACTGTAAGGTCTGTGAAGGGCATTACCACATATAGCACAAAGTGCTCATTTTGCCATGCATAAAAATAATTTTATTAATAATCAAAATGCATATTGATAAAATTAAAACAGCTATGTTTAAAATTTAAAACAATGGGACCCTAAAATAAGGATCTTTTTTCAATATAACACCTTAACATTTTAAGCAAACAGTAGTTTTCATATTGTTTTGTTGAACTTATCTAGGTATTCAACTTCTTCCCAGCCCTTAAAAAAGAATCTATTTGAGTGTTTGGGCAGAACAGTGAAAGTTTGTTGTCTTCTATCATTCTTTAAATCTTTTTAAAAAGTAGTTTTAGTTAAAGAGAAAACGTTCTGTATAATGAGAATTTTAATATAAAACCAATGAAGGGGCACCTGACTGGCTCAGTTAGTAAAGCATGCGATTCTTTTCTTTTCTTGTTTTTTACATTTATTTATTTTTGAAAGACAGTGGGAGACAGAGCACAAGTCGGGGAGGGGCAGAGAGAGAATGAGACACAGAATCTGAAGCAGGCTCTAGGCACCAGGCTCTGAGCTGTCAGCATAGAGCCTGATGTGGGGCTCGAACTCACGAACTGTGAGATCATGACCTGAGCTGAAGTTGGACGCTTAACCATCTGAGCCACCCAGGTACCCCAAGCATGTGATTCGAGCCTATTTAAAATGAAGTAAAATAGGGGCAACTGGATGGCTCAGTCAGTTAAGCGTCCAACATGATCTCGATGTTCGTGATTTTGAGCCCCACATTGGGCTCTGTGCTGACAGCTTGGAGACTGGAGTCTGCTTCCATTTCTGTGTTTCCCTCTGTCTCTGCCTCTTGCATGTTCATGCTCTGTCTCACTCTCTCTCAAAAATAAAATGAACATTAAAAAAAATGAAATTAAATTTGTGTAAATCAGAAAAACATGGACTCCTGTTCTGATTTTATGAAAATTATGTTAACAAATTCATCAGTGGCTTTTAATTTTTTTAAAAATTTTGACGGTTTTACCCAAAGCAGTAACTGCATTGGTGATCATTGTGGTAAGACTGATGATTTTCATACTGAATTGTTATCCATTTGGAAGACTTGGAAAAAAAGGATGCCAACATGGCTGAAATTTAAAAAAAAAATTTTTTTTTAATGTTTTATTTTATTTTTGAGACAGAGAGAGACAGAGCATGAGTGGGTGAGGGGCAGAGAGAGAGAGAGGGAGACACAGAATCCGAAGCAGGCTCCAGGCTCCGAGCTGTCAGCACAGAGCCCGATGCAGGGCTTGAACTCACAGACGGTGAGATCGTGACCTGGGCCGAAGTTGGAAGCTCAACCGACTGAGCCACCCAGGCGCCCCCAATGTGGCTGAAATTTATTTGAAATTGTATGCCCATGTGGGTTGCAACTAAATATACTTAAAACTGATGAGCAACAACATAATCCTTGTGCTTAAAGAACTAGGGACCTTCAGCAGAAAGCCTTTTTTTTTTTCTTTTTATATCACAACATTGTTTATTATGTGAATTTTTTAAAACTATTTATTTTTGAGAGAGAGAGAGAGAGATAGGGAGTGAGCAGGGGAGGGGCAGAGACAGAGGGAGACAGAGAACCTCAAGCAGCATCCACATTGTCAGCTCAGAGCCCGACGTGGGGCTCAACCTCACGAACCATGAGATCATGACCTGAGCTGAAATCAAGAGTTGGACGCTTAGCTGACTGAGCCACCTAGTCGCTCCATTATGTGAATTTTTTACAATACAAACAAAAAAAATATATATGGAAATGCAATATCTGAATACAGCTAAATGCAGAATGGTGACTTTTTTTTTCTTTTCAAGAGGCCAGGATTCCATTTATAGTAAAACAAAGAGACTGCACATAGGTAGAAATAGGTTGGTTGTTAGCCTCACAATTAGAAAACCACTGAAAGAGGCTGCAGCAGGCAATGTAGAATATTGTAAATAACCTTTGGATTTCAGTGGAATTTCAGTTAGGTTAGTATTTCAACATAGGAAATATGGCTAAAAAGACATTTTGCCTAGTCTTTAAAATAATGGCCTTATTTGCTGTAGAATTATGCACAAATGGGATAAAAGCTATTCCTTTCTGGCTAAAAATGGTCAAAGAGCAAATATCAGCCATTGCAAAAGCTCCTGGCCTTTCTTGATGACGTCCAAGTCTTCTGAACCCTGCCGTCTAAAAGCAAAGAAATATCAAATACATTTCAAAGAGGATTTCACCCAAAATGAAAAATATTAAAATTATTAAAATTTACTATTAAAAAATAGAGATCTGATATAGATCAGATCTGATAGAGCACAGATCAGATATAAATCATCAGTGTTTCTTGCCTGCCTTGCCTTCCTCTCTTCTTTTCTCTTTCCTCAATGAGTATATTGTGGGCACCACCATGTTTCTAGCGCTATTCTAGGTGTTGACGAATCATTTTAGTTTTAAGATCAATTTTGGCAGAAATACCAGTAGCAGGACTTGTCTGAGATCAGTTTGGGAAGTTTGCTACCTACCTACAAAAATCCAGTTGGGTGGGAATGAGATAATAGGCCAAGCCTGGTGCTTACTCTCCTTTGAAAGATGTCTCTGGGCTGAGTTTGCACATAGGCACCCCAACTCAGCTTCCACCACAGCCACCCACACGTTTCTCAGGCCTGCCTAACCCAGGGAGTGAACCATCCTTCTGGATCCCTGAACGTGGGCTATTATTCATTACACCCCAGCAGGCAGCTTCCTTTGGAAGGATTCCTACCTCAGGTGTCAGGTTGCCTGTGCTTCCTGGCACCAGCCGCTCACACCTGCAGCCTCCTGGTGAGGTCCATGGGAGGCCACAGGGACGCCACCTCTGGGGCAGAGAAGTCTGAGTTGACAGCACTCAGGACAGAACCCAGACTTACGGGCTGACTGCAGTGAGAGACTTTGAAAGCTTCAGATTGGAGACACTTTGCTTTTTCATTTATTTTTATAGAAGCAAGAAAGGCAACGGTGTGGAAGACGATGACTCACATGCTTTTGCTCTACTGCTTAGTGTTTCTTTTGCCCACAGAATCCTGCAGGACATTATGCCAGGTAAGCAAAGGGAGGTGGGAGAAGGAACCGGTAGGGAGAGAGCAAATGGAAACGAAAACCCATCTGTCAGGCAGCTCGTAGTTACCTGTGCTCAAGTGAAGGGAGAAGATAGTGGTCCAGCCAGAAGAACTTACAGCTATGGGTAACCAAAACCTGTTTTAGCTAATAACCTCAGACTATTTTTCTTTTGATTTTTTTCTACAAGTTTCCGAGATGCAATGAGGCTCAAATGATTTAAGGGTGATAAACTCTTTTTTTTTTTTTTCATATCCTTTGACGGTGATGACTTTTCATTGCTCATCACTGGACAGTGCTACTTCCGTAGAGGCACTTGAAAGTGTGGGGGCAGTGAGGGATGTCACAATGACTGGGAGATACTTAATGGCATTTAGTGGGCAGGCCCTAGGAATAATAGGTCTGGCTCAATGAGGCATTGTCCCACCCAGAATGAGAATCGTGATAGTGAACACAGTGGATGGGCCAGAAGGAGAAATGAGGAACTCTGACAGCCAATGGTTAATCAAGGTTTAACTGGGGTAAGGTTTGTAGCAGTGTACTATTTGTAAGTTTTGTGGGGCAGTGAGCCTTATGACTCTCTCTAGAATATTTTCACTCATACCATAAGTCATTTTAATGTCCTTAACAGTTACTTACTTCAAACTAGGTGTGGAGAATCATTGAGCGATTGAGAGAGGGAGAGAAGGACTAAGACTACTTTGACCTTCTTAGGAACAGTGTATTATTATTGGACTACAAGTTCTGGACAGGAGTTCCATCTCTTACATTCAGATAGGGAAACTGAGGCCCATGGTGTGGAATGTGATTTTCTTGAGGTTCCATATCTACCCAGCCACAGGACCAAGGCCAGGGCCCCGGTTTCTTCAGATTCTGTTTCCTGTTCTTTCCATTTTAATAAGTGCCTTCTTAGCGAAAGCCTCCTTAAAGGAAAGAATGACTTTGGAAATTCTTTCTGGGAATTTCCAAATGATATTTACTTTATCTTCTGAGTGGTGTGCCACTGGATGGGAATTTTCTCCATGACTTCCCTTTTCCCCAGCACTGAACTGGTGTCTGGCTTCTGGGAGAGGCTAAAGACCTCTTTCAGAAGACATCCCGACCCCACAGTTTGGTTCTCTTCCCCTTCTTCATTTCCTCATCCATATTTTCCCACAAGGCAGAACTTAAAGAGTAGGCAGAGCCTGGGAGTTTGACTTTGTCTTCTTGGTTATTGGGGATCAAGTTATGAGCATTCCATCCTTTTCTTCTCAATTTAGAAGTTGCTGGATGCTGAGTTTCTGAGTGCTACCCCTCTCCTGACCTGTCTACGCACTCAGGCAGCTTTTCAGGTTGAGCAGATTACAGGTTTTCAAAGGGTCTTTTTCCTACTGTTATGTTGAAGATTGTAGACCTTTTTTTTTTTCTTTTTGTAGATAGAGAGAGCACTAGTGGAGAAGAGGGGCAGAGGGATTGAAAGAGAGAGAGAGAGAGAGAGAGAGAGAGAGAGAGAGAGAGAGAGGAGCCCGACACGGGGCTCAATCCCATGACTCTGGGTTCATGACCTGAGCTGAAATCAAGAGCTGGATGCTCAACCACCTGAGCCACCCAGGCGCTCCTGAAGATTGAGGACATCTGAAGCTCAAGTGGCTCATATTGGATGCCACCCTAGAAATGAAATGACCAGGAGTCATATATGGATGTGCTTTGGCAAATTCACTGGGAAGAAGTAAATCAGATCTTTCACTTAAGAAGGTAGAATTTCTAGAATTCTTTGTAAATAGCATGCCACGGTCTTCTGCCCACATATCTGATCAATATAATGTGACTTCACTGGAGTCTGTATAATGGGCCAAGTATTATCTGGAGTCATTCACTTTTTTTTTTTAAAGGCTTTATTAAGTAATTTCTACACCCAACGTGGGGCTTGGACTTACAACCTCAGAATCAACAGTTGCACACTCCACTGACCAAGCCAGCCAAGCGCCCTTGGAATTTCACTTTTAAGTGCTTTATTGTGGTGTATTAGAGACCATGACCCTCTCAGGATGAGTTTAGAGCATCACCTCCCTACACCCTACATCCTCCTCTGCTCTCTCCACATGCATATGGGATGGCTTGGTGGAAAGAACAGTGTTGTAGGATTGAGAAGACCTGGGTTCTAGTTCCAACTCTAAGAGGAGCCCCCTGCATGGTTTTGTGTAAATCACCTCGTCTATCAAAGATGCACTTTGTTTATTTATAAAATAAGAAGGTCTTTCAAAACTAAAAAAAAATATGCCATTTTATTATTTTTGTTGGGGTCAAAAGCCTTTGAGTCTCCCAGGTATGAAATAAGGCTTGAATCTGTAGACCGTAAAATGGGAAGTCAGCTTGCCTCAGTGCTTTGAAGGATATTGTAACTCACGAGTCCGCAGTGATACCCTTCACTTTAGACAGACCCTAAATGCTCAATTCAGATTCTCTTAAATTCTTATTTGGTAGAGAAAATGGAAGTGTCAGGCTTGCTTCTTGATAACACAGAGAGAAACAATATAGTGAAGGAGAGAGGGACATGACCTCTACATGTTAGTCACACAGTTGAGTCACTGAATTTCTAATTCCTTCCCCAGTGGTTTAGATCTTGGAATGCAAGTTGGAGAATTGGACCATGGCTCTTCCCAGCCACTAGAGAGCAAACTTCTGGTACAAACACAGGAAGTTTCAGTCTCTCTCTCTCTCTCTCTCTCTCTCTCTCTCTCCGTGTACACACACACGCACATGTATGCCAGTATATACATACAAGCTAATGTGTATATACACATATATGTACAAGACACAGAACTAGCATCTTAGGGGGGTATAAAAAACACAATACAACATCCATCCATGGATTTTGTTCCTAAGGAACATACAATTTAAATGAGATAATATGCATATATAAAAATGATTAAAGAGTCAAAGGCAGGAAGGTGAGTATATGTGAAGCATTGAATGAGAGGTATAGTGGTGTAGACAACAAATCCTACAGAAGACAGAGAGGGAAGGATGTACCATTTGAAACTGGAAAGACTTCTTGGAAGGGACGAACTTGAGCTCTGTATGTAATAGACAGTAAGTTCATAGTCAGAGAATAGTAACAGGAGCTAAATCTTAAGTACCACTTACGATATTCCAGGCCCCATTCTAAGTGTTTTCCATAGCTGATCTCATTTATTCTTCATTAAAGTGCTCTGAGGTATCACACAATTCTAATAGTATCATTCTCACCCTGCTTTATCGATGAGGACCCTGAGGCCCAGAGAGACGAACTTTTTCAAGGTCTCAGGTAGTGGTGTTGGGATTTGGACCCAGGCGGTCTGCTCCAAGAGTATACCCTTCGACCACAATATGATACTGCTGCTCAGTGAGGGGTCTAGTCTGATGAATGGGTGGGCTAGAGAAGGGTTTTTAATCAGGAGGGGTGGGAAACGCTCAGGATAGGGGGAAGCCAGATGTGAAGAGAGTTCTGCAAAAGGAGAAGAATACAGGGGTTCCTGGATGGCTCAGTTGCTTAAGTGTCTGACTCTTGATTTCGTCTCACGTCATGATCTCACAGTTTGTGAGACTGAGCCCTGAGTCTGGCTGTGTGCTGACAGTGTGGAGCCGGCTTGGGATTTTTCTCTCTCTCTGTCTGTCTGTCTCTGCCCCTCCTGCCCTCTCTCTCAAAATAAAATTAAAAACATTTTTTTTAAAGAAAAAGAATACAAAATGCAAATACAAGATTGAGGGTAAAGTGAGAATCTACTTAGGAAAGTGATTGCAACAAATTTCAAATTTAGAAATGCCGAAGAGAATTAGATTCGGTAATTACTCAGCATTATTCAGTAATAAGTCCAGTAAAATAGCAATATTTTAATTAATGAACTGCCCACATTTTTGTCTCTACATTTTTAGCTGCATATTTGCATGCCAATAATTTTGTAATATTTTTTCTAGAGAGAAAATAGAAAAATTATTCAGTTTTCTCTCTAGCATTGCTGATTCAATTTGTTTTTTATTATTGCTAGTTTAGAAGAATATCTTTCAGCTTCTTGTTTCATTATTAGTAACGCCATGTAAATATGTAAGATTTTTGTCAGCTTTGGGAAAACATCTAACGAGTTTCTTTCATATATGACCTGCAAAGTGTCCAGAACACTTAGAATTTTCTTGTTCTGTGACTGATTGTAACTACTCTTTTTTTTTTTTTTTTCAATGTTTATTTATTTTTGGGACAGAGAGAGACAGAGCATGAACGGGGGAGGGGCAGAGAGAGAGGGAGACACAGAATCAGAAACAGGCTCCAGGCTCTGAGCCATCAGCCCAGAGCCCGACGCGGGGCTCGAACTCACGGACCGCGAGATCGTGACCTGGCTGAAGTCGGACGCTTAACCGACTGCGCCACCCAGGCGCCCCTGATTGTAACTACTCTTAAAGTAAATACCATTTATATGTTGATGTCCTCCTTGTAATGTGCTGATGACTGCAAATTACATAAATACATGCTATTAAATTCAAACTAGATGTATCCCCAACTCAACTTCTACTTCTCCAGATTCTCTAGTGCTATCCAGAATGAGGGAGAGTGTGAAGTAAGGAAAGGTGAAGTGGCAAAAAATAATGGTCTGAACAGATGGTGGTTAAGCTATTTTGCTTTTGAAATTTTAATAAAATACACGATCATGTGAACACATTGCTAAACCCTCTTTCAGTGCTTGGAAGGGGCCCATACACACAAGGAATTCTACAGCCTAACCTTCATTAATCTCCACGTAAGCTCACCTCTGCTCCTGGTGCATTTCTTGGATAGAATGTTGATCCTTCTTGCCAGACTGCTCCTGCTGAGTAGCAGTGGGAGAGAAAGCCATCCAGGCTGATGAGGCATGGGGCCATTGGGGACTTACTTCATGGTCTCAGCTTTTGGAGGCATCTTGGCATCAGAGCTGAGTCCGATGTGGCTGTTAGTCTGTGACTAGAATGAATCATTGGGCTGGCATATCAATAATGAATTTTCATGTGTATTTTGATTTTCCCTTTCTAGGTTGCTAACAAAAGCAAGGAGATGTCTCCCAGGCCACAAGGTATGTCGGCAGCGGTTAGTAATCAAATGGAAGTTTTTATGTTTATTATTGTAATAGCCAGGCTCAGCCCTCTGTTTATTGGCATGGCAGACGGGACGCCTGGATGGCTGGCATGTGGATTGTTTATCTTTCTCCTATTAAATTGTACTTTTGACCCCTGCTCCCCTCTCCTCTCAGCACCTTCTGCTCCATCCTGGCCTGAGAGTTCTTTGCCATAAACTCTTTCAATTGAGCCAACTCAGATGGGAGCAGTGGCTAGGAACAGGTCTGTGAGAATTCGTTGATAACATACTCATTCCGGAGCTGGGAGCTTTCTCCAAGAACATCGAGCGCAGTGGCTTCCATACTGTGTTCTGGGAAGCTGGAGGGGTTACAGGACGTGTCCAGCGGGTTCCTGTGGAGTGTGACAGACCTAGTGAACTGAACACGGGCTCTTGCTTCTCACTTCAACTGGGATAGTTCCACTTTTATCTGCTTTATATGTGTGAGTTCTGGATAATGTTTTGTTGGAAGCAATAGGTGTTTGCCACCGAAATAATATGACAATCACTGATCTATTTCCATCTTCCCCCACTTTGCAAAGAAAACACACCCGATGTCCACAGGGTTTACGTGCCCTCGCTGTGCTGACGTCTTGGTGATTGTCCCGTGCAGCCCAGAGCCCCAGCCTCTCCATCTGATGGTGATACCTTTTATTTCCCCAGGTGTGTGTGATGGCGTCTGTGTGGACAATTCCCACTGCAGTCAACCTTGCCCTCCAGACTCGCAGGGAAATATGGGGTTTTTATGCAGGCAGAAGAAATGGCACAAGATCACTGAAACCTGTCAGACTCTTAATGCCTTCAACATCTTTGAGGTAATATCCTTTCTCTCGCACACAGAGTGGAGTCCCCACATTAGCAATGCATTGCATGGTCAATAAGAGAGAGGGAGAGCACAAGGCAGGGCTGGTAGGCGAGTGTGTTTGTACGTGAATACATAAACACACGCTCATCTTCTCTCCCTGCACAAGGAGGGAGATCCTAACTGTGGGCATCTAAAAGTTTGTGCTCTGGTCTCCCACACGCTTCATGACAAAAAGAAACCTGATCCTGAGGTCAGAGCTAGAAGGGCTTTCTGGAAGGATCATGGCCTACTTCTCCATCTTTGCTCATAGCTTTTTAAAATATTTTTATTTATTTATGTTGAGATAGAGAAAGTGCAAGTCGGAAGGGGGCAGAGAGAGAGGGAGAGAGAATCCCAAGCAGGCTCTGCACTGTCAGTGCAGAGCCCGATGTGGGGCTCGAATTCACGAACCGTGAGATCATGACCTGAGCCGAAGTCGGATGCTTAACCGACTGAGCCACCAGGCACCCCAGCTTTTAGCTTTTTAATCACAGGAGCTGTGATATTTAACATAGCTTTCGCTGACCGGAAGCACGGGCAACCCTGAGAACTTTTAGATATGCAGAATTCAGACCCCATCCCAGATCTGTTGAATCTGAATTTTCATGGTATCAATCACCTCAGGTGATTTCTGTGCTCAGTAAAGCATGAGAAGCAAGCTGACCTAAAGGGAAGGACTTCGTCATCAAACAAATGAGCACATTTCCATGTATACTTAAGTAATTACACATTTTAAAAAATCACATGTTTGATAAAATCAGGACAAATACTTTCTGTTCTCTTTGTGTTTCATTTACTCCTCTTCTTTCTTGTTTTTTAAATTTTTTTTAAATGTTTATTTATTTTTGAGAGAGGGAGAGAGAGAGACAGACAGAGGGAGACACAGAATCCAAAGCAGGCTCCAGGCTCTGAGCCGTCAGCACAGAGCCTGACCCGGGGCTCAAACTCACAAATGGTGAGATCAGACCTGAGCTGAAGTCGGACCCTTAATAGACTGAGCCACCCAGGTGTCCCTTTTGTACTCTTTTTCTCCTAGAGGCTTTACCTTTTCTGAAGTGCAGCTCCTGATTCCTTCAGAGGAGCCAATGCTTTAGCATCTAGGAACATCCCCCTTCAGTGGTTTTGCAGGTGGCCACGGGGAGTGCCAGTGGATTCTTCACCTGAAGTCCCTGAGCAGACTTCAAAGGCTGCCCTCTCCAGGGTGTCTGTCACCGGCCCACCCCTAATTTGAGGGACCTTTGCAAAGATACTCACAGAAAGCCACGTACCACACACTTTAATATCTAAATGCTTTCAATCAAGCTTACAGACCACTAAGTAGAATATATTCTGCTGACCTTTCATCCCAGATTCCGTCCTGCACCTGTAGGGTGGTGGAAAGCCAAGGCCACCTGTTCATAACCCTGGAAACAGAGGTCCCTGTGCCACCTGTCGGGCCTAGCGGCTAGCACCCCGGTGGCTTGGTCCATCCTTGGTAGCATTTCTAAGAAGTTCCCAGGGGATGTCTATGCTGTTGGATGGAGGGCCATGCAGGCCCTGGAAGTGGACTTGGGGTTGCTAAGCAGGGACTTTGATGCAGGGACATGAGTTCTGAGTAGGCGTATCCTCTAGGCCCATGCAGACTTTTTGTCTTGTGAAGGGCCAGGCTAGAGGAGGCCGGAAAGGGGTCCTTTGAAGTAAGGGCTGGCAGTTTTTTGTTTTTCTTTTTTTTTTATGTCAAGGGCCAGACAGTTAATATTTTAGTCCTTGTGGGTCATGGGGTCTCTATTGCGAGTATTTGACCCTGCCATTGTGGCATGAAAGCCGCCATAGACAATACTTAAACAAATGAGCAGACTGGGTCCCAATAAAACTTTATTTACAAAAAACAGGCAGCCAGTCGGGGGCCATGTTTGCCACTCCTACACAGAAGTGTGGGCCCCAGAGGCTGAATCTGTAGGCGATACTGTTGATCATTATGTTCAGTCATTCTTTTGCCTTGGTGTCAGTTGATTCATCTAAATCTAGTTCAGAATTTCCATTTTTTAAAATACGCTCGTGCCTCATGCTCTGCCCCTCAGGAATAGTAAAAATAAGCTTAAATGACACTAGAAATGTATCTACGTGCACAGGACATATATACGATATAGAGACACAGGAGGGGTCTGAAGTGGTATGCTAAAGATAACATTTACTCTCTGGAGGGAGGGGATTAAGGAGCAGGCAGCTGGCAAGCTGGGACTTTCATTTTCTGTCCGTGTGCCTTGGTATTGGGCAAGTTATTCCACAGCAGATGTGACTTTGAAGATGTGAAATTGAAAAACACGCTGCGATACACAATTGTGTGATAAGGCTGTCCTCACTTTTAGTAAAGGTGCTTTTATTTTCAAAACAAAAGTAACATAATCAAAACTTTCTTTTTGCCATTTCTTAGACAAATTTATATTCGATCCAACCACTAGGAGGAAATACAAAAGTAGATGAGTATGCCAGAAAGCCTGAGACCATCACAGACAGGCTGATGCAAACGTGTCCGAAGGATTTGTCCTGTGTAATCAGGAACATTCGGCAGTCTCCCCGGATCCCGGGAAACATCGCTGTCATTGTGCAGCTCTTACACAACATATCCACGGTGTTATTGACAGATGTTGACGTGGCGAAGATGAAGGTGAGTAGCCTTGATTTGGCAGAATGATACCTCAGTGGAAAGGAATGCAGGTTGATTGGAATATTCGGTGGGCTTTTGGGGTCCGAGGACCACCTCTTTCACATCAGTATCTGTAATGCGTAGCATAACAATAAGGGTTCAATAAATGCTCAATAAATGTTCACTGAACAAGGAACAAAAGACATAGAAAAGTGAACATGCTCCATCAGTAAGCATTTAGAGATAGCACTTATTGGGTACTGGATCAGATACCGGAATAAGCTTTCCAATGTGTATTTTAACTACTGGAAACCTCTAAGAACCATTCTGGTTCTTGCAGAGACTTTTCTTACTTTTATTTTTGAGTCAGAATAACAGATTGCTAAAATAGAAAATGACTGAATGCAAAGAAAACAGCCATACATATGTGCTGCAGAAGTGTGAAATGGAATTGGACTTCTTTTCTTTTCTTTTCTTTTCTTTTCTTTTCTTTTCTTTTCTTTTCTTTCCTTTCCTTTCCTTTCCTTTCCTTTCCTTTCCTTTTCTTTCTTTTTTCTTTTTTCTCTTCTCTTCTCTTCTCTTCTCTTCTCTTCTCTTCTCTTCTCCTCTCCCCTCCCCTCCCCTCCCCTCCCCTCCCCTCCCCTCCCCTTCCCTTCCCTTCCTTTCCTTTCCTTTCCTTTCCTTTCCTTTCCTTTCCTTTCCTTTCCTTTCCTTTCCTTCCCCTTTCCTTTCCTTTCCTTTCCTTTCCTTTCCTTTCCTTCCCCTTTCCTTTCCTTTCCTTTCCTTTCCTTTCCTTTCCTTCTCCTTTCCTTTCCTTCCCCTTTCCTTTCCTTTCCTTCCCCTTTCCTTTCCTTTCCTTTCCTTTCCTTTCCTTTCCTTCTCCTTTCCTTTCCTTTCCTTCCCCTTTCCTTTCCTTTCCTTTCCTTCCCCTTTCCTTTCCTTTCCTTTCCTTTCCTTTCCTTTCCTTCTCCTTTCCTTCCCCTTTCCTTTCCTTCCCCTTTCCTTTCCTTTCCTTTCCTTTCCTTTCCTTTCCTTTCCTTCCCCTTTCCTTTCCTTTTCTTCCCCTTTCCTTTCCTTTCCTTTCCTTTCCTTTCCTTTCCTTCTCCTTTCCTTTCCTTCCCCTTTCCTTTCCTTTCCTTCCCCTTTCCTTTCCTTTCCTTTCCTTCCCCTTTCCTTTCCTTCTCCTTTCCTTTCCTTTCCTTCCCCTTTCCTTTCCTTTCCTTTCCTTTCCTTCCCCTTTCCTTTCCTTTCCTTTCCTTTCCTTTCCTTTCCTTCTCCTTTCCTTCCCCTTTCCTTTCCTTCCCCTTTCCTTTCCTTTCCTTTCTTTTTTCTTTTTTTCTCTTCTCTTCTCTTCTCTTCTCTTCTCTTCTCTTCTCTTCTCCCCTTCCCTTCCCTTCCCTTCCTTTCCTTTTTCCTTTCCTTCCCCTTTCCTTTCCTTTCCTTTCCTTTCCTTTCCTTTCCTTCCCCTTTCCTTTCCTTTCCTTTCCTTTCCTTTCCTTTCCTTTCCTGTCCTTTCCTTCCCCTTTCCTTTCCTTCCCCTTTCCTTTCCTTCCCCTTTCCTTTCCTTTCCTTTCTTTTTTTTTCAATAATGTGTTTTTTAAAAGTTCTATCTATCTATCTATCTATCATCTATTGAGAGAGAAAGTGCATGCGAGTGGGGAAAGGGCAGAGAGAGGAAGAGAGAGAATCCCAAGCAGGCTCTGTGCTGTCAGCATAAAGCTTGACGTGGGGCTCAATCTCACAAACTGTGAGATCATGACCTGAGCCAAAATGGGTGGCATGACTGTGCCACCCAGACACCCCTTATTTTTGATCTTTGAGGCAGAGGACAAAAAGCAGGTTCAGCGTCTGGGGTTACTTGTCAATTCGCTATGTTCCTGCACAGGGTCTTGCACACAGTTGAGATTTAATAGATGTTAATTGCATGATGGGTACGCTGAGCAGGGTAAGCGAGTTGCTGGCTTCACCAAGATGTGAAGTGGGACCGATGATGTCCATGAGCTGCCCACCTGGCTACCTCACAGGGAGACATTGCATATGTGACCCGAGGGCAACTCACTCCTTGCTCTATCCTTTAGCTCGCATTTTGGTGGTGTGTGGGTACCCTGGGGATTTCATTACGATGCTGATTATGACTCATCGGGTCTAGGGTGGGCCCTGAGATTGCGTATTTCTAAGAAGTTCCCAGGGGACGTCTATGCTGTTGGATGGAGGACCACACTTGATGAAAGTGACTCTTGACTGTTCTGGCAGATGCCCAGAGCAGCTCAGTACTAATGCTGGTTCTTCCTTGGCAGAGTTACAGCATCATGGCCAACCACATTCTTAACAGCAAAAGCATCTCAAACTGGACCTTCATCCCAGACAGAAATAGCAGCTGTGTCCTGCTACACTCAGTCAACTCCTTTGCCAGAAAGCTATTTATAAATAAATATCCGATTGACATATCAGATGTCTTCATTCATACTATGGGCACTGCCATATCCCCAGACAACACTGGAAAGAATTTCAGTTTTTCAATGAGAGTTAATGACACCAGCAGTGAGATCACTGGGCAGGTGTTGATCAGTAGAGATGAACTTCGGAAGGTGCCCGCTCCTTCTCAGGCCATCAGCATTGCATTTCCAACTCTTGGGGCCATCTTAAAAGCCAGTTTTTTGGAAAACGTCACAGTGAATGGGCTTGTCCTATCTGTCATTTTGCCCAAGGAACTTAAAAGAATCTCACTGATTTTTGAAAAGATCAACAAGTCAGAGGAGAAGAGGACACAGTGTGTTGGCTGGCACTCCTTGGAGAGCAGATGGGACCAGCAGGCCTGTCAAATAATTCAAGAAAACTCCCAGCAAGCTGTTTGCAAATGTAGGCCAAGCAAGTTATTTACCTCTTTTTCCATTCTTATGTCACCCCACATCTTGGAGAGCCCGATCCTGACTTATATCACGTACATAGGCCTGGGCATTTCTATTTGCAGCTTGATCCTTTGCTTGTCCATTGAGGCCTTGGTCTGGGGCCAGGTGACAAAGACAGAGATCTCGTACTTACGCCATATATGCATCGCTAATGTTGCGGCCACCTTGCTGATGGCTGATGTGTGGTTCGTTGTGGCTTCCTTTCTTAGCGGTCCAGTGACACATCACAGTGGGTGTGTGGCAGCAACATTTTTTGTTCATTTCTTTTACCTTTCTGTGTTTTTCTGGATGCTTGCCAAAGCACTCCTTATCCTCTATGGAATCCTGATTGTCTTCCATACGCTGCCCAAGTCGGTCCTGGTGGCAGCTCTCTTTTCAATCGGCTACGGGTGCCCCTTGGTCATTGCTGCCATCACAGTTGCTGCCACTGAGCCCAGCAAAGGCTACCTACGGCCTGAGGCCTGCTGGCTCAACTGGGACATGACCAAGGCCCTCTTGGCCTTTGTGGTCCCAGCTCTGGCCATTGTGGTAGTGAACCTGGTCACAGTCACACTCGTGATTGTCAAGACCCAGCGACCCGCCATTGGCAGTTCCATGTTCCAGGAGGTGAGAGCCATTGTGAGAATCAGTAAGAACATCGCCATCCTCACACCACTGCTGGGACTGACCTGGGGATTTGGAATAGCCATGGTCGTTGATGACAGCAACCTTGCCTTCCACATTATCTTCTCTGTGCTCAATGCATTCCAGGTAAGTCTAGATGCTACTGGCCAAGTACTAAGTGAGAAAATTCAGGAAGAAGTTTTGTGATTGGGAGCTTTTGGAATCATATTTCTTTATTTCTGTCTTTTTAAAAAATTTATTTATTTATTTTGAGAGAGAGCAAGCACGAGCAGGGGAGAGGCAGAGAGAGAGAGGGAGAGAGAGAGAGAGAGAGAGAGAGAGTGAGAGAATCCCAAGCAGGCTCCACATTGTCAGTGCAAAGCTTGATGTGGGACTCAAATTCATGAACTGGAAGATCATGACCTGAGCAAAACCAAGAGTTGGAAAGTCAACCGACTGAGCCACCCAGGAGCCCCATAGAATCATATTTCTTTATAAAAGACAATAGATTTGGAATAGAATATTAAGTGAGGAAATAAACTCTTTTTCCCCAGAAAGGCCTGGATGCAAATCTTGACTCTCTCATTTACTGATACATAACGTTCTTTTGAGGTATTTGATTAACTTTTCTGAGCCATATTTTTCTCACTTATAAAATGGGTATTACCACTGCCTGCCTGAAATACTGAAATAAAACAGTGGGTGGAAAGCATCAAGTTCAAAAATGACCTAAAGATCATGAATAGCACTACAGTAGGCTGAGCTGCTACTGTTCAGACACTAAATACCACTACTTCCCCCAAATCTAGGTACCTAACTGGAGGTATTAAAATGTGCACATTCATGGCATTTCTTTCCATTTAGAATTTCTGGTTCCCATTGGAAACCATCTTATTGTAATGAGGCAAGTCATACAGAGTGATATTAAAGATGGCTTCTCTTCTCCTCTCTCACCTCTATGAATTAAGCAATGTTCACAGTTTCACGGGTATCTTTGCCAAATTTTTTATGCTTATATACAAATATATTTTCACATAATACAGGGGTTAAAATATACATTATTATGCACCTTACTTTTTCACTTAAAAATACATTGTAGCGTCTTACCAGGTTACCATGTAGAAATACGACAGGATAGTATGCCGTATTCAATAATCCTCTACTTGACTGAATTTTTTTCATTGTTTTTTTTTTCTGTCACAGGGTACCAAGGAGCCAAAACTTATTACACTGAATGTTAAATATGTAGATAGGAACTAGTTGATAAGAAAGCTTTTATCTTTCTAAAGACCTTTAAAATAATCCTTTCTTCTGAGTGTATGCTTATTCGGAAATAAATGTTTTACCTAATGGATAATAGAGATTTTGGGTCAAATATTTTCTCCTCTTTCTATTTTAAGATTTGTGTATAAACAATTTCATTAAAAAATTTTTTATTTTTATTTAAAAAAATTTTTTTTATGTTTATTTATTTTTGAGAGAGACAGAGACAGAATGCGAGTGGGTTAGGGGCAGAGAGAGAAGGAGACACAGAATCTGAAGCAGGGTCCAAGCTCTGAGCTGTCAGCACAGGACCTGATGCGGGGCTTGAATCATGAGCTGTGAGATTATGACCTGAGCTGAAGTGAGACGCTCAACCGACTGAGCCACCCAGGTGCCCCTAAAAATTTTTTTTAATGTTTATTTTTTATTTATTTTTTTTTTTCAATGTTTATTTATTTTTGGGACAGAGAGAGACAGAGCATGAACGGGGGAGGGGCAGAGAGAGAGGGAGACACAGAATCGGAAACAGGCTCCAGGCTCTGAGCCATCAGCCCAGAGCCTGACGTGGGGCTCGAACTCCCAGACCGCGAGATCATGACCTGGCTGAAGTCGGATGCTTAACCGACTGCACCACCCAGGCGCCCCTTTAATGTTTATTTTTAAGAGAAACAGAGAGAGAGGGAGACACAGAGTGTGAGTGGGGGAGGGGTAGAGAGAGAGAGGGAGACACAGAATCTGAAGCAAGGTCCAGGCTCTGAGCTGTCAGCACAGAGCCCAACGCAGGGCTTGAACCCACGAACCGTGAGATCATGATCTGAGCCTAAGTCGGACACTTAAACCGACTGAGCCACCCAGGGGCCCCAGTGATTTCATTTTATAATAAGCATTTTGATGCCTTGGAGAACAAAGCTAATAATAATGATAATAATGGTTCCTTGTCTTTGGGATCTCTGTTTTTATGCATTTCTATAGAAAGTATGAATAGTATCCTATAATTTTTGTATAGCTCTTATCCATGTTCATGTGGCTAGTCATGCATAGGGCTGGGAGAACAACCTAGTGTTCTTAAATTTCTGTTCAGTATATCCCATGGCTATTTGTCAGGAACCCTTAAGGAGTTGATGTATCTACTCCTCAACATTTCCCTTTCCTTGTCACCCAGTGTTGGGGGCGCAGATCTTTACTGTGATTTTTGTTGGGACTAGGCTCAGAGCACTTGTATTTCGGTGCCATGAGTTCCTTTACCTGTCATGACAGGATCAACTTGTAATTTCAACTCAGTTTCTGTCTTGACTCCTGGCAAGGGGGATGGAGCTCATCCAAATGCCAGTACTGATGGAGGTGAGAAGCTGAGGGCAGGGTGTGGGTGAAGGGTAGACCCTGGGCACGAGGACTGGTAGGCATTAGGCACCGGTGTGCTGAAGCTGGTTTGTCCTGGCTCAAGAGAAATGACTTCTATTTTTAGGAATTTTGCAAAGGGACATCATTAAAAATTAAATATATAAACTTTTAATTAAATAAAACAACGGCTCTGTTTAAGGTCCTACATCCTCCAAATGCATTACTTCCTAATTATTTGTTTACATTTTACTATGCTTGTGAGGGTATTTGCATCTACTGTATCTGTACGGTGAAAACCCTGTATCATGATGTGTCCATCCCTTTCTAACTCCATCTTCAGTGATGTCGTGTTGCTAGACTTAAATCAACCAGGGTGGGAGTATTTAAATGGAGACTGGTAAGTGCTTCAAATTAGGAGAGCCGGTTATTGCTATTTACCAGACCCGTGGACCAGGGCATCCTGAGGATGCCCAGTGTCGGAGGAGAGAAAGGAGAGCCACAGATCTGTTGAGGTGGGAGACACAATGAAGTGAGCAGAAGGAAGCCGGACAATCAGAGTCCTAGGAAGAGCCAAGATGAGGGGCAGCTGGGGCTGATAGAGCAGAGAGGGGAGAGAGACTCCTAAACACGCTGGGAGGTCCAGAAGATGTAGGAGAAAGACTCTTCTGAAGCTTTCCTGGTCCTAGCCCCATGTGAGCACCTCCATTGGTTTTAAAGCTCAATCATCCCCATAATCATAATTATTATGTAGTCAATTGCTGATTTGACTGCTCACTTGTAATCCACAACTTCTGGTTGGTATCCTCTCTTGTATTTACTGAATACAACTGTAAATACAGTTCCTTTTGTATGCCTTCCATAGCAGTAACTGTAGGTTGGGTAAGCTGTGGGGCCCCCCTCATAGCTGTTGTGGCTAGAGAAAATAAATGTCTCAGTTCATTTGAGCCGCTGTAACAAAAATACCGTAGATTGGGTGGCTTACAAACAACAGAAATTTATTTCTCACAGTTCTGGAGGCTGGGAAGTCCAAGATCAAGGCACATACAAATGTGGTGTTTGGAGAGAGCTTGCTTCCTGCCTCATAGATCGATACCATCTTCTTGCTAGAACATCACATAGCAGAAGGGGCAAGGGAACTTTCTGGGGTCTCTTTCGTAAGTGCACTAATCCCTTTCATGAGGGCCCCACCCTTGTGACCTAATTACCTTCCAAATGCATGCCTCCACTTTGGGCATTAGGATTTAGCATACACATTTTGGCGGAGAGGATGTGAACATTCCTTCCATAGCAGTAAAGCATGTATTTTAAAACATGGGAGAACACCTTGACATTTATCTGCTCAAATTAAGCTTTATCTACTAGAAGAAATGCAAAGAAGCTACTACCAGTGTATTTTATCAATCAGATACTAAAACTTTGACTAATAATCTATCCAAATTTTCTGAATGGTATTTCGTGTCGTGTAACTTTTCCCAAGGTGGGACCAATAAAAAGTGATCCTACTGGAATATGTTCCTGTTACATATTTATGAGTGTACAAATTCAGGTTGCATAATAAAGCAGTTAAACACACACAAACACAGATATAGATGCACACACACAAAGAGAAACACACATTTACTGAGTACTTATTGTGTGTCAAGCATTATGCTAAATGTTGCAGATGTGAATATAATTGGTTTAGCCTCAAGAAATTGAAAATCTAACAAGGAGAGAAATTCCTCTTAGTCCTTTAGCCAAAGGAATGCATGTTTTGGAAGAAACGGGCTAAACGTACAGTTCCTAGATATTTTAAAAATTTAACTCCTGGGCAAATTCATGGAGATTCTGATTTAAAATGTATTCCCGGTACCCAAACCAGACCTGGTTGTATTTGTTCCAGGCATCTTTATACGAATGATGCTTTGTCACCTATATGACCATGCTAGCGATGACATTTTCTTGGTAGACACAATGACAGATTTCAATAGTTATCTTATAGGCTAAGAGTGTCACACAGAAAAGCAATCTCATAGAAGGTCTCCAAGCTTTGGAGTGCTTGCTGGACTGGCTGAATGGAGAGGTGGATTTAGTATGTTTGGGGATTGGATGAGCTTCGTGGTCAGCACTGGTCCCTGTGAAATCCTCCACCTGTCAGCTAAGCTTTTACAAATAGAGGTAGCAGTGGGTTTGATATGCTGCTACTGAGTCGCAACATCTTTATGGCACCACTTGTATTAAACCCATGTGTCCTCATAGGCATCTGCTTAGCTAAGGGTTCACATTCGATTATGAGATCAAAGCAGCCTAACAGAGGGATGCCCTGCTAATCAAAATCATTATCTCACTTCTCCTCTCAGGTGGGCCAGGACTCAAGTAACCACGCCTTCAGGAGAAACTATCTAATGAATGTTGCTATCTGTTACATTTTGAAAGTTGAATCTCTGAGTTTCTTTCTACTTGTCTGAAAAATGGGATGAATACTTTTTCTTCCTTCTTCCAGGGGGGTTCTGTGCCAATTCAAATGGACTGTAATGATAGAGGAACACCCTCCTTTTGACTTTAATGGGGTCTCTTTTTGAATGGATGGTAAGGGATATGAGAGCTATAATTCCCTCTATGTCATATTTGGAGCACCTGTTTCTGAGCACCTGTTATGTGCTTAGAAGCTCAATCTGTTTTATGTCTTAGGGCCCATGTACTTGACTTTTCCTTAAAATTTTTTTTTTTGGTTTACTTATTTATTTTGAGAGAGAGAGAGAGAGAGAGAGAGAGAGAGAGAAAGCAGGGGAGGGGCAGGGAAAGAGGGAGAGAAAGAATCCCAAGCAGGCTCTGCACTGTCAGCACAGAGCCTGATGCAGGGTTTGAACTCACGAACGGTGAGATCATGACCTGAGCTGAAATCAAGAATGGGACGCTTAACTGACTGAGCCACCCAGGCACCCCTGTACTTGATTTTTCTTTTCAAGTTTTATAATTTTCTTTGGTTGTGGATGGGGGAAGGAAGTTGAGAGTGTTAACAGAAGCTGAGCATAGCTGCTTTGCTTTGTTTGTATGGAAGTTTCTTTCATTATAGTTTGTCCAAGGACTGCAAAACTGCTGTCCATGGCCTAACATCTCCTCTGAGTCTTGCTCAGACTGTGTTCTAGTGAGATATACGTTCTGGCGAGCTCCTGGTCAATGCTAAATGCTTTTAGTTTGCCCTACTTAAAAAGAAATCCCCATAATTTTCTTGTATGAATCACAGACCTTGGTCTGTTGGGTTTAGTGACGTATCCCAAGTGTCGAGAACAGTGGCTGGCACGTGGAAGAGGCTCAATGAATATTCATTGAGTGTATGAACCCAGGTCGTGTGGCCTTAACAGAGTCAAAGATTTAATAAATTGTTTTTATTTCGTTTGTTTTTTAAACTAGAAAAGGACTGACAAATACCAACATTTATTATTATTATTATTATTATTATTGTAAATGGCTTTTCTTTCCTCTTCTGTCTTTCTCAGGGCTTCTTCATCTTGGTGTTTGGAACAATCTTGGATCCAAAGGTATTGTAAATCCTCCTCCCCCCCTCCTCCCCCTCCTCCTCCTTTTTCTTCTTCTTCTTCTTCTTCTTCTTCTTCTTCTTCTTCCCCCCCCCCCCCGCCCCATTTTCTTCCTCCTTCTCCTCCTCCTCTTGCATTAACTGTATTTGGCCCTGGAATCCTCACTTGGAAAGACCCCTTACTGAGCATCTTTGAGCACACACTCAAACAGGGCATCACTCTTTTTTATGATGGAAGTAATATCTATCTTACAAACTCTTACAGAGCTGAGCATTTTATGTGCATTACCTCTAATCCTTAAAACAATCTTGGGTATTCTTATATTCCATTTATGGATGAGGAAACTGAGACTCAGAGTGGTTAAACTTGCCCATGATCTCTACAGAAACCCACTCTAACAAGTTGAAGCAGAAAGAGGACTCATGAAATCTTACAATATCATCTTTGGGGACGTCCCTCTGGCTTAGAACCTTGGAGGCATCCCAGTTCCCCATCCATAGCATGGAACCAATGTTCCTCCTCATTTTCCTGGGCCCAGATAGCACAGCTTGCCAGGCCAAGGTCAGGTAGCAGATGGTAAGCTAGAATTGCTGCTACTGTTGTCTTGGAGGTCACCTTCACCCTGCCTGTTGGGGCCCCCTGGCACCTGCTTCTTTGCACTGACATGTCTGATTGGCTGAGTCCAGGTCACATGGCTGCATCTTAGCTGCAAGGGAAGTTGGGACAGTGAGTTCTACTTTATAGAGCGGTGGACCCAGAGAAGGGAATTTCCCAAATACGGATGAGTGTGTATAGGTGGTGAGTGGTGAAAACACATAAAAACTAAACATGAATAAAATATCAAATGGTTACCCAGCCTTCTAAGATCACCCTCTTTCACCCCCTGCCTCCTGGAGTGAGAAAAGCAAGCCACCCTCTCAAATGTAGTTGCAAACACTTTCCCTGCAGGGGCGGTTAATGAATTAATTTTTTATCTATGCTATTCTATTATTAAGTTAATGTCTGGGGTTTGTGAAAGGGGCAGTTCACACCGGTCCTTTCATTTTGTTATGAGGATACCATATCAACCTAACAAAAATTATTTAGAGGTGGCAGAGTATTAGTGTTTCAGTCTTTCTATGTACTATCTCTGAGACACTGGGGAGTCCTTCACTCTCAGGAACCCAGATCCCCTAAACAGAATGCAGAGATAATGATGATTTTCCTGCCTCTTCTGCTAGATGAGGTAGAGAACCAATGTGATTTTGCAAGTGAAAAAACACACAAAGCATTTAAGGTGGTACACAGTTGCATACCGTATGATTGTGGTTTGTTTTTTTTTATTAACCATAATACCACAACTCGTATTGTTGTCAAAGCATCAGCAGCAACATTTTTTCTTACTGATTTACCAGGTGTTATGAGATGTGCAAAGAACTCTAAGACCTACAACTTTCTATCAAGATCAAAACCTCTTATATTTAAAATTATAATAGGTAAAGACTCAAAGATGTCACAGGACCATACATGATTAATTGATACAAAGCTGTATATGCCAGTAGTCAAATTTTTACATCAGTAAAAAACAGTGAGCATGTGTCCCCAGATGTGTTCATTATTAATTTACAAAGTATGTATTTTGCACACTGTGAAACATAAAAAGAAAGAATTGTAAAGAGAACCTCCAGTATGTCTTCTCATATCCCCATGGACCCTTGAGGGCACAGCCCCCAAACCCCGGGGGGTGCTCCTTCCTCTCCAGAGCCTGTGTGTGGCAAAGAATATCACATTTTCTGCGAAGGGCGAAGTCCTGAGCTGGAGGACTTTGGCATCCATTAACTGTCAATACAGAACTATAAGGCCTTGGAAGATGAGTAGCATTTTGTAAAGCAGAAGGGAAGATAGAGAAAAAACAAGAAGACCTGCCTGCATTCAGCCAGAGAGACTGAGGGAAAATGACAGGTTGGTCTGGAGTCAGGAGACATGAACTCAAGTCTTGGCTCTTCTCAGCAGTCAACTGACTTTTTGGCTCTTCTCAGCAGTCAACTGACTTTGGGTGTCCCTTCATCTCCTGAACTTAATGTCCTCGATTATAAAATGGAAATAATAGTACCTATTTGACAGGACTGTTTTTTGGATAAAATGAGATGGCAGGTGTGAAAAGGACTTTAAAGTGCTTTTTCAAAACAAAATATAAATATACAATAAAATACAATTAACGAAACAAAATATATTTAACACTAATATGCTATATTAATATTCTGTTAATTTATATTATATATTATATATTATATTAGTATTAATAAAGAATATATCATCATATATTATATAGTATTGAATATATATTAAATAGATTTACCTTTCATATTTATATGTACGTTAAATCTATTTAATATATATTTAAAAAACAAAACATAATTGTTATTTATTATTCTTATTATTCTCCATTCCGTGGGCTTTTGCCATGTTGCATAGCATTCTTTTTTTTTCTTTTTTTTTTTTTTTTTAGCTTTGGATTGACCTCTAGGAAGCAGGGTTTAAATAACTGGCAGCTATGGGAAATGTTCAACTATTCAAGGGCTGCAAAAAAAACTACTCCCAGTGCTAAGTCAAAGATTGCTCTAACCCGTGGCAAAATGTGTTTCTTAGTTACTGGGTTCATGTTGAAGGCCCCTGAGTATGAGTGTCCTGTGCCAGCCTCATCTTCCTTGTGCTTCCCCCTCTCTCCACCTTTTCCCGAACCACTCCTCCAAGTTCCTGATCCTTCCATGACCCACCGACAGGACCCAGCTGGTATCACCCTCCCTTGCCAGAGCGTTCGCCAGGCCCCGGCACGTGTGATGGCCTCTCATAATTTTTTAAATTATTAACCCCTTTTGTTCTCTATCCAGATAAGAGAAGCTTTAAAGGGTCGAGTAACTTCTGCAAAATGGATCTCCAGAATCTCAGAGGTAAAGCCTTCACGTGCATTATTGCATTTAGACGTTTGACAAGATGACAACAGTGTTGGCATTTCTGGCGTATGGACTGTTAATAAACCAAGCACCTTAACGCTCTGTGGTATGGGTTTTCCAGAAGTGCCAAGGGAGCACCTCTTTGAGCTGTTCAGATTCTTTCCGGAGTGCTGGGACCACATCCAAAGAAAGGAAAGCAGACTTAAATGCATTTAGAGGAGAGTGGCCAGGCAGGGGGTCGGGAGGGGACCTGAAGGGACAAACCACGACCCATGCAGCGGGAGAGCAAGCCTGTGATGAGGCAGGGAAATGAGAGAAGGGAAAATCTCAGCTTCCCGTGATAGGCTGTTCGTTCTCCACGACTCCAATCGGTTGAACCACATCCACAGTGTGAAAGTCCAGGGAGACAAATTCTGACCCTCCACAAAGAACTTCCTCATAGCTTGATTTTCAAGAAGGGTGACTGCCATGGTTACCGGAATTGTAAGAGAAGGTTCGGGGGTGCTCAGCGGTGTTGTGGAGAAGGCTCTACAGTTTAGTAGCCCACAAGCCCTCTCCTTGATGTTCACTGTAGTGTAGAAATCACGTATTGTTATGCAAAGGTTCGCTCCCTCAGCTATTCTGAGTGAGGGAAGAACTAAAAAATGTTTAAGTGGCAGCACGAGGGGATCAGTGTTGGCCCAGGGAACATACCGAGTCACAAGAGAAAAGGCAATCTACAGTTTCCCATGCCAACATCGGATGGGATCTATACCGCCCTGCGTGGACTGGGTTGCAGGAGATGTGCATGGAGAGGGGTGCCCCATCACTGTAGACCTGGTACCCATGGCCCTGAGTAGCAGCATTGGCCCCCCATATGTCCTTTGCCTTTCTATTCTCTCCTCTTTAGGCCCCCTTTTATCTTCCCTCCTTTCTGTTCCCTCTATTTTCCTGTCTCCTTTCCTGTTACTCTTACCTAAACTTGGTCCTTGGTCTCCAAACCTGGCAGATTGTTGACCTCTCTATATCTTTTCCAGCTGAAATTTTCAAAAGCTAAGTTTTATTGAGAATGAACGTCAATAGTTACCCAAAGCAGTGGTTCTCAACATGACCCGAAGATCAGAATCAATTAGGAAGCTTCAAAAAATGTTGCTTGAGTCTCACGCCTGAAGATTCTAATTGGATCGGTCTGCGATGTGTCTGGGAGTTTTACAAGCTCCCCGGGTGGTTCTAACGTAGCCGATGCTGAGACCCTACCTAGCATTGTACATATTTGCCTCCCCGATCAGTCTGCCTGGCATAAGTATCCCCCTACCACCTCACTGGGTCTGTCCCCTGCTCTCAGGAGAGGCTTGGCTCTTCCAGTTGCTTCCAGTCTGTCACTGTTCCTTTCCTTATGCATTTCTAGTACTGATCCATTCAGCCACCACAGGGGTGAATTGCTCTCTGATCATCTGGCCCACTTCTCTTTGTGTCTGTACTTAAATACAAGTCAGGATTATACCCAGAACTTTGTTACCAGTTTGTTGGTTGTTTGAATCAGTGGTTTTCAATGCTGGCTGCACCTTAGAAACATCTAGAGAACTTTAAAAAAATACCACGTACATCCAAGAAAATTTAAAGCAGGGAGTAGGGCCTGTCACTTTTTTTGGTTTGTTTTAAAGTTTCCCAGTGATTCCGAAGAGCTGCCAAGGCTGTGAACCACTGGTCTAGGAACCTGGTAAATTTATCCTAATGTCTTACAATCCTTCCCCTGCCCGCTAGCTGTAGGCTGTTCCAAGTCGGTTTTATCAGCCCTCCTCAGAGGAAGTAGGGCTTATTGTCTGTCTTCTCTCCTGCTTTGCAGACCTCTGCTCCCCGTGTAGCAATCTCCTACAGGCCAGGCTGAACTCTTTCCCCTGTCACACCTGCCTGCGGGGCATCAGTCCCAGCTCCCCAAACTCAGGATAAGAAATGTGTTCTTTTGATATCCGGTGTGGTGAGTTAGTCCACGCTCATGCGGTAATCATTTCACCAGAGAGCTGATGCATCTTAAGCAACATTTACCTAAAACACGAGGATCTTTTAGACTCAAGTACATTATAAAAGGATGACTGTATCATTGGGGCGCCTGGGTGGCGCAGTCGGTTAAGCGTCCGACTTCAGCCAGGTCACGATCTCGCGGTCCGTGAGTTCGAGCCCCGCGTCAGGCTCTGGGCTGATGGCTCAGAGCCTGGAGCCTGTTTCCGATTCTGTGTCTCCCTCTCTCTCTGCCCCTCCCCCGTTCATGCTCTGTCTCTCTCTGTCCCAAAAATAAACGTTAAGAAAAAAAAATTAAAAAAAAAAAAAAAAAGGATGACTGTATCATGGAAGATTCCAGCAGGCCTGCTGAGAAAAGCTATTTGAGGGCTAGGAGGCATTCTAGTGTTGCTCTGTCTCTCCACGCCACTCAGCTGCCTTCTCCCCATCTCCCTCCCAAACTAGAGACCCCTCAGGACCGGGAGCCAGGCCAGGTGGGAGCCGGGGGATCTCTCACACGGGCCTGTTCCTGTGTTGTACGCGGTGCTAATACAAAGAAGGAGGGGGTTAGAGTGAAGGGAGGAAATAAATTGCTGTGGGTCACAGTTCTCTATGTGCTTTGACTAGTTGTGATAATTGAAAACAGACTAATAATGATAAATGCAATTATGCCTCTGTCATCAACAGAATCTTTCTACTGATTTCTCTGGTCACCCCACCAAAGGGCCAAGCTAACACAGCCGGCTATACTCCTAACTTGGGAGGTGAGTGCAAAGGAAGGGGTTCCCAAATTCATGACATTGTAATTAAGAATGTTTTTTCTTTTTCTTTTTTTAATGTTTCTTTTTTTGAAATTTTGTTTTTTTAAAGTTTATTTACTTTTGAGAGAGAGAGAGAGAAGGAGAGAGAGAGAGTGCGAGCAGGGGGAAGGGGCAGAGAGAGAGGGAGACACAGAATCCGAAGCAGGCTCCAGGCTCTGAGCTGTCGGCACAGAGCCCGAAGCGGGGCTCGAACTCATGAACCTCTGGATCATGACCTGAGCTGAAGTCAGACACTTAACCGACTGAGCCACCCAGGTGCCCATGAATGTTTTTTTTCTTGACTGAAAGGATTCTTCTTATACAATCTATTCTCCTCTAGCTATGGTTGGAGTTACAGTCACACTTCTAATTCTTGCATTCCTGAAATTTTTGTTGTCGCTATAAAACAGTGAGGCGTGTCTGAGAATGGTTGTAAGTTAGCCTGAGTGTATTTAAAGGGGGGCATTTGCACAGCTCTACATGACTGCTGCCTCTCTTCTCTCTCTAATTCCCCATCCCCAGGACATGATATCAGTAATGTCCCCACACATCCTGCTGTGGCCCCTCTCGTTCCCTAGTGTTGAAAGATCAAGGAATTATCGTAAACACCACCTGTGAGAGGCTTCAGGGATAATGCAGAAGTTAATTCACTTTTGAGGTAATGTCTGAGAGACAGAGATGTAGAAACAGAGAGACGGGAGTCACAGGGGAAACAAGTACAGAGACACCGAGGGGCGTGGTGACTCTGGGTCGTCAGAGAGCCACCCAGACATGTGGACATGTGCAGGCAAGTCTTCCAATCCTCTGTGTCCAGGTCTCTATAGATCTAGAGAGAGAAGATCAGACAGAGAGATGGAGACACCCACAACAGGATGCCCACATTTGCGGTGAGTCAGAGAGATACAGAGAGAAGCCAAGGGTTACAGAGAGAGACCCAGAAAACAGAAAGAAACAGAAACATACACAGAGACTGAGCCTCACTCAGAGACACACATAGAGTGACAGCAACAGAAATGAGGACAGATGCAGAGAGAGGCATTCAGATACATAGACAGAGGCCCTCCCCTCCCCCCATCCCAATACCTCCTGGCTCCCATGAGCCTCTGTGGCTGAGACCTTCGGTGGCAGCCCAGGGCCTTGTACAAAGAAAGGGGTCTTTTCCAAGAGGAAAGGAATCGGTCCTGCTTACAGAAAGACAAGGTTTGTAGCTCAGCATTTGTAAGCTGTGGAAAACCAGCCTGTTCCCTGGTTTCCAGAGTGACTTAAGATAAAGAGACTCTCCATTTGCTAAGGAGGCTCTACCCAAAGGGGCTTATTGTTCCAGAAAGAGTGAGCCTGTAGTGTAGTTGCTGTGAGGCTTTCGGGTCTTGCCACCTGTTCATTAAAGTTGTGGTTTTCTGTTCTTGACAAGGTCGTACATCCCGGGAATGGCAGAGCCCCAGGAAAAATGTGCTTACTCCTGTCTTCTTGCCTCTGGGGAGTATGAAGGAAGCCTCCCATGCTGTGGTGCTGATGGAGGAAGATGTGAAGTATGGGGAGGGTGGAAGACCCCTCTGTCCAAGCTGCTCTGTGATGCTGAACATTTCTCCCCACCAACTATCAATGTATATATACGCCATGCCAGGCGTCCACAACAGGACAGAAAGACACAGTGGGCCGCAGCAGAGCCTTGGTCTTGTGGAGCCTCCAGTTCCATGCTGTTGGGTCATGTTTATCCTCAGGAAGAGAGTCTGGTTCATCTTGGCAAAGGTGGCCTAGGATGTCACTTGGCTGGATTCTGTGGGTTGCCAAGGGAGGGGCCCTCATGAATAGCCACCAACAGTTGGGCTGACTCTAAGTAGGTCATGGCTGGTTCTTTGTACGAAAGGAATCCAACTGCCAGCACAGTCCACCTGTCCAAATTTAAATTGATTACACGGTTAGCCTGGCTTGGGCTTAGAGGCAACTTGGCCGTGAGACAAGTGAAAAACATAGAGCTTTTGAACCAGAAAGATGCTCATTGTAAGTTAAGGAGCCTGGAGCCTGGAGTGATGGACCACAGCTAATCAAGGCTCAAGCCAGAGCTAGAAACCCAAGTCTGCAGGCTCCCAGCTCTGGACTCATGTCACCTGAAGACATGGAGCCACCGAGGGACGCTGTCAACTCTGATGATGTAAGATTAACCCTCACCAACAATATGGTTTTTTGAAACCAGTGATGAGGAAGAGGAACCATCATATTTCAAGTAGAGAGCTGCTCATCTTCTTAATGTTGTATGTAAACAAATTTGACATTCAAACAAAGAGAGAAGTACAATAGATAGAAGCCCCTTCAGAGGGAAAAAGAAAGCTCCTTTATAAAGCAAGCACCCAGGCTGATGCATGAGACCAACATGAGTGGATAAAGGAAAAGGAAGCAGCGAGTAGCCCCTAATTATCCTACCACAAAGCCAGTGTTAATGATGTTATATAACAAATGGGAAAATGAGACTCACTTGTGAATGAGTAGGGGTCTCTCTCCATCTTTCTTTTTTTACTGTAAAAAACTTTCTCTAAGTAAGGAAGCTTGAAAAAAACAAAAAATACAATAAAGAAGTCAATCCAAAGGGAGAAAAATACACCAACCTGCAGAATAAGTCATCTTTCCAGTGGCATGGCTTATCTTGTGACAATAATCACATTTTTCTCAAATGAAGACAGAAAGGAATTTTAATTTGACATTTCCTGGTATTTCTGTAGAGTCTCTCCAAGGGAAGGGAGTGGGGCAGGCATAGTCCTGGTTTTCGTAACGCAAAGATCTCAGTACCAAGAAACGTGACTTACCCAGAGCCAAGGTATTGAAGCGAGGACAGAAGCTCATGAAACTAGATAGTTATAGAATTAGAAATCTGGATAAACTTTAGAAAAGGTGGAGTCCAATGGCCTCATCTTGCAGACGGGAACTCTGAACACTAGCAAGAGAGAGATTGGTCTTTCGTCAGTATTATGTGTTAAGCACTTGACGGTCACATCTAGTATGAGAGCACATTCTGCTCCAAGGTGCTCACTTCCTAGGATGGGACGGCCGTAATGAAGATATTCTGTCTTGGGATTCTTTTTAACCAGGAAAGCGCCCATGGATGCTAACAGAGAAACTCCAGGAGTTTTTGGAACTCCCTTGAAAAAACGTGTGCCTCTGCTCCTATAGCACACAACCTGGTCTGCCCCCTCCTGAAAGGTGTCAGTGAACCACATGTTTAGGTTGACTTTGGAAGTCCCTGAGTGGAGACATTTTCAATGTCCTACTCACACCTCACGGAGGAAGGGCCTTGGTCAGGTGGCTCAAGGACAGATTGGTGCTAAGAGTGTCTAAGGCAGATTCATTGTTAGATACTCGATACATGGTGATCCTTGGGAAAGTTATTTAAATTCCTTAGATTTTGATTCTCTCATTCATAAATTGAACACAGTAGAGTCTACCTCATAGGGGTGTTGTACAGACTAAATGAATAAGTGTAGATAAAATACTTAGAATAGTACCTGGCCATTACAGTGTCAGCTGTTTAATTTTATTAGAGTACCTGTGAATTTACGGACACACACAACACACACAAACCCAAGCAAACACACAACTGTGGCCCTTTGCATGAGTCTGGAAATTGACAGTCTCATGGAAGTTAGCTCACTGACTTCTCAATAAAAGAATGAAGCATTTGATTCGGTCTGTTCAACATCGAGGGTATCAGCCAGCAAAATCTGCCGAGCTTACCATTAGACTATTCTTTCATTCAGTGTTACCGTGGTGGTTGTAACACAGAGTCCCCTGACTGAGAAAGAGTATACATCATGGGGTTCTATTGAGGGTGCACCATGTCTGAGCTCTGCTTTACTTTTTGCCTTCTCTGTGAACTCTTCCCTGAAGAGTCCGGCCAGAAGTGCTGGTTGTCCTCACCTGATTTCCTATAATATTTATAATCTGTGCCGTGCACTTTAGATTTAGTATTTATTGTTTTATTGTTTGTTTACTTTTAGCCTTTCGGTGTACATATATTTTCTCTCTCAGATAATTCTGTAAACCTGGGGGGATGGCATTACTCACTTTATTTACTCACTATGTTACTCCCTTCTGCACGCCCAAAGTGCAGAGCAAAGTGTCTTACACACAGAATGTGTTCAATAAAGGCCTTTGATTGCACAACCAAAGGTTTGATGATACTGGCTTTTCTGATTCCCAATGACCCGGTGCTTCACTAGCAACCTCGGTAGAAATGACCTATTTTCACCTATTTCATGACCTCCTTAATCTTCACTACGGCAAAAAGATGTAACCAAACTGTCTTTCCCTTATTTCTCCTTACTGTCAACATTTCCCCCATAATATTTAAAAACAGGTTCGCATTAGATTTCCTGGCTGAGAGGGTATGTAAATAGAAGGCACTAGAATTGGGATGTGTGGGTTTTGGTGGTGAAGAAAAGCCAAATTGTCTATCCTGTCGGAAGTCAAACCATGTGACGTTTCCTTCAAGTGGAGACTGTACCTTCTGTGTCTGAATTTCCCTTGGCCGTGGCCCGAGGCTCAGTAACAACTGTTGGCCGGTTATTAAAAAAGTAAAACAGGGGCGCCTGGGTGGCTCAGTTGGTTAAGCGTCTGACTTTGGCCCAGGTCTGATCTCACCGTTTGTGAGTTTGAGCCCCACATCAGGCTCTGTGCCTTTGGATTCTTTGGATTCTGTGTGTCTCCCTCTCTCTCTGACCCTCCCCCACTCCCACTCTGTGTCTTTCTCTCTCTCAAAAGTAAATAAACACTTAAAAAATAAATAAGTCAAACAAAAATCTCTTTGGCGTAAGGTAGGGATTAGATCATGATTTACCCATCCATTTCCTAGCCAGTTTCCCCCCACGTTCACCATCAATACAGACAAAAATGTGATAGCCTTCTAGAATCATCTACAAGAGTGGCACAACTTCGCCTTCTGTCCCCTGTGTTCTAATTACACCAGTGCAGTAGATGCAACACAGCCTCATGTGATCATCCGAGATAAAGATGAGGCATTAAAGCACAAACAAGTGACTCATTTTAATGGATTTGCTTCAGACGAGAGAAACCTGTAATTTCTCTTAGGCGTGCTTGATGCACCCATTGTGGAGTGAATCACACACTTACACAAGCCTTGAAACCCCGGGCGGTTTTACTTCTCAGATAGGCTTCTCACAACAGGTGGCTGGTTTGCACCGGGGCCTCTTGGATTTCCCTTTCAAAAATGGAGAAGAGAGATCACAGCCACTGAAGGGGGGACCATGAGAGGTGCAAAGGCAGGCACGCATGATGGTGGGGCACAGCGGTGGGGAACTCAGTGCCGACTTCCCTGCTGGGCTGCTAGATTTCCTGGATGCGGTGAGTACACATGTCACAACAAAATCTTTCTCCTACCGAAGACCGGATTGTTTTGGCATGTATTCCGGGATGGGGAAAATGTGTGATTTATGGTGGTATTGTCTGGAATGCTTGATTGCTGCAGGAAACTTCCCTAACATTATTTACAAGTTGGCTAGCCCAAGGTTAAAGTATTTCCTAGATCTCTTTTGTGTTTGTTTTTCTTTCAAAAGGCATTTGTCAGGGTCCAGTTGCTCACTCCTAGGAGTGAAAATGCAAAGCACCAGGCGATTAGACTCTCTGTTCTCTGATTGTCCCTTGCTGGATAAAGTGGATGAGCAAACCAGCTTTCGATTGCCTTCCTTTAGGCTCATTGTAAAGTTGTGTGTGTGTGTGTGTGTGTGTGTGTGTGTGTGTAAATAAATATATAATTAAGCATTCTTTAGTAGTTTTTCCTTTTAATGGGGCTGATAAAGCTGTCTTTATACCAACTTAAGACATTTCCTTGAGTTACTGCTGAAACCTCTTTGCAAAGGCACCTACCCTTGTTTTGAGTGGTCTATAGTACCTTTGATGACCTATCTTCCTTATATTCTGAGGACAAGTGTGGCCTTTCAAGTGTGCGTCCTAAGGTGCTATTTTGTGTGTGTTGCAGTACTCCAGCAAACTTTCTTCCTGGAACAGAGCAATTGCCCCGTCTGTCAATTACTTTAAAATCATATAAATCTCAAGATAGTTGGCCAGATGCTAGATCCCTTCCGGACTCTGAAATCAAGTGATTCTTGAAACTTAACAGCATTTGAATCCAGACTGCAACTCTCAGAAAAGATACTGGGCTACAAAGAGATGGGCTGGAAGCCATCTAAAATAGGCGGGGATAAGATGCTTCTGATTCTGATAGATCTTTTGTATCTTTCTTTCCTCCAAGGCTCCTTATGAAACAGCTCCTCCATGGCAAGGGACAGCTGGTAAGAGTGACTGAATCCATCTGATGGCTGAGATCAAGAACGCGCAAACAACTTGTTAGCCATCTGACTATATAACCAGAGTTCTAATTACACCAGCGCAGTAGATGGGATGCACGGTTATGAAATTCAGCTGAGGGGAACAAAACACACACACCCCAACATGTGGGTCAGCAGATTCTAAGGTCCTAACCCTCAGTTAACCTTTCTGAACTGGTTCTTCCCATCAAAGGGATTGGCCAAGGAGTGTGAGGTGAGTTGCTGCCTGGAAGGTTAGCCAACAAGTGGGTAGGCCCTCCCTCTCACCTTGGGGTGAAGTTCACGGAGGGGAACCCGTTGGGAAAGGGTCCACTTCGTTTGCAAACATTCCCACCCAGCTCATCTTAGGGTGTTCTGTGTGGAGGGGTTTGAGAGATCACGGCTTTCAGCGCGTTCCTTCCTGGCTGACTGTGGTTACCATTCCCAGGCTGTGCCTTCTTAATTTGCTTTGAGAGTCCTGATGCTAGCCCTCGCACGGCGTGTCCAGGCAGGTGTGGGGTGCCTCCGTTTCATGAGTCATTCCCCACAACCCACCCCATGCTAGCGCATATCGGAAACAAGCCCTAGGACCCAGGCAGACTAATTGTATTATTTAATTCCAAGTCATTCAGAAACTCAGCTCTTAGGACAAGGGAGGTGGCACAGATAGGAGACGGTGTTTCGGAACAGCTGGGGTCCCCTAGGTCTGTTCAAGAAAATGTTTTGTGAGTTCTGACTGTGGAGACTGGGCAGAAAGGATGGCTGCCTGCCACGCCTGTGGCAGACATCACTAATCTGGCAGGACGTTGTTCTTTGCTGCACCTGGATGGGACCTCACCATCCTGTGTCACATAAGGTTCCAGGTAGTATAACAAAGAGGTAGGCTGGGAGCATTTCTTTCTTTTTTTTTTTTTTAATTAAAAAAAGTTTTTTTAATGCGTATTCATTTTTGAGAGAGAAAGAGAGCGAGCATGAGCAAGGAGGGGCAGAGAGAGAGGGAGACACAGAATCTGATGCAGGCTCCAGGCTCTGTGCTGTCTGCATAGAGCCTGAGGCGGGGCTCGAACCCATGAACCGCAAGATCATGACCTGAACCGAAGTTAGATGCTTAACCGACTCAGCCACACAGGCACCCCTGGCAGCATTTCTACTTAAATCACCAGGTTTCAAAAGCATCTAGAGTTGCAAATATGCTTATCTTCCCATCTAAGATAGAGAAGTTGCCTTGTGATTTTTAAACAAAAGCTTCAGAAATTGGCATCATTCTCTGCATGGGTCATTCACTGATCCATCCATTTATCCAACACATGTTTATTGGGTATCAATTATGCATCTCACAGTCCGCGGGGTGCTGGGGACAGAGAAGTTATCTTTCTGTGTTCGCCTCCTGACTAATGACAACCTGATTTTTTGGTCCTAATCTGCCAAATGCAGGCTAACTTCTCTCAGGCTCTGGGGCTGGGACGACCGAGTGTTGTGCTCTGCTAACCCCTTGTCATCAGGGCCTCGAGCTCACACAGTGGTGTGGGAGGCATCTATTGATGTGACTGAGCCACTGGGACTACTGGGTCTAGCTAGCTACATTGTCATCAGCCTCTGGGGCCAGCAAAGGCTATTCTCGCTCTCTCTCTTTGAAGTGATCACTCTGTTAGAGCAGAGAGTCTGGCTTCCATTCAGTGGCCTAGAATTGCTGTTTATTCTCAAGTGAAAGACAAAAGTGGATGGTAGCTGGTAATTCAAGCTTTTATAAGGATGCACAGGGAAAGAGAGGCAGGTTGGGGAAGCAGGGGGGAGGAATTTGGGATGCTACTTTTCTAGAACCTGAGAAGCTGCCAATGCAGGCTGCTTGTTGCTTCCACCTCTGAAATAGGTCATCTTTCAGGCACTTTGGGAACAAGATGCAGGCCTTGTTTCTTCCTAAGCATCAGATGACCCTTTATTTACCTAATTACCATGGAGGCCTCAGGTACAAGTTCTGCATCTTGTTTTCTCCTCCTCTTTTTAATTATCCGTTTCTGAGTCTGCCTTCCCCTTCCTGTGATCATCCCCAACATCTGACTGCCACCCACCCCATCTGTGCCTGCCTTTCCTCAGCTCTCCAGCCGGAGCATTATGTTTCAGGATAATTCTGACTCTTTTCACTGTTGAAGATGACCTCTCCACCGCCTCCTTCTTTCAGGATTCACTGAAGGCTAGGTCTGTTCCTCTCGGCTGCGCTGCTTTGGGTCACGGTGAATGACCTTCTATGAAGGTATTAGCATAGGGACTGGCCTGTGGTAGACGCCCAACAAATGCTCGTGGAGCCTGAGTCTGGGTGAATTAACGTGTTCCAAGATGACATATGGTCCTCGAACAATAGCCTTAAATTCCCCCAGAGCACTTTAGACGATAGCGTAAATTTGGTCCAATCGGGATGAAACAGGTCTTTTTGCCACAAGGATGCCCAGAAACCGTGTCATGCATATATGTATGTGTGAGGGGTTGGGGGTGCTGGTGCTGGCACGTTCTTCAAACCATTTGACCATGGAACCCCTTGGTGTTTTATGAGACTCGCGTTCCACAGAAACCCACTTCAGGACGCAGTATCCCAGCCAAACGCAATTGACACGAAACTCTGTAGTGTTTGCCTACTAGGAAGAAAACAGGCAGATTTCCTGAAATCACAGAACACTTAAGTCAGTGTATAAAAATGCCTTCAGCGTCAGGTTTTTCTTCCATTCTTTTAAAATTCAACTTTGGTGCCTGCTACGAACTTGGCAGGCAAGCGGGAGATGATATGTGTCAACCCTAGGCATAAATATGCGTTGTTATAGCGCTATTCTGTCAGAGTTACTGCTCACTATTTTTATGTTCCCCCACCAGGGACTAGGATCTTGATGTAAATAGCCAGTGACAGATCTTCCCAACAAAGTGTTTTCCTGCCGCCATACCCAAGGGGTTTAAAGAGGCAGGGATTTTATGAAAACACACGATTTTGCCGTTAAACTGAACACACTGTAAAACCAGAAGTCAATAAATGGTATGGAGGTAATTTAAGCATACTGGAGATAGAATAACTCTGGATTCTCCAGGTAGGATAGGACCTGGCATTGACTCCAGGCTCTCTTCACTAGGAACTAGCAGACCCTTGGGCCAGGCAAGTTGCCCTTGAATAGATTCACACTGGAAAGCTGCCTCTTTCGGTACTGTCCGCGTTTTTGCTGATGTTCTTTTGGACAGTCCACTCGTGTCACATTTAATATTTAGATTTTGTGTCCTTGTTCTTTTCCTCATTCTTTCAAGAGGTCACTTATCACATGCAGACACTGTGCTGGGTATTGGAGAAGTACTTTTCATTTGCAGAAAATTTTTAGCTTGGCATTACACAAAACTCAAAGTTCACTTTAATTAAGTCTTTAGCAATGATGAATCTCAGAAAGTATGTTTTTTCCATTTTGTCCTATGAAATATCAGCCTCGGATTATGAATTATTCTGGAAATGCTTCTTTTTATTTTTTAAGTCTCCATTTTCAGAGCCCTAAAGCTCTGGCTCATAGTGTTCCGTGCAGAATGCTCTGGATTTTGGCTTCGGCTATCCAAATTGTGATAGGATGGATCCCATTCCACTCTTTCTGGTGAGAAGAGAAACAATCCAGTTGGGGCTAACTTGAAAACATTTATCCATCCGACCCATCCCTGCCAGTCAAAATGGACACAAATAAGAATGCGGTGACTCCTCTTGGGTAACGTTATTAAACATCCCCCCCTTCCCATTTGTCATAATTGAAGGAAATTTACCATACAATTATCAGACAGAATGGTAGATGGGTTGCGTACATCAGACTATAAGAACGTGGTTGATGGAATAGCAAGTTTATCAGCCAAAACTCTCCAAACAGCTAGTTGTGCTCAGTTCAAAGTTTATGCTTCTTATGGTCATGCTTGTGATTTCACACTGCATATGGATTGTCTGCTAGTAATTTTTTTCTTAAAAAAGTGAATGTATCATTATTTCATAATGTTCCACATAGAGCATAATGATCTACAGAAAAGGCCGTGACTATTGGATCCTTTCCTCTCTGAACACTTTTGGGAGCTGTGGACTTAAAAGTCCTAGCACTGGTTGGGAAAACAGTTTTGGAGTTCCCAAATCACATCACATCACATCACATCATTGTGCCAGATGTCTGATTTTCTCCCAGCAAGATTAACTTTAAAGCAAACTTCTTATATTGAAAACCATACACAGTAAAATCTTCCTCCTGAAGCCTTAGATAGCAGGTGTTCTTATTTATAAGTGGCCTCCTGTGGGCTTGCCTTCACCCATTTGGCTGTGCATTCCAAACCATGCTCTCCAGGTGGAAGAGAATTGCATTTACTCTCAGCATCAGTCCTATTATTTGACCCTGAATGCAGGTATCTTTTTTCCCTGATGAATGCATCTTGGGAAGGAGATTTCGACAGAGTTGTGAAAAATAGGAAAGAGAATAGACCAAAGGGACCACTTCAGTGGGAGAAGTGAACGATTTTCGATTTGATAATGAAAATGAATCTTTTAGTCTGTATTTCTGCTTCTAAGATTGTAGGTCACAATCCATTAGAGGGTTGTGGAGTCAATTTAGTGGGTGGCAACCAATCCCTGAAAGAATGTCAGGTAGAGTGGAATGCAAGATAAAAATCACAGACATAGCAGAGTATCTTGCTCATAGATGGGAAGGATAAGTAATTTTACATAAAAGTTTTTGAAATATAAAGGTTATGTATTTTTCAGTTTTATGTAGGCATCTCTAATGTGTCTGTACACAATGAGTCATGATGTAAGATCTTTTTTTTTTATTGTGTCAGGATAAAAAAAATTTTGAAATCCACAAGTATATATGTGAAACATATGGGTACTTCTAAGACAACTTATTCTGGTTCTTCTGGTATTTCCTTTTGTGATGACAGTTAAAAATCTACCCTAAACAATATTAATATTGCAAATTGCTTAGTGTATTAATCCACCAATTTGCTGCATACAGGAGAACTTCTTTCAACCACTCCTGTAAGATCATGAATTCCACACACATATCCCAACAACTATGCAAATCCATTACCGCACTTTGCCTGTCATTCTGCCATGTTTCCTTTCCCTTGCTCAGACTTGCTCTGCAAGATGACAGTAGAAGTCAAAATACTTTCCCTATATGTTCATTGGTTAGGAACTCAAAGAATTTTAAACTCAAAGATAATTTGGAAGCCTTCCTGTAAATACCTGTGGCTCATCGTCTCATGCAAAGGCTCACTGGAGTCGTGAAAGTCCATCGTAGTCTTGACTCCACCTCGGAAGGGTTTGATCCCTGATCACTGAGTTTTGTTTGCTCCCTGGCTACAGATTGCCTGGTGGGCCTAGATGGATCAGAATTCGTTCATCTCCATTGGAGCATAAAGGGATTTATGTTTGCTGAGGCTCAGTTTCTGCCTCATGTGCAGCATGTAGATGATCTCTCTTCTCACTATTGCTTTGACATGTCTGTATTCCCCACTGGACATCCTTAATGGAAATGACAGCAACCTTTATTTCCATACCCCAGCGGCTGGTACAGTGCCTGGCAAATAGGAGGCACTTGAAAAAGGGTCATTGGTAGAATAAATAATCACCCTACATTTTATGAAATGAGTGAGAAAGAAAATGGGATCCATGAAGGTCAAATAGTTCATCAATAGCATAAATATGATAACAACTTAACTCATGCTGACTCTAAGACCCATGGTATTTTCACTTTGCTGCATTTGTACTACCAGGAAAATCATTCTAGGGAACTTTGTTTCCAATAAATGGTCTTAGTTTCCACTAGCCTATAAGTATGATGGCGATGATCATGATGGTGTCCATGAATTCCAACTGTTGTAAAGATGCATTCTTGGAGATCTGTCTTTGCAAGGTGGAACTATCAAGAAAAAGGCTTCACCACAAGGAAGACATTTGTAACCATGTGTGGTGACAGATGTTAACTAGACTTACCTATCATGTCGCAAAAATACAAATATCAAATCATGATATGTTTCCATTAATGTAGTGTTACATGTCAATGATATGTTAAAAAAAAGAACAAACAGGCAAGAAGCAGACATAGCCAGAGAACAGAGAGTTATCTTCTAGTGCTTCTAGTTTCTCTGAGTAGTAGTTGATCTATCTATGAGAGAGTTTCCTTGCTTGTTCCAGTAGCAGACAATAGTGTATATTCATTTTATTTTAAGTTACTTGACTCCATATGCCTAGACAGACAGTACACTGTAGAACAGTTGTTCTCCACGGAGGGTGATTTTCTCTCCCAGGGCACATTTGGAGACATCCAGAGACATTTTTGGCTGTTACTACTAAAGAGGAGGCTGCTCCTGGCATCTGGTGGGTAGAGGCCAGAGATGCTACTATATATCCTACAATTCACAGCACAGCCCCCCCCAAAACAAAGAACTATCCAGCCTACAATGTCAATGGTACCATTGCCGAGAGACTCTGCTCTCCAGCTGCACCCTCTGGGTTGAACTGTGGGCTCCATCATTTTTTATCTGAGTGAACTTGGCTCATAGCTGCTCAACACTTTGTACCTTAGCTTCTCCACAGGTGCAATGAAGACAGTAAAGGAAGCGCTCAGAACAGTGACTAAGAAACAAAAGGTCTTGAGAAATGTTACTATCGCAGAAAATTATCAATTAAATGACCAGAAACGATGTCTTGGTGAACATGTATCTTTCCTGGTGCTTCCATCATTCCCATGTATTATTTGTAGAAAAGTTAACATTTGAGAAAAAGTCTTTCTTTTCTTTTCTTCCTTTCTCTCTTTCTCTTTCTTTTCTTTCTTTCTTTCTTTCTTTCTTTCTTTCTTTCTTTCTTTCTTTTCTTCCTTTTACATGTTAGCTAACTTGAAAGTAGATATTGGTGTTCTTTCTTAGAGCAGGACGTTTTGGTGTGCATATCTCAGAATACCCTGTAGGGTCACCAAGTGTTTTGTTAGTCGGCTAAGTTTTGCATTGTTCGGCCTTATCACCTTCAGCTGGATCCACCTTCATTCTCCTGCAGGTGAAGATCCTAATGTGTGAAAAATGAAGTCCCAGGAAACGATGCTTTGCTGTTTAATGTTATTCCTGGCCACGGAATGTTCTCACTATAGATCCAAGGTGCGCATCAAAGTAAGTTTGATCCATTCTTACGTGGTCCCATAGAGAAATCTGTCAGTTCTCCCAGATAGCTAAATTTATGATACAGGACCTGATTTTAAATAAATGTTCAAATGACTACAGTTTTAGTCTTGCTAATAGTTTTTTGTTTTTGGTTTTTGTTTTAAAGGGAACAAAGAAATGTTGAGAGGTGGCTGGGCCTTGCAACAGTATATTTGCAGGGTGTGACATGGAACTATAGGAGAGTAGGAAAATGACTTTTCAAGCCCCAGAGAATGTAGACAGGCAGCCATTGGGAGGAGGAAGTACCAGCATGGCAGCTACTGATTCAGCTCCAGACCTTAACTTTCCTTCTCATTAGCTGCACAAGTTGCTTTCCTTCTCTGAGTCTTAATTTCCTTATCTGTAACCTACAGGGTATTTTTTTTTTCTTTTAGATAATGTTTATAGCCCTTTATAGCAACAAAAGAGTTTGTGATTTTATTATTGTCACCTACTGATTATTCCTAGCATCTGCTCATCTCTACCTTTCTGGGGGATATAATGGTATCTGGAGGGTCATATAAGCTCCATTTCATAGTTACAGTTAATACAGATGGAGACCAGCTTAGTGTTACAATTGCTACATCTGTGTTCTCCCTGGGTACTTCAACTTTCCAGGGGCCCCTGGGTGGCTCAATCGGTTGAGCATTGGACTCTTGATTTCAGCTCAGGTCATGATCTCATGGTTTGTGAGATCAAGCCCTGCACTGGGCCTGTGCTGACAGTGCTAAGCCTGCTTGGGATTCTTTTTCTCTCCCTCTCTCTCTCTGCTGTTCCCCCATTTGCACTTTCTCTCTCTCTCAAAAGAAATAAACTAAAAAAAAAAAAAAAAAGAGTAATGTTCATTGTTTTTTTTTTAAAGCTTTCCAAAATATGGATTCAGTCCATTAACCTGACCTTCAGAGCCCAAGTGACCACTGGCAAGCTTCTAGCTCTCATCAGAAAATAGTTTGTTCTTTGTCTGTGCTCACCTCTAATGCTTCCCTCTGCAAGTTCCCATGATGTCATACATGGATGCCAGTTTTCCGGCCTAGTCCTGAACACATTTTTACTTTATATCCACATGGAGCCTCTATGTTGAGATGAAAGAGGAGAGTCTAGTAAAGCGGACCTTTGGGAACTTATGTTTTACAGGATGGAGATAAACATCAACATCCTGAAGGGAAACTCAAGACTGGAACGATACAAGGTATGTGTCTACAGAACAGTCTTCTTCCATATGGAGACTGGA
The DNA here is from genome assembly GCF_022837055.1 of Prionailurus viverrinus. Classification (NCBI taxonomy): domain Eukaryota; kingdom Metazoa; phylum Chordata; class Mammalia; order Carnivora; family Felidae; genus Prionailurus; species Prionailurus viverrinus. The sequence continues at coordinate 45,468,932 of NC_062565.1, forward strand.
CAGAGTAAAGGAAGACTTGGCTGTCGCCAAGCATGTCCCAGACCACGAGCTTTCAATTAGAATAACAGTCTCTCTCTCTGACCCTCCCTTGCTTATGCTCTGTCTCTCTCTGTCTCAAAAATAAATAAAACGTTAAAAAAAAATTAAAAAAAAGGGGGGCGCCTGGGTGGTTCAGTCGGTTGGGCGTCCGACTTTGGCTCAGGTCATGATCTCGCGGTCCGCGAGTTCGAGCCCCGCATTGGCCTCTGGGCTGACAGCTCAGAGCCTGGAGCCTGTTTCAGATTCTGTGTCTCCCTCTCTCTCCTACCCTCCCCTGCTCATGCTCTGTCTCTCTCTGTCTCAAAGATAAATAAAACGTTAAAAAAAAATTAGAATAACAGTCTCTAACAAGTTCTCATTGTTTACCAGTATTGATAGACTCACTGACAATTGTACATTATCTATGACATAGTCACTGATGCAATTCAGCAAATATTCACGTGTGTTCTAGAGGAGAAGGCAAGTGTTCACTTTAAAACCCTGAAGGGAAATGTGTTTGAACTAATGAGCTCACAAGGCAGAAGAGGGAACAGGACAGAATTCCTTCCTTCCTACAAAGATATTTTCAGAATGCTTAAATGTATGTAACACTGGTTCTGAGAGGTCTATTGAAGTGATGTAAGATAGGTATCATGTTGGTGAGACTGGTTGCTCTCAAGAAGTCAGAGATAAACTATGGAGATAATCATGCTATGATAGTGCAAACATGTGGTTCTCCCCCAAATAGTAGAGATACCTGGATTCTCCACAGACATGGCCAACTATATTTTTAGCCCAAACACATCTCTACATAGATGCAGAATGGAGAAAAGAGAGAGAAAGATAGGTAACCTTCATTGAGTATTTATGACAACAGCGTTCTAAGTGCTGTACAGGATGCTATTTCCTTCAATGTTTGTAACAAGACTGTGGCATTGCCTCCAATTGTCTGGATAAAGAAATTGAGAAGCACTCAGCTTAAATAACTTGCCAAACCAGAGGCAGTTGGGTAGATGGTAAAGAAAAATGCAAACTTACTTGTTTCCTTTCTCCATGAATGGAGTCAACCACGGAGCTGTCCCAGCCGCAAATATAGATGCATCCCTTGACTCACCGCCAATTACTCACTACATCTTATTGATTTCAACACCTTACCAGCTCTCATTATGATCTACCTCTTTTCATTCCACTACCACTCTCCTAAGGCAATTCTTCCTGGGACTACTTCAACAACTTCATTCTTGGGCTCCCTGCCTCAAGTCAATCCACCTTACCCCAGGGCCAAATTAGGCCTGCCACCAAGTTTTAGAAATAAAGTTATATTGGAACACAGCCATGCCCATTCATTTTACGTATTGTCTTTGATTGCCTTCATGCCACAAAGGCAGAGTTAAGTAGTTTTGACGGAGACCACATGGCCTTCAAGGCTGGAAATATTTACTCTCTGGCCACAGTCGTCATTTAGCAATTAAAAATATGGACTGCCTCGTTAAGCTTTCGTGTCGGACAAACAATGAAGGATATTGCATGGGTCATGTGTATATTAAAAACTTATTCATTGTGTAACTGAATGCTTTCAGTGGATCCCTGTTGTTTGTGGATTCTGTATTTGCAAATTCTCTTGCTCATTGAAATTCATTTGTAACCCCCCAATCTCTACTCACCATGCTTTCTGGATCATTCACAGACAGAAAAAAAATAATTTGAGTTAGCTAAGGTGCAAGTTCCGAGTCAAACGAGGTGGCTCTCTGCCTTCTTGTTCCAGGTCTCCTACTCTAAACAAGTGTTCTTTTTGTGATGTACGTAGTGCCCTATGTTTTGCCTTTTGTGCTTTTTGTTGGTGATTTTTTTGGTGATTGGTGCAGTTTAAAATGGCTCCTGAGGGTAGTTCTGGTGTTCCTAAGAAGCCTGTCGTGTGTCTTAAGGAGTAAATGCATGTGTTAGTTAAACTTTGTTCCTGTGCTGTTATGAGCGATGGTGCTATTGGCCATGAGTTCAATGCTAATGAATCAACAACATAAATAAGGTGCCTTTAAATAGAAACACACAAAACAAGCCCATATACTGACTGGTTGATGAAAAGGCTGTGAGGAGAAGCTCGTAAGAACCTGCCTTGATTTCCCTTCATTCGATGCTTGTGGCAGTAGAACATAATTACCGCAAATAATGAGAATCGAGTGTATCTGAAAAATAAAATCAATATTTAACTGGGCTTCCTGTATCTTATCTGGCAACTTTATCTGGCCCTTTACAGAAAATTTGGCTGCCTACACTATCTTTAATTATGTTTCAAAAGCGACTCCAGTCATGTTTTCTGGTAACCCCCATATTAGCACAGAATTTAAGGTCCTTCATGCCTTGACCTCTGCTTATTTCTCCCATCCTTATCTCTTGCTACACCCCGCTCAGATGCTCTGACCTAGCCTTTCTGTATGACCTGTGATCTCTACTTTCTATGTGCTGTTCTCTCTGCCTAGACATCAGCTTTGCAGTCCGCCTGGCAAGCCTTACTTGGTGCTGAGGACACTGTTCCGTGTCACCTCCTCTGAAAAGCAATCCCCCAATCCCTGGAATGTTAGCTGCCTCTGTCAGAGTGCAGAAATGCTGAGTAGCCCCCTCCCCTTTCCTTTTCAGAGAAATGCCGTGGACCTTGCCTCACTGCTTCCAACTGCAGCCAGCCTTGTGCTCAGCACTTTCGCGGAGAAATAGGATTTACATGTCATCAAAACAAGTGGCAAAAGTCAACTGAAACGTGTACAAGCTTATCTGTGGAAACATTCTTTAAGGTGATGCATTTGCATATTATTGGCTTCTGGGGCTCATAGCCCAGGATGTGGTAAAGGCATTCTTCATGTGTTCTGTTCAGCACGACAATAAATCTCACATCTGGACTCGGGAAAATGGTGCAGTGGGTGCAATTTGTCTCTTCTCCTTCCTTACCCAAACTCTCCGGTACTCTTCCCCCCCACCCCCTTCTCCCTCTCAGAATCTTTTCTAAAAATAAGATCTGAAACTCATTCACACAATGGTGAATGCTTACAGGTTAAAGAGTGAGCTCTAAATATGGATTTGTGCTTACTTTCTCCTAATTAGTGAACTCGAAACTTCTTGAAATGATACTTTAGCAATTCTTCGTTTGACCTGCCAACTTCCAAAAACCCATTCCCCACCCCACCCCTAAATTCCATGGGACCCCCTTTAAAAAAAATCAAAAAGGCAAATTTTGTTTTTAGAATCTCTCCACATGTCTGGAGAAAACTGTCTTGTTATCATACTGGAGTTAAAATCACTGTCCTGGAAGCAACAGGTCAGTATCCTGATCTCTGGGGCAATTTTGGTGGAACCTCTGGTCTGTGCGTGACTCCACCTTCCTCTCGGTCTTTTCTGGCATCCCAATGACTTTTTAGGACCACTTGCTTCTCTGTTTTCCCCATGTGGCTTATTGTGCCTTTAGCTCCTTTACTCTGATATATGTTAGGTTCTTAATCACATTTGAACAAAGCAACTTTGTTTTTTTATTTTTTTTTTTTAAAAACAGGACTTCAATAGTGCATTACGCCTTTCCGTAGCCGCAGCATCTGTCCCTCTGTATGTTCTTGACTTCCGAGCTCCAGAGCCCCTGGAGAGTGTAGCCCAAGGAATCCGCAGGAACTGTCCAGTTGATTACGCCTGCATAATTGATGTTGTGAAATCGTCAGAAGCCACGTCTGGAAACATTGCATTTATAGTGGAGTTATTAAGAAATATTTCTACGGATTTGTCCGACAATGTTACCCCAGAGAAGATGAAGGTATTTTTTGTTCGTTTCATTGAAAAAACTGACAGTCTTCTTCTTCTTCTTCTTCTTCTTCTTCTTCTTCTTTAAAACAAATCTTGCATTTAAACAGTTTCAAGTGTACTCTTCAGGGTACAAGGTTGACAACCACGGCAACCATAACAATGATGGGCATTTTATTTCAGCCTGGTGTATCAATTCACTCTAGTTTATGGAAGTGTTCGAGAAGTTAGCACATTTTTAATACATGTTTTTGTACAGACTATTTTCAAGGGAATGTCACAAAAGGATGGCTGTGAACAAGACTGTGTCCACTCTAGTGTTGCCCAAATTTCATTCTGGAGAACATAATTATTTCGAGAAATGTTAACGGAGATTTCTGTACATAACACATGTAGGAATTCTGGGTTAAACAAAGTTAAGCAGGTTTCCTTATGGCGGGACTTTTTAGAACCTTTTATATGTTAACGAAGTTTGGCCCTCTTTATAAGAGTAGGGGATATCGGGATGTGGCACACAGTATTTCTGAAATGTAGGTTTTTATAGAATCTATTCCCAATTCCCTCCATTAAACAATCATTGCTATCTCACGGGAATCTTGGGTTATAGGGACTGCAGTTTACAAATGCTGCACCAGGGCACATAATAAAGCAAGTAAACTATACCTGTGACTTTTATTTGAGTTTAATTATTGTTTCACTTTTTTGCCTTCTCTGAAGGCTTATTAGCATGAAATTCTAATAAACGGGGAATTGGAAGAAAATTTTGTTAAATAAGATCAGATCGTTTGATCTTCACAAGTTTCAGATTTTAGAAATTGACTTTCTACAATAATGTGTAAATCCTTAGTGTAAATTTCCACTTTTGTCCATGGCAGAGTTATAGTGAAGTGGCCAACCACATCCTCGATACAGCAGCCATTTCAAATTGGGCTTTCATTCCAGACAAAAATACCAGCTCGGATTTTTTGCAGTCAATGAATCTGTTTGCAAGGCAACTCCACATCCACGAGGATTCTGAGAACATTGCAGATGAACTCTTCATTCAGACAAAGGGGTTTCACATCAACAATGATACCTCAGAGAAAAAGTTCAACTTCTCCACGAGCATGAACAATGTGACAGAGGGTATCATAGGAATGATAGAAATTCCCAGGCAAGAGCTGTGGAAGTTGCCACCAAATGCATCCCAAGCCATTAGCATAGCTTTTCCCACCTTGGGGGCCATACTGAGAGAAGTCCACCTGCCGAATGTGAGTCTTCCTAGACCTGTAAATGGTCTCGTCCTTTCAGTGATTTTACCAGAAAGATTGAAGCAAGTCTTACTCACCTTCGAGAAGATCAATAAATCCCAGAATGCCCGGGCCCAGTGTGTTGGCTGGCACTCCAGGAAAAGGAGGTGGGACGAAAATGTGTGTGAAACCACGCTGGAGATCATGAACAAAGTAAAATGCCAGTGTAACTACACTGGCATGGTGATGTCCTTTTCCATTCTGATGTCCCCCAAATCTGTTGACAGCAAAGTCCTGGACTACATCACCTGCATTGGGCTCAGCATCTCCATCTTTAGCTTGATTCTTTGCCTGATCATTGAAGCCGCTGTGTGGTCCCGGGTGGTTGTGACAGAGATATCCTACATGCGTCACGTGTGCATCGTCAACATAGCCGTGTCGCTCCTGATTGCTAACGTGTGGTTCATCATAAACTCTAACTTTCACAAAAAGGCCCAGGACTCCAACTGGTGTGTTGCACTGACATTTTTCAGCCACCTTTTCTACCTCTCTCTGTTTTTCTGGATGTTCTTCAAAGCACTGCTTATCGTCTATGGGATATTGGTTGTTTTCCGTAGGATGATGAAGTCCCGCATGATGGCCATCGGCTTTGCCATTGGCTACGGGTGCCCGTTGGTCATTGCTGGCACCACAGTTGCTATCACAGTCCCGGAGAAAGGCTACATGAGACCCGACGCCTGCTGGCTTAACTGGGACAACACCAAAGCCCTTTTGGCATTTGCCATCCCAGCCTTGGTCATTGTGGCCGTGAACCTTGTGGTGGTTTTGGTTGTTGCTGTCAACACTCAGAGGCCCTCTATTGGCAGTTCCAAGGCTCAGGATCTGGCCATAATTATGAGGATCAGCAAAAATGTTGCCATCCTTACCCCATTGCTGGGACTGACCTGGGGTTTTGGAATAGCCACACTTATAGAAGGCACTTCCTTGATATTCCATATAATCTTTGCCCTGCTCAATGCTTTCCAGGTAAGTTCCAAGAGGGAGACTTATTTTTACTAATTATTATTATTAATTGTCTTACTCATAAGATATTTTTATTTCATAATTTCTTATTCTGGCTATACAACAAACTATGACCATGATTTAAAAATATAGAATACAAAATGTTCTTTTTAACTCTTTCCATGTCTTAGTGACATTTGGCTGTGGCCTCCCTTACCTTATTGGTTGTCAAGTTGGATTTAGCTGATCAGGCTGGTTAGGTGGGCATCTCCTTCCTTCCGTCCTCCCTGATCCCTCCTAACGTTTCAATGTCAGAAGAAGGTTACCTTCATTTATCAAAGACTTGTCTTTGGCCAAAGATGTGTGAGTCTACACTCACATATAATGCCTCAAAACAAGCACAGTTTTTTTATCCTTTCTAAAGGAGTTTAGGGATTCAGTGAAACAGTCGTTTTCCATACTATGGAGAGAGAACCCTTGCCATTCTCTTTGAATGTTAACCAGTGAGGAGCTCTTACACCTCTTCCCTGCTTTCGCTGTGAAATAAATGTAGGCTGTGATTCCCTGAAATGGATCTTGCACATGTTGCCGGACCTTAGAGATGTCACTTTTCTCTGGGCCTCGGCCTTCTCCTTAGTAAGATAAAGATATGAATCTAAAATCCTCTATATTGTCTTTATCTTGCCTTAACCACACTTGGTTTGGCAAAATGATCCCTCTAAAAATTGTTGTACTCTATGTGACTACTGTGCATGTACTTTTGGGAAGCCGTCGCTAGCCAGACCACTTTTTATGCCTACGAATAATAGCAAATTGGGCAAGTTCATATCCTTAGTTAGGCTTTTAATCAGGGCTTGGCCAACTACGGCCTGCTGCCTGGTTTTGTAAGTAGTATTACTGGAATAGAGCCATACTCATTTGTTTGCATTTTGCCTATGGCTGCTTTTGAGCTACGATGGCAGAGTTGGCTAGCTGTAACAGAAACTGTAGAGCTCAAAATATGCATTACCTGGTTTTTCACAGAAAAAAAATTTCCAACCGCTGCTTTAAATATATAAATATAACTGCTTAGTAAAGCAACAATGTATTCCTATAGCATGTCCCCATTACCCTATTTTAAAACGTTATATAAAACAGAAAGTAGGCTTTTAAGAAATGCCAGCTCAGATCAGTTATATATCTTCCTCATACGTTCTTCAATAACTGTGGAGAACATTCCACTCTTTCCCTTGCATGGCTTTTAAGGAGAAACCTTTGACTTATGGGTTTTTTTTTGTTTTTTGTTTCTTCATCTTCTTTTTTTTAATCAAAAGCTCTTGGACTCATGTAAATCTCTCCAACTCTTGAAGTTACTTTGGTGACTGATGATCTCGTTTTATTTTATTTTATTTTATTTTTTACTTTGCAACTTAATTAAACCCTGAAAGTTTTATTCTGTTTCTTTTTCAAAAGAAAAACACTGAAAAACTTTTAGGTAAATACACTCCAACTTTTCTTAGCAAGCTTTTCCTGTGACTCACATTTAAAAATTTCAGTCTTCTGAGTAGTGTTTCTTTGCCATGAAACTATCCTCAGAAACCCAGGCTCCTTCCACTCTCATGGAAGGATGCAGAATTTTCTGAAAGTTCAACTTCCACCATTTAGAAAGATTGACTATCGATTATTATGACTTCATAGGAAACCAAAGAATTTAAACTTGAACAGACCCTGGCATTTTATATTTCTGTAATTTTCTTTCTTTTATATATAAACTTATTCCACCAGCTCAGAGGCCCTGCTATTTCTTGGCTTTTAATTCCAACTGAAAGTAAACTATAATACAGGTTTCATTTCTCAGACACCTTCCATGATTGTCACTGTGAACTACAAGATTCCATGTCATGTTGTGTCATGTTGCTGTTATTATGAGTAAGATCAGCTACTTAAGGTTTGGAAAGTAAACAGATACAATAATGTAGAAAATACTCTCTTCCATCTGTAGCCACTCAATAAATATCAATAACTCTCATGCACAGACGTGAAGGTGATCCTTTTTTTTGAGGTACAATCACAGAGAATACTTGCCAATGCATTTTTATCTGCATCAATAGAAGCTGAAGTTTCTAGTACCCAATAACTGTCCTTGAAGATATCTAGAAGAGTGATATTAAAATAACAGTTGGGATATTGTCTGCCTCACAGTCCCTCATACTTCGGTTGAATTTTGCCACAGGGATTCTTCATCTTGCTGTTTGGAACCATCATGGACCACAAGGTAATTTGAATTTGTTTCACTCACTGTAAACATTTTCACATGGCTCAGGTAGCAGGGGGATGAAGCAGCTTTGAGAAGAAAGCCTGGTCCCTGGGTGTGAATTTTATGGGGGTGCTTCAGGCATCAGCTTAGAGGAGGAAAACAGAGAACTATACTCCTTCCTTTCCTGCATTTAATCAAGTCAACAGGAGGTTGTGTATGAGTGTATCTAGAAGAATAAAAACCATAACCAGAATTTTAACTTTAATCGTAAATCCAATTATAATGACACCTCAGCTTTTATTGGCTAAGCATAGTGCTTCTGACGTTGCTTCTGCCAGGGTTATTGGTCTCGAAGTTCTGGGTTTTGGGGATGTTGTCGTTTCTTCACTGTCCTTGCTTCTTCAGATAAGAGATGCTTTGCGGATGAGGATGTCTTCACTGAAGGGGAGATCAAGGGCGGTAGAGGTAAGCCCTTCCTCTCAGTCTCAATACTTAAGGGTCAGTGTCCTCAGCAGAGTCATGAAGAGACAAATATTGTAGCTTAGTATTCAGGATTTGTTAGCAAAGAGAATTATTAGGACATGCATTCAATCATTCATTTCTTCACTTGACAAATTTGGAGTATCCTGCTAAAGCTTCAGGTCAGTAGAAAATCCCTCTCAAGAGAATTTTCCACCTTGGATGTATTTCAACTTGACATCTGGACCGTTGAGATGGGACAACATGAAACCAGGATCGTAGACTCATAAAACACTAGAGCTGGGAAATGAGAGATGAGTTAGAAATGAGACTCTAGTCCAACCTAGTCATTTCATAGGTAAGGAAACCAGGACCCAGTGTACTTATGAGATTTGCCTGAAGTCTCCCAGAGAATCATGGGAGTTAGCGTGCTCCTTTCTCAAGACTCTTCAGTAAGCCACATTCTTGGGCTGAAGTACATGTATATTGATCTTGAAGATGACTTTTGACCAAGCTGTCTGTCTTGTAAGGTACCAACTAAAATTACCATCATTGTTATATTAGTTAGAAAGAAGCCATTTACTCCACCAACAGTTTCTTAATAAGAGCTACTTTCTTAATAAACAAACAAAAAATTTTCTGCACACATTGAGAGTCAGCATTTACAGTCAGCTACTACTGAGTGTGACTTTTGGTACCATAGTCCATCAATTCTAAGATAGGCATTTTCTTCACCTTTTAACAATTCTAAAATTGGACTGTGTCTTACAATCAGTGGCATGCCATGATTTAATTGGTAAGATTTTTTTTTCCTTTCTTTTTCTTAGTGGAATAAAAAAATAATGATGTGGCTTACAATGTTAGGTTCAGTGAAATATGATAATTTAATTCTGTGTAGCTGTGTCAGTTTGGGTACTTCTTTTCATGTTTCCATTTTTACATATTTATATCTCTAGACAAGCATATACATAAATATGAATACATTTTGTCAATGCCCTTATTCACTGACATCAGTGTTCCTTTTTCCCTCCCATTTAGAATGCATCATTAAGCCCAACCAATGGATCTAAATTAATGAATCGGTGAAAATGACAGGTGAGTATTAAAAACTCAAGGAGAAGCTTTGCTTGCAAGTTGTGACAAACTCCTTAATGCTCCTTGTGAGCACACTATTGCCTACGATGTGATGCAGGAGTGAGGTGGGGAGGGAACAGGAGGATATATCTTTCAGAGATTAAAAACTTCTTCATTGCTCACCGCATAAATGAAAACATGCACATATTTAAAACCTATGTCATCTCAGTTTACATGACCATATCGTTTTTTTTTTTTAAGTTTTAATTTAAATTTCAGTTAGTTAACATGGGGCACCTGGGTGGCTCAGTCAGTTAAGCATCTGACTTCGGCTCACGTAATGATCTTGCGGTTCACGAGTTCAAGCTTCACATCAGGCCATCGGGCTCTGTGCTGACAGCTCAGAGCCTGGAGCCTGCTTCAAATTCTGTGTCTCTCTTTCTGCCCCTCTCCCACTCATGCTCTCTCTCTTTCTCAAAATAAATAAACGTTAAAAAAATTAAAATAAATTCTAGTTAGTTAACATAGAGTGTAATATTGGTTTCAGGTGTACAATACAATGATTCAACACTTCCTTACAACACCCAGTGTCGTCACAAGTGCGCTCCTTAATCCCCATTGCCTATTTAGCCAATCCCTCCACCCACCGTCCCTCTGGTAACCCTCATTTTGTTCTCTCTAATAAAGAGTCTGTTTCTTGGTTTGCTTCCCTCTCTCTTTCTCCCATTTGCTCATTTGTTTTGTTTCTTAAATTCCACATATGAGTGAAATCATATGGTGTTTGTCTCTCTCTGACTTACTTTGCTTAGCATAATGTTCTCTAGCTCCATCCACGTCATTGCAAATGGCAAAATTTCATTCCTCTTTTATGACTGAGTAATCCATTATCTATCTATCTATCTGTCTATCTGACTTCTTTTTCATCCATTCATCAGACAATGGACACTTGAGCTATTTCTGTAATTTGGCTGTTGTAGATAATGCTGCTGTAAACATTGGGGTGCATGTATCACTTTGAGTTACTATTTTTGTATTCTTATATGACCAAATCTTAGGAATCCTTTTCTTTCCTCAGTGAGAGGATGATATCATCGCATCTGTACTGATGTAGCATACACCCTTACTGTCTATGGCACTCAACACACCCTCATTTCATCTTGTCAGTGAGTGGTGACACTTAGAATAACCTCATTGTTTAGAAGGAAGACTTAATTGATTGAAATCACAAAGCAACAAGCCTGTCTCTCCCTAATGAAGTTGGAGCCCAAAATCATCCCTAAGGGGGTGTGGGTAGAACTGTAGCAAGTTAGCTGTCTAACAGCCAACCTATAAGACATATTTCTCCACAGGTGAAATGGAAGGAAAACAAATATTAGGCATCCATGAAGGGCAATTAGTCGCAGCATGGCAGCCAGAAGCCTGAGAGGTAGTGGCGGGTGTGGGCAGGGGTGATCAATCTTGGTAAGGTCTTCACGGCCCTTGTACATGGATATAGATGAGTCTCAGATTTTTTTTTTAAACACCATCTGGCGGCAGGCACATCTCCTTCTACATTTCATTCTCTTTCTGAGTCACAGCCGACTATTGAACAACGGGGCAAAGCAAAGAGTTGAAACAACCGCATGGCATCAAAGACATTCTAAGTTGGTAGGATCATGAAGGGACCTGCTGTGTTACAGGTCCCACAAACCCACGTTGTGCTGCTGTGCGACATTGGTGCACGGTCCTGGGAGAGGGTGGGAGAGAAAGAGGGCTTTGTCATATACGTTGACAGGCATGTGTGGGGGGCCAGGAAAACACCACCATACTATTCTTTTAAAAAAAATTTTTTTTTCATGTTTATTTATTTTTGAGACAGAGAGAGACAGAGCATGAACAGGGGAGGGACAGAGAGAGAGGGAGACACAGAATCTGAAACGGGCTTCAGGCTCTGAGCTGTCAGCACAGAGCCTGACGTGGGGCTCGAACGTGATCATGGACCGTGAGATCATGACCTGAGCCGAAGTCAGAAACTTAACCGACTGAGTCACCCAGGTGCCCCCATACTATTCTTAATTAATCTTTCTCACATTTGGGCTTTTGTATTAGAACTTTAAAGGGGGGAAGGAGAGATATTGTAGAGTTTTAAAAAAGTTAACTCTCCCACCTCTGCCCATTTCCTAGTCTAAAGAGCTCCTCCATAGTGGAACATGACTATAACATTCTTGATTAGTCACTAATCAAGAGGTGATTCAGATGACCTGTAAAAGCTGACCTTTCCATCAAGGTCCCAGTTTGACCTGTTTTCTGAAGTTCATTAGATATCTCAAGGGGAGGAGGCTCTGCCTCCTGAGGGGTACTAAATCTAACCATCCTAGAGAAGACAGGCATGGTTGAAGTCTAATCTCTAGCCAGTTGGGCATACCTGGTTGGCTGTAGTAAAAACTGGAGAAAACCAGTAGAATCCAGGATCTGGGCTGCACGACTTCCTGGAATCGGAGAGGTGCATAAAGCTTCCACTGGTACTTGGGGGAAGTGTAGGAAGGAGATGGGAATGCACTAACAGCTCCCCAAAGAAATCCTCATTTGATTCTTCAACACATGATTCTTCAACTTCTGTTATTTAAAAATATATTTTTTTAATGCTTCTTTAGTTTTGAGAGAGAGAAAGCGGGGAAGGGGCAGAGAGAGAGACGAAGACCCAGAATCTGAAGCAGGCTCCAGGCTCTGAGCTGTCCGCACAGAGCCTGACAGGGGCTCGAACTCATGAGCTGTGACATCATGAGCTGAGTCGAAGTCGGGTGATTAACCGAGCCACGCAGGCTCCCCCTTCAACTTCTGTTTTTGAACCTGTGAGGTGGGGAATGAACCGAGGATCGCATTCTTTCAGTGTGTCCTCCACAGGTGGCTCTGTGCCTATTGAATTTTGTCAGGAATTGGAGCTGTGCCTTTTAGATCTGGATGGATGTGAAACCAGAAAGATCAGGAACAGCAGCTGTCACTGGGGCAGGCCATCTTAGGGGCCTAACAAGTTAGAGGTCAGGGACAGGAAATTTACAGCAAGCGAATAGAAACCCAGCAGAACCAGGGAGTTCTGTCAGCAGACAGAGGGCCTGCAGCCACGGGTTAAGGGCAGAGTTACAGCTCAGCAACGCAGGGTGTTTGGTAAGTGCAAGTCAGGTCGCAGCCCAAGGCAGGGCCCAATCACAAGGAGAAGAGTAGTATTTCCGGCCTTGATCAGAACACAAAATCAAAGGGTGATGCAGTCTGAGGAGATGGGCAGGATTTCATTGTTGAGAAAGGGGGCCGGAAGTCATAATGGGTCTTGCAAAGATTGGAGACCCTGAGCCTGGGGGGCAGTTCCTCATATCCCAGTGACCTCAGGTTTGACTGTTCTTGGAAATAAGGTCCAGAAAGTTTTGTCAGGAGGTCTTGAGGTCAGGGAGGGACTGCAGAGGTGTGGAGACCTGGCAGTTTGCTTCAGGTATAGATTCTAATTGGGGAAATCCCATCCTGGAGGCTGAGGAGGGAGGGAGAAGACGGTCTTCCCATGAAGCCAGCTGCACAGCGCCCTCTGCTGTTCATAGGAAGGGCGGGCCTTTGCTACAACCCAAATGGAGCCTGTTTTTACCCAGTGTTATTCCAGGGTCACCAGGAAGTCTCTTCGGTTCCTGTAAAATCTCTTCCACATATTTGTTTATGCCTGAATTCACCTCAAAGGATGCAGAACTCTTCATTCCGCAGTGGGAAATGAGACTGACTGAACAAATACCCGGAGGAAAGCAACAGCGTTTTCTGTGTTAAGTTGTCCATTCAGAGTAGCAGCCATTCCAGAGACCAAGCTTAGATAGCTGGAGAGGAAGAAAGGGCACCGAGCCCCAAGTTTAGGGCTAAGGGAGCAGCAAGGAGAAGACAGAGGGTGCAGAAAAAATGAAGCTTGGTGGGGGTGGGGGGTAGGGGGGAGGAACAGCCTCCCTACTGTGTGACTTTGAGGAGATTGTCTGGGCCTCGGTGCATATCCTCCTCTGTAAAATGAGGCTAATAATAACACATACCTCCCAGGATGGTTTCAGGACTCAATGAGCTAACATATTAAGGACTCAGAATAACTCCTGATTCGAATGAGCAGTAATTGCCTGTTGTTCTTCCTGTTAACACGAGTTTTGACCATTTTGCCTAGGCCGCTCCATTCCTCATGGACGTTCCCTGTCTTGGACTGAGAGTTGAGGTCTGGGAGAGGGAGACTGGAATGCAGGGACAACCCGTGCTTCCCCGGAAGACTTTCTCTTCTTGCCAGGCGTGACAGTTAAGCTGTCAGGGTGAAAATGTTTGCTGAGGAAAAAGAATACCGTTTGGTGACGGGGCTTCAAGGAGGTAGGACCACTGACTCTGCCCATGACTTGCAAGGGCCCGGCTTCTTGATCAGCCTTGGCAAGATTAAGTCAAAGAGCCATTTTCTGACCTGCTGGACACGCCTGGGGCTCTACTGGACATTGTGTGCTTTCACTCCCAAGGCCTGCTCTGTGGCTCCATAGGCCCTGTCATTGTCACTCTGGAGGGATCCTGGGCACTTTGGGGGACGGGAGTTAGATCCAGTTTCAGGGGTAGGGGGTGGGCATGGGTGTTGGGGGTGGGGTGGCAGCAGAAATACTGAAGTACTTTGGAAACAGTTAAGTTATGGCAGGTTTCCTAAAGATAGGCAACAGAGGCAAAATAAAAGGTCTTTTAAACGTGCTTATTATTTTAGTCTATTTTAGGCCTTGAATAAAATAGTTTAACTGCTAGGGTTTTAGTTTCCTCATTTGTGAAACTTAAAAAATATTCTTGTAGGTATTGTTATTTGCGTGTGTGTATGTGTGTGTGTGTGTGTGTGTGTATTTAAACCCCTATACACAAAACAGATTCTGGTTGTTACTTTACAAATAAAAATAAAAACATTTACTTTTCACAGCTGGCTCATGTGTGAGTTCACTCAAGGTAGATGGCCCCAGTGTACCACAACATTCTTGGGTATCAGCCCTTTTATCAGTCGACCTCAGCCCTTTGATCAGACACACAGGAGACCCGGGAATGTAATCCTACCATATGCTTACAAGGTGATAACCCGGGAAAACTTGGCAAACAGCATTACTGTTTTTCAGACATGCTCAGTGATATTTTTATCGCCAATTTTGGTTTTAAACAGTCAACTAGTCAATAGGTCTGAAGCTGGCCACGTGGACATGAGTAGTGCAATTTGACCAAAGCAGAAGACATAAAGGCCTGTTAAGTCATTGTTTTTCCACAACACACACACAAACAAGTACCTCTTTGCAGGCCTGCTTTCAGAGCCTTTAGTGTTGGTAGTTTGGAACCGGGACAGGGACTGGTTTCAAATCGAACAGCAATTATTTTAGTGATGAAAAATCTCAGTCATTTGGAAATTGTGCCCCTCTCCTGAAATTAAAATAAATTATTCATAATGAGGGGCATGAACCTAACCTCCAGATTTATCAAATTTCCTGAATATTATTTTTTTGACCATATTTCCTTTTTGACTCTAGCCATTATGGAAACAACTTCTTACTTCTCTCACCCCCCCCCCCCCCCGAGATTTAGAAATTCCAGAGCTTCATGTAATTCCAAGCCCAATGATTGCCTTTAGTTTGGAAGATTTATTTGGTATTGTGTCAAGGTCAAATTAATAATTTCCTCATGATAGTGGCATTTAGTCTCTTTTCTTTTCCCTATTTTCCCAAGCTCTTCATCTTGTTAATGGAACTGTGGTACGAGTAGCCAATTGTGCAATAACAGAACACATTCATTTCGAAAAATCACCACACTAAGCAAAATTGGCAATAAGACCCACAGAACTTATGGGAAACGTGAGATTCGGGATATAATATGCCAACATCCAGGCAGAATCTTAGGCAGAAGTATCTTAGCCCTGAGCAGCTCAGCTCAAAGACAGATTTTCTCCTAGGAATTTTCTCCTGCTGGTAATGCTCACCTTTGAACACAACTCAGTGGCTAAATGGTTGTACTTCCATTGAGAAATCCATTTTTCAACTTCATTATGTGGCCAGGTGATATTTTATCACCCCTTCCACCTTCCCATGTCCCATTCATTTCATTTAGGAGTGTGCCTGAAAGTTTGCATGACAAACAGAAGGGGTGGCTTTTATTTGGTGTTTGCTTTGCCATCCCAGCTCCTCAAAAGGTAGCAATCTGTTTAGGGACTGGCGCCTTGGTTTCCAGAGAGATACAGAATCTCTGGGACATAGTCGGTCAAGGAGTGGCACTAAAAGAAGCAGCCAGAGAATGGAACTCATATCCTGTCCCTTTCCTTTAACTTCCCATGGGAGGGGGCTTGCTAAGATTAAAGAGCTCTGAGGGCAGGACCTGAGAAGCCAGCACAGGAAAGATTTTAGCTGATAAAACACATGAAGGATGTTGAAACTCATTAAACAGGAAACAATCAAGGTACAGAAGACGTTTTAAGACAGTGGATAGAACCTTTGTTCAGACACAGGCATGGGCTGTGACCTTCAGGGAGTAGGGACTGTAAATATCTCAGCCTTTGGCCTGGGGAGTTTTGGATAGAATAGGTGTGGACTGGGGCTCTGGGATGCCCTTTACACATATGCAGAGTAGACCAGTGGAAAGAAGACAGGTGTTGAAGACAACCAGATGTATGTTTCAATTCTGTCCTTTCTACATCTAAGGGGTGACTTGGGCAGGTTATTTAGCCTTCAGGGGTCTCCATAAAATGCTTATCCTTGAAGTCGTGGTAATCTAAACTATACCTTATGGTATCGTGGACGGCGAAGAAGGTGATGTCTGTGAAAGTACCTTCCTCCGTGTCTTAACAGATGGGAGACTTGAACTTCAGAAAAGTTAGTTCCCCTTCCCCATCCTTCTATTCATCTGGGGATGGAAGTGTGAGTACATTGCCTTTTCTCCAAAGGTGCTTTTGGCTTTGTGTAGCAGGTGGGGTGGGGGTGTGGACTGGAGAAGTGGAATCAAGGGCCTGTATGCTAGGATTTTCACTGGACTTGAGAGCAAGAGCTGGAAGAGAGCTTCAAATGTCTTTTCTAGTGGGTTGGCCCAGTCATAGGATAAGAATGGGGCAGGGTTTCAGAGCAAGTGATCTGCTTCAGGAACAAAAATCAAAACTAGATCCGGAGCCCGGTGCAAGAGAGTAAAGGATTCTGTGTGGGATAACAATAATTTTCAGAGTAATGGAGAAGATAAATTCCACTTGTTTTAAAATTTTTATTTATTTATTTTTAAAAATGTTGTATTTATTTTTGAGAGAGAGCAAGCATGAGTGGGGGAGGGGTGGGGGGGGTACAGAGGATCTGAAGCAGGCTCTGTGCTGACAGCAGGAAGCCCGACGTGGGGCTCTAACTCCGGAACCATGAGATCATGACCTGAGCCAAAGTCGGAAGTTCAACCAGCTGAGCCACCCAGGTAAATTCCATTCTTGAATGATTTTAGTCACTTAATTCCACAATTCAAAGCGAGCTTTGTGGAAGATTAGCAGTAAGGGCACTCCATGTGCTAAAACTAATGAATGTACTGAGGGTTCTTCAGGGAGAGGCGGCTTTACACTTCATTACAGTTAAGAAGTTCATGGGTAACATGAGCTGTGTGCAGAGCTATCGATAGCCTGGGCTCAGTTTCTCTAGCTACAGGATGGTAGTAAAAGTATGAACCCTTCCCACATGCTGTTATTGGGCCAGTTGCGTCCCCTCAAAATTCTTTTTTTTTTAAACATTTTTTAAAATGTTCGTTTATTTTTTGAGTGATGGAGCATGAGCAGGGGAGGTGCAGAGAGAGAGGGAGACACAGAATCCGAGGCAGGCTCCAGGCTCTGAGCTGTCAGCACAGAGCCCGACGTGGGGCTCGAACTCACGAACCGTGAGATCATGACCTGGGTTCAAGTTGGATGCTTCACCACTGAGCCACCCAGGCGCCCCACCCCTAAAAATTCTTACGTTGAGGTCCTAACCCCCAGTTCCTCAGTTTGTGACCGTGCTTGGAGATAGGGCCTTTTTAGAGATGGTTATGTTAAAATGAGGTCATAAAGGTGGGCCCAAACGAACATGACTGGTGTCCCTATGAGAAGAAATCATTAGGACACAGATAAGTACAGAGGCAAGACCAAGGGAACATGTAGAGAGAAGGTGGCCACTGCCAGTCACACAGAGAAGCCTCAGAAGAAATGGACCCTGCCACACCCTAATCCCAAACTTCTAGTCCCCAGAATAGTGAAAAAAATAAATTTCTGTTGTTTAAGCCTCATATATGTTGTGATATTATATCATGGCATGCCTAGCAAACTAATACACATGCCCAGAGATTAAAAAAAAAAAAAAAAGATAATTTTTTAGAGCAACTTTAAATTCACAGCACAATTGAGAGAAAGGTACGGAGATTTCCCACATACACACGTGGCCAGCCTCTCCCATTACTGAATCCCCTACCTGAGCACTACACTTGTGACAGCGGATGAACTTACAGTGACACATCATAATCACCCCAGGCTCACAGCTTACATTAAAGTTCACTCTTGGTGTTGTACATTCTATGGGTTTGGACGTATGGTCAACGAGATGTATCTATCGTTATAGTGTCATACGGAGAATGAAGTATTAATATAACAAAATGCCAACAATGGGGCAGATTTCACTTAAGACACATCTAATCCTAATATTTGGGGAAGAGTATCAGAGCAGCTAGTGGAGTGGGTATAGACCAAGGCTATGTGAGGCCATTCTGCAAAAGGTTGGCTGTGAAAAGGGGTCGCCCATGTACCTTCTTGAAGGGAGCATTTGTCGTGGATGCCGCGGTGCACCGCTGGGACTCTCCCTTCAGGACTGAGAGAGACGTTTGCTCCTCCAGCCGCCAGGCGTGTTGCTGGCTGATGGCTCGCAGCAAGGTTCCTCTCTCACGGTGCCCTGCAAAGGTTGCCCTGCCTCCCCGGAGGTCATGCAGGAATCCGCTTGCATCTAAAGACTGAGTGATGCTGCATGGCCCAGCCCCCTTGCCTAAATTGGGAACGTTTTGAAGGGCTACCTACCTCCAGAATTCCTGTAGGATCAGCGGAGGCCTCTGTTGTGACTGCACCACAGTTTGATCCTCTCTCTGCCCTCTCTAGCTCCCCTTAGTCCCTCATGGGTGTTTCCGTGAACATTCCCCAATAAATTTCATGCAAGCGAACCTCCGTCTCAGCGGCTGTGTTCCCGGACATGTGACCAATGACATCACACACGGTCTCCTATTGTTACTGATGCACAAATGCTGTTCTTTGTGAAGAGGAAGTTGAAGTATTTGCCAGTCTGAGCCTTCCGCAAGGTAGACTGAGGGAATGAATTGGGGAAAATTTTCTAACATTTAATGATAGGTCATGCCCTCTGAAAGGAAGTGTCACTTTTTTCTTAATAAGCCCACGGCAGCCAGGGTCACCTGGGATCCACACATTTCAAGTTCCTCAGCCATAATTAGAGAGCTGCCAGTCAATGACCTTGCGGGCTGCTCTAGGACCCTGTAATGTGGACCTTGAATGTGGCCACCCAACGTGTTTTGGGATGTGGTTGCTTACCCGAGGAGTGAGGCCACTTTGAAAGCAGTCTAGTGCTTTTCTTGATTTTTAGAGCGACTATATACTAAAGACAAACAAGGAAAAACTCAGGCTCTTGAACCTGCTATGAGCTCTTGAGAGCACCCGTGTGCTACGAAGCATGGGACCTAAGAAAAGTCAACCTTCCTGTTCATCTGTTTCCTCACCTATCACTGTGGACAAAGAGCAAAGAAGGTTGGCTGTGATCCCAAATCTCCATGTCTTTGACCAACTGTTGTCAGAGGCTCAGAAGCAAGGGGAATGCTTTGGCTATTTCTCTTCCTCATGAGCACTTCCTTTTTTTAAATATATTTTTTTAATGTTTACTTACTTTTGAGAGAGAAAGAGAGAGAGAGGGAGAGGGAGATACAGAATGTGAGCAGGGGAGGGCCAGAGAGAGAGGGAGAGACAGAATCCAAAGCAGGCTCCAGGCTCCGAGCTGTCAGTAACAGAGCCCGACGCGGGGCTCGAACTCACGAACTGCGAGATCATGACCTGAGCCGAAGTCGGACTCTTAACTGACTGAGCCACCCAAGCGCCCTTCCTCACAGCACTTCAATGGGCAATAATATTCCCACAGGGAAGCCAGACCCAGGAAGTGGGTTGGACCATGTTACTGGGAGCCTCAAGACACCTTTTTTTTCTGGCCCAAGGCCGCAGGTCTTTGGTTTCTTTCCCCTCTAATCTTGACTCTCAATGCCTAAAAGGAACTCGGAGACAAGCACCTCAAATATAAGCAAATATTTGTCTTTCAACCTTGGAACGGTGGCCCAAGCTGCAGGCTCCAGTTTCCTCACTTCTGCTACCACTGGGGTCAGTGGGGTCACCTCTGACCTGCGCCGTCTGTAGAGGATCTCCGCTCCAGCCCCAGCCTTCCAGCCTCTGTCGCTATGATACTGAAGCCTTTTACTTCTCAGTTCAGTTGTGCCCACGTCTAAGCTAAGTCCAACCATTTTGGAAAGCACGCTCGGAGAATCATGCACTCTGGGGCTTAGGGCATGGGACTTGCAGCTATCAGTCTGGGTTAGGTATGCCAAGGATGAGTCCTGAGTCCTGAGGGTCTTAGCCTGTTCTATTTCCTTTATCCCCTAGATCAGCGGTGTCAGGTTTACCGAACATCTGTTGTGCCGTGACTGTTCCCTACTCTCTTGTCCACCTTGCAGGACCAGAGCCCTGACTTCCTCTCTGGACAGTTCCTCTGTCCTGGCTGGAGCCCTGCTTCATTGGTCAGCCACTTGGGATCGATCGTCCTTGCCAGGCATGTTTGGCTGCTGCCCCCTGTAGTATCCTAGACTCCTTAGGGCTCACGGTCCAGGTCAAGCACCTGTTACCCAGCCCCTGTGAACTCTGGGAATCTGATGACTGCTCACTCCCTGTGGGTCCAGCCCAGCTTTGCTTCCTCTCCTTCCCCATTAGCTTTCTCTACCGAGGTCTCAGAATACTGCAAGAAAGAGTTTTTTCTTCCTTCTAATCCTTATCCCTACCACCTCACAAGCTGCTATTGCCTTCTAGCCCTGTCCCAGAACAGAGCTCGGTAGAGAAGTTCTTAAAAATAACAAGTTCTCCCCAATAGATTTTTTTGAAAAACAGAAGAAGACCCTATTATTTTATGTCTTAATCAGTGTTGGTAGCAAGGCTCTCCGGTACATGATGGACCTACTTGGACTTTGGTGTTTTCTCCTAACTGTGGTCCCCTGATCTTAAAATTTAGGATCAGACGGGCTTTAGGCTTTAGGACTGATTTTGTTCTTAATCCAGAGGAAAGAAGCCTTGTGTCAACAAGCTGATTCAATAGTAACTAAACAGGTCTTTTTGTTTTGTTTTGTTTTTGACCATGTGCCCCAGTCGTGGTACCTGGGGTCCACATTTCTCCTGAGACCTCCTTTCCACAGTGTAGCAGGCCTAATAACAAGCCTGTGCCCTGTGTTGACAGGCTTCTCTGACCTTAGGCCCACATAAAGCTGGGTCTCCACCTAGTTCCAAACCTTCTCCAACCTTCTCTATTCCTCTAGCTCCTCCCTGACCATAGCCAATGTCTGTTTCCAGATGTTCTTTACCACGAATTCTGCCCATTACCCAGAAAACTCCCTGACCTTCCATAGGAACGCCTTCTTGCCCAGTATTTGCTCGAAGTGCCATCTATTTCCCATTTCAATATTTCCAAATACATTTATTACTTTAACTCTTGCTGAGCATCTCCACTGTGTTTATGATTGCGGGAAAAAAAACCAAACCCAGTCTCCACCTGCAAGGAGCTTATTGCGTACTAAAGGAAAGAGATAGTTCACTAGAAAATATTAATAGTGGGTAACTCTGCAAAAGATGTTATCTACATTGGCCCATTTTATTCTCGAAACCCTACGAGGGAGACGTTGTCTCCACTTTATAGACGTGGAAGGTAAGGTTCAGCTAGGTTAAGTAACTTGGTCCGGATCACACAGGCAGGAAGGGGTGGAGCTGGGTTTAGAGCCCAGGTCAGCCTGACTTTGCTGTACTAGTAACCCTCATCTTGTGCGACCCCAGGTCTAAGTACGGTGTGTCGATTCGCAGGGAAACAACTGACTGACTTCTGGTTGGACTTCCATTGACCTGGGAGAGACTTAGTGGCTCTGCAAGATGGTGCCTTCTAACTCATTAGCGGAGTTCATCCTCCCATGTTAGGCTTTTGGTCCATGGATCTTCTTTATAAGTTTTTTTTTAAATATTTTATTTATGTATTTATGTATTTATGTATTTATTTATTTATTTATTTTGAGAGAGAGCTAGAGAGCAGTGGAGGGACAGAGAGAGAAGGAGACAGAATCCCTAGCAGGTTCTGCACTGTCAGTGCAGAGCCCGATGTGGGGCTTGCACCCACGAACCATGAGATCGTGACCTGAGCCGAAATCAAGAGTAGGATGCTCAACCGCCTGAGCCACCCAGGAGCTCCCATGGGTCTTCTTTAAATTCTCTACATGTTTTATAATATTCTGTGTAGGCGTCTTGCATCTTTTTGTTATATTTATTTTTAGGCATTTGGTGTGGTCTTTTTTGTACATTGTTGGTATTAGTTTGAGGTATTAATTTCTAATTGTTAAGTAGAAATAACTGCTGTTAGGTAGAAAGAAAAGAATTGATCTTTGTTTATTACTCTTATATCCAGAATCCTTGCTGAATGTATTCACATATTCTAATGGCTTATCTTTAGATTTTTTTCCTGCATATGCAATCTAGTTATATGCAAATAAAGACAGCCTCCCTCTTTTCTAATACTTAGATCTTTTATTTCTTTTTCTTGCCCTACTGTTTCCTTATTATTTCATTATCTGAATAAATGAAGCATAGTTAGGGCGTCATAAGGTACACTTTGACTGATTTCACAAGTTTCTGTTGTCTTTACCATATTAGAGCTGAGTCTTGTTCAGTAGTGGCCCTTATGCGGCCTACACTCTGATGTCAGCCAGCGTTAGGAGTGGGTGGCATCCAGAGTTGCTAAGAGTTGGATCCGTGTAGCTATAGGAGAGCTTCTATCTATGACTCATTTATTAGTAAGGGTTTCGTTCTATTCCGCATAGGTCACAGAAGACTTGTTAGCACCAGTTTGTGTTTATTTTTTATTCCTTTATGCACAGACAACACCTCAAAAGCTTGAGAGAGAGGAAGGGAGGGAGGGTCCTGGGAGGGAGGGAGACAGAGAGAAAGAGAGAGAGAGAGAGAGAGAGAGAGAGAGACTGCATTTGTTAAAAAGCTTTCTCAAGCCTTCTTTTTTTTGCAGTCAACACTGACATAATACCTTGAGAATCTCCTTAGTGTCCCCTCTATGCTGCTATGAGTCCTATATAGTTCCCATAGGGGCTACAGAATCAAGTAACGGTTAACTTTGGGTAAATCCAATGCTCACTTTGTTACTAGGCTGGAGAGGTCAGAATTACTGGGGTCTTACAAAGTAGCACCCAGCCCCCATTTCAGAGAAAGGCACACTATCATTTATCTTAGTAAATACTCTCCTTGAGATTGTCTTTAGTTGAGCATTAATGCTGATGCCTCACTCTATATGGCAATCCTGATATTCCCTTTTTAGTTTTTTCTTCCTTTTTAAAAAAAGTTTATTTATTTATTTATTTTGAGAGAGAGAGAAAGAGAGCACAAGCAAGTGGGGGAGGGACAGAGAGGGGGAGAGAGAATTCCAAGCAGGCTCCACACTGACCGTGTCCCCATGCAGGGCTTGATCTCATGAACCATGAGATCACGACCTGAGCAGAAATCAAGAGTTGGACGCTTAACCAACTGAGACACCCAGGTGCTCCTGTTTTCTTTTTAAACCTGGGTAAGGGGGGTGCCTGGGTGGCTCAGTCAGTTGAGCGACCCGCTTCGGCTCAGGTCATGATCTCACAGTTTGTGAGTTCGAGCCCCGCATCGGGCTCTGTGCTGACAGCTTGGAGCCTGGAGCCTGCTTCTGATTCTATGTCTCCTTCTCTTTCTGCCCCTCCCCCACTCATGCTGTGTCTCTGTCTCAGAAATAAATAAACATAAAAAAAATTAAAGAAAAAATAAACCTGGGTAAGTATTAGTGGGGGCAATTGTGGAAATATATAAGATTAAGACTCATAGAGTATAAGGCTGACTACTTCAAATCTTCAGGTTTATGGACATTAGATATGTACTCCTCAAAGTAACTTCTTGACTTCATGGCTGATATTTATTGACCAGTAGAAATATGGAAAAAACATCATAATTTCTTTCAGTGAAGAAGAGGGTAAAGGCTACAGAAAGAAGGCTGGGGATAGTGACTGAGGATCAAAATTCAGGTTTTTTTAACTAGTACAAAGTTTTTCCAGTATATCATTTTTCACTTAGCATGCCAATGTGATTGCATAATTTTGAACAAAAAATTGAGATATATGACTTGATAGTTATGTTTTTCTACCTATCTAATACATATTCACATCTAATAGACATATAGTTTCAACCCACGTACTCAACTGCACCAGAAATAGCTTTTTTAAAAATCACAATTTAATCTTCCTTTGGGGCATTGCCTCATCTTGAGTAAAAATATATGTTATTATATATTATACATGATTTGTATATAGTTTATATTTCATATAAACCATATTTATATATGTATATCCATTTAAGATAAACTATTCCCTCTAGGCCAATTTCAATCAGTTCAGGATATATTCTCCTTATCCCATCCCCATTCCTATCTTCCTGAGTTGCATTTAAGTTCTAGAAACTTCCACCAGCTTCATACATCAATAGAAAGAAAACCTTGAACTCTTAGGCATGCTGTATCATATATTGGCTTCTATTGTGTACCATCTGGTCCTTGGGCATAAGTCATCCTCCATGCTGGCATCTGCTGAGACTTCTGTGAATATGTCTGGTTCTTGGCCATATGGCTTGTCCCACTTTCTTTCTCCTCTTCTCCTTCTCCTAATTTCCATGCCCTTTCCTCAGTTGTGAGAAGAGGATTTAGTTATTGTCCCATGACTCTCTGAAGTCATGGGAAACATAGAGAGGCTGCCTTATCCCTCCCTTCTGACAACTTCATAGCCATGCCTGCTCCACACCCTCTGCCAGGATAGCAGAGGGAATGTTTGTGAGTCTTCAATTTCCAAGATTTCAGGTGGGACTATAGACAAAGTATTTCTTTTCTTGAACCCCCCAAACTTATCATTTGATTTTTTCCACACTATCTGTCCATCTAGGACTTAACCTCAGGGCCTAGGACTCAGACATCTTATAAGAATGAATGACTTTCCTTCTTCTCCATCTCTTCTCTCTCTCAGGCCCAGAAGAATCCTAATTTACTCTGTGGATGGAATAAACCCATTTTGAAATTGGAAAATAAATTCTTCATGTACTATTTTAAATCTTTCTGTTTTATCCACAGACTAGGTTTTTCACAACTGAAAGCTAAGAATTTGATGTTTGACTCCATGGTAATGATTCATGTCTGTAAGTCCAAATGAGATAGGGAACAGGTCATGAAGTTAAAAGGCATTTGTATGTGTAAAAAACATTGACTACACTTGTCTTACACTTGTCTGCATGTCTTTCCAAGCATCCATCCATCTATCCATCTGTCCATCCATCCATTCATCCATCCATCCATCTATTTATCCATTGATCCGCTGAATATTTCAGAAAAGATGTGGACCATACTGTTTGACTTGAGCATGACAGGGAAAAATATGAAAAATGAAGGCATATTAGAAATTTCAGAACATATGGTAACTGTGGTAGGCAGAATAAGGACCCTGAAGAGATCTATGTTCTGTTCCCTGAAACCTGAGATTATGTTAGGTTACCTGGCAAGGGGGAATTAAAGTTGCAGATGGAATGAAATTTGCTAATCCAGGTGAGCTAAGAAGATTATCTTGCATTATCCAGGTGGAGTATCCAGATCCTCACAAAAGTTCCCATAAGTGGAAGGGGGAGGTCAGAATCAGACATCTGAAGATTCTTGACTGTTGGGTTTGAAGATGGAAAAAGGGGCTGCAAGCCAAAGAGAATAGGCAGCCTCCAAAAACTGGAAAAGGCAAGGAAATGAATTCTCTCTTAGAGCCTCCAGAAGGAATGCAGCCCGCTGATACTTTGATTTTAACGCAGTGAGACCCATTTTTGACTTCCGACCTGCAGAACTGTAAGATAATGCATTGTATTGTTTTAAACCAGTAAATGTGTAGTAATTTGTTATAGCAACAATAAAAAACTAATATGGTAGCTGTAACCATATAATCATAAATAATGACTATATAATGACTATATAGTCATGCATGAATTTAAATGAGTTTAAAATGTGGCAAACCAACAATGCAGAAAATTGATTTTAATAAATTAAAAAAATAAAACACTTAGGTGCCACCTGGTGGCTGAAATCTTGCAGTAAATGATTTGAAATGACCTCAGCTTATAGCTATTTCCTAAAGAGAATACAAGCGCTGTGCTCCAAGCGTGGCACTAAGCTGTGGTTTCTGGTCAAATGATTTTAAAAAGGTTGAAATGATTCATTGGATTGCCAAATAATACAGTGAAAAAAGGACCTCAACTTGCGTTTTATTGCAAGGACATGTGACAGAAAATAGGCAGCCTGTTGAGACCTTCCTAGGAAGCATTAGCCAGCGATGGTGACAGCAGATGGCTGGGGGTAATTTTCTCTCACTCAAACCTTACTCCATGAAGTCTATCAGACCTTGACTCTCCCGATATTAGTTATAGACAACTAACACTTTTCCAAACTCATATAAAATATGGTGAAAATATAGCATTGTTTCCACCCGAAAGCACTCCTTAACCTTTCTTATAGGGAAAATCTGGACCCATATTAGCATTCATGGCTGAGTTAAAAACCACCCTGTTGGGGTGGCTCCCGTTAAAAATGCCCAGAAACATTAGTGTTACTGGGAATGTGAAAAGAATTGAAAGCACCCATCAAGGCTAGGGGGAGGGGGAAAAGGAAGTTGTTATTTAACGGGCATGGCGTTTCAGTTTTGCAAGATGAGAAAGTTCTGGAGATTTGTTTCCCAATAATGTAAATATGCATCACCCTGCTGAACTGTACATTTAAAAATGGTTAAGATGTGGCACCTGGGTGGCTCAGTCAGTTAAGCCTTTGACTCTTGGTTTCAGACAGGTCATGATCTCATGGTTTCATGGGTTCGAGCCCCGTATCCAGCTCTGTGCTGACAGTGTGGAGTCTGCTCAGGATTCTCTCTCTCCCTCTCTCTCTGCCCCTCCCCAACTCATGCTGTCTCTATCTCAAAATAAACACGAAGAAAAAAAAATCTTAGGGGCACCTGGGTGGCCCAGTCACTTAGGCGACTTCAGCTCAGGTCATGATCTCACAGTTTGTGGGTTCGAAATCCTCATCGGGCTTTATGCTGACAGCTCAGAGCTTGGAGTCTGCTTAGGATTCTCTGTCTCCTTCTCCCTCTCTGTCCCTTCCCCACTTTTGCTCTCTCTTTCTCAAAAGTAAATACATAAACATTAAAATAATTTACATAATAAAATAAGTAAAATCTTAGTTAAAAATTAAAATGGTAAAAGATAATAAATTTTATGAGGTGTGTTTTTTACTACAACAAGGAAAGTGCAAGGTAGTGGGGCATGCAGAGCAGAGGATGACGGAGGGCAAATCCACCCTCCCACAGGGCATGCAGGTCTTTGGCTGAGGCTCCATGAAGGTCCCTATAGGCTGGAGAGGCATGTTGGTAGCTGTGGCATTTGAGCAGGACCTATATCTTGGATAGTGGGCCCTTTTCAGATGGTCCCAAGAGCTGCTTCCCTCATGCCATTTTTATACGATTCAACTACAGGGGCGCCTGGGTGGCTCAGTCGGTTAAGCATCCGACTTCAGCTCAGGTCACGATCTCACGGTGTGTGAGTTCAAGCCCCGCATTGGGCTCTGGGCTGACAGCTCGGAGCCTGGAGCCTGCTTCGGATTCTCTGTCTCCTTCTCTCTCTCTCTCTCTCTGCTCCTCCCCTGCTTGTGCTCTCTCTCTTAAAAAAAACAATTAAAAAAAATATTATATGACTCAACTGCAAAAGCATAGCTTTAACCCTCTTATCTTCTAACCTGATTTTCTGCTAGTCATTGCAAAAGTCGAATTTTCCCATCAGCCGTGGGTCACTTCCTGCTGGTATAAATACACGGTCACATTATGCTCAGATCTTTCCATCATAATTTTTCAAATTATTTATAACTTTTATAACTTTTATTATAATTTATTAAAATTTTATTATAACTTTTATAAAGACCCCTGAGTCTTGAGGCTGAACTTAATCATGTTAACCCATTCTAAGGAAACCTTTCGGGATTTGAGCAGACTTAATACTCTTCGTCTTTTCACCAGCCTATAACCTTCCTTATAGTAACTTTCCAGAAACCAGGAGCAAGTGGAGGTGCAGAGCATCTGTGTGAAGTCAGACAACACACCTGCTCCCACCACTGAATCTTCTTTCCACCATTTGCCTGCTGTGTGAATTTGGACACCTCAGTTAGTTTAAGAACTGCCTAAAATGGTCCTTTCAGATTTGGTTCTTTTCCCTGCACAGTCTAGTGGCCAACAAAGTAACCTGAGTGATGTTATGAAATTGAGGAATGTTCCACTTTACGTTTGTGCTTTTGAAGTTTTGTTTAAAGAAATTATTTTGTCTCTCTAGATCACAAAGGTGTTCTTTTACCTTCAGGCATTTATTCCACCTCTCAGAGTGGTTCTTCACTGGGTGTGAATTTGCCTCATGGGAGACATTCGACAAGGTCTTGGAGACATTTTGATGACCATGATTTGTGTGAGTTGGGGGTGCTACTAGCATCTAGAGGTACAGGATGGCCTCTACAACAAAGAATTACCTGGCCCCAGCTGTCAATAGTGTCAAGGTTAAGAAACTCTGATCTATAGTTCACTCTTGAGCAATATGATGTTAGGTGGGAATCCAGTTTTATTTGTTTTTGCCCATAGCAATCCAGGTTTCCCCATACTTACTCTTCAGATTTCCATGTGCTTTCTATTTAATAAAATTAATGATAACTGCTCACAATTATTTAGATCTTAATACACACACACACACACACACACACACACGCACACAGAGGTCTTGTTTGTGCTGGTGTAAATATCAATGTCTTTTCACATCCCCTTCCCACCATCAAATCATACAGATCCACAAGGAGGCCAAATGAAATCACCTCTTACCCCGCATTTATCACATAATTAGAGACAGTACTGCAAATCTTCAGTTTATGTACCACTAGGGAAATATTCATTCAAAAACAGCAAGGTGTTTCCAGAGCATGCATTAGAAAGGTTGGTTAAGAGGGCTTTGCGCAGAAAAGACCAACAGGCAGTGGGTGTCAGTGGTAGAAGAGGACAGATCGTGTCAACTAAGATTTGACCCCAAAGGGCAGGGGTCAACTAGCCTGAAGCCCAGTGAGCAGAGAATGGGAAATGGGAGTCAGCCAAAGGGAAGAGTCTGGAAGGTGACTTGGAACAGTAATCTCAGGAAGGCCCTGGTCTGGGGGAAACAGAGAAACATAGCGGTGAGACAAGTCTCCTGATGCCTAGAGGTGAAGGGAAAAATTTTTTCAATGTTTGTCATTGAACAAAAGTCTCTAATGACACAAAAGAGCATCAAAGATTCAGAAGCAGGTAGATAAAAAGGACATGATTTATTAAAGAAATTGTACTTCACTGAATAGAAGATAGTTCTGTTCAAGGCTAACTTCCATTATATGTAAAGACTTTTTTTTTTTAATTGGGAAGAAAAAATAAAGACATGAGATAAATATTTAAGAAGACAATTTATAGGGGGACCTGGATGGCTCAGTGAGCATCTAACTCTTGAGTTTGGCTTAGGTCATGATCTCACCATTCCTGAGTTCAAGCCCCACGTTGGGCTCTTTGCCCAGCACAGAGCCTGCTTGGGATTCTCTGTCTCCCTCTCTCTCTGCCCCTCCCCTGCTTGTACATGCTCTCACTCTTTCTCTCTCAAAATAAGTAAACAAATATGTACAAAAAAGACAATTTACAGATAAAGAAACTTGGGGTCCTTAAACATAAGAAAAAGAGCCCTACCTTCACTCATAATTAGGGGAATGCAAATTAAAACTACACTGAGATACCATTTCCCAAAGATCAGACTGGCAAACATACAAATGTTTGACAAATGTTCTTGGTGATGCTGTAAAGAAATGGGCACTCTCACGCATTGTTGGCTGCAATAAAAAATAGTATGACCTCTACTTGGATGTAGGGGAAGATCAGGCAATATTTGACAAAAGAAATTGTGTGTTTACTGTTTTCCCCATAGAGCCATTTCGAAGAATTTAGTGTGATGAAGCACTTCCTCAACTATATTTTTTCCGAAGTTTATTTATTTTGAGAGAGAAAGAACACAAGTGGAGGAGGGGCAGAGAGAGGGAGGGGGGGTGGTGGAGAGAGAATCCCAAGCAGGCTCCTCACTGTCAGTATGGAGCCTGACATGGTGCTTGAATCCACAAACTGTGAGAATCATGACCTGAGCTGAAATCAAGTGTCAGAAGCTCGACTGACTGAGCCACACAGGTGCCCGGAAACACTTCCCCAAATATCAGACAACATACCTACCAAGTTATTAATCAAAACTCCATTTGTATTAGCAAAAGATTGGAGTCAACCCAAATGTTAATCAATAAAGGGCTGGTTGAATGAACGACGGCATACCCTCTCCCTGGACAACTGTGCAGGGGAAAACAGCCCCCAAGAATATATAGAAGTGAAAAAAAACAAAGGGCAGAGTTTCTATATAGTTCAGTGTCCTTTGTATAAGGAAGAAGGAAAACTTAAAGTAAACACATATATATATTTTAAAAAAATATATCCATAGGAAAGATAAAGAAGAAAGTAGGAAATACGGTTGATAGGTGGGGTGGCAGTGAGGAATGGGTTGAATTTAACAGGCATGTGTATTCCTTTTCTGTAGCTGTTATAAAAATTTGCCACATATTTAATTGCCTAAAACAACATAAATTTATTATATTACAATTCTGGGGGCCAAGGTCCTTAAATGGGTTTCCAGGGGCTAAAATCAAGATGTCAGCAGGGCTGTGTCCTTCCTGGGGGCTCTAGGAGAGAATACGTTTCCTTGCCTTTTCCAACTTCCCAAGGCTCCCACATCCCAGACATTCTTTCATCTTCAGAGACAACAAGAATGGGTTAAGTCTTTGTCCCGTGGAGTCACTTTGACCTTCTCTCTTGTAGTCATATCTCCTTCTGACTGCAGTTTTTTTTTTATTTGTTTGTTTGTTTGTGTTTTTACTTTTAAGACCTTTAGTTTACCTTGGGTCCATTCAGACAGCGCAGGATGATCTCCCTGTATCAAAAGCCTTCATCATGAGGCACCTGGGTGGTTTAGTCAATTAAGCCTCTGACTCTTGATTTTTGGCTCAGGTCATGATCTCACATTTGTGAGATCAAGCCCTGTGTATGGCTTTGTGCTGGGCATGGAACCTGGTTAAGATTCACTCTCTCCCTCTCTCTGCCCCTCCTCCCCCCCAAACATGCTCTGGCTCTCTCTCTGTCTCAAAAAAAAAAGAAAAAAAAAAGCTGAATCACATGGGTAATGCCTTTTCTCCGTGTAAGTGCCACATTCACAGTTTCCAAGGATTGAGACACGGACATCTTCTGGTGTGTGTGAGAGGTGTGGGAGTGAGCATTCTTTTGCCTCCCACAGTGCAGAAATGATATTATAATTTTTTGTAGCAGTTAAACCACGTAAATGTTTTCCATATTTAAAAAATGAACAAATCAAAACAGGAAAAAGAAACCCAACATGAAAGGAATACATACAAGGCACATTTTATGTGATTCAATGCATCATTCCATAAAATACATGAGGCAGCGCAATCATGTACATGACACTGAAAAAAACCTTCGCTATTTCATAATTTTCCCAAAGCATAAAACCAATTGGTGGCAGAATTATGATTCAAGCTCAAGTTGTTCTGACCCTGGAACATTTCTCAAGGTGATTCAGCACTAACATTTAAACTCTAAACAAATGTTCTTTCCACTACAGCTGCCCATGGTCAGTTGCAAGGCTCACACAAGTGTTGGCTCTCCTCGATCTGTTGTCTCTATTAAGAATAATAGTAAAATCTCCTGTCTGCCAAAATGCTGTGAAATGTCCACTGGGAGTTCTCTCAGAAGCTTCTTGCACTTGGGAAATATCAATGAGGGTGGCAAATATAACACTTCTCATAGGTGTGATCCAGTATGTAGAGATTGGGGTTGACTTCAGATAGTAGCAGATCTGATAGCAAGTACAAAGGCAGCATCATTGACTATAGATGCTGAAGGGTGGGCAGCAGGGATGGTAGGATTTTATGTAAGTTCTTTCCTGGTTGCCTCAAGTTTTTCAGAGAAAGGAAGAAAGGTCATTGGGTGAGAGGGAAGATGGGGAAGAAGGTGTGGGAATTTGGGAGGAGAGAATGCACGGCGCTTTCATTTTGGAGAATGAGTGGGGTGTCTTTTGGCTGCCAGGCAGCATACAGGGGCTACTTGCTTTTTATGGTCCTACGCTGAAAGAGGTTGAGGGCAGAGAAGGCAGTGAGTGGGCTCTAATCAAATTTGTGGCTTGCCAAGCATGCGGGAGCAAGGGAGAGATGGAGAAGGGAGCAGAGTGTGCAGGTCAAAGATGGACTATGGCATGTCAGCCTGGAAGGGAGGGGAGTGAAACCATCAAGAGGATGAGGAATACTAAAGAGGTTTAAGAATCAGTGAATCGGGGGTGCCTGGGTGGCTCAGTTGGTTGAGCGTCTGACTCTTGATTTTGGCTCATGTCACGATCCCAAGGTCATGGGTTTGGGCCCCACGTCGGGCTCTGCGCTGACAGTGCAGAGACTGCTTGGGATTCTCTCTCTCTTTCTTCCTCTGCCCCTCTCTCCCACTTGCACTCCCTCTCTCAAAAAGAAAAAAAAAGAATCAATTAATGATAGTTGTCAATGGGGTGGAAGGATGGTTGACACAAAGCATCAGGGGACAGAGATGAGAGACACCCACCTGAGGTTGTACAGCTCTGTAAATAATGGTGATGCTGAGGTCTTAGGCTCTGCCATGGGAGTGACCCAGGAAAAGGACCTCTCTACTACACGTGAATTAAAGTTACTAGGGATTAAGACCAAGACAGCGAGCCAATCCTTGGAAAACAATGATGGATGACATGGCATCAATAGATGACGGTGACCGTGAGATTCAGAATTGAAGAGACGCAAGTGGCCAGAAGGCAGCGATGGAGGTTGGGGCCTGGGCGAGGAGGACACTTACTCCCTTCCAGGTCTGGGGGAAGCAGCCAATACTGGAGTTTTCGGCAGGGAGCAGCACCTCAGGATATCCCTCCGAGGATCAGGTTTGTGTTGGAACGAAAAGGCGAGGAAACATTGGAGAAGAGAATGACAAGAGAGAGGATTTATTCTCTATGACTTGTCATGAATCTAGGCAGCACGGTGGAAAGATGTTGGGATCAGAGCA
Organism: Prionailurus viverrinus; assembly: GCF_022837055.1. NCBI lineage: Eukaryota > Metazoa > Chordata > Mammalia > Carnivora > Felidae > Prionailurus > Prionailurus viverrinus. The sequence continues at coordinate 45,502,304 of NC_062565.1, forward strand.
GAAGTGCCAGAGATGGACAGAACTGGGGATACACAGAGCCTTATGGAACTTTAGTGTGGGAGATGAGAGGTGACCTTGGGGTTTGGGGATTTTGAGACAATTCTCATAAACAGAGATAAAGTGAATAGTGTGGACCCAAGGGAGGGATTGGGGGGAGACTTTCACCATGTAGGGTTGGAGAAGGTGGGTGTCTGGAACTGCCTTTTTCTCCTTGATGATGGGGGTGGGTAGGTAGGTAGAAGGGAGGCATGTTCTTAGACCAAGTATGTCAGTTCTCCCATACTCCACCATTACCCCAAGGGTGTCTGTTCATTCTGCCTCCTTACTGATGTCCTGGAAGATTCCTGGAGAAGCAGGTGTAATGTCAACTGCAACTCTCTTTACCCATAATAATAAGGGTTGAAGGCATCATCTTGTTTCCACAACAATAAAGTATGAAGTTTGAGTAGCCACAGGTCAGGAGACAGAGTTAAGCTCTCTTAGAGAGGGCCCACCCAAGTGATGGTATCTGCAGAAAGGAGTAAATTTACATTACTGTCATCGGAAGTGTTCAAAGGTACTGAGAACGAGAGAACTCTGAGTTCCTTCTCGACAATTGATGCTGAGGGTCCTCTACATGCCTAGCACTGTTCAGGATGCTGGAGGACACACAACAAAGGGGTAACACTGTCTGCCCTTGAAGCCGACTCAGTCAGAAAGCAATGGAAAGAATCGTATATAAAGCCAGTGTTGTCCTGAGGGGCGCAGGCTACAATGGATATTGTTGAAATCTATCTTCTATTATTTTCCTAGAGTCTGACTTTCATAAAGTATCAGCTCGTCAAAAGCCGAAAACAAAACTAAAACCCAGAGATTGATTTCTGATTCTTTGTATCGTTTTCCTGGAGGCATTTTTGAGTTTTAATTTTATCATTATTATGCGGGTAATACATACACAGCAGCCAGACGCCGATGTGCCGTAACGGAAATTTCTTCCTGCATCCATAAGATGAATATATTGAGAACTGAATAGTTGTATTTTATACGTGCATTGTAAGAGACCATCACGAATAGCTAAAAAGTGATCGATCGGGATTTAAATTCATTGATTTTAAAACCCATATGGCCCATTTTGTGTCTCCTGTGATTTTTTTTTTTTCCCCAATCTGGGTCTTGCCCTGTACCGCCAATCTCTCTTAATGCCAATTATACTGCTGAATCACTGTCAAATGTAGGGACTCATGTGAATGGGTCATCTGGCAACGTTTGTCCTATTTTAGAACAAATTAAAAGTTGCCTCAGTTGGTGGTGTCTAACCCCTTAACTTAGAAGAGAGAAAATATTAATAGGAATCAACTCGGCTTATTTAACAGGTCGAGTTGGTCTGTGGTGTCCATGGGGATGCTTGAGGACAAGCCGATTAACATCGAGATTTGTGGAAACCGGATCAATAGTTTTCAGTAACTGAAGAAGATTACCAGAAGTCAAGGGAGCCTTTAGCAGGGGCTGTGTGCCCAGGCCTGTCGGGCACTTGGCAGGCGATTGAGAAAGTCTAATTGTGGCTGCTGATGAGTCATTTTACACTATGGTCACACCTCCGTTCTCCAGGTTCCATTTTAGGAACAGTATACCTTGCCCAGCCAGAAATTGCCTAATTTAAACCCTGACTCTTACCTGTGTGAATCAAAATGACTCAGAAAAGTGCAAATAAAATATTCCCAAGGAGTCAGTGACGGTTTTATATTTCTCATAGCTGCCCTTCTCAGAACTGAGTCCACCTGTGTAGAAGAAATACAAGCACGAGAGACCTGAACTTGGGTGGAAAAGAGGAGTCTCACAGGACACTAAATCGGAGCCTACGTTTTTCTCTGACATCAGAATACAGGATAGGCTATTTTAAAATTTGCAATCAAATTTTAATTATACAGAAAATAGAACACTTATTCTTTTTTTTAAATGCTTATTTGTTTATTTTGAGAGAGAGAGAGCACGCACACGGGAGGGGCAGAAAGAGAGGGAGACAGAGAATCCCAAGCAGGCTCCACACTGTCAGCGCAGAGCCCGATGTGGGGCTCAAATTCATGAACTGAAAGATCATGACCTGAGCTGAAATCAAGAGTCGGACACTTAACTGACCGAGCCACTCAGGTGCCCCTAGAGCATTTACTCTTTTAAAGAAGAGACAACCGCTCCCTTTGAAATATAGTTAGAATGTTGATAACAAAAATGAAGGGTGTATGTGTATACACACACGTACATATAAACTGCAATCCTCTGTCACCTCCTACCTGCTGCCTATCACCTATCCTCCAGGCCTGAACCATTCCCCACTGTCCAATGGCTGTAGGTAATTCCTGGTGAAATGAGTAAAACTAACCTACTGTCCTTTGCTGAGATTAATTTTGATCCTTTTTAAAATGTATTTAATAACCAGAGCCTAGATGCTAAAAAGAAGACTTCTAGAATTCACAAAACCATGGTGTGTTGGCCTATGAAGTGAAGAACAAGTAAGCACTGAGCAGTTAGACAATTCATGACATTGTTTGTGCCAGTATCCAAAAAATGTTGGTATTTGCAAAAGCCCTGAATCACCTAGGATATAAGGGTTAACATTCTCTTTAAAAAATTTTTTTTTAACGTTTATTTATTTTTGAGAGACAGAGAGAGAGACAGAGCATGAGAAGGGGAGGGGCAGAGAGAGAGGGAGACACAGAATCCAAAACAGGCTCCAATCTCTGAGCTGTTAGCACAGAGCTCGATGTGGGGCTTGAACCTATGGACTGGGAGATCATGACCTGAGCCAAAATCAGACGCCCAACCGACTGAGCCACCCAGGCACCGCTAAGAGTTAACATTCCTTATTTCTGTATGGTAATTTCCAGTTTTGAAAACACTTTAATATATATTTGGCTCTCACAAAAACCTTGAATGGTAGCCAGAGTATAAATTTTTATTTGTAGGTTACAGGTAAGGAATCAGAAATACAAAAATCTCAAATGATGTGTCCAATATCAAATAATCCTACAAATCATTTGTTTTACTCCTAATCTAATGATGGGTAGAAATGCATAATACATTATCCAAATATTTCCACCATAAACGTATTAATATCTCTGAAGTAGTAAGAATATAAATTGAATGTCTTCAATTATCTAGTCCCCTGACTAATAAGGTGCCACTATGTTTTAAAAATATTTTGGGGGCGCCTGGGTGGCGCAGTCGGTTAAGCGTCCGACTTCAGCCAGGTCACGATCTCGCGGTCCGTGAGTTCGAGCCCCGCGTCGGGCTCTGGGCTGATGGCTCAGAGCCTGGAGCCTGTTTCCCATTCTGTGTCTCCCTCTCTCTCTGCCCCTCCCCCGTTCATGCTCTGTCTCTCTCTGTCCCAAAAATAAATAAACGTTGAAAAAAAAATAAAAAAAAAATAAAAAAAATATTTTGTAAGTCTTTTTTTTTTTTTTTTTTTTTTTTAATTTTAGAGAGAGAGCAAGCACGCAAGTAAGGGGGGCAGAGGGAGACAGAGAGAGAAAGCAAGAGAGAGAGAGAGGGAGAGAATCCCAAGCAGGCTCCAGGTGCCCTCAAATTATTTTGTAATTCTTAATGTGGAGATTATTTCTTGGTTCCTTTCATTTTATTTTACCTCTAAAGTTATGTTATTTATTTGAGATTATTCTTGTTTCTTACTGTAGGTGTTTGTAACTATAGACTTCTTAGAACTACTTTTGCTGCACCCTGTAAGTTTTGTTATCCTCTGTTTCCATTTTCATTTGTCTCAAGGTATTTTTTTGAATTTCCCTTTTGCTTTCTTCTTTGACCAAAGTCTAATGTTTCCCTCTGGATTTTCTATCTGGATGATCTATTCATTGCCCCTGTAGGGCACCAAAGTCCCCTACGATTATTGTATTGCTGTCCCTTTGTCCCTTCAAATCTATTCACATTTGCTTTATGTACTCAGGTGCTCCAATGTTGGATGCATAAATGTTTACAATTGCTATATCCTGTTGATGAATTGACCCCTTATTATTATATCATGATCTCTTTTTTGGCTTAAAGTCTATTTTGTCCGGTAGAAGTATAGCTACCTCTACTTTGTTTTGGTTTCCATTTGCATAGAATACCTTTTCCCATCCCTTCCCTTCAAGCCTATGTGTGTCTATAAAACTGAAGCAAATTTCTTATTGGTGTATATTTGGGTCTTGTTTCTTTGTTTTGTTTTTGTTTTTAATCATTTCAGTCACTCTAAGTCTTTTGACTGGAGAATTTAATCCATTGACACTTTTGTATATTTTAATTTCTGTTCTTAAAACATTATTTTTTTTCAAATTGTTATTTAAATTCTAGTTAGTTCACATAGAGTGCAATATTGGTTTCAGGAGTAGAATTTAGCGATTCATCACTGACATACAACACCCAGTGTTCATCACAACAAGTGCCTTCTTTAATGCCCGTCATCCATCTAGCCCATCCCCCTATCTTCAGTATGTTCTCTATCTTTAAGAGTCTCTCATGATTTGCTTCTTTCTCTCTTTTTTTCCCCTTTAATCTACTGACATTTAAAGTAATTATTGATATGTATGAAATCACAATTGTCATTTAGTTAATTGTTTTCTGGTTCCTTTGTTCCTTTCTTGCTATTTTCCTTGGTGATTTGATTATCTTCTGTAGTCATATGCTTAGATTCCTTTCTCTTTAGAGTATTTATTTATTTATTCATTTATTTATTACTTATTTTTAAATTTTTTAATCTTTTGCGTATGTATGATAAGTTTTTGCTTTGTGCTTACCATGAGGACTACATAAAACACCTTATGGTTATAACAGTCTATTTTAAACTGGTAACAATTTAACTTAGCATACAAAAGCTCTACATTTTTATATACCCCCCCTCTGGCTCAGGTCATGATCTCACAGTTCTTGAGTTTGAGCCTTGTGTTGGGCTCTGTGCTGATAGCTCAGAGCCTAGAGCCTGCTTTGGATTCTGTGTCTCCCTCTCTCTCTGCCTCTCCCTTGTTTGTCCTCTCTCTCTCAAAAATAAATAAATAAATAAATAAATAAATAAATAAAAATCTCTCTTTGTCTTTAACGTTTGGCAGTTTAATTATAATGCGTTACGTTATGAGTATCTTTAGATTTGTCTATTTTGGAACTCTGTGCTTCCTGGATCTGGATGTCTGTTTCTTTCTTCAGGTTAAGGAAGTTTCAGCCATTATGTGTTTGAATCAGCTTTCTGCCCCCCCCCACCCCCATCTCTCTTCTCTTTCTGTGACATATGCCTGTATTGGTCCTCTTGATGGTGTACCATAAGTCCCTTAAGCTATCTTCATTCTTTTTCATTCTTTTTTTCTCCTCCTTTGGATGGATTCTACTGACCTGTTTTCAAATTTGCTGGACCTTTCTTCCACTTCATCTGCTCTGCTGTTGAACCCTTCTATTGGATTTTTCAGTTCATTTCTTGTATTCTTCATCTCCATGATTTCTGTTTGGTACATTTTCATATTTTCTCTTTGTTGAAATCATCACTTTTTTATGCATTGTTTTCCTGACCTTGGTGAACATCTCTATGATCACTATTTTGAATTCTCTATTGGGTGAATCATTTATCTCCATTTCATTGAGATTAGTCTCTGGAGATTTACCTTGGTCTTTTGTTTGGAACATATTCTCCTGTTTCTGTGTTTTCCTTGACTCACTGCATCGGTTTCTGAGCATTAGACAAAAACAGCCACCTCTCTCAATCTTGACAGACTGGTCTCATGTAGGAGATGAACCTTGTCCGTCACCCCTGACTGAGTTCCTGGTTGTCTCTCAAACTTTTGTGATTGTCCGAGCTATATCCTTTGTTCTTCATGGCTCCCCATATTTGGGAGTAAGTCAAGATCTGCCAGTGTTCTGAAGGGAAGGATCTCAATCAGCCCCTCAATGCAGGCTGATTAGATGCCACACCCTCAGGCAGCAGCTGAAAAAGTAGATAGTTAAGTTGCTTCTGGAAAGCAACTGGGAGATGCATGTTTTTGCCTGCTCCTTCTGGGCTGGGCCCCCGTGTATAGCCACAGGAGGTTCTCCTTCTTTTACTGAGAAACTGCTTCTCTGTTTGCTACAGACCCGGAAGAATCAAATGGAAGCCCCATTGGCTATCAGAGCTATGTAATTTGGGGGTCTGTACCTTGGGCAGCAGTTGTAAAAATTGGGGTGCTAGGTGTGTGAATAACCTCCTTCAAGGGAGATACTGGCAACTTGGTTTTATTGTTGGAGTGAGCAGATGGTAGACGTGTCCACTGGCTTCTCTGAGCTCCGGAGAGAATCATGGCCAACCCCACGATGCGTGCTAGATTAGAAGTGGACCCTCAGGCAGCAGCCTGTAAATCAACCTCATTCAAACCTCATTCAGGGAAATATTGGGAGATTGGTGTTTTTGCCTGCTGCTTCTACACTGAGCCCTACAGGCATGGCTTCTGCAAGTGCTTGCACGTGCCTGGAGTTAGAACCGCTTTTTTATTTATTACAGTCCAATGGGATTCACGAATGCAAGCCCCATTGGCTACCGAAGCTTGACAATCCAGAGGCCCATTCCACAGATGACAGCTGTGGAAGCTGGGGTGTCAGGAACGTGTATGACCTCTTTCCAGAGAGATGTTTGTGACCCGTGTTTACTGTTGGAGTGAACCCCCTTGATTCCTTTCAGATTGGCTCCTTTTGTTATATGTCAGGGGGTCCTTTTCTCATTAGTCATCTGTTTCCATATTGAATTCTGGCGTGGGTTGACAACATAATGTTACATTTATTTTTACTAATTGTAAAGGTAATCCATGCTCATTATGGCAAATTTGGAAAATAAACAAAGATATTTATTTAAAAAATAAAAATTACTCAGCTAGAGGATAACCGTTTTCTACATTTTATTGTATTTTCTACTGATTGTCATTTGATTCCTATTCAGATATTTCCTTAAAGATGCTGTGAGGATGTACTCTTCATAAAAATTGTGTGTTGTTATTATGTTTCTTATTAATCCATAATTATTTTCCTATGTCATTAGCATTTCTTTGAATATATTTTAAATTGCTGTATAATGTTTCATATACAATTTACAAGCTACATCATTTATGTAACCACACCCCATCATTGGATATTTATGTTACTTCCATTTAAAAAAAAATTATAAATAATGCCATGATGAAAATTTCCAAATTTATGATTATTTCTTTGGGGTGGGGCCTAGAAGTGGTACACCTGGGTCAAATAGTCAAATAATGCAAAGATTTTCACTCTGTTGACATATATTGCCAATTGCTTTCAACAACTTAACCACGAGTGATGAAATTATGAAGTGGGGTTTGTGAGCAAATGGCTAAGAAAGAATTCTTGAGACATTTTTGGTGCAAAAACGTGACTTGATGAGAGCACAGGAGGAAATGTGGGCAGACGGAGCTGCACTGGGCTTGTGAGGAGGGACTGATGATATACTTTTAAGTTAGTGGAGGGATGGAGGGTGGGGATAGAGATCATGTTAGTTTCCAAGGAATTTGTGTATGCTGAAAGCAGGGTCTTACAGGAACCTGAAAATGTAGCTATTGTCAAGATAAGGTTGCTTCTATTTTTTAATGAAATGTAAACATTAAGGCATTAAGGCATCCATGAACTTACTGAGGAATGTTACCGCTGCAGGTATCTATCAGTGGTCTGCAAGCTGTAAGCGGATTTAATTTAAATTTTAAAAAAATGTCTCTTATTTTATTTTGAGAGAGAGAGAGAGAGAGAGAGAGAGAGAGAGAGAACCACCAGGGGAGGGGCAGAGAGAGAGGGAGACGCAGAATCCAAAGAAGGTTCCAGGCTCTGAGCTGTCAGCACAGATCCCGACACAAGGTTTGAACTTGTGAACTGCAAGATCATGACCTGAGCTGAAGTCAGAGACTGAGCCACCCAGGCGCCCCAAGGGGATTTAATTTAAACTACATGGTTTTTTTCCCCCTTTGTTTCCCTCATCAGCTGTGTAGAATGTTGCATCATCCTGTGTGGAATTATTTGAATGGAATTAATGTTGAAAGATGTATTGCTGTTGTAACAAATTACCAGGGACTTAGTGGCTTAAAATCAAACAAATGTCTGATCTTATAGTTTGGATGTTAGAAGTCCTAAAATGAGAGTGTCAGCAGGGCTGCCTTCCTTCTGGATGCTCTAGGGGAAAATTGTTTCCTTGCTTTTTCTAGCACTTAGAGCTGCCTGAAGCCCTTGGTTGGCATCCCCTTCCTCCATTGTCAATGGCTGGAGTGCAGCGTCTTCAGATCTTTCTGTCTTTGATCTGCTTCTGTCACTACATCTCTTTCTCAGATCCTCTTGTCTCCCTCTTCTAAGAAGACTTGTGTTTACATTGGTTCTGCCTGGTTAATCCAGGATACTTTTCCCACCTCAAAATCCTTTATCTTAGTGATGGCATCTGCAAAGTCTCTTCTGCCATGTAAGAGAACATATCCACAGGTTCTTGGGATTAGAACATGGGCATCTTCGGGAAGTTAGAATTCAGTCTATCACGGAAGATAAAACATCATTTGACTCTCTGTTCTAACATGTTTACAGAACTGCTAGCAAATGTACTAATCTTCATGTCCTGCTAGTTCAGAAAAGTTTTCGTCGGGAGTTTTGCATTGTTGAAGACGTAAAGCAAAAGGGAATGCCTATTGAATTCCTTCTGAGGAAACTGAGATTTAGTGACATCATAAAGCATCTCCAAAGTCACATGGTTGGAAGGTGGAACCTCTGTCTGATTTCCTAGTTCATTACCATGTTTTGGTTGTTTATCTGATTTTGGTTACATTATCTTCAATCAAAAAATGAATGATCTCTACATCAAGTTGTATGTTGCATGTTGCATAGCTCAAACTTGTACAATGTTTTGCATATCTCAATAAAGGGAAAAAAAACCCCTACTGATATCAATGTCAAAAGGTATAGGAAGTTAGTAGCTAATTCTACAATATCATTACTGCTACGAAAGTAGCCTATGTCATGTCAGTGATACTAACACAGTCAAGAAACAAGAGAGTGTTCAAGCACACTGCTTCTCTGTAGCAGGGGCACAGTGGAACCATCCATAGCTGCCAGGGTCAATACGTATTTTGGCCTGTTTATCTTTACAAATCATCTATCTTTCAAGAATTTCATACATTTAAACTTCTGGTAAGAATATGTGTTAGTCACTAGAAAGCAGATTTCAGTGGGTTTCACAGGTCAGGAACAGGAGAGTGTTTTATAATTCTTCTCATGCCATTAGCTACTTCTGTGAAGGTTTAAGTCCATGTAAGTATGCAAACTATAGAGTGCCATTTTTATTTATTTATTTATTTATTTATTTATTTATTTATTTATTTATTATCACTTTGTTTCAAGTGTATTTTAAAATTATAAATGGGGGGCGCCTGGGTGGCGCAGTCGGTTAAGCGTCCGACTTCAGCCAGGTCACGATCTCGCGGTCCGTGAGTTCGAGCCCCGCGTCGGGCTCTGGGCTGATGGCTCAGAGCCTGGAGCCTGTTTCCGATTCTGTGTCTCCCTCTCTCTCTGCCCCTCCCCCGTTCATGCTCTGTCTCTCTCTGTCCCAAAAATAAATAAACGTTGAAAAAAAAATTTAAAATTATAAATGGGATTTTGTAATCCAGGGTGGAAATATTTCTTCTTCACAGCTTCAGAATGTGACGAGCAATTTTCAGACCTGGCTTTCCAGACCCAGTCGGTCCTCTTTGCTCTTTTTCAGACTTCTGACAGCTAGTATTTAAGCTACTCCCTTCTAAACATATACTTTTAGACAACTATTGTACATTTAACGTTTTTCTGAAAACAGTCCATCAAATATAAAGAATCGTTTCTTTCTTTAGGGATCAGCGGTGAAGCGGGTAGCTGGGTGGCTCAGTGAGCTGAGCGTCTGACTTCAGCGCAGGTCATGATCTCTCGGTTTGTGGGTTCGAGCCCCACATCAGGCTCCGTGCTGACAACTCAGAGCCTGGAGCCTGCTTCAGATTCTGTGTCTCTCTCACTCTCTGCCCCTCCCTGGCTTGCTCTCTCCCTCTCAAAAATAAGTAAACATTAAAAAAATTAAAAAAAAAAAAAAGGAATCAGCACTGAGGGAAGAAATATTAAAGCTATCAAAAATCATTTATTCATTTAAAAAATAACAGAACCAGTGCTGTTCTCTGTCATGAACGAGAACATGTAAAATTAATTTAAATTACTTCTGTAGGCTTTGGTCATATTTTGTTACCTACACAGACCTTAATCTTAAAGATCTTTTAGGCAAAGTCGCCACCAAGATTTACTGAGTAAGAGTCCTGGACACTACTAACATGGACCAAACATGATGCTATTCCAAAAAGGAATAGGTTACTACTTTTTTTTTTTTAACGTTTATTTATTTGTGAGACAGAGAGAGACAGAGCATGAACGGGGGAGGGTTAGAGAGAGAGAGACACAGAATCTGAAACAGGCTCCAGGCTCTGAGCGGTCAGCACAGAGCCCGACGCAGGGCTCGAACTCACGGACCGCGAGATCATGACCTGAGCCAAAGTCAGACGCTCAACCGACCGAGCCACCCAGGCGCCCCAAGGAACAGGTTACTACTTTTGAGGAAAAGAGCTGCCATATCAACTTCCCTCAAATGCTGATTTTAATAAAAAGTTAATGGAAATATTTTTAAAGTCAATTTTCGGTACACGCTGCCCACCAAACAAGAACGCAAGTCAAACTTTCCTATTTTAGGATATTTTCCAATTTTATTTTTAAGATGGTAGCCTTTTCACCTTCTCTGGACTGTCGAATAGAGTATTTAATTTTTTTAAATTCTGCATTTTGACGTGGTAAGGGTTTTCAAATGATCTACAGCCCAGAACATAGGGAACCCAGCAACACCCAATAGTTACACTGCTTAACCATAATGGGATGAAAATGGACAGATATCTGAAAATAGCTATTCCCTTTCATCGAGCATCATTTCCAAAAAAAATTTTATTTATTTTTGCTAGTGGGGGAGGGGAAAGAGAGAGGGGGACAGAGGGTCCGAAGCAGGCTCTGCGCAGATGGCAGTGAGCCCAATGTGGGGCTCGAACTCATGAAATGTGAGATTGTGCCCTGAGCTGAAGTTGCACACGCAACCGACTGAGTCACCCAGGTGTCCCTCATAGAGCATCGTTTAAAAAAAAACCTTACAGGGATCTTAAAGGACAGCCCACCCGCTTCTATTACTTTAAAGCATTAAAGACAAAAATTAGTAGTTGGCCATGACTTTAGTATGTTTCAGAGAAAACACACAAAAAATGATCTTTAGCATTTCAGATCTGATGAAGTTACTAAGTTTTATATCTGACTCTGAGGTGCCTCCTTAGTGCAGTAGGCAGGGCGTCAGTCTCATATCTGACTCTGGTCCTGTGATTTGGTATAATTATGTCTCTTTGCATTAAGCTGTTCTTGCTAATATTAATTCATTTATTTATACTGCTCTTGCTATTATAAATGATATGAGGATATATTTTACACTTTGGAAAAAATCCAGCTAGTATTCAGCATACATATGTGAAGCCCAAAAAGTAACTTCTGATCTCCTCTCAATGGATGGTTTGTAGCCAGGTTATTGGCTATCAAGATGATCATCAAAGATTTAAGAGAAGCATTTGTGCCTTTCAATGAATGAGCATAGGTGGGGGCATCTTGTCAATTAGCCTGATGCAGTTGTTAAATCTTTTGTCTGCTGGGCTTTCTTCAGGTAAACAGTCCATGCTGAGTTGTTCAAATTCATAGCAAGTTGAATGGAAATCCAAGAAGGTAAGGATGAGAGTTCTGGTCCTATGGTAACTTGGCCCAGGTATCCGCTGATTCAGGAATGCAGGATTACTGTACTAATTCTAGACTTACAAATGCCTTCGAAGAGAGGTTACAAAGTGGCTTTTTTAGTCAATTTTGAGGGCATAAAGAAAGACATGACACACTGCAAAGAGGTGTTCTGGCTCTTCCTGGAACCACTGAGAAAAGAAGTCTACAATATCCTGGTTGAGGAGTAGATAGTAATGAATGGAACTGGTACATGCCATTTTTTAAAAACATGATACTTATTTTTTAAAGTTTATTTATTTATTTTGGGAGAAAGAGAGAGAAAGAGAGAGAGAGGGAGAGAGAGAGAGGGAAAGACTGAGAATCCCAAGCAGGCTCCACACCATCGATGCAGAGCCTGATGCAGGGCTCAAACCCAGGAATCATGAGACCACGATCTGAGCCAAAGTCAGGAGTCGGACACTCAACTGACTGAGCCACCCACACATCCCTGGCAGAAAGATGTTCGGAATTGTCCCTTTAGATCTTTCTATTATGCCAGGCAGCACTGATCAGGCCATTTTATAAACAGAAACACTATTACTATTTAGGAATTACAAATTAGGAATATACAAAATTAGGAATATACAAATTAGGAATATACAAAAAATATTTACAACACTCATATGACATTCCTGCATTCTTGACCAGAACACCAATCTCCACTAATTATCTTCTTTTAAAAATTTTTAAAAATTTTTATTTATTTTTGAAAGAGAGAGAGAGAAAGACAGAGAGAGAGAGAGAGAGAGAGCACGTGCAAATGAGTGGGGGAGGGGCAGAGAGGGAGACACAGAATCCCAAGCAGGCTCCAGACTCTGAGCTGTCAGCACAGAGCCCGAGGAGGGGCTCAAACTCTGAACTGCAGGATCATGACCTGAGCCGAAGTCGGATGCTTAACCCACGGAGCCACCCAGGTGCCCCTCCACTTATTATCTTCTGATTGAAAGTCAACAGCAATGATTCTTGTCTCCCCTGTGATTTTTTTTTTTTTTCATTCTTTCACTGGAAATCTGGTTCAGTTTTCCACATCCACATCCACAACATCCACAGTTGTGATGTGCTGGTGAGCATATCTTCATTCCATTCTTTGCCAACTCTTCTGCATACATTTTCCAATTCTGTAAGTCTACCTGTGAGGACTGCCTATTCAATGATCCCCACTCCTACCCTCGCCTCTTTACCTAATGCTTAGCCCCCAAAAGGAGTGAAGAGTAAGGGATATGCATAGGGCCAGTCGGCCATAGTGCTGACACCCTCCCGGCACAGAAGACAGTGGCCAGGACAGCACTCTCCATGGCATCCTACCTTCCAATTAAGCATCTTATCTTTGTGAATACTAATTGAATGAATGAATCCAAGAGGAGGCATCAGCCATAATGGTGATGATCACCATATTTCTAAACTTGTAACATAAGTTATAAGTCAAGATAAGAAGAGAAAAAAATGAACAATGTTTCCTGAGAAGCAGAACTAATAGTTTATTTTACAGGCTCTTGACAGTAAGGAAAAGAGGCAAATTTAATATATATTCAACTCACTTCTTGTGAAATTTTTCTTCACCAATTGACCATACTATTCCACAAAGGATTTGAGGTAGTCTAAAGAAGGTAATAAAAGAAACATATACATAAAAAAAATAAGGCTAGAAAAACATTGATAATAGAGCAAGGACAGCTGGAGGGAAATTTAGAAAACAGAGAAATTCATGTTCTTTGCCATCCTGAAGTCACAGGGAAAGAAGAAAAGTGTTCTTTGGTTCTTGCTACAAAGACTCTTCCAATGCGTTAATGGGAGCCTGTTCTCTGGGGAGGTTTACTGACATTCACTTTACTCTCCCTAGTAAGCCAATTTAATCTTTTCCCTTTAAATAAATATAGCTTTTTGATGGCTTCTTGCTTATTATCCTTTTTACTTATAATATTGAACTTTCTGATTACTGCAAGTGATATTTTTTTAGCGTCCAATTAAAAGTTTAGGCTACTAGTGACTTTGGAGAGCACAGCTCTTCTAAATCAGCCAACTGGTGGACAATATTCACACATTCTTGGTCTTTGTGAAACAAGTACTGAACGTGCAAATATAAAGGAAAGTGTCAGTTTCTATAATGGCTTGTTTCCTATCCTATCTCTGCATGTATTGAACCCAAATGAACCTGAATGGTTCATTTTTTTTTTTTCTAAAAGTAGCGTCTGTTTTATTTTCTTAAAAAAGAAATAAAGAAGGAAAAAAAAAAAAGAAAATCCCTTTCAACTATCTACCAATTGACCCAGAAATTAAAGAAAATATATTTTATCTATTTATGAATCGTGATACTTTGTGAATGCATTTATTACAGAGCAAATCCCATTATTATATTCCAGGGGTAGAAAGTTCTGGTTTTTGTAGGTTAATACTGAATGATCATTTCAGAAGTCTCACCAGTGTCAATTAGAAATTAAGTTGAACTTAAAAAATGTCTAATTGGAACATTTAACATTTAAATTATAGCTGCTCATGATGCTATCGTGTCTTTCAGTTTTTGTGCGACTCAGGAATACCATTAGGTAAGATCCCATTTTTCCAACCTAATCAAAAACATGTTTTAAAAAATTGTTTAAAATAGTCTTTAACAATTTCCCTAAAAAATATCAAAAACACCCTTTAAGTTCCTTTTGTATAATAGTTATTTGAAAAATACATACTGTTTACATATGTGTAGGTATATGTCTTACTTTGAGTTCTGTTCTTATGCAAAATTTATTTCTCATATGTAACTTTGTATTATGCTCTTCATACTTTCCATTTTTTTTAAATTTTTTTTTCTCAACGTTTTTTTAATTTATTTTTGGGACAGAGAGAGACAGAGCATGAACAGGGGAGGGGCAGAAAGAGAGGGAGACACAGAATCGGAAACAGGCTCCAGGCTCTGAGCCATCAGCCCAGAGCCTGACGCGGGGCTCGAACTCACGGACCGCGAGATCATGACCTGGCTGAAGTCGGACGCTTAACCGACTGCGCCACCCAGGTGCCCCCATACTTTCCATTTTAATGATGGCATAATCTATGTCCACCTGGCATATTTTTGTTTCCTTGAGCGTTATATTGGCATTGGGTATTTTTTTTCTCTGTCTTTTTTTCCTCCACTATTATAAATGTACAGCAAGTATACTCATAAGCTTTAGAACATACTTTCGGTAATTCCAGTTCTGGAAAATTATTGAGACTAGTGTAAGGGCTCAGTGTATGATAAATTTTAATAATGCACGTGAAAATCTGTGGGTTCTGCAGGTGAATGCGGTCTTCTATACATGTTAATTAGGTGAAGTTGGTCATTCTTGCTATTCAAATCTATGTTAGCACAGTCCTTATAGAAATATGATGTGGCCCACGTGTATAATTCTTAATTTTTTATTTTAGTTAACATAGTGCAATATTGGTTTCAGAAGCAGAATTCAGAGATTTATCACTTACATACAACACCCAGTGCTCATTACAGCAAGTGCCTTCCTTAATACCCATCACCCATGCAGCCTATCTCCCACCCCCCTCCCTCTGTCAATCCTCAGTTTATTCCCTATCATTAAGAGTCCGTTGTGGTTTGTTTCCTTTTCTTATCTTCTCCTGCCCCTGCCATATGTTCATCTGTTCTGTTTCTTTAATTCCACATATAAGTGAAATCATATGATATTTGTCTTTCTCTGATTGACTTATTTTGCTTAGCATAGTACATTAGAGCTCTATCCATGTCATTGCAAATGGCAAGATTTCATTCTTTTTTATGGTTGTGTAATATTCCATTGTGTGTGTGTGTATGTGTATATATATATATATATATATACACACACACGTATATACATATATACATGTGTATATACATGTGTATATATACCGCATCTTCTTTATTCATCAGTCAGTGGACATTTGGGCTCTCTCCGTAATTGGCTATTGTTGATAATGCTGCTATAAACATTGGGGTGCATGTACCCCTTCAAATCTGTATTTTTGCACCCTTTGGGTAAATACCTAATAGTGCAATTGCTGGATCATAAGGTAGTTCTATTTTTAGTTTTTTGAGGAACCTCCATACTGTTCTCCAGAGTGTCTGCACCAGTTTGCATTCCCACCTATTGTGCAAGAGGGTTCCTCTTTTTCCACATTCTCACCAACACTTGTTGCTTCTTGTGTTGTGTTGTTAATTTTAGTCATTCTGATATGTGAGGTGGTATCTCATCATGGTTTTGATTTGTATTTCTCTAATGATGAGTGATGCTGGACATTTTTTTAGTGTCTGTTAGCCATCTGGATGTCTTCTTTGGGAAAGTGTATATTCATGTCTTCTGCCCATTTCTTAACTGGGTTGTTTGTTTTTTGGGTGTTGAGTTTGATAAGTTCTTTATAATTCTTATTTTAAATTTTCTCGTAAGCACATTGCAAAACAAAATAATAGGTGAAATTAATTTCAATTATATATTTTATTTAATGTAATATAATCAAAACATCATAATTTAAATGTGTAATTAGTATAAAATTAATGAGATTTTTTTCATATTTATCCTCCAATTTGATGTATATTGATATTTATAGCACATTTCAATGCAAGTGCTAGATTTTGATCTTTATTTAGATTTCACAAATTTACTGTTTAATAAATGGATACAGACTCACATATCTAGGTGGTTCCAGCCAAACTTAAAAGTTTTCAATATCTTAATTAAGTGCCAAAAAATAATTTTTCTTTCATATTTATATTAATTTCAACAAAACTGGCTTCTCTGTTTTAGAATATTTGATTTAACTTTTGAGGTAAAAGTATATAATTTTCAAAATCATATCTTTTCAAGTTTCATAAGTAATTTACTAACTTTTGTGACAGCTCAGTGATATTAATATTAATTCAAAGACATATTGCTAAAGTTGAAAAGCAATTTAAAATTTATCAACACCAGGAAAGCATCATTCAAATTTTCTTTAGTGTTTGCAGCCAATTTATATAACAGTGTTGATTACAATTAAAACTTCTGTATGTTAATTCATGTTAGAAAAATGTGTAAAACTATTACTGACTTGTATCATGTAAAGTTGTGATACTAACAGAGATGATCATACCTTTTTTAGCTAGATTACAATAAGCTGTTTCTTCCATTGAAACCTGAAAATTTAGCTCATTCATATGCAGTGTGATATCAGTGAGAAAACATAAATCACACTCCTAAATTTTTGTCTTTGATTATGGGGTATTTGAAAGGCATTCCTTTTGTTTCAAGGAAATCTTGAATTAGAGTTAATCATACAATCAACATTTGTGTTCCACAATGAACATTGGCAAAGAACACAAGATAATTAAATTCACTGTCTTTTATTTCTTTCAGTAGGTCATAAATGAATCCTACCATTTGCATATATATATATATATATACACACCCTGAACAATTTTAACAACTTGTATGCATCATAGAGACTCTTTCAGAAAGGTGAGCACAAATATTTTCAATATGTATGCTATTAAAATGAATAAATGAAGAAAGCGTGAATCTCTTCTTTAAAATTCCAATAAATATGGATTTTTGATCTGAAGTTACTGGAGCACTATCTGCTGTGGCAGAAACTAATTTTTATTTATTTATTTATTAAAAAAAATTTTTTTTTCAACTTTTTTATTTATTTTTGGGACAGAGAGAGACAGAGCATGAACGGGGGAGGGGCAGAGAGAGAGGGAGACACAGAATCGGAAACAGGCTCCAGGCTCTGAGCCATCAGCCCAGAGCCCGACGCGAGGCTTGAACTCACGGACCGCGAGATCGTGACCACGGACGCTTAACCGACTGCGCCACCCAGGCGCCCCCTAATTTTTAAATACTGAATTGAAAATTTTCTTTGACAGGTGTAAAAGATTTCAGAATATTGTGGTGACCAGGTAGCTCAGTCAGTGAACCATTCAACTTCAGCTCAGGTCATGATCTCACAGTTCGTGAGTTCGAGCCCCACATTGGATTTTCTTCTGTCAGAGCAGAGCTGCTTCAGATCTACTGTCTCCCTCTCTCTCTGCTCCTCCCTGGCTCACTTTCTGTCTGTCTCTCTCTCTCTCTCAAAAATAAATAAAACATTTAAAAACATTTTAAGAAAAAAGGATATCTATGCCATCAGTACAGAATTTTAGGTTGCGAATTTCCAACTTTTTTTTTTTTTTAATTGGAAAGTCCTTTGAGATAATACATGCCCAAAACATTAATTGGGCAGAATCTGTTATATATGAGTCATATCACTCATCTAAAGCTACAGAAAAGTGTTTGCATTTTATGGTCTTGTATTTTATGGGCAATGGTTTGGTGGCTAATCAAAGATCTTTTACTTTGTGTAAATAGCTTTCTAGCTAAATTTCCATATTTAAAATTTTAATTTTCTCATTTCTCTATAAATGATTTTCCATTTTGTGCAAAATCTCAGCTGCTTGATAGCTGGACAAAGTTACAAGTCTAGCTCCTATTAAAAATCGTTTAACACTTTTTATTGGACATGCAATTCTGATTTCAAGTGGCTAATTTTGCCAATTCTTTTTTGACTGTTGAAAGTGAACTTCTTATATAATGCTGAACATGTCTCTTAATATCTTCACTTTATCTTTAAACATTTTTTAAAATCCAACGAACAGCTTTTTTCTTTTGTTCTGTCACAAAAAGTTAAAATTGCCATTTATTGTGAAATTTGCAGCATCTGTTTTCCCATTTTTAAAAAATTACTGTATTAGTTATAACATTGGTTTCTGCATCTACAGTCATTTCTGCATCTGTGAGATGCCTTAATTTTATTTATTTAAAAAAATTTTTTTAACGTTTGTTCATTTTTGAGAGACAGAGAGAGCATGAGTGGGAGAGGAGCAGAGAGAGAGGGAGACACAGAATTGGAAGCAGGCTCCAGGCTCTGAGCCATCAGCACAGAGCCCCATGCGGGGCTCGAACCCATGAACCACGAGATCATGACCTGAGCCAAAGTCAGATGCTTAACTGACTGAGCCACCCAGATGCTCCTGTAAGATGCCTTAATTTTAAATTAAAAAAATTGTTCTTGCTGACTTTTTTAAAGTAAAAAATAATTTAATTACATTATAACTAATCACTGATGCAATCTATAATAATTATTACTGTCTCCATCAAATATTCAAATAAACACATTAAAATGTTACATTGGCCTACAGAAAACCATCGTTCGAACTTAACCAATTCATTGACCCCAACTCTATCAATATCTTCATGTATTATACTAGAAGTGAACCAAACACCTGACACATTTACTATATACAGCAATAATATCTTGCTTAATACAACAGTTAAAGGTGAAATACAGCTTTGCCAAAACACAATTGTGTTTGAGAACAACAAAAATTATCATCGTTTGGTTATAAAACTTGTATTAAATTATTTCAAATGATATATAAAATGAAAAATTCAATTCTTCAGTTATACTAGCCACATTTCTTTTTTTTCTTTTTCTTTTTTTTTTAAATTTACATCCAAGTCAGTTAGCATATAGTGCAACAATGATTTCAAGAGTAGATTCCTTAATGCCTCTTACCCATTTAAGCCCATCCCCCTTCTCACAAACCCTCCAGTAATCCTCTGTTTCCTCTCCATATTTCTCTTAGGTTTTGTCCCCTTCCTTGTTTTTATATTATTTTTGCTTCCCTTCCCTTGTGTTCATCTGTTCTGTGTCTTAAAGTCCTCATATGAGTGAAGTCATATGATATTTGTCTTTCTCTGACTAATTTTGCTTAGCATAATACCTTCTAGTTCCATCCACATGTTTGCAAATGGCAAGATTTCGTTCTTTTTGATTGCCGAGTAATACTCCATTGTATATATATACCACATCTTCTTTATCCATTCATCCGTCGATGGACATTTGGGCTCTTGCCATACTTTGGCTATTGTTGATAGTGCTGCTACAAACACTGGGGTGCATATGCCCCTTTGAAACAGCACACCCGTATCCCTTGGATAAATACCTATACTAGCCACATTTCAAGTGTTCAATAGACACAGGTGGCTCATGGTTAATAAATTGGACAGCACAATTCTAAGTTGTTCTATATATTTTATTGCATGTTCTATCAAAAATAGAGATAATGCTGGGTGCCTGGGTGGCTCAGCCGGTTAAGTGTCCGACTTCGGCTCAGGTCATGATCTCACGGTCCGTGAGTTCAAGCCCCACGTCGGGCTCTGTGCTGACAGCTCAGAGCCTGGAGCCTGCTTCAGATTCTGTGTCTCCCTCTCTCTCTGACCCTCCCCCATTCATGCTCTGTCTCTGTCTCAAAAATAAATAAACATTAAAAAAAAATTTAAAAAAACCTTTAAAAAAATAAAAAAAATAGAGAGTATGCTAAGATCTTTTACTATGATTGGGAAACTTTATTTTTTCCCTTTAATTCTGTCAGTTTTAAATATTTGAGGCAATGTTAGTATCTAATTTGCTCTTTATTGCATTTCTTTTTTATAAATTTTTATTTACTTATTTTTGAGAGAGAAAGAGAGAGAGAACAAGTGAGGGAGGGGCAGACAGAAAGGGGGACAGAGGATCCCAAGTGGGCTCCGAGCAGACAGCAGAGAGCCTGATGTGGGGTTCGAACCCACAAAGTGTGAGATCATGACCTGAGCCAAAGGCAGCCGCTTAACCTACTGAGACACCCAGGCGCCCCTTTCTATTGCATTTGTAATTTCAGTTATTATATTTTCAGTTCTCGAACTTCCCATTTTATACCTCTTCTTATTGATTCCAGTTCTTTTGTTCTTTATCTTGTTATTAAATTTTGAACATGTAATCACAGTTGTTGTTTTTAAAATGACTCTGTTCATTAATTCCAATATCCTGTATCCCTGTATTTTTATCATCTATCCTATGGCTTTTCTTTTCTCTGCATATGTACGCCTGGTGATTTTTTTATTGTGTATGAAATATTGTAGAGGTTCTGGATGATTATTTTCTTCCAGAGGTTCTGGATGCTTATTTTCTACTTCCAAAAAGCAGATCATCTTAATTTACCCAGGGCTTAAATTGATTCTAAGTTTTATTTCAGTTTTTTAAAAGACCTTAATTTCTAGGATGCAGTCCTTCTGAAGCCTCGGATTGTTTATCTCTTCAAGGAAGCACAGATGTAAACTCCAGTTTTTATCTGCTCAGCACAATGAGATTGCCAATGGTTGTGCTGAGATTATCAGCGTCTTAGCAAGTACTCTTTGTTGACCATAGATGTCAAGTTCACTTTTCTGAGATTTTCCTCTCTATAGGATTTTGGTTGCTCAAGTTCTGATTGAATTGGTAGCCCTGAGCTCGAAATATGTCTTTCCAACCACTGGAAAGTCTACTCAGATTTTCTTCTATTATCCAAGTTTTGCTCAGCTTCTGTCTCTTTGCCTGTATTACTTATGAACCAGCAAATACCTTGAAGGGAAAAACATTGAAGAAGGTTTGATCTCTGCCTATAAAATCCTGGCTGTCTGGGTAGCATTTTGATACTTGCATTCAGAGTTTTCTTCTTTCTTTCTTTCTTTCTTTCTTCTTCTTCTTTTTTGTTTTTTTTTTGTTTTTTTGTTTTTTTAGTATTTGATAAACTTCCCTAGTTATTCTCAGTAGATTTGGTTTTCTCTATGTTAAACCTTTATAGCTGGAAGCAAAAGCCTTTCTAAGCCACAGAAAATAGCACTTGCTATAGATTTTTTCCCTCTTGATTATGTAAAGGATACATTATTTGTTGTAGCCACTGTAGAAGACTCAGAAAATATTAAAATAAGTCATTCATCTTCCAGATAATTACTTTTAACATTCATGTATTCCAAGGACTAAATGTTTGTGTCCACTCAAAATATATATGTGATGCCTTAATCCCCAACATGATGGCATTTGGACAGAGGCCTTTGAGAGGTAATTAAGTGTTAAGGGCAGGACCTTGGTCTGAGGGGATTAGTGCCCTTCTAAGGGAGATGCCAGAGAGCTTTCTGTCTCTCTTCCTTTCATGTGATGACACAGTGAGAAGGCAGCTGCCTGTAAGCCAGGAAGAGAATTCTCACCAGAACCTGACCATGCTGGCACAACCTGATCTCAGATTTCCAGCCTCACAAAACTGTGGAAAATCAATTTCTGTTGTTTAAGCTACCCACTCAGTCTATAATATTTTGTTATGACAGTCTGAGCTGACTATCTATCTATCTATCTATGTAGTCATTATCTCTGCTATATACATATCTTGGTTTTTGACTAAATGGAATCCCATATATACTTTTTATAATCTGACTCATTTAAATTTAGCAATATATCAAATATTTTTTTGTTTCATTAAATAATATGCTACTACATATCTTAGTAATTGCAGAGTATGAATGTGCCCAATTAGATTTTTTCTGCTTTTTTATTATTTGAAGTAATGCTATGATGAACAAACATATGCATAAATTTTTTTCTATTTCTCATATTTCATTGTGATAGATTCTTTGACGTCCAATTTTCTTAAATAAGTAGTTATGTGCGTATATGTGTATGTGAATATACACATATATAAACTTTTTATTCTAGAAAATTTTAAATATATGAAAAAAGTAGAGACAATAGTACAATGAACCTCTAAGTACCTGGAATACAGTGTCATCATTTCTGTAAGCTTTTAAAAATATGATTTAGTCCTTAATTTCAATAGCAAATAAATAATTGATTTCTACATGTTAGGAAACTTCAGGAAGGGTTAGGATTTTGTTTTTCCACTCCAAATATTTGCCTTTTTAATTTCTTATATTGTCAATGTACAGTGGCCTCAAACTTCTAGAAGCCCAATTGCTGTCTATTTTCCAGATGGCCTTGAACATTTGTGGGGCTAAATTTACATTGCTGCTTCAAGAACCCTAGAATGTAACAGCAGGACCTCAGGTATTTTGTTTCTCCTTGGGGACCCCAGAGGGCTTGGGAGAAGAAGAGAGAAACATAGAAAGGGCACGTTGGGCTCAGGTCATGTTCTTGGAAACTAGAAGAATTAAGATGCATACATGCAGGAGAGGGGAAGGGTTCTTGTGGAAGAACTGGGTCTGATTCCTGGAAGTGTGAGTGAAGGGATATATATTTTATTTGGGAGACTGGTCCAGGTTCTGAGAAGAAGTTAGTTAGGAAATGTCATTTTGAATGTTTCCAGATTCAGGTTCTATGGGACCTGAGAACTGCCCCTCAAGGGAACAGATGCAAAGTTCAAAGCTAAGGGTTACCTTTTGAGGGCACAAAACCACTTAGAGCCTGATGACTTAAAACTGGCTGAAAGAGTTGCATCACCTGAGGAAACTTTTTGCTGCAGACTGTCAGGGGCTAAGAAATGAGGCAGTCATCAATGCTGGAGACAGACAGAACGAAGGGGAGGAGTTGGAAATGGTCAACAGAAACAGAGCAGATCGTGATGGAACAGACACTGGAAAGAGTCCTCAGAGAAAGGTAAAGAGCAGCGTTGGTGAGAAGAAGCAAGAGTAGCAGATCAGGGCGACACGCTCCTGAAATTTGCAGCCTGAGAATCTGAGGGAGGTAGGGTAAGAAGGAGGGCTCCGGTGAGCTTCCTCCTGCTTCACAGCCTGGGCTCTGGATTTTCTCCCATGAACAACGGAGCCTGAGACAATCATATGGGTTTTGCTGTTACTGATTTCATTCCGAGTAACTTCAGCCTGTTTTCCTCCACCTGGAATAAGCACATTACTCCTCAACAAAGTAGGACCATTTACACATTAAGAAAGAAGTCAGCTTGCTGGGTCACTCTTCTAGCAGCCTTTCTCCCAGAACGAACTCACTGCCCATGATCAGTGCATTAGATGTGCGAGGGTCGACATGGGAGAAACGGGGGAAGGGCATAGGAAAAATGCGCAAGCAAAAAGTGAGGCATAGAGGTGGCAATGCACAGGAAGTTATAAAGACTGGGGAAAGACATCTCCAGCTGGGCAAGCTGAAGGGGTTTCATGAAGGAGGTAGCTCTTGAATGTCATGTAGGATTATAAGGGTAATGGTAGAAAGAATTCTAGACCAAACTACATGTGCAAAAGCTTAGAGGCACAAAAGCAGGTCAGTAATTACCAAGCAGTGAGATACCTGGTGACTGCACTATAGGTTTTCAATAGGAGGTGAGAATCAACCGGAAAATGCATTTGAGGCCATATAGCAGAAGACAGCAATGCAGCAAGAACTGGGGAATTATCGGAATCATTTTGGGAGAAATTACTTTCTTCTGATTTCTCAGAATAATAATCTGAAATCTCCATCCTCATTTTAAAAAACATTTTCTTTAAAACATTTTTTTCAGTTTATTTATTTATTTTTTGAGAGAGAGAGAGAGAGAGAGGGAGAGAAAGAATCCCAAGCAGTCTCTGCTCCCTAGTGTGGGGCTCAATCTCACGAGCTGTGAGGTCATGACCTGAACTGAAACTAAGAGTCGGAAGCTTAACCGACTGAGCCACCCGGGCACCAAGTATTTTCTTTGATTTAAAAATCAGTAGGAGAGTATAAGATATTTGGGAAAATAGGACACGAATAGAAAAAAAAAAACACCCATAATTTTACCACCTAGAATCAACCTTTTACATTTGCTTCCACAAACTTTCATTTACGTATTTGTGGCATATGAGCATTTATTAAGCTTGAAAAGCTTAATTTGTATGTATAATATTACATCTGAAGCATTTCTTCATGCAAGTATCCTGTTTTCATAAATACCAATTAATAGCCCCCAGTATTCCATCATATCGGTATACCATAGTGTAATCATTTATCTCCTGTTGGATTTATGGGTTACCCTTTTTTTGGAAGGGTGAGGAGCTTGCAAAAGAGTGATTAAAAATGATCGCTACAGTTCAGAGTAATAACTAGAAAAAAAGAAATTTAATAGGAAGGTATAGTTCCTTTAATAAATTAATTTATATTTTAGTTCCAAAAGAATACCAGATAAACCAGTATGAAAAGGACCCAGAGCTTCATTTAACTGGATTCTCATTGAAATGGTAATTGTGACCTCTGATTGTGATTTAAAATAAGAAATATATACTTGGTCTTCATTCCTATTTGTGGCTGGATTTCCTATAAACCTTGGAATTTCCTAAGTAATGAGAGCAAGTAAAGATATCTTTTGTAATGTTAATTAAGTGGCTTTTGGACTTGACTTAGGGTTTGGGGCTGGTTGCCAGTGGAGTGACCAGTCTTAACCCCTTCCCCCCCTCAGGAGAGGAGAGTGGCCCCAAATGACCAGTGTTTGAATTTTTTTTTTTTTTACATTTATTTATTTTTGAGAGACAGAGAGAGGGAGCACAAGTGGGGAGGGGCAGAGAAAGGAGACAGAATCAGAAGCAGGCTCCGAGCTGTCAGCACAGAGCCCGACGCGGGGCTCGAACTCACCAACTCGAACTCAGACCATGACCTGAGCCGAAGTCATATGCTCACCCGACTGAACCACCCAGGCGCCCCGCGAATGACCAGTGTTTAATCAACTATGCCCATGTCATGAAGCTTCCACAAAACTCCAAAAGAACAGGATTTGGAGAGTTTCCTGGTTGGTGAACACGTGCACATTTGGGGAGCGTGGTGAGCTGTGGGAGAGCATGGAAACTCCGTGCCCTCGCCCCATACCTTGCACAGGCGCATCTCTTCCATCTGGCTGTTATTTCCTTTTATGATAAAACGGTGACCTAGTAAGTAAAATGTCTCTCATAGTTTTATGAGCGGCTCTAGCAAATTAACCCAACCTGAGGAGGACTACCCCTTGTTGGGATTTCCAGTTTGCTGTGGGTTGGTCCCACATGCAGATAACAACCTGGCTTTCAACTGGCCTCTGAGGTGGAGGGGGGCAATGGGGGAGCAGCAGTCTTGTAGGAGCGACCCATTACCTGTGGAATCTGATACTGTTTCTGGATAGATACTAACAGAATTGGTTTGAATTGTAAGGCACCTTGTCGGTATCTGGTAGATTGCTTGGTGGCGTGGTGGGGGAAGTCATCCTCCTACCCACATATTGGAATTTGTCTCAGAACCAACAGAGACCAAACAGCTAATGGGATCTTAGATTTTTAATGTAAAAAATAGTGCCACAATAAAAGTAAGTAAATGTCCCTCTGGACTCTGATTAGTTTATTTAGGAGAAAAGAATTACTTGAGAATAGATGAGAACAAGGCAAAGTCAATACATCCCAAGGTGATTGCCTTGGGAAGTATATCTATAATGATGAGCTCGAGATTTCAACCTTTAAAGGTAAATTGGTGATGAGAATGAGTAACATCACTTTCCAGGAATGCTTCCCCCATGACATCATGCTAATAATTGTCTTGGGGTCTACGGTTGTAAATTAAGGAAGTTGTCGCACACCAAATGCTAACTTCCATTTTGCACATTAGATGAATCAGCAGAAGGCAATTAGAGTAAAATTCTTCACATAAAACCTAACCACTCAGGTCCTTGAGCTCCGTCCATGAGTTTATAATGTACGTACAATATGTAGATGTCAGCAATGAAGGTTTAGAGATCTGGTTGAATGGAAATGAGGACCCTGGTGTATTACATAGTATGAAATGTTAAATTATTATTATTGTTAATTCAATATGCTTTTTTGGGGGGAATGCTTCCTAGGAGGCAGGCAAGGTGAAAGTGTGAAGCATACAAACATGATGAACATAACATTCTCTGTTTAAGAATTACACAGTAACATGGGGTCAGCAAGGGCACAGGGGATTAGCTGAGATACAATGGGATGTGTGCTTTAATCGTGGTTGGTACAGGAACCATGAGAACTGAAATGAATGAGGAATTAGTGACTCTCTATTGGAGTATGAGGATAAGAATGGAGTGATACGTATAGGTGACACTGATCTGGTTTTGGGGGACAGAGGATGAATATTCCAGAAAGCAGTTGCAGCATATGAGAAGGCAGAGAGCGATCATGTCTTTGACAAAAGTCATATTCTAGCTAGACAACAAGATAAGAGGTTTCTGGGTCTATTCAGTCTCAAAAGGAGATAAATATATTTCAGAGGTCTTTTAAATAAAGTGGTTGTAATCAAAGACATTTTCTTCCTTTAGGTAGCCAGAAATTTTTACATAATTTTGTTGAAAAGTGTGTGTTACAGGCCAAATATCGTTTATTCTTCGCAATTACTCTGTGACGTAGGCATGGTATTGTTATTTCCATTTTGCCTCTGGGGCAATGAGGTTTAGAGAGTTCTAGTATCTTTTTTAAGGTCACTCAGCCAGACCTGTTATTTGAACCCATCATGCACTTGTCTCTGAGAGCATTCTCTCAACTGCTATTTGTTTTGTGACCATTCTGTTTGAGAGGTTTTCTCTATAGTGTTAGACTTATTTTCAGTGTACAAACCTGTGCGGGCAGATGCACATACACGGTTGTTGTTTATTATTGCCTGACCACATGGATTGTATTTATTATTCATTTTGTATATATCCTCTGGAATCACTAATCCTCATTCTTTTCCTATTCAACTTTTGACAGCAAACATTTCCTTGTGCTGTTCTAAACCTTTTGCCTACATTAATTCATTTAATCTTAAGAAACTTGCCCATAGGCACATACGAGGAAGTTGTGCAGCTGGAGTTCGAAGCCAGCAACTAGCACTCTAGAAGCTCTGCCTGCAACCACTGCAGTATATTCCTATTTAAATCTTAGTTACCCTTCAGATTCCCACATGTGAGTTCATCTTGCCTATTAAACTGTCTCAGACCGTGTGAGGCTGAGATCCCAAGTGTCTAACTTATGTCACTGGAACTATGGTGATGGAACTTTTCTACGTTGAGTAGTTAGTTATTGTACTGCGTATTGTGATTTTTTACCTTCCCCAGACTAAAAGCCCATCGAGGTAAGCATCTGTGACTGACATCATCATAAGCCACATCTTCCCTCCCTTCAATATTTGTCACCTGGAAAATGCTTAATAAATATTTGTGTAGTTACTAAGATCATAATCATGCATATTAACATTTCCTTATTGCATTGTGCTAGAAAACACCGATGATCCCAGGTGCTGTCACCATATGCAGAAATGCTTATCTTGACCCTAAGAATCCCTGCATCTTAATCTTCTAAAAAATTCTTTATTTGTTATATATATAGTATATATAATATATATTATATATGTATTATATATAATATATATTATATATTATTTATATATTAATACATAATATATAAATAATATATAATAATTATATAATAATGTATAATATATAATATATTATATATTGTATTATATAAATATAACACATATACTATATATTATATATATTTATATATGTTATATATATAATATATACTATATATATTGTATATATTTATATATGTTATATATATAATATATAATATATATGTTTGTCTTTCCCTTGCTGGCTGGTGGCCTGCAATCATGTCTTCTTTTAATTGACAAATTCAATTTTTTTTCAGAGCTGTTTTAGGTTCACAGCAAAATTGAGCAGAGAGTACAGAGTACTCATATATCCTCAGACTCCACATAGACACAACCTCCCTTACTATCGACATCCCCAATGAGAGAAGTACATTTGTTACAGTTGAACTTACATCGACACTTCATTATCATCTATAATCCATTGTTTCACTCTTGCTGTTGTACATTCCATGGGTTTTGACAAACGTACAACAACATGTATCCACCATTTTAGGATCGTGCAGACTAGTTTATATTGCTCTGACGATCCATAGTGCTCTATTCTTCCTTTCCTCCCCATATCTCCTTTTTACTGTCTCTATAGCCCTGCCTTTTCCAGAATACCGTATAGTTGGAATCATACTGTGTGTGATTTTTTATTGACTTATTTCACTTTGTAATATGCATTTACATTTTCTTCATGTCTTTTCATGGCTTGATAGCTCATTTCCTCTAACGCTGTATAATAGTCTGTTGTCTGGAGGTACCACAGTTGTTGTTGTTTTTTACCCATTTACCTAATGAGGGATAACTGGGATGCTTCCAAGTTTTGGCAGTTATGAATAAGCTGCTATAAACACCCTGTGTGCAGGTTTTTATGTGGACAATAGTTGTTAACTCACTTGAGTAAATAAGGAGTGTGATTGCTGGTTCATCTAATAAGAGCTTGTTCTGTTTTGTAGGAAACTATGAACTTGTCTTCCAAAGTAGCTGTTGCAACCACTTCTGTTTCTGGGGTCTCTAGTTTTCCTCTGTACTCTTTTTTATTGTAAAAACACATAAGATTACCCTCTTAACATTTTAAGCGTACAGGATAGTATTATACACTAAATGCACATTATTGTACAGCAAATCTCTAGAACATTTTCACCTTGCATGACTTAAAGACTATCTCCATTGAACAGCAACTCCTCGTTTTCACCTCCCAGCAGCCCCCCTGGCCACCGCGATTGTAGTTTCTGCTTTTATGAGTTGACTACTTCAGAGCCTCATATAAGTGATTGGGCAGTAGTTGTCCTTATCTACCATACGACCCAGAAATCCCATGTCTGAGTATTTATCCAAAACAGTTGAAAATAGGATCTCAAAAAGATGTTTGCACTCCATTGTTTATTGCAGCACTATTCACAATAGTCAAGAGTTGGGAACAATGTAAATGTCCATCAACAGATGAGTGAATGAAGAGAATGTGGTATCTGCATACAATGGGGTATTATTCAACCTCAAAAAAGAAGGAAATTCTGTCATATGCTGTAACATGGATGGACTTTGAGGACATTATGCTATCTCTGTACTTTTAATGTCTTGCAATCAAGGAAGCCAGACAACTAAGCTTGTTAGAATCGTCTAAAGTAAGAGTAAAAAGATACACAGATCTGATCGAAGAGGTTTTGTGATGCACACGCACACATCAATAGGTATGAATGTAGAGACTTTTCTTGATTATTCTTATTTTATATTTTATTCTTCATGTTATACATTGTTACAAAATTATGGTCAATGTAGAGACTATAACTAGAAAACAGGAATAAACAAAAAATGTTTGCATGTCACTTGGTGTGGAAGATATATGATGAACAGCAGTAATAGTTTATGTAAAATTTGTAAATAAAATCTATTGTTTAGAAGTCATTATGTCAAGGTTCATGACACCCACTGTTATTAGCTGACTGGCTGTCATAGCTATGTCCCTGATTGACAAGAGAGAAGTTGGGAAGTTTGAGGTTTAAATAAATTTCAGGGCACCTGGGTGGCTCAGCCAGTTGAGCCTCCGACTTCGGCTCAGGTCAGGATCTCACGGTCTGTGAGTTCGAGCCCCGCGTCGGGCTCTGTGCTGACAGCTCAGAGCCTGGAGCCTGTTTCAGATTCTGTGTCTCTCTCTCTCTGCCCCTTCCCCGTTCATGCTCTGTCTCTCTCTGCCTCTCAAAAATGAATAAATGTTAAAAAATTCTTTAAAAAAAAAGAAGAAAAAAAATAAATTTTGAGAGTTGATAGATTTAAAAAATTCTGTCATTATGTGATAACACTAAAAAAATATTTATTTACTTATTGAGAGAGAGAGAGAAGAGAGAGAGAGCAGGGGAGGGGCAGAGAGAGGGGGAGAGAGAGAATCCCAAGCAGGCTCTGTGCTGTCAGTGCGGAACCCAATGCGGGGTTCAGTCTCACAAGCTGTGAGGTCATGACCTGAGCCGAAAAGTCAAGGGTCGGTGCTTAACGGACTGAGCCACCCAGGCACCCCTGTGATAGCATTTTTTCACTGAGTAGAAGTATCAACTGAGGGATTCTCCAGTGATGCCTGAATGGAAACTTCGGTTGCTACTAAAATAGCCACGTCTTAAAAAAATATTTACTTCACTCCCTTATTTTCCTCTTTGAAAGTTTCTGTGAAAGGAAGTATTTCTACACTTTGCTCCTTACAAATCTCTGGAGAGCCAATTCCACGAGAACTTCTACAAATTCCCTTCAAAACACACACCCACACAGCTCTTTTTCAAGTTAAAAAAAAATTGTTTTATCTGACAGGCTTCATGTTTCGTCTATTCACCACACTCGGCATATTCACACATGTGCTGGGAACTTGCACTGGAAGTCATGCGTGTGCCCAGTAACACGTCAGCCCGTTTGGACTCCATGTTCCTGGCTGCTTCACTTGGGCAGGAAGCTGTACAGAATCAAGACTGGTGGCTGGGGTGCCGGCCACCCTTGCTTCATCTTCTCTGAGTGCTTTTAGAAGCTCGTCTTTGGATTCTTGGATGGAACAGCCCTACCCCACCTCCCTGTTGGGACTTAAACTGATAACCCAGGAGAGTTCATGGAATTTTATGTGGTTCAAGCAAGCAATAATAATGTTTAACAACCTAAAATATGGTTGTGATGGGCATAATTGGCTTGTGGACCTACAGTGGAAAATGCTTGTGAACTTAGCTTTTGGGACTGTTTCCTTCCTCATACTCACAAGGCAAACGCCACTATTAGGCAAATAGAGTCCTTCTCTCTCTTCCTACATACATGTGCATACACTCACACAGGTATAGGTTGGGCATAGGGCAGCCACTCGATAAACAGTAGGGCTTATCGGGGTGCCTGGCTGGCTCAGCTGACAGAGTGTGTGACTCTTGATCTCAGGGTTGAAAGTTTAAGCCGCACGTTGGGTGTAGAGATTACTTAAAAATAAAATCTTAAGAAAACCAGTAAGAATTATTACCATCATCACCATTGTTCTTTAACTATCATCTTAGTCATACTCATCGGGTGAAAGAAATTTTCTTTGGGTAGTTGTGATAAATTTCTCCGTGAGGTACTGTTGGATCTTTATTTCTTTTGATAAGAAATTTGTTTTGTTCTCATTATTTTAGAACATGCAGGCCCTTACTGATATTTCATCATGTATGTAGATGATTTCCTGATTAGTTGTGTTTCATATTCTATCACATCATGTTTTAAGCAATTACCTGGAGGGCACTGGGTTCTCCTCTTGGGAGTCACGAATAGCATCTTATGCTATGACTTGGGGCATGTTGTGATGTGAAGGGTCTAACGCTCTTTCCATTTCCTACTCTTTTGATGTTTTGTTACTGCTTACACATAGTCATTTCTGGGGAATTGTTTGCTTTAGGAGAACTCTATCTCATTACCTCATGAGATGTGTGTTCGTAAGAGTCACAAGGGGTGCTTTAAGTATGCATAATGAGACCTGAATTAGAGTCCCCAGTGGGACCCAGGTACAAGCATTTTAACAAGCTTGACAAGGGATTCTAATGTTCAGTTAAAGTTTTAAATCACTGAGCTAAGCCTTCATAATTATAAATTTCTTCCTCCCACTGTTCAATCATTCAGTGAGGCAAATGCCATTGGATACACAATTCCACGGACTGTTCTTTCTTTCAGGGAACATTTTAATGGCCATTGCTGGTTTTATTGTTTTTTCTCTACGGTTTTTGTCTCTATTTTCTATTTCACTGATTCTCATGTTTATTATTACTTCCTTTCTTCTGTTTATATTTGCTTGTTTCATCCTAGTTTCTTAAGATAGAAATGTAAGTCACTGATTTGAGAAACTTCTTTATCAATTATGTGTTTATGTACTTTTGATGAATTCAACCCTTTATCATTATGAAATGACCTTCATTCCTTGCAAGTTTCTTTGCTCTGAAATTTACTTTTTCTGATATTAATATAAGCACAATAGCTTTCTTTTGATTGGTTGGCATGATATATCTTTTTGACCTTTAATTTTTTAACCTATTTATGTCTTTATATTTAAAGTACATTTCATGTCGGCAAAAAATAGTTAGTTTTTGCTTTATTATCCAATCAGACAATATTTGACTTTCAATTTAGGCGTTTAGACCATTTACACTGAATGTGGTTATTGACATGATTAAGTTTATATCTCTCATCTTATTATTTGTTTTCCACCTGTCCCATCTGTGATGGCTAATGTCAACTTGACTGGGCCACAGAGTACCACGTATCTGGGTAAACATTATTCTGGGTGTGTCTACGAGGGTATTTCTGGATGAGATCAACCTTTGAATCTGTATATTGCGTAAAACAGATTGCCCTCCCTAATGCAGATAGGCTCCATCCAATTAATTGAAGACTTGAATAGATCACAAAGGTCCTCCTGCAGTAGAGGAAGATGGCCTGTCTTCAGGCTGGGACTTCAATCTTCTCCTGCCTTTGGATTCGGACTGAAACTGGCATCATCAGCTCCCCTGGCTCTCAGGTCTTCAGGCTCGCACTGGAACTATTTCATTCACTCTTCTGGTTCCCCAGCCTGCCTACTGGAGTTCTTGGGACTGCTTAACCTCCAGAATCATGTGAGTGAATTTTTAAAAATAAATCTCTCTTTCCTTCACACACACACACACACACACACACCCTATTGGTTCGGTTTATCTGGAGAACATTTACTAAGACACCATCTAATCTTTGTCCCTCCTTTCCTCTTCTACTTTTATGATATCTTATTTCCTTTGTTGGTTTATTAGCTGCAACTCTTTGTTTTGTTATTTTGGTGGTTGCTTTAAGAATTATTATATACACCTTTAACTGGTCATAGTCTACCTTCAAGTGACAGACACTTCACATATGGTGTAAGAACCCTACAATATCATATTCTATTTCTTCATTCCTGTTCTTTGTGACATTGTCATTCACTTTACTTTTACATATGCTATACATCCTATAGTACATTTTTATTATTTTTGCTTAAGCAATTAAATGTTTAGGGGATTTAAATAATAAGAAAAGTATCATACATTTATGCTATAACTATATTTCTGTTGTCCTTCATTCCTTTGTAGGCTCGTATTTCAATCTGGCATTTTCCTTCTACCTTAAAGATTTCCTCGAACATTTTTTGTAGTGTGGGTCTGCTGCTGCTGAATTCTTTCAGCTTTTGTTATGTTTCAAAATGTCTTTATTTGCCTTTGCTTTTGAAATGCATTTTCTCTGGTCATAGAATTCTGGGTAAGTACTATCCGTCTCCCCTTACTACTTTGAACACTCTGTTCCACTGTTTTTGCTCTTGCATTTGTTTCTAGTGAGAAATTTCCTATTATCCTATCTTTGTTCTTCTGTGTACAGCGTGCCCTATTTCTCTGTCTGCTTCTAAAATTTTCTCACAATCACTGGCTTTAAGAAAATCAGTTGTGATTGCTTTGATGTAGTATTTCTTCGTGTGTCTTATACTTGGAGTTTGTTGAACTTCTTGGCTCTATGAGTTTAGAGTTTCACTCAAATTAAAAAAAAATCAGTTGCTATGTTTTGGAACATTTTCTTGCCGAAGCAACTCCAATTACACATCTATTAGGCCATTTGAAGTTGTCCTACAGCCTATTGACTTTGAATTTTTTCAAAATTCTTTTTTTTCTATATGCCTTATTTTGAGTTTCTATTGCTTTTTCTTCAAATTCACCTGTCTTTTCTGATCTAGTTTGTCTAATGCACTGTTACTCTGAACCAGAGTTTTTTGTTTGTTTGTTTTTTTAATCTCATTGTAGCTTTCATTTTTAGAAGTTTGGTTAGAGATATTTTTATATTTTATGTTTTCCATGCCTCTAGCTAACCTTCGAACATAGATATATATTTCATACATATGAACCCAGTCATACTGTTTTAGTGTCCTGGTCAGCTAAATTCTAACATCTGTCTCAGATCTGGGTCAGTTTTGATTGGTTGATTTACCTCCTCATTGGAGATGGTGTTTTCCTGCTTTTTAACCTACCAATTCCATCTCTTCAACTCAGGGAGCCTGGATTCTTCCTCCCTGGGTCACACGTGGAAACTCTCAAGGCAGAAAGTAGTGCCAGGGAAGGACACATCATAAACGTGTCATTGGCTAGAGTGACGTAGGAATCTTATAGTCTCATGGGAGGTGAGAGGGAAATCCTCGAAGATGTCTGTGACATGAACCTTCCAGCCACAGAAAGGAAGGCTATTATTTCTGAAGAGGAATAATAAAAATTGAAAAATAGTTAACTATGGGGTGCCTGGGTGGCTTAGTCGTTTAAGCGTCCAATTCTTGATCTCCACTCAGGTCATCATTTCATGGTTCTTGAGATTGAACCCTGCATCGGGCTCTGCATTGACAGTGCAGAGACTGCTTGGGATTCTCTCTCTCTCCCTCCCCTCATTCTCTCTCTCTCTAAATAAATGAATATTAAAAAATGAAAAATAGGTAACTATCATAAGACTTAAATGTTGTACTACTTTATTTATCAAGTAATTTGTTATGGGGCAGGGATATCTGAAATGATTATTACATCCCTTGAAATGATTTAGATAAATTCAAGTTTTTTCACAGCTAAGATGGAAGGAATCCTTCAAAACCATGCTTCCAGAAACTGAATCCAGGCTAACATTGTGAAAATAAAATTTTGTTAGATATGTTATTTATTGTAGTTCAAGCGACTAGTTGGATTACCTCAGTTTAGTTTTTGCATAGTTGTTTTTTTTTTAATTTCTGTATGAAAGGAACATTTATTGAGATGGATTTTTACAGTGATTGCTTTCCTTATCTAAATGGAGGAACAATTCTACATCTTTCTTGATGCCCAAGTTAATGTGTTTAATTCCAGGGATGCAGCATTAACTTGCAACCATCTGCTTGAGTGTTGGTGGTGTGTCAAAATGACAGTCAGAGGAGATTAAGGAAAAATGAACAAACAAGAATATCTTCCTTTATCAAACTCTGGAGCCCGAGGCTAAACACAGAGCTTATAAATAAAAAGCTGTATTGAAGGATCAGAAAAATAGCACCATGACTAATCATCTGAAGAATTTAGAAGCAAGAGAGAAGAGATAAAAGTAAACTCAGATTCCTACTCTTTCGTTTTTTTCATGAGGGGACAAGTGAACACTGGAGAGGATCTTTCACTGCAGAGGATCTCGGCAATGTCATCCTGGTGCCTTACCTCTTGTTCTAATTCTAACGCAGAACTCTTCTCCTTCCCCCTTTTCACCATCCAACAAATATTTACTGAATGCCTACAGAGTATGTTTCTGTTACTATGCGTGGCCTTGAGAACACTGTCAATGATCAAGAGACATAGTCTCTGTTCTCATGAATTTTCCTGTCAGGTACAAGAGACACACATGAAAAAGGTAGTTGCCAGGTTTACAAAGGAGAAGCTTGAGATTATTAGGGAATTTGTAACAGGGGATCACAGTTTAGCGGACCAGATGTTGGAAACTCTTGTCTTGGTGGTGGCATTGGGATGCTTTTGACTGAGACCCTGAGATGTGTAGATGCGCACTGTACATGTTCTTGTCTTGGGTGGATACTGGAGGTCCCAACAGGGGGTGCTTGATCTGATAAAGGGAACTTTGTGCTGGGTATAATGCTTTTACCAACCTCAGTACCCTTAGGAAGCATACCCTCTCACTTCCCTTAGCCTATTTATTTCAGAAATAGAGATTTGTTGCCACAAGATTTTGGAGACATTTTAAATTCCTATTAATGGTTGTTGGTTAGGTACTTGTCCCATTGTAATTAAAAATTTTTGTGTAGTAGAATACGAAAATACTGATTCAAATGGGTATGTGCATCCGCATGTTAATAGCAATATTATCAACAATAGCCAAAGTATGGAAAGAGCCTAAATATCCATTGACTGATGAATGGATAAAGAAGATGTGGTATATATATATATATATATATATATATACAGTAGGCTATTATTCACCCATAAAAAAGAATGAAATCTTACATTTTCAAAGACGTGGATGGAGCTAGAAAGTATAGTGCTAAGCGAAATAAGTCAATCAGAGACACAAATGGCGTATGATTTCACCCATTTGTGGAATTTAAGAAATAAAACAGAGGAACATGAGGAAAGAAACACCAAGAGAGGCAAACCAGGAAACAGATTCCTAACTATAGAGGGAAAAACTAAGGGTTACCAGAGGGGAGGTGGGTGGGGGATGGGTTAAATAAGTGATAGGGATTAAGGAGGGCACTTGTGATGAGTACTGGGTGTTCTGTGTAAGTGATGAATCACTAAATTCCACATGTAATATTACGTTGTATGTTAACTAACTGGAATTTAATTTTTATTACTATTTTTTTAATTTTTTAAAAAGTTTATTTCTTTATTTTTAGAGAAAGAGAGTGAGGGTGCTAGCAGGGGAGGGGCAGAGAGAGACAGAGAGAGAGAATCACAAGAAAGCTCCATGCTGTTAGCACACAGCCCAAAATGGGGCTCGTACTCACAGACTGTGAGATCATGACCTAAGCTGAAATCGAGAGTCAGCACACTTAACCGACTGAGCCACAACCCCCCCACCCCCCCACTAACTGCAACTTAAATAAAAACTCGGAGAAAAAAAATTGTGTAGTGACCTTGCATGTCCATTAAAATGGAAGCTCTGTGCAGGCAAGAATAAACTTTGTCTTTTTTTACAGTTGTATCCTGAGCACCCAGCATATATCCTGGGCTCAAAGTGGAGAAACTGATATTATTTTCTTTTAAAGAGAGAATCTTACCCTTTTTGTCATATGGACACTATTATATTGCATAGATGACGTCAACATCTTCCAAACAATTGGTGTCTTCTTCCTTGGAATTCCGATATTTGGGCCTCTCCTTGGACACTTAACTCTGACTTTCTGTAACCATTAGTTAACTTGTCATATAGACTATAACCCTGGAACTTGGATCTGCTGAATCTATGGTCAGAGATTTCATTTTGTGCTGAGCCTGAATTTATACACAAGGCATAGTAGTTTAGCATTAGCAGAGCATCTGCAGACTAATCAGGAAGTCAATGTTCTTTGTGCTGTTCTGTACCTACCCCTGCCCCCCATCATTTAAACATCTTTTCATTATTCTCATTCCAACATCATTCTTTGGAGAGACATAATGACTTTTTTGTGTGTTTTGTTTTAGAAATAGAGGCAGAGAAACAGGGAGACAATGAAAGAGAGGAATGCTTTTAAGTTTTTTTTTTTTTTAACGTTTATTTATTTTTGAGAGACAGAGAGAGACAGACCATGAGCAGGAGAGGGACGGAGAGAGAAGGAGACCCAGAACCTGAAGCAGGCTCCAGGCTCTGAGCTGTCAGCACAGAGCCCCACGTGGGGATTGAACTCAGGAACCATTGAGATCATGACCTGTACTGAAGTCGGACGCTTAACCGACTGAACCACACAGGCACCCTGAGAGGAATGATTTTAAATGTTTATTTATTTTTTGGGAGATAAAGAGAGAGAGAGAGAGAGAGAGAGAGAGAGAGAGAAAGTGGGAGGGGAAGAGAGAGGGAGACAGAGGATCAGAAGAAGGTTCTGTGCTTTTAGTGCGGAGCCCCATGTGGGGCTCTAACTCACATGACCTGAGCCCAAGTCGGACGCTTAACCAACTGAGCCACCCAGGCTCCCCAGAGACATAATGACTTTTAAATAAAAACAAAAAATCACATATTCCAAGAAAGACAAATTTGTCCTCCAAGACCAGGCTTTTGAAACCTAGGTATCTTAGCTCCAGGTGAAGCATAAGTGGGTGAATGGGAGATGAATTGAAGCATGACTTACAAGAGTCTTTGAAAAAATGGGATCATATGAATAGCCAAGATATGGAAGCAGGTGAAGTGTCCATCAAGGGATGAACAGATCAAGATGTGACATCTATCTATCTATCTATCTATCAATCAATCTATACACACACACACACATGCACACACATATAAGTGTATATGTATGTGTATATATATATGGTATACACATACCATGTGTGTGTGTATGTAATGGAATATTATTCAGCCTTGAGAAAGAAAGAAATGCTTTTGTGACAACATGGATGCATCTTGAGGGCATTATGCTAAATGAAATAAACCAGGCAAAGAGAAATACTGATGGTATCACTTATATGTGGAATCTAAGAAAAAAAGCAAAACAAAACTCATAGAAACAGAGATTAAAAAGTGGTTGCCAGGGCTGGGTGTTGGGAGAAATAGGAAGAGGTTGGCAAAAGGTACAAATTTTCAGCTACGAGATGAATAATGCCTGAGGATCTAATGTAAAACATTAGTTGATACCAATGTAGTAGACAGTTGAAATTTGCTAAGAGAATAGAACCTCAATGGTCTCACACACACAAAAAATATATATGTATATATGCATATGTATATATGTATATATATACGTATATATGCATATACATATATTTTTTTGTGAGACCATTGAGGTTCTATTCTCAGCAAATATATTTATTTGCTATTCTCTTAGCAAATATATATATGCATATATATATATATATATATATATTTGTGTGTGTGTGTGAGGTGATGGAAATGTTAATTAACTCAGTGAAGGGGAATGTTTTCACTATGCATATGAAATCACCATGATGTCCACTTTAAATATCTTAGAATTTTGTATGTCAGCTATACCTCAATAAAGTTAAAATAAAAAAAAATGAGAACATATGATTGGAAAGGCACAATTATAGTGTTGATAGGATAGGATATTTAAAACAGATTATATTGAGGACAACTGGGTGGCTCAGTAGGTTAAGCACCTGAGTTTTGTTTTTGGCACAGGTCATGATCTCAAGTGTTGTGAGATCGAGCTCTGTGTCAGTTTCTGTGTTGGGCGTGGAGCCTGCTTAAGATTCTCTCTCTCTCTCTCTCTCTCTCTCTCTTTCTCGCCCTCTCTCTCGGTCTCTCTTGCCCTCCCTCTACCCCTCCCCTACTCACATGCTTATATTCTTTCTCTCTGTCTAAAATAAATAAATAACTCCCCCCCCCCCCACAAAAAAAACAGATTATATTGGAAAATCTGGGAATATTTCTTTTTGGGACCTGGTCTGAAATCATCTTATCTTTTAGAAGGCTTGCCTAAAATGATTGTGTTTATTGACATGTTACATTTTTTTTCTTTAACAGAATTTCCCACTTTTTTCCGTGAAAACTTATTTGAAGCGATGGTATGTGTAGTTAAGGGCTTCATTGATTTAGTCAGCCAACCTTTAACAAGATTCTACTGGGAGCTGAACGATATGACTTTGTGGAGGTGCTGAATATCTCTGCACCTCAGTAGTCTCATTGACAACAAAAGTGATACCAACAAAACCTTCCTCAGAGCACTGTTGCGGTGTCGTATGGAACAATGCATGGCAAACGCTAAACGCGGTGCCACTTATGGGAGTGAGCGAACTGGTTCAGCGCTAGACATAAGATCCTGTGGCTGCTTAATGTCAAAGAGCCAATGCCTCGTTTTCAATCCTGAAATACCATTAGGGCTGTAACCCAGGTCAGGACACAGTGTGTCAGTACAAAATGATGTGTGAGTTTCTCTTTTCCTATTTTCGTGGTCTTTCTCAAGCAATTATATTAGGTAATCAAAGAGAGTACGTTTTGAATAAAACAAAAAAGGACCTAAGAAGACAAACAATTAACAAAAGCTTTAGGATTTAATTCTTGATTTTTAAACGATGAATCTGAGATGTTTAAAACTGAAGAGCAGGAGCGAGTATATGATATTTTAAAGCACGGCCAGCAAACAGCGCTATTCTAGTTTCTGATCAATATAAGGGCCAGGTAGCTGCGGCAGGTTTTTTAATCACCAAAAAGTGAAGCTTCCAAAAATTGCATCTCTCCTCATAATTCAATAAGATGAGATTATTTTTTCCAAAGATATGATTGGTCCTTTCAGCAGAGGGGTGGAGAGAGTAGGAAAGTCTAGAAAATGAATACCTTTCCCTTGACAACGTTTAAAAGCAGCTGAAGTGCCCGGTGATAGAGGTTGCTTTGGAAAGAACCAGTAAGAAGACATCACAAGATCTGAGCAAACCCAGCCGGAGAAGCCCAGGGAGAGAAACTTCTTTTTGGCAGTCCCTTCAATTGGTGAGTTTTAACCAGGAGATGAAACAGCTAAGAAACAACAGATTCTATCATTTCCTGTTTGGAAGAATAGGACCTTGAATCAAATGGTCGGTTGAAGGGAATTATGAGGATAGGTGAGGCATGATTCACGGGGAACAGACACAATGGAATCCCCCCTCCTCCCCTTTTTCTCTGTGTCTGTAAGGACGGGGAGCAAGTAACAGTCTCCTTCCATCTGAATCTTTCTTCTGAATACCACTGTGTAATTGATGACGTTAATTGGACTTTTTTTCTCCTGTTGAGTTTAGGCCGAAATCTACCAAGTAATGCTTATCAGCTTTATGCTTGGAAGATATCTCAGAAACCCAATTTCAGATCAGGAATAAAACAAGGCAGGCACCGAGCAGCAGAATAGTGAGAAACTGTAAAACTGCAGGTTCTGATCTGTCCCAAATTACTCTGAATTTCTTGCCAAAAACTGTATCTTCTCGTCTACTTGTTCCTCCCAGTATTTTTTTTTTAAACCTTGTGTGGTATGGTTTATTTCTCTTCGAGAAGGAATGCATGGATGGGGCTGCTTAAATTCTGCATATGCTTCACGTTGGCCGTCATAATTACTGAGGGCAACTTCATGACTACATATCACAGCTAACATGGTGTATAGAGATGTGTGAGCTCAGGGCTGGAGTGTTAGAATTTGAGAAGTGAGGAGGGAATTTCCGACCCTTTTGTAAACATTCCTTTATTTCATCTAAGTGTCCTTTTTACACTAAAATTTGAGGTCTGCAGGGGGAAATACCATGTCCCCAGTGAGGGTGCAAAGTTTTCCCAGCCTGATCAGGATGTGCACGTCTGGTGTTCTGTAACGATGCTGACAGTAACCCTGAACTTCTAGTTTCATTTCTCGGGTTTACAATTTTGAGGCCAGGTGCTACCTTGATTATCTGCAGATGTTTGGGCTGTTGGGTTGCTTCCTTAGGAGGGGCTGGTGGGTGTATTGGGTCCCCTGGGAGAGGAAGAGAATGCACCCCAGTCCACAGCCTACAACATTATCTGGAACTTGAGCTGGAGGGGCCTCTTGTTCTGTGAATGAAAAGTGTCACGGGCTGGCAATTCCAAGAGTCATCATTATATGAAATTCGGGCCTCGTCCCTTTTACCTGGGGGAAGTGACTGGGTTGGAGAGAATGTGGGAGTAAATTAATGTGAAACTTATTACTCAGCAATTCAGAAGAGGAGATATGGTTGTAATAAGGAGTTCCATGACGGTTGATAC
This sequence comes from Prionailurus viverrinus, assembly GCF_022837055.1. Classification (NCBI taxonomy): domain Eukaryota; kingdom Metazoa; phylum Chordata; class Mammalia; order Carnivora; family Felidae; genus Prionailurus; species Prionailurus viverrinus. The sequence continues at coordinate 45,544,154 of NC_062565.1, forward strand.
TTAAAGGAATTAATATGAACAATGTAAGATAATATTAAAGCAGGCTTTTCTATGGCTCACAATTTTCCCATTACCCAAGACTTGCCAATTTGCTTCAAGCTGAACTACTTAGGAATAAATTGACTCGGTGGCTATTATTCTGAGCAGACAACTCTGCCCATTTTTTACTTGACTTAGAAGATATTGAGTTGAATTGATTGCTCTCTTGCTGACTTGTTTCTGTAGAGGAACAATATTTTTTTCTCCTTCCTTTTTGCCTCCCTCCTTCCCTTCCCATGTTTCTTGCTGTATTTCTAGTTAAGCGGGTTGAAAAATTTTGAACTGTTTTATTTTCTTCTCTAGCATCATATTTAACTATGGTGGAAAAACCCGAACAGTGTATGTGCATTTCTGTTTGACAGCTAACTTCAGCTGATCAAAAGTTTTCTTTGTGGTTGTGAACAGTTCCCCTGTAGAGAGGGCAAGGATCTCATTAGCACCAACTAATGGATAAAGTTTCCCTCTCTGGAGACCTGGATTGGGGTTTTTGAACCCCCAAATTATTTATTTTGTTTCTTAATTGCTACTTTGCCTGGTGGAGTGTTGTAGCTTCCTTTTTAATGTAGAAGAGAAAAATACAATATCCTTATATAGACCCGGAATCCAAAGATCTGGATTATAGATTTGCTCTACAACGTATTTGTATGGGTATTATTATTGCTCGATGCACATTATGCACCTGTAGCTGCTGACACAGAAAAAAAAAAATCATTATGAAGAGCACGGCTTGTGCTTATTGAATTTACAGAACATCCAGTGAGCAAGAAGAGACACAATTACTAGGGAGAAAAATCCCCAAAGTGTCACCTGGGGCTCTGGCCTTTGGCTGACACGCAGCCAAGGCAGCGCCGGCACAAGATCAAGAGCACGGATTTGAGCTGCTACCTGTGTGGTAGGATTTCAGAGCTCTGAGTAGAGTCCTTTGCAGAGAACTCTATCTCAGCTCCTGTTAGATACACTGTAAATGGCAAAGCCCCAGGGGAAGTAACTCATGGTCTCAACAGGGGCCTGCCATATAATCTGTGGTCATTAAATATTTATACAAATGAATGCATGGATGAGTATAAAATTTTCACAGATGTTATAAATAATCTGACACAAATCCTTTATTTAAAATATGGGCAATAAATATGAAAGTAACATAGCTATGTAACATAATTAGAAAATGGATGGATCATCAAGTACCCCCACCCCCATAAAAAATAAAGGAAAAATTGCTCCTAACATCACTCTACAGGATAAGTCTCCTCACCATTCATAATAAAAATGGAATCTCTCGACATACATTTTTGTAAATATTTCTCTCTCTACTTTTCTTTATAAAAAGTTTTATAGCTCTTCAATAGTTTCTTTTCTTTTCTTTTCTATTCTTTTCTTTTCTTTTCTTTTTTTTTACCAAATATATTGTGAACCTCCTACTATGTCAACAAAATAGATCAACTTCAGTTTTTAAGAGAAGAATTTGACAGGAAAGGAAAGGGGCCATGGCACGAGACACCTGTGTCCAATCGAGAGGCAGAGCGTGAGGTAGAGAGGAGACTGTCTCAAGAGGAGACAGTAGAAGAAAGAGCCAAGGAAAACTCCACTTCCTTGTCCTTAGCAATCTCCTTCCTGTACCATGATGGCCGATCGCTGGGGGTGAGGGGCAGAGATGTTTGGTTCTGTGTTGTTGCTACCTCATCATGAAACACTAGCCTAATGAGTGGCACAAATTTCTGGAGTTGATGTCAAAATGAATCTAGACACAGACCCTTTCTCCTGCAGGCATATTGTGGGTAATCCTTGAGTCAGTAGTAAAAATGGGCAAACCCTTACCTGACAAAGACCTATGGAAGCCATCCATAGGACTTTTAAATTTTTAAAAGAATTGTGTTGCCTTGCATACATTTTATTTAACGCTAAGAAAATTTACCCCTCGAATTTCAACTTTCACTGTTTCATCTTTCTTTGACATCCTTCTCCTAGCTCCTGGTTGCCTCTTTGTTACCTTTTTGGACATTTCATCATCTTCATGCTCTTTCAAAGGTACCCATAGATTGTATTGTTTCCAGCTCCTTTCTCTGGGCTGTAATTGATGACAGCCGTATCACCCCTAATTTCAGCTCTATTGGCTGTTGCAATGTATCAAGTAACTAATTTCATAAACTCCCTCATGTTAGTCTTCACGGGTGCCGATAGATTAAACTTTTTTATTCTCAGATAACATGTATCTGGCAATAAATTTGAGGGTGATAATCCTGTAAGGTAAAAAAATGGCAAAACTTTCAGAGGCCAGAGTAGGATAAAAGCAGGTGGGCAAGCTCTTTTTGGGCAGAGAACTCTTAAAACACTTTGCATGAATAGCCATCCACATGCCCAAGCTTTTTGCCAACTCCTGCCCAACCCCAGAGAAAACTTAGCGGACCGAAGGGAAAATCTATTGCCTCACATTTTTTGAAGATAATCAATTGTAAGACTGAATAAGCTTCAACAGAACTGCACTGTCATCCTTGATACTAATTTATTTGTGTTTATCTCCTCATTGGAGGGGCCTCTTTGCTGTTGTCTTCTCCATAGCTGTTAAATAGCTGTTTTGTAAGTCCATTCGGTTTGGACGTGAGGACTTGGGTCTGCCTATGCCTCGTTACCTTTCAGTTAAAATTTTTTTTAATGTTTATTTATTTTTAAGAGAAAAAGAGAGAGAGAGAGAGAGAGAGAGAGAGAGAGAGAGTGAGAGGGAGCGGGGTTGAGAGCAAGGGAGACACAGAATCTGAAGCAGGCTCCAGGCTCTGAGCTGACAGCACAGAGCCTGACGTGGGGCTCAAACTCACAAGCCGTGAGATCATGACCTGAGCCGAAATCTGCCACTTAACCAACTGAGCCACCCAGGTGCCCCACCTTTTAGTTTTTATTGTGGAATCATAAAAGATTTTTTGTTTCAGGTGAATTTTAGTAACACAAAATATTTAACATTTTTATGAGTGATGAGGAGTGGGGATGTTTTCAGATTTTTCAGTAATAAGGCTGTTATGAGAACAGTTTTAACGAGTATAACTCATGGTCAAAAGGACCATTAATTAGCAAGTGTGAGAGCAGTAGAGTGTATTTTATTGCTTAAAGGCTTATGCTGTTGTGAATAATGTGAATAATAACATATAATTTACTCCAAGAGGTTTACTTTATATCTTCGCAGAGAATCATAAATTCAGGGGGGGATCTTGAGAAGCCATTTATATTTTCTCCACTTTTGGACAGGAGATTTCTCTTGTAACCTTCTCACACCTTCCCTGAAATATTTAGTCCCTTCAAATAAGTACTTACAGTGTTATGCGGTTTTTCCACAGTAGCCAAAAACTTCTGTATTTCAATTTATTTTATTTTATTAAAAAAATTTTTTTTAATGTTTATTTATTTTTGAGACAGAGAGAGACAGAGCATGAACAGGGGAGGGTCAGAGAGAGAGGGAGACACAGAATCGGAAGCAGGCTCCAGGCTCTGAGCTGTCAGCACAGAGCCCGACATGCGTGGGGCTTGAACCCATGGACCGTGAGATCATGACCTGAGCCGAAGTCGGACGCTGAACCGACTGAGCCACCCAGGCGCCCCTGTATTTCAATTTAAAGCTAAGTTTCTCCATATGCCATATACTTTGAGAATCTCGTCACAGATGTGTTATTTTAATCCTCGATTCTTTAATGTGGTTTACTCCAGCAGCATTTCCCTGCGTATGCTGTCTCTCAGAACGCCAATACCAGAAGACGGTATTGTGACAGAAAAGAAGTTTCCATGGTTACAAAATTTGGTAGGCCCTGCATACTATTGGACTCTCTTGGACATGATCTTATTGTAGCTATCACAGTCTCCGGAAGTTGTCCGTGGACCACAGTACTTAAGGAACAACTAGAACGCAGTCAGCAACCAACATATCAAAAAGCAAAAATAAGTGTACAGGGGATTCAGATGTGCAGCTGGGCGAGAACCGTCGGTTTTGATTGCAGGATCCTATCCCAGGGCATGGGAGATATGGGGATGAGGGTTCTGAGTACGTGGGAAGATGGAATGGGAAGCTATGCGTCATGGGTGGTCTTCAAGCATAGGAGGTAAAATGGGAAAACAAGTACCCAGACAGCCTTATTGGATTTACACAGTGACGTAACTCAGTCCTATTCAGTACTGAAAAAGAAATTCCCTAAGACAGATCTTTGAATAAGTAGAATCATGCCTATATGTTGCAGTCATTATTTTAAGTAGTACAGTTAGTGTTCTGCAGACAAACTCGTGATGGTCACATTGCTACATCCTGCTTTGATCCTACTCCAGTGATGAAACATCACCTCCACAGAGTAATGACAGTGATCCCATTGCCAGGGGTGCTCTTTTTCTATGCATTGGTTCCACTACCTTTCTCCTTTAGGGCTAACAGTTATTCTGCACACGGGTAGGTAAACCAGAAGAATGAAGTAGATTAAGCATGATGAGGGACTGCTCAGAGAACTTTAAGGAGTGAAGAGAGGCTCTTTTTTCAAGTAGGTTAGCGAAGGAGGCAGATTCACCTTTCGAAGGATGTGGACTGTGGGCAGGGGCCTGAAGGTCAACTGGAACATAAGTAGACTAGGAAGAAAGGGAACAGATGCTACACGTAGGGGGAACAGCATGTGCAAAGGGGAGAGTTGAGAATGAGCTTGTAGTGTATGAGGAAGAGTGAAGAGTCCCCAGACAACCAATGTATTTAGGGGTTTCTACTTCCTCTCTCACTCTGCCTCAGGAAACTACGTAAGTCATGTTTTTGAAAGGAACCGGAAACACCTACCCTCAAGTGTTTTATTGTCAAACTTGAATAATACAAATTCTGATCAGTGGGTCCAGAAGGAAATAAGCTGACCTATGATGCATCAAAAGCCAGTCTTCTGCCAGGCATTTTAGGCCCTACAGAACAAGGTCCCATTTACCAAGCCATGGTGGCTCTCACTTCTCACCATCACAGACTCTATTCCAACAAAGCAGACGTCTTCCAGTCCTTACACACTTTATGGTCATTTTTGCCTCCAAATCCTTGCTTATGCCCTCCATGCACAGAAAACCCTCTGTGGTTCTCATTGCCCATTAACCTGCCCATCTAGTTAGTTTCTCAGATTATAAAATTATTTCCTTGCCTTATGTTATAAAATATTATTGTCTAAAACCAAGTATGTCAGCATTCCAGGGGCACCAGGGTGGCTCAGTTGGTTAAGCGTCCAACTTTGGCTCAGGTCATGATCTTACCATTTGTGAGTTCAAACCCCGCACTGGGTTCTCTGCTGTGAGCACAGAGCCTGCTTTGGATCCTCTGTCCCCCCCCTCTCTCTGCCCCTCCACAACTAATGTTTTCTCTCTCTCTCTCTCTCTCTCTCTCTCTTTCTGTCTCAAAAAAAAAAAATCAAAAACATAAGTCAGCATTCTACTGTTTTATATTCTTATATTATTATTTTCTGATCATTAATTGCATCTTGTTTTTTTTTTTTTTCTGTCCAAAATGATATAGTCCTTCAGGCTAGCTAAATCTATGATACATATCTCTTATCCTGCCTTCTCTTGGGTTAGTAGATGTTCAATAATTACTTCAATTGTTACCAAAGCATACATTTATTTAGCATAAGACCCTGAGGAAATTTGTCATTCAATAGCTGCATTCTCATGGCTAGGCAAGTTTCAGAAAAGTTAAGTGTCCTAGCACCGCAATAACTAGATGGCACTCCCCATGTACAGCGTGCTTTCATATCCAGTGTCATACTGTTTCTACAAGAAGCATGAATGGTGGGTAAGCATGATATTGCCCATTTTATAGATGAAGTGACTGTGGTCCAGAGAGTTGAAATAATCTGCTCCAGATCAGAGGGTGGATGTCACAGCAGGACTCAAACCCTCATCTTATGGTTCTGAATCTAAAGTGGAGGACAGGACTGGGCAGGCAGTGGGAATGGGGAAATCTGTGGTGAGGAGAGAATTTACCGGAAGGAGGGACAATCAAAAGGGTATTAGGAGTTCTAAAGATGAATTTGGAGGTGGGGCAAGACTTGAGATGGTGGGGGGTGGGGGGGCGGGAGGTTGGCAGCCAGAGATTTCTCCTTCCAGAAGCTCCAGTTCTTACAGCTCCCAACAAGAAGGATTTTGAATGAACACTAACCGTGTGACTGTCCTCAAACTGTGCGTGATAGGAGACAGTAGCTCCAGACTCCGGTTCATCAGGAGGGTCACGGGTGGGTGGAGAAGTCCCATTTAGGCTTTAAGTTGGAAGTTAGGAAAAGGTTAGATCTGCGTCTTTTGGAGAGGTTGAATGGCATCCTTAGATCTCTGCTCATCAGTCTTTCACCAACTGTGGGGCACAGGACTCTAAGTTCAACTTGCAGGCTGATGGGTTCTGTCCCAAATGGCTTCCTAGGGGGCTGAACAATGACATCTATTGGTTCAATTTGACATAGGTTCAAAAGTGGTAGAAACATCCATGCTTAGTATTCCCCCCCCCCCCCAACAAATAATAATAACCATACCAGAGGAAGTTAAGATATCAACAGGATGCTCTATCTCAGGAGCATCGTACCAATCAACTTCCAGCATTGGGGATATTGTGTAATGTATACATATATTTTTTTACAGGGCCCATCAAAGACTTTCTGTAAGGCTTTTAAAATCAAAATTCAGTAGAAACACTGTGTGTTTCGGGAGTTTCTCATTGCTCAAGAGCTCATCCTGGAGCAAGAATAAGATAATTTAGGAAGTGGATTTGAAGGGGTGATGGAATAATGAAATTGCTTTCTGCTTTAGGAAACTTGAACCCCAAATCTTCCTGTGCATGAGCCTTGTGAGTTACAACCAGGATTGCACTCCTCTCTAAGAATGTCAATACATCCTTTAAAATCTCCTAGTTGTTAACTTCACTTAGTAAAGAGTCTACGTTCTTTTGTATTCAATGCTCTAATAACTAATGATTCTATTTCTTCTTTTAGAAAAGTGCCAAAGTCTGCTGAACATATAACTGATAGAGATGCTCTTTTGGGCAATTTGGATAATTAAAAATACATCATACTCTGTCAAATTAAAAAAAACCATTTTATATATTTATAAAATATATATTTAAAAATTAAAAAAAATGTTTATTTATTTATTTTGAGAGAAAGAGAGAGCACACGCACATGGGAGGGGCAGAGAGAAAGGCAGAGAGAGAAAATCCCAAACAGGCTCCACAATGTGAGCACAAAGCCCGATTTCTCACAAACTGTGAGATCATGACCTGAGCCAAAATCAAGAGTCACCCAGTTAACCGATTGAGCCATCCAGGCACCCCTATATTTTAAATATTGATGGAATGTTTTCCCTCTCTTCCCCTATATATATATATATATATATATATATATATATATAATGTATACTTCCTATAATATCTTCTCTTAGCTCAGATCTTTATAAAAATTGCTAAGAAACAGTAAAATGGATGGAGCTTGGTCTTCAATGTCTTATTCACCCAAGGGAGGGGTGAAGTGAAGTGACAAGAGAGTAGCAATGATAAAGAAGTGAGATAATGTAGGCTTGAATAATCTGTACACTGAATAGTTGAATACTGACATATCTGGGTCATTGAAGAAGAGTACTAAAGTACTCACTGGTTATTAGTTGGGGAATCAAGTCTGACCCCGAGAACTTGCTTTGCATTGTAAAACAGGTTATGGGATGGTTCAAGTGGCTTATTCGGGTCTGTTGCCATTTCTACTGATTTGCTTTTCAGGCTCCTGGTCACTTGAAGAGAGCATGGCGCTAAACCACACTGCCCCGCCCCAAGATGAGCGCCTGCCACACTACCTTCGAGAAGGGGACCCCTTTGCTTCCAAACTTTCTTGGGAAGCGGATCTAGTGGCTGGCTTTTACCTAACAATAATTGGTAAGCTTCCTTAATTTTTCTGCGCAAAGGCTGCGTGTAGGAAATTCATGGGCTAACATGTTGACTTTGCACAAGGATTCAGATATTTATGTAGATATTTTGAGTGGAACTGGAGAGTGGGAAGAAGGTAGAGGATGGGGTGGCATTGTGAAATTCAGTGAATGTTTCATAGAAATGACTCTATTATCTTTATTATTAGTGATGGATATTCCCTTGATCATCATAGAAGTTTTATAGCAAAATCACTTATCCTGAGACTATTTTGGTTGCTTTGGGAGTAGGTTTGTCTTCTGAATAATAAAATTAATTATAATGATATCTTATTTAAATACAGTGGTTCGTTTACTTTTTAAAAAATGCTTTTGATATAATCATAAGATGATAGGCTCAGAAAGGACCCTAGAAATCACCTCCTCTTCTCATAATTGAGGAACTGTCCCCGGACTGTGGTGACAACAGACACGCTAAGTTTATTTGCACCCAAAGTAGAGTGGCCCCATGATGGCATCACTAAGTGATTTGGGTGAGAAGTGGAAAAATGTATTGATAATAAAATGGGAGTAAGCCCAGGGTCAAAAAGTTTTATGCATAATCCAGAACATGGTGCACCTGCTTCCAGACTGTGCTTTCCAATGTGGTGGCCATGTGTGGCTGCTGGGTACTTGAATGGTGACTTTTCCAAAAGATGTGCTGTAGTGTAAATATACGCGAGATACTGAACACTTAGCACTAGAGAAAATAATGTAAAGACAGCTCATTAAGGATGTAAAGAAATTGACTACATGTCAAACTCATAACATTTCAGGTATACTAGGTTAAATATATTACTAAAATCAACTTAGTAATTGTTTTACTTTGTTTACCGCGGCTAACAGAAAAGTTTGAAATACATACGGCTCACATTTCTGGTTTACACTGTATTTCTATCGGACAGCAGTAGCCTAGCCGATTAGAATTCAACCACAAAACTTCTTAAATTTAAAACTGGTGTTCTACATTTGGGTAACCAGTGCACAGGTGGGTTATGTCTTTGGGGGTGTCTGCCTTTAATCTTTTCAGATTTGGGTCAAGCTTTGTTTCTCTCTCCTTCTCTCCCTCTCTCTTCGTCTCCTTCTCTCTCTCCCATCTATTTATTACGGGCTAAGAATTTCATTTAACCTCCCGAAATTAGAAAACTCATTAGAAAAGTCTGGAGACACCTCTATGGTCAGTGCTTGAGGCAAAAGGAATTGATGAGATTGAATCAGAAATTCCATGCAGAGGGATTCCCTGGGTCCTTGGCTTGATTGTTAGCTATTATCAGATGATTTAAATTCTGCTTCTTGTAAATGGACCCTCATGTCCTTTCAAACACAAGTATATATTGAGTGCTCATTCTTTGCCACTGTTTAAATTTCTGGGAATACAGCAGTGAACAAAATGGGCAAATTCTCTTTCTGGACAGGGACCATCTGATAGTAAAATCCACACTGCATTTTCATTAAACACAAGTACTTTCAATTATCAGAAAAGGCACAACAATTGACATCTTATAAATTGAATTTGTCTCAGTCAATTGCAAGAATTGGTTTAAAAAAAAAAAAAAGTAGCATCTCTAACCTGACAAATTTCTCCAGATAACACAAAAGAGGGAGGGATCACAGTCCATTCCCTGTGCTGGCAGGGAGGATCTCAGGAAGAGAGGTAACCAGGCTGGGTGGGTTGGGCAATCAGGAAAATTTCTCACTTGTTTTATTTGGGGATGGAAGGAAAATCCACAGTCAGTCTGAAATGGGCATGCTGGGGTGAAGCTAGAAAAATAGGTCCAAAAAGAGTCCCCAAACAAAGGGAATATCAGATGACTCAGGGAGCTGGGAGTGGAGCCGAAGATGTTCCAGAACAGCCATTCAGGGTGAGGCCAGGGTCATTTGGAGGGATTTAGACTCATCCTAGACCCAGTCTTGGATTTGGTGCTATGTCTGTTTTTCACCCCTCCTAAGATAGGTATGGGAATATGCCCAGATTCCTTTCAAGGAACCAGAGTTCAATGACATTCTTGGTGAGTTTGGTTAAATACTGGAAGTCTTAGGGAAAATTGGAAGATGAAAAGACAGATGTGACCTTGGATAGAGGAGAAATCAATTAGAGACCCATTTCCACCCTCAACCCTTTTACTATAGATACTTGGTTTATTATTAACAGTCTGTATATGAGATTTCATTGTTTTGTATTCATAGTGAGAGTCAGGATTTTGATCATCAAAAAACATCCCCCCCCCCCCCCCCCCCCCCCCCGCCTCTAGCTTCTTAATCTTGTTTTCCTTTATCATCAAAAATAAGTTTGCATTCTCTTGATAATCCCCTCCAGAGAAGATTGCCTATGGGAATACTCTACATGCAGCTGATAGTTGACTTTTCTTTTTGTGATAATGCTTTGGGCACTGGGTGAAGCCTTATGAAACATTCGTAAAGATAATTGAAGAAAGAAAAAGTAAGAAAATCCATATTCTCAAAAGAGAAGTAGAAAGACAAAGGGTGTTTAAAGGAGCTTTGTGTATCAAATACATATGTATACTTACTGTTTTTAATCTTCTTGGATACAAAGTAGAAGGCATTTGTTTGAACTTCTTCAAGCCATGTCTTCACGTTTTAATATCCCAGTGTGCCTTGCTAACTGGTTTCCTTTAATGAGATGTAGGCTTCATTTTAGGTGCTTTGCTCTAGAACTCCCTAATCTCTTCTATTTTTTTCCTCTTCTGTCTTAAGAAAGCTAAAGAGGTTTTAACAGACCATTAGGCAGCGCTGACTCCAGGAATTCATAATTTCCTAAGCGCACAATGCAGTTCGTTCCTGGTGGTTTCATACCATCAGCTGAAACACACATTTCTTTCCTTGCCCCTAAAATGAATTGTGGTGGAGAAGTAGAAATTAACATAGAAAAATCTGGGTTTCTCCTGTTAATACTCTCCTTATTCCTTACTACTAAAGGCAGCTGTACCAGATTCTCATTTATACACAGCTACACTATGAAGCAAGAATTCCTGAAGAAATCTACTCTACATGTTAAGCTATGGAAGTAGGTGTATTCTTTTCTTAAATAAAGTCAGTAGGGATTGGGTCTTTTTTGGATTTAAACTGGGTTTGTAAGAACTTTTGAACAGTATCATTGTAATGCCAAAGCCAATTAGTCATTAATAAAAGGATATAAAAAAGTGGGAACACATTTATACCATTATTGGTAGGTTGGAGGGTTGAGGGTCACTTTCCCTCCCTTTGGTGGGAGGGGGAGAGCCCATACTATCAACTGTCACCCACTTCCCCTTAAGACCTAGTCCAGTAGAAGCAGCAGACACCCAGCGTCCATGTGTCCTCAGGAGGCAAGAAGTCCCGGGATGTGTCTCCAGGAGATGACCCTTTCCTTGCAGGGGTTTACGCCAGCCCTATCTGGCCTCTGCCTCTCCTGACTGCTGGTGCTCCCTCAGGAGTCCACGGCGATAGTGAAAGCACCCTGTTTGGTTGGGGTCACTTCAGCGTCAGAATTTATCAAGAGCCAAGGGCTTAACCCTACTTCTTAGAGGGAGGGAGTTCTATAAAGCCAATACTTGGTAAAAGTGGCTGAGGAAGTACTCCATCTTGGGGGCCAGTACAAGAACTGACCATGGGGATTCCCACACCCTCCTGAGCTTCACTGGGAAATTAGCAGTTCCTTTTTCTGGGTAAGTGCAGTCTTATGATCCCTGACTCCTATCCCTTTGGAGGCAACCCATCCCTCGCCTGTCACTCGCAACTCATGCTTTTTACTTCATCTTCTTAATTGAGATTTTTATTTAGAGTCCTCTCACTACCCTCTAAACCTATGGTGTCCATTTTTGAAATTGAGAAGTGTTTCATAACCGAGGGAACCCCAAATCCTAGTGTTAACGGCGGGAATTTATATTTTTCCTTGTAGGGATTCTGTCCACATTTGGAAATGGGTATGTCCTTTATATGTCTTCTAGACGAAAGAAGAAGCTGAGACCTGCGGAAATAATGACTATCAATTTAGCAATCTGTGATCTGGGGATTTCAGGTAACACAACCGTTTCTTCTTTGGGGGTTTGAGCTGTGCCCCATTCTCAAGTCCTCACTGGCCCAGAGATCACCCCTCCCCCATCTCCTTTTGCTCCTCCCTTCACACATCATCTTTACAGAGCTTGTGGTAAGTCGACAGAGTGTGATCAGGCTAAACAGATCATCCATTTAACATTTATTGAGTCCTTTCTGTGTGCTGAGCACGTGAGGTACAAGGAGTAAATTTGGAATAATGCATGATACCTTCTAAGGCTACACCTCAGAGTGTACCAGCTAAATGATTTAGAAGACAGAAACTTACAGATCATGGTTTTGAGCTCTTTTATACCCCTGCTGCCCTTTTGGAAATCTGTTAAACACCAAGGGAGTAGGTCTTAAAGCTTCAGTATGAACGGGTGCCTGGGTGGCTCAGTCGATTGGGCGTCCGGCTTCAGCTCAGGTCATAATCTCGCAGTCCATGGGTTCGGGCCGCATGTTGGGCTCTGTGCTGACAGCTGAGAGCCTGAAGCCTGCTTCGGATTCTGTGTCTCCCTCTTTCTCTACCCCTCCCCCACTCGCACTCTCTCTCAAAAAATAAATAAACTTAAAAAAAAAAAAAGCTTCAGTGATGGGTGAAGAAGTCTGAGAAGCGTGCCCGGGTGGCTCAGTCGATTAAGCGGCCAACTCTTGATTTCGGCTCAGATCATGACCTCATGGTTCATGGGTTCAAGCCCCCATCAGGCTCTGTGCTCACTGCACGGAGCCTGCTTCAGACCCTCTGTCTCCTTCTTTCCAGCTGTCTTCCACTTGCCCTCACTCTTTCTCTCTCTTGCTCTGTCAAAAATAAATAAATGTTAAAAATTAAAAAAAAAAAACAGTCTTGAGATGGTCTGAGAGGTGAGTACAGGAAGAGGGGAGGGCTGTCTTGCTGATATATTGAAATGTGGCTTCAGGACTGATTGATAGTGTAGGAAGCTTCCAGTTCAGTTGTTCTGGAAACTGGAAATTGGCTGCACAAGAAAGTTACTTGGGGAACTTAAACAAACAAAAAACAAAAGCAAAACCCAAAAACAACAAGAAAAAAACAAACAGCAACAACAAAACACACACAAAAAAATCCCCCTTAAAACCTCACCACTGGGTTTCATACCCAGAATGTTTATTTACTTGATTGAGAATGTTACCTGGGTATCAGGATATTTAAAATTGGTATTACCAGGTAAGTTAATGTGTGGCCCAAATTGGAAACCACTGGTTTATTTGTTGCTTCTTTGGATCCTCTGATAACCGAGCCAAGGAGGAATTGGAATCAAATTTCTCTTTAACTGTAATTCACTTTTAAAATATAAATGATTTTGGATAAGTAGCCTCCCTTTGCTTTCATCTATAAAGTTCCAGGGTTGCCTAGATACACTCAAATGTGCCTTTGGATCCCAAATTCTGCTGATTGGAGTATGGTCTTAAGTTACTAGAATTGGGGAAACTGAGTTCAAACAACACACATCAATTCCTCTTTCCACTGGAAACTTTTCAGCAATTTCCCACCTCAAACGTCCCTATTAAAATGTTTTCTGATACTTGGTTCTTCCTTCATCAGTGGATTTTTCTGCGGCTGCCAATCTCCAAAAACAAGGCTCAGTAATAAGCCTCTACTGTTGAGTCACTGTTTATCACCAGATGTGCTACCCCTGAGAATTTGCATGGCCTTCCTTACTTGGGAAGACTTTACTCAGTATGGACAGGCTTAAATATCAGGAGCTCTTATTGGAAATGCACGTGCACATTAAGAGAAGCATATTACGTCATACCCCATGGGTGAAAATCGCCAAGACGAACCCTGGCAATTTGCAAAGCTGAAAAATGGCTGCCATTTTAGCAATGGCCACACGATGGCGGTGTCACAACATAAATGATAGCTTTCCCGGTCAACTCCTCCCTGCTCACCCCCAATCGGTTTCTCCCTGGTGTTGAACATAAAATGTTCAAATGAAACCCGCCATTTCATCCACATCCCTCACCAGAGAATACTACCAGGTTCATGTTTAAGGCCGAATTAGACTAAACTTGAATAAAAAGGTCCTTAATTGCTCTGATACATTGAAAATGCTTCCCACCAAGCAAACCTGCTCTACAATTGCACAAACCACCTCATTATTCTGCATATGTCTTCAGAGTAATTCACCAAGAAAACATTTTCTTCCATGTGTTTTTGCTGACGAACCCAGATCATTTTTCAACTTCTGAGTATCTCTAACACATTTCCCATTCCAGTAAACCTTAACAATATTTGCCTGTTTTATTTATTTTTTCCTGGCCCACTGTATTCCCTTATACGCACCTTGAAGTGCATACTAGAGACCAGGTGTATTTCATCTATGTAACTAATATGGCTCACAATTGTGCATATGAAGTAGAATCACCTGGGAAGCTAAAAGAACAAAAACTATATTGAAGTATATTGATGCCTGAGCTTGTTCCACATAAATTAAATCAGACTTTCTGGGGGTTGGAATCTTGGACATTGATTATTTAAAGTAAAACAGGGGCACCTGGGTGGCTCAGTTGTTTAAGCGTTGGACCCGGGCTCATGACCTTGCTGTTCGTGAGTTCCAGCCCAGCATCGGGCTCTGTGCTGACAGCTCAGAGCCTGGAGCCTGTTTCAGATTCTGTGTCTCCTTCTCTCTCTTCCCTTCCCCTGCTCATTCTTTGTCTGTCTCTCTGTCTCTCTCTGTCAAAACGAAACATTAAAAAAAATAAAAAATAAGTAAAGTAAAACAAAAGGAAGCAAAGCAAGGCAAAACAACTCCCCCAGTGATTTTAGTGTGCAGCCAGAATGCAACCATTTTATTAAGCGGAGAAGGGAGAGGCATTCTAGATGACATTCCGAAGGTTTACCAAAGGCTCTACTCCAGACGGAAGCTTAAAATAGTCCCAGGCACAACAGATACTAATTTCACTCCATCCGAGTCACCTTCACTTGTCTCTTGCAGCCTTTAGCACCCACCCAGCTGACACTTAACCTTAAGCGTTGAGTTCGTGTCTCCTCTGCCTGGAACATTTCCCCTCTAGATACTTGCTTGAGTTCTCTAGCAGTGATTTAGACATCTTCCTAAATGTCATGTTCTCAGAGAGGTCTTCCCTAATCCCCTTATGTAAAACAATTTCTATCTATCTCCTCCTGTTTCATTTTTCCTCACAGCACTAATGACTAACGATCATTCCATCGTGTCGTATCTTACATTACAAATTACGTATTTCTCTTCTCTGCCCTATTATAAAATGCATTTGTCTGTCTTGACCTCCACTTTGTCCTCTAGCACCTTGCTCTGAGATTGTTACATAAGAGACACTGAATCATTATTTGCTGAATAAGAACCAGTTCTTTTACACTCAGTATCCTCACTGACAAGAGGGCAAGACCACTGGGATTGAAAGCTCTGAAATGGGGGTGTAAGTCTAGCACAATGGAGCTGTCATGACCACTAGAGGAGATGTGTGTCTCACTCACAGAGGCACTCAAGAAACACGTGTCAACTGGCTCCACTCTCAAGAACTCGGTGTACCTCTGTCTACTGAAGAAGGGCCACACCTGGGAGGGGGTAGGACGGGGCTGGCACCCGTGACTAGGGGTTCCTCGGTTTTCCTGGTGCAGAAAGGTTAGAGAACCTCATGATAGAATAGATCAGATGGAGGTTTTAGAGAGCTTCCTCAGCACTATTCCCTCTGGGAGCGTGAAGATTGAATGTGATAGCTGAATACGAAGGGTGCAAAAAATAGACGAATGTTTTCTAGAATGTAAAAAACACAAAAACACTAATGGAGGCTGAAGGAATAAATAGTTTAAATCCCGGAAGTCTGGGTCTGGTTGTAGACCAAGGGAACCTACCATCGACTCAAATAGCTGTATCTCTTGTCTGAATAGACTAACTCAACAGGGAGTTGAGGCAGGTGGGTAATTTTAACTGGAGGGAACATCCCTTGACAAATTGCTTGGCCCTCTAGTTGTAGGCAAACCGTTCACCATCATCTCTTGCTTCTGTCACCGCTGGGTGTTTGGCTGGATTGGCTGCCGCTGGTATGGATGGGCTGGATTTTTCTTTGGCTGTGGAAGCCTTATCACCATGACTGCTGTCAGCCTGGATCGATACCTGAAAATCTGCTATTTATCTTATGGTAAGTACGAAGGTTTCTTGTTCCCTGATAGAAAAAACTAGTGGACTGTCAGACTGTACCTATTGTACCGATAGGTCATGAACAGAGATTGCTAATAACCTAAGAGACCAAGGGTATTTCTATTTATAGCTCATTTTGTTCTAACATATGTTTAAAGACTTGAACCTGTGTCCATGTAGGTTTCTCTTAATTCTACTTTTATAGGAAATTCTGGTGTGTGGCTACAATGCTTTCGGAAAGTATCATTTCCTTGTATAAAGTGTCTAAGCTTTGCTGTGCAAACAAAGAAATAAAATGCATTGAAAGGATGTTAGTTCCGAGATGGTTTAGTTGGTTCCCCACATGGTAAGTGTAATTATTAGAAAGATGTTTCTGATCCTCATTGAGGACTCAGGCTCCCCATGATTTCAGAGATAAGGAATTCCAAAGAGTCCGGGTCCAAGTTAGAGAGCTGTGCTGCCGTGGGGGCAAGAAAGGGCATGTGCAGAAATAACACTCAACGTTCTTTTTGTAGTCTTGTAGGTAGAAAGATGAGGGAAGAGCCATAAAAAATTTTTCAGGGACTAAAGTTTTCTTTTGTTCTGTTTTTGTTTTTAATAATTAGAGCATTCAGCATGCTAAAAATACATTTTTATTGCTTTTGCTTCCTGGGTTTCTGCGAACTTATTGAACCCAAAAGAGAAGCATTTGGGCCCTCAGGTTTAATATTGAGAACGAGGCACAACCAGGGAATAATACTGGCCCCCTCTGGATAAAACTGCTCTGTGTGTTAATCTGTCAACTGTCTCATTGACGTTGCGACCATGGAGTCGGAGGATGGCCTGGAGCCTGAGGGGGGAAAGATCAAGTCAACTTGATGCTTTCAGTGTGGTAGAATTTTCCTTTATATTTTAAGAGTTTATAGTCCCAAACTCCAAGGAAACTGTTCAGAGGGAGGGTAAGGTCATGGACCATCATCTTCACGACCTAGCACTTTTTTGTTGTTGTTTTTAAATTTGCATCTCTTTTTCTAAACAGATTAAAACTTCCACTAGAAACAACTTAAATCAGAATTTCCAATGATATAAAAAAATATTCGATTGTATATATACTGGATGACTTCAGAGTCAAATTCTTTCTATAAACTTATTTTTGGTTATTTCCAATAAATTTTAAATATACTTATAGATTTTATAGATGAGAAGGCAGAATTTCCACTTCTTGGGGATATTTAAGAAATTCTACACCTTGATGTCTCTGCTTTTTAAATATTTTCTTGAATGTAGGCGTGGTGTCAATGAAAGAGATGATCCTGCCCACCCCCAGAATAATTGCAGGGCATCTCTCCATATAGGAACTGTATATATTTTTCCAGCTTCTTTTAAGATTGAACCTCAATAGAATGGTTTCACCATTTGCTTTGACTCATGCTTAAGCCCTCTACACGGTGTCTTAAAATGTTGGAATTAGAAGACCGCTTGAGAACATGTAGACCTTTCTCCCATTAATGTGATAAACTGTTTTAAGGCATCCCTGACAGACAGCCACTTGGCCTCTTCTTGAATAATTCCAGTGACCAGTGACGGGGAGCTTACTACTGCACAAGGCAGCCCATTCTCTGATTGGTCTGCTCTCATTGTTACAATGTTATTCCTTATATTGAGACAAAACTGCCTCCCAGTAACCTCCACCCATTGGTCCTAGTTCTGACTTCTGGAGCAACACAGAACCAATCTACTAATCTACTCCCTCCTGTACTTGACAGCCTTTCACCATACTCGAATGTAAGTATCCAACACCTCGCCAAGTAACCCTAACCATAAATGCTTATACGTATGCCTATGCACATCCCCCTAAATATATGTGGTTATCCGTGCCAGTGTTTTACCCATTATAATGGACAAGCAAGAGCTGACATAAATGTGGCTACCTGATCCTTACCTCTATCTGGTTGGGCTTGAGAAATTTGCATTTTGTGATAAAAAAAATGCCATGTGTTTGAGAAAAATAGAGACAATAGAATGCAGATACAATCTGTTATATTTCTTGCAAGAGCTGAGGCAAACACAAGACTGAAAAATCATGCTACTGTAGTCCTTCGTAGTTTGCAAATCAGGCCTGGCATTGTTTCATCGAACTCTTATCAAAACCTGTCAGCAATGTACGTCTTATTTACTCTGTTTTACTGCTAAGAACATGGGTGTCTAGAAAGGTTGCATGAAAAGGGTCAAGTCCTAGAAACGAGAATTAGGCCGTACTGACTTCCCAAACCACGTGGCACTGAGCAGAGGCAGGCTGGAGTCTGTGATGAAGAGATCATTTGGCTTTTGTTGAATGTGTTCCAATATTTCTTCTTTGCTACTCCAAACCAAGGCAGTGAGGATTCCCTTCTCCAGCCCTTTCTCTTTGAGGTGATAAATGGGGTGTGAAGGTAATTTTCCCAGTAGGCTGCAGCACTTAGATCAGGCTACCCTGTCTTTGGTGGGTGTGTTGAACTTTGGAAAATGATCACTAGTGTTCTACAGCGTTTTTTTTTTTTTAGATGACTACATTGTTTCTTCTTCTTGGAATTCTCTTTTGGTTGATGGAAACTATTCCTGAAAACCTAGAGGTTAATTTTTGTTTTCCTGAAAATATTTCCACAGAACTACTCTTTCTTTTTAAAAATTTTTTAATGTTTATTTATTTTGAGTGCACGCACGTGCGAGAGAGAGAGAGAGAGAGAGAGAGAGAGAGACAAAGAGACAGAGCACAAGTGGAAGAGGGGCAGACAGAGAGGGAGACACAGAATCTGAAGCAGGCTCCAGGCTCTGAGCTTGTCAGCACCGAGCCCTACGTGAGGCTCAAACCCATGAACCACGAGATCATGACCTGAGCTGAAGTCAGAGGCTTAACCAACTGAGTCACCTTTAATGTTTATTTGTTTGAGAGAGAGAGAGAGAGAGAGAGACAGAGAGAGAGAGAGAGAGAGAGAGAGAGAGAGAGAGAAAGTGCCAGTTGGGGAAGGGCAGAGAGAAAAGGAGAGAGAGAATCCCAAGGAGGCCCTGTGCTGCCAGCACAGAGCCTGATGCAGGGCTCAATCTCATCACCGTGAGATCACAATCTGAGCCGAATGCTTAACTGACTGAGCCACCCAGGCACCACTCCACCCCAATTACTTTTGCAGAGCATGATACAATCTAACTAAATCCTCTACCTCTCTTGCCATGGCTGTGTGAGCATGACTGCTGTGTTAGTAATGTTTGAAGGTTCAAAATCTGCTCCTGTGAAGCAGGGACAGTCACTTTAAGGTCACAGGCAGTAATGGTGGTGGCCCACCGACCCCCACCAACAAGTGCTTATGAGGACAAATGAGATGAGAGACATGGAAGATTTTAGGCAGAAGGGTATTTAAAGGCACAAACAATGTGTTGCCATTTCCACCTTTCCCAAAGGACTCTATCTTGGATGAACCATTGATACATGGTTTTTGGCGCTTGGTCCTTCTGGTCTACCAATGGGCCTTATATTGGATAGGATCTCAAAGGTCATTCTAGATGCTTTCTTAAGATCCTTCCTTCATTGTCTTCGGCACCCTCTCATCTTTCTACTGCCCCTCCTTCCTCAGCTTTTGTCCCTTCCCCTCCCAAGGCTCCCGTGTGCCTATGGAAACCTTCCCTGTGAAAGCACTTCTAGTTTTATTTGCGTGGAAAAAGGCCCATGCTCTGGAACTTTTCTCCCTTCACTCCACTCTCCCTCAGAACTCAGTTATCTGACCACTTTTCCCAGAATCCAATGGAATAACTCTTTGGATGTGGAATTTGACATATCGAGGGGAGGTATTTGGGTACAGGGCAGATTACATCCCGGTAACGCTTTTCTTCTACCTCCAGGGGTTTGGCTGAAAAGAAAGCACGCCTACATCTGCCTGGCAGTCATCTGGGCCTATGCTTCCTTCTGGACCACCATGCCCTTGGTAGGTCTAGGGGACTACGCGCCTGAGCCCTTCGGAACCTCATGCACCCTGGACTGGTGGCTGGCCCAGGCCTCCGTGGGCGGCCAGATTTTCATCCTGAACATCCTCTTCTTCTGCCTGTTGCTCCCAACGGCTGTGATTGTGTTCTCCTATGTGAAGATCATTGCCAAGGTTAAGTCCTCCTCCAAAGAAGTAGCTCATTTCGACAGTCGGATACATAGCAGCCATGTGCTGGAAATGAAACTGACCAAGGTAACTACAGTAACAGTTTACAGAGGTGTTTTGTAATCACTTAAAACATCGTGGGGCAAAGAGGATAGGGGATGCTAGGGACTGGGAGAACTTAGAGTCCCTATTCTTTACATACTGCTCAACTTTGCTATTATTTATCTAAACCTTTGTAGTGTTTCTTTTTCTTGTGTCTGTCTCTCATTTACACACACATACTTCTAATATTTACTTAATTTGTATGGTGGATCTACTGGTCTCTATTGAATAAGATACTCTTGGTTCTCAAAAATTATTTAAGTTGTAATAAGAATAAGTTCTAAGCATCATGAGATGCCTCAGAGTATTTATAGTTTTGTACGGACGTTGGTGGGTGTGAAGGACATTCTGTCACCTCGTATTATTTACCATGTCTGCTGTCCTATGGGAAGCTTATCTTAATGCAACATAATTCCTGCAGGGTGGAGTTTCTTGGTAAATGCTAACGTCAAGAGTTGACAGCTGTTTAGGCATTGTAGTGTAAGGAAAGGAACACACAGTTTGAAAACAGACTGGGGTTTTCATTCCATGACCAACACCTGTGAAGTTTGTGACCCAGAGCTAGACACTGAAATTCTTTGAATCTCTGTTTCCTCACTTGGGAAACAAGAATAGTACCAATGATCTCATTGGATTGTGGTGGAGATTCAACGAGATAAAGCATGTTATTCTGTCATTTGGTGCATAGAAGGTGTTGAAGAAGCCGCAGTTCCTTTATTCTCTTGTAATTTTAAGGAATTCTGGGAAAGTATGAGGCAGTGGTCTTTCCACTTTCATCCTGTCTTACCCTTACATTGAAAAATATTTTTTCTGCACACATGTCAATATAAATGACATGCAGCTAACACCGTCAAACTGTATATTTGACACTAGCACATGCTAATTTCCATTTTACTTTTAAAGATGAAGAAATAAATGCAGATTAAGGTTCTAACCCTTCCTTTTGGTCCCAACCAATCCTATTACTGATATCCCACTTTCACGTGTCCTCACAACCTACTTGGGGACCACTTGTCTCGGGACCTATAGTAACAGTTCCCTCTGAACCCGGGGTCGCTTCTAAGAAGTCAGGGCCTTGGTTCTAGTAATATTCCTCTCTTCACACTGCAGATGTTTCGAGATAGTGCAAGGGTGTCTTGGTTGCAAAGTGTGAGCTAGAGATTCTTCATGGTTCTGGTTGACTTTTCCTTCCTGAGCTCCACCTGCTGAATAAAAACAAGCTCTGAGGGAAGTTTTCATCACTGCAAATCTATGCTCATAATCTAATCATAGAGTAATTCTATTGGGATGAAAATGCAGAATCAGGAATCATAATCTACTTCTCTCTTATAATTGGTTGTAAATGGAAAGAAATGTTTCCATAAAATCCAGGATCAGGAATTCAGTTCTTCATTTCTAGCTCTCCTTTGTGCTCTTATCTGTGATTAAAAAAAACACACACACACACACATAAAAATTAATCCAAATAAATTAATCCAAGTTAATTTCGGATTACATTTAATCCAAACCCTACTCAGGACCAAGTACTGTTTTCGGGACACAGTAAATACAACAATAATAAAAATTTCTCTTCTCAGTACTTTATGAAAATACCCCCAGAGAAACATCGTAACATCCGTCACACTCGTAGGTGGATTTGAGTTCACCTTGCAGCCCCGTTATTTGGCATAGCGGAAAGCTGCTCAAATGTCATCTGACTTCCTCTCACTTCTTGCCACCCTCCAATGGTATTGGCTTCAAGGCATTTTGATGGTCTTGGTCACTGAGTCCAGATCCTGATTCCCATGGGGTTCTTCTCCAGTTTCTCTGAGTCTGTTGTTATTCATCATCTGGTCTCTGGTTAATGGAATTGCCTAACTCCGCCCACAGCCAACTTTTATAAATACCCTGGCATCTTGTTTTTTGTGTATTCTGGCGGGTGGGCAATTTGGTGAATGATTCTGAAAATCATTTTGCATAGGAGGTGAAACTCGGCACACACCATTTAATTCGGGTTGTGGTCATCATTCTCCTTGACCTGGACTGGACTGTATAGATCAAGTATGCAGGCTTACTCAGCCCAGATCAACCAGAGAGATATTAAATGAAAAATGTAGGCATATATATGTATGATTTTATTTTATACGCATCTTCTTCTAACATACACTAAGTGCCATTATATTACATATAATGTCTATATTGTATATGTTATATATTATCCAATATGTCTGCATCTCATTTGTATATATAAAACTTATATTAAAATAGCCTGAATATAACATGCTTCTAATTACTTACACTTAAACACAAAATAATGTAAATCAAAATTCAACCCACATTGATAAACATAGCTTTCTATTTTGGCATCTTCTGTGCTAAATTTGAAATGTTTTCCATTACTAGTTAATTTTGATCTTGATTTTTTTTTCTACTGAGTAAAAATAAGTAAAAACAACCTCATACTGGGCCTTTTCATTGTCTGAGAAAGCTTTTCCTCCATTCAACTACCTCTTAGGGCTGAGCGGTTTGCTCATTCAGTTGGTGCTTCTGATCTTTTAGAACAGCCTGGTCTGAAAGCTTACTACTTAAAGCCCACTTCCTTGGATTCTGGGGTCAAAATCATTTACTTTTCTGGGGGCTCTAATTATTTCCAGCTGGGTTATTATCTGGGCCTGCATTTTGCCAGGCTGGTCTTATCAACCTAGAAATTGACATTCCATTTACAAATATCTCTGTAGTTTGTAGTTTTCCTCTAATTAATTTTTTAAAAATGATGCTTCTGCCAGCCCTTTCTGGTAGGCTGAGATTTCACAAGAGTGCAAACAGAGGTGTGCAAAAAAAGCCCAAGAAATAAAACAAACAAACAAACAAAAGCTCTTTATATTTCTATGACTCAGTATAATCTCATTTTCGTGCCTACATTTGACTTTGTAACACAAACTTAATATTAGACAATCAGCATAAGTTCAGTTGCTTTGGGGTTTTCCTCCTTCTCCCAGGGCTGTGTATAAATTCCAGGGAGATTTTCAGAATTCCGTAGTGTCAATGGGTGGGGGCTCTTGGTCTGGTTGTTCATTTATTGACCCTGGTATTGCTGAGATATTTAGGTTTCTTTCTGGTCTCAGTCATCAGCCGTCATGGGTCACTTTGCATCCTGCTTGTTCCAGTTAGAAGGTCTCTTTAGGCTCGTCAGCAATTCTAGTTACTTCCCTGTCCTTTGACTGCAACTCATCATGTGTATTTTGGGAGCTTGGCTGGGACCCTGGGAAGTTTCCTGCCCTGGGACCCTGGGACCCTGGGAAGGACCCTGGGAAGATATCCCTAAATGCATTAAGGGTCTTTTGCTCCCCCAACACCAGCCCTGGCCCCTTGTGTGTAGTTCAGTGGAGTCCCTCAGGACAATTTCTAAAGGTCAGTTACCAGCTCCTCGGCGGTCCCTTCACCTTCGAGCTGTAGGCCTTTTACCCACTCTTGGGTGGGAAACCTGTAACCACGTGCATGCCTCTAAAATTGTTCCCATTCAGTAAGATTGATGCTTCCAGGCCTGCAAGTTTCTGGCTGTGGATGCTTGATGTCATTTTTCGCACATCCGAACCCCCTTTCTCTCAAGTATTTTCTCTCCTGTAAGTTTCAAATTTCTATTTTAAAACTCACAAGCTGAGAAATGAATGTTTTACTTCTTTGGATATTTCTGCTTGAAAAAATCTTCACACAATGCACTGAACACTCTTGCTTCTGCTTTAATGAGGGGGGTGGTGGAGTAACAGGAAGAAAATACCAGAAGCACAGACTAATTTTTCCAAATATTATTATGTGGTATGGATTAGTACTTCATATTTATTCATTTAACACATGTAGATCATCTATAAGTTTCAGGTCTGTAATTAGTATCTAGATCCTTTGGGATCTGGATTTCTGCTCATTTCCCTTATTTCCACCAAAACGCCTTCCTGATTGCCCCTGGCTAGTTGAAGTCCCTCTGTAATGAGCCATAGGAGCACTTGGAACACTTGCTTTATTGAATCACACACTGGTCCCTCTTCTTTGCTAGTAGGTAGGTGATCGCAAGTGCTATGCGTCCTGTGTGCTTCTGAGCCTCACTGCCTAGGGCCTCCTAGATGCTTAATCATGATCACGATAATGAATACATAATTGAATAAACTAAGTTCATCTAATTACCTTGATGAGCGGTAAGTGGTCCCTTGACCCCTGGCTGGAGATCCTCCGTCCCTTTCATAACTGAGAGGCATTTTGTTTTGCTTTGTTCTTTCACCCTGAAGTCTTTTTAAAAATCACAAATGTAAATCTCTGCTTTCCTCAAATGATTATCTCTTATTGCGCATCGAGTGTTATTTATCATGGAGGGGTCATATTCAGAGACCCCCCCCCCCCCCAGGAGGCTTCTAGGGTCAGTTTGTGGGAAAGTTGAACGGCATTGCTTTTTATTTTTTAAACCGATTAATTCATTTCCTCTGGTTCTTCATAAGTGCTCTTAGTTTAAATGTCACTTCTCAGAAGAGCATTTCCCGAATTGAATTCAAATCTTCCTATTACAACGTGTCACTGCTGTCTTTACATTTTCTTCTTAGAGCTGGTTCTGACTTATAATTAATTTATGATTGCATATTTATTTTTGTGATTATTTGCTCAATGTCTGGTTTTAACATTAGTCATTAGTTGTTACTGTGGAGTAACAACTATATCATTTTGTTCGCTTTGTGTCCCCAGGACATAGCACAATGCCTCAAATATATATATATATATATATATATATATACACACACACACACACACACAAACAATTATATATATATTATATAATAATGTCATATGGTATAACATATAATTGATTGTAGTATATTAGTGTAAGTTAAATATAAATAAATATGAATAAAGATGTATACATAAATATATGTTAAAAATATATATTTGTTGAAGGAAAGAATTTCAATTAGGAATCAATCCCAGTTTTGCCTGTGGCCCACTTTAGGGTCTCAGTGAGCTGATATTTGTTATTTATTTTGGCTGCCAGTGGCTGAACCCCTTTCCATGTTTGGAATTTCTGTGTTAAGGAACCTCCAACATTTTGAGTCTTGCTGGGGGGTGGAGGGGAGGAACAATATGTCTGAGCAAAGGATGACTCCTAATTTAAAAGATACAGAAGGACCAGTCATGAATTTTCCCAGATTCCCTTGCAGCTGGAGTATAGCCACAACCCTAGGCTCCAGCCAGTCTGTCTCAGGAGCCAGTGACACCAGCGAAGGGGCAGGGAGATGTCCCCTGGGGGCATGGCTGCAGCAGCAGTGGTTTCTGCATCAGGGCCAGCTCAGGCCATCCGTTTTGGGCGTCATTTCTGTGTGGTTGGCCTCAGTCCTATGTCCAGCATTCCCAGTGACACTCTGTCCTAATCAGCCCATTCCTTTTCTGTCTCCCTTGGCCAAAGTCAAGTTCTGTTACTTGCAACTCAGAATCTTAACTGATTCACCTCGGAAAAACCACTTCACCTGGCTGGGCTTCGGTTTTCTCATCTGCGAGAGAAGGTGGGAGAGGGGAGTTAAATGCTGTCTAAGTTACCTTCTAAAACTCTCAGGTTGTATCAAAATGGCTAGATTGGTGGATTAAGCACCCATGGCGATCACTCTTATTGCTAAAACCACTTTACCTCTCCACCTCAGTACGTTTTCCCTCTGAGTAGCAGTTTCCTCACCTTAAGGGCTTGGTTTATCTGTAATGACCAGTGAAGTCTCCCTTGTTTTGCAGAACCAGATAGTGAGAGTTCTTCAAGCCAGCCGCTGCCTCATTGAGGAATGTTGTGTTCAGTTTTAGACCAAAACCCCAAAACACAGATGTACAGAGCGATATGACCTAATTTACATCCTCTCCTTTCAATCTCAGCTTTTGCTTGTTTATAGAATAGTGGTATTTTAAGATTTGAGAAAGTTGCAGCTGGGAAGTGCAGAACACTCCTCCTTCTTGTATGTCTTTTTTTTTTTTTTTTTAAGTACAAATCAATATTTTCTACTTGGATCACAACCAGGGCTCACATGATGGTGGACACATCAAAGCTGTCAGAATTCTTTTCTTTCTAAGTGCATGAAGAAGGGCCTTGGATGGTTGGCCTTAGTGGTCATTCTATCGATTAAAGAGAAGGGAGGAAGAAACTCAAATGAGACATGCTTAGGGTTGTTGAATTCCTCTATTTCTTCAAAGGTGGCGTGCAAGCTATCACCACCCTTATTTTTGTACCTGTCAGGAGCTGAGGTTCCAGTGAAGGTAGGTCATGGTTAAGTTTATCACCTTCCTTCCTCCTTGCCATCAGTGGTGTCACTCAATGGCAGGCTGCTTGCGTGTGGGGGGTGGTAGTCGCGTACCTGGCATTGACTCTTGCATTAGCACATCTTTTATTTATTTTTTTTAAACTTTATTTATTTTGAGAAAGGCAGAGAGTGAGCAGGGGAGGGGCAGAGAGAGAGATAGGGAGAGAGAGAATCCTAAGCAGGCTCCACGCTAGGCATGGAGCCCGACATGGGGCTTGAACTCACCAACGGTGAGATCAGGACCTGAGCCAAAACCAAGAGTCAGACGCTTAACCAATTGGGCCACCCGGGTGCCCCAACCATCCATTTCATTGTTCAAGGTAGTACACAGATTCAAAATGAGAAGGCTTACTCATATCTGGGCAAAGGAGCCTGGTGGAAGGAACTGAAAGGACATTCTCAGAGAACCCGGGATTCTGTCTCACTCACACTATGGAGCCGAACACAGTTGGAATCCAAACCTGAGTACCTCTCCATCTGTGATATTTGCACTTTTGCACACTGCCTCAGCAGAGAGAAGGCAGGACATCCCTTTTTGGAAACCATATCTGCTGGACTGGTGAAGATGAATTGGACCCACAGATAGAGCCTTACGTAACTTGGAGAATTTACTTTCAATTCCACCGTTCTATTATTGCTTTAATTGATCGATTCACTAGAATCAATCAATTATGGACAGTCCTGCTTCTGGGACACTTCAATTAATGCCCTTGAATTTAGCTGGAACATACAGATATCCCTTTGTCTTCTGCAGCAAGGTATGTTTAAAGTGAACTGGGTTGCAGATGTGTGATTTTTTTTTTTTTTGTAGAAGCAGAACACATATTCTGTGAATTTCCTCCCACAAAAATTGCCTAATTTAAGAACTGAAGTTTTACTGTTTTCCAGTAAACCACAAGGCAGTAATAAAAGTGAAGCGATTAAAAAATAAACAACTTAGAAAAAGCTGACAGGTACAGGTGTCTGTGTTAGATCTGGTTTAAGGACACCTGGAAAAGAAAATTTGGAAAATGGAAATGAAGATATACTCAGAAATGAGGAAAGCAAGGAACAGGCTGATGAAAAATTAAACACGTTCCATGTTGAGTAGAAAGCACTGGGAAAATGAGTGTAACATGCGAGAATTCTGTAGGGTGTATCTTAAAATGCCTTTAATATTTAATGTTTTAATGTTTAATATTTTGTGGAGTAGATTTTAACATGAGAAGATGGTAAAAAATGAATGTGGCTTCTGTTAACTTTGTATTCACTTCAAACATATAAGTAACATTCTGCAGCGCTTTTCGGTCTAGGCTTTTATCCCTCCTTCTGCTTTAAACCTGATTTCTAGTCATTTAATTTAAAGCACTTAGCTTAATTCTAATCAGAAAAGCCACGATGATGCATTTGCTCTGTGTTTAAAAACCACAGTACAGTTAATTCGCCTATGTTCTTTTAAAAAGGATAACGTAATGCTAATGTTTGAAGTCCTTCGTCTTTCCATTGCACACTCTCATAAAAGTAGAAGATACATAAAATGCAGAAAACATTATGGACTGAGTGCCAATCTATTTTTTGTCAATGACTTTGACGGCAACCCAGAATGCAGCCTTTGCAATACTGTGAAATCATCATGTGAGTCACCAAAGGATAAAGGCAAGAGCTATGTTAAGTTCCCAGACATCTGCTAAAGCAAGTGTTGTTTATACAGTTATTGTTTATTTGGGGATTTAGAAAAAGGCCCTTACTTTGAGCCCTGTGGCATCCTTTCTATTTACAAATGAAGTCACACAGGCCAGACCAAACCAAATACGGTTTCTCCCGGGGAACCCTCTGCAGAGAGGTGGGAAAACAAGCAGCGGGATTGCATGTGCGGTCTGGGGCTGGTGGATAATTGTTAAGCACGGGCAAGTATTTTGAATCAGGACCCTAAAGGAAGGCTGCGGGACCCCAACACAGGGCTCAGGGCTTGAAGGAGGTCCGCGCTCACTTCATTCATCGCTCTGAGATTTAGACTCCATTTGTAAAATGGAACGAAATGAATGTAACTGATGCGTGTCTCAGTGGCAGTTCATTTTTAGAGATGAGCCTTGAACTTCTTGGGTGGAATTTTATAACGTGAGACTTCCAGTAGGTGTTTCAGACTTCTTTCTTGACACGGCCCACGAATATGGGGGTCTCAGGGCAAACAGCCTGCTGCTGGCTGTTCGGAGGTCAAGTAGGGGTAGGACCATTCCCTGCATATAATAGCTCTGCTCTCATGCGTATTGAAATGCACATGTGCTCAAATGACTTTGTTATAAAACAAAACAAAACTTATCCAGTTGAATTTCTAAAACAAAAAAGCATGCATGAATGTTATTGCTTTAACTATTACTAATAAAGTATTTTGTGTCCCATTCTTCATCCTTGATCCACTACGCTAGCTTGTCATGACCTTTATAGCGGAAGCTGTTATTTTCCTTCTTGAATAAGAGGATGGGGGTGAGGGGCGCCTGGGTGGCTCAGTCCGTTAAGCGTCCGACTTGTCTCAGGTCATGATCTCACCGTTGGTGAGTTTGAGCCCCGTGATGGGCTCTGTGCTGACAGCTCCGAGCCTGGAGCCTGCTTGGGATTCTGTGTTTCCCTCTCTCTGTTCCTCCCCAGCTCACACTCCCTCTCTCTCAAAAATGGATAAACATTAAAAAAAAAAAAATTAAAAAAAAAAAAAAAGAGGGTGGGGAAAGAGGTGGTGATGCCTGCCTTGGATAGTTCCATCTTTTCATCTTCTCTGGGTTTTGGGGAACTCAAGGATAAAGGAAGCTCCACTTTTCCTACAAATCCCTTATAAAATCACAAAGATGGGTCTGATCATGCTCTTTCTGGCCATGGACTCATCCCTGTTCTTGCTATGGTGGCCAGGGGCCTGCAGGCCTCTGCTCAAGCTTGGGTCACGCGAAGCCAGCTCCATGCAACAGGGGTAGAAAGGATCCAGACGATGCTGAAGTAGAAGGTATACGAGGCAGAGGAAAATAAACAAAAGCAGATGTCCACTGCACAGCCCTAACGTGAATATTGTTTCATGATTTCTCCTACAGAAAAAAATACTCTGGTAGATAATAGTGTAAAGAGACTTCGAAGTTCGTGCACTCTGTCTCAATTAGGACGTGAAATGGCTCGTGTTTAAAATGGACACCAAAGCTCGGACCTCATTTGCCAATGTTAGTACTCGAAGCGAGAGCCCTTCTATTTCTTATTTACGCTGCAGCCTAAACAAACTGTTACAAGTGGACATTCTGTGTGGCCGGGGATGGTGTCTGCTTTGCTCATTGCTTTATCCCCAGCACAGAACATGCGGGAATACTCACCCTTGTTGATTCAACGAATGAGCAATGATTTTTCTACCTCCTATTTCTTCCTGCCCCAGTTCATTTAGCAGAGGTTAATCTTCCATTCGTTAAGTCTCCCGCTCAAAAACCTACTAGTGCCTCAAAGCACATGGAATGAAGTGCACGCTTGGTAATATGCTCCACACACCCCTGAATATACGCATGTTGTCTCTCTCTCCAGGCTCATCTCATGTGCCAAAGTGAATTGCTTGCTAGTTTCTGTACAAAACTCACACATACCTGTGCCTTTGCTCACACTGATCGTACTGCTATTCCTTTATTTTAACTTACCAACATGCAGGTTATATGCCACGTCTCCCGTGAAACTGTTCTGAACTTGCCCCGTGCCGTGCAGTTTGGTCCTCCTCCGGGCTGGCACTTAAATCCTACTCTGCCGTGTACTGCAGTGGTTTGTATTCCAGAGGGATACAGCCAGGCACTAAGGTGTACTAGTGTCCCCGTTAGCGCTTGGCATTGTGTCTGACACAAGGCACTTGCTAAAAAGGGGTTGTTGAATTCAAGTGAGATAATCCATAGGGTCAGGCAGATAGTTACAGGGCACTAATTAGGGCTACGTCAGTAGGGGGGCTGGGTTGCAGATGGTGAGAAACTAGTGAGAGCATTTTAAAACCCTGTCTCTAATTATTCTTTGATCTGAAACTTTAGAGGCTCCCCAGGTAATTATAATTTTGTGAGAGAGAAAAGTCCTTTCTGGAAAAGTCTTGCTTAATGCAACTCTGTCACTTTGGTTAAAGCTTGGTGATTCTGTTTACTTTATATCTAGTGAATTTCCACTCTCTGAGCCTCACACTTGAGAAAATGAGCCAAAAGAAGGAACACTTGATAGAAATCTCTGAAGAAGATTCATATTGAAATTTCCAACAAGAGCAGAGTTTCTGTTTCCTGAGGCAAATGAGTGATTTCAAATTTCTTCAAGGTGAACATATTTATTGCCCGTGTACCTCTGTGAAAATACGATGGAACATATTTTCCATCAACGTGGGTTGAGAAGTCTTGGAAATTTCAGGAGCACTGATGTCTTCTTAGCATGAGTTCATGCCCAATGTAAAATCGGACAGCGTTTATAGGGTTAAACTTTGGGTCTCTTGGTACATTCCAATTCTGGAGTAGAGATTGGATAGGATGTGGTAAATGGGACAAGGCATTGTAATAACTTCTTCTGGCTGAACATCTCTGAAGTCCATCTGAAATGTCTCTCCTATGGGTGAGATAAGTGAAAAAGGTAATAGACTTTCTTGGGTGTAATTGGGCTGCCGCTCCTCCTCCCACCCTTCATTTCCACCCAGTATTTTGACTCTGTTCTGTTACTTGCCCTCACCAGGTGGCGATGCTGATTTGCGCTGGCTTCCTGATCGCCTGGATTCCTTACGCGGTGGTCTCTGTGTGGTCAGCTTTCGGAAGGCCAGACTCCATCCCCATCCAACTGTCTGTGGTGCCAACCCTACTGGCAAAATCAGCAGCAATGTACAACCCCATCATTTACCAGGTCATCGATTACAAATTTGCCTGTTGCCAAACTGGTGGTTTGAAAGCAACCAAGAAGAAATCCTTGGAAGACTTCAGGTAAAATTTCGGAAGCTGGGAATGAATGATACTGTTTCACAATCCAATGGGATTCAAGCCACTCCGATATGCTATCTTCTTAGGCTTAGAGCTCATCACTTAGGAGTAGTGTAATGAGGACTGTATTTTCTCTTCATCAAAATTCCTGAAATCAAGCCATCAGATATGTAGGGTTGAATGTCATGGGTAGATGATACCAAACGGATGCTCTATTTGAGCAACCACCATTCATCCCTCTTCCTTACCTAGGACCAAATCCATTTTACCCTAAGAGTACAGTTCCACATGGCAATGATCCAAAATTAAGTTCTCACAACAGAACAGATTCTCCTGTTTGAGATGTTTCTGCCATTAGCTAAGAGTTCTAGGATTTGGGCGGGCAAAGGAAGGAGAGAAGGGAGGTGACATATTCTGCTCTCTGTTCAGGTTCTTTGTGTTATTCCCACAAGAGCCCCATGTTGTCCCTTCTCTTTGTCAGACAAGGAGATGGAGGTAAGGTAAAACAAGTAAGGTTAAGGTTAAGCGAGCTGCCTGTATTTACGCAGCCAGCAAGTAGCAGAACGGAGGTTTCAATTCGGGTCCCCTGGGTTTCAAAACAGTCTACACTGTTTCCGCTACGAAATGAACAGATGAGTTTGGGGATCCTGCACCATAGTTCCCAAAGGCTCCGTGTGAGTAAAGAGTTGAGAGTGATGTGTGGACTTTGCGTCCAGTTAGGGCCAGTCTTAGTAGAGTGTAGATCAGGCACCTGAACGCATGGTCGGAGGTGAGGGGTGTTGAGAAGGAATGGGTTCTCTGATTTCCATTAATTCTTACTCACTGGATGTCTGGTTGTTTCCCAATACTATTTTCCTGTATCAAATAGGAAACAAAAGGGGGAAGAAATGTAGAACTAGCTTTGAGAAGATACGGGTCATTATCTTGTTCTCTCAGTGTGCTGGAGCAAAGTGGTTACGTTTTTGACCTTTAACGTCCTCACCATGCAGGGTACAGATCAAATGAAAAAAAAAAAGGCACAAAGAAACAGTATTGTCATTGTTGCTGGTACAGGAGAAGAAATACACAATTTGGAAGTAGAAGATCAGTGTTTGGTTCATTTTTCTGTATCTGGGCAAATGAACTACTTATAACTTAAAATTGGGACGAGCTGCTTGTAACAGCCATCATTTGAAACTGTAGGAATTACACCAAATGCATGTTTGGAAAGGGCTAGGTGACAACTGTTCATGGTTTTTGTTTTGTTTTGTTTTTCTTTCACGTTGTTGGTGGTTCATGCCTTTTCTGTGGAATTGGATAAACTCAAATGCTAAAATGCATCTATTTTGGCAGTAACAGCACTTTTCCCTTATCAACTATTAATACTTTATTATGAATGCAGGTTAGAGAGAGTGTTCTTCATAGAGCAGTTGCGGGAGAAAATAATGGGCATTTCTTCCTCTGAAAGAGATGGGACTTTGACAGGAATGGCTGAAGGCAGATTGCACCTACCTCATAATCTTGCCTCGGACTGAGTCTGTGTTCTGTGCCTTAGCTCTTCAGGGTAGGCAGCACATAAATACTCAATTGCACAATAATGGAAAGAGAGAAATTTATGAGGAAGGCAGTGACTCGGGGCCTCAGACCTTCAGAAAAGCCAGCCAGCCAAGAGTCAGTTCAGTTCACCTGCTCCTGTTAGCCGTTGCTATGAAATGCAACAGTTGGTTGGCTGAAGGGCAAGTGCTGTTTTCTTACTCCGGGGTCTCAGCTTTCAGTGGAAAAAGCAGGCGGTAGCGCTAAAAAACCCTTGGGTTTTAAAGTTTGGAACATCTTTAGAAAAGGAACGCAGAAGCGGTGTGAGGAGTCGCCGATTTTTAGAAGGCTCTCTTCAGAGAAGAACCTTCCAAAGAAGCGAAAAAGCAAACATTTTGTCGTCGTTGCTCTTGTTATTAAAAAACTAAGAAAGTGGGTAACGTAGATGCTTATAGAATGAGACGAAGTGGTAAGAAGCCAGTCCAGAGTGGTTAATGCTCTGCCAGAACAGTTCAAATTGAATTTAAACTAGATTAATTGATATCCCTGTTTTTTTTTTCCTTTTCTGAGCTCTGGAATGAATTTGCTTATAATGGGACACCCTCTTGGGAAATATTTTGCATTCAAATAAGAAAGCTAATGTGTTGAATATGAGCTTGTGGAAATAAATTTTGAGTGGTTTTTACAGTTCATTTAAAGTTAACTAATTCCCCCCGCTGAATTGAGTCCTCTTGAGATTTTGGTAGAAGCTGATGAACTAAAGCATGGCCAAGAGCCCTTTTTTAAATTTTTTTTTTTTTAACGTTTATTTATTTTTGAGACAGAGAGAAACACAGCATGAATGGGGGAGGGGCAGAGAGAGAGGGAGACACAGAATCAGAAACAGACTCCAGGCTCTGAGCCATCAGCCCAGAGCCTGACGCGGGGCTCGAACTCCTGGACCGTGAGATCGTGACCTGGCTGAAGTCGGACGCTTAACCGACTGCGCCACCCAGGCGCCCCCAAGAGCCCTTTTTGACAGGCTGTCTGTTATTCATCTCATCTGGGTATCAAGATGAGATCTCCTGTATTTCGCAAACAGTGCTTTTCTGCCCTGTTTGTGTATTGGAGACACCTGGGGAACGTGGAAAAAAACTAATGCTCCCTGGAAAGAGATTTGGCTTCCACTGGTCTGGATTGGACCTTCATTAGTTTGATTAGTTAGCTCTCCCAGATGGTTCTCGTACCCAGCCATTGTTGAAAGCCGGTGACCCAGAGCCTGGAAAAGGAAAACATTAATAGTTCAGAAGCCTCTCACCCCACTTACACAGAGACCAATGAGGTCATCTACATCAGTGACAGGGAAACCAGACTTCAGGAGCTAGGCCAATCTTAGATGCAATAAAAACGTTCAAATGACACGGGGAATACATAGCGAAGGATGGAGGCATTTTATATTCCTAATAGTTTAGTGAAGATAAAGTATAAAAAAAGTACTAAATTCTGGCATTGCCGTTGTAATAAGCCTTCCCTCACCACCTTAATTTGAATGCTGTCCTTCACTCTTTGTAGGTAAGATACAGGGCCCAACTGACTGGTTGGTAGATAGGTAGGCAATGTAGTTTGTTCTAGGGACAGAAAACTCACTAGGCCACGCGGAATGTGCCATGAATAAGTGGTCTGGTTTTGGAAAGCTCCACTCAAGGGATTTCTTGACTTTGACTATTTAAAACAATTTTCTAATGTTTATTTATTTTTGAGAGAGAGTGAGAGAGAGAGAGAGAGAATGATAGAGTGTAAGCAGGGGAGGGGCAGAGAGAGAGAGGGAGACACAGAAACAGAAGCAGGCTCCAGGCTCTGAGCTGCCAGCACAGAGCCAGACGTGGGGCTCAAACCCACAAACAGTGAGACCATGACCTGAGCCGAAGTCGGACGCTCACCCGACTGAGCCACCCAGGTGCCCTTTGGTTTTGAATATTTTAAAGTGATTTATTATTTGCCTTCTCTTTCTGGTTCAAGTCTTGTGTGTATAATCTTCATGATAGACAAGACCGATGTGTATACATAGTATGTGTATGTGTGTGCGTATATATATTAAGTTGTGTTTTTCTTCTCCTGTATCTAGGCTGCACACTGTAACCACAGTCAGGAAGTCTTCTGCTGTGCTGGAAGTCCATCAAGAGGTATGAAGATGGGCACGGCATCACTCACGGACATAATTATTCACTTATTTGCCTCTTCACTGCTGTTGATGTTTGATTGTGACTACACTTTTCTCTTTATATTATATTTTTATATTTTGTACACTTTCCCTCTTTTTCCTTCAGCCAGGATTTGCTGGGGAATGCCAATGGCCAAGTGGAAATTAGAGTGTAGGATACTATGTAAGGAATATTATTACCAGGATGAGCCTCCCTGGAATTTCTTTTTATTGTAATTTAAAACCTAATTGTCATGCCCCAAAGTATGAAGTCTGAGATACTGAGAAAAATGTTTAATGACTTTATTTATTAGGATGTTATTTAATTTCATTATGTCATCATTATTATTTCTTAATGTAGGGCCAGGGTGGCAGTTTTGGGGTTCATTCAGGTGGGTGATTGTTGGGACTGTGGTTCTTTGACTGGTATCTGCTTCTGGTTCTTTTTTTTTTAAAAGAGAGAGAGAGACAGAGCATGAGCAGGGGAGAAGCAGAGAGAGAGGGAGACACAGAATTTGAAGCAGGCTCCAGGCTCTGAGCTGTCTGCACAGAACCGGATGAGGGCCTCGAACTCACAAACTGTGAGATCATGCCCTGAGCCGAAGTCGGACGCTCAACTGACTGAGCCACCCTGGCGCCCCTCTGCTTCTGATTCTTGTAACCATTCTCTTCTGATGTTGGCAAAGAGTCATACTAATGGTAGTGATTCCACGGAACAGTCCTCTAGGGAAATCAATTTTGCCTTAAACCCCTAAATGGAAAACTCTCTCGTGTCTCCGAATTTGAGGGCAAAAGCAATTCTTACTGGTAATAATTTTACCCACATGGATTTTCCTCATGAAGCTGTACATACTAGCAGTGGATGTGACAGGGTATTTATTGCGAGCTGTAATTATTCAAGAAACAAATTTAGTGAAAATAGCTCTATGGAAGTATTTTTTTGTTTGTTTTCCGTTACCTTTTTGTTTCTTTTGTTCATTGTTTTCAACAAATACCGTGTGAGGTTTACAGGTGAAAGAAATGCAGATAAGAATAAATTGGAATGATTTCAGTTGCAGATGCCTGCCCCTTAAGAACTAATGCAAGGGGGCAGGCATGTAAATACTAGGTCCAAACTGGCCTTTAAGACCTGTCTATCCGGTCTTCTTTCCTAATCCAAGGAGGATTGGGTTAGGGCCATCTTCCTTGCAGTTCTTTTCATTGAAGCCCTAGGCAGGGATCCCCCATGCTCCCTACTCCATTCACCTTCCTCTTCTGCTATGACCCTAAACCCTGCTCAACAATTCTGATCCCACCTTTCTGATAATGGCTGGTGAGAGAAGAGGGAGAAAGAAGGGAGAGGCCCTTCCAGAACCTTTGATAATCTTTCCAGTCCTTCCATCTGAGGATTTATAGAGATCAGACCCTCCTCCAAGTCCTCAGTCCTCAGTACATGGTACCTTGGGTTTCTTCTATTCGTTTTCTCCAGAGTTGGGGTGGAGAAGGAGTTGATGAGTGTGAAGGGCTTATGATAAGTGCTCAATAGATGTGTATGTAAAACACTCTCCAATTAAAGCAAAGGGAGTGACACTCCTGTGTGGGGCTTGGGACTGCTTACCTGAGTGCGGACAAAAGTGGCAGGATTATCATTAGAATAAGGAGCAAGGGACTTTGAGGCAGATGAGTAAAATACAGAGGTGTGGAAGAGCATGGCACGGTGGAGGGGGACACAAGTTCAGAGCACAGTCAGACTGCCTGTGTCTACAGCTCACTGCCCTTCAGCAAGCCTGTAAGGTGGGTATAGCGACAACAGCTTGATCACAGGATCTTTTGAGGCTTAGATGAGAAAATATCCACATAAATCACTTAGCACCAAGACAGTAACAGAGGGAGCAGCCCCTACATATTAGCAATTGTGGTCATTACTATTAACGTGGTTGGTGGTGGTCACAAGCGGGGCAAGAAATTGTAGTCAGGCAAGAGCCAGATCAGACCCCAAGGGCCTTGTCGGTGATGTTATGTGATTCTTACCTCTAAAGGGATGGGGACCCTCTGGGAAGGGTGTGATGAGGTTTATGACTTTTAGGAAGACCAGTCTGAGGGCAGTGTGGAGAGTAGATTGTTCTGCGTGGCGATAGGGTTCAAGAGTAGAGGTTGGGAGACCAGTTGCGTAGCTGTATAAAGACATGACAGTTTATGAGGGCGTGAATTAAGGATTGGTATCAGACACGGAGATGAAAATATCAGACATGGAGATGAAAATATAGGTTTAAAATATTTTAAGTGGGAGATCTTGACAATTGATTGTGTGGGAGGTGAAGGAACCAAGGATGACAGGGGCGCATCTGCTCAGGAAACGGTGAGGTTAGTGGTGACTGCATCGTGCAAGAGGGCAGAGGGATGGGGGCAGACAACAAATCAAATTTGGGATATGTTGACCCTAGTGTCCAGAGCACAGGTGAAGATATTTTAAAAAATAGGCAGTTAAAAATAACCTAAAAGTATACCTGATGTATGGGGATTGGAATTTTCAAGTGAAGCAGGTAGGAAAAGAATGAACGTTAAGGGAGAAATTGCCTGTTTCAAAAGACCTGATGAAAATGAAGTGAAGAATTTTTTGTTTCGTTTTGATTTTGAAGGCATGATTATGGAAGTGAATGATGGAGGGGAGTAGAAAACAACATTCCAATTAACATCTAGAAGGTAGAATTTAACACTGACATTGTACAGAAGCTCCTGAAGATAGACCCATCCTGTCATTTTTTTAACTGTTTAACTAGGGTGTAGTGTTTCCTGTGGCTTAGAAAAGCATCTATTAAGAAATGATTAGCATAGCTATTGGTGGGGAGTGGGGGGAGGGCAGGGGCAGGTGGAAGAGTGTAAGTACTAGAAATTTTGGGAGAAAAATATGACTTAAGAAGTGATTCTACATGCTCTGGTTCCACATTTTTTTTTGGTGATACTTTGGGAGCTGGGAGGCACCAGAATTGTTACCAGTACTGATAGGGAAAGAGAAAACTTAGGGTAGAATAAAGGAGGAAAAGAATGAGCCCTTGAGGGTTGGGCTGTTGTTGGATGATTGACCATTCCCTGGGGCTTCCAATGATTTGAGAAAGCTCTGTGTAGTCCCCAAACACTTCAACAAATTCAGTTAAGCTTACTTTAGCTTAGAAGATAGACATATCATATTTTGTGCTGATAAGGCTGCGTGAGATAATCTGAAACCTTGAGCAGATACTATGCTTAGTCTCCTTTAGACTCTGGTAGCTGTTTCCATGGTTCTATGCCAGGCACAGGAAAGGCACTCAGACATTGAATGGTTGAAATCAAAAGAGTGGCTTTCAGGTTTGAACTGGGAAAGATCTGGAAGCATGGAATAAAGTACTGAATTAAGAGTGTAAAATCCTAGATCCCTAGTTTATGCTTTATTCTAAATCCACTTGTTTCTATGTAGCTGTTTTAATATGACTGTCTCACGAATGAGTGAATGAATGAATGAATGAATTTGTGAAATGGGGATTAAGAATAGAAATGCCCTAATAACTTGAAATGTTGGGTGCCAAGAATCATAATAAAATCCAAAAATATTTTGATTTTTTTTCCCAAGTAGAATGAGGGAATAGGAATATATTACACAGTAAAACCCAGCTTTTTAACTCTTAGAAATTTAATTGTTTGGAGAATCAAGCCTTATATTTATTTCGAACTGAATGGTAACTCAGTTCTTTTTCCAGGGAAAAACGCATTGCATCTTTAATGATTCTTAAAAATATGAACCCCAAATCTGCCAGTGGGAGTGCTTTTCCATTAAGTTAGGGAACAACAAGGAAGGGGAAGTAGAGAGGAAGAGGTGGAGAGTGAGTGGGATATTGTATTGCCTACAGAATAAAATGTCTTAAATTCTGCCAAACTGTCAGAGGATGATTTATATGGAGTGAGGGTAAATGCCATTGTAGAAAAAAAGGTCAGTGAAAGTAGAAAGAGCCTTTGATTCAATAACTAATTTTGTAGAAAACAAGGCAGACCTATTGCCCGGAAGGCCAAAGAGTTGACTTTTATGTACTCTTCTTGCGAAAAGGAGTAAATGGCAAGAAATATAAGAGCTATAAAGGATATGGTAAGAAACTGGAGGGATGTCCAATGTCAAGCCATTAGCCCCACCGCCAAACTGCTGGTCGCCACCATAACCTTGAATGGTTTTTCAAAGATGGTACAACTTTCAACATATATATATTCATTAGGTTGTGGAACTCTGAAGAATATATACGCTCTAAGCTGGGTTCCATCCTCAGAACAGAGGGATAGTGTGGCACCAGGTGTTTTGGAGGGAGAAATCTAAGAAAACAGCCCCTTGTGGAATGCTGGCACCAAGGCTCCCAGTCTCCTCCCTGAGAAACCAGAGGAAGGGAACAAGAGGCTGTTGGGTGAGTCAGCATATTCCTCACATACAGCTGTATTAGTAGGTGTCAGAGCTATCTTGTTCAGAGAGGAGGACTTTTTTCCCTTAATACCAAGAGTTACACTTTTGTAAGTATTTTCTATTTTGGAGGAGTCATCCACTTGTAACACCCACCCTTCCCACATACACGCACACCCAAATGAACAAAATCTAATTTTGTTAGGGGAAAAGAAAAGCATCTGATCCACTTGAAAAATGAACCACATTTGGCAGCAAGCATGTGGGATTTATCCAAACTGCTTAGAATTAGATCTGAATCTACGGATTTTGACACTCCGTCCATGTAGAAGCAAAGCCATGTATGAGCCCAGACTGATAAAAAGCTTTAAAGCATTGGAAGTGAGGAATAATAGTATTAAAGCAGAATCACTCTCAACACTCCCAGGGAGTAGAGAAACTGGCACCCTTCTCTAAATATAGGACCAAGCCTGAAGATTCTATAAGCACTTCCAAACTAGGAGTTTGCAGGAACTTGCTGCCACGGGGGAATTGGCAGGGCATCCATCCAAAAGAGAATGCAATTCTGTGGTTGAGCCTGAACGTGGGGAATAGATGAAGCCCTTGGCTCAGGATGGGGATGAAACCAGGCGCTTTCCAAAGATGATACCTCTCTGAAGACAAAGAAGATGGTTCAGGGTGAGACGAGACCCCAGCCACCTCTTTTGAGTCGTTTGCTGTTATTGTTAGCAGAAGTATCTGGGCAAGCCCCAGTGAGGAGCCTGCAATGGAAGGCATGTGGACTGATAGCATGAAAGTCCTGGAAGTCAGGTTAGCCCAGGAGCCAGAAGACCAGGTAGGTACCTCTGTAAGAAACAACTGGCTCAAAAATGTTCATGTTCACAGTCAGAGCCCCTGGAGTGTAATGGCTTGAGTGGGTAAGGCAGAAACAAGAGGTAGAGTGGAGATACACTGAAAGAGTGGATCAGGAGGGGCAATTTCCTATTTCAGGGCCTGCAGGTGGATACAGACCCTTGGAGGAGCTAATTAGCTGGTAACTATGTGGGCACAGAGTAACAACTTCTAGACAAACTCTACAAAAAGTTTGCATGCAAACGTTGATATAAAAAGGAGGCAGGTGTGACTTCTTTAAATACCTTTAAAAATATATTTATTTTTAGCTCCTAGAGAAAATACCAGAAGTGGTTAAATGACTGTACTCACAGTTTAGTTGCTCAAATCCCCAACGACAACATCTAGCTGTTTGGCTTCACCCCTTGGGTACTCTACATTTCCTAGGTAGTGGAGTCAATGACATGGCTTGCTGTTTGGAAATAACTGAATAATTCTGAAGGTTAGAGACATACATATTTTTGGCACTGTAAGTATACATGTGATCCTGGTGGGAAGAAAGGGAGTTATTTATTCCATTTTCAGCCGTTTAGGGTCTTGGTTGTCTTCAGTTTTGTCTTAATTTAATTTAGCACAACTATTAATTAAAATCGTTTATCACTCCATATAAATGATCTTCAAATGAATAAAATCATTCACATGAGTCAGGCTGCTACTATCAGTACATGTTTCCTGTTACAGTGGCTTATGAGTTTTTTCAAAATAAG
This sequence comes from Prionailurus viverrinus, assembly GCF_022837055.1. Taxonomy (NCBI): domain Eukaryota; kingdom Metazoa; phylum Chordata; class Mammalia; order Carnivora; family Felidae; genus Prionailurus; species Prionailurus viverrinus. Next base: position 45,585,395 of record NC_062565.1, read on the forward strand.
TTTCAGAATGGTTGAAGTTAGAGGGGGAGATATATTCTCCCAGAAAATACTCTACTCGTTGTATTTCAGATGATCAGTATAAATGAGTAGTGGTGGGAAATCATCTGAGCTTGTGAGTCTTAGATGGCGGCCCATTTTGTATTGATTCCAGTTAATACAAATAGATGAGGTGTGTTCTCATTGTAGTGAGAGCCATATGATTAAAGGTTGTGTAAAAGGTCGAAACTCAAGTTACTTGCCAGGTATTAAATTTCTCCAAGGGAAATAATAGCAGCTACAATATTATTAAGTTTAACATGTGACAAACAAGCATTGCTCTAGCGCAGAGGTCAGCAAAATACAGCCCTCAGGTCAAATCTGGCCCACCACCTATTTTTGTAAATAAAGTTTTATTGGAACACAACCACTCATTTGTTTACATATCGTCTGTGGCTGCTTCCCTTTTTGAGTTGTTGAGAGAGAGATTGTCTTGAAGGGCCTAAAGTATGTGTTTTCTGGCACTTCACAGAAAAAGTCTCACAAAAATCTGCTCTACTGTTTACGTGTCTTAAGACCTCGAGGGGGATATACTTTGCTCCTTATGAAGAAACTGAGGTGCAGAGAATTTATGCAACCTGCTCAAAAGTCACACAGTCAGTGGAAGAGTTGGGGTTCCAGCTCTCTCACGCTGCCTCCAGAGCCTGCACTTCTCACTGCTGTAGGGGCTGACAGAGAGATTTGTTCTGTCTGTAAATTTTCTCCTTCCCTCTTGCTTGCTCTAAAATCCTACTCTAGGTTTCTTCGAATAATTTTATTTCCTTGCTCAATTTACAAATGGGATGGGGAATTAAGAATCAATTTCCACCCTTTTTATAGAGCCCGGAGGTCCCAGACCAGGTGCATCAAGTCATAACTCTGTTTATGTTATAAGGGAATCAGTTGTATGGGGGTGTGTTGAGGTGATAACCTTTGAAGATAAAGTAAACATTATTTAATACACAGGAAGCTATGCTGAAAAGAATGCATGCTCTTTATATGAAAAGAGGTCATGGTCCGGTGGAAAAACAGATGAGTGAAGGATGATTGCGATACCTTGTGGAGAGTGCTATGAGAGAGGGAGCACAGGGAGCTATATGAGCATAGGAGGGCTCTCCTAAGCCACACTGGTGTGGGAAGGGATGAGACCTGTCCTGGAAGAGGAAATTTCCCATAGGAGTTGGTCAGAAGAAATTGCTGGAAGGGTCTTCAAAACCAGAGAGCTTTGTGAGGAAAAGGACACTCTATGCAAAGGCATGATATATTACAGAGGCTCTAAGAAGTTGTATAGAGACAGGGAAGGCGTTGTAAATTCATGAAGATCCTTGAAGATCATGATCTCAGGGTCAACAGCTTCTTTTGTTTCCAGTTGACTGTGGGAAAATCTTTAAGTGTTTTTAGTACATGAGGATTGTTTTCAGAGTTCCATTTTGGACCACAAAACACAAAACACAGCAGTTGGGACACCTGTATTGAGTTGCCTTGGAGGCTTGTGTAAATGTAAATCACCTGGCCCTACTCATACCTCCCACATCTGACTCTCTGTGGAGCAGTACCCATTTAAATCTCTGGGATATTGAAATCTAATGATGTTTTTATACACTTCACAGTTTGAGGAGCATTGAAGAATGGTTTTAGGAAGGCGTAGGGGGAAAATTAATCTAGGTGAGGATTGAAGAGGGTCTGAAAAGTTGTACCTGGGTTGCAGAGCGAGAGATGGATTTTAGAAGTATTTTGGAATTAAAGATTGACAAGAGTTGGTAATTAATTGCATGTGGATAATGGATAGCAAAGGAAAAGGAAATGTCCTTTCTGATTAAAAAAAAAATTCTGGCTTAAGTAATTGCAATGAGATAGAGAATATTTTTCTCCCACCTACAATTGTCCCTCCTTCTGCCTTCTCTCTCAAGTCAACTCAGATATTTGCTCAGTAGCTTCCCTATCTTTCACTCATTTCAGAAAATGAGCCAGGAAGTCTAGAAATGAGCACTCAGGTTAGTTTCCCTAAAACAGAGAAAACTATGTCCAGAGTAGTTAGTTGGAATGTGTAATTATTGGAAAGGAGATCCTGATATATAATATGTTACATTTTTTGAACTTGTCATGCCACTGTGAAGGATGTGAAACCTGGCAGGAAGAGCAGTTTAGTTAAATTAAGGAGTCTCGTCTGTGGGCAGATTGGCCACGAGAGAACTGGGGAAGACTTGCTTATGAACCAACATCATACTGGTTTTTTTCTCTCTCTGAGAAACTGTTATTTGATTGATGGTTTTTATCATCCCACACTGCTGTTGATCAGATACTCTAAATGAAATCCTCCAACTTCACAAATCTACAAGCTGATCTGCCATAGATAATCCAGAAGTGGATTATCCTCCCATGTATGTGAAGGAGACACTTTCCAGGATTTAGTTTGCTTTGGCTGTCCTAAAAAGCACAAGAGAATAGTACAAATCCCTGTCATGTTTCCAGCAAAACCCCCAAGCAACAGGCTTATTGGAAAGAACTTGGTTAAGGGAGTTTCCAGGACTGGGTTCTGCCTCCGGTTAGTTGTGTGACTTTGTTCCAGCCCATGACTCGGTAGTGATGTTGAAAAACATATAAACTCAACCTTCAAGGAGCTCATTGTCTAATAGGGAAAGCAGCATCAGAGGATGGGTACACCGTCTGGCTTCAAGGAGGAAGTAAAAACTTAGAGGGTAGGTTAGGTGTTCAGGCCCAGGAGGAGATGGAGGGGCTGGTCCCTGCAGAGGCATGCCTGGAGGATAGAGAACAGTTTGTATTAGTTGGATCAAAGGGTGTGTAGGAGAAAATTAGGCTGTGCAGATGAGTAGGGAGCACATCCTAGAGGACCTTCTGGGTTAGTCTTAGAGGTTTCGCATTTTATTCTAGGTGATGTGTAGGAGTAGAACACAAGGAAATGAGTTGGGAGACTATGGAGGTGGATGGATAAGAAAAAGGGCCCAAACTAAAATAGAATATCCAGGAAGGGAACAGGATGATATGCATCCAGAAAGCTCGAATCTCCAGCACTAATTGCATCTGGGAAGAAGGAAAGGAATCCACTGAGCAGCCGTCCGCAATGACAATGTCCATCCCAATCCCTGTCCTAGTGTGTACGTGTGTTGGGGCGTGGTGGGTATGATTAGGATCTGAATTTAGTTTTGGAATCTCTCCACTTACCAGTGGTATGCTTCTCCTTGAAACTCAATTTTTCTTCTCTACAAGAGGAATGGCACACCTTTTGGAAATGAAGAGTGCATCTAAAGTGCTCCCATATGGTCTGGCACATACAGGGAAGTTAGCTGGCAAGTGTTAGTTCTCCGGACTCCCAACCCCACCCCATGTACCTTGTCAGGAGAAAGTAATTAATAAGGAATATCCAAATAACGATGCACACTATGAATATTGAAGTAAAATACGTTAGTTGAATTATCCCAATCTATGGCAGAGTTACCAACTACAGGGTGCTGGAAACCCGCACTTCCACCATCCTCTGATGCCCATGTCAGTCTAGTGTGTAAAGGACTCCTTTCCTTTAGGACAGGAGCTTGTGAAAGCTGGTCTGGATACAGTGAGGGTTAAAGGAGGTCCGTCTGAGTCTCCATCTGGGACAGCTTCACTCCACATCTGTAATTTGCCTTGTTCTCTTACAGATGAGGTGCCAGGCAGAGGTGAGCGTGGACTGGCGAGAAAAGTATTTTTATAACCGAAAAAAGTGGTGCAAAGGGTCTTCTACTGATTGGCAGCGTCACCTGATTAGGGAGGCAGGGTTTGTTCCTGATGCCTTAATCACAGTATCTGCTCACCTCTCTGGGGTTTTGGACCAACCCCATTTTCAGTGAAAGTAGTGTGGGCTTCCTATGCTCATAATGTGCCCACTCATTATAGTTTCTGTGCAGATTATTGTCCTGTCCTAGCTGTAGTTTCCCAGATGTGGACCCCATGCAGACAGAAGCGGTCTGATTCTTACAACTGAATTACTTCATCTTCTTTTTCTTCCTGCTTAAGCATCTTGAAAATGCCCCTTATCAGAACTCTTTGGAGAATAAGAAATGAAACCAGGGTAACCTGAATCAATGTGTCTTTTGTAAAGAGGAAAATAGAGACCCATTATACTTATAAGCCAATGGAATAGCTTTTGTTTTCCTTACTTTTCTCTCCTCTCTCTCTCTTGGATTATACAACAGAAGCAAAATAAGAAAAGGCTACCTTAATTTCAAAGGTAACGCTTAGGTGAGGAGGAAAGTCATTATGCCGGACCAAAGGGAGAGTGGAAACAGGAAATTTGGAGGATGAAACAAATTTACGCACCTTATAAATTTTGAGTGGACTGGAAACACAGAAGAAATGAATAAAAAGGCCTGCCAGGAGACCATGAAGTGGTCTAGTTGGGAAATGACTAATGCGTGAACACAAATCTTGGTGACAGATGCGTCAGCTATCTGTGAACTTTCTAAAGGTTAAATGAACAATAATAGGATTTTGTCAATGCTCCAAAGTGAGTTTAAACCATTAACTACATGATGCAAATATGTGAGCACCTTTAATTGGGCATGACTAAAAATAATGAGGTAATGTTTAAAATAACGACATCTAGAACAGAAGAGCGATTAGGGAAAATTTGTCTAAAAAGCCAAAAAGTGATCATTGCTTGGTGGTTTCATTGTTGTCAGTAGACATATTTCTCTTAATATAATAAATTGGGCCCTGTGGCAAGTGAAATAAGTTCCAGACCAACTATAAGTCCCTTGGGATTCCCTGGCAGCTAGAAACCTTGGCATTCCCGAAATACAGTTTTCGTTAAAATGAAAGATGCTCGTGAGTCTTCAAGTCAAACCTACTAATTATTACACCAGGCCAATTGAGAGTTTGATATATTCAAAGCTCTGTCATCCAGGGACTGATTCTGGTTTTCCTCCTGCCAAGACATTGGTTGATTTTGGCTATAGTAGCACATCTGGTAGGCATGTATGAATAACAATTCAGCTAGCTGGATTCTCCATGACTACTGACACCACAGGGGACCTCTTCAGGTTCTTTCAGGTACATGAAGAGTTTCATTTCCAAGTAAGAGAGAGAAACAAATAACTTACCTTTGCTTGAGTGGGTCTGTGAACCTCAGGAGATTAGCCATTCCTTTTAGACTCTGTGTGTGTGTGTGTGTGTGTGTGTGTGTGTGTGTACATAGTTTTCTGGTTTGCTTAATATCTTTGCAAAAACTTAATAGAACTTTCCATAAATAGATAAAAGAGAAAGAAAAGTATAATGAACGATGTATCCATCTTCCAGTTTCAACAATGATCGATACGTGGCTCATCTTGTATCATGTATACCCTTATCTACCTTCTTCCCTCGCCTCCAAAGCAAATAACATCCTGGGATGTCACCACAATTTTATGAGTATCTGATTTGTGAGAACAAAATTTCCCAAAGTATGATCCACAAAAACCCTGTCCTACAAAGATACTGCAAAAATAAAGGGTTCTAATCTTCAAATACTTTGGGAAAATGCTAGACACTTTGTCTCCTTTTTGAATGGCTACCCTGTATGTTAGCACATTAATGGCTCTGAGGTGAGAAGTCTACATGTTAGAACTCATTTAAACCAGTATCTTCCAAATTCGATTGAGTCTAGAACTCTATTTCCAGCAGATCCTATTTACATCATATGGAAGAAACATTAAGAGATAATATTTACAATATTTACTAGGCACTTGCTATGTGCCAAGTTTTCTGTAAAATATTTTTATATGTATTTCCTTATTTAATCCTTATAATAATCCTTTGAGATGAGATTTACCGTAATATATTACAGGGTAATATATTACACCATTTTCAGATGAAGAAATTGAAGCTCAGATATATGAAACAACTTGACAATGGTTACACAGTAGGGAAGAGACTGGGGCAGGATTTACTCCCATATCTGTGCAGCTCCTGGAATCCCTGTTTATATACACATTTGGAGAGGAGGTGTTAGTTACAACTGATGATGGGGACATCCTCTAGTGGCATTGATAGACCGACTCTTCTTTTCTTTTCACTTGTAGTGACAAGGGAAACAAAGGTACAGCAAAACATATTTGGTCAGAATCAGTAGGCTAAGGATTTTGTTTAATAATTTATATTTCCATTGTGCTTTGTACATTTTAGATTATTCACAAATCTATTGTCCTATAAGTTCCCAATGCCTTGAAAAAAAAAAGTATCAGTGTTACTCCTATTCAGCCAACAAAGCATAGAGAAGGTCCCCGTCTTGCCCAAGGTTGCAGATTCATTACAGACTTGGAATTAGAACCTAGATATTATGTCCAGGGCATTTTGTTTTGACTGCACTGTGAATATTGCATTGTCAAATAGGGTATGACCCTGACTTCTGGCTTGCTTTAGTTTATGTAAACCGGAGAGGCAAAGGAAAGGGGTGTGAGGGAAACCACCTTAATCAAGAATTACTTGATGGAGGAGAGTCTACTCGTGATAATGCACTTTTCAAAATATCCTACAGGCAAGGTCTGGTGCTTACCTTGGTGTCTAGATCACGATTTTCATGTTTTAGGGTAGGAAAGGAGGAATCTACAAATTTAGTTTTCTTAGGGCAACTTATGACTATCACGTCCCAGGGAGAACTCTGCCAGTGCTCTTGGTGATTTTCTTACTCCCCCCACCCCAGCCTGGGTTGGAAGCTCTGGTCCAGGTCTCCTTAGTGATGGGAGGGGCTCTATGGAGCCACTTAGTGGTTCCTTAGCAGAGGTGACCATGATGTAGCTGAGAAGAGTAGCTATTTTTCATCTATCTCACTTTGCTTGCCAAGGTCAAAGTATTGCCTTCTAGAGTACATGTTTGGTATATTCTCCCCTGAGTACAAAATCATGCAGGGAAATTGGAAAATTATGCAATTGTTTTCAAATGTATCATGGGGAATAGGACAGTTGGGTAATAGCTACACAAAATTAAGCACCAACATGATTTGAGTTTTACCGAGATAAATGAAAACACCTCTGATTATCTGGACAGTTATTTTGGCCAAGACAGACTTGCATGGGAGATAGGGAGCGTTTGGATGGGTGACTGCTAATACTGAACATTATCACTTCATTAAAGTAGGTTGAGAGAAGCAAATGTGATAGGTTTTTCTCACATGCTATAATTACCAAGGGCAATTCAGTATGTTTTAGTCTGGTCTATATCTAGCCCATGAAATTATATAACAAACAATCACTCATTGTAGGTGATTAAAATACATGTCTCTGGATAGATTAAAAGGGGATAGATAGAGAAAAGCGCCATGATCTCATTACCTACTATACTCCCTCTCACAATTAAGGAAAGTGTAAATTTAAAACTTATTAAAATATGGAGACACCATGATATAACAAAAAGAGCACTGGTGCCTGGATTAGACAACCAGCATTAAAGAATCTATTCCTATACTTTGACAATGTGGCCTTGGGAAAATCACTTAATTTGTTTGAGCCTTGGTTGCTTATTTGAAAATAAGATAATAATAAAACCTTAACATGTTTTACTGGGGATCAAATAATATGATATATGGACCTACAAATTCCTAAACAAAGTGTTAATAATAATGCTCAAAAAATGGAGTAGTAAAGCCAGAACAGAAAGGCCCCAGAAAATGCCAACAAAGTCCCCTGTATAAAGTGGTGTATCTGGGGGTGTGCAAGCTTGAGACCCACTCTTCTGAAACAGGAGTGCCTTAGGCTGCCTCTAGTTTCATTGATGAGATGAAGGTCAGTCAGTCCAAGAGCAATTAGCCGAGAATAACAGAAGAGTCCATCACATAGTATCAACATAAGTGATGCAGTTAAATACTGACTTTGGGATCTGTGATACTAGGAAGAAAGAAAGGTGCTTTTTTCCTGGCCTGGCCACCTGGTTCTTGGTTCCAATATTACATATTACAATATGTAATAGTAGTCAGTGGTTGTTGTAATGTGAGAGTGTAAATCTTATTTATTTTCTGGTTGGTTTAATTAGGTTGTGATAATCCAGAATGAAAACTCTCCATTCTGTGCTCCTAAGGAGTTCCTGCTGACAGCAAACTTTCAAATAAATGCACTCAGTGGCCCTAGAGGTCAGCTGACCACTCATGTTTCACTCCTGAAGGTATTGAAACTCAGACAGCCCCATAGCTTTCCCTAAAGACACAGAACGCTAGTGATAGAGCTAGAGAAACCTTTGTGAATTGGGGGTCTTCCCCCTGTTTTGCCTAGTGGAAGTCAAATGTGTGTTTTGGAAAATATCCCAAGCATGGTTGTTACTTTACAAAAATAATATCGTTAAGGAAAAGAGACCTTAAAACATAGCAAGTGTGTGTACAAGTGTCTGGGATATGCTGAGGGTAACTTTCAGAGGGATTTGTGGAGATCTGGCCAAAGAAATGAGAAGTTCTGCCATAACTGTATCCTAAATAAGATGGTAGTGTATATCATCTTTCCAAATTAGAATGAAGTGATGTCTCCTTGGAAGGCCCAGGGGGCACATGTGGTTAGAAGTGGGAGAATAGGTCTTATAATCTGGTGAGGAGGTGAAAAGAGTGGGTCAGCTGGCACGATGGGGAATTTCATCTTAGGTTAGGATGGAGGGCGGTTGAGGGAGGCCTTTCTATTGCCAGTAGCTGTCATTGGTTGTCATCAGGCTTTTGGGGTGAATTTGTCATTGGAGACTCTCCATGCTGAAGCCCCAAAGGAAAGATTTCCAGCTATTTTTCAGAGCTAGCCTGTGTAGATTAAAAATATTCTGAGTAGCAAGTTGAATTGTTTGGGGGAAAATTATTTCCTGTGTAACTAAGTTTGTCTCTTACTTTATTAATATTAAGGTGAGAGAAATGTAGACAGATTTAAGTTCATCCTAAAGACTACAAAAATACAAAGAATAATTTTTAAAGTTTTTTTATTCGAGTTTTTGAAACTAAAATAGTAATACAATCTCCCTGCAACACTTCGAACATTATTGTACAAAGACGTATAAAAGCAAAGATGATTGATAACCTTTCCTCCAATGCTATTTCAGTGATGACAGTGTGATATGCATCCTTGTTCACACGTATGGGAAAAAAATTAAAATAGGCAAAGTCTTAGATAAAACCAGAGAATCCCAAAGTGCTGGAGACTTTTCAGCAAGATCAAAGCCAACCAGAATTACCTCTATGGACTAAATCTTACTATAGAAAGACCTAGACTAAAGGCTTTGGGGCTAGGGTCAGGCAGAGGTCACAAAAGGCCCCCAGAGAAGCAGACCTAGAGGAATTTAGTTCTAGAAAATTAGCTCTGAGCAGAATCCTAGATGCTAGACAATTGGACTTCTCTTAATCCTTATTTTCTTAACCAACTATAGTTTTCTTTTTTTTTAAATTTTTTTTTCAACGTTTATTTATTTTTGGGACAGAGAGAGACAGAGCATGAACGGGGGGGGGGGGCAGAGAGAGAGGGAGACAAGAATCGGAAACAGGCTCCAGGCTCTGAGCCATCAGTCCAGAGCCCGACGCGGGGCTCGAACTCACGGACCGCGAGATCGTGACCTGGCTGAAGTCGGACGCTTAACCGACTGCGCCACCCAGGCGCCCCAACCAACTATAGTTTTCTTAACCAAGCTTCACAGAAGGCAATCAGTGACTGTCATGTATCCTTAGGACAGCTCTTATCACCGACATGTATTTAATATGACTTTTTTGTGGATATGGTTATATGGAGCAAACATTCAAAAATCAAGCTGAGGAGACATGGGCCTGAATTTCAGAGCACAGGAAGAGAAATCTTGGACCAACCGACAGATGAACAAGTAAAAAATTAACAGAATGAACCAAGGACTTAATAGTGGTATGTGTGGCTTAGGGAGAAGGATCTGGTGCAGGTGTATTTTTGGACAAGATGGGCCTGGAGAGGAATAGCTGCCTCAATTCCAGACGTGCAGTTGCCTCTGCCTAGTGAATTTGACATAGGGAAGTGCTGGAAGGAAAATTAATTTTTCAGGCAGAGATAAATTTCAATCTGAATCCAATGGAGCGTAATCCCACTATGCCCGAGTTATCTCTTTGGGGATTTTGATTTACAATGTGCTACCCAAATTGTAAGATCACAAATACCATTAAAATACAAAAAGCTACAAAATGGGAGAACTTGAGGAAACAACCCTTCTTTCTTCCAACCTTCCTTCCTTCCTTCCTTCCTTCCTTCCTTCTTTCCTATCCATCTATCATCTCCTAACTATTCATCAATCTATTCATCTATTTATATAATCCTATGTATGTATGTGTGTGTGTATATACATATTTGTATACATATATGTACACCTGCATCCAATAAGACCATATCTTACCCAAAAATTTTTGTAAAGAGATTGTGGTAATAATTGCATTATTTCTGAATTTCTTTGAAATGGGAAAATTGCATATTTCTTACTCTTGTGACAATTGGTTTTATTTACAGGAAGCTTAGCAGTCATTTCTTAGCTTAGAACTTTTACACGTTTCTTAGTGGGATACAATATGATAGGCTATTCTGGCTATAAATTCAACTGGGTTCAGACACTACTCTTGGAGATTTCTCTTTCCTGTAGGGTTTTCATCCTCAGGATCTATCTAAAGTACCTAAGGCAAGCATTAAATGTGCTGCTTTGTAAAAAATCAAACAACTCTCCCTCTTTACCCTAGTGTTAATTGCTGATATGTGTGTAAATAAATAGATAAATGAGAGTCTGGCCTCAGAAAGTATGGCTCTAGGACTGTGGTGTCCATATTGTTCTGCCTTCTGTGAAAATACATGAAAAGATGTTGAATAGATGATAAAGATGATAAAGTCAATGGATACGATGCACCTCAAGAATGTTGTGGTTCTCTGTTTAGAGCAGGTACAGATTTACCAGTGGAGGGAGTCATGGTAATAATGGTGACTGTGACAAGAATTGGAAGCTATATTCTGAGGCCAAGTAGCTCTACACCTGTCCATTAGAGCTTCAGAAAAAATATCAAATTCTAATACGTTTTCTTAAATTCTAAAAAAAAAAATAGTGTGTTATTCGCATTTATTTTTAAGCTTGAGATAATACATGGCCAATGCCAGCTGAAGCGTTGTTACCGAAGTTTAATTATCAGTATGTACTGTATATGGTTAAGCACTCACTCTTCAATATGCAGAGAAGACTGAGAAATAATAACCCGGGATGGAAAGGACATTCTAAGAATGGGAAGGCAAGGGGTAACTTAAGCTTTTCATTCATTGTGACAGCAGTTGAGCTTCTTGATGCATTTATTATTGTAAAAATGTCCTTGAAACCAATTATTTCCTCCTTTAGATGGTTAGAATTCTGAATATTACCTGGAAAACTTCTAGAAGCATAATGTGTCAAGTCAACTTGTAAAAGCATTTGTAGGTACTCTGTGTGAGAATATTCAGAAGATGTTTTAGTTTCTCATTCATTATCTCTAACCCAGTTGTGTGTTGAACCGAAGGGCACATTTGGCTCCTGCACTGGGAAAAAATGGATTAGTTCTTCCCACCTCTGTCAGGTTCTCTTTATCCACACATTTAAAATAATTTCTCTCTCTTTTCTTTTTAAGCCACAACTGTGTTAGTCAAGTGCATTTTTTTTCAATAAAGAAAATATACTGCACTGACACTCTGAATCATTTTGGTTTTGTTGGTATTGTTTATTTTAAATCTAAAGATTCAGCAGCACAGTGGGTAATAAATGAGAGGTGTTGACAGAACTAAAATAAAGGTACCTTACATTAAAGGGACCAGCTGAATTGCACTATTCAGTAACTCTCTCTTTGCCCATTATGATGATTTGTGTGGACTTTTGTAAAGCTACAAAATGTAAGTAACAATGTTCACTGGTTGGGAATTTTTCTAAACATTTGGTAGCCCTGGGAGTTATCTAAGCAACTTAGAATATCTCTGGGAGTTATAGCATTGATTTCCTCACCTAAACAAAAGCAGATCCCCCAAGGTCACTCTCTAAAAATTGGAACAACCAATAAATATTTTATTGTAAACTCTCTGCCTTCATTTTGGAAGGCAGCGTTGTCTAGTTTTAGAAAAGCTGATTCTCTCACTGACTAGAAGTAGAGTGGTCATTGCATATGGCACCAGGGGTCCCTGAAATTTAGAAAGACATATTATCCAATAAACCCAATACTACACAAATATCTCAATCCTATATTAAGGCCTTTTGAGAGGGAAACAGAAAACATGGGAGAGAGTATTGAAGAAAAGGAAAAAAAAGATGCATGAGAGAAAGAGAGAGAGCGAGCCAGTGTGTGTGTGTGTGTGTGTGTGTGTGTGTGTGTCTAAGGGAGATAAAGAGACATGTGCACAGATAAGAGGGATTAACACAGATATAAATCAGCTCATATGTAGTGAAAGCCACATTTTAAAACCTTTGAAAGTATTGCTGCTACGTTTTATTGAAACAAAGACTATGTTATGACATAGTAATTACATGTATGAATAAATAAGCCCAACCAAACCAAAAATTCCAAACAAGCCATCCTCAGTCTCAGTAGTTTAACATAAGACAAATTTCTTTCATGTCATAACTCAGTATCAGTGGGCAGAAGAGACTGTCTATGCAGTTGTTCAGAGTCAGGCTCATTCCACGTGATGATATCTCCATCTTCAACAACAGTCTCCAAGGTCATTGCAAAAGGAGGGAGTGAGAATGGAAACTCAGGAGGTGAGATGTTACGGCTCATGCCCAGGAGTGTTATGCATCACTTCCACCCATTTTCCACTGGCTGGGATGGAGTTGTATGGACTCAGTGGTGTCTGAGGGCCCTTCCCTACCCAATCCAGGGCACAGGGCAGTTTCCTCTCCCAAATGGACTTTGGGTTTCATTCCCAAAAATCCTTATAAGCTAGGGAACTATAGTGCGCTCCTTTCTCTGAAAGGAGGAAATTGTCTCAGTTCCAGGACTAGGTGGTCATTCGTCACAGATTCTAGAGCAAAGGTCTCTATTGTGTGTACACGTGTGTGTGTGTGTGTGTGTGTGTGAGAGAGAGAGAGAGAGAGAGAGAGGGGAGTTTTGTGGGGAGGATGTATGTATTTTAAAAAATGTCACCAACACATTTTCTGATACACTGTTCTAACACTGCCTGGTTTATGCATTTTGAAAGATGCACTTCTAGGGTGCATCTAATGTCTATTATTCACCTACAAGGTGTCAATCCAACACACACACACACACACACACTACACACAAAACAGTTTGAAGTATTGCCCCAGACTAAGGAGATTGCTAAACATGACTACATAATGAAAACTTAAGGCAAGATGAAAATTTGTTAGAAGATTGTATTTGGTTTCTCTTGCAGCTGTAACTAATTACCACAAACTCAGCACCTCCAAACAACACAAAGTTTTGTTGTCTTAGAATTCCAGAGGTCGACAGTCTGAAATGGATGTCACCAGGCTAAAATCACAGTGTCACATAAGTTGCGTCCCTTTCTAGAGGCTAGGAGACAATCCGCTTTCTTGCCTTTTCCAGCTTCTAGTGCTGACCACAGTCCTTGGCTCTCAGACCTTGTCTTCCATCTTCAAAACCAGCAGTCAGTGGTTGAATATTTCTCATGATGCCATCTCTCTCTTTCTGACCTTCTTGTCTCCCTCTTCCCTATTTAATCCCCATGTGATTATATTGGGCCATGTGGATAATCCAGGATAATTTCCTTGAGGTCAGCTGATTCACAATCTTAATTCCATCTGTAATGTTAATTCCCCCTTGCCATGTAACATAACATATGCATAGATTCCAGAGATTAACACATGGACATCTTAAGGGGTCATTATTCTGCCTATCACAAACACCAAGAGATGGGGAGTGAAAACTGGCAGGAGATAGCATTTTAAGTTAAGTATTAGATAATGAAGTTATATAGTCCATTCACACATTTATTTATGTAGGAAATGTATCTTGTGTTCCTGCTCTGCATTTGGGATTGAGCCAGGCTCTAAGGATAGAAGTATGAAAAGGAAAACAAAACAAAACAAAACAAACAAACAAACAAAGACAACCCTGTTTCCTTTTTTCATGGACCAGGCTAGGGGTGGGAGTCTGGAATGAAAGAGGACCAGGGAGAGAGAACATACATGATTGGCCACTCTGTGTATCCGAATAATTAAAAATAGCATTCAGAGTTGTGGAAGAGAGGGACAGATTCTGGGGCCTGGGAGGATTAGGAGATGGAGCTGGGGACAGAACCCACAGCCAGACCAGGGGCTTTGTAAACGATGTTGAGGTGTTGGCCCCTTATCCTGATGGTAATTGAGAACTAGAGGTTTGGGGAGCTAGAGTTCTCTTGTATAACAGTTACTGTGTGGGGCCACACCAGGAGAAGGGTGATGGCACTGAAAAGGGGGGTGGGGAAAGGATAGGTATGAGACAGATTTCAAAACATAACAGGGACTGGCTGGAAATGCTGACGGAAGATGGCGTTAGACTCAATGACTCTGAGATGTTGTCCTTGGTGACAAAGCAAAAAGAAGGTGAGCTTGAAGTGGGGCTGAGATGTGTGGCAAGTGGGGCATTCTGAAAGACGACCAAAAACATGTAGCTCTCGCCAGAGGGTGTTTTGATAGAGTTTGGCAAATCTCAAAGGAAAATATTAGTTAAAAAAAACCTGAAACTATCTGTGGTCAATATAATTGCCACCTTTCTTGTTGTTTTTTTAATCAAACGTTAGTAATATGGATTTCATATGATTTGCAGATCAAGTTGAAGGTGAATATAATAACAAACTTACCTTCCTTATAAGAAGATGCAAGGATTTTCTTTTTCTTTCTATGTCCAACGTAAAGGTTCGGCAGTGGGGAAATTAGTTCATCCCACTAGGCAAACTGACAGGGGACGTCTTATGAAAATCTATTTACAGTCTTACGTCTTTAGCCCCATAACGGTAAAGCAGCAGGTGCACCTCTGGAGGATTTTACACTTCAGCAATTCATTATGTCACAGGTTGTTCTTGGTGTGAAATTCCTCTGATGAAGAAGCGCTGACAGAGGCAGGAGAATGAAGTAATTCTCTTCTCCTCCCCGCTAAACAAGTCATACTTAATGTTTCTTCAAGGTCAAGTTCAATTGAAAATAGGACAGGGTGATAGCTCCTTAGATTTGTACTAATAACTGGGTGTTCTCAGCAGGAGCCTTTTGGCAGGAGAGCAAAGTTAACTTATCAAAATGCTTAAGAAAGTAAAATTGCCTGCCAGGTAGGAGATCCAGAAGTTTCAGGGCCCAGCAGAGCTAGATTTCTCTTTCTTTTCCACTAATAAGAATGAGCCTGATGCTCAAATAGTAACACCGTGGAAAGTACGATCTCAGATGCAGAGCAAAAATGTTCTTCCTGGGCTTTTGTAATTTTATTTTGGGTGCCACCTTTCAAATGGCTTTAGGATGTTTAAGAAAAATTATGAGAGAGGCCCGGGCTTTTCAGCCTGATGGCTGTTGTTTGAGTGACACCTCACGGCATATATTCAAAAGACCAAGTGGCTCCTCCATTAACTTTCCTCCACCAACCCTTCAATCATTCTAGTCACCTGTTGTGACCTGTTAGTCAAAGCCTGGAAGATTTGGAAAATTGATCCTGGCTGCCTGTAGTTTCAAGAGCATGTACATATATTCACTTTAACTCGCGGGTGTCAGACAGGGACTCACATTTTCACAACTGGTCATGATTCTCAAAAAGTATAGCATGGTTAAGAAAATAGCGTTGGGCGTCAGCTCTGGGTTCAAGCCTCAGCTCCCCGCTTTCCCAGATGTGTCATCTTGGGAAAGTTACTTAACCACTCAACCCCAATTTCTTAACCAGAAAAATGAGGGCAAGAGTGGTGTTGACTTTGTGGTGTGTTTGTGAAGATTGAGATGAGATGAGACGGGCAAAACATTTCACCCAGGGACTGACGCATAGTGAGATCTAAACCGGAGGCAGTTATTCCAATATAATCACGAGCTACAAAGAGAGAAAGATGAAAAGTGACTCTCAAGTTTTGAAAGAAATATTTGAAGATTTTCTTCTGCTTTCATAGCCCCTGATTGTTTTATAATCTGAAACCAAATGTCCTTCTATAATAAGTACAGCATCAAACCCTATTAATGCATTAATAGCGAATGTAGATCTAAAAAGAAATAAATGAAAAGAGGGGATATGGATGAAAAAATGATGTGTGAGAAAGAACTTTCCTGGTAGATGTTAGGATGTTCAAAGAGAGCACAGAGAAAAAGCCTTTTTGGCTTTGAAGTGCTGAACTAATTAGATCTGCATATTAGATCTAGAGAAAAGGTGGAACTCATAAAAGGGAGCATCATTCCAAGACATTCAGAGGAAAGAACCATATGTAAGAGAGCCCAAAAGTTCAGCATTAGTCCTCAAAAAGTGAGTGGCAAAGAGAATAAAAAAAAAATTGCAGATTAGTTTACACAGAATGTTCTTTCTTCTCTCTCTCTTGACTAATCCTTTTTTTTCTGGCTCCAGGTCAGTTTCTACCTCACAAAGGAACCATCACATACTACATTCCAAAGTGTTTGCCCTCTTTTCCCTCTGAAGGTCCATGGCCCTTGGACATTGTCATTTAATTTGAAATTTTATTCTGTTTTAATATTTGACTCAGGTTGTTTTGATTTAGGTGACTAGGCTGCCCATATTTGATTCTCTGCCACCCTCATGGGCTTGATCATGTACACATTTCCCAGTATTTTTATTTACATATATCTGTGTGTGTATATGGGGTGTGTATATATTATACACATGAATAATATATATATTACGTATATTATGTATACGTAATATATATATATACTTGTGTATATATATACTTGTGTATATATATATATATATATACGTATTATATAATACCTATACACACACACACGTGTATATATATATATATACGTATTATATAATATGTACATGTGTGTGTATATATATATGTATTATATAATACGTGTGTGTATTATATAATACATATATATGTGTATATATATATATATGTGTGTGTGTGTATATATATATATATATGTATATATATTATATGTGTAAATACACACACACACACACACATTACACTTCCACAGAAGTAATTCAGGCTCAAGGAGTTTCAGGAGTCTGGGGAGGTCATGTCGCCACGCTTTCTCTGTCATCAGCTATCAACTGGGTGTTCATCTCCCACTACTCTGTCCAGCCCCTAAACTGACTCAAGGTCCCAGGCTCCTCTCTTCACTGGTCTGTGACTTACTGATTTCTTTTATGTTTGAATGGTTCCCAGAATCCTCCCTCCACATCCTCACCTTTTCTTCAACCTGGCTTTTCTGTGAAAACAGGGCAGTCTCAAAGATTCTAGTTCTTTCTCGCATCATAGGTCAAGGTCAGAAAATGGTGTAGATGTATCCTTGACTGCTGCTTCCAAGCCTCTTCTTTCCTTCTTCAGAACAAACAACACCCCCCCACACACACAAAGACCCCCTTCCTTTGAAATTGAGTGCATTCAATATTCTATCTCCTTTTTTATCCTTGCTGCTGACTACTAGCAAGAGACTCCTTGTCTCTCCTCCCTTCCAATGGAGGCTTTAATTCCTGGTTTTTATCTCCACCTCTAGTCCTGTCAACAGTTATGATAGCACAATAATCCCATGCTTCACAGTGGAAGAAAGTTAGCTAAGGATGATCTGGCCATGAAACAGCTTTGTAGCTAGAGGTCAGGGACAATGTTATAGTGATTTGGGTGAACTCAACACTTCAAATAGGAACGAAGAATCTTGGTGGATATCAGGATGTTTTCCATAATTACTGAGTCACACCCCTTATGCCCGTACACTATTTAAATCCCAGCCCATCTGAGAAATCAAATGTAAGCATTAGGAAAAGAGTAAGAATTAGAACTGACTAACAGTAAGCTCCCCTCACTTAGTGGAGTGGGGTCCTAGAGCAGAGATTACGTTCTGCTGTAGAAGATTATAGGAAGTTGTGTTTCCTGTACAACAATGCCGTGAGATGAGATTTGTACCCACCTAATTCACTTTCCACTTTTTATTTTTAAAGTCCTTTGTTTGGGTTTTGTTCGGTTTTGTTTTTTTTTTTTTTTTGAGATAGAGATAGAGAGAGAGAGAGAGAGAGAGAGAGAGAGAGAGAGAATCCCAAGCAGACTCCATGCTAGGCATGGACATGGGGATCAATCTTATGACCATGAAATCATGACCTGAGTTGAAATCAAGAGTCAGAAGCTAACCTGACTGAGCCACCCTGGCACATCTTCATGTTTCCACCTTTTAAAATGACCACTTCATACTTTCTTCTCCTCAAACTTCCATGTCTCCTTCTGTCTTTTCTGCACACTCTTCACTGAGGAAATATAAACCCAAAGAGAAATTTCCTTATATTTTGAGCCAGATCTACACTTAACATATTTTTGTGCACATGTTCCTAGTTGTTCCCGCGCCTTTACAACGTGTGAAATGCCTCTGTGTCTATTTTCTTCTCAATGACATGGCATTGGAGTTGTACTCACTCTTTTTGGGCATCATTGCCTTCTCCCTTTCTCCTGGAGATTCCCCATCGGCATAAAACTTGGTATTTATATATCCTGCTTCCCAGATTGCATCCCACCTTGAGCCACCACCTCCTTTCTCTGCTCTTTGTCACAGTAAAAGATATTGAATGGCCTTGTCTCCCTATATGAAAATATGTTTTCATATTTTCCAGTGACTTCCGCGTTGCCAGATATTGCAATAAACATGGTTCTCTCTGCATTCCATTCAAGATTTTAAACTGCATGACACCGAAACAGAAATCCCTTTTCTTCTCTTGGCTTTGCCTTTGGGCACCTCATTCCTCTTGCTTTCCACACATATCTCACCAATGATCCTTTTTTCACTTTCCTTTTCTGGAAACTCCTCCTTTGCCCAGTTATTTAATATTAAGAAAAAAAGAGTATGTTAACCATCAAGATAAAACTGTTGGGTGGATTTCCACTGTATTTAGAATAATATCCATACTCCTTAAGGTATCTTTTTAAAAACGATTTATTTATTTATTTATTTATTTATTTAGAGTGTGCATAAACAGGGGAGGGGGAGAGAGAGAGAGAGAGAGAGAGAAACGGAGAGAGAGAATCCCAAGCAGGCTCCATGCTGTCAGCTCAGAGCCGGATGCAGGGCTAGATCCCACGAACCATGAGATCATGACCTGAACTGAAATCAAGAGTCAGAGACTCAACCTACTGAGCCACCCAGGTGCCCCTCCTTAAGGTATCTTCCCCAACATTTCTGACATCATTTTTCTTCTGCTCCCTCTGCTCCAGCAATGCTGGCATTGCTACCCCAGAGTCTTTGCCCCTGCCATTCTCTTTGGCTGTAACTTTCTTCCCTGATATTTTGTGTGACTGGCTCCCTCAGAGGCCAGGTCAATTTTTATCTTCACAGAGAGGACTTTCCCAGTTCCTTTGCAAATTCCTCTCTCGCACCACTCCATTTCCATTTGGAGGATTATGATGATTACTTGTTTTCGAAATACATTTCCTCATTTAATGTCTCTCTCCCTCCTTGGATCTAAGCTTGATGAGGGAAGAGATCTGTCTTATTTTTTCATTGCTGCATCCCAACTGTCTGGCACAGTGTCTGAAACATAGTAGGTACTCATTAAATAAATATTTACTGAAGAAATGAATGAAGTAGGTGGTATCAGAACTGACATTAAAACTAGGTTTAGGAGGAAAAGGGGGGGGTGGTGCCTGGGTGGCTCAGTTGGTTAAGCGTCCAACTCTTGCTTGATTCTGCAAGTCATGGCTCGGGTCATGATCTCATGGTTGTGAGATCGAGCCCTGTGTTGGGCTCTGTGCTGGACACGGAGCCTGCTTAAGATTCTCTCTCTCTCTCTCTCTCTCTCCCTCTCCCTCTCCCTCTCCCTCTGCCCCTCCCCTGTTTGCACTCTCACACTCTGTCTCTTTTTCAACCCCCCCCCCCAAAAAAAAACCTAGGTTTAGGGATTCCAACTCCCATGCTTGCTTTGAATACTAAACTATAATAATTTTACTAATGTAATTCTTGGATCAGAGACTTTTTTTGATCTTCAGGGGAAGCTGTTACCACTTTTTGGAGTAGGGGTAGTCAAAACAATTAAGTTCAAGGTCTCAAACTTGACGTTTTTGCTTTCCATTCCTACTGCTTTCCTACTAATTTGCAGTAGATGGGTCAGTGTGTGAGAGTTACAGAGCTGGGGGTTAATGAGCAGCTCCCATCTGTGCAAAACAGTCTAGCATTGGACCCAGTAGGAGTTTGAGAAATCATTTTACCAAATGGTTCAAGCCAATATCTTGAAACACTACAAAATCAGGGATTGTGTCCTGTACATCTACCAACTCCCTTTTTCCCCCCACACCAGAGGACCATGTCAGGTAGGTCTTTGGAGGGTGTCCCACAAGAATACTCCATCCTTCCCCCTTTTTGTGCTCTTCCCAGTCCTCATGGCTTCCCTATAGTTCTTTCTTTTATCCTTGTTCCCACCGTTCTCTGTTCCCACCTCCCATGGCTTTCTCATAAGACAAAAAGCCTCTCAATCCAGTCTGGGGTCCTGCACACTCCATTCTTAACTGTCTCAACTCCAACTGACTGCAGGCTGGGGGAAGGGAGAACTGGGCTGTTAGAGAATGACTGGGTGTGGGCACTCACACCACCAGCTGGCATGTACCTGCTCCTTCAGTCCTGAAACTGTCTAGAATTCTGTGGCAAAAATCAATGTGTTTCTCATTGGTTGTCTTCCAGTCTTGGTTTGCCATCTTTTTTGTCTCCTAAATCGGCTCTCAGATTTCCACCTGGTTTTAAGCTTCCCAAATTTTGTCGATATTCCTATCTGCTGCTGTTGCCTGTCTAGTCCCACTTGCCCTTATGGGTATATGGCTTCTTTATACTTTAAATGTCTTCTTTATTTGATTTTAGGGTTCGTGAGGAAAAATTAATAACCTGGTATGGTAAATATGCCTTGTTTAACCTGAAGTCTGATCTTTTATTGTCTCTGATCTTCTTTATGAGTTCATGCCTTCCTGCAAAGCAGTACACATTGACTCAACAGGTCAGTATTTTCTGATTAAAACAGCCTATTGGGGTCGAAAGTCTAGTAATTTAAATATAACTCCTTATCGTCCTCATAAGTGAAGTCATATATTTGTCTTTCTCTGACTAATTTCACTGCGGATAATACCCTCCAGTTCCATCTACGTAATTGCATTGTTGCACTATATGCTAATTTGGATGTAAATTAAAAAAATAAAATTAAAAAAGATTTAAAAAATCAAAAAAAATAAATATAACTCCTTATCAGTGTTCGTTTGAATAATCTCTTTGGGATCATTTGGTTTCTTTTGGTTAAGCGCTCAGGGTTTGAGATGTTTCTCTCTCTCCTTCCTGGCAGTGTGGCCTGTGAGTATATGGTGGGAGAAGGGACTTTGGATTCACACAGTGTCATTGGATCCTCTTGGATCCTTGCAAGGGAGCAACCGTTCTGGTTTGGCTCTTGGACTGGTGATTGTTGTGATGCAAATCGTCCCATCCGATACCGACTGCCGAAGGCTGTGGTCCTGGCCATTTGCTACAAGTAGTGAATCCTGTATGTCATTTGGGCCTAATTTCCAGGTTCCATCAGCCCACTGGCTCTCTCAGTGTCTCCTTACCTCATCCTCATGGGCCTCAGCAGCTTCTCTGTCTCTACATGCCCCGGGCAGGCTGTGGGGAACAAGAAGTTTATTTCTCTCGTCATTTTCCTGAGCTGCTCTGCCGTGCGATAGTGCCTCATATTGGCTTTGAGTCAACCATCCCAGCAAGCTCTTCCAAGGTTTCAAAGTAGAACAGAGAAAAAACTCCTTTGCTTTCAGTTTTCCCCAAGCCTATATAAAATGCTTTTCCCAACTGGGATTCCGGTACAAAGAAGAGGAGTTGAGACACATGTTTCCCTGACCTTCCTTAACTTTTGCTTCTCTTCACGCTCCAATTAGCCTAGAAAGAACAGGTTTCCCCTGATTCTACTTTCTGACAGGGTATTTCCCCTTTGTCCCAATTCTTTCTTGGGAACAGTAAGCTTCATGGCTTTGCCTGAGGGTGAAAAAGTATTGACTTGAAACTATGTGATAACAACTTCTGTCAGTTTTGGCTTTGATATGGGTGACACAGAGCAGGTGGTAACCATGGATCATTGGGGTCAAAAAGGAAAACCAAAATATATAAACAAAGAACATTATCCCTTTTACAAATGTTTAACTAGACTCAAAACACATCTTGAAGTATTTTGGGAAGGAGAAGAATTTAAATAAGTGGAAAATGTTCCAGAAGACAAGAAGAGATATAAAAAATGGAGACAGCCAATGAAAAGATCCTAAATAATGGAAAGGAAATATGGAATTATATATGTTCTAATTGTGTAACTTCTATTGTCTTGACAATAGGCAAGTCACTTAATTTCTTTGAGCCAAGTAATTCCATTTATAAAGAGTAAAAGGCGGGGCGCCTGGGTGGCGCAGTTGGTTAAGCGTCCGACTTCAGCCAGGTCACGATCTCGCGCTGCGTTTGTTCGAGACCCGCGTCAGGCTCTGGGCTGATGGCTCGGAGCCTGGAGCGTGTTTCCGATTCTGTGTCTCCCTCTCTCTCTGCCCCTCTCCCGTTCATGCTCTGTCTCTCTCTGTCCCAAAAATAAATAAACATTGAAAAAAAAAATTAAAAAAAAAAAAAGAGTAAAAGGCTACCTGGGGTGCCTGGGTGGCTCAGTCCGTTGAGCGACCGACTTCAGTTCAGGTCATGATCTCACGGTTTGTGAGTTCGAGCCCCACGTCCGTCTCTGTGCTGACAGCTCAGAGCCTGGAGCCTACTTTGGATTCTGTCTCCCTCTCTCTCTGCCTCTCACTCACTCATGCTCTGTCTGTCTCTGTCTCAGAAATAAATAAACATTAAAAAAAAAAAGTAAAACACTACCTTGATGGTCTCCAGAGTGTTTTTAAATACTGGTATTATGCCTTTTATGGTTTCAGATATTATTACAGTGTAATGGCGTGCTGGTTATTTATTACTGCATAACAACCACTCCAAAACTTAGTGGTTTAAAAAACAATAATTTATTTTTTCTCAAGAATCCACCATCTGGGCTTGCATCCATGGAGAAAGCTTATTTTTGGCTCCAGCTGCATCATCTGAGTTGGCTTGACAGGTTTAATGCAAAGATTAAAAGAAAGGAAAATTCAAACTGAACTTTTGGAATTACTTAAATTATTACCCATCGCAACAATTGATAACATATTTTATTTCCTGATAACTGATAGCCGGGAAAATCAGACAATCTGTAATTTAATCAATGAGAGGCTTCAACTCCCCTATTTCCACAAGACAGTGATATTTGGAGTTTGGCTTATGTCTTCAAGATACTGAGGAAAAATTGTTCAATAATTAGTAGAATGTTGGTATTAAATCAGAGTCGTTATCTCCTAACCCTTTGAACCTATGAGAAGAGTTAACAAATTCAAGCAGTAATGAAGTTCAATATACTTGGTTTTCTCAAGGTTGAGGCTGAGATGAACAGAGCAGGAAAGACAGAAGGAAAATCGATTGAATGCATACAAGTTCAAAGCTCAACAGGAATAGATTTTCCACATAATGGAATTTTTTATAAGCCCTTTCTCAAGAATAGGAGAAAGAATAAAATAGTAATAATGACAATGGCTTATTCAACAGTTACAATATAAACTCTATATTAAGACTTTCACATTAGGGGGTGCCTGGGTGGCTCAGCCAGTTAAATATCTGACCCTTGATTTTGGCTATGATGATCTCATGGTTTGTGAGATCAAGTCTCACACTGAGCTCTGTGCTGACAGCATGGAACCTGCTTGGGATTCTCTCTCCCTCTCTGCCCTTCCCTTACTCACCACTGTGGTTTCTCTCTCTCTCTCTCTCTCAATAAATAAATAAACTAAATAAAAGTTAAAAAAAGACTTTCACATCAATTATTTTGAACCAACTTATGACCATCAGTCTGAATATAGGGAACACATTTGATGAACAAGTGAATAAACAAATAGTAGATATTAATCTCTCCATATATATTGTTGAAACATTGCATTCACATTTGAAGAGATTAGGAAACCGAAGCAATGAGAGATTAAACATCTCTCCTAAGTTTACACTCAAAGAGGTGAATGGCAGATGTAAGATTTGAAATGAATCCAGATGGAAGTGTGACCGCTTTTTGAAAGTTTGTGTTATGCCACTTTGCCTTTTTTCCCCTTTCTTTACACCACTTTGCTTTTATGAAAGATTTACAATAGTACCTGCCCCACCGTCTGCAAGAAATCCTTAGGGGATGTTTGCCTTTAGAAAAAAGTGCAAAAAGTGAAAATAGCATCCAGGGTTTGTTCTGCATTTGTTTGTTCAGCGTTTGTTCTGTACCCTGAGCAGAGAGAGTGGCCCTGCCAAGCTCCTTCCCTGGGAACCACACCCAGCATCTCGGCATCAAGGCATCACAGCCTAGAACTGTGTCTGTGAGCATCCGTGCTTTAGCTCCATTTAGTTTGTGTACCCTTGAGCAAGATGTGTCCTAAGGGATCAGGAAAGCCCCAGAGATGTTATTTATGGGGTCTGAGAATGCTCACAAATTTTTCTATATACATTAATGGTAACTGCTTCTTTGCTTTATGCCACTTTGGCTTATGAAAGCTTTCATAGAATGTTCTACTATCATATGGTAGGGGAGACCCGCATTTCAAATTTCAAGCTTCATCCACCTAATATCTAGGCTATTCCTAGATAGCACACTGCCGCAGAGGGTTAAGTATTGGAAATATGGAAGTGAGAGATTCTGAAAAAAGAAAACTTCTGTGAGGCAAATTTTCAGTGTTATTCAGTAGCATATGATAAAGTAAACACACGTCTTCTGAGAGTTACTTACAAACGTCCAATTGCCCTGCAAGGTGGGTCGTCCCTGAGGGCCGGGACGTTCTCCATGTGTCTGTGCTTGAAGGAAAGCAGATGAGTTTGGGGGACGTGGCATAGAGATGCATCATTGCTCTCTATGACAAAGAAGCGAAAGATTGAAAAGGCCTCAGGGGAGACCACAATTTGGGATGGGGACCCCCTCGGGGAATGGCTGAGGAAAAAACCCCTCCAGGTGAGCAGCTCTAATATTGCTCAGGGCGTCACAGGGTTATGGGCTATGACGGTGCGAGTGTCAAACAGTCTTCACCCCCTTTTCTAAATCTCCCCTCGGTCCTGTTACTCATTAATGTTTGGGATGCGAGTAGATTTTGTTTCTTCTGAGGAATGGAAAATGCGGGGAGTCCTACTTCACACTTGGTCTGAGAGGGGACAAAGGAAACATGCGGGGGCGGCTGACATCCAGGAAATACTTGGCTTTACGTTGAGGGACAGATGACGGCCAAGGCACTAGATTCTGTGGTAGCCTGAGGGAAATATCCCTCAGACCACAAGATTTCCTTACCTTTGAATCCAAGCTCACTGAAGACAAGTCTTTCTTTGGAGGTGTCTCTCTCTCTCTGCCAGGGGGCAAGGTGGTGAGGGTGGAGAGGGGGATCAGTGTCAGTGGCTACACCAGGGTTGCCCTAACTGGATCCTGACTGCAGACGATTGTCCAGACTCTCCCTGTGAGAAGAGTCCCAGACTCCACGTGTTCTTGTAAATCTCTCTTTCTCTCTCCCTGTAACTTTGCCTGGAAGTGCGACACACATATCTCAATCTCCTTTGGTAACTGAACCTTCTGCTATGCTCCAGGGAGTACAATAGCAAATGAGACAAAACACGTCTCTCTCCTCAGAATATATGGTCTAGTCCAGAAACATTTTCTGTGAAGTCTTTTCCACGGCCCACCTCCAAGCAGGTATAATTGAACATTTTTTTCCCTTAGTACTCTTCCATACTTTGTGCAGACATTAGCCAAATATACATTATTCCTCTTAGTGCTTTTGGAAAGAAAGCATGTTGGACTCCCTCTGGTAACATGTATGCTACTTAGGGCAGAGTGTTCATATCTTATCCCAGAGCCTATCATGAAGTAGGTGCTCAGTTAATGACTGATGAGTGTAAATGGCTGAAGGAAGACCGGACGAACATTTCAGGGTGGTAACTCCATGGGCCAGGGGAAAAGGGAGCAGTTCTGGAAGCTGGCCTACTGGTGGTTGTAGTATGTATCCACATCCTACAGCCCCACTGTGGCCAAGAAAGCCGCAGAGGGGCTCTGATGGAAATGTCTGAAATCGCAATAGAGTGTCTTTAGGGTGTGAAGCCTGTAATGACGTATGTACATCACCTGGTTAAGCTTCACTGAGAAATAAAATTCTAGGCAGCAGACAGGAGGAAAGAAGTAAAAGAATGCTGAGTTCTAGGCACATAATTATTAATAACCTATTTTTATTTGTGAGGAGCAAGAAATTCAGAGAGGTTAGGCAACTTGCCAAATATCCCATGACTTGCAAATTACAGAGTCAGGATACGCTCCGAGGTCTGGGAGAATCAGAAGGCCAACATGGGCAAGGCCTGTAATAAGAAGCTTTTCGCATATGAGATAGGAGATGACCTCCTTCAGTATCTCAGAACAAATCCCACTTCAGATCCCACCTTTTCTGTTTTAGATGCAGCGGGCATGATATGTAACAACTATTCCCACGAAGAAGATGGCAAGGGGCCCATAATTCAGTAGGGCTTCACGGAGAATTGGCCGAATGTGCTGTGATTTTGTAAACGTATATTAGAAATAGAAGGTGAGATTTCCCTAGTGCTCGCTTTCTTCTACAGCCTGGACCTTATGAAGCGTTTGTTCAAATCAGGAATTAACACCCCGAACATGGAAGGATGGGTGAGGACGTCCAGTAAACTCTGGCTGCCTGAATAAATGAATGACTCACTCCTGATAGCGCTGCGGGCACTGAAACTGCTCTCAGGTCAGTCTTTGAAGGTCGTGACATAGGATCTGAGTCAGGGAAGCTGGCAGGGAATAGCTTCTCTCCTGTGGCTAGTGTTGGCTTCTCAAGAAATTAGGAGCTCACTGTAGCGTGGCTACCCAGGGCTTTCCCTGCCCCATTTCCTATCAGTAAATCACAGAGGAGTGGGTTCCCAGAGTCTCGTCAGTATGAAGGTAACTGAAGAGCTGCTGAGAAGTACTAAGTCTCTGCTCAGGTGGTAACGTACCGTGCCCGTGCTCATAGTGCGATGTGGCAGCTGAGACAGCTAATGTAACGTCAGGCTGCATCAATGGCCCCTAATAAATGGCCCCCCTTACTGTGTAATAAATGGTTCGTCATACCGCAGCTGAATTCTGTGTCCAGTCACTGATGAGCGGGGACATGTTCAAACAGGCAAACCAGCATAATGAGACACCAGCAAATAATGTCCTCTGAGCAGCATTAGAAAGGGCTGGTGATTTCATTTTATTTCTCTGGAAGGGAAGAGTCCTCAGGGGAGCAAGAAAAATCTCTCCAAACAGTTGAGGATCTGTTATGTGAAAGATTGGGTAGGTTTCTTCTGATTGGGCCAAAGGCGGACATAGATATTAGATCAATGTAAAGAGAAGCTTTCTAACAATGATCTAAAGATAGAAGGTGTTGGCTCACAAGGGGGCCATTATAAAAAGTGTGTGAGCAGAGGCTAGATGTTTGCAGAAAGGATGGCAAGTGTGGGTAGGAAGTTGGGCAATCAATAGTGTGGAGTGGCTTGTGTGGAGTGTCAAATGACCGGAGAAAAGGGTCTCTCTTTTTGGCATAGTTCAGTCAGAAAGAGTTAAACTAACATATGATAGTTTTCATTTGCCAAAGTTGCAGAGACCATACCTGTAGGGACCAAAGAGGGAAGGAGCCTCAGATATCATTAACGTAATCCACTCATTTTTGAGACAAGGCCAGCCATTGTCATTCTACCACATCGGGGCAGAATGAAGGAGATTCTCTGTGTTTTCATCTACCGATGGTTTTCAGATTTTTTCAGGGGGCTTGAGGGCTTGGAAGCAGAGTGGTAGGTGTGACAGGTTCCTGGCCTCAGAGCTGCTGTGCTCATCTGCGCCGTGGACGTGGTGTTTGCATTGATCTTTGAAGCGAGGCTTCCACAACTCAAAGTTCAGGAACCTTGGTTGATGCCAATAGCATCTCTTTCTCCCACGGTCCTCATGACAGCGGAGATGAAACTCACTCTCTGTCTCTAGAAATGCCATCGGTTGCTTTTTCAAGTAACTACAACTAGCACCACGAGAACTGCCCGAGAGTGAACAAGTGGGAAGGATTTTGGGCTTACTGGCTCACGGCTATTATTTTCCTCCTAATTTACATCACCACTGTGTGTCACTGCTGTATTTTTCTTGAGGCGCGGATGCTGCTTTCTCTAAGTGTTAATCTAATTGCTTCCAATCTTTCCTCTCATTCTTGAGCCTTTCAATGGGTCCTCAACTTTTTGGGGAATGAAAATGGCCAACCTTCCATTTCAGTGGGATATAAAAACTATTTCCATCTCTCAATTTCGTACTGCATGTCCTCTCAAATAGCCCTGGCCTGTTTATTTCTTATAAATACTAAACATGTAGTCTCAACTTGCTTTCTCATACCTGTGTTGAGCTCTGTTGGCTTATCTACTGTTTTTATGTTTCTGCCAACCCCCCCACCTCCCAACCCAGGTTTCTGGTAGATTTCCCCGTGTGTTTCTCTACCAAATTCATTTGAGTTCTTTAATGCTTGCATCCTTAACATCTTTATGCCTCTATTTCTTGACTTTCTTCCCTTGTGAGATTCAGGAACACTGACTGCTTTATTATCAGTTGCAGTTGGGTTTATCAGTTGTTCTGAATCAATAATGAAGCCTTAAAGTGATGCTTGACTCTAGGGGCTGTAGATGACACCTCCCTTCAGCAAGATTCATTTCTGTTGATTTGGTGATGCAGTCAGGCTTGCAACCATGAGAATGTGCAGAGCCCTAGCAATTTGCAAGTACGATGTTGGCAATATCATCTTGCAGGTTTTCTGCAAGTCTGACTGTAGGGGCATAATTGCTTTTCTGTTCATTTTCTCTTTCATCCTGATTTTGATCATTTCTGTCAATGTGTGGTCCTCATAGCCTACCATTTTATTATTAATTAAGTAATTAATACTGAAGTCTAGTTGACACACAGCGTTGTATTAGTTTCAGGCATACAACATAATGATTTGACAAGTTTATACATTATGCTGTGCTCACAAGTATAGCTACCATCTGTCACCATAAAAGGCTATTACAATACCACTGACTATATTCCCTATACTGTGCTGTCATAGACTCTAAGTCTAAAGTTCTCTTTTGGCCAGCAAAAGAGCGGATGCAGGATTAAAATGAGAGACCGGGAAAAGACAAGAGTCCCGGATAAGGGTCGTTGCCCCATATTTATTCAGATCAGAAGGCTTAGAAACGTGTTGGGCACAAAGAGACAAAGAAACCGTGAACATTAACTTGGGGACGTGATGGGGGGAGAGGGGGTTTTGAAGATATACAGTGTTTGGGTCAATATATTACATTTCTTTATGTTTGAGAGGCAGAGAGAGACATAGTGCGAGTGGGGGAGGGGCAGAGAGAGGGAGACAGAATCTGAAGGAGGCTCCAGGCTCCAGGCTCTGAGCTGTCAGCACAGAGCCCTACACGGGGTGAGATCATGACGTGAGCTGAAGTCAGATGCTCAACCGACTGAGCCCAGGAGCCCAGGAGCCCTGGGGTTTGGGTCGACAAAAAACAAAATCTGGGCACCGGGCAGATGGGCAGATGGTTGTTAACAGCAGACAGGAGGCGCCGCGCCTGTTTATCTCTCGGCCTAGAGGATGAGACAGATAAGGGGGAATAACCTCAGGGTTAACAAGGCACCTTTTCTTTTTGTTAATCCTCTCTGCTCCGGGGTTGCTTTGCCTGCAGTGCAGTGGTCCATAGTCCAATTCACCAATTTACCTACCCTGGCCCTATTCTCCTGTGAAAGCAGGTTTTCTGCTATAGTACTAAATTGGGGTGCTTCTATCCTGAACATCTAATCTTGTTAGTCCTATGTATTGGGCACCTTTGCACCATTTCTATTTCAGGCCTTTGCCTCTCCCTCCCTATTTTTGGGGGCTGTGCACCCCTCCCTATTTTGGGGTGCCTTTGCATCTCCCTCATCCTGGCACCTTTGTGCCTCCCTATTCTCTGGGTATCTTTGCACCCCTCTATTCCTGGAGTGCCAATCTGTTTTACCCAAACTTGGGTGTGACCATTTTATGAGTTTGTATTTCTTTATGCCTTGTTAACCCATTGGTGTAAGCCCGGGGGATTCCTAAGCTTATCCCCCACACTGTGCCTTTTATCCCCATGGCTTATTCATTCCATAATTGGAAGCCTGTATCTCTCACTCTCTTTCACCCATTTTGCCCCCAGCCCCCAACCCTCATGGCTCTTTGGCTCTTTTGTGACATTTGGCTGACATATTTATTAATTTTTTCTTTATTACTAGATGTATATTTCACCAAGCTATAATTGCTACTTTACTGAATAGCAGTTACCAAGATCTTTTTCGACCAATAGGCTACTTTTTTCCCCTGTGCTACCAACTCTCTAAGGAAAAAGTCCATTGGTCTTGAATAGTAGGTTACCAGCGAGCCCAGTTTAGCCTAAGTGCTCACTGTTGGTGATGCATGGGTTATTTAGTGTATTGGGGATGATGTACAGACCCAGAGGTTATAAACTGAGGGTAGAAGTCCAGAAAAATAGATCTGGGCTTCTGGTGGGTGATAGTGGCTTATAGCTTGAGTAGTGTTTTCTATATTAAAATAGCTACCTCACAGCCCATTGTGGCATATAATTAAGCCGATCTGGTTATTTTGAGACAGATAACTTGTGTTGAAAATACAATTAAGTGACATAAGAAAAAAAGGAGTTCTGGACTTTGGTAAACAAAGGAGGGGGGGTGAAATGAAACTCTCCCTAAGCTCTCCTTTTAGAACTGTAACACATCATCCCTCCGATATTAAAAACAAAAAAAAAGGAACTCTCATTTTTGCTAACCCCTGCTAAGGTGCTAATGAATAAAGAAATAACTAGCCCGTTAAGATTTACCACTATTGATGTACAATGTCATCTTTTCCAGAGACTTTTGCATCTTGATGGGGAATTCTTAAAAGTGGTTACATTTTCAGGGTCAGAAGTCAAAGGAGTGAAAATACAATGGTACCTGGTCCTGAAGTTGGTAATTTTGGAGATGGTCTTCTTGACTGTTTCTCCTATGATTTATCTCACACAATTTGTTCCCAGCGAGTCAGTAGGGCAAACTCCTTGGAGAAGAAAAGTTTCAACCAAAAGCTATATCTGATAGTATTTTCCTTTTTAGTTATCTGTTTCATAGGAAGTTTGGCAATGGCAGTGCTAATGTGTGCAATTTCATGCTTGTCTTTTCTTACAGTTGCTCTTATTATTTCCTGGAATAGCAGGGATTTGAGATGCAGTGATTATGTTCCTGATAACAGCAAATTTCTTCATTTGGGACTTGGAATGGAATAACTAAGGCTTACAAATGTAGAGATTTGACCACTTCGTTGGAGGAGAGGATGACGATGTTTAAGATAACATGTTAGCCCTTTCCCCAAAATGGGAATAGGTAGGAAAAGTGACTTGTAAATTAATGTTGTTAGGCCTCCCAGACGATCAGCTTTGAATTGCATGGACTTCCTGGTTTTAGCTTTTTCTAATGGTATTCAGATATGCATAAGAGTATTTTGGTTTGTTTTTCCCTGTAATGGAAATTTAAAATAGCCCCAAACCGGGTGTGTTGGCTGCATACGGTTTCATTTGCATACCACATAGAGGAGGAGAGAAAACCTGGACAATATTTTTGGCATCTTAATAATATGCCTCCAAGGAAGGAAAGAGCCACACAATTCATTTTCTTTGACAAAACTTTAATTAGAAAACCAGACTCCTCTGATTATAAAAATTACACAAGCTGATAAATCTTGGTAAGTTATAGAGAGAATAATTTTATGAACATTTTATACCTAATAAAAAAGTTAAAATAATTAACAGCATTCATCAGATTAATTTTGTTTTCACGTGGTTTTCTAATATAAAAAAGCATATAGTCATCAACCTTTATATAAATCCATATGTGTTTGTAATAGCTTTTTCATGAGAAGGGACAATATTCGTATTTAAATAATGATATTAATAATTGGTAATGAATCAAAACTGCCAAAAGCTGAAGCATGACAAAAGTTATGATCAAAGTTGCTTAGGGAACTTTTGAATCTTCTGGATCCAGCAAAAATGATCTTTTGGAGAAAACCTAGACACAAGACTTCATATTATTATAGTATTGCCCCACTCGAAAAAAATTCCATATGATCAGCGTTGCTTCATATTCTGTCAGAACAATGACTTTTTCTTTTCTCTCAACAGTTTTGTACCAGAGCGGTGCTAACCATGTGCTGGTGTATTTCTCTGTCTACAGGAAACGGTGTTTGATCAACAGTAAACTGTAAATCTTTTTTCTCCCCAGACCAGTAAGAACAGATGCATGTTGACAATATAAAGTCTCATCTGAACATGTAGCTTCCGCGGGGGCTAACCCGCGTCCTGCAATACGACATCATTTCAAAATCTCTCGCTTCTTAAAACTTCTGTCCTGGAGCAAAGGCAGCATCACATGGACTTCTGATTGCCTTTGGGCAAGATAGGAGAATTCTCGTGTCCAAACAATAAACGAGGAGTCTGGGTAGAAAGTAGTCACATGTAGTATCTACATTTGTTTATTGCATTCTAATTTTCTCAATATTGCATTGCAATGCTGACCCAATTTCATACCATCATCGAACCCCTTTAACCACGTTTCAGTGAAAAGTGCGTCTGTGTCTCTGCCACAGTGTCCAAACATAAGAGCTGTAAACTGTTAACAAACGACTTAGTTTCATTTTGGGAATAGCAATGAAAAAGTTGTGAAGTAAATCCTCTAGGAAGGATGGCACTATGCTGAGCACACAGATATTAAACGCACTAATAGTTGCCATTAAATATTCTTTCACAACCTGGTACTCTAACACATCCCAAAGCTAATTTAATGATACAGGTTTTGTAGCAAACTGTAATTAGAAATAATTTGATATCGGTACCTTGAGGACCGAGGATAACACATTTAAGGATGCCATTTGTTTCACATCTCCTACTCAAATCCAAACACAAAGATTGCTGAAGCATATTAGATCATTTAGCTTGTAAGCTAAAGAGAGGCAGAACCAGACTGTTGATGGACATTTAAACTTGAGTGCTGTCCATGCAGTCTCTTATTCCTTCCCTAGAAAGAGTTTTGCTAGAAGTTATACCAAGTGAGAGCCCTGAATGAACACTCCAAAAATTATAGGAGAGGAAGTATTCTCAGGTAGAAATATACTTGATTTTGTAGCAGGCACCCCCAATTTTGGATTAGGAGGCAGACTTAAGAAGAAAACCTGATTTTAGTTGATAAATATTCATCACCTTCTTCCATAAAATAATTTCCTTATGGAGGACGAAGTGATGTAGATGAAATCAAATCGGGTATATTCAGCTTACCTCAATGTCAAGTTCAAGTGGATAAAAATATTAGTAGCAATTTCAGCTGAGAACAAGGCAGAGATGAAACATTAATGGAAATGAAATAGCTATCACATCTCCCAAGCAACTTCGTCTATGAGATTTAAAGAAAACTTTGTATATGCTGAAATCTATGTGGTATAATTAATAAAGCATTTTCTGGCATAAATACCGCAATGCTGCTTCACCAACCTAATAAACTATGTTATTTCGGAACAATTCTAATAAAGATAAACTAAGTCATAAACAAAATGCAGTAAGAAATTTGGACAAGCAACAAGCCATCTGAGTCAGAATTTCTGTGGATGGGATTGCACAATAAATCTGTTGATGTTAAAGAAGCTAAAACAAGTTCTAAACTAACAAAAATTTAGAAGATGAGAAATTTCTACCAGAAAGGAAAACAATATAGCGAATATCACAATTGTACAGAAAATGCTCCCTATATTCCTCCCTGAATTAACTTAAACTACAAACTTTCTTAATTCTTTCAGCCATTAGAGGACTAGTTAATGATCTTACAGAACCTGTGACTTAATTACGAGCATCTGTTTTGGAGACTAATAGATGAATCATTAATGTGAGCTTGGAAACAGCAGGTAGAATACCAATAAATTATTCATTTGGGGAGAAGAATGAAATGTTCCCAAGCATCAGATGATAGATTTTACTTATGCTTATGCCAGGCTGGCTTTGGGTGCTCATGTAATCCTAAAATTCCAACTGAAAATGGCTTGGGGAAGTGTGTTTGAGTTTTTTCACTAAGAAGAAATAGCAGAGCAAGTGCTCCCACTCAAATTTGTGGTTGCCATGATGGTCTTTCACATTTTGAGCCGTATTTCTTCTTTCTTTCTCTCTCTTCTTTCCCTTCCTCCCTCCATTCCTCCCTTCCTTCCTCTCTCTTTCTTTTCTTCTTTTGTTGTTTTTTCTTTTTCTTTCTTTTCTTCTTTCTTTCATCCATTCGTTTGTTCGTTCATTCCATTAACAAGTAAGGGCAACCTATGACAGTCTCTGTTGCGTCAAAGGAAATCACAGCTTTTGTTAAAATTTAAGTTATAGATAAATATTTTTAAAAATGAAAGGTTAGATGTTAATATTGCCTGGCAAGGCATTCACAGGTAAGAAATTTCCAATTTATAAGTAAGTCTACCCTGAATTACTTACTAGACCATGAGATACATCCAACGGCTTTGCAATCGAAACATCTGAAGCTTTCAAGATTCTCCTGAAATTGGCCCCCACTTTGATCTTATTCCTTCCCTCCCTTCTTTCCTTCCTTCTGCAAATATTTATTGAATGCCTAATGTTTGCCTGGAACTATTCTGGACTATGCAGTTTTAGTAGTTTATAGAACAGAAAAAAAACAAATCTGTCATCATAGAGTTTTCAATCTACTAAGGAGAGACAACAAACAAACAGCAATGGAAGGAAGAAAGGAAGGTAGGAGGCTTACAGTCTGGTTATGGAAGGCCTTTCTAATGACCTGATATTAAGAAGAAATGTCATGAAAAAAATGAAGAAGACTTATGGCTAAGGGTGGGGGGAAAAGAGCCTTCAGGGTGGTGAGAACAGCAAGTACAGGAGGACAAAAGTGATGGTGGCAGGAGAGGAGGTAAGAGAGCAGGAGACAAGGGACCAAATTTGCTATGGTTTCCGCTTTTCCACATCTCCCACCGGAAGTAATGGTTGTGCAGTGCTGGATGATTTACATGAACAGATCCCGTGCATTCTTCAAGCACGATTTAAGTTGCGTTTCCTTCCTACAGGGTTCCCCTGATACCCGATTCTTTTAACTCTAAAGGATGAACCATGCAAGTTGTCATCACCCATTTTCTGTGTTTTATCACTTATGATTGTTTCCTCTGTTAGTGTCTTCAAATAGATCCCAAGCAATTTAAGGGTAGAAACTATGTAATACATTTTCTCCATCCCTTACAGTGCATAATACTGAGACTCATGGTAATTAATAAAAGAAATTATGTTAGTTAAGAAAAAATAGAAAAATCCACAACTCAAAAAAATTCAAGGAATGTTGCCATGAAAACAAAAACAAACCTATAGGTTAGAACTCAGTGGATAATACACGTTATCTTCTGGTTTATCTGATGATTTATGTCATCGCCCATTCTACTTTAGAGATTATCTCTGTATGTTTGTAGACTCCTTCTTTCTGCCCTGTAGAAAATGGGGGCCCCATCTATGCAGGCTTCTTTTATTATAATAGTACTACTATCCATTCCCCTTAATGTCTGCCTTCATTCATGAGATTTCTTTCCGAATCTATGTATCCAATTTCGCAGCATATTGTTACCTAGCAGAGTCAGGGCTATCGGTGGAGTGGCAAATTATAAATATATCAGAGACATAAACTACAGGGTGAAAATCCACTAGGCCACTAGTTTATTTGAATCATTTGCTTGAGGTCACCTAGTTAAGAAGAGGTCATGGATGGGGGCACTTGGGTGGCTCAGTTGGTTAAGTGTCCAACTCTGGTTTTCAGCTCAGGTCATGATCTCATAGGTTCATGGGTTCAAGCTCTGCCCCCAGTGTAGAGCTTGGTTGAGATTCTCTCTCTCTCATTCTCTCTCTGCCCCTCCCCTGCTCATGCTCTAAATAAATAAACTTAACAACAACAACAAAAGAAGTGGTTATGGATGAGTAGTGGTGATACAACACTTTCATAAAAATTATTTCTCTTACAGTAAGGTCTTTATGATTTTTAGACTTGAAATTATCTTTTACACACTGTTCATCTGCTCTCTGCGGAAGACAGTATAGTCCAACTAAGGAAAAAATGTTGATGTGTTCCATGCTAAATAGAACAAACAAGAAGAGAAGGTTCCACTTGATGACTCTCAAATTGTCATTTTAGAGAAACATATCAATCTCAGTCCCCCTGGGCAAGATCTTACAGTACATCCAGAACTAAATTTTAAACTGGATAAACACTTGGGAACCCAATGTTAAGGAGCAAGATTGTATTCTTCCTTCCATAGATGACTCTTTTTTCTTTCCCAAGTTAGTCATGATTTCTCCTTCCTTTAAGCCATACTTTTGAATATGCCTTAGTCATTGCCATGCTAAATAAAAGTGAGAGGCGGTGACAACATGGCAGGAAATGACTCCTTATTAACATTCTTTTCTGATGTTCTTTCATAAAATGCTTTTTCCTTTTTTTTTTTTTTTCCTACTCTGTCTCAATTCTAGTCTGAGTGGTCTGTTTATCAGTGTTTCTTCCCTTGGGTCAAATTATGAGTTTTGGCACTTGTTTGTAGATGTAGTCACTAACTTGTTTTAGTGTATTAATATCAAGCAAAATGATTTCTTCCCTTAAGGTTTTATCTTCTGCGTTGTTAATAACACTAATCAATTGCCTGTCCTTGCCTTTCTACCTTACCATTTAGTTCAAAACATATCTAGCACGCATTGGTACTTATTTTCAATAAACAGACACAAAAATAATAGAGTAACTGCTCTTTATATTAATCAAAATTTTTGAACAGTTTTTAGATTAGGTTAACTAATAACTCTACTTTCAGTTATTCTCATAACGTAACTATTTTCAGTTAAAGAAAATAATGTCTTACATCTTTTTATTCGGCATTAAGATGTTTTTCTGAATTATTTGAACATTGCTTTGTCCCTAGCACAGGACTTGTTCCATTACTTGGCACACTGTAAGTGCTTAATAAATGTTTGGGGGATGGATTAGTGAAGGAATGATATGGCTGGTTCGTTATGCCCTTTTCCTTTCCTATTTCCTTTCCTATGGGTAATTGCCCATATTTCTAGTTGCTGAAAAACTTCTTCCAATCAATAATTATTCTCTACCATTGTCAACCTTTAGTTGGGGCTCTGATTACTAAAAGTAACTGGGTGCTCTAAGTATTTTGATATAACTCATAAAGAAAAACTATTGGAATATTTGGGAAGAGATTGATGACCCCTAGAGGCATTTTGTGTACAGCTCTAAAATAAGTTTCAATATTCCTTCTTCTACCTGGATGACCAACGTGGCTTTATGAGGGTCTGGTGGTGGTGAATTTTTTTTGTCTTTTTTTTTTTTTTAAACAAATTGGTGTTTGTCAATCGTTGATTTTGCTAGATTACGGCTTTTTTTAAGTGTCTTTGGTTTGGCATACATCACGGTATAAAAGCTGTGATAATGAGGACAAAGAAGGCTTACAACCATTTTCAACACACATTACACACTGTTTTTGGTTGAAAAATTTCCCCTTTTCTACTTTATAAAGTTCTCAAGAAATAACCTTTCTCAAATGTTTCATTCACAACCCAAATTTCCCATTTATACTAGAATGTCATTGCAGTTTTCAAAAGGATGACAAATAAAATAACCCATTCATCTAGGCCATTTTGGTAATGTTTTTCCTTCATATTTCACTCTTTTTGGTCTTTTTCAACTTGGTTTCCATTTATTTACTTTGACTTCTCTGAGTTTCTACTAAAACCAAAGGGCAAAATCAACTCTGTATTGTTTTAACTAAAACCCAGACTCTGAATGCAGTTACCATGTAGATGAGTCATTTTTGTTTAAGTATTCTACTCTTCTATGAGGACATAAATCCCTTAATTATCTAGATAGTAATATTATTTAGCAAATAAGAACTGGTTTGTATACAGACCTATCAATACTGCTTCTTTTATTCTCTAATAAGATAGTTTCCAAAGTTTGCTCCATGGAACACAAGTTTTTAAGGTGCTCCATGAACATAGGGCCCCATAGCCAAATATATTTGGGAAATGTAATCTTCTGTCTACCCTACTGGGAAATTAATTGCAACATCTAGGGTAATTTGAAAGGTAGGCTTCATTTGGCAGAATTGAAGCCATTTGTACTTCAAGAAGCTCCTATTGGAGAGACAGGAATAAAAAGATCTCCTAATAGTCTGGACTTTGATTGTACTTAGTATTTTACCTCGGAGTTAATATTTACCACCATCATTCTGTTTTACTTGATATTTGTGATAGTCTCACATGCAGAGGAAGATCAATATTTTGTGGGACCTGAAGTGTGTACAATTTTGGAGTCCCTTTGTAAGAAAAGGAATACAACATTATCTTACTTTCACGAACTTTATATAAACCGATGATGATATGAACACACTGCCGGAGACTGTTCCAGGGCCTTGGAAAGACTCACTCGAGCAAAGGCCCTGAAATTTAAGCTTCATTAGTTAGGTGCTAAATCCGCATCATCCCACATGAAAAACAATATTATAAAATAGAATTTCTATGCTTCATAATAACATTTATTATATTATACTTTATAATATTGTTTTAGCCTCACTCCTAGTCATTCTGCCCACCTGACACATACCTTACATTCTCAGCGTTGACAGATTTGAGAAATAAAAATATGAAATGCCCAGTGATATTTAAATTTCAGGTAAATAAGAAACTTTTTAGCATATCTCAAATGTTGCATGGGACATACTTATGCTAAAAAGAAGTGTTCATTGTTTACCTGAGATTCCAACGTAATGGATATCCTATATTTTACCTGGCAACCTATGCCTTTCAGTCAAAACACTCCATCAGAACTCTTCTGAAAATGATACAGCCTTTCATACTCTATGACTTGGTTCAACGTCTCTTAAAGTTTCTTCACCACAAGGCCCTCATGGGGGACCTGTTACAAATATAGACGCCTAAGCCTAACCCCTAGTGCGTTCAACCAGCTTTCCAGGTAAGTGTTATCAATAGGCAAATTTGGCAAACATGGCCCTAATTCGGGGGGTTTTGTTTCCTCAGGCTGGAATGTTTTTGCACGCTCTAATCATCCAAATTCTCAGGCCTAGAGATAAGGCACTGCCCCTCATCATCACCCCCTTCCCTGGGCAGACTTCATCCAGCTACTCTCAAACGCCTACTGCTGTTTACAGACTTCTACTGTAGCAATTTTCCAAGTCAAACTGTGGTTTCATATGCCAGTAGCATCAGCATCACCTGGGAACTTAAACATAAACGTTGAGGCCTCATTCCACACCCACTGAATCAGCAGCCCTGGAGGTGGGGCCCAGCAATCGGTGTTCTAACGTGCCTTCCACGTGATTCTGATGTACCCTTCAGTCTGAGAATAATTACTCTATGTTAACGCCCTTCACTTTTGTTGTAGTTAAACGTAGCTGTCTTGCCTCTAGTTGGATTGTCTAAATTCCTTGACGGGTAATAGCTGATTGGATTTTTCTTTGTATTCGTTCTCAGTGCCTGGCACATGGAGAGTATTTAAAATTTGTGTTAAATGAAAGATTTGATGAGTAAATGAGTCCATAGGTAATTATGGTTTGTTGTTGTTGTTTGTTTTTCAGTAAGCTGTCTAGTAAAAGCCATAACCCACAGTGTACATCATAAAGCTGGGTGGATGGTAAAGCTTTTCTGGGATCCTATTGTGTGGCATGGGGGCTCCAAGGCCCAACTGTTCTTACATTTTCTCAAGCTACCATTTGCTCCTTGGTCCTTTAGGCATTTCAGTTCTATAAACTGTGGAAGAATACAAAGAGTTCAGATGAATTACCATCTCAGGTCATTTTATAGACACATGCTAATGTTAATAAGCATGTATCTATAAATGCAAAACGTTTGGTGGGACAATTATTCCATGGAAAAAGTACTGAGTTAGAGACAGGCCAGCTACGAGATTATGCAAGTGCTGTATATGAGGATATGCTGTGAAAATTATATTTTACATACATATCCAGCATTAACCAAAGCTGATGGTTAAAAATGACAACATCTGTCTTTATGATGAGGTATATATATGTGCCTATACAAAACTATCTGAGCAGATGACTGAAGACCAGCTTTCTAATTATGGGAGGAACAGTGATCATGTTTCTATGCATAGGTCACCTGAAATGTTAAATTCCCTGAAATATAAACAAATTTCAAGAACTGTTTGCTAATTAAATTGATGTTTTCATCTGTAGATTAATCTAAATATTGTCGTGAGTTCCTTAGGTAGGATGCATACATGTAGATAAATGTCGTATACTTGAATATCCAGCAATCTAACATAGAGAAAAGCACAAAAGATCAGGGGTACCTGTTCATTTTGCTAAAATTTTCTGTTTCTTCCTCTTTGACACATCTTTCATTATGTCAGTAACGTGAACCAATTAAATCCATTTTTCCCCAGGCCAAAAATGTGGAAAACCAAATCAACCATTCCATCAAGAGTGATTTCCTGACATTCGGTGGTAACAACAGCTAATTTTGCATATAAGAACCACACAACGTGATTATTAAAATATGAATTAGAATATTAGAGTGAATAGATCATGCAAAGAACGAGTGACTGGTTACTGTGATACCCTATCAAACCCACTAACGTGTTCAATTATAGGGCAAAATATGCTAGTGTTTTGACAACTCAAAAGTTCCTGGGTGTCCAGGCTACCTTATGGATGCCGGTTCCACAGAATTAGTTGCATTCATTTCTTCCTTTCTTATCTTCATGTCATTATTTCATGTCATTATTTCATGTCATTATTACCT
Source organism: Prionailurus viverrinus (assembly GCF_022837055.1). Lineage (NCBI taxonomy): Eukaryota > Metazoa > Chordata > Mammalia > Carnivora > Felidae > Prionailurus > Prionailurus viverrinus. Next base: position 45,626,510 of record NC_062565.1, read on the forward strand.
TTATCCTTGGGGACTATATCATCTTCCCAACACTTTCTTTGGCCCAAGTTTCTCATCTCCAATCTATCTTATGGTTGTATCATTGCAGACTAATGTTTCTAAATCCTGACTCTAATAATAATTTTAAAAAGCCATTCAAAAGTCCATCATATCAAATATGAATTGTCCAGTATGACATTCACGGTCCCTCTGCCAAACTTCTGCTTGTACAAATTAAAATCCTCTACAGGAAACATAACACTTAAGCTAAATTGAGTTCATTGATTCAGGAACACAATCTGTGCTTCTGTTGCTTAATTTCTTTGCTTAGGCTGTGCATACTACCTGGGATGCTCAGGCCAAAAATTTAACCTCACCTGACGTGCTGTCTTATATAGAATGAACGTCTTCCAGGTTTGGCTTTACTAGAGGTAAACTCTCTACCGTCTAGATACTCTTCGTGGGATTCTTTACAAGTTCTTGCTCGTATTTTAGTTATGGATGCCATAGATACCTTTGTCTTGACGTTTATATCTTCACTCAATGTAAGGGCTCTATCAGCACTTGTTGGATTAAATTTGTGGACTTGGTGGTCTAAGCCACTGCCTATTACATTTAGCTGTACGCTGAAATCAATGGGGGGAATGTACAAAAATACTGAGACCTGAGTCCCACTGGTAGAGATACTGATTTAATTTCTCTGGGCTTTGAAATAAAGAAAAAAATATCTCTAGGTCACTCTGATACGCAGAAAATTTGAGGATCAATGGCTCTGCTGATCCTAGGAGTACCCAAAATGTTTTTAGGAGTGTGCACATTGTCCACAGTCTCCTATGGCTACTTGGTTGGTAAAGTTATGTCCCTATCAACTCTGTGAAAAGTTGAAACCTTCAGTCAGCTCCAAAATGTGGCTTCCCCAGACCAAGTCCAATCTTATCTTTAACTCTAAGCCACATTATTGGGAAATGCTTACTTAAGGTTTAAAGGTTGGGGCGCCTGGGTGGCTCAGTCGGTTAAGCATCTGACTCTTGGGTTTGCTCAGGTGGTGACCTCACGGTTTTGTGAGTTTGAGCCCTGCATCAGGTTCTGGGCTGGCAGTGTGGAGCCTGTTTGGGATTCTCTCCCTCTCTCTCTCTCTCTCTCTCTCTGCCCCTCCTCCACTCACACTGTCTCTGCCTCCTCAAAATAAATAAATTAATTAAAAAAATAAGTTAAAATATATCCGTCCAAACTTCCTTCTAATCCCACTTGCTAGTTTTTTGGGAGCACCAATCATTATTGTTATTAAGACACTAATTATAAAAAAAGGAAAAGGCTAGTATATAAATTGAATAGTTTTAAACTATGTACACATATTACACTTTACTGTGATCTCCGAAGTAGAAGCGAATCTTAAGCATATGATTTAAAAATAGTTTTAAGCAGGTTAACCAACGCATGGTCTTAAATTTTGTATTTAGAAAGGGGCGGGGTGGGGGGAGAGAAAAATCTTCTATGCAGCTGTTCTTATCACATATAATTTGTATTTGTATGACTCTGTACAGGCACTTTTTTATGCCTGATTTAGGATGAAAAGATGATATATTGTACCATGGGGATATAGTGCTTGTTTATAATGTTTTCTTTCGTAAAATAATCTATAAAGCAGGGGCAACAATACCTACCCTACTGGGCAGATATTTGAATTGTAACTAAAGCTAATAATTTTGACAGAGATGGTTAGTTTCACTGTATTAGTTGGAGTTGTTTTTTCTGGAAGGTTTTATTCCAACTGGTCCATGTCAGCCCTTTACTCTTGACAGTGAAGGACACTGGGTGTTTCTGAGGTGACCAGGTGGCCACAGGTATCTATGACAGAATATGGATGGTGTTCCACTGTCAAGAGAATCAAACTCATGCCCTAAACTGGCTCTTGCAAATACTATAAACAATAAAGATTAGAAATTTGCATGTTGATGTGAATTTTTGGATCCTAGGAAAAACACAGAAAAGGGGACTGTGGTGTTTACACTGTGTCAACCTTTCACTGCATTCAAACCTGAGAATATATCTCAGAACAAGCTGTCTCTTCATGGCTCCAAGTCCAAATGCAATTCTGGTGATCCTTACTTTCTAATATCCAACTGTGACCACTCTCCTCTGGGTTGCAATGACCTCATCTGTGATACTCTTCACAACTTTGCTTTGCAGTCTGTGTGTCCTTTTGTGTATTCCGTATTCTTCCAGACTGTCTTTATCTATTAGAAACTTATCCAAGCATCAATGTGGATATTGCATAATGGCTTCCGTGAACTTCCCAGGCAGAAGTTTCCTTAACAGATTATACGCGCCTTAAAGGCAGGGGTATGGATATTGGCATTTTTCCCTGAGCCTAGCACAGAGACCGATATAGGGGTTCCTAAGTATGTGCCAAATAAATGCATATAATCTCAAGCAATCTAAGAGTGCTCCAGAAACCTACCCACAGTAAGGCTTGCTCCTAAAATACAACTGAATTTCTGGTTCTATTTCTTCAGGGCCTAATAGCCAATAAACTTTTGGAGATTTAGATTTGTCAACATTTGTTTTGACCTCTTTCAATGTGTTTATTATTAAAAAGAAAAAATCAAAATAGGGGAGCCTGGGTGGCTCAGTTGGTTAAGTGGCCGACTTCAGCTCAGGTCATGATCTCGTGGTCCAACAGTTTGAGCCCCGCATGGGGCTCTGTGCGGACAGCTCAGAGCCTGGAGCCTGCTTCAGATTCTGTGTCTCCCTCTCTTTTTGCCCCTCCCCACTCATGCTCTGTCTCTCTGTCTCTCTGAAAAAAATAAATATTAAGAAAAGAAATACATTAAAAAAACACAAAATAACTAAACTAACAAAAACCAAATAAAACCAGAAACGTTTAGTTCAGTGTTTATTTTCTTCTTCAAGTTTTTCGTTTTTTTCTTTTTCTTACTGATCTCTTTTTTTAAAAGCATCCCTGTCCTTTGGTATTTTTTTTTCCATGTCAGATCACATTGCCTTTTATTTCCCTGTCAAGATGTGTATTGTGCCAGGTTCTAGCATCCCAAGTTATTGGCAAGGACAGTTGGCTTCATCATAGCTGAATTTTATTCTTCATATGGGGCCTTCTTCCTGTGTAATAACTGGTTTTAAAAAATAATCCCAGAAAATAAAATAAAACAAAACAACCACCAAAACAGCCAAATATAGGTCTCACTGATTGATTGTTAAAAAACTCATAGGCATGGGTCACAGGCAGACAAGTCAGAGGAAGAAGGATTCCTTAATTTATTTCATTAAATAGGTACTTGCGAGTGTCTAAGTGGTAGCACCTTAGCTTGGCATTATTAAAAGCAAGTAAGGAGTTTCAGCTTGCTGCCCATATTGAAAACAATGAATAATACTTTTCCAAGACTTCCATGCTTGTAAATATGTTCACCTGTCCAGGTGAATCTTGCTAAATTTTCTTATTTCACCCCTTCCTAGCCATGCTCATTCTTACCTAAAGGAAAACTATGCTTTAGACACTCTAAAAAATTATTTTAAAATGAGAAAGACTGAACATATTAAACAAAGGAATGAAACAAAATAAATTAATGACGAAAATGTTGAATTTAGACAGGAAAATGGCTATGGAGTTAACTCAAACATTTCCATTCAAAATTCTGGGCACTTTTGTTTGAAAAAAATTTAAAAACTATATATAATAAAATGTTATCAGACAGAATTCTTTAGTCATGCAAATAATGTCAATAATGAGCTGACTCTGAAATGACAGGTTTCTAACGTGGATTGTGGATTATGAAATTGTTTCAGTATAATTTTGGCATCAGGTTAACTTAAATCCTGTGAATGTTGGTTATCTATGTATTCCTTGTAATTACACCACATTATTTATCAGAACACAGAGTGAACTCGAGTATTCAAAGATTTAACATTCTGGGTTTCGATGACTTAGAAGTGGTGCTGACAGCTCATGAATAATTTTGCTCAGACTTGGAATTGTATCATATCCATAGATGATAAGGGATGTGCTTTTTGAATGAGCCTGCGTACTGCATGAGAGCCACCAGTCTATTTATTATTGTCTTCATCTCTTTAGCTCTCACGTGATGAGAAAATTGTTGCTCCAAGCATCTTTGCAATTTATGTTCTTATAGTAATACAATGTAATGGTAAAAATTTTTAGGCAAGATTTTTTTTTGAGCTGATTATAAAACGCGTTAGACATGAAGTTAATATCATGGAGGTCATAAAGGGCCATCTAAATATTTTAGTAACACATTAGTAATTTACATGTTGTAGATATTTGTGAATTTAAAGATTAAAAGATGTCTCAGAAATGCCAGGGTATTTTGCCTTTGCTTCAGAATGCCCTATTTTAACCATGTAAATATAACTAATATATATTGTCATGGTATTTTTTGAATGAATTTATTCATCAATTTTTAAAGGATAAAATTTATAAGTTTTGGAACTTGTGATTCTATAATGGACTAAAGAAGTATACATTGTTATGTTACATTGTGATGACATGAGATATTAGGATTAAGAAGTTGAATTGTAGTCTAGAAGAATCTTTCTTTAAAGGATAGGAAGCCCAAAGATCCCAGTGACATTAGATGAAGAAGTCTTGTAGTATGATATTCTGTAAGGCATTTAATATTAATAGGAAACTACAGTGAATCTATCAATATCCTAGTTTGCAGCATTTGGGATTACAATCTAGAAAGAACTTAGCAAAGTCAACTGACCCTAGGAACTAAAGGGTAGCCACCAAATATCACCTATCATTGTTTTCATATGCTAACTGTTCCTTATTATAACTAATGGACATGGATTTTGGTTGTTGTTAAAATAAAAGGTCAGCATAGCCAGTAAATAATTTTGCTTAGTGGCATTACAGTAAATATAACTGAGATGACATTTTTTTACAAACAGCTAAAACTTTATTGTTATTTTTCTTGAGGTTTTCACCTTTAGGCTTTAGATCATAGATTTTTTTTTTTACATCATAGATTTCTTAAATAACATAATGGTGAGAAATTAACTAAAATTATTATATCTCTATGTATCCAAAGTATGAAAATAATAATGAAATTAAGAAGGAACTATCAACAACATAACTTCCTTGATTATGTTATGAGATTAATTACTAATTAAGTATGTTTACATGTGTAAATCTATGGAAAATAATTTATTTCTCTATTTTTATTATATTAGGAAAAACCTAGTTTATAATTTTTTTTTTTGCTTATAGAGCATAGAGACAAATTTTGATAATGGACCAAATTCAGGTAATTTGGAAATTTCTGAAGGACTCTTATAAGAACATTTGCTTGTTAGTAAGATCTGATATGGGTGGGCACTCTGACAGTTTCCTCCTTTGAAGATATTTTGGGATGAAAATATAACTTCAGCAATTTTTTTTTTGATATTGACATTTTTGTTCAAAATTCTTTTTCAAGTGTTCCTTATAAGCAGCTTTAGTTTTATAGTGCAAGGTACAGAATCACAGAGCAGAGAGTTTAAATGGTGTAATAGTGTATTTGCACTATTTTATGAGTGATAAAATGAGGCTGTTTTCATGAATGAGATGTGCTAAGAAACTATATGACATAGAACATTAAAAAAAGAATATTCTTACAGGGAAAGACATCTGAAAATGGTGGTTTGCTATGAGGTTTGTACCGATAAGACACTGGGTCTCATAATACCATACATTTTATCATTCTTCTTTGTTAGAGAAATTAGCATTCTGTTTATCCAGGAGAGCACCTCGGCTTTTGGTTTAGGATAGCGAAGGAAATAAAATGCTCAACTTCTACTTTCATTTCTGCAACTTGTCTATGCATGGGTGAAGATCTTTTCCTCCTAGTAGTTTTCTTCTCCCTGATTGTAATGTTTCCCAAGGTGACCTGTGTTTCAGAATCTTAATTTAGTCAAAAATGATAGTGATCATATCCAGTGGAAAAGAAAACCTAAGTAAAATGCCAAATACTAGTAACTTTGTGTCTTTCTATTTGCTTAGGGTAAATGAGCAAACAAACAGATTGAATTTTCCCTCCATTGATAGGAAGTGCACTTGAATTTTTACTGAGTTACTCACAGATTATTTGATTGTGCACCTCCCTAGGTAGACCACTGCCTCAAAGCCAATGTCAAGGTATTCTCTTTCTGAACCGAGTTTCATGTTCGGAGATGTCTGTAGAGAGACAACCAAAGAACAACTCTGAGAGCTTTCACATTAGTGAACATCATGTTAACCGGAATGCAAAGGAGGACTGCCCAGGGGGTATTCCCTTTACATCTAGATCATCTAGACTTAGAAAGTGAGGGAGATGAGATAATATTGCTTTGTGGCTTTAATGTATTGCCATTTAATCAAAGGTTGCAAGCCATTTCATCTTTAAATACCCTTATGAGGTAGCTTGGAGAGATCTCTGCCCTTTTCAAGCTGTGATAGATTTCCTGTTTAAGAGCAAGAAAGTCGATTGCTGAAAAATACGTCTAATTAATGTGAAAGTCTAATAAAGTTGTTGATTAAAGTCTGCTAAAACTTTGGGATATTTGCATTGGTGAGTTTAAGGTCTAATTTATCAGTACCGAGCACTTTTATGTTTGAGAAGAAAAGATGCCAGAATTTCCCGATTCTCCCTCAAAATAGATGCTGCACATTACACCAGGGTATGGGGGGATATAAGAGTTTGGCCTTTTTCTAGCTCTCTCACTGTGGCTACCAAATAATCAGTAAATCCACTAACTAGAACGATGGAAGACCAGTTTCCAGGTGGATACTGTACTGGCCATCTTACATTAGATGACTTCAATGCTCCCCACAACATAGTGTAGACTGCCTCTGCCCAAATCCAAGTTAATAAATCTACACAAGACTGGAAAACAACACACTTGCCATAAACCCCACTTGTCTTTTATCCATGGCAGTCTCTCCTGATTCCTCCTAGAGTTCTGATTTCTTCACTGTTTTGACAGAGCCCTGTGGGTAATGTGGTTGCTCTAACAATTATGGAAATGGAAAGGAGACCATACCGTTCCTCTATCTGGCCATACCATTAGCCACGTGGGAATCCGGAAGCCAGTTACAAATAACTTCCAAAACCCCCTGTTCAGATAAGTATAAACATGGGACATGGAGTAGGAATCACACACAACCAGTAGATATTCTCACTCCTCTGTTTCTAAAGTTTCCTTCCGATTTTTAAGACTTCATAATTAGCATGACCTGTGAACACTTTCTTAAAACTTCAAGGGGGGAAAAATAGTAGTGACTTTCTGTAATTTATAAAAGTGCAAAATTAGCAATGGTTTTGTAATAAATACTTTATATTAAAAAATATCTACCTTATAGAGGTTCTCAGTTTAAGATATAAGCCCATTTAATTTTGATGGCATCTGTAGAGGTGCGGAAGAGATATTATTATCTACAGACCAGTCATCCATACCATTCTAGTTATGTGATTTTTTACCATATATATATTTCTCTCTGAATAACTTTCCATTTTATAAGAAAAGCAAGTGACTTCTCTATCAGTAACAGAGAAGACCTCATTAAGTACAGAGGAAACGTTAAAAAAATTATTTGTTATGCCTCAAAGATGGACAAAATCAAGGAATGCCAACAGCCATCTCTAGGAATGAATAATGCTTGCCTGGGGGTTTACTTGAAGACTGCCTCTGCCCAAATCCAAGTTAATAAATCTACACAAGACTGGAAAACAACACACTTGTTGTTTTCAAGGAGGCTCCCTAGTGCCCCACTCTTCACCCACAAAACTATCTATGGCTCTGGTTCATGCATGGAAATTCAGAAGCAATTTCCTTGCAAAGATCAGGTTATGAATTTGACAAATAAGAAGACAATCTTCAAGTGAAATATATTGGCATACGACCAATTTTGCTAGCAGTTAAGAGTCTGTAGTTTTGAGGAATGGTGCAATTCTCTGTGCATTATCCTAAACTCTAATATATGTGGAATTTCCCCCACCTCTTCTATCACACCTACTTACCAACATCTTGATTTCTGAGCATGTGGGCTCATTTCCCAACATTCCTTCACACTTATTTCAAATGTTGCCTGAGCCAACTGCACAAAACATTAAGCACAGAACACCACCTCTTTCGTTTCTAACTAAAACATCATGGTGGGGCAAACCTTGGCCATTTAGTTTACAATTCAAAACAATTTACCGCGGTTAAGCCTACATATAGTTCCTCCCATGCTGGACCTGATGCAAAGAATCTTTTTTGTTGTCATTATGATTTTGCTGCTTTCATTTGACTAAATATATTTGCAGTCATGATCTTGAAGACAAATCATTAAAAAAAAATCTAGCTCATTTCCCCTGTACAATATATTGGCAGATCATGGCTTAAAAGGGTTGGTATAAATGCCTGCACCACAGTGATGATGCTGAGTTTTATTTTAGATTCAAGATGGGAAGATTCCAAGGGCATACAAATTCAGCTATAGATAGGTTTTGAGTCAATGTCATAAAATTTGTCACAAAATTGTTTTGTAACACAGAAGGAGCAAGACATATTTTTTTGTTTCTTTGTTTTGTTTTTAAAGGGAATAAAAGTGCTTCTAAATTACTTTGAAAAAAAAATGACGGTTTTCAGGCTCACATTTGAAAAGATTATCAATACCTTTGGCAAACACCAACAGAACAGAGAGATCTCTCTAAAAAGAGGTTGAGCCAATCATTGAGTTCTCCAATTCACAGGAGACAGATCTAAATTTCAGTCGCAAGGTATTGTACTCTCTGGTTCACCGTGAGATCAGCAAACATAAGAAATTAAAGTTGGAATAATTACTGACTAACACGGAATCTGCTATGTTGTTTACCTGGAAGCCAGATTTAGCCTCTAGGATTTTTCAGAGGACATTCTAGAAGAGGTTGCTGCTATTGACACCCAGGGAAGGCAATTTTTAAATTGTCCCCCTTGGGATGAAACTTTCTGTGGACTTTAGGCCGTTGGGACCAAAACCTACAAGGCATTTATGAATAGCTGATATGAGAATTTTAATAAAAGTTGCAATAACCATGAAAATAGTGTTTGTAAAAATCTATGTACTATTAGTAACAATGCATGCATAGTGCCAGGCATTCATAACTATTTGGTTATAAAAATATGTGACTGTAATTATGGTATTTACAGTCAACTTATAAAAATACATGTAATTCTGATGGCAATAGTTAATCCCTAGCTCTAACCACAAGCCTAGAAGGATTGGAAGATTATTATGGGAAAGTGCATGGGTAATTACAAAATGGACAAAGCTCTCACCCTCTCGAATTCAACATTCAAGAATGGTTATTATAGCTTCGTAGGAGCTTCATTTGTCATAATTCTTCTAAACTCACAAGGTAAAACCCAAATTCTCTGGAAATAAATAGGAATCAAATAGGAAAGAAACATTCACATGATACAACCATAGGGAAGAATAATTCTTTCATGGAATATTCATGCACACCTGTCAGAGAGGTTCCCAATCCCTGGAAGAATTCATGGGGCGACATTTAAGCACACCTTTCATTTAAAATATTATGCATGGTCTAGGTTAACCAAATCCCTTTCTGCAATTTAGGTGAGTACCTCTTTGGAGCTTATTAACCATCATGGGGAGTGCAGTTCTTACAGGACTTTCTGATTCAAATTTATAATCTGTTGGAAGAAAATAAATCCACATTGCAGTTTAAATTCAGAAAAGGTGTGTTCTTTCCTTCTTTCTTTTCTTTCTTTCTTTCTTTCTTTCTTTCTACAAACTTTAAAATCTCTTGTTTTAAGAGAAAACCACATTTCAGCAAAGTACAATATTCTACATATATGACATATTTCCCACGGGTTCTTTTCTTCCAGGGTTGATCAGTCATCTTTTAGCAGTAGATGGGTTCCCAATTTGAACGCCGTGAGTACTTCACAAATGGACAAAAACAGTGGGAGTAAACTAGAAAAACTTGAGAGTTAGACATAAGCTATTGAAAAAGGCAGAGGTTGGGCATTACCTACAAATCATGATCTCATATGTTAGGATGTATCTTGGCATTGAGTAATCGGAATATTTGAAAATATCTGTTGCACAGTGAGGTTGGGAGGTCAGATGATGCTCAGTTAGATTCTTTATGGGCTTAAATTACTTCCTAGGACTGAGCTAGGGCATTTTGGATGGTATATTAACTCTTCCAGAACAAGAAATTCCATTTCAGTAAATTATTGCTACAGTTCATTAATGAACACCATGGTATCCTGGAAAAGATAACGACCCTTCCAAAATCCAACCCCTCTTGTCAGTTGAGCAATGAGGAATTCACATTTATTTTACTCACTGTGATCCTTGAAGACATAACATAAAAAAGAACTGTTTTCCTCCATCCACATAGAGACTATCTAGACGCAGGTAGGATACTGGAATTGTCCTGGTGGTGTGGCAATAGATGCCAAACTGTCCTCACATGCATTTGGCAACTGGCATGCTTCATTCGTTCTTTAGAAATCAGACTGCCAATCTTCTTCATATATGGAATATGGAATTGTCTAAGGTAATCAAGAAAAAAAATGACCCAAATAGGCAAGCTTTTTAAAAATTGGTAAATGAATGGAGAATGGTACACCTTGGGCAAACAATGGAGTAATAGTTAATGGGATGTCTCTGTTGATTATTTTCCATCTTTTGAAAGGGATGTAAAACAAATATTCACAAAGGGTGAGTAAACTATGGCAGAAGAATCCCCCTCCTTTCCCTCAAAGCCTAACTCTTCAGAGACTTCTACTTCAGATATGAGATCATGGTCTGCAGGTCTACTAGTATCAAATACCAGTTCATCCCAGCAGAGCTGTTCAGGAGGCAAAAGGCTAGGGTTATCTGTGACGTGAATTTCACAAAGAATAGGAGAACAATAGCTGTGTATGTTTATGTCAATTACTTTGCATACTTGATCTACTGCTATTGTGCCCACATGAACACAAGTGAGAAGACACGAATCATTTCTAATAGAAAGAAACTCAGTAACCTCAAGGTAGGACAAAACAAACTTCACGTAATAAAATAAAATTTCGTTAAATGGTTTTCATTTTAGAGACAGTTCTTCTTTCCCTTAATATCCTGGTAAACTCCTTATCTGGAAAAGTATACTTGTTTTATTGTTTTGTTACTTCATTAATCTATCAACTTCATTTCCAGACTGCAACCAGAATGGAATGGTTTGTATCTCTTTTCTGAACTTAACTGAGTCCAAGAGGTTTTTTTTTTTCTCTTTTCTTTTTTTTTCCTTTTTGTTTCCAGATTTTAATATTTGAAATTCAATTCAAATATACAACTGAAGTTGGTGGGAAACAGTAGCTCTCTTCCAGGTAAAAGAGCTTACTAAATGTTTTTATCATCACTGGACATTTGTTCAGTCCTACCTGAAAATTAATTTATTTTACTGGTTGGCATGGGAAAAGGCATTTTCTAGGAATTTTCTGTGACAGGAAGCACAGCATTAATCCAAGTAAGCACCCAACAGACTAAGTGTATCTGCTGGGGAGCAGTTTTAAACGTTAACTCAATGAAAACATTTACCTCGGTACTTGTTCTGAGAGAGAATTCAGCAGCAGTTACAGTTAACATGACCCGTGGAGAGCTACGAACACCCCAGGGGGTGGGCCAGCTGAGGAGCACTTTCCAGGGAACAAGAACAATGATATCGCAAGAAGCTACAAAACGATATTGCGGTAGTTATAGTGACCACCACTATAGTGATCGTGGTCTGGGTCAATGTTCCAAATATTAATGCAAGGAGCACACTAGACTTTATAGGATTAGAATATTTTCCTTACACTAAGAACCAGTTGATGGCGCATGATGAGTGGTGATGATCCATTTACTCTGTTTCGTTCTACGACATTTCTTAGTTAGATCTCCTTTTTCCTATGTTAATTATCTATATTCCATGGCAGTATATATTCGTCATCTAAAATGAGAACACTGTACCTATGGTATACCTCAACGGTCTCACACACACGCACACAGACACGCACACACACGTGTACCCTATACATACATGTATGGACAGTATGTGTAAAATGTTCATTTGCAGTGGGTAAGCTCTCTGAAAGCAGCCAAATCAGCCTTCCCGAGTATAGCGAACCATTAGACCTCAATGAAAAGCCTTATCAACTATTTAGCTCCAACATGAAATTTTAACCCTTGTCCATGTGGTAATTGGTTTAAATGCCTTTTGTGTTTGTATGTTTTTTTTTTATTTTTTATTTTGTTTTTTTCTGAAGTCATCCAAAGCAAGAATCTCCAAGACTGACATGATACGTAGAATCTAATGGACTCACATCTCTGTTTACTTAGCTTATAACACAGTTGTGTAATATTCTTTCTGTTGAAACACTTGAGTTGTTTTGAGTTGCCATCAATGCATCTATATTTGGCTAAGGCAGGTTTGACTTTCTAGAGAAAGTCCAGCCCATCTGCAAATGGACAGCTTCTTCTACACAAACATCAATGTTCACTAAAGACAAATCTAAGTATATGTATATATGGTATATATACATATATATGTACACGTAAAATGGATTGGGAAGTCCTTTGGTTTAGACGGGATTAAATATGTACTTCCCAAGTGCATAGGTTTCCTTTGACCAACCTGTTCAAAACACAAATAAGAAAAATGCCATGGCAATTTTGACATTTACTGTCTTTTCCCCTATTTAGAGGCCCCCTTTCTACTCCTCTCCATCTTTCTTAAGCATTTTATTTTTAAAAGCAGTGAGATCTTTTGGCCTTCCAACGCTTCATTCGTTTGTCCATTCCTTGGAAGAGCTCTAAGATCACATCCCCAAACTTATCTTTAGTGGAGAACAAGGTTGTAAAGAACATTTCCCTCTTCTTTGATTCTCTCTTCCCCCCAGGAAGCGGACACCTTGATGTGTCATGAACAATTCACTCTTGATCTGACTTTCCTTGTTACCCCTGGCCAGCCCAAGCAGCTGAGGAGTGAGCTTTACTCTCCCTGCATCATTGTGCAATACTGGAAAAGAAAAATAATCCATTTGTCTACACCCTTCAGACTGTAGTGACATGATCAGGGTTCTCTTGAATCTCTATGCATTCAATTTCTTCTCTCTCCTTCCGTTTGGCGCGTTTCTTTTTCTTGTGGTGCTTTTTGGAAGGGGGGAAAAAGGTTAGGAACACGGGTAAGATAACAAAACAGTGCAGAAGTGTGCAACCCCCAGTGAGCAGCAAGCATTTGAACAGTGTGAAGGTCAGGTTTGAAGGCACAAATAGGAGGGGGACCAACCCAATAAGAAAAGAAGTAATATTTTGCAAAATGGCTGTCCCATGTTCTTGTAGGGAGCTTTTTATACATTGTGTTCGGGTGTGCTCAGTTGCTAGTACAAATGTGTAAAGCAGTGGTGCACAGTGGTCAATGGCAAAATTTAAAGTGTAGATAAGGCACAAGATAGAAATGCAATCCATGTCGACATTCCATAGTGTCATTAAGCCCAGAACGCCCAGCTCAATTGAGGTGACACTAAGAATTAGCCAGAAGTTTCCCAGAGGGTGGATCACTAGGAAAAAAGTCAGGATTAACACCAGGAGGACACCAAAGCCTGCAATCAGAACAGGCACTGTGACAGACAAGCCATAATGATCCGTGAACACAAAGGAGGGGTTGAACACGATGAATCGGATGCTCTTTGACAGGGACAGGGGCCTCAATTTTTCCAACACTTCTATGACTTCCTTCTGCTTGTCTCTGCTAGTCCTGGCCACCAGATACAAGCGAGAAGCGATAATATTGTTTTCATCCCCTGCTTTGGAGAAGATGATATCATTTCGAAAATGCTGGAATTCTGGCTTTTTTAAAAATGAACTTTGTAGGACACTGATAAAGTCACTCTTGTTACTGGCACTGATGTTGCTAACTTTCAGGAACTGGTAATACTGCTCCACCCAGGACACTGCAGTGAACCCACTACAGAGCCTCCTCAGATCCTCCTGGACGCTGCTGTTCCAGTACTCCAGCGGCTCGTAGATGTAGAATCCTATCACCGGGCTATAGTTGCTGAAATATTTCTGCTGAACCATGGCGTAGGAAACACTCGGAGAATCACTGGCTAGTAGATTGATGATGCTGGCCCTGTCGCTGATCTGCAAGCACCCCATGAAGGAGAAGGAGGCATAAATGAGATAGAGGATGACGACAAACGGCTTCACGTAGATATTGGTAATCCATTCGTTGTAGTGTTCGCGTAGGAAGTGCTGAATAAAATGGTGCTGGTAGGGGTTCGTCTCATGATGGGATGTCTGTTGATGCCCGTCACTCATCACCGTCTGGAACCACACAGGTTTTCGGTCCAGGTACTCCGCGGAGGGGATCTTACAGCAAAAGATGCTGTGGTAGCGGTTTTGCTCTAGTTGGCCCGCGAAGACCAGACAGGAGCCAAAGAATGAGAAAATGTAGAAGTAGTTCAACAGAATGGAGACACACATGTTCTGACAGAAGACCTTCACAGCCTCTATGTTTGTGAATGGGCTGGCACCCATGCCAAAGGTAATGAAGTACAAGGAGCTGGTCATGGTATAGGTGACCATCACATCAGAATAGGCATCTGCAACCCTGTCTTTGAAGGGTAAATTCTCTCTTGTTCTGCGCCATCCGGACAGAAGCTCAAACACTCCTTTAGTTCCATGACCTAGTTTTTTTTAGAAAAGAGAAAGAATCATTGTTTTTATTTCCTCCTATGGCTCAAGTGAGCTCTTTATAGACTATCTATGCTAAGCAGCACTTTATACTCTAATCTTCAAAATGCTATGATCCTCGTATCAGGGTCTCAAAATCTGAGTTATGCAACAGGATATAGTTAGTCTGGGTGTCTATTTTAGCGAAGTCCAAGTTAATCGGTGTTCTGGATAAAATTAAACATGTACTGTCTGTCTTATTAATTTTACAAGTCGTAAGTATAATTGACATTATTATGTGATTCCCACCCCCACGCCCCCGCCCCAGACACATGCTGTCTACCTAAGTGGATCGTAAGTTGTAAATGGCAGGGACTGTTATTCATACATCTTCAAATGCCCCACTTCAATTGACGGCTCGATCAATTGATGTATTGACTGACAGTCCCTAACCTCCATTTCAAGCTGACTTATGGGCTGATTTAGGAAATTATAAGATGATTTTAAACACTTAAAAATCACTTAAAATTGATTTTGCAATGTTTAATAATCTGCTTGGTGGCCAAATGGCTTAGAAACCAATTCTTATAGATTTGATTAATTAACATTGGGTGTGAATTGAAAAAATCTACCAGGTCGCATAAAAGACAGGGGAAGACCTTCAGAGAAGAGATCATAGCAAGTATTTCCTTTGGGTTCCTCACAGAGCTTTTATTCACACAGTATGAACGCTAACATTTACTTCCTTAAAGTGGATGTGGAATGCTTATTTTTAATCAGCTTCTGTGCATTCTTTAATAGGCGTAAATGAGCAAA
The DNA here is from genome assembly GCF_022837055.1 of Prionailurus viverrinus. Taxonomy (NCBI): domain Eukaryota; kingdom Metazoa; phylum Chordata; class Mammalia; order Carnivora; family Felidae; genus Prionailurus; species Prionailurus viverrinus. Next base: position 45,641,988 of record NC_062565.1, read on the forward strand.
AGCTTTATTCCACAAATATTACTTGAGCACCTGCTATGTACCAGATACTGTTAGATATTGAACTGCCACCACCCTCTCCGCTCCCCACCTTGCCTGCTTCTTCACCCACCCCAGGCATTTAAGAGCTCTGAAGATACCACCACTTGCTTCCTTACCAGCCAAAGCAGAAAACAGCTGGGAAAGCTGAGGGACTATGCTATACCTTCAATTTCCCTCTTTTTTACTTCCCTGAATTAGCTCTGTCAATTACCATCCACAATGTACCAATTGGTAACTTTCTGACTGAGAGAAAATCTTCATGCATCACTCTTGCCCTTGTAGGCAAAGCAATACTACACACAAACCTTTTCTATGAATGGATACAAGCTGTGCTTGGGCTCTTCTCCAAGAAATCCATTAGAGGAGGATGTAGCTTAAAGGCACAGAATGACCTAGTTCAAGAAAACTTGGAAAATGGACTTTGTGGGACACCTAGATATTGGAGCAACTCACCTAGCAATGCTTTAACAAACATAATGGCTGAGGTCTTACTATAATCACTGATCTTGTGTTGTTGATAGAGTTGCTAATTGGCGTACATAATTTTCCCCTTTGTTACTTTTATTTGGGACTACAATGGGCACAATTAAAAACCATTTCTCAGCCTACCTTTCAACTCGAGGTGGTTCATATGATGTATTTCTGGGTAATATAACTGATAGTCACCTAAGGATGCTTATTAGAAAACCAGAGGCTTTGCGGTAAATGGTATCATGGAGCCACCAATAAGAGCCATGGCCTACCATCCTTTCTAATTATCTTTATTTTTATTTTTTTACATTTATTTATTTCTGAGAGAGCACTAGTGGGGGAGGGGCAGAGAGAGAGAGAGAGAGAGAGAGAATCCAAAGCAGGCTCCAGGCTCTGAGCCATCAGCACAGAGCCCGACGTGGGGCTCGAACACAAAAACTGTGAGATCATGACCTGAGCTGAAGTCAGATGCTCAACCGACTGAGCCACCCAGGCGCCCCTCTAATTATCTTTAAAGAGAACCTAATCTCTGCTTATCTAAGCCACTGTAAGTAAGGTTATCATATACAGTTGAACTTTTTCCTAACCAACAAAGCTTTGTAGGTGAGTTAACATTTACTTAGACCTCTTTTATGAGGAGCTAAGAATTCTTGCTTTATAGTTAATTTGACTCTAGTATTTATAGGTTTAAATATATATAATGCTAATATTTGATTAAAAAAACATTGGTTCATCTCTTTTGGGAGTTTTTAAAATTAATTATTGTTACTGCATTGGGGTTGTTCTTATCCTAAATATAAATCTATTGATTCTCCAAAGTTCTCTCTTCTGGGTCTCCAGTCAGAAAAGATAAATTTATCCTAGCAAATAGAAAAGATTAGGCAAATTGCATTTATGTATAAGGTAAGTTTTTTTTGTTGTTGTTATTTTGGAGGCAATGATCTATTACTTATTACATTTAATTACTAGCTCAACATGTGTGTGCATTGCATTAGGTCTATAACTCTTTAATTTTTAAAAAATGTTTATTTTTGAGAGAGAGTGAGAGAGACAGACAGACGGAGTGTGAGTAGGGGAGGGGCAGAGAGAGAGGGAGACACAGAATCTGAAGCAGGCTCCAGGCTCTGGGCTCTAGGCTCTGAGCTGTCAGCACAGAGCCTGGCGTGGGGCTCGAACCCATGAACCATAAGATCACGACCTGAGCTGAAGTCAGATGCTTAACCGATTGAGCCACCCAGGAGTCCCAAGTCTAATACTTCTTAACATCATTAATTCTTCATTTCTATCTTCTGCAAGACTCCTTGACAAAACAGAATACTGGCTCTTTCATTCCCTTGACAAAAACATAATATTAGAATATTAGCTGAAGTAATTAAAAGAATTCTTTTAATTAGAGCACTTCTCTTCTGAAATGAGGACTCTTGCTATCTTTGTAGTTATAAGGGGGAGAAGGCTACATGGGGCTACAGCTAAATTTGGCTTTCCTTTACTAATGGTCACTTTTGTGAATATTAGGTACACTATGTAGGCCAGACTGTTGCTTTATATAGTACAAAGGTCTGTATGTGTGGGAAGATGATGCTAAACTATATTAGGTTAACTAACCACTTTAAGTGTGATAAAGTGAAAACTGAAAACATAATTTCCAAACTTTGTTTGGAGAGGACATTTTATCCCATTCATAGGTTTGGATATTTTACAGACTATTCCTACGGGTAGGAATCATTTGATTCTCACCATAATCTGGCCATTTCCTTGCTGGTCTAATCTATGACCTGCTTCAGCTAGGGTAGTCTTTCTTCTCACCATGAACCTGCCCATGATCGGTCTTAAGTTCTTAGTTTTATTCATGCTTTTTTCTCTGTCTTGCAATACCTTCTCCTTATCGCTGGTCATATGGACGTTTTGTCCATCAATCTGTTAAGTGTCAGCTCAGTTCTCTTCTTTGCCAGGAATTCATCTCCGACAATTCCAGACATATTGATTTTTTTTCTGTTCCTTAAAGTCTTACTGCACTAATTAGTTACTCATTTTGGCACAAAACCATGTGCTGTTCTGCTCTGGAACAAAATGGTTTTCCTAGGATATGTTCTATTTCTTTGGTTAGACTGCAAATTCTTCAAGGTCAGGGAATACATTTTATGCTTCGCAGAACAATCTGGCAGAGTTATAGATGCCCAGAAGATGCCCACTAATTTCTTACTGAATTAAATCAATTCTTGATTCTAGATGGGTCATAAAAATGTATTTTTTCATTACTTATTCTAAGATTTATTATGCATCTTTATATCTACATTGTGTCCAGAAGTATACATTTTTCATTCAATTCAACCCAATATGTATTTATTTTGACTTGTTACACATGAGTACCTAAACTAGTCAATACATAAAACATAAAGGTAAACAAGAAACACACTATTTTCCAATATCTGTCAGACCAGAAGGTCATTTTTACTTGGGTAATTCTGAGACAGAGATTATAGATATGAATTTTATAAGCTCTCCTGTAGGATGTTCAGAAGAATTTCCTGACCTCTACTAACTAGATGTCAGTAGCACACTCCACAATTGTGAGAACCAAATATGTCTCCAGACATTGCCAAATGCTGACTGGGGGACAAAATTGCACCCAATTGAGAATTACTGGTGTAGTTAAAAAAAAAAAGTACACACACACACACACACACACACACACATATATGTATTTTAATCACCTTTTCCTGATTGTAAAAACAGGACATACTTCCATCAAAAAAATTGGGAAAGATGGAAAAAATAATGGTTCAAAGTTATTTTATATTCCTGCAACACAGATAATTGCTGTTAACAATTTGGCATATTTCTGCCAGTTTTGTATGTATACAAGTATGTATTAAACTTATCCATCCATCCATCCATCCATCCAGATTGGTAACTACTTAATTATCTAACAGAACAGGGCTCCTGTAAAGAGAAATTAGAATTTGGGATTACTCTTGTCGCTATCCAGTTGTCCTGTCAACTGTGGGAAGCCTGTTTCCAAACCTCTGCAGTGTTTTCTCTCTTGGTTTCTTACTTTTGACTTTGGGTTCCATTCTGAGGCTAAAACCATTTTTTGAACATCTACTCACTTGAAAGAAGCCCAGCTATTTCCCATAGCTTTTTAAAAGTGTATATTCACTAGTTTTCCACACTTGCCAAGGGTCCTATTGCAATTCAGACAAGATACCTGAAATTAAAGAAAGTGACCTACCATCACAGATGATGATGATAGTGTGGCTTGCCCCACTGGACCATGACCTGAACTAATTCTATCGTATTTCCTTTTGGTGCCTTAGTCCTGACAGTTTGTTGTTTCTCTCCCATTCCTGCACAAATCCTTAATCTCCACCTAAGGCCTCTGCTTTATGAACCACTCCATTCGAGTTGCTGACTGGTGAGAGACATAGACGTGAGCCGTTAACTGGATTGTAAAGAATAACCGGAATTCTAGAGGGTGGGTGATGGGTATTGAGGAGGGCACCTTTTGGGATGAGCACTGGGTGTTGTATGGAAACCAATTTGTCAATAAATTTCATAAAAAAAAAAAAAAAGAATAACCGGAATTCTTTCTAAGCGGAGATGAATGCTATGGACTGTGAAAACACACCTGGTTCTTTCTGAGGGATCAGGGAAAGCTCCAAAAGTTTCTGACACATAGAGGATGATGCAGTCTAGACTGATTGTAATAACATGAATTCAGGCACAAATGCCTGTAAATCAAGAGGAGGTGGTTGTGGTTTGAATATTAGCTTGTTGGTATAGCCGGTTATGCCATTGCTGGAACAATGCATTTACTATTTCAGGAGATGACTGCCAAACTTTGATCATGATTTCCTTCAATTATTAGCATATATTTGCAAACTATATTACAATACCATAATAAGCGGCTCGACTGGGATAACTAAGCTTTCTCTTGGCAAAGTTTCATGAAAAAACAGAGAACTCTTAAAAATGCTTTGGACAGGGGCGCCTGGGTGGCGCAGTCGGTTAAGCGTCCGACTTCAGCCAGGTCACGATCTCGCGGTCCGTGAGTTCGAGCCCCACATCAGGCTCTGGGCTGATGGCTCAGAGCCTGGAGCCTGTTTCCGATTCTGTGTCTCCCTCTCTCTCTGCCCCTCCTCTGTTCATGCTCTGTCTCTCTCTGTCCCAAAAATAAATAAACGTTGAAAAAAAAATGCTTTGGACAGAGTTGGAACCGGGAGGACAATTCAAGGAGGGCAATGAAATAAAAGATTTGAGTGTATGTGTGTATATTTAATACTCCAAAAGTCTTCAGCAATGTTGTTGGAGACCTCTTTCCAAATGAAAGCAAAGGGAAGCCTTGTGCAATAACAAGTGAAACTTACATGACACCTGGCTAAAACAAAATCTGGATATTGAACCAGCATTTGATTAGTATTAGGAATATTACTCTATTTGACAATAATTTAACAATTTCTCCTATTTACAATGGATAAATATGACAAAAAAATGAAGATTATGTGGATTCTTCTTTTGGTCATGGTATTGTAGGTCAGCCAGAGAGAAAATTTTGAATGGTTAAAATTTAAGAACATACACTTTTGTTACCAAACAAAACTGATTTCAGTCATAAATGAGCTGAACAATATTCAGAATGGGTTGTAATTCCCTTGAGCCCGAAGTAATCACTTTACAGACAACTAAACAGGACTTCTAAAGTAAGACAGATGTTCTCTGAGAACAGATTCCTTCCCACATTTAACAACACTTCTCTAAACTCTTGTATTCCAGTGTAAATTTCCATACTGTGATTGTACCTACAGTGACTTAGGAAAACTCTGGTGACAGGGCTAGGCCTCAAATGACTTCCTTCAAAGGAAGTATTGTTCATCAGTAAATGCAATACAAATTTGACAGTTTCCATGTCAATCCCAAACCCAATCTCTCCCCAAACCAGAATTCCAAAGAAAATACTTTTAACAAGGATCAAATCTAATCAGAACTAATTGTAACTGATTCAATTAGTACTCCCTACTGGGCTTTTCTTGATATATTACTTTAATAAGCACCATCTGTGGGCTTCTAATTCTTTCTAATAAGCTGAATTAGAATTCTCTTCATTTGCCTCGAGGAGATGTACTAGTGGGCCTCCCTTTATACTTGAATATGTCAAGCCTTCTTCAGGTCATGAGAGTTTGATATCTCTGGTTTCAGCAACATAAGAAATAAGGCAAAAATAATATTCCTTCTTATGATCTGCTCCAGAGAAATCTTTTTATTTCTTTAATCTCATTTATTTATTTCTTTAATCTCATTTATTTCTGCTTTGGTTGGCTATGTTTTCAGTAACTGTGTTTGTGGAAATCACCCTTAAGCTCAGGTGGAAAAGCATATTTTGATTTTCTACTGGGCTCTCAGGCTAGGTGACTTCCCAATACTAATCAAATGAATAAATAATGAATGAAAAAAATAAAATCCAGCCAACTGAGCCAGTAAAGCAGCTAACAGCAGCAACAACAACAACAGCAACAACAATAACAACAACTCCACCCCCCCCCCCCACCACAAAATCTGGATATTGAATCAGCATTTTTAGTTACCATTCACCTGTTCAGCATTATATGGGATACTCATCCATTGTTCCTTCTGTTAGTTGGCTGTTCCCACTTGTATTTTAAAGATACCACTCAAACATGATCTCATCTCTAATATCTTCTGCTTGCCCTCTTCATCCTTAATTCACATGCTTAGAAGCCTCTCTGCATTCCAACACATATGGTAATGTCAACTAATAAAATTATCCATCGGTGTGCCTGTTTTTTTTATGTAAGTCTGTAAGGCCCTCACTGTCTAGGGTAGGCACTATCTTTTCCATTTTTATATTTCAATTATTTGACACTAATTGGCGCTCCATAAATTTTTGTGAAATTGAATTGGCCATGATCTGTGTCTAGTCTTAAAGATATTCTTAAGGGGCGCCTGGGTGGCTCAGCCAATTAAGCATCTGACTCAGTCTCAGGTCATGAGTTTGAGCCCTGTGTTGACAGCTCAGAGCCTGGAGTCTGCTTTGGATACTGTGTCTCCCTCTCTGTCCCTCCCCAACTCACACTCTGTCTCTGCCTCTCTCTAAAGATAGATAAACATTAAAAAAGATATATTTTTAAGTGTGCTTACAGTGATTATTACTAACAACTCTATATTTAGCATAAGTGTCTGTGAAATAGAAATTCCTTCATTTTACTGAGAAGGGCACTTGAGTGTTACCTTGGTGGTGATTCTATGGCAGAGGCAATGATAGGTATCAGTGACGTTCAATTGCAAAGTAGCATGTAATTCGTTAATTTGGTTCAGCGTTACAAATGTCTGAGAAATGGAATATCAAATTAAAAAGCTTGTTCTAAATTGTTATTTGGCAGGGTAGAAATGATTTTGTAAAGTACTCCTGCTCCCTAAGAGATGGATTTTTTTAGACATTTTCTAATCCTCATAATCTCTCACCTGGAGGTGGTGATCAGTGTGTATTTTAGACTGACTACTTTTAATCAATGTTCATCAGAATAAACAGGTGATTATCAAGCTCTATACACAAAGGATGGCCAGGGCTCTTGCCTTTTGATACCTATATAGCCTAAAAGACATAGAGTAGGATGTTATTTAACAGGAATTTTTTTAAAAAAAAAATGTTTAGTTATTTATTTATTTTGGGAGAGAGAGATAGAAAGTGGGCAGGGGAGGGGCAGAGAGAAAGGGAGACAGAGAATCCCAAGTAGGCTCTGCACTGCCAGCGTGGATCCTGACGTGGGCCTTCAATAGGCAAACCAGGAGATCATGACCTCAACTGAAATCAAGAGTCAGAGGCTTAACAGGTTGGCCCAACCAGGTGCCCCTCAACAGGAATTTTCTTTTTTCTTTTCTTTTCTTTTTTAAATATGAAATCTATTGTCATATTGGTTTCCATACAACACCCAGTGCTCATCCCAACAGGTGCAAGCTGCTGTTGCCAGGGGCATATTTGATTGTTTTACCTGAAACTTGTGATGGTGTCGTGCAATGGGGGTGGGGCTAGCTTCATATTACTGTTACCCAGGAAGTGACTTCTCTTGAAATGTCCCCATCCAGGCTAAAACGCATGGTAAAGAGGCACCATATTGCAATGAAAAGAGGAATTAGAAGGAATCTGAACAGCCACTCTTAGCACTTAGTAGGAGGTTAGAGGATTTTATTAGGTTCCTAAGGAGAAAAAAAATGGAATTTAGTAACAGATTCTTACTGTATGTTTTTTCAGAGCCGTTGTGTATTTTATACATATCCTAATGTATAGAAAAGGGCATATAGTCTCACTCCAGAGTTGCATTCCATCATTTTTGCTAATTTATTTTGTAGTTCTACATAAAGTTGAATGTAAAGAATCTAATAAGTGTGTGTGTGTGTGTGTCCTCACATACACATGTGAGTATATGTAGATCTCAATATACATATGAGAGAGAGAGAGAGAAAGAAGGGGAAGGAAATAGCAATAGAGATAGGGAATGGGATTGTTTCAAAACCTGGTGACTATTGCAGCTAAAGTTTTAATACTCAGAGGGGTCAAAACTAGGTAGACAATGTGGTTACTAGCACATCCCCAGAGTTAGATTGATTGAGTTCAAATCTCAGGACCCTTTCTTCGTAGCTCTGTGACCTTGGGCAGGTTGTTTTTTTTAAACCGATCCATATTTCAGTTTCCTCACCTATAATGAGATAACAATGGGGGCTACATCATAGGATTGTTATCAGTTTCAGACAAGTTAACATATGCGCTTGGCACACGGTAAGTGCTCTATTGAATGGAAAAATTTGGTGCTGGCAACAGGAGGTTGTTTGCATCAAGAACATTCCAAATCATTTGCCTTGGAACGCCACCTTCTGAATGCAGCTTGGTTTTTGCTATCTTTACCACCACAGCTGAGTTGGCTTTTGGGGGGGGATCCCCAGTGCTCTCTTTTCAGCTTTTCTTGCTGTGGCGCCTCCAGTGCTGCCAGAAGCTGAAGCAATCCTGCAGAGCCAGCGTGCATACGATGGCTTGCTTTCTCGTCCTCTCCCTCTTTCTGGTATTCCCATTCAGGGGAAAAAAGACTACAAGCAAGCTATTTGTTTTTTTCTCAATGCTCTCCATGTCTTTCAAGTTCTATGAAATGAAGATACATTGCTTTTGAGAAAGAGAAAAGCAGCTGTCAAGTTGGCCTTGGGTGTTGCCAGGCCCTGGTCTGGCACCCACAGTTAGGCTTAGCGTTGACCACAGACAGTCTAGTCTAGCAGAATTGCATCAGATAAGACCAGTCTGACTGAGATGAATTGAGATAAAACAACACCATCTCATGATTATGACCGAATATAAGCAAAACATAAAAACAAAACCAAAAAACCGCCATAAAATGGACCAAACACCTTCTAATGTCAAGAATGGTAGGAGTGATTGCTGTTTCTTTGCCAATCACAGTTTAGTCTTCATCTCCTGGTCTTTAGTCTGGTCTTCTTGCCTTCTAGGTGTCAGTATTATTAAGATAACTGATCACAGAATTATCCTCTTTTCTTGATAGTGACCAACCGTGCTGTCTTGAACCCTCTTCCAAATCACCTAACACATGCAAAAATCATAAGTCCATTCTAATACCTTATTCCTGAATTGTTCCACAGTCCCCAATGGTATGTGTTCTTCCTCAATGTAATGAGTTGGTTAATCCAAATTTCTTCATTTATAGTAGTATTCCTGGTGGTCCTTGACTGGGGGGGGCATTGGCATATTATTATGAATAGGTGTTTTTGGAAAACAAAATAAGTTAAAGCTTTTGTTGTTGACTTTAAGTTGATTTCTTTGAGTTTAGGAGTTAGAACAGGAGTACTGAGTCAGAGTTAAGCGCTGGAAGATTTGATTTTCCAAATCAAGGGATGGCTTCCTGGTGGAAGAAGTATTTTGGTTGTGTTCTCAGTGAAAAAAGAATGCCAGTTGGGTATATAAATGGGAAGATGTTCTGAGGAAGATAACACAGATATTAATACAGGAAAAGCAAGGAGCAAGCAGTCATGTGATACTAAGAAATCATTGTTTTAAGCAAAGAAGAACAATTAATGGAAGAATGAGTGGTCAGGCTGAAAATCTTAAAATTGTTAAGAGAAGTGAGTTTGCAGTTTAGAAACTAAACACAAGCACATGCCTAAAAAGTCAAGACCTAGACTAAGGAATCATATGGAAGAAAATAATAAATACAAGAACTTGTAAGAATGAATGAAAATTAAGATATAGTGTTTATTGAGCGAAAGACATTTAAAGAACAAAAATTAGTTAGAAGAATTAATTCATTCATTTGGAGGACATTTCCTGAGTGCCTCCCATTAGGAAAATATGGTCAAATGTCATCTTTCTGAAGTTTAATAACTCCCATTTGTCCCACTTGAAAACCATATCACATCCATGTGTCTGAATTTATCAGTTCATTAATTATAAGCTTTGGGGATCTTCTATCCTATAAAGAGTAAAAGTGGTGATAAATTAGGATTTCTGTAACACCAAGATCTGGAGAATGATTTCAAAATGCCTGATTCAATCATTGGGAAACATGTTTGAAATAGAAGTAATCTTACTTAGCAAACCTAAATTACGCATAGCTTTAGTTTCCTAATAAATATCACTCAAAAGAAATCTTCAAAGTTGTAGCATGAATTCTTGAAAGAAGTGTAATGTTTCAGAGGGCAAGTTTTCTGGGAGCATCCTTGAGTGTTTTGTGACTTTTTTTTTTTTTTACCAATGAAGATGAAATAAAATATCCCATGTGTTGGAATTTCTCTCTGAACAGAATGGCTCAAAGCCAGTGGAAACTCAATTAACCAGAAAGCCCAGAAATTGGATCATTTGAATAGCCATTAAATTAATCAACCAGAACTTCCTTTTTGATTCAACTTTTATTGGTTGATTAACTTTATTGGAGAAAATCTTTCTAAAATGCATTAGACTTGTATTACTCTTCTGTGTTCTGTCCTAAAGGAAGGAGGGAAGGAAGGAAGGAAGAAAGGAAGGAAGGAAGGAAGGAAGAAGGAAAGAAAACAGTATGTGTACTCTAGAGTAACACATTTTGGTTCCAGTTCTGGCTCTATCACTGTGTGATGTGTGATGTGGAGAGAAACAATTAGTTTAACCTCTACGTGTCTCATTTTCCTAGTCTAGAAAATGGGGATAAAAATGGCACCTATTTTAAGGGGCAAATAAGAAGATTAAATGAAATAGTAGCTATAATGTGCTTACAGCAGTGCCTGGCACACAGGAAGCACTCAGTGAGTTAGCTATTGTTATTTATTGAATAATACTCCACAGGATCATCATTTCATTATGCGCAAAAAATCAGGAGGCAGTATTGCATATTGGTTAAAGCATTACATGCTGTGTGGGTTTGAGCTTCCTCACTACCATCAACTAGAAGTATGACCTTGAGCAAATTAACTCCATGGCTGGATTTGGCAATCTGTAAAATCAAAAGCATAACAGTAGCTGCTTCAGAGGATTGTTATGTTAAAGGAAAAATAGACCCATGGAACCCTTAGTACAAATATCTGGCACACAATTCGTGCTCCCACAAATGCTAGCTATTATTGAAGAGTATTATGTAGTTGTAGAAGTGTGGGAGTTTGGATGAATGTGTACCAGGCTTAGAGAAAAGTTTGAAAGTTCTCTTCTCTGATTTTTATTTTGAAACTTGCCTCTTTTTTTTTGTCCTTAGAAGTTAATTGTGGAAAAGCACTGATTAATAAAGGGTTTTAGTTAACTAGATTCAACTGATTGTGGCTTTCCTTGCGTGAGTGTTCTTATTCAAGGTTGCTAATAGAGTTGCTCTCATTTAGCAGGAGGGAAGCTGAAAGGGAGCTTTCCAGACACTGTGTGTTTCTGACTCACAGAGGGAACCCCAGTCATTTCCAGAAGGAGAACACAGCAGAGCTGCTGGACAGATGCCTGAGTTCCATCAGTCCAGAGAGCAAAGAGACCATTTGCAGAAGGCCCTAGAAATGACAGAGCTGATATTATTTGAATGTATCCCTGATGAATACAGCCTTCCTTTTCAGCTGAGAAGGAAGTTTTCTAGTACTTTCTAGTACTTTCTCCACTTTTAGTGGTCCACAGCTTAGCTTGGCTTTGTCATAGCATGAATTTATAAATAAGAGTTACATCTTTTCTGCTTCTTATTATAACAATTTCTTGTTAGGTGTTAATTCTCAAAGGCAGGGATAGAGGACTGTGGGTCATGTGGATAGTAGCCTGGCAGAGGGGGTCCTGAGTATAGGCTTTTGTGTTCATGCATAGCTTCAAACTTCAGCGATGTTATTCCCTAACTGGATACCTCCATGGATACTCTCCATGTTGGCTTTCTCACATGCAGAGCAGAGAATGTAAGCACCTACCTGACAGTGTTGCTCAGAATAACAAATAACAAATAACAAATAATAACAAACAAAGTAACCCACATAAAATGTTTACCACAGTCCTTGGCACATATCAAACACTCAGTAAATACTAGCATCACTTTTTGCTTATGGGTAAGCGTTCGTGTGGGGCTTAGGCTTTGTGTTCGTTGTTCACTACAGCACATGGCTGTTTCATTCTTGAAGTTATCAACAGAAATGACAGTCATGATAACACGGCAGGCCACTAAACATAGCTTCAGTGAATGAAAATTGTAGGAAACACTTATTGCCTCTTGTGATAAATCTTACTCCTTTCCATCTTGATAATCCCTATGGACTTTGTCCAGCCCATTTCCATTAGGCAAAGATTCATCAAGAAACAATCATGAGAAGAACATCTGTTCTTCATGAGAAACAGATGAAAACTCACCCGGATTGCTATGACTATAAAACAGCTAACTGGACTCTTGGGGAAGGATGAGTTTTGGCCATGTGACCGTTAGAAAGTTTAGGGAGATAATCTGAAGGTTTCGAGCTCTTTGAGGTATATGAAAACTCTAGGGCTATTCTAGCATTTATAAAAAAAAAAAACAAAAAAACAAGCAGGCCCACATTATTTATTTCCAGACCATTTTCACTTATAATTGACTGACAACAATTCAGGGCTCAGAAATAGTACATAAAGAGCTGATGAAAGAATATCAGCAGCTTGCAAAATTTATTATCTCTGACACCTTCTGAGATTTTTCAAGAGGTAGACTCTATTAACACTGATAAGGAATCTTCAATAAAATAGCACAGCTCTCAAAGAAATTGATCAACTAATCAACAGATATAGAGGAAGGACCTACCATATTCAAGTTGTGGTGCTACACGACAGCACACAGCTTTACCCTGATGAGTGTATCTTTCTACATACCCAACAAGTGAACATCCTGTCCAGATACTTTTTGAAATTTGGAAAGTTCCTCCATATTTAGAGTCGATGTTAGTCACCCCAAAATTTCCAAAATCTGCTACTAATTGTATACTTTGGAACATATGGCAGTTGTTCTGCCACATACGCAATAATTCAAATATTGGAGATGATAGCATGGAACCTTCCGTCTTCTCCAGGCCAATCATCCCATTACTTTGACTCTTCCTCTGATGACATCTGCAGAGGACTCAATTTGAAGAACTGTATAGCAGTAAAAGTGCCTTGAAACCAAGGACCGTGTCTTCATTTTTGTTTGTCCCTCGGTACCTAGCAGTGTTGTAAATGCAGCAAGTACTTAAAGAATATTTTTTGAGTCTTGTGTTGTTAAAGTTTTGTAGCTAAACATGCGAAGTTCAAAAGCAGGCTGAAGCATTACAGGGAGTGGCAGATGGTAAGTCCTGTGATCATCCCTTAATTACAGTTCGGGAACACAGCAGAGGGATTGATATCTACATGTTGTCAATTATTACACGCATTCCATTTTCTGTACTGTAGTGGGTGATGACATTCTACTAAGTTGATGGCAAGGGTGATTTTTGTAACAGATGTGGTCAAGTCAATATTGTACAAAGCCTGTTTTCACCAACTATGGAGGTGCTCAAAGGCAAGATCTATTTCTGTCTCATGAGGCAGAGTATCCTAGGAATGCTTCTTGGATAGGTTTACAAGATCGGCAAATAGCTAATACATGTAAAAACAAAACAAAACTAAAAAAGACAGATTTTCCATACTAGCTCACCATGCAGCATGGCAGGCCTAATTTGTCAGTGGAGTTGCTTGACATTTTAGATTTATACTAGGAAAAGGAAGTTAAGCTTCATGCAAATCTACAAGTGGAAATTATTTCTGTATTCAACTTAAGGAGTTAGTCTTCTATGAAAATAGAAATGCTTCTGGGAAGATTTACCTTGTAAACATAGTGGTTCTTCATTCTTTTGGCTGAATGAGTTTGTCATATCCTTTCCTAAAACAGATATGTGTTGACAGAATAGGCTGGGTACAAAGGAAGGAGCCACTGATGAGCAGATGTGCACAAAGGGGATCCTGAAGAGTATCACTGTATATGAATCCCACGAACCCTTCATTTAATCATTAGGAAATGGAGTTTCTGAAGAATCCATGATATACAGCATTTACAAAGTGATTTTGGTAGTCAGGACCAGAATCTAAATCTTTGGTAGTCAGGACCAGGCTAAATCTTTAGCTTCTCACCCCAGTGTGAGTAAACTGATCTCGAGAGCAGTGACTGTGTTCTTTGGTTCTTTGATTCTTATGTAACCATTTCCCAAGGCACTACTTGGCACTTAGTAAGTATTTATTATAAAACTGAGAACTCAGTGGGTACCTCTGATCTTCTAAGATTTCTGGTGTTCTAGTGTGTTGGGGAAGGGATACTTACACTTCATGTTTCCAAGAAGAGGTAACTACAATCCATTCTAATTTGGATAGCGCTGGAGAGAGTACTTGTATTAATAAGTAAGGAGGGTCAGAACTTGCCCTCAGCTTTCTCATTCCCTACTTTTCATGTTCCCATGCATAAGTGGCTTCCATCCAATATCATTTGGATAGTGCTGAATAGTATATTCCATTTCTTCCTTTTATGCTTTAATCATTCCTTCAGGTACTGGGAATAGCTGATCTGATGGTTGGAGCCTGATGATAATGTACCAGTAGGTTGGCTGCTATTCCTCTAAAACAAGAAATAAGCTGAACCCTATTTCTCTACCCTGCACTACTTATATTAATGAATGAGTAAGGAGGGTGAGGGCTTGTCCTCAGTTTCTCTTTCCATGTGGAAGCACTCCTGGCCTTGTTGTTCTAATGGGAGGCCATTTTTTTTTTTTTGATTGAGAGAGAATCATTTTATTTTATTTTATTTATTTATTTTTTAATATATGAAATTTATTGTCAAATTGGTTTCCATACAACACCCAGTGCTCATCCCAAAAGGTGCCCTCCTCAATACCCATCACCCACCCTCCCTTCCCTCCCACCCCCCATCAACCCTCAGTTTGTTCTCAGTTTTTAACAGTCTCTTATGCTTTGGCTCTCTCCCACTCTAACCTCTTTTTTTTTTTTCTGCCCCTCCCCCATGGGTTCCTGTTAAGTTTCTCAGGATCCACATAAGAGTGAAACCATATGGTATCTGTCTTTCTCTGTATGACTTATTTCACTTAGCATCACACTCTCCAGTTCCATCCACGTTGCTACAAAAGGCCATATTTCATTTTTTCTCATTGCCATGTAGTATTCCATTGTGTATATAAACCACAATTTCTTTATCCATTCATCAGTTGATGGACATTTAGGCTCTTTCCATAATTTGGCTATTGTTGAGAGTGCTGCTATAAACATTGGGGTACAAGTGGCCCTATGCATCAGTACTCCTGTATCCCTTGGATAAATTCCTAGCAGTGCTATTGCTGGGTCATAGGGTAGGTCTATTTTTCATTTTCTGAGGAACCTCCACACTGCTTTCCAGAGCAGCTGCACCAATTTGCATTCCCACCAACAGTGCAAGAGGGTTCCCATTTCTCCACAT
The DNA here is from genome assembly GCF_022837055.1 of Prionailurus viverrinus. Classification (NCBI taxonomy): domain Eukaryota; kingdom Metazoa; phylum Chordata; class Mammalia; order Carnivora; family Felidae; genus Prionailurus; species Prionailurus viverrinus. The sequence continues at coordinate 45,657,431 of NC_062565.1, forward strand.
CCTCTCCAGCATCTATAGTCTCCTGATTTGTTCATTTTGGCCACTCTGACTGGCGTGAGGTGATACCTGAGTGTGGTTTTGATTTGTATTTCCCTGATAAGGAGCGACGCTGAACATCTTTTCATGTGCCTGTTGGCCATCCGGATGTCTTCTTTAGAGAAGTGTCTATTCATGTTTTCTGCCCATTTCTTCACTGGGTTATTTGTTTTTCGGGTGTGGAGTTTGGTGAGCTCTTTATAGATTTTGGATACTAGCCCTTTGTCTGATATGTCATTTGCAAATATCTTTTCCCATTCTGTTGGTTGTGGGAGGCCATTTCTTAATGTTGGTCTCCAGTACCCTCTTCTGACAGCAACTGGATTTGTGAGGAAAACCACAGTCTTCCATGCAATTGGCTGCTAAGGAAATCTTAATGGGAGTGACTTAAAGACCTAATTCTCCTTATAGGAAGGAGAGGGGGAATCTAGATTTAGGATTCGTTAGGCAGAGATCCCCACATTAGACTCTGGTACAATATAAGGTCTCCATTCTTTGGAGACTTTGGGAAATACCATCCCTCCATTTATAAGGATGAAAATTTGACTCTTGTTAGGCTCCTTGGGTATATATTCTCCACTGCATGGAACCCAGCAGTGGGGAAGGTTGATTGATTGAGATGACTGATTTCCACACATTACCTATGACATGATCACTGAAAGAATATATCTTTCATTTAATAGTCTGGTATTAGTTATACAGTAGGCATATCATAAACACTCATATCAAGGCTGCAGTTTTCTTTCTTATTTGTTATTTCATCCTTCCAAAATGGCATTTTATTTTCTAAATTGCATTTTTATTTAATTTTTCTTTTAAGAATCATAGACTGAATGCAGGACAATTGTGAATTAAGCACAGGTTCTTTTTTTTGATGTTTATTTATTTATTTTGACAGAGAGGCAGAAGACTCAAAGAGTAGGGGAGGGTCAGAAAGAGAGAGAGAGAGAGAGAGAGAGAGAGAGAATCTCAAGCAGGCTCTGTGCTGTCAGAGCAGAGACTGATGTGAGGCTTGTTCTCACAAACCATGAGATAATGACCCGAGCTGAAATCAAGAGTCAGATGCTTAACCAACTGAGCCCCCCAGGTGCCCCTAAATTGCATTATAAACCATCATAACCCTGTAGCTAAAATTTTTGGTAAGTTACAGAGTCTTTTTGGCTAATATTAATTTTTAAATATCTCTGTAAAGAGTATCATTCCCATTATTTGACCTGACCCCATGCTTTTCAACTATTTCCTCTATTCAGTAATTAGGCAAATCTGTAAAGCATAGATTATGCCTTAGGAATTTTCCTCATTGAATAAGAATGGAAGCATGGGGGGAACATGGGGTTAACTCTACGTTTAGCAGAAGAACTTCTCAACAGTAGTGCTGGAGATTCAAGGTCAGTTCAATGTGCACATGGTACCACTCACATTTCTTTCCAATGGCTGTTTAAAAAAGAGTAAACACAAAGACCAGAGCGAAACAGCAATGAATTCATCAGCTTGCTTAGGATACCAAAGGCTTCTACCTTTTAACCCCATGTAGACATCCTTCCAGTTAAAAGCAAAGTCACTTCAGGAAGGCATGCATCCCTTGCAAGAGGAAGGAGGGCATGCCGCTGAGGGGAAATAAAGAGGAGTAAAAACAAGGGAAGAAAGAAAGGAAAGAAGAGAAGAAATAGGGGGAACAGAAACAAGTTTCCTTTTTTGGTCCCTACTGGTACTGGGGCCATTGGACATCAGATTCTCCCTATTTCTCCAATAAGAGAGAAAAATCCCTGGAGAAAAATCCAGTGAAGGGTTTGTATGAATAAACAGAAATATTTCCTCCTAGATTTTTTTTTCTTCAGGAGAAGACTAGGAGTATCCATAAGTGGAAGAGTTTTTGCTCCTACAAGAGACAAGAGATTAAGTCCTGACAAAACATCAAAGTAAATACAGGTCTAGAAGGGCCTCTCCCCCTTTATAGCAAGGCTATATAATACTATATATGACACAAATCCTGGGATTGTCAAAGAGTTTCTCCCATGTAATATGCATAAATACTTTTTATTGCTTCTCTGTTGTTCTTATCAATTTACATATTTTGCCAACTTCCTGAAGCAATATCTGACATCTCTTTGCTCCTCAATACCTGAGCTTTCACTCTACTATGATCATTATAGGTACTTAGGGAACATTGTTGACAAACTTGATGATCAAGTACTTTTCCTGACTGCCACCAAATAGGACGTTATTTATGAAATGGCTGTGGAAACAATTGTAATCTATCATGCTCCATAAATGTAATGTAGGCATAAAAGTGTAAAGATACTAAAGATTTCTGAATTAAAATCCATCCTGTTGGGTACAGAAAATTAGTCTGGGATCAAACATTTGCTGAAATAACTTTGCATGTTCTAATGGGGTTTCCAAATTAAGTAGAAAAAAAAAGAAATGAAGGCGAACCCCTCCTTGTAACAACCTTATTGAGATATGTTTCGTACAATCCACCCACTTAAAATATACAATTTAATGATTTTTCATGTATTAAAGAGTTGAGCAACCATCACCACAATCAATTTTAGAATTTTTCATCACCCCAAAAGAAACCCCATACCAGTTAGTGGTCACTCTCCATTCCCCATCTTCTCCCCCTAAACCCCTAGTCCTAGGTAACCACTAATCCACTTTCTGTCTCTATAGATTTGTCTATTTCATGTAAATGAAATCATATAATAATTTAGTCTTTTGCAACTGGATTCTTTTACTTAGCATAACGTTTGCAAGGTTCATTCATACTGTAGCATGTATCGGTACTTTATTCCCTTTTATGGCCAAATATCATCCCACTATATGGCTACACCACATTTTATTTATCTCTTCATCAGTTGATGAGTATCTGCTAATATGAGTCAAGCTGCTATGAACATTTGTGTGCCAGTTTTAGTGTGGGCACACGTTTTCATTTCTCTTGAATGTATACCAACGAGTAGAATTGCTGGGTCATAATTCTATACTTAGCCTGTCAGGAATTATCAGACTCTTTTCCAAAGCACAGACACCACTTTACATTTCCACCAGCAATGTAGGAATGGTTCCAATCCCTTACAACCTCATCAACATTTGTTATTTTGTTATTTGTTACTGTCTGACTTTTTTTATTTTGGCTATCCATGTGCTCATTGTGGTTTTGATTTGCCTTTCTCTAATGACTAATGATGTCAAGCATATTTCATGCTTTTTGGCCATTTGTTTATTTTCTTAGGATAAACATCTATTCAAATTCTTTGCTCACATTTTACTGGGTTATTTGTTTTATTATTAAGTTATAATAGTTCTTTTCATATTCTGAATATATGTCAGATCAGATATGTGATTTGGAAATAATTTTCTCCCATTCTGTCAGCTGTCTTTTCACTTTCTTTGTGGTGTCTCTTGAAGCATGAAGTCTTTTAATTTTGAGAAAGTCCAATTTATCTTCTTTTTGTTGCTTTTGAAATCATTTCCAAGAAGACTGCTTAATCAAGGCCATCAGAAGTTACTCCTATGTTTTCTTCTAAGAGATTTATAGCTTTAGCTTTTCATTTATGTCTGATCTATTTAAGTTTTACTTATATATAGTGCAAGGAAGAAGTCCAGCTTCACGATTTTTCGTGTGGTTATCCAGTTGTTCTGGTATCATTGGTTGAAAAGACTGTTCTTGTCCCACTGGATTATCTGGGCACCTCTGTCAAAAGCCAAACCACCACAAATGTAAGAATTATCTCTTGAGTCTCAATTCCATTCCACTGATCGATTTGTCTGTCCTCATGCCAGTACCTCTGTGTCTTCATTACTGCTGTGTTATAGTCATTTTCCTGATCTACGAACATGGAATGTTTTGCTGTTTACGTAGGTCTTTTAAAGTTTGTTTTCAACCGTGTTGAATAGTTATCAGAGTACAATTTTGCACTTCAATTCCTAATTATTTTATTCTCCTTAATGTTATTATAAATGGCATTGTTATCTTAATTTCATTTTTGAATTGTTTATTGCCAGTATGTAGAGATAGACTTGATTTTTATATATTGATCTTGTATCCTGCAATCTTGCTTAACTCATTTATTAGTCCCAAACATTTTTTGGTGGATTCTTTACAATTTTATATGATGAAATCATCTTATCTCCAAATGAAGAAGTTTTGCTTCATCCTTTCAATATGAATGACTTTTATTTCCTTTTCTTGCCTAATTGTTCTTCCTGTAACTTTCAGCACAATATTGAAATGATTTGGTGACAGCAGACTTCCCTGTTTCTGATCTTAGGGAAAAAGCATTCACCATTAAATACGCTGTTAGCTTTGGATTTTTCATAAACGCTTTTCATCATGTTAAGGAACGTTTCTTTCTATTCTTAATTCGTTGAGTGTTTTTATGACAAAAGGGTTTATCAAATGCCTTTTCTGTGTGTATTGAGACGATCATGTAGTTTTTGACTTTTATTCTATTGATACGATGTTTTACATTAATTGGTTTTTAGATGTTAAACCTCCCTTGCATTTATGGGATAAGTTCCATTTGGTCATGGTGTACAATCCTTTCTATATGTTGTTGGATCTTATTTGTTAATATTTTGTTGAAAAATTTTGCATTTATTATTATTATTATTATTATTAGTTTTCTTTCCTTCTGGTATCTGGTTTTGGAATCAGGGTAATACTGGCCTCCTAGAATGATTTGGGAAATGTACCCTTCTCTTCCCTTTCACTTTCTTAAATGCAAAAACTGTTCCTACCTCTCATGTCTTGCCAGGACAACCTCCTTCATTTTGTTGATAAATTATAGCATATCTAAACTTCCTCATCAGTCAGTACGTAGGAAAGTACCTATGTGATTTGAACCAATTTATTCTAATCACCAAACAGTATTTATAATGCTCCCACATGATTTAAACCAATTTAGTTTTCCCACGAGAGAAGTCAGGTGGGAGATAGAGATCGAGATGGTGTGCATTGCAGATGTGTAGCATTAAGCACTGGGAGGAAAGAAATGCCTGGAGCAGACTTGCCCTCAAAGAAGCAGATAGCTCGGTTCTAAGATGAGAATAAAATCTCAGGATTTCACAGATCACTCTACTTGTGATTAACACTATATTGTTTCCTACCTTTTAGACTCTATGAGAGGAATCTTCATGTTTAATCTTTGAAATTGTGCTTTAGTTTCCTCCTTCCTAGCAGAGGATCCCCCCACCTCCTTCCTTCCTTCGTTCCTTTCCTTCCTTTGTTCCTTCCTTCCTGTCTTTCCTTAGAACTACATTTCTAAACTCCTGTAAACTCAGTGGCAATAACTCACTGATGGCTCAAAAATAATACAAGGAGTGCTTGGGTGGCTCAGTCGGCTAAGCATCCAACTCTTGGTTTGTGCTCAGTCATGATCTCACGGTTTGTGAGTTCGAGCCCCTTGTTGGGCTCTGTGCTGAAGGCGTGGAGCCTGCTTGGGGTTCTTTCTCTCCCCCTCTCTGCCCCTCCCCTGTGCTCTCTCTCTCTTTCAAAATAAATAAACTTAAAATAATGATAATAATAATAACAACAACAATATGAGCAGGTCAGGAACTACAGTTAAAGTGTTATTTTCTTAGTTTAGCTCTTATTTTGACTTAACTACTTGAAGACATTGGGGAATTAAAGATTTTAAAAACAACAATAACATGACCAGTAACCCAACAACCTGTCTGATTCTTGATGAATTAACATTTTCTGGCTCTCCTCTTGACAGTAGGTTTTACTGAAATGCTCAATGTTAAATGCTGTAAAATTATTATCCTTTAATACCTAAATATCTGCTGCACATTAATGTTTCTTTTTAAAAAATCAAGTTAACAAGTAGTTAGTGATGATAAATGTTGGGGTTTGGGAGCTAACAGTCAAGAACGAATTCTTGTAACATCTTCGGTACAAAACGGTGGTTTTATTAAAGCATGGGGACAGGACCCATGGGCAGAAAGAGCGGAACTGGGGTTGTGAGGAGTGGCTGATTATACACTTTCTTTTTTTAAAAATTATTTATTTATTTTTTATTTTTTAATATGAAATTTATTGTCAAATTGGTTTCCATACAACACCCAGTGCTCATCCTAACAGGTGCCCTCCTCAATGCCCATCACCCACTTGCCCCTCCCTCCCACCCCCCATCAACCCTCAGTTTATTCTCAGTTTTTAAGAGTCTCTTATGGTTTGCCTCCCTCTCTCTCTAAGTTTTTTTTTTTTCCCCTTCCCCTCCCCCATGGTCTTCCTTTAAGTTTCTCAGGATCCACATAAGAGTGAAAACATGGTATCTGCCTGTCTTTCTCTGTGATTATACACTTTCAAGTTGAGATAGGGTTAGGGATAGCATAAGTCTGTAAGGAATTTGAAAACAAGATTTCCAGGACCTTGAGGGGCTAGCTGTTGTTAGGAAAAAGTCATTTACTGCTGTCTGGTAAAACCTTATTCTTGAGACCCTTCAGATGTGTACCCATGGGCCATATGTTTAGAGGATGGTCCAACATATGTCTTGGGGAGCAGAGATAAGGGAGGATTTTTTACAGATCCTCAGGATCCTGGAGGTTGGGCTAAGTCAAGCTAAGGTTGCCTTTTGCCTCCAGCAAAGTATTAGCATGGAGGCAGCTAAGCTCCTTGAGGAAGGTGACTCTGCCCGTCTCAAGTACTTGTCACTGGGCTGTAAGTTTTCAGGAAGTTTAATTTTTCTTCTATATTTCTTTTTCCTTTGTTCTCTACATCATTTAGTAACTTGTATGCTCTGGGTATTGAGTGATTAGAGAGGAAAGTAGGTTTAGATGCCTTTTTTATTCTGAGGGGTTTATGATCTCTTTGAGTGAAGGCATATATTTAAGAAATACTTAAATAAGAATTCAAGATGCTTTAATCCAGGCAAGCAGGCATTTATTTTTTACCTACTGTGTTCAAGGCACTGAATATCATTTAGAGGTGAAACTATTGGAGCCCCGGGAAACAAATACATGGGGAAATTGAAATGAAGGGAATGATTTTAGAACTCAGAAAATGATGAGCATATTGGCCGACAAAGAAATGGGAGACATTCATGATTTCAGCCTGAATATTAATTAGCAATCGTTTTCCCTTCCATTCAAACAGAGCAGCCAATTAAAAAAAATGTCAACTACTTTGATTTCCTTTTAATCACATATAAATACATTCAAATGCTATTCTTTCTTTGTCTCTTTTGATGGGGCAATCGTCAAATATGTCTTAACTTGAGCCAATTTCATATGCTCAAAAGTAACCCACAAACACTTTTGAATCTCAAAAAACCTCAATGTTTTCCTTTGTTCCAAAGTACAAAGGAAACATACTTCATATAGTGCTTTCTGTTTAAAATTACAGAAATGAATTGTTTTTCTTGGAGCTCTAAGAAAAGTTTTTCTGACATTTTTGTGATCCATGGGAGAAGGGTCTGGTCAGAGCATTCACAAATAACCACAGAATTGAAGCAAGACTTCTCCATAGCCAATTTCTGTGCATGCATTTAATTGAAAAAAAAATACATCTGCTTTTTGAGTTTTGCAACCTAATTTCCCTCCCTCTAGTTCTATCCAGGCAGTGCAGACAGACAGTTCAGAGGAAGTGGCTAAAATGAGACTATGAAGCATTCTTAATTTGAGCGCAGATGAGCACAATATATACAAACTTTTTCAGCTCAAAATTTGACAAGTTTTCTCACACACACTCAACAGGAAAAGAAAAAATTACTTGTGATGGTGTTTTGCTTCGGCGCAGAAGTACCTATGAGGAAAGAGGGCTTGCTAATTTATTCATTCTTTTAGTCAATATATATTCATTAAGTGTATAAAATGTACTAAGCACTATTACAGGCATTAAGGATACAGCAGTGATCAGGGCAGAGGAAGTCCTTGTTCTCATGGGGTTTATATTCTAGTGAAGAAGACAAATAGTAAATAAAATAGATAAGCGCAATATATAACATGCTATATGTTGATGAATCAGGAAAAACTTAAGCAGAAAAGAGGGGTTGGTTAGGTGTGTGGGGTGGGAGATTTTAGATAGGATGTCTAAGAAAAACCTTACCATAAAGATGACTTTTGAAAGATGTCCAGAAAGAAGTGAACATCCTGGCTGTATTATCTTCAGGAGAAGACTATTCTAGGCAGAGGAAACCTTGAGTACGATGGCACTGAGGCAGGAACCTGCCTGACTTGTTCAAAGATAACATCTTAAGGCCAATGTGGCTGAAGTGGACTGAAAGAAGGGAGGATTGATTATTAATAAACTCAGAGAGATAGATCATGGTGAGGGACAGACAGAGCCTTGCAGATCACAGTGCAAACACTGGCTTTTATGTGGAGCAAGATGGGGGACCATTGGCAAGATCACCTAGAATTCTAGGATAAGAATAGAAGGCAAGGGTGCAAGTGAAAAAAACCCAGTACCAGTTAGGAGGCTTTTGCAATAATCCAGGCAATAGAGATGTGTTATCTAAAGCAGTGACTCTGATCACTTAGTACAGGGGTTGGCAAGCTACAGCTTGAGGGCCCAAATCAGTTTGCTTCCTGTTTTGGAAATAAACGTTATTGGAACACAGTCACACTCATTTATTTACGTATTGCCTATGGCTGCTCTCCCCCTACAACAGCAGAGTTGAGTGGTTGCAACAGAGACCAAATGGCTAGAAAAGTAAAAAATATGTAGCATTTGGCCTTTTACCGAAAGTTTGCATATTCTGACTTAGAATCTCCTAGGAGGAGGATTATGGCAGTGAAGCTGCCTTCTGGATATGCAAAACAGCATAGGCAAGAACCATTGTTTCTCTTCATTACAATTCTGTATAGTGTATGCACTTTGCAGAAGGTGGAGAGAAGCATATCTGGGGGTTAGTAATGAGGCAGTATGAAAATAAGATTAGTCGGTCAATAAAAGATAATGAAGAATATCCTTCATTCATTCACTCAAGACATATTCTTTGAAAATGACATTTATCAATCACAAAATTTAATGAGCTGGAGAGACATCAAATAAATAAACACACAAGTAAATCTATAATTACAAAAGCACTAAGTGCCATGAAGGAAAGGATAAAGGACATACTTTATATTAGGAGAGTTCAATGGAAAGGCCATTTGAGATGAGACCAGAAGGACGAGTGGGAGAGAAAAATAGAGGAAGGATTTCATATCAGAAACAGGATGTACAAAGGTGGCAAATGGGATGCACAATTGAAAGAACTAGGAAGAAAGCACAGAGACAGGCACAAACACATACACCCCAGGCACACACACACACACACACACACACACACACACAAATGGCTGAACCTTTGACAGCAATGAGGAGACAGTCATGGAGTGTGGCTGCAGATAAAGAATGAGTTGGAAAATACAAGGCTTCATAGATCATATGGAAGAGTTTTGATTTTATTGTAAGTCCATTGAAGGACGTCAGGCAAAAATAGTCATGATACGCAGAACTCTGGCCCCATGAGGAGTATGAATTGAAGGGGCCAAGAATTCAAGGCTAGCAACCAGTTAGGAGCTAGTCTGCAAGTGACTCAGGGGAGAGATAATGATTACATGAAGCTGGTGTCTACAGTTTCATTCATCAAGTACTTACTATATTTTTACTATGAACAAAATATTATTTTTGGTTCTATATTGGTGGAGCAAAGATAAATGGTAGACCGTTTCTGCCTTCAATAAACCTATAGCTCTGAAGACTAGGAAAAGTATATGGATACTTGTTCTATGTAGTTGGCTATGATAAGTTCTAAATTCTCTATGACGACCTGATAGAGTACTACTGGAGACTGAGGGAAGGAAAGTTTCTACTGGCTTGATTGGTGAAAGAATCTTAGTCACCACCATATCCCCAGGGCTAAGCACAGTATCTCGGTACCTCATACATGACAGAGGCTTGGGTCTTGAGGCTTGAGACAATGACTTAAGTCATGTCTCTGGACTCCTGTCTTACCCATTGTTTCCAAACACACTGATTTCAGTGACTGGATGTGCCAATTTCAGCTCCTTCTATATTGCTCTGTTGCTACAAGCCAGCCTAGTCCTTGCCACAGACCTTCCTTATGCCATGATCAGATAGCCTGCCAAACCACGGTGTTTCTCCCCGTGCTAACAGCTTGCCTGCCTTTATTCGGATTACAGCCAGTTGTTGTGTTTGGCCTCACCGTGTGAAAGGGAGCCAAGGATAAGAGGCAAATACGCCAAATTAAGTTAAAATACTTTATAGAATTCGAGGACCTAACAACCTTATCCTACGCTGCGACCAAGAGCTGTTTGATTCCGCTGGGATCTATAGGAGGGTTGTGGGGTTCTGCCCCTCTGAGAATGCCTTGCACACACTTTAATACACATTAGTTAATTCAAAAATACAAAGTAAGCTGTGATGAAGTTTCAGGTAAGCTAGTTCATAACAGTCATTCCACACAATGAAGAATATTCCGGGGTCTTTTTCTGCTGCCAAGTCTGCCCAGCCCTATCCTTTCCCTCGCCCTCCAAACTGGAATCACTTCCATTTGTGGGGTCAGACCCATCCAGGATGAGCCAACTCAGAGAATATATTACAAACTTTAATCTCACCAGGACACGCAGCCTGAATTAAGCCTCAGACTATGGTTCTTGAGGGAAAGGTAGAATACTGACTAAAGCCAAGTATTTGGAGACTAGTTTCTCTTATTCTTTTTATTTACACTGCCACATTCAGGCTGTTTGACGTTGGGCAAATTTCTTAACTTCTCCGAATCTTAATTTCTTTATTTATAGAAGGAAAATAATGAAATCTTCCATTGAGGGTAAAGCCCTTTGTGTAAATCCTGACACGAGATCAGCATTAGATTAAGTGGTAGCTGTGGGGAAATCCCTGTGGTGATGTGGCTCACTTTGCAAATTTTGAATACAAGATTGGCAATTTCTCCTAGTAGGCTCACCCTTGTCATTTCATTAACTTTATTATAGTGTGACCTTGACTTTTGCGGACTTCACTTAGAGAATTATGGTGGGTTTTCCTGTTGTTATCGATTAATCTACAATATTATTATTCATGCAGAAACCTGGTATTAATCGTAAGTCAGTCTCAGAAAGAGACAGAGACTTTCAATTCTGATGTGTCGCCTCCCATCTTTGTTTTCCAAAGCAGGACCACTTTGAATGGCATACGTTATTACAATGCCTGTATTTTGTTCTTTCCCTGTAGAACACCCTTTGAAACAAACATGCCTCCAAATTCTGGAGGCAGTTACAGGTCTCTAGTGGCCAAGTGGAACCGGTGGGAAGGAATTTTAGAGATGATAGTCTTTGGAATTGAGACAACTTTTAGCAGTCAAAGACTGTTTTCTTGCCCATGGAGTCAATAATATTCCTAAGATTCTGCCAGCCAAATGGTCTTGGTCTTAATTTACATTACTTCAGGTTCCCAGGAGTACTGCCACAGGCAAGAATCAGTTTTGCTAATGATTATAACAAGTAATGTTATTGAACTGAGACTACTGGACTTGGATAAGATAGAGAAGACTCATTTCTTGCTATATCTCCTCTTAAGTATAATTGTAATATCCTTGGACATAATACAACAGACAAGCATAAGAAGACTCTGAAAGGTGGAATGAGGAGGGCATACTAATTAGGGACCTTGGGATTTTGACAATGTGGGATGAGTTCCCCACACTTTCTTTTGCTCCTCCCATACATCCCAGGCCAGCTGCTGGAGAATTCCTGGCCGGATTTGAAAGTCCCAAAAGACACAAACCGTAGAGATCCCCCAAGAGTGTACTCTCTCTAGCTAAAGAACCAGAAAATGGGGGGTCCAGCAGGGTGGCAATGTTTTTGACAAAGCCCACCTTACTACATTCCAACATCGTGGAAGGGAACATATCCCCTGTGGTGCTGGCAGAGATTGAGTGGAGAGCCTGGATTTCCAATTCCCCCTGGGAATAACCCTTGGCAGCCACAGTGGTCTCAGCAGGGACTGAGGGGAAACCTGATCTCCTAGATTCCTACCCCAAGCTGCTCTCTTCCCCTTACCAATTTACAGAGAGTTGGGGTGGATTTTGGCGAGGAGGGAGCTGGAGAAAGAATTTCTTTGCCTTTTGTGGGTAGATCCCTAGTAACTGATTAGAATTAGCAGTTCCAAAGGTCTGAGATAGAAATACAGTATAGAATACCGCCTAAGTGTTCATATGGGCCTCTGAGCAGTCTGCAAACAAAGCAGACCGGAATAGCACTGCATAGGCTGTGACAAATAAGTTGTCATTGGTACTACATCCCACAAAAGTAGGCCAGGACCTGCATGATGAGCCAAAAGAGGAACTCTGCTAAAAAAAAAAAAAAATAATTAGGATCCAGAGCCTTATCACATGATGCTTCAAAAATCCACTTACTGTTATTTGAGTGAGCTCCGGACACTCTGATGGCCATCCACCAATGCTCAGCTTTGCCCCTGCTCTTCAACTCTTGCTCATTTGATCTGATCTATGAGTTGCGATTTTGTCTTTTCCTGCCTAGAGCTCAGAGCCCTGATTCCAACCTGCACCTCTGGGACTTTGACTGACATTTCCAGGAGAGTAAGCTGATTCTGTTCCACACGCTCCCAGTAATAAATAGACTCTTGTGAATGGATCAATTGCATAGAAGTATAATGCTGCCCTGTTTTTTGGGGGGAGTGGCTTTTAGATACAATGCCCCAAATTGCCCTTGAGCTGGGTCAGTTTCCCTCATGCCACTCTTTGACATGGTTTTGGCCAATATTCTCCTAAAGAAGTATCATGGTTTCTATCAGAAATGAAAATTTAACCCACCAAATCTTTTATTCACATCTAATTATTCCAGGAGTCTATAAATTCAGCCACTTAGGACCTACAACTTTCTTACTAACTTCAATTTATAAAATATCCATTTTAATAAGATTTCCCCCCCTCACCAGAGAGCAAATGTAAAACTGTAGGTGGCTAATGATCCATTTGAGGAGATTACAATATGTGAATAATGAATAATAATAGTGATGTAAACAGAGAAGACATTATGGTTCCTTTATTTTAAAAGCCTCCCTCATTTAGGAACGCTTCATGAATTGAAATCTACCTAACAGGGTGCCTGGTATACAGTGGGTGCTAATATATAGTTACCAAAATTAAAACCATCGGTTATGTTTTGAAGCATTTGTTCACACTAATGGACAGTCCAAATGCTACTTCAGTCATGATAGTTATAGGAAATCTAGAAGTGAACTATAATCCTGAGGTAGAGATTATCACTGTAGTTTGAGGCAGTGACCCTTTGAGGAAGTGATTTAGGTATCAGAGAAAATACCTATGAGACACCTGCAGACCACAGAGTTTGCAAAGCTATCCCAGGTCTGTAATTTTGGGGGGACATTTACTTAAATATCTCGTTCATATCATCTGAAGCGGATTAATAGTAAGTATTGCTTACCAAATGGGGAGGCTGAAAGCGTGTGCTCACATGGTACTCTACTGTAAGCCACTAGGAATTCAATAGGCATTTCCTTAGTATATGTACATTAAAGACAATAAGCATGTGCTCAAAATATTATTAATAAGAAATAAAACTTAAAAAAATTAATATTGTCTCGTGTTAAAATGCAGTATTCTTTGGTTTGGAGGTCAGGGTTTTAAAACTAAGAGAAGAGGGGCATCTGGGTGGCTCAGTCAGCTGAGCGTCTTACTTCGGCTCAGGTCATGATCTCACAGTTTGTGAGTTTGAGCCCCGCGTTGGGATCTGTGCTGACAGCTCAGAGCCTGGAGCCTGCTTTGGATTCTGTGTCTCCCTCTCTCTCTGCTCCTCCCCTGCTCATGCTCTGTCTCTCCTCTCTTTCAAAAATAAATAAACATAAAAAAAACAATTAAAAAAAAGCTAAGAAAAGAGTTATTATAAGCCAAATGACAAATATTTTTGTTATCCCCAATTGTCCAATAATGATTTATTTCGCTTCCTGTTCAAACTCAATTACTACACCATTCTCACTCTTCATTATTCCATCTCTAGACTCTTTGAAGCGAGTCGGTAATATTATTCCCTCTTTTTACACATGAATAAACAAGGAGCAACAATTAACTGATTGGGCCAGGAGGTTAACAGTGGAGATGTAGATGAGTAATTGGACTCTGTAACGTTTACCCCTGCTGGGTTCTCACGTCTGCTGCCTTGCCGCACTGCAGGCCTAGCACATGTGTCACACCAGGACACAAAAGAGAATCTGATTCTTGGAATATTAGGGGTGCGCCATCTCTCCACATGGGCGACATGGCTACGACAGTAGGAGGATCTGATTCAGCATCCCCCTCGACTTAGGAAAAGACTGCCCTACCTCTTTCTGGCCACAATGGGATGCAAGTAGGCACTTCACTTTTTTGACCTTCAATTTTCACATCTAGAATTTTGCACTACTTGGTTTGTAAGAGCTCATCTGGTACTAAATTCTTGGAAATGGCACCAGAAGACAATGGCTTCCTTTGCTTTGAGGGTTTCTTCCTTTGAATGGAGGAAACTATTGAGAGCCTGACAGTGTGGTTAAAAGAGTAACTGAGATGTCAGGGTGAGGTCTAGTGCACTGTACAGGCAAGGATGTATACACAGGCATGCATGCATGGACACACACACACACACACACCCATTCCAATTTTTGGCCAGGTACTTGGAATTTGGTTGGGAGACAGAGATACATGTTGTGTTTATTTAAAGACGGTGCTTTGCCTTTTATGTTACGCAGGTTTTTATTTATTTGTCAACTACCTCCTTATCTTTCCATCAAAGACATGCTTTGATTTGAGATGAGGTCCTGCCTGGAAGCTGAATAAAACAAAGGCAACTAACACCTGATTTTCTGATATCAAACATTCATGTCAGCTTTTTGTTCAGGATGGGCTATTCCATGATCACCTCAGAAACACCCACAACACCAAACAAAGAAGTCAAAACAGAGGCTGGGGTCTCATTCCTGGCAACCATAGATTAATAACAACTGGAGCTGTCCGTGACAATCTCATTCTGCCACTTAGGATCACTTATAGTCACTGTGTTTAAAGACCTCAGCAGAAGAAGAACAACCATAGCCACTCCATATGGCAGGTGGAACTCGGACATCTCAATACTTTTTTTTTTCTCTCTCCATTGATCTGCTTTCCCTCTGTAATCCATTTCCTACTTTTCCCAGTTTTATTTTTTCTTGCTTTTAACTTCTTTTTATTTCCTTGGACAACGTTTTTCTCCTTTTTTCCTCCCTTCCTTCCTTCTTCCTCTTCTAATTCATGACATTAGGATATTACAGGTTGTGATCATTATTATAGGTCAACTTGGCTGGGTGGAGGGATGCCCAGAGAGCTGGTAAAAACAGCATTTCTAACTGTGTCAGTGAGCGTGTCTTCAGAAGAGATCAGCATTTGAAGTGGTAGACTGAGTAAAGAAGATTGTCCTCGCCAATGTGTGTGGGCATTAGTTCACACTGAGAGCTCCATCGGAACAACAGGGCAGAAGAAGGGTAAACCTGTCATCTTGGTTTGCAAACTGGCCCCCATACATGGAGGTCAAGGAGAGAGCAAAGAAAGAGGCAGTCCAGATTGGCAGGTGGCAGTTTTAATAAGACGTAAGAGAACTTACATATGTGTCTTGTCTTGGGTGGCCACAAGACAAGGAGATCTCTACACCCACCCCCAACAGAATCTTAAAAGTTTATGTAGAGGTCTTAACTGAGTTCAGTCACAAAAACAGCTTCGATGATCTCAACAACACCTTATTTCCTCAAGGTTTTGTCCTTGAAATGACTACTAGTATGGAAGCATACATTCCAAGGACAGGGGAGGGGGTGAAGAGCCTCCATTTGCCTGGATTTTGCTTGCCAGTCAACCAGCGGGTATGTTCTCTAGATGAGCTCCTCCAATAAGTCTCTCTGCTTGAGGTAAGACATTCCACTTTTCCTGACCTTAGACAAATCTTCAAACTCAGACCACCATCTACCCCATCAGTCCCTTACTTCTTGAACCTTTGGGTTTGGACTGAATTACACCACAAGAGCTTTCCTGGTTTCCTGGTTTTCCAGCCTGCAGATAGATGGCAGAATGTGAACATACACTCCACAGTCGTGTGAGCCATTCCTATAATAAATCATATATGTATATATTATTGATTCTGTATCTGTGGAGACCCCTGACTAATATACAGGTCCTAGTCCCCCAGCTCTGACCTGGCCTGGGAAATGCCAGGTTTGAATCTTAAGCTTATGTCTCCAATGTTTTGGGGGCACTCTGAAAGAAGCTGCTATGAAAATGTAAGTAAATGCTTTTGAAATTAGCTGCTTTTAGGAGCTAATTAATAACGAATTGATATTCATGAAATCTGACCAGACGCAGTGAGCCCTGAGTGGGGGATAATTAAGATATTGGCACTCCTACCATTGCTCTTTACCGACTGTGCAAAACACTTCCTTTTTCTCTAGACTTTTTTGGTTGCAGATTTCGGCAGTGTGTCATTTTGCTTAATTAACTAATATTTGGGGTTTTGTCTTTATCACTTATTCACTTTATGATATTATGGGCTAGCAGAGGAGATACCTTTCACCTCCTGCCTCACCCACCCAAGATGTCTGCTGCCCTCTGGAGTTACTCAAAACCCCCTCCACAGGACGGTGAAGTAAGCAGTTCAGACTTGAGTGTGCCAGTCATCTGCAGTGTGGACAACAAGAGCATAGAGGCAGGACATATTGCTTGTGAATATTTATGTCCCTAAGAGGAAAGCTTTATTTCTCATTTGTCAGAGAGTTTATTTTCTTTCCTACTTCCCCCTAAATAATTTAAATCAAGCTTTTTACTTGATAAAGCCCTTTAGAAAAAGCTTTCCAGTCTAAGTCAATTTTCTCTCCCTACATGTTGCTCTTCCGTGTGTGTGAAAATTACATTCTTTTAGTTGTACTAGAAATTCTTCTCGCTCTCTAAAATAAGATATCCCTTGTGAGCTGCAAACTCATTGTGATTCTACACGTTTTCTACTTTCTAGTACGGCTTTATTCACAGCCTTCTCTCTCAACCCTTAGTCTCCCTTCCCTAAATATCCCTTATGCTAAGAGATATGTAGTCTTCTCTCTTGGTCAGGGATAATCATGTGCTTCAAGATATTAAGAGGTTTTGAAGAAAGAGAAGACCTTCATTGAAACTTTGGATAGAAGGGCATGTCCTAAATGTTTTGATTTAAAAATAACCACCCTCCACTTACGTATAAGTATGTTTTCACAGTGCAGTGTTCCAGAGAACAAAATTGACAAATTACATCTTCTTATTAAGCTTATGTTCTAATGGGAAAGGCAGACATTTAACAACAACAATAAGTAGTTCAATGCACCAATAAAGTCAAGTAGTGATTAATATTTGTGGTGGTCACTTGTTCACTGCTCACTGGTCTTGGGTCCATTCCCAGTCCTCCTTCTAGAAAATACATTTCTGAGGGTCCCTTGTCCTCTGGCTCTCAGCTGGCTTTGGGCAGAGGAAAGCTCTGAGAAGAGAGTAGAGGGCAAGAGGAAGGGAAAATCCATGTCATTTCTCCTGTCTTTTCTCTGTTTTAGGCAAAACAATGGCTGTATCTCTTTTATATAAGCCATTTCTCTTCTCTATGTAAGTGACTTGGGGTATCTCCCCTTTACCCTGTATCGTCTTTCAAGGGCAGCTCTTAGAGGGCTCTGATGACACCATCTTCTTACTTTCTTCCTCCAGCTCTAAAGGTCTTGCAGTCTGATATTCCTAATCTTTGTGCTGCCTCTTTCAACAGCTTTGATCCTACTTCCTTATATTATAGTTCTTCTTTTGGACCACTTAGTGTGGGCCTCTTTTCCCATGTTGGGCCTTGGCTGACATGGCACTATAAAATGTAACTGGTAAGGGAACTAAGAGGGAAGAGGACGCTGTTTTTGACATAGTGACCAGGAAAGGCCTCTCTGGGAAGGTGGCTTTGGGGAAAGGGCTTGGATGGAATGAGGAAGTAAACCATGATAATATCTTAGGGGAGAATTTTCTGGGCATAGCATTTGCTTGGGGCTCCAGGTGGGAACACGCTTGGCATATTGGTGTAACAGCAAAACGACCAGTATTGTTAGAGCATGGTATGGGGGAGAAGAGAGCTACAGGACAGTCAGTCAGAGAGTTAACAAGGGCCAGATCATTTAGGCTGTGTAATGTCTGATAGAGGTGATCAGAATAATTGGACAGAATAATCTGAGTTGATGACTCTGGGAAGAGTGTATGCAGGGAACCCAATAAGAAGGCCATGGCAGCAATATGTCCACGTAGAATACGGTAGTACTTCAGACTAAGATGAGAGAGGTAGAGATGGTGAGATATGGCAGATACAGAGTGTTTGTGAGGGTGAAGCCAACAAAATTTGCTGATAAATTGGATATGGGGTCGTGAAAGATGGACATGAAGGTTTTGAGCCTTGCATAATGATGATGCTGAGTTGAGAAAGACATGATAAGTCTGGAGGAGGTTCCCTGGGTGGGCAGAAATTGAGTTTGATTTTGGACATGTTAAATTTGAGATACCTAATAGACATCTGAGTCCAGTGCAAGATAGGCATTTGGATATGTGCATCAAGTTCGGGAGAAAAGACTAGGCTAAGGATTAATTCTAAGAATAATGAATATATACATGGTCAAAGGACTAAATGGGATCTGGGGAATAAATACAGAGAAATATCACAGAGATCCTTGGACTGAACCTTGAGGTAATTCAATACTTAGAAATCAGGCAAGCAAGAATTCTATTACTGAACAATCCATGCTAACAGCCTAAGTGTCCGTTGATGGATGAATGGATAAAGTAAATGTGGTATGTGCATAGATCTAGATGTGGATATTTAATGGAACATTATTCAACCATAAAAAGAAGAAAATCCTCCATTTTCAACAACATGGTGGACTTAGAGGGTATTATGCTAAGTGAGATAAGTCAGAGAGAGAAAGACAAATAGTGCATGATCTCTCTTATACATACAATATAAAAAACCTGAACTCATAGAAACAGAGGCACTGGTGGAAGGATGGAAAGCAAGAGAAGGGAAGAAGTGGTTTTCTTCTTCCTTATGGTTTCTGGTGGTTGTTTTCCAGTAGTAGAAGTGACAATACAGAAATGGTTACAGAAATGACAGCTGTCAGGCTGGTTTCAAGCAATAGTTTCAGCCATGATCAGGGTGGAAATTCTGGGAGATCCAGGATCAACCATAATAGCACCTCCAAAGTGTAAGCTTGTGGCTACAGCCCAGAAATAATAGCAGCCTCTCATCTCTGGGTATCACGCCTTCCTACCTTTTGCCCCTCCAGTTTCTTCCTTCTGCTTTTGAACTTCTAGTTTTTCTAGGATCTTTGTACCTAATGCTCTGTATTAAATTCCCTGTTTGAGATATTTAGGTAGATTGTACTGGAGGTGATATGATTACAAAATGTCTCAAGTGCAATTCCATTTATTGTCTATTTAGAAATTGTTACACACATTTAGTGACTTACCAAGAATTTCTGGGCATGACCTTCAGTCATATTTAAACTCATATTTCATATTTAAACTCTTATATTTTATCATCAGTTGCTATAATTTGGGATGTCTCTGTTCTGTAAATTTTCCAAAGAAGGGCAAGCAACTTTGCCCAGTAGTGAACTAAACCTCAGACTCAGCAAGCACAGTTTTGCAAAACAATGGCTTCTCCAGTAAGTGATAATTAACTCAGTTCCTGTCTGTTTCAATGAGTTTCCTTTCTTCTACTTGGCACAAGTAGACTTTATTATTAGTGGAGGATCCTGTTGGTATATGTTCCGTGAACTTCATTTTATGATGCTCCCCACTGGGACACTGTTTCTTATGACTTTCCCCACCAAGGAAAATCTTACTCATTCTTCTAATGAGGACAAGTATTTCACACTATTTAGCTTCTTTTCAATCTAGGTGACCTGTAGTCCCAATTCTCATTTCCAAAAACTGAAGCAATGCTCTGCTCTTTTTTTTTTAACAACTTTTTTCTTTTTTTCTTTAATAAAACAGAAGAATTGAGAGAAAAGGTTTTGCACTTTCATGGTGAACTGCTGCTTAATAAGATGAAATCATGACTCATCATGAGGAAAATGTTGTAAATTCTGGACAAGACTGGTAAAGACAAAAATAGAAGAAATCCCTTTGGTCTGCACCCCAACACCCCTAAACCCTGAATCATCCAAGGATCAGCTGTATCTATATACTGGTTTTGTTTCTTTGGCGAACCCTGACTAATACAGTCATGTAAATCAATAGAAGAAAGAAATAAGGAAAAAAAAAGAAGGAATACTGCACCAACCAGTTTAAAGAGAACATGAAAATGATACATTATTTATCATGAGGTTCTTTTCTCTTTATCTTCTCATCAACTTTGTCAAAATTCCTCAAAGCAACTTCTTAAATCTTTATTGGAATTCATTTCAGATTTGGGGCAATAAAATTTATCTGCCTAAGGTAGTGATTAAGCATCCATATTAAAAGGTCTACAGGTAATTCCATGGGAAAGAAACCTAATTAAATGTCACAGACTTTTTACTACTTCTCTGCTTAAAAAGTAAAACCATGGGGGCGCCTGGGTGGCGCAGTCGGTTAAGCGTCCGACTTCAGCCAGGTCACGATCTCGCAGTCTGTGAGTTCGAGCCCCTCGTCGGGCTCTGGGCTGATGGCTCAGAGCCTGGAGACTGTTTCCGGTTCTGTGTCTCCCTCTCTCTCTGCCCCTCCCCTGTTCATGCTCTGTCTCTCTCTGTCCCAAAAATAAATAAACGTTGAAAAAAAAAATTTAAAAGTAAAACCATGAAGAGGGTTGCCTCAGGCTCTCTAAAACGCTTGTCAATATGGATTTTAAAATCTGATGTTAAATCTTTGAGCTCTTATTTATTCAAGGAAATGACATATCTAGTCTCTTGTCATCATTTTAAAAATTATTAGGTGTGTTGATTTGTGTATTAGGTCTATATTGTAATAGTTCTCATTCTTGAAGCATAGTCAGAATTCAATTGTATGCCAACACAGAAAAATTCTTTATGGAGATCATGTCAAGAGGATGACAATTTACATTGTTCCATTTACAGAGGACAATGATCTGTTGGCATTGAGAGTCTTAAGCAGCTTTCATAGTGGCATCATCGTTACATCATTTCTAAACTAAATTTGTGGTAAGTTTCCAAAGGGTTCTGAGTTGGTAGAGTAGACTCATGGAAGATATAAGGGAGGTACTTTTTACATATAGGAAAACTAAAGTCAAAAGAAGAGTGAAAACTGAACGGTGCACACAGGAAGTCAGGCTACTTTGCAACACATTTGATTTGTAATGAATCTGATAATAAAATTATAGCACTCGGCCATTATAATTATAGTTGACCCTTAAACAACAAGGGTTTGAACTGTGTCGGTCCACTTATATGTGGATTTTTTTTTTGATAAATACAGTACTGTAAATGTATTTTATCTTTCTTATGGTTTTCTTACTAACATTTTCTTTTCTCTAGCTTACTTTATATGTAGATAGTATATAATATATGCAACATACAAAATATGCATTCATCAACTATTTATGTTATTGGTAAGGCTTCCAGTCAATAGTAAGCTATTAGTAGCTAAGTTCTGGGGGAGTCAAAAGTTATACATGGATTTTCAACTGTGCAGGGGGTCGGCACCTCTAACCCCCATGTTGTTCAAGAGGCAGTAGTACTATGTTTGTTAGAAACAAAGATTGGGACTTTGCCCGTTGCCTCCAAATTGCTCTGTACTGGAACAAAGAGGCACAAAATACCCTGAAATCCGTACTAACATACAATACCAGTCACAATGTCTGAAAGAAGACAACTGAGTGTCTAAGCTGAAGAAAGAAAGTGGAGAATTTTTAGGGGTGGGGTGGTGGCTGGTGGTTTTCTAAAGGAATCCTTTACACAGACCAGCTGGAAGATTTCAGAGCCGAAAATCCTGAAGTCCATTCTCATGCTCTCATCCAGTACATGGTGAGAGGTTTCCTAGGAGAGTGTGACATGTGCATGTCCTGCAGTTGTGAGAGTGAACAAAGAGCTTGGTGGCTGTGAATTCCAGAAAGTGCTGGAAGGCTGCTGGAGTGGCTGACACCAGCAAATGACATGGGGCTGAAGTGTAATGTGGCTTGGGAGTAAAGGGTTGTGGCAACTTCCTGTGGGTTCTTGTAGCTCCCTGAGTAGGTGGAGACCTTAGCAATTTCTCTAGTTCCATGGAAGGTGCAGGATGGGTAATGGAGGAGGCAGGACACAGGCAACCTATGCATAAACTGGTCAAGGGAGATTACAGCTTACCTGGGAACCTATTCATACGTGAGACTGAGGGGAGATGCTGTCAACTTTCTTTGAGGTGATCCTCAGCAAATCACCTCCATAATCTGTGTGGAGACCCCCACAACTGTGAGTACCTTCAGCAGCAAGTGGGACCATTTTGAGCCACAGAGCAAGATGTCTTCCGCTCTACCGCCCACATGTAATTAGTTGCTTAAGAGGATCTGCCCCTCCTAATTCCTCTTCTCCATTCCTATTATGGAAGAGGGAGAAAAAGCAGGTATCTCTGCACTAAACCTTCTTGCCACCCCCCATCACCACACACACACACACACACACACACCCTGAGAAGTTAGAAGCAGAAGAGTATGCCACGCCCCTTCCCACAATTGGTAGATGACAGCTAATGGGACAGGAAATTAGAGATTTATAGTGAAACAAGCTGAATTTTAATACCTAAAATTGATCTGAAATCATGAAATCTGTCCAAAATTAAGGCTCAAGTTGACATCACTAATTGGAGAAAAATATAACCACTTTGTATTTGTATTCTCCTGGGTTGGCATTCCTCCACATATCATTTGAAGAAATTATCTGATTTAAAAATAATTGAATTTAAATAAAATCCAGTTGTTTGTAGAATAGACAACTAAGCTAAAACTACAGTATAAAATAACAGATGGTGAACAGCTCTACTTTTAAAACCCTGAATATATTTTTAAGAATTGTTTATTCTAATTTTTTCTATGATACTACTTTTGGGCAAAACAGGTACTACATTTTCAAAGAGTTAGGATAAAAGAATTAGTTGTCCCTTCCAAAATGCCTACGCTACAAAGAAGTTAACTCAATTGCTCAAGGTCATGTTTTAAGCTTGCATACATCAACAATTGACCTACATAGTCCAAATAACAAAGCCAAGCTGATGAAAATGCACCCGTGAAACAAAGGCTGTAACAAACAGAGATGAATGCACATGATCAAGTAGGCAGATGTGAGAGAACACACAATTCTATAAACTACAGTGTTCTGGGTTTGGAAGGTTTTCTTGTAAGACTTCCTTCTTTAAGGATGCTATAACCCTTTGAGATCATCAACCAATATTGAAGCAGACACTTGATTTTACTACATATATTCTGTTATAAATTTTCTCAAACTTAAAAAAATTGATACCTTTGTTGGAGACAAGAGTTTCAGAGGCTTCCAAGTGCCAAAGGAATATACAGTACATATATGTTTTATTTTATCTATTCTATTCTATTCTATTCTATTCATTTTTAAGTAGGCTCCATGCCCAATGTGGGGCTTGAACTTATGACTCTGGGATCAAGATTCAGATGCTCTATTAACTGAGCCAGCAGAGGGCCCCCAATACATGTCCTTTAAATGTAGTTATTGGAAGTTTGAAAAATTTATCTCCAGGGATCTCATCCAACTTTTTTGAAGACAGAAATGCCTGAAAATTTATTTCCAATAATGCTGAAGCCACTCTCGGGGAAGAAATAAGTAAATCCAAGTAACAAGATGGTAATACAGTTGCAACCATTAAAAATGTACATGAAATAGAAAAATCAAGTTGAGCAGAATTTCATCTCAAGGAGTGAATTTTAAGTTGCTGCTGCAGTAAAGACAAATGGTGACTGGGTGTGGATGGGGTGGTGGACAGGATCTAGACCAGAGGGAGATAGGAAAAAGTGAGTGGAGGAAAGAACTTCACAGCATACTTTTACTTTTTTATTTTAGAGAGAAAACAAGAGAGAGCATGAGTGGGGGAGAGGGACACAGGGGGAGAGAGAGAATCTTAAGCAGGCTCCATGCTCAGCATGAGCCTGATGCCAAACTCAATCCCATGACCCTGGGATCATGACCTGAGCCAAAACCAAGAGTTGGACATCCAACCGACTGAGCCACTCAGGTGTCCCCACAGTATACTTTTTCTAGCCTGGACTCAACCTAGAGTTACCTTTTACACACCAAGTCCAGGAACCCTCTCTGCCAATAGGTGCAGATGGCATCCACAGACATTTGGAGTTAAGAATGTTCATACATGGGGCTCCTGGGTGGCTCATTCAGTTAAACATCAACTTCAGCTCAGGTCATAATCTCATGGTTCATGAGTTTGAGCCCCACATCAGGCTCGCTGCTGTCAGCCTATTGGTGCAGAGCTTGCTTTGGATCCTCTGTCCCCATCTCTCTGCCCCCCCCCACTTGCACTCTCCCCAAAATAAATAAATATAAAAATAAAACCCAAGAATGTTCACATTTGTGTCAGAAAGCCACTCTTTCAAATTTTCACCTTGGAGAGGTTAGTGCATCTGCAAGGAGGAAAAGAAGTAGCTAAGACAGTGGAAAGACCATTGCCGGGGGTAGGGGGTGGGGTGGGGGAGGATCAATGTAGTAATAAAGACACAGTGCTTTTGAATTTCAAAGATTCAACCTGAAATTGAGAGTTTTTAATAAGTGGTTCATTAGTTCTAAACCAGAAAGATCCAGATCAGCCTAGGGAAATAACACTGTGTGGGATGCAGGAGTGAGCAAGACACAGGAACCAGGGCAACCAAATGCCAGAAAAGTTGAATCAGAACTGGGACAGAGATTGACCTACACTGATTTTGCTAAGATATTACAAATAATTAGATGAAAAGGGATTTTTAGTTAATGTTAGAATATTTGCGCAATTTTTGTACTGGGCTAGCTATAAATATATTTAATTGTTGCAAATATTATAGAGGTCATTCCTTGCTGAAGGTTCAGTTCTTTTTGGTGGAGTTTTTTTTCTCTCATGAAATTTGAAATGGAAAAAACAATTACTTCAAGTATTATGGCAGAGATTTTTAGTTTTCTTCCAGTGCATCTCCCCTTTTTCTATAATAACAGAACCCCAGTTTTGCATCTTGGCACATAGCTACTCAGATTAAGTGTGCATTTTTCATCTACTCTTACAATGGGGTGTGACCGCAACACTACGTTTGGGGCAATGGAATGTAAGAGGAAATGGTGTGTTCAGCTTCTTAGTCTGGATGTGAAAAGTTGGATCCTATTTGTTCCCACCTGCTGGCTAGAATTCAGAGTCATGGTGGACCATGTGGATTAGGACAAACCCCTAGTACTACCAGATTAACAAGGAAGAAGGGATCTGGGACTTTGGGAAGCTGGCATATTAAATGCGTAAATACAAGTTGCTACACCTGAATTATTTACTTGTGAGAGAAATAAGGTTTAATCATATTTAAGCTTCATTATTTTGGGTTCCTCGTATAGCTGCTGAACCCAACCTCATCTCCAAGTGAAATATGTATTTTTTCTTTCATTCGTTCAACAAATTGATATTTTACGCATATCCTAAATCAGTCACTGTTCTAATGATGGATTTGCCAGTGAACGAAAGATACCAGGTCCCTGCTCTTGATAGAGTGAAGAGCCTCAGCTAATAAATAAATTAAATAATGTATAAGATAATATCTCATAATTATAAATGCCATAAACAAAATGGCACATAGTAATCTATTAGTCAGGTGTTAGATACCAGGAGGGTATGCTACTTCTAAAGAGTTAATGATGGACAGCCTCTGTGAGGAAATGACAATTAACCTAAAATCAGAATGGTAAGAGGTGATTAAATATCTAAATATACAGAAGAAGAGGGGTCTAGTGGAGGAGGCCAGCAGTGTGTCAAAGCCCCAAGCTAAGAGGGACCTTAGAGTTGCTGAGGGCATCAGAAAATAGTAAAAAGAAGGAAGTGTTGAAGTATCCAAGGTCAGAGAGACGTACAGGTATCTGATCACAAGCGATTCTGGAACCAGGGTAACAAGTTTGAGTTTTGGTGTCATCGCAGTGGGTGGCTATTGGAAAGCTTTGAACAGGGCAGGGATATGCTCTGACTTCTAACCCACTTGAAAAGATGCCCTAGCTGTTGTAGAAGCAGGAAATAGGTGCGACTAAACATGTTTTATTTTCCTCCTGGTCAGTCAGGAAGTCTACATTACCCAGTCTCCCTTGCAGTTAGGTGGGGCCATGCAACTGCCTTCTAGCCAATGACATACGAGTGGAAATGATGTAGGCCACTTTAAGGCCTGAACCTTAATGCTTCTGTGAATCTCCATGAGTTCTCTCATCTCTTGTCTGTGGTTGGATGATGCACTTAGAGGGCTTTGGTGATGGTGGAGCCACCACTTGAATGAACATGGTCCCCAAATGACTGTACAGAGCAGTGTCTCCCTACCAGAAATAATCTTTTATTTGTGATGAGTCACTGAAGTTTGGGTGTTGTTTGCTGAAGCAGTCAGACTAACCTGATTGACACAGATAGCTACTGTGGTGGTCTGAACAAGAAATGACAGTGGCTTGGACCAAAGGTACCACTTGGAGGCAGGGTGAAGTGACTGGATTTGGGATATAATTAGAAAGTGGAGCAAACAGGACTTACTGATGGATAGAATGGAGCTAACAAGGATATAAACAAAATGAGAAATGACTTTAGGATTTTTACTTGAGCAGTTGTGTGGCTCACAATTTCATTAACTGCGGGCGTTGGGTGGGGAGATTGGGAGGGGGCAAGTGTATGCAGGGTGGGGGAAATCAAGCATTCTATTTTGGCTAGGATACATTTTTAGATATCTAATTAGACACTGAAATGGAAATGTTGGATACATGAGTCTATATCCCAGAGGAGAGGGAAAGGCTGAAGATAAATTTTGGAATCATCATCCAACAGATCATATGGACTTAAGCAACATTTGCATTCATGGTACTTGTCCACCGAATAGGTTGTTTCTCACATGCATGCCCACTCATTACCAATGTCTTCTGTTGGGATTCACAACACTTTTAAAGATACACACACACACACACACACACACACACTCACACACACACACACAATCATGTCAGAGAGGAACATTAGGAAGATGTGAGCCTGGACAAGGAAATTAACACAGAATTAGACCTTGGGTAGATACATAGGTTTTAGCTAAAATTCTATTCCTAAGACAGTGATGGCTCCCACCCAAGTGTCAAAGAAAAGAACAGGACAAGAGGACTGGGAGCATCTGAAGTACAGCTAAATAGGTTCTGCTGATTGTTGTTGAGATTATAGAAAGAGGAAAGAAAAAAGGTGATCACTGAGGTGTAATTCCATTTACCACATTGTCAGTTTAGGTTCACTGAGGTGAGGACTAAAATAGTCTGTTGCAAAAGTTAAATGAAGAGGAAGAGTTAAAAAAAAAGTCTAGCTAACATTTAAAGAAAAGATTATAATTGTCACTACTCTGAATTTCAGACAAGCTCTTCTGAAAAACAAATTATTTGTAGTTCCACTGTTCCAAGATAATTATTGTTAGCTATTGCACTTCTCTATAAATTACTTAGCAATTTTATTTCTTTTTTGGAGGGTTAATTTGATAGGAGACAGTGTCATTCCCCTGTTTTAATTTACATTCCTTTAAAGTATAGTACATTACACTTTTGCCCTCCTATTTTTTACCCAGTTATATTCTCTTCTGCCAATTTTTCGTATCCTTGGACTTTGTTTTCCAGCATAAATTTTGGTCTGTGTTAGAGACTACTATTTTCCCACCCAAATATCAATTTTTCCCCTCTTCAAGCCCCTAGCTTTTAGCAAAGCATTAAGCCGCTTGAAATAAGACATTTCCTGGCCTCTCTTGTAGCTAGTAGGAGACACATGACTAAATTCTAGCCAATGGGATATTGGTGGAAATACAGCATAGCAGCTTCTGGGAAATTTCTTTAAGAGGCAGTGACATGTACTCCTTACCTACTTTTTCCATCTTGATGCTTAAAACATGGATATGATAGCTGAATCTCTGTCTTGGGTCATGAGAAGAAGGGTATCTTCTGTACCTGACCCCGTGGAAGCAAAATGGGTTCCAGATGATGGGACAGATGACAGTCTGTGCCAGCCCTGGACTGCCTGCATCAAAACTTTTATGTGAGAGAAGAGTAGATTTAAATTTTTAAGTTGCTATTTGACAGACTTCTGTCACTCAGCTAAACTTAATCTTAACTAATGTGGATACTGAATCCAATCTTCATTTTCAAAAGACTGTTAGCTTGAGAAATCCCTTCAATGCAAGAAACTATGAAAGAAACTTATTGAAACAGAAATGCTAGATTTCGTATCTTGACTTGATCCCTTCCCCCTGACTCTTTTCTCCCCCCATTTCTTTTCCATTCTACCCCTCTTCATCCTTCTCTTTCCTTACCACCACTTTCCTACTCTGGGTATATGTGTCCACTTTCCTTCCCCAGGACCTTCACTAGCCTAACTGGCCCCACTGTAGGAATTAGAAAGACGTAATCCTCAAGGTGGCTAAAAGTCCACTGGTTCATGACTGTGGGAATTAGAAAAAGGTACCCCTTCCTCTGCTGGATCCAATCCCACACAGAGCATATGGTTTGGCAGGCAGAACCTGGGCTGGGTTTCAATCCTTCCTTACTCCTTTGGCTGGGTGCCCTCATGCAATGAACTTCATGGCCGTGTTTGCAGCCAGCGAGTCCTTTGCTAGCAGGCTCGGCTCATCTACAATAGGACTCTGAAGCAAAGCCATAGAAGGGTCCCCCAAATTGAGAGCACCCTTAGACTTAGTGTTAAGTGCCATTCTTGTTACTGGCTTTCCAGCCTAAACAAGGATTCTTTTTGCTTTTATTCCTAATTACAGTCGAGAGCCCTACTGACATTCATTTGTTACCTGCATGTATCTTGATTACTGCTGACACCATTTCTGGTAGTTCCTATTATCTGTGCTTTCCTATCTAGTTATTTGTTTTGTTTTTCTGAACACTTAGTACTGTTTGGTTCTTACTGTCTCAGTTCTCAGTTTCTTCTTGTGCTGCTGTCTTCTGGACTGGGGCTGGCCAAAGACATAGAGGGGGAAAGATACCAACAAAATTAGCTGGGAAATTAATCAAATTTATGGATTAATCCATCAGCCATTAAGAAAACATTTTAATCACAGAAATGGCATTTAAAAAAATTCTTCGAACTTAAAGTTTAAGGGAGGAAATAAAAATATTTGATATAGAGATTCCTCTGTGTACTTTAGTCTTATTTTCTGTACAGGCCTTCTTCCCCCTAATTTCTGGGAATCAGTAGTGCATTATATGCTATATTTTATTAGAAGTTCTAGTTGTCTTTACTACTCTTTTCACCAACATAACCTAAGATCTCTTGTCCTTACCCAAGTTATTGTATTTTTTATGTCTTGTTTTTTTTCTAGATCCTCACATATAAACTTAATTTGCGCCATACACAACATAAAACAAAAACAAGCTGGCTAATGAAACTCATGCTAGGATTATTTTCTCCACATTTCATAACCATACAGTGTTGTTTCTGTGCCCTTCGCCTGATAATTTTTCTGGCCCTAAGTGAAGACGGCATAGATGATGTCAAGTTTGAGGTCTATGTTTCACGATAAAGACAACTGTGACTATAAAACCATCGCAAAAGGTGCAAGTTCCTTGTTAGGTTTTCCTTGTTTTCACTTGTATTCATTGGATGGAAAAATGAGTGTGAAAATGTATAAGTGCCTGACTGCAAAATTCAAGGGGTTCCCGGCAATCAGCTCACGGGAACCAAGTCACTAGAGTATCCTTAGCATGTGTCCCCTGCCCCAGCCAAGGGCAGTGATCCCTGGAGATCCTCTGATTTCTGAGTGACCCTTCACAGTGCTGAGCTGAAGGCTAGCACCATGAATAAAGTGTAAATGGAGAGCAAAAACTAATCTCTGGGTGGTCAGAACTCTTCCTGACATTCTGAGTTCTTATTGACACTGTCCTAAATATTTCTATCTATCTAGGTTCTGTATTTTGCCCACTAAATCTTTTATTCCCTGACTGATCTCTACATGAAATTCAATCTCATGGTCAACGTCACTTGTTCTTCTGAGCCGCACCCCACTCCACTTGCAAGGCCAGATGGTCGATCCAGGCCACTCCCGGTCAGTATTGCCCTATTGCCCACCCAGTACGATGGAGTCCTGACTATGTGGAAAAAAAAACCAGAGAGAGAAGCCTCATTACAAAATGAGTTTGAGCTGGAGGGAGAAAGAGAAGGACGTCTAACAGGCTGTTTCAGGTTATAGGCAAAATGAAGATTAAGATGATGTTGAAACCCAGTGGTACAGAGGCATTCAAACTGAGGGAGGGTGTGTGGAGGTCACGTCAAGTGGACAGACTGAGGACCAAATCTTCACCCGCCACTTGCTTTTGGGGACCTCAGGCTGCTGTCTTAACCTCATGGGTCTCAGTTACCTCATCTGTAAAATGAAAATCATGACATCTCCCTTGTAAACCTGTGAGGATTACAGGAGATAGGACCTTGACCCACTTAGCACCGTGCCTGACGCATAACATGCTTTCTGTAACTGGCATTTTGAAAGAACAGGTTCACGAACCCGGTCATGCACTTGCAAAGAATTTTCACCCAGGCTTTATTCCAAAGCAGCTGAGAGCAGATTGTAACATATTTTCAAGTAAAGAACACAAACACAGTACTTTGCCTCTAAGTTTTTCTTTCTTTTACTCATTTAATTCACATCTCTGCTCACAGGTCACCTTCTCGAGAAAACCCCTCAGCCTACCCCATGTAAAACAGAACTGCTCATCAGTTTCTTTCCTCTCATCTTGACCTGTTTCTTTGTACAGTACCTGTAGCCAGACATTTTGTTAAGTATGTGGTGTTTATGTTTTGTTACTGTTAGTAGTAATCTCCTTACCCTGTGTTTAAGCTTCAGGAGGGAGGAAACTTTGTTTGATTTATTCCTGTTTCCCTAGCACCTAGAAAAATATTGGGGACAAAGAAGGAATTTAATTGAATTCACTTGTTAAGTGAACTATGATATGTTACTTTTTCTGATTTCATGTTTATCAAGCTATTGTTTTTATGGTTCATCTCTGCAGCCGCAGTTAGAGGTATAGGTATGATCGGCCGCACGTTTTCATAGTATTCTTAGTTTTCTTGGCCATCAAAGTTCTTCTTTAATACATAGCACCAACTCATGCGATCAAAGCAAAGTGTTTGTTTCCCGGAGGACTTGAAGTCCCTTTTGGACCTGCTGCCATTCTGAAAGAATGCCAGAACATGACAACTCCTTAATTTTTTTGCCAGTCTCATCTCTCTCAGCCCACGGCCCAGTGTCACTGTCCACGAAGTGGGGAACTCACGGGCATTTTCTCTGTTGGCTCGCTTTTAGTCATTCTCTCCTTTCCAATAAACTTGCACAGGTTTTCCTTCCCATAGGACTCAGTACTGTGCTTATTCAGCTTTCAGTCTCAGGGGCAATTTATCAGGGCTGGTTTCCCAACTTGCTCCCCGTTTCCCATGCCTCTTTTATTTCACTGTTCTTCAGCTGAGCAAAGAACAGGTCCTGGGGATTGATGACTGGAGCTTTCTGCATTAATGAGCAATCTGTTGTGCAGAGGCTGTGGCTCTGCCTGCGGGCTGATGGAAGGGCTTCCAGGAGTCACACATATGACTCCTGTTCATCTTCCTCTTTCCGTAAATCCCCGTGGCCACCAAATACCACGCTGTATTCAAAGGTGCTGGGGCTCACTTCATCTGGGCCACGAAAGGACATGTGAAGGACATCTTCCCCTCAACAGTGCAACTACAACTGTAGGATCCTTGATGGGCGCTGGGCTGAAGGTCACTACTGGAGGTTGGGAGGAAAGGTGGGTGCTCTAGGTTGAGAGTGACCAATGAGCATATGTCTCTCTTGACACTTGGAAGCTTCAGTTTTTAGAATGAAGTCTGTCAGTTTGTCATATACATATATAAAAGATATATATATTATATATATATATATATAAACACATGTACATATACGTGTAAAAGATATATACACATAAATATGAAATATATAAAGTCTTTTCCTCAAGGAGCTTAATGGTATACAAATGTATTATTGTAAAAGGATATGCCTGCTTAAAAATTGCTATTTATATGATAAAAATGAGATACAACTATTCTTTATTTCTTATTGATAGTATCTCTAATTTTCTATAACTTAAATCTCAGAGAATGAGGGAGTTAGACTAGGCTATCCATAAGACACACACACACACACACACACACACACACATATATATATATATATATTTTTTTTTTTTTTTTTGAGAGAGAGGAGAGAGTGAGCAGGGGAGGGACACAAAGAGAGGGAGCAGAGTATCCAAAGTGGGTTCTGTGCTGACAGCAGACAGTTCGATACGGGGCTCAAACTCACAACAAATTGTGAGGTCATGACCTGAGCCGAAGTTGGACACTTAACCAACAGAGCCACCCAGGCATCTCCACTTTATACTTTTCTGCTCGAAGTGTGGTCCTGGGAGAAACAGCATGAGCTTGACTTGGAATCTTGTGAAAAATGCAGGGACTCAGGCCCCACCCAAGATCTACTGAACTAGAAGTTGCATTCCAACCTGCTCCTGGAAGGTTGCAAACCTACGCTGCAGGTTGCAAAGCACTGATTTTCAGCTCTAATATTTTGGGGTAGTATGATTACATTTCAGAAGCTAAATAAGATAATTATCTAAATGCCAACAATAACGTGAAGTGCAAAGGACATAGATGTGAATTTGGATTTCAGCTCCATTACTAATAATCTTTGGGAAAATAACTTCAGTGTTCTAATTCGTAATGTGGAGAAGGTGGCATCTGCCTTGAGATAGATGTGGGGATTAAAATTATACATGTGAAGGACCAGCACATGTAATTTCTGCCACCAGAGCATAATAACTATCCTTGTTGCTTCATTAAAATCTATACAGCTAAGAGATTCTTGAAAGTCTTTCACCCATTTGAAGTTTATCCTGTGGGAGGCCAGTAGCATTGTTCAATGAGTTCTCTCCAGATTGTCCGTCACTGAGCTCCATAAGGGCTAGAGGGCCCTTTATGTCCCAGAAGGGAGGCTACACCCAATTCAACTTTTTAGGGGACCGAGGATCCCAAGCTTTCCAGGTGTTGGAAGCCATCATCTTCCAGGACTATCTTGGCACCTAAGCTCAGCTCTTCGGATCCTCAGCCCAACGTGTTTATATACTGTCTACACTCTACCCCATATTTTCCCTATTAAAAATGGAGAACTACGGGGGCCAGGAGTTCCCCATGAAGCCAAGTAGTCTCTCTGTGGCCTTTCTGTAAGATACTTAACTAGCGGGGGGCTCATTCACTGCTGGGGCTATTGCCGTGAGTTCCAGCTTGCTCCAAGCTTCACTACTCACATTTACCTGAGCCCTTTGCCCTATATTATTTGGGTAGAGATTGAAGAGTGGCAGACAAAAATCTTTTAACCTAAATGGTAAAAGATGTTATGACGTAGGGACCAGAACTAGATCTCATACAAAAAGAAGCAGGAGAAAGAACATTCTACTGGGAGCAAAGATGCAGTCTAATTCCATATACAATTAGCTGGACCATCTCTCCAGTACATTTTATGAATGTAGGCCTTGGATTTTCCATTTTAAAAATGAGAATACTGAATTAAATGATCTTTCCACTTTAAAAGTCAATTGTTACTTTTTTTCTTATTTACCTCATATGCTTTGAGATGAAAAATCCAAAGATTTTTGTGAAAATTTATAGATTTCATAGCCAGTTTTCATATAGTAAAATCTTAAACTGGTTTGATTAAAAAGTCATTAATCTTTTGTTTTGCTTTGTCTGTAATTCTTCATATAAACAATTTGTGGCCCATGTGAGGTTTAGTGGCTGTGTTTTTCTGGGATCTTTCTTGCCTTTCCCAAGCACACACATATTTGAAGATTTCTAGGTAACTGAGTTTAAAGAACTCCTCTGGTAAAAAAAAAAAGTCTACCCAAGTAATTTTGAAAGAGCATTCCTTATCCGATGAGCAAAAATGCCTTCCAAGTTGGACAAGGAATCGTTTCTGCAACTGGCATGGACAATTATTTCCATAAATAAGTAATTCAGTGAGAAAGAAACAAAGAAATCTAAAGAAATGCTTCATTTCAGTGGATCTGAAGGCAGAGACCAAGGACTGGGCACCAAAGTCCAAAAAGGTCTTTCTAAACTGAGGAAAACAAGTCTAAAGTAACTTAGATTTTGTTTAGTTTTCACCGATTTGGATTAAATTATAGCAGTGGATAACAGGCCTACCATTTAACACACATCTTCCTTTTTAAGAATTCACCCGAAACAATGTCACCTCCCTCTGTCCTCCCAATCATCAAGAATCTGTCCCTTCTGTCTTGTTATTGCACTATGCTTTGTGTATTACTATATGCTATTGTATTATATAATGTTATATATCACATTATAGCGTTGCTTTTATTGCATAGCAATTCCTATTTCCATTTCTGCCTACTCTACTTGATTGTGCATTTCTTGAGGACAGAGACCATGTCTTGATCATTTTTGTCCTCCCAGGGCTAAAGCAGTTCTTGGTGCAGTTGATACTCAATAAATGTGTTTTTAATATTTAATGAAGAAATTAATATGCATTGTACAAATATGCAAAACTTATTTTAATGGTGTTTGAGAGAAATATTATAACAAATTGTGTGCTCTCTGTTTCGCAGTGAAAATTTCTAAATAAAAATAATATGTGATTTGAATCTAGCCACATTTGGGGTAAAAAGGATGTTCTAAAATAATAAGGCTCTAAATGGAGCTGCATTTAGAATGAGGCTCTCATTAAGATTATGAATTGGTACCTAACACATAATTTTAATATGTATTCGTTTTAATGTAGATTTCTATCAAGTGCTATGTAAGCACCTTGATATCCAACATCTTCTTTATAAACAGTACTAAATGAAAACAATTGGCAAAGCAAGTAAAGTAATCCATATATAAAAGACAATTTACATATCAAAATGGAAATGCTCATTTGAACTAAGGTAAGGATTTGAACTCAGGAAAATGTAACAGAAGTAAAAAAGTATTCCATTTAAAAAAGAAATTCAGATAGGTTACTGAATATCAAGAACCCATTTGCACCCATAGCAAGTTATTATTTTTTAGTCCTCATATTTGTATTTAATAAAACCATAACAGGGAAGAGTATCTGATAAGCCCAAAGGGATGCTTCTGCAGCAATTCTTTGTAATTTTTGCTCCCTGAATCTTGCAAGCATTTTGAATTTCTGCCTATTCTGAAGCAAACATAACTTTTGCTGTTTTTGTCTTGCGGTAGGTAAAAAGGTTGTAAACTCTGACAAATCAGCACTGCAGTTTAGGTTATTGCACCCTGGTGCCACATATGTCCATAGATGTGAAATTGTGAATTTCCAGAGGGGAACTTGAGATGCTCTCAAAGGTCTGAATCATTGCCTCGGAAGTGGGGTCTTTCACGCTCGGATTCCCATGATTTATGGACTTTCAGAGTATATGACATCTGTACATAGCCACCATGACAATCCTGCCCACTACCAACTATTTGTGGTTGATTGTGGCCTCTTTCTGGTCTCTTTTTCATTTCACACAGATGGGAGTGCCCTCTGCTCCTTCCAGATTGAGGAGTTGGGAGCCATACCCAATGAAAGTAACACCTTCTGCTTTTTGCTCTATAGCTTGCAACAGCTTCTTAGATTCCTATGCATAGTCTTAGGGAAGAAACTTGTTTTGACTAGTCCATCAACCTCCATGCCCTGTAGTTGAAACTGGGTCAGCATCCTTAAATCAGCTGTCAGAAAATAGTGGGCTTTTTCTTCTTCAGTTGAAGTACAGTTGACATATAATGTTACACTCTTTTCAAGCACTGCATAGTGATTCAACAATTCTATATAGTATGGAATCTTACCATGCTAAGTGTGGCCACCATCTGTCACCATACAAAGTTATTACAGCATTATTGACTATATTCCCTATGTTGTCCTTTTCATCCCCATCACATAATTGTTTTATCACTGGAAGTTTATACCTCTTAATCCCCTTCATCTATTTCATCTATCCCCCATCCATTTCCCCTCTGGCCACCACCAATTTGTTCTCTGCACGTATTAGTCTGTTTCTTTCTTTCTCTTTCTTTCTTTCTTTCTTTCTTCTTTCTTTCTAAATGATTTTCCTAAAGTGGATGGGAAAGAAGGACAAGAGGTAAACGAAGAGAGTGGGAGGTGAAGCAGTACATTGGAGTCAGTCCAAAGGCACACTCTGAAAGGGCAAAAAAAGGGTAGATGGTTTATAGACGTAGAACGATATTTTGCGTCTTCACATTCAACTATATTAAAAAAAATCCAAGGATCCATTCCAAGCACATCCAGGTAATTGGATGAAAATTTTGCTTTGCACAGAGATGTTTGGAATCTCAGAGAAAGACTGTCATAGAGATGTGGATTTTTAAAGTAGATTTTCCCCATATAAGGTTTTTTTACTCTCCACAACATCAATTCTTGCAACAAAACCTTAGCTAGCTATTAGTGTCTACTGGATCATCATATTTTTATATATTCCCAGGCACATACTCCCAGGGATCCATGGCACACAGTAAAAAAATATTTTTAGGAGATTTTCTTCACAGAAAACCCAAAGGGAAACATTCATGAGGGCTGTGTATGCCCTCATGTAGAAGGTACACAGAGTTCTATTGAAATGTATATTTCAAGTGATAGTGCTGTCTCGGAATTAGTGCGAATTAGCGACTTTATATTACATAAGCAAGACCCCGGAACTGTTTCTGCTTCCTTATTATAGGCATGCCTCAGAGACATTGTGAATTCGTTTCCAGACCACTGCACTGCTATAAAGTGACTATCCAAATAAAGTGAGGATCACAATAAAGCAAGTCACATTAAATATTTGGTTTCCCAGTACATATAAAAATTATGTTTGCACTGTGCTATTAAGTGTGCAACAGCATTGTGTCTAAAAAAAAGTATGTACCCTAATTAAAAAATGCTTGATTGCTAAAAACCGCTAGCCATCATCTGAGCTTTCAGAGAATCGCCACCTTTTTGCTGGTGGAAGGTCTTGCCTCAATGCTTGATGCTGATGTCTACTGATTGACCAGACGGTAGTTGCCGAACGTGGGGGCGGCTGTGGCAATTTCTCAAAATAACGTAACAATGAAATTCGCCCCATCAGTTGACTCTTCTTTCGTGCACAATTTATCTGTAGTATATCATGCTGTTTGATAGCATTTGACCCACAGTAGAACTCTCAAAATTGGAGTCAATGCTTTCAAACCTTGCTGCTCCTTTCTCAGCTAAGTGTATATAATATTCTAAACCTCTTGTTGTCATTTCATCTATCTTCACAGCATCTTCATTGCAAGAAATGAAATTTCAAGAAATCACTTTCTGTACTCATCTATAAGAAGCAACTCCTCAACTGTTCAAGGTTGATCGTGAGTTTACAACTATTCAGTCCCAGCCTCAGGCTCCACTTCCGATTCTAGTTCTCTTGATATTTCTACCACATTTGCAGCTCCTTCGCCCACTGAAGTCTTGAACTCCTCAAAGTCATCCGTGACAGCTGGAATTCCAAACTTCTATGAATGTTGATATTTTGACCTCTTCCTGCGAATCATGAATCCTTTGTAATGGCATCGAGAGTGGTGACTCCTTTCCAGAGGGTCTGCAGTTATCTTTTCCCAGATCCATCAGAGGAATTGCTACCTGTGTCAGCGATAGCCTATGAAATGTATTTCTTTTCTTTTCTTTTTTTTAAGTTTATGTATTTTGAAAGAGAGAGAGAGAGATGAGAAAGACAGAGAGGCAGAGAGAGAGGGAGAGGGAGAGAATCCCAAGCAGGCCCTGCACTGTCAGTGTAGACCTCGATGCAGGGCTCAAACTCATGAACCATGAGATCATGACCTGAGCTGAAATCAAGAGTCGGACGTTTAACCGACTGAGCCATCCAGGAGCCCTGAAATGTATTTCCTAAATAATAAGACCTGAGAGTCTACAAGATTCCTTTATCCATGGGCTGCAGAATGGATTTCTGTATTACTTTTTATCCCAGTTATTTAAAACTGATGAAACTCCAAGACCGAGAGCAGCAATTACTTGTGTAACTCAGGACACACTGCTCTGGTCTGCACTATTCAGAGAATTCAGGCAAACACAGACATAATTTGACTTTTTCTTTTTTCCACTTCCATATATAACGACACGAGGCACTTCTTCCTCTTTAATGGAGCATGTCACTGACGATAACCAGCCAATATTATTTATTACATGTGTGTCATGTGTCCTCTTAAAACTGTGAGTTCCTTAAGGAGGGGAACATTGCCTTTTATCTATTCGTGGGCCCACCACAGAGCTGGACACAACTGCTCAATAAATATAACAACAAGGGTATTATTATAATACTCCTAATACCTAAAATACTCTACTAGGAACATTTTTTTCTTACGATAAACTTCCCCCAAATAAGTATATATTAAACATGTGTATCATTAGGTTGTGTTTCTTATGACCAGACAAAGGGAGTTCAGTTCTCAAACCATGAAGAACAATGGGTCAAATACGCAACATTAAAGGCATATATATCCAGGAAAGTTGACAGAGGGAAGCACCGATTAGGGTCAGGTGTGGTGCAATGGGGGAAGGCCTAAGAGCTTCTTCTGTATAAAAGAAGGACTTCCAGGAGGAGGCATGACCGGCCGCAAAACTGGATAAGGCAGGCTGTAGTCCTAACAGAGGAAGTGACCAATGGATAGGATAGGCTCTTTTGCACATGCACCCCAATGTTTATAGCAGCACTATCAACAACAGCCAAATTATGGAAAGAGCTCCAACGGCCATCGACTGATGAATAGATAAAGAAGATGCGGTATACACATGAAATGGAATATTATTCGGCGATCAAAAAGAATGAAATCTTACCATTTGCAGCAACATGGGTGGAACTAGAATGTATTATGCTGAGCAAAGTAAGTCAGTCAGAGAAAGACAAATGTCATTTGGTTTCACTCATATGTGGAATTTAAGAAACAGAATAGATGAACATAGGGGAAGTCAAGGAAAAAATAAGATAAAAAGAGGGAGGGAGGGAGGCAAACCATAAGAAACTCTTCAATACAGAGAACAAACTGAGGGTTGCTGGAGGATTGGTGGGTGGGGTGATGGGCTACATGGGTGATGGGCATTAAGGAGGGCACTTGCTGGGATGAGCACTGGGTGTTATATATAAGTGATGAATCACTAAATTCTACTCCTGAAATTGTTATTACATTATATGGTAATGAACTTGGATTTAAATTAAAAAAATAAAGGCAGGGAAAAAAAAACCAAAAAAAAATTAATTAAAAAAAGGATAGGCTCTTTTGTCCTTAGCAATTCTGGAGACAGAGTTATTCCTTAGTTGGAGGAGGCTGGATGGGGTTCCTGGAAGGACTCCATGTCCTTCTCTATGTCTGGGCAGATTACAGACTGTAACCTCTGAGCCACCCACCTTTGTCATCCATAAACTGTCAGGTTCCTTTGTGGGAGGCCTTAAGTGGGTCTCCTTTGATTTCAGAGATATCTGTACCTCAGCTTCCCAAGACCTTCATCTCTTTGCTGATACCTAGAAAAATACCTTTAAGAAGGTGTGTGAGTTACAGAGAGAGATTTCCTGATGGGAATTAAATTGAAACTGAGATAACACTGTAGTGTGAATTGATTTTAGTAAAAATTTAATTGGGTCTGTCGGTCTGTAAATGCCAGGTTACCAGGTCCTTCTGGGTGTGGATACTGGGAAGGGACATAAGTCTAGTAATTTCTATCAAGGAAGAATGTGCATGGGGCCAGAAAGAAGAGGCTGGGGTAAAAAGAGAGAGAGAGAGAGAGAGAGAGAGAGAGAGAGAGAGACAGTTTTGAATATCTGATGATTTTACCCTGGAGAGACCTTGTTTCTCTCCAATTGAGCAAGACATACAGCTGATGTGCATTATGGGATTTTTGTCAGGCTACTGGAAATGGCAGCATCCTTACTTCGCAGGATTTATGAAGAGTATTTTGGTTTATTTGACACTTACTTTATATAAGACAGTGCCTCTTTCAGAAGGGTCATTAATCAACTCTTGAGGTCCCTGAGTGCGAAATCTGACAGTGCCCTGTTGAGTCCTCCCAGTCTACCACCACCAAGGGGCTGTATCTGCATCTAAAAGTTCTGCCAGCCAGTGTCACTCCAGTCAGAACCTCCCACGTCCCCACACCATTACCAGCCAGTTGGCAGATTTTTGTTTTTTACCATTATGCATGCAAATTTCACCAGAGTCCAATGAAAGTTGCATATAAGCACTTGGTGCTTTTTCTTTGATGAGTTTTTCCATATTTGGAAAGAGAAGCGTTTCTAATGGACAAACATGGCATTGAAGATGAGCAGTTCAGGCCAAGTGTTTCAAATGGCAGCTGAAAGGCTACGAATTAAATGCATGAATAAAGGAGCACATTTATGGTGGTAATTTTAGATGGGAAAAAACAGGTAATTGTATAATCATTACTGTTTGACTGAAGAGCAATGAAATGCATCTTTTCCTTGCTGTTAAAATGTTATTTGCTTTTAAGCATATTCTCCAAGTAGGATATGAAGAAACAACAAATGATTATTTTCACTTGCACTGTATACTCTTTGAATAAATGTACAGATTCTTCTTTTGGCCTGAAGCTGATAAAAGTCATCAAAAGCATAACAATGACATAGCGAGGGGCACCTGGGTGGCTCAGTCGGTTAAGTATCTGACCCTTGATTTCGGCTCAGGTCATGACCTCGTAGTTCGTGAGTTCCAGCACCGTGTTGGGGTCCCCACACTGACAGCGGGGGAGCCTGCTTGGGATTCTCTCTCCCTCTCTCTCTGCCCCTTCCCAACTCTCTCTGTCAAAATAAATAAACGTAAAAAATTACATCCCAAGCCTCCTGGGGGAGAGAAAGAGCAGCCAGTATCATAGTGATTTTATTAGTGGGAAATGAAGGTCTAAAGGTGAAGTGATCCAAGGACTAAGGGGCTTTCCAGGGACACCCGGACACTATAGAAGTCCATACGATGCCACAAATATCCAAGAATGGGCCTCAAATTCCATGCAGCAGGGGAACCACTCCCATTTAGCCCTCTACGCAGAATCCCCCTCCTTCAAGAAACATTCTCTTGCTTGCCTACCATTATACCTCTTTCTTCCTGTTTGTTGCAGAAGCTTCCAGGCATGGCAATTAAGAACATCAACTCTGAGGCCACGCTGACTGAGTGTGAAAGTCCATTCTGCTCCTTGCTGGCAGTGAGACCCCACACAAGTGACCTATCCTTTCCCAATCTCCATTTCCTCATCTGTAAAGGGATTATAATCAAAGCTACTTCAGGGGCTGTTGAAAAGATTCAGTGCTGATCTGCATAAGGCATTTAGAACAGTACCGGGCCCATGCCAAGCCTTATGTGTTTGTTAAGTGAATAAAATCACCCATCACTTTCTGCTTTCCCTAGCGTTTTATTCTCCAACAAAAGCAAACTGTTCGTTTACTTTTGTAAACTTACCACACAGTAAATTTACTTGCATGCCTTTGTTCCTGATGTTTCCCTTTCTGGAAGGCTTCTCCCTCTCAGACAAGACCTCTTCTGTCCATGGCTCCCATAGCTGACTGGCCACAGTCCTACCGGTATTCCTATTGGAGCATTACTTGTGCTGCAATTCCCGGCAGAGTGAAGCCAGGTGACTACTGGCACACGTTGGGACTTCCATTATACCCCTCTTCCAGTTTCCTCCTTTCTTTTTGACCAATTCATCTTAGCTTCTATTTTGGATGCCTTTCCCCTACCCCCTACCCTCAGGGCTCTGTTCTAAATTCCTCTCTCTTCTCACTAGATGTACTTCTACGCCTCAATGCTGCGTTCACTCCTCTGACTGTAAAGCCATTTTACTGACCACTCTAAACCTAGTTCCAGGTCTTTCTTGGGAACTTCTGACCCATATTATCAAATGGTTACCACAGTGTCTTTACTTATATGTTCCAAAGGCACCAAAAGTTCAACATGTTCAGAATTGCGTTCCATCTTCCCCCCCGCATCAAATCCTCCCCCAGAGAATTGTCACTTACCCTGGTATTTCACTGAAGTGCCCCATGACCAAACATTACCCCTCTTTCCTCTTGTTCTCTCACTTTCCATCAAAACTCTGGTCCCCTTAGCCAAAGCTCAGCAAGGTCTTAGGAAAGCTAACTATTACATAAGTTGATAGAATCATGTAATAGGGGCCCTTTCTCACTCCTCATAGGGA
Source organism: Prionailurus viverrinus (assembly GCF_022837055.1). Lineage (NCBI taxonomy): Eukaryota > Metazoa > Chordata > Mammalia > Carnivora > Felidae > Prionailurus > Prionailurus viverrinus. Next base: position 45,699,911 of record NC_062565.1, read on the forward strand.
GCGTTTTCTTTTTAACACAAATGAATTACTAATATTGGGATTTGGGGTGCTGGGAGAAGCAATTCTCTTAAATTATATAATCCGGTTGACTCCAGTAAGGCCCGGACTGGATGGTTTGTTCTAGGATTCCTTTGTTTATTATTAATTATAAGCCAGAAACCAGAATTTCATCCTTTTCTTTCATCTCTCTGCTTTCCAGAGCTCCTTCCTACCTCTACCATCTTGGAAAGGGCCCTGTTCTATATCATTCATTTCCTGGCTAGATGGAACTTGACCTTCAAATTTCCCCATCTCCTTTCAGCTCCTGAATGCGAGCCTAAAGTCTCTTGGACACCTCTACTGAAGAAGGGGTATCCTGGGTGGCCGTGAGCTTGGAGATGAAAAGTGTATTGAGCCGTTACCTATAGCTTGTTGACCCTAAAATGCTTTTTGACGAGACACAAGTATTAATAACATTAGCCATTCACTGGAATAGCACATAATCTTTACAGAAAGAACAACTAAATCACGCCCTCTCACACAAACTAACATTCCCATCAGTACTAAGATTTGTTCGTTTGTATTATGATTTGTTTTCATGCTTGCTCTTAAAAATGCATTTGAAGTTATTTAAAGAGGCACAAAGAATAGAACAAAGGAGATGGATGTAGGAAAATAAGGCCGACTAATAGGTAGAGTCAGTGCACAGAGTACTGAGAGGGTGAAGAAGAGGGATAGAAGTGGAGAAAAAAATTAGGTTTGGAGCTTTCCAGTGGCTGGAATAAAGGGGTAAACACATTTATGAGAATGAGATTAATGGTATTCATATGATAAAAGCACAGCTTTTTTTGGCTTGTTTCTGACAGCTGGGAGAAATTTCCTCCCTAAAGGGTGCCTGGTGTGGTGTAGTGAACTGTGTCCAGAGCAATATTTTTCAATAAGTCCCATGGTGAGTTTCATAAGGCTACTTCTTCTTCTTATTCTTTTTAAAAAATTTTTATTTATTTTTGAGACAGAGAGAGACAGAGCATGAGTGGGGGAGGGGCAAAGAGAGAGAGGGAGACACAAAATCTGAAGCAGGCTCCAGGCTCTGAGCTGTCAGCACAGAGCCCTACATGGGGCTCAAACTCGCAAACTGTGAGATCATGACCTGAGCCAAAGTTGGAGGCTTGACCAACTCACCCACCCAGGTGCCCCATCATAAGGCTACTTCTTAGGATGGTCCTCAGTACAATAGATGGATCATTGCCAAAGCAAAGCTAGAGAAAGGCATAATTTTGGGGGGCCCACACATTCTGGTACAAGTGCATGGCCAGCTGTGCATGGTGTAGTATAAAAGTTAAGAGTATGGAGACAAAATGGCCTGAGTTTGAAATTCAACTTTGTCACTTCCTGGCTATGTGTCACCCAACAATTTAGGCCTCTGGCTCAGTGTGGTCATTCATAGAGTGGAAATAATAATATTATCCACCTCATCGGTTTATTCTAAGGATTAAATTAGTTGATAGGTGTGAAGGGCTTAGAATTGTACCCTGGTACAAAGTTTAAGCTATTATTAATCAAAGGAAAAAAAACCAGAAAATATCTAGAAGAAAGATTACCCACAATTTAAGCCACACACACACAATAAATAACGTTTCTTACTAGTGCATTTTTGATCAAAAAAGTGAGAGTTTGAAATCAGAATTTCTGACACAAACCTAGACTGCATATATTCTATATGGAAGAATTAAAGGGAGAACCATATGCTCTGATAATCAACCAAGTGGAGGGCTGTGTTGACACCTGTAATGAGAGAGCAGGAGCCCAGCTGAACACTTGGCAAGTGGAAGACCATCCCTCAACTATGAGCAGGGCTACCTATGGAGGAATCCAAACAGTTCTCAGGAAAGAATTCTGAGTCTATAAGATACAAATGGATCTTCAAGGTCCCTAATTCTGTGCAGTAGACAATGCTTGGCTGAAATAATTTTAGTTTGGAGAAGTTTCAAAGTGAAAATGAATATTTACCCATCCATCTATATATCTCAGTGAGGAGCCAGCAAACATTTTAAGTGCTTGCAAATTCCTGATGAGTCCTTAAAGATGAACTGGATTCAGATATACCTTTAGGTAACTGAGTTCAAATTTTCTATGCAGGACAGTAAGACACAAGTCAATCAAGAGTTGAAAAATCATGGCCTTAGCATCCCAGTAGTTGACATTAATTAGTTCATCCTTTTGAATGTCATCAGTATGACTTAGCTATTGAGGCCAATCCTCACATATAAGGGGAAAATGCCCTATCTATAAGAATAATGACACCTCCTTTTTACTCCATTTCAAGCAACAAAAATTTACCTGATGATTATATTATTTTCCTGAACTTTTAATGATTTATTTTAATTATGACACAATATAAAAAAATGACTTACTCATAAAATATGTAAAATAATTAAGTCATTATGACTCATTTAATTTTTATACTCAACAGTTAGAATGCTGTCTTTAAAAATTCTTTGTAGAGGGGCACCTGGGTGGCTCAGTTGGTTGAGCATCTGACTTTTGATTTTGGCTCAGGTCATGATCTCACGGTCCTGAGTTCGAGCCCCACATTGGGCTCCATGCTAAAAGTGGAGCCTGCTTACGATTCTCTCTCTCTCTCTCTCTCTCTCTCTCTCTTTCTCCCCCCACTCCCACTTGTGCTCTCTCTCTCTAAAAAAAACAAAAACAAATTCTTTGTAGATTAGCATAGTCATCTGTCTGTAACTTAAAACGTTGTTGTGTACTATATGTAAATATGCACCCAAGTCACCAAGTTCCTCACAAGACTACTACACTGAACACTATTACATGCACAAACTTTTTGAATAGTATGTCAAGAAAAAAGAAAGATTAATATGGTGCTGGATTTCTAGAACATTTTACACATCTAAATCTAGTAACTTAATTTTAGTATGTGTGACTTAGTTTGCTAAAGCACATATGAGCAGTTAAACTTGACCAGTATGACTTTGAGTTCCCTTTTTTTTGTTTTATTTTAGAGGGGCTGGGGGAAGGGCAAGGGGAGAGAGAGAGAGAGAGAGAGAGAGAGAGAGAAAGAGAGAGAGAATCATAAGCAGGCTCCACACTCAGTGTGGAGTCCCATGCAGGACTCGATCCCACAGCCCTGGGATCATGCTCTGAGGCGAAATCAAGACTCAGATGCTCAAATGACTGAGCTACTCAGGTGCCCCCTTTCAGTTCACTTTTAAAAATTCTTCTTAATATCTTCCTTCAACTCTTTCTAAACCTGCATCTTCTTCATAGAGCATTTGGGACTGAACTGAAATTAAGCGGCAGTTTTCACTCCATCACTCCCCTCCAAAACACAAATTTATATATTCATTCACTCACTTCCTCCGTCCCCCACTTTCATTCTGTTATCTTCATCTTTTGGTGAGGGGTATAATCTGTATTCCAATGTAAAATCTACATGCATTTTGAAAAGATAAATTTTAAATAAAGATTTCCATACTTCTAACTCTTTTAGACGATTGAAATTATTGTGTTACTGTGTTATTTAACTAAGACTTTAAATATTTCAATCCACCTAGGCCTAGAATTCAATAAGGCTGTGTTCGTGGAGCAGAGTACATTCAGCTCAAAAGGATATCATCTCACAGCTTACTTGCTATTGTTTACAATGAGTATTTCATTTCTAGTAAGTGGTTTTTGCGCAACAGAGTCACAGCTAGAAATCACGGCTTTTTCAGGAGTCTCTCGTCATTGAATTAAAGCCATTTTCCTTTATGTCGTTCTCATAACCTCCCTGACGAAGGCTGTTCTTAGGTTAGATACATAAATTAAGCTATGAAATCAACTGTGAAGTCTAGCATCCCTATGCTCTTCACTGGTGGCTTTAAATTGTATTTTGAGGTTTGTTCTTAGAGTGAATATAAATTAGGAAAGGAATTAATATGTCGGATTTTTTGGTTTTTGAAGGAGAATATGCTGTGGGGCACTTCTTATTGTTCAGATGTCTGTATGAACTCAAGTGGAGTAACACCAGCTGGCATGCCCTGTGCTTTCTGCCACCTCTCGTTTCCATCACCACCAAGGTTGTCTCAATATTCTCTTCCTCAAGTAGCAAATCACATCAAGGGGGGCCCCAAACACTGTGAACATATTTTGAGGGAAATACATCAGAACCAATGCATTCACCTGCCCTGGCTTGGTTGTTATTGCTTTAAATAAGCTGACTTAGATCTGATTTGCATTTAACAATGCCCTCAATTTCTTTCACCCATGCATTTATCCAACAAATATATAGATGGCTGATTAGGTGCCAGGCACTGTGTTAGGCGCTGGGACATAACAACAGAAAAACACTCTTCTGGAATTGGTATTATATTCCAGTGGGGGAGGCAGACAATAAATACATCTTTACAAAGCATATAATGTTAGATGATGATAAATCCTATAAAGTAAAACAAAGCCAATAAGGCAGATAAGGAGGGTAGAAAGTGCGAGGGGCCGTGTGGTTCAACGGGAAGACTTGTCGACTTATCATATCGACTTATCATATCGTTGACAAAGGGCTATTTAAGTGGAGAGGTGAGGGGTATTGAGATATGTGAATATGTAAGGGCAGGAAATTTCAGGCAGAAAAAAGTAGCAAGTACAACGGCCCTGGGGCAAGAGCATCTGTAGCACACTAGAAAGGCAGCCAGGAGTTTTGTTGGAGCAAGTATGGGATGGGACTTTTTTCATAGGAAAAAAGTCAGAGATATGATGGATTGTGTAGACCATACTGAGTGGTTGAGGTATTATAAGTGAGAGGCGACGCCCTGCATCAGTTGAAGGAGAGAAGCGACTTGATCTCATTTATATTTAACTGCATCAGTTAGGGTGAGCTGGGGAGGACACTTCATAGGGAAAAAGAGAGGACAAGGCAGGAGGCTAATGCAGCAACCAGGCAAAAGATGATACCTTGGGCCAGGGTAATGGTGGGGTGATGATGGGGAGAATTATGAGATTCCAGATAAATATATATACTCATATATATTTATAATATTTAATATATATTTATATATATATATAACATATATATAATATATACACACACACACACACACACAGGCACACACACTCTAATAGAAGGGTGGGAAACTGGGGCAAGGGGAGTTGTTATGGGTTATTCCATGCTAAAGTTTGCTATTGGCTTAGATAGGGAAGACGGCTGGGAAGCAGATTTGTGGGGGGAAGATCAGAAACTACCTGCTGAGGTTGTTGGGAGCTTAAGTGAATTAATGCTCGGATAGTTAGGGCAGGATTGATACACGGGACTCACTAAACTCAACACAATTGTTCCTGCCATTTTTTCATTTCCTTATGTGCTTTGTTGAAATGAGATCTCTTGAAATCCCCAGTCTTGCTCTGAAACTGATCTTTTGCCTCTGGTTTGATGCAGCACTCTATGCATTTCTTTTTTTGTTTCTTTCTTTCTTTGTTTCTTTCTTCTTCTTCTTCTTCTTCTTCTTCTGTTTGTTTTAATGTTTATTTATTTTGAGAGAGAGAGCGTGCGCATGAGCAGGGGAGGGGCAGAGAGAAAGCAGAGAGAGAATCCCAAGCAGGTGCCACGCTGACAGCGATGACTAGGGGCTCAACACGGGACTCAAACTCATGAACCACGAGATCATGACTTGAGCCAAAATCAAGAGTTGGATGCTTAACTGACTGAGCCGTCCACCTGGCCCTATGATTTTCTTCTTATTATTTGGAATTTAAAAATCTGACCCACTATGACAAATTGAACTTGAGGTGATTTAGACATCTGTTCCTTGGACGTACAAATGTTGTAAAGGACATTGACATAACATGAAAGCACTGTCACTATCCAGATGTAAACTATAATTATAATCGCAATTGTTTTATTTGCCATGCAGGTCTCTCACTCAGTGTAGAATGGATGTGACCACAGTTCTTTTGTGACCTTTTTGTCTCGGATCTCATATGTGATCACAAAGAAAATCATAAACCAAACTCTATGGAAATACATAGAAACGTTTCAACTGGGTCTTTAAGGTCATTTTATAATCTTACTGGACAGTGTGACAGCTGTAACTAGTCTGTATATTGATTTTAAAGGGTCCATATTGGGTTTCCTGCATTTTGCCCCATGCAGCGTAGTTAGAAGTATTAGCTAGCCATCAGCAATGCTTGGGGTGCACATTGCCTGTATATTTTTCCCCTAGTGGATGACTTTCAAAATAAAATCTCGGAGAGAGAGGGAGGAAGGGAGGGCAGGAGAGAGAGAGAGAGACAGCGGAGACAGAGAGAGAATTTAACACATGACTTTTTTCATCTCCAAAGGGAGTTACCCAGTCATTCGGCTGAATATTTTTCAAACTTTATACCATAAAGCCTTAGCCTTTCTAGGTCACCGTACTGCATCTGAGACTAAAATTAAAACCATAAATACTTAAAGCCTTAACGCCTACACTCTTTAAAATCCGGTAAAAACAGGCATTTCCCTTTGCTGCTTTCCTGTGCTTATTTATATGAGAAATAGCACTTTGAAAAACATGGCTTAAAAGCAGAATCACACAGAGCATAAGGGAAGAGAAAAGCCAATTTACATGTTTCCATTTTTCTTTTCCTCCAATTTATTCCCTCCTGCTTAGTTTCAGGATTCATATCAGTCTCTATCCAATTTCAGGAGGGAGGAACTTGCCACCCTAAGCTAGTAACCAAATCAATATTAAAATATGGAAGGCGGTTGTAAGTCTAATATCTCCCAGAGCACCTGTTCCATTGTTGCTCAACAACAGGGTAGCTAAGAAATACTGGCGTCTGTTTTGCTCCTTTGTGACACTGCATCTAACTTACAGACCTTTTATGATCTGGTCTGCCTAGTGCGCCATTATGTTAACTGTTTTGGAACAAACCTTCCCTGACTTCCAGTGTGCCTGTCTGTTGGCAACCTAGTGTCACTCTCCCACTGCCCACCTCTCCCATCCAAGGCAAGAGCCGTATCCCCGGGGACCATGTTTTCTAGAAGCATGTACCTTTTTGAGACACCTGGATGGTGGAAGAAAAGCAGGAAATGTTCTCATGTTCTTTGGCAAAAGCCAAGGCCACATGGGCTCCGGCAGATGCGAGATGTGCAGTGTGGGGGCAGATGTGGCAAAGCTGACTTCCTGCAAGCTTCCTGTGTGCTTGGTCTCTTCTGAAGCTCCCGATTCCCTCTATTAAATCTCTTCTGGCTTGAGATACCCATTTTTCCTGCTGGAAACTGTATAATACATGCAGATGGAGACAAGGAGATGGACTGGGAGACACAGGTTCCCTACAGGAATCCACCCTGCCTGGGTTAGTCTTCTGGGAAGCACAGCCATAAAGTAGCAAAACAGACGCCACGTAGAAACACACTGAATACTCTGGAACCGGGAGCTGACCTGAGTGGGAGATAATTCAAACTTATCGCTCACTTGCTGTTTGACTTTGAATAAATTGCTGGACCTCGGTTTGCTCATCTGTGAGATGCCATTAATGGCAGTACCTACCCCACAGAGTTTTTGTGTGGTTTAGTGAATTAATGTTTGTAAAATCTGGAGGAAAAGGAACAGCACATGGTTAGTACTAAATGAGTTTTGCCAAAGGAAAAGTTAATTTAAAAACTAGCTTAAAAGTGGTCTCCTTGGGAAGTTAGACTTGAACTCCAGTGCTCAAAATATTCCTGGAACGTGGACATTTAGGGACTTGTACCGACACCCCGTCCAGCAGCCGCATCAGAAAACTGTGATTCTGACCCTGGTCCATTCTTCTGCCTGGTGCAGGAAGTGCCCAAGCTCCTGCATTTCTCCCTGACCATTCATCTCAGCGTTGGATGAAAAATTGTATTATGCAACCTGGCCATTCGCCTTGTTCATGTGGTTTAGCTCTGAATGATTTAGGACTGTTTATACAAAATCAAACACACTCTCAAAAGATGAAGCATTGCTTCCCTCAAAAATGTTCAAAACAGCAGAGAATCCAAAGGGATTCCAGCTGAGCAGCTGCAAATGTGTCCTAGACAATGGCTCTGTGACTGGCATAAGCTTAGAGCCTCTCAGAATAACTCTTGAAAACGGGAATGAGCTCTTGGGTTGATATATTTAAAGACAAATAATTCTTCTCTCCATGCATATGTGGCAGTTACCCTTCATAAATCCTCTGGGATTGCAGTGAGAATGGAGAATAATAAAATACAACACAATTAAAAAAAATTACAAAACAGGGGAGCCTGGCTAGCTCCGTTGGTTAAGCGTTCAACTCTTGATTTCGGTTCAGGTCATGATCTCACGGTTCATGGGTTCGAGCCCTGCATCGGGCTCTGTGCTGACAGCATGGAGCCTGCCTGGGATTCTCTCTCTCCCTCTCTCTCTCTGCCCCTCCCCTGTGTGCGTGCTCTCTCGCTTTCTCTCTCTCAAAATAAATAAACATTTAAAAAAAGTTAAAAAATGACAAAACAGCTTCAAGGACAGAAAATGTAAGTTGCAGGGTCAAGATGATCTTTCTCTGTTCCTCTTGTAACAGCTGGCAAAGGTGGCCAAGGTTGCCCTAACCATTACCTACAGAGTTAGATACAGAATTAAATTTGGAAGCTCCAGTTGGCGAAAATCTGGTTTCAAAAAACAAGCAGGGATCCTTATTTTCCAGCAAACCAGTGTTTGCCCTTCAATGCTTTCCCTTGCATTCATTACTCAGTTTTGCAAAGTGAGACATACTTTTTGTTACTGGCAGATGTCACCCGGGGGAGAGAGAGGAAAAAATAATCTCTGTCTTGTTTTTTCTCTCAGGTGTAAAAATTTTCCCTCTAGTTCCTTAGTGTCTCAGGAATCCGTTGAGAAATGCAGCAAGAATATGTCAGATAAGCTGAAAAATATTTTTCCAGGTATTCATTTTAACATAGAATGAAAGCATTCTGTGGCAATCCTGGAGGCTGCAATAGCAGTTTGGAACTGGTTTATGAATTAACCTTTTTTTATATAGCTTCATGAGAATTGATCCACTTAATCCATTTCGATCGAGCTGAATGCAGATTTCAGTAATTTATCAAGACGAGTCTTTAGGACGTGTCTCATTCCCTAATCCTACCCATCGCAGATTAAGGATTGCAAAGACCTCATGTATTTTAATATTTGAAAATACCTAGAAATGCTGATCCGAGATTTACGCATTTAAACACATACGGTGCTATGCATGCTTAATGTATAGTTTATAAAGTCCTGTAGGTTTCTTTTTTTATTCTTTGACGATTATCCACAAACGTCTTTATTTTTGTGATTTTCTATACTTGTCCTGAGCCTACCCTCATTCATTCGTTCATTTACTCATTTCATTTCATTTCATTTCATTCATTCACCCAACACTGAATAAATACCTACTGTGGTTTAGCACTGTGCTTGGCCTTGGGGATATGCAGCTTGAAATCTGGAGGAAATCACAATCCGGAGGTGAAAAGGGAGTGTGGCAGTTAAATGTATTAATTATCAAGTAACTGTCAGTTATAATGTGTAAATTTAAGTAAGCTTCTCAAGCTCATGCAACCTGGAAAATGACAGTTTATCAGGGGTCTGAAAAGTACAGGCTTTAGGCCAAATCTAGTCCGCTGCTTGTTTTTGTAAATTAAGTTTTATTGGAACGTAGCCAAGCTCATTCATTGATGTGTATCTACAGTTACAAAGACAGAGCTAAGTCTTTGCTAAAGAGAGGATTTGCAAAACCTAAAATATTTACAAACTGACCCTTTAGAAAAGAAGTTTGCCTTCCCCTGGTTTAGACATTACCTGGTTACAGATCAGGTGTTTGAATACCCCTCTCTCTGGCTACGGAGTCCCTTCCACCTTATCTTGTCAAATTTTTAGAATCATAGATATCTTAAAGATTTCTCTAATAAATTTCTATTTTTTGTTCCTAGTAAACATTTTCTATAAACTCCTCCAACAACGTTTTGTAATAAAAAAAGTTTTTGATGTTGGACGGTTAATCTCCACCTCTGGAAAAAAGTCAGTCGTCAGAAACAGTTTCTACTTTTGTCCATATTTGTTCAGAAAGGGAACGGCAGAGCTAGGAAACAACAGATAAAACGAGACAGTAGGACTAGATTGTCTCAAAAGAGCTTTCCATCTCCAACATCCCAGAGCTCTATATTTCTATAATAATAACTGCACAGGCTAAAATTAAACCTAGCGTTGCAGCTGGAGGAAACACACAGCACAATGGTTTATGGAAATCAGTTAAGGACAGATACAAACCTAACTGTAACCGCACCATTAAAAATCCCAATCTTCCAAATTTTACTTCGCAAAAATAAGGACAACCCCTAATCAACAACACATAAGAACTCTCAGAAAACGTCAATGAAAATAACTCGGCAGGACCCTCGATCCATCTCTGACATACATTAGATTCTAACAGGTGAAGATGATGTAAAAGAGTGCCCTTGAGGAATAAAAGACAAAAGAAATTAATAAAAATCAGCCTGATGGCAACAGTTATTTCCTCAAATGACCTAGTCTTAATGATCCATGAAGACACATAGTTAAAGCTTTGATGTGGGCTTCTGGCCTGAGAATGAGCTGAACAAATCTATATTTAGAAGGCTTCTGGAAGACTCACATTGAACTAACAAGTACGTTCTGAGAGGAAAAGAGAGGGAGAGGGAAGGAAAAGGGGACTAGCCCTCAAGTACTTCTTTAGGCTGCTGCAATTATATGTACGCTTGCAAATGAAACTCGGGAACGTATCTGTTGTCCATTCATCCATTCAAGAAACGTTTATTGAAGAGTCTGTCAAACACTGAGCTCCGTGCAGGAAATGCAGTGGACAGTGAGGCAAACTTGCTCCTTGCTTCATGGTGCCTATGGCTTAGTGGGTGAAGAGAGGCATTCAGCAATTATAATACGATATGATGTACAAGTGTGTGCAGGGGAATGTAGAATCCTACAAGAATGTGCCTGGCACATCTGATGTGGCCGAAACTAAGGTATCAGAGTCCTCCCTGGCGGGTCACCTCAGGCCAGAAGAGAAGTGGGAAACTTCCAGCTCCTCCCTGCTCCTTCCCTTCCCTCTCTTCACAGTCTGACTTCCGACCTTGCCTGTTTACATCTGCTCAAAATCCAAAGAAGGTAATTGACCTAGGAGCCATTTGAGAATGTGGATGAATGCAGGGTCACGGATCTGGCAGGAATCTTCGGTACAGGTAAATGTTGAGCAGGTAATAAAAACAAAGTGACAAATCTAGAGGTGACAGAATCCATTTACTTCTGCAAGGCAGTGATATGAAATGGGCAAAAGACAGAGCAGAACATGTCTCCCAAGGAAACTGGGCAGCAATGCCTTGCTATAATTGTTGGGTACAAGACTGATTAGCTGGAGTATGCTAAAGATTTTTAAACATCTTTAAGTAAAACGAATTTTCTAATAATTCACCTTATTCATTCTGTGAATCCATCCCTCCCACGACAGGTTAAGGTTCAGTCATCCAATTTGAGAAGTACAATTTTCTTTAAAAATGTTACTGGCATGTATAACCTATTTGTTCTTTTTAAAGAGGCAAATAAAATAAAACTAACCCTCCTGTACACCCCACCCAGCCTAAGAAATATATTACAAATACCCTTTCCTAATTTTTCCTCTATTCTATTTATTCACTTTTAACGAATCCTTTAGATGTTAATTTCTGTAAAAAAAACAAAAAAGCCTGAAATTTATTAATATTTTTATCTTTCTACCAAACAATTCAAAAACATTTTATATTGGTAATGTCACTCCCCACATATATACTAATTTTGTTCAGTTATTCAGCTCTGTCCTGATAACTTTATGCATCCTTCCCCTCTCCTGACCTCTTCCCAGAGAAAGTAATCATTTTCTTTAAAATATTACTAGCACGGGGGCACCTGGGTGGCTCAGTAGGTTAGGCGTCCGACTTCGGCTCAGGTAATGATCTCATGGTTCATGAGTTCAAGTCCCGCGTTGGGCTCTGCGCTGAGAGCTGAGAGCATGGATCCTCCTTCGGATTCTGTGTCTCCCTTTCTCTCTCTGACCCTCCCCTGCTTACACTGTGTCATCTCTCACTGTCTCTCAAAAATGAATAAAGGTTAAAAAAATAAAAAAAAATTGCTAGCATGAATAACATTTATTATTAGACATTATTACCATTTTATATAAAATTTACCATAAAGTTGATATTTTCTGTTTTCACATTTCTTTGTGTATCTTGCATCTTCTTTTTGGGATCATTTACTTTCTTCTTGAATTACAAAATTAACTGTTCCTTGAGTGTTAATTATTTTTTAGCTAAATTCAGTAGGTTTTGATTCCTTTTGTGTTCATGTGTTTGTTTTTGGTCTGAGAAGTCATTATTTCACACTTATTTGTAAGAGATGCTGTTTGCTGGGCATCAAATTCCATATTATTTGCTATTTTTTTTAGCACATTAAAGATAATTATGTTCTACTTTTATAGTCGTTGAATTGCCAGTTTAAATTTCATTCCACTATGTGTTCTTTTGCTCTCTGATTGCTTTTTTGATTTTAAAATCTTCTCTCTCACTTTTTTTTAAATGTTTATTTATTTTTGAGAAAGAGAGACCACAAGCAGGGGAGGGGCAGAGAGAGAAGGAGAAAGAATCCCAAGCAGTCTCCATGCTGTCAGTGCAAAGTCCAATGCAGAGCTCGAACCCACAAATCATGAGATCATGACCTGGGCTGAAGTCGGACCCTCAACCAACCGAGCCACCCAGATGCCCCTAAAATTTTCTCTTTGAAAAAAATAAAATAAAATAAAACCTTCTCTTTATCTTTAAAGTTTTGTAACTTCAACATAATGTGCTATGGTATGGATATTTTCTTATTTATACTGCTTAAGATCTTTAGGATTTTTTGACTGAGAAATGGAATCTTTTATAAATTCCAGGATATTGTTACCTTATTATGAGTTTTTACCAGTTCACCCAAAAAAAGATGTCACCCTTTGAGGGTCTGGTGTATGTGTGAGATCCCATTTCTGTCTCCTACTCCTCTCAGGTGCCAGGCTTTCCCTCCTGTCTTGTCAGGCATGACCCACTGAAACCCAAGCCTTAGGCTATGGGGTTCACCAGCTCCCTTCAGGGCAAACACTGGCTTTAAGGCACAGTTACATCAATGGATTTGTGCTTCCTTGTCATTTGTAACCTCTGATTCTTTTCATTACTTTAATGTCAGGGCAGCTTCACTCTAAAAAAGATTCTTACAAAATGTTTTATTTAATATTTTGTAGGTGTTGGTGCTAAGTAAAGTTTTCCTGGACATCCAAGCTGCCATATTTCTGGAGGGAAAAAAAAAAGAAAGAAATGATTTGGAAACGAGCAAAGGGCTGATTCTGCAGATCTGATGCCAATTTTCCTAGAGCTTTGATGGAGAAATCTGTTTTGGGAACCTTAGAGTGACTAGACATACTCAGAAGGCAGATCACACGCCTGCTATTAGAACAAAGAATGTGAGGAATGATTAATGAAGCACTCTCTAGAGTTTAAATTTTTTTTTTTTTTTTTTTTTTTTTTTTTTTTTTTTTCTTTCAAACATTCTAAAGGCAGAAGACAATACTCATTGGAGAAAATGCTGCTTGGGTTGGAGACAAGTGGGAGGGGGTAAAAAAAAGGGTTCCCAAATCAGAAAGGGTCTAAGACTGGAAAAAGTGCAAAGAAGACAAAAGAAAAATCATGGGGGTGTCATCCTTCAGTATGCAACTGCCTGGAGCTCAGCAGGACCCACCTGGGCTTGATAAGAACAGCTCTTCTCCAGGCAATGACTGTGCATGTGTCTACAGGAGCCAGATTCTCCGGGATCTCTGCTCCTTGTCTCTGTAATAGAACGTTAGACCAGAGACCTTAGGCCCCAGGAGCTTGCTGTAGTTCACTCTTTCATCCATCCATAAATATTTTAAATCGATGTATTTTTGAGTGACTACTCTCTGCCAGGCGGAGCTAGGCCTGGGGATACAGTGTGGAACAACGGACATGTTCCCACTACCCCTGGTATTAGGAAGCTTAAAGTCTATTTGGGAGAGATAAACTCCAAGCAAATACCTGAAACCTTGTTTTATTACAATTCTGATAAGTACCATCAAAGAAAGTAAACTCCAAACCAAGGGCGCAGATACCAGGCCCTTGCTAGCCATTTGCAACGGCCAGAAATAACAGTCTCTAGTTACTAGCCTGGGGTAATGATCCATTAGCTGTGATTTCCCCACATTCTGCTCCTACTATTGAAAACAGTTTCTTTATCAAACTCTCCCCCCCAAACCCCAGTCTGAATATATTGTCTCTTTCCTCTTTCTTGTCTCTTTCTTTACGTGCAGTATGGAACTTGGATTGTTTTTCTTGGCAACTTCCGGAGGGTTGGAAGCAAGGAGGATGCATGATCTGAATTACATCTTGAAGATAACCCTGCCTCTCATGTGTAGAATAGAAGCTGGGAGAGAGCAAAAGGCAGAACAGCAGTTGGAGGACATTACAAGGACTCAAGCGAGCAGTGACTGTGACAGCCCCAGTAGTGTGAAGCAGTGGAGATAGGAAGTGTCAGATTCAGGTACATCGAGATGGTAAGAATGACTGAGCCTATATAGAGATTGGATGAGAAGAGTGAGGCCAGTGGGTTCCAAAAGGACTTACATTTTTGGCCAAGGCAAAGAGGTGAATGCTGTAGCTATCACATGAGAAGAGAAGCAGGTTTACAAGGAGGAAAAAAAAAAGATTCTGATTTTGGGGAAGTGAATGCTGTGATGCTTATTTGACATCTAAATGGAATGTCCATTGAGAAATGACAGCTAGAGGGTTGATGAAGGAATAGACAGATAAAGAACAGAGCTATAAATGTGGGAATGTCAGCATATAGATGATATTTAAAGCTGTAGGTATAGATGAGGCCACCTACGGAGTGGGTAGATAATAAAAAGATAGACTTTTTGAAGGTGGAAAGATGAAGAAAAACCATAAAAAGAGAATGAGAAATGGTAGCTTTGTTAGGAAAACATCCCAAGAGACTGGATCCTGGGAGCAAATGAAGAAGGGAAAGGTCAATGTGTCAACAGAGTGGATTTGACAAGATGGAGTTCATTGGTGACCTTGTCAATGTTTGTGGAGTGATGGGAACAGAGACCTGTCTGGAATGAGTTCAAAAGAGAAACCTGCAAGGAATTTTGCTATACACGGGAGCAAAAGAATGTAACAGTGGCCCCTGCAGGGGGATAGGGGTGAAGGGGAATTTCTTTCCAAATGGGAGATAATGTAGCATGATCCCCTTTGCCCACATTTGTATTTAATTCTTCTTGTCCTTTGAAACTTAAAGATCTTTTCCAGAAACTAAGTGGGAGCAGGATGTAGGGAAACCACCAAGTCTAATAATAACAGCTCATTACTGCAAGGCTTATATGTGAGAAGCCTTTATCACTCCTAGACCCAAAGAGGCACCAGGATATGTGGCTTCTGGATTCTAGGTAGGATTTGCTATCATCCTAAGAGACTATGGCTTTGCGTGTTTATCATTCTCAGAGCCAGGCCCACAAAATTGAAGGCTGTATGACCAGTGCTGGCTACTAGCTAGGCGATTTACCCAATATTCATTAATATATCATCATAGGGCAAAAATATATCATTGCAGCTGTGTGTGTACCAGCCTTCTCTCCCCCACTCCTTTTTCTATCTTCTAAGGAGGTTCCTGTGTTATCCTGACCACCTCCTGAAAACTTTTTATGTGAGCTGCATTTGGAGTAAGGAGTCAGAGGGGAGGGTTAACTGGGAAAGTCAGCAAGAGACAGATTGATTTTCATTTGTAGGGCCAAGAGCTAGCCCCTTTTCAGGAAAAAAAAAAAAAGACAAGACCCCAAAAAATGTAAAGAGGGGAGAGAAAAAGATCAGTGTGGATGAGTTTTGAGATACTGTTTTGATGAGTTCTGAGATTTTAGGAGATTAAAAGCGTTTAGGGCAGTGTCTTATTCTGTTTAGGCTGTTGTAACGACGTACCATTTGACTGCAGAACACGGTTCTGGAGGCTGGAGGTTCGAGCCTCCAGGGTGCCAGCATGGTGGGTTCTGAGCATAAGAATTTTGGGGAGGGCACACATATTCAGTCAGGGTTCTCCAGTTGGAACAGTGAAAAGAAAATAAAACAAATGAAATTCCTAACTTTCTCTATGTAATTTTTTTTTTATCACTTTAGTGAAAGACTTCAGTAGACATTTAAATTGCTCTTTGGTGCTTTTCAGATGCCAGAATAGTGATTCTATTGACTGTGAGGCTGTGCTGTCCAGATTGATTTATTCTAAATTATTATTAATGCAATTGTCTGTTTACTTGTCTGCTTCCTCTGTAAGGCCCTGATCTCTTCCTAATTTTTTTGGTAGTCTGGACACTTAACTGTGCCTTGCACATGACATATGTTAAGACATTCAGGAGGGCACTTGTTGTGATGAGCACCGGGTATTGAATGTAACTGATGAATCACTGAATTCTACTCCTGAAACCAATATTGCTTTGTATGTTAACTAACTAGAGTTTTAAAAAAAACAAGGCAAGGCCATCCTCATGGGACTGTTGCCAGCATAATCACACTGGGCCTCATGCAGAGAAGAGCCTTATTTGGGTTAATGCTTTGCTCTTGTCATTTTGAAATTCTTAAGTTTTAAATAAGGAGGCCCAGATTTTTATTTTGTACTGAGCTCTGCAAATTATGTAGCCAGTGCTGCACTCAGTAATTGTTTGTTGAGGATAAGCCATGCCCAGAACTAGAAAGCTAGACACGGAAATTTTTTTCCATTTCTTTCAGTTCTAAAATGATACTTCCGTCTTCCTAAGAAGATCCTTGTTTGCATCCTGGAAGAATATTTAACCGGATACCAGTCTGCCAGGAAAAAGTTAACCAGATATCAGTCTTTTCAGAAAAAGGAGACTAGACGGGTGTTAAGGAGACAAGGGTGGACAATGATGGGCACAAAATAAAAACTGATTAATTCGTGTGTAAATATATGACACTGATCTTTAAAACGTTGCCCGAGTCAGAAAAGGACAAACAAAACAAAACAAAACAAAACAAAACAAAACAGGACAGAGATGTTATATAACATAGAAAGATGGTATACCAATGATTAAAGTTCCCAAAATTTATAGATGAGAAGATATACTGCATGTCCAAGAAAACTTTAGTATAAGGACAAAGCCACATTTATTCTCTGATTATGCTATAGCAAAAGATTTTTTTTAAATGTTTATTTATTTTGAGAGAGAGAGCAAGAGAGAGAGTGAGTGTACAAGCAGTGGAGGGGCAGAGAGAGGGAGAGAGAATCCCAAGCAGGCTCTGCACTGTCAGAGAGCCCAACTCAGGGCTCAATATCAAGAACGATGAGATCATAACCTGAGCCTAAACCAAAAGTCAGACGCTTAACCTACTGAGCCACCCTGGTGCCCCATATAGCAGATTTTTAATCTTGTTTGTTAAGTATGGGAGAAGATGCTTAAGGGGCGGGGGTTTGTGCATGTGTTAGAAAAATATTAGAAAGAAATGGCCAGAAATGCATCTTCGAGAATAGGGGACAATGAAATGGGTAGTGATAGCGGTAGGGATAATTTGAGTTTATTGACAAAATATTGATATTCCATCTCTGCTGGAATGTAAGCGTTTAGTGATGGAGCTCCCCCAAGAAGGAATTCGTTGTTTCCTGGGTTGTGCTCCTGCAGCATTTACTTATCTGTATTGCTCTCCTGGCTTGGTACTCCAATTACTCTATAATTATTTGTTGTCAGTCTGTCAACACCAAAAGATATGAGCTCCTCCAGGGCAGATTTTAATTTTTATTCTTAGCTTCTAAAAGAGTGTCTGGCACAAAGTAGATAGTCAGTGAATGTTTGCTAAATACACACACACACACACACACACACACATAAAATTGGTCTTGAAAATCAAACAATATAGATTCATGTACTTTGAAAATTTTGAACTACTTTAGAAATACCCTACAATGACGGTGGTGATGAGGCCAACTATGATAATGACAAAGTCAATGATAACTCATATCCTCCAGAACCAAAGAGTGTACCCCTCACTTCTGAATAATGAATGCTGTCCTAGGAGTCTGTGACAGGTTTGGCACTTGTATATAGACATATTATGATTATGTGCATGTGTTTGTTAGTTTTTCCTCTGAGGATGAGATCGTTATCTTTCACGAGCATTTCCAATGGTTAGGTATTTTCATTTATTTTTATTAATTCATTTATCTTTAATGTTTATTTTTGAGAGAGAGAGAGAGAGAGAGAGAGAGAGAGACAGAGTGTGAGTGGAGAAGGGGCAGAGAGAGAGAGACACACACACACACACACACACACACACACACACACAGAATCTGAAGCAGGCTCCAGGCTCTGAGCTGTCAGCTTGGAGCCGATGTGGGGCTCAAACCCATGGATCATGAGATCATGACCTGAACCAAAGTCGGATGCTTAACTGACTGAGCCACCCAGGGGCCCCATGACATTTTTAAAAGGTTAAGAATTCTGCTTTGTGGGAAAAACCATGCACTACCTGCATGCTAGTGCAGTGATTTATTTCTCAGTTTGGAAAAGATTTTAATCAAGAAGTGATCCTGTATCCTTTAGGATATTATTTAGCATGGAAGTAAAATCACTTCTGCACTATACATCCCCCCTCCCCCCAAATCATTAGGTTAAATGATCTGAGATATCCTTACAGGAGAGATTCTAGGATAAACAAGAAATGTATCACATTAAGTGATGTTACACTGAAATGAGGGTAGTCATTGAAAAACTGGAATCAAAGTGTAAAACATAAAGCACATTAAGTGTGTTAATGGAGAAGTAGAATGAGGCCAAGTATGTCTTGTCTATGGTGCTTTGCATGTACAAATATTCCATTAAGAAAAAAATATCGGGATGATGTATTGACGTAAATAAAGGCAATGAAATAATTTCCCAGGAAAACACTAACTGCTTCAATGATAACATTACATAAAACACGAGCTGGTCTACATTGGAAACTTCCTTCAGTTTTGAATGCTGTCTGCCAAAATGGATTGCAGGAGCAGGAGCTAAACATCATAGTATCTTCTAAATGTGCAATTCTCCCCCACCCCTCCATCATTTCCTGTAGGAAAAACTTTCCATCCTAATTCAATCTTTAAAAATAATTCTACTTTCTCTAAACCGCTAAATGTTTTCTATTATGTATGACACAATCCTTTCCACTTTGCTAGTGAAGGATGGCTAGTCATTAGAAGCTTAGTAATGAATTACAATGGCCCTCAGCCCAAAATAATCCACATGCCAAAGTGGCACATTTTAGGGTGGCGTATTCTACTCTTTCAATATATCATATTATCCTGGTTCTTTTAGGTGTAATGATTCACACGTGAATTATTGCTGTTAATACAACAAACATGTATTAATTGCCTATTCTGCCCTAAGCTTTGTGCTCGGTTTTAAAATAAAATATAACTAAGATACAAATCCTACTCTCAGGGAACCTGTGTCCAGTGAAAGAGATGGCCATGAAAACCCGGAAGTAGACTCAGTTATCACCAGAAGTATGTGTTAAGTATTGCGGTATTAGTATTGGGGTTGTAGCTTTTTTTTTAATTTTAATGTCTATTTATTTATTTAAAATTTTTTTTAATGTTTATTTTTGACAGAGAGAGAGAGAGAGAGAGACAGAGCATGAGCGGGGGAGGGGCAGAGAGAGAGAGAGAGAGGGAGACAGAATCTGAAGCAGGCTCCAGGCTCTGAGCTGTCAGCACAGAGCCCAACGCGGGGCTCGAACTCACAAGCTGTGAGATTTACCTGAGCCGAAGTCAGACGCTCAACCGAATGAGCCACCCAGGCACCCCTATTCATTTATTTTTGAAAGAGAGATCACAGGTGTGCACATGTACGAGTGCAAGTAGGGGAGGGGCGGAGCGAGAGAGAGAGGGAGAGACAGAATCCCAAGCAGGCTCTGTGCTCCCAGTGCAGTGCCCAACATGGGGCTCCGTCCCCACAAACTCTGAGATCATGACCAATCAAGATCAATATCCAATCAAGAGTTGGATATTTCACCAACTGAGACGCCCAGGAGTCCCTTGGTGTGGTAGTTTTAATCTATGGCATTACTAGTATTTTGTGGCATTAGTAGTAACGTTAAAGTAGCACTGTGGTAGATATTCAAATATGGCAACAGCAGTATTTCTGGTCCTACATGATTTTCCAGAACCTTGTCACTCCTACAGTTTTAGAACGATCCTCACTCTCACACGCCTTTTACCTAAATTGGACTCTGTTTAAATAATTTATGAAGCATGCTTCTGTTTGAGGGGAAATTTTAAATTATATTATAAAGACTTTTTTATAATATGTAGTTTCATTATAGACTAGTTCTTGACATCTGAGCATGCATCTTGTTCCTCTTTTTTTTTGTTTGTTTTTGTTACTTCTACTTCCATCCACGTTATTTCTAGATGAATAATGTAACATTGGGATATGTTCTCTTCATCAGGAGAGACGTTATTTTTTTATTTTTAAAGTTTATTTATTTATTTATTTTGAGAAATAGAGAAAGAGAGAGAGACCACAAGCCGGGAGGGGCTGTGAGAGAGGGGGAGAGAGAGAGGATCTCAAGTAGGTTCCGCGCTATCAGCACGGAGCCCAAGGCAGTGCTCAGACTCATGGACCGTGAGATCATAACCTGAGCCGAAATCAAGAGTCAGACACTTAACTGACTGAGCCAACCTGGCTCCCCCAAGAGAGACATTATTATACATGAGTAGAGAAAAGCTTACCAATCTAGGATGTAAGTATTCAATAACAAGATTTTGGAGTGATTTACAACCTACTGTTGCCAATTCTTTCTTTAAAAGAATTCATAATCCAAGAAACCAATTATATATTGGTATAGTCCTTTTGGAAAACAGCATAATATACAGACCCTTTTATACAATAACCCCACTCTGATACATAATTCAACAGAATCAGAGATACATATATGAAGATTTCTTTGTAGCATTATCCACAACCCAGTGGGCATTTAGAAGTAACTTGAATAAAAATTTGGAATTCATTCAGTAAGCTACAAGCCTTTAAGATGACAGAATGTGACCATCAAATAGGTAATTATGAAGAATCTATAGAAATATGTAAGTATCTATACGACAATGGCTTAAATTAAGTGAGTGCTTATTCTGTGGCAGCCTCTGTTTTAAGTATTTTATAAATATGATTCATTAGAACTTCAAAACATCCTCATGAAGTAATATTCTCTACATTCTCTAGATGAGGCACAGAGATATAAATAACTTATCCAGGATCAAAGAGCTAGGCAGTGACAGGGCAAGGATTTGAAGCCAGAGAATGTAGTGTAAAATCCAAGTTTTTAACCACTGTGTTATATACTCTTTGGTTTAAATTGTGCACACACACACACACACACACACACACATAAGGATTGGAAGACAATAAAAACATTTGAAAGTGATTATCTTAGGATAGTGAGAATATTAATGCTTTTTCCTGTTTTTCTAGATTGCCTATAATATACGAAATGATTTTTAAACAGAAAAGAGAAGACGAAATTCAAAGAATTCGCTGGTTAAGAGTAAAAGTAAGCATAGGTTCATTCAAGAAAAACTGACATTGACTGCATAGGACATGAATTCTCAAATCCCATTTTGAGACTTACTACTTAAGCTACATCTGTTATTGCAGGTAAAATTTCCATTATTTGTAAGACCATGAAGAAATACTATTGCTAAATCTGTGTGTTCTATTCCTGTTATGAATTTTCAGACCAGGTAGCATATGGTGCATCTCTTAAAAAGTTTAACCTGAATTAGTTAGTCTAGGTTCCCACCTCTTCTAACCCAAGCAATACTGTAAATGTCTTTCTACCATTCGAATGTAAGACTAGATTCATATATTTTCATGGTAAGGGGACTGTAGAGAGCCAAATCCATGTTATTTTTCAAAAGTGTATTACGTAGAATTCTCGTTATTTAAGACAGTCCTCTGTCTAACTACTAATAGAATACCCTAATGTCTTTCTGTAACAAGAAAGGCGAAGTTGTTTCTAACCACCATGTTGTTCAAAAGTCGAAGATGGCTTAAATTGCTGTGTATTTTATTTTTGTTTTATTTTTTGTTTTAGTTTTTTATTAAAAAAATTTTTTTAACGTTTATTTCTTTTTGAGACAGAGAGAGACAGAGCATGAACGGGGAGGGTCAGAGAGAGGGAGACACAGAATCTGAAACAGGCTCCAGGCTCTGAGCTGTCAGCACAGAGCCCGACACGGGGCTTGAACTCACGGACTGCGAGATCATGACCTGAGCCGAAGTCGGCCACTCAACCGACTGAGCCACCCAGGCGTCCCTTATTTTTGTTTTAAATAAACAGATACTTTGTTCATGGCCTAATTTTGAGATAATGCATATGAATTACTCAGGATAGACTGGATTGTTTCATGGGAACAAATTAATTTTAAAATCCCAGAAGTTTAGACTTCTCCCTCTGGCCAAGATAGAGGCACAGGGAGCAGACTTACCATCTCCTACCCCACTGGAAACAGTCAAAACAACTGGACAAATGATAAGAAACAATGGCTTGCAAGGCACTGGACAACAGACAGTTAAATACAGTAAGACCTGAGAGATGGGAAACAAATGAGATGAGCCCAACTCTTGCTTCTGGCTTCCCGCCTTGAGAGAGTTCCTAGGCGACGGCGCAGAGAGGCGGAACCTGGGCACAACCCAGTGGACTCCGAGTTGAGATGGAGCTGAAAGTGTGGGAAATCCAAGGTGGCTAGAGTCTGCAGAACAGAATACTGGAGAGGAAATCAAGCTTCATGACAAGAAATGCTGCAGATCTCCTAAAGGCCCCCCTCAAGAATTCAGGGTAATACTGATCTACACATGTGGGCTACGGAAAGAATCATTCAAAGGTAAGAGTGGGAACAGGATCTGGTGCTCACAGAAGGACTAGAATAGTGCCCGATATGACCAGCCGGACTGGAAAACCTCTTATTCATGAGGCACTGAGTAGAGTGCACAGAAGAGTCTTGTCTCAGTGGTGGGAGACGATCTCTGGATTAACACTGCTCTGGTCTCACCTAACAAAACTTTCATGCGACACTGAAAGAATCAAACAGTTACCAGGTAAGTATTCCATGACCCTGCTGGAGGGTATTGTGTAGCTTTAAAAATAGCACATGAGAGTGGCTCTTTTTTTGGAATCAAACTAGCTTCTGGAGTATGACAGCATAATATCGGTAACTGTCATCACACATTTCTGGTTCTAGTGGAGCCCCGGCCTGTCATTTGTTGAAAAATACCTGGCCTTCATGACTGTCCATCTACGCATTATCCCTCTCACTATTCTGTGGCTTTTCGATGGGATACTAAATGAAACAATATTTTTAAATAAAACATGTCCCTCGATGTAATTTCTCTTCAGTCTGAGTGCTTCAATAAGTAAAGTTGAATGCCTTGAGTATGTGTTAAAGTAGGTTGATTTTTAATTAAAACTCATTCGAATATATGTGAAGATAGATAACTTTTCATGAAAACCAGTTGCAAAGGTATGGTATCACTTGCAGGTGTGCAGGCTGGAAGTTGCAATTCATAGCTCTATTGTTCTTGAAGTCTTAAAAGCAGCTTTGTATCCCTTAAGGGATCAAGAGAAAGAAGTATTTCCATATTACTCTCCCTAAAAAGGCCTCTGATTAACTTAACATATTACAGACAGAGTGAGTCCCCTGCTTTCATGGAAGAGTAATAATCTTGATTAATTATTAAAGAAATTCAAAGGAAAGGGACTAATATTTACTAGGAGACTGCCCTCTGTAAATCATAGTGTGGATGCCAGTCATAACGCTTAAAAAGTAAAACCTATGATTTCATGAAGTTTTGGTGTGGGTAACTCAATACTGTGCTAAGAAGTTCCCATCCCTGAGGTGCCTGGGTGGCTCAGTTGGTTGAGAGCCCGACTTCGGCTCAGGTCATGATCTCGTGGTTCTGGGGTTCAAGCCTCGTGTCAGGCTCTGTGCTGACAGCTCAGAGCCTGGAGGCTGCTTCGGATTCTGTCTCTGTCTCCCTCTCTCTGTCCCTCTCCACTCATGTTCTGTGTCTCAAAAATAAATAAATGTTAAAAAAAATGTTTAAGAAGTTCCCATCCCGAAGTAAGTACGTTTGGGGAAATAAAAAGTGAAGGAAATATAAGTATGTGTCATGTAAGTGATAATGCTGCTTCTTGCTTTGAGGACTTTTCAGCATCTCGGACTTAGTAATGAGAAATGTCTGTCTCTGGGTACACAATGAAAGGTAAAAGATTCCGTTGGTCGTATCTGTGAATAACTTGTCCTCCACCCTGTAGGCCAGTGAAGTACGTGCTCTCCTGCACCTTCCACTTCCAATACAGCAGCTTTGGTACCGTACAAAGATGGTCTCGACGTTATTGATAATGTTTGAGAAGGCAGGAGGGTGGATGGAAAAAGATGTCCCGGAAACCCAAAGGAAGAAAAAACTCTTCTCTACATACAAGCTAGACTCTAAAGACGAATCAGGGAATCTATTATAAAGAAAACCCCGAGACAGAGGAGAAACAGGAGAAAGTTTGGGAGGATATATGTTATATTAAAGTACCCAAGAAACTCGTCCTGTCCTAACTCCCTAGTGATTTCATTTATTTCTTTGTTAGATTCCCTGGGCTGATTATCTTGCAAAATTTCTATCAGTAAAAAGGCAAAAACAGTGTCTGATATGTCAGATAAACTTCTTAACAATTCACAGCTATTAATCTCTCATGGTTTCAACTCTAGGGTAAGACTCCTTGCTTTATAAAACTTCACTGGATCTTGAGGGAAACTAAAACAGGACAACTCATTGAATTTAGACAAAATAAAAGAAACTAGGCCTTCTGATCATCTGTTTAGCCCCTAAACTTCAGAATCTCAAGAGTACAAAGGGAGCCTATTTTGTTTTCACATACTTGCTTTTTCCTCTTGAATACTTTTACTAGTGACCTGCTCATGGTGCAGAACCAAAAACAGGGCCTGAAATCTGACAAGTATGAATGTACTTGATGGGATCCATTTTGCACTCATCGGTGCAGATAATATCTTTGAGCATTTAATACTATCAGGTATTACACCAAAAATTCTGAAAAATGTATCTGTTATATTATTATGGGTTGATCCTTAAGAAGATTAGTAAAAATTTACACTCACTACCTATCATAAATATCTTTCTATGTAAAGTTGGAAAATTCTATTTAAACTCAAGAATTAGTAAATTTAAGTATTAAAGTTATACATTAAACAGTTTAGATTAAATTTTTTCCAGAATTACATTTTTTAACAATAAAGTAAGAAAATAAGTAAAATTGCATAGCTCTTTAAAGGAGCTTCTTCACAGAGCTTGAAAAGTTGTCTAGTGGGTACTTTTCATTTTACCTCAAGCTAGGATACATTAAAGTTCAGGTTAAAAAAAAAAGAAAAAAAAAGTTACGTTATTTAAAATTCTCAGAACTCAGAAATGAGAATTTCAATTGCAGGTAACATAATGCAATTTTCTAATCCAATATTCTTCTTTGACATCTACCAATATTAACAGAAAATAAAAATCATAAAAAAAATTATCCTCAGTGGAACAAGAACATATCCACAATTCAAATGATAAGCTATCATTCAAATATTGTCAAGTATAGACCAAAATAAATGAGCTGATAAAGTTGACACACACCTCCTTTCAAAAACTTCAGTAGGTCACCTTAGTCCCTAAAGGTAAGAACACTATCTAAGCATGAATGTGTCACGGGAGGTGAGAGAACTATTCCCATAAAAGAGAAGTCATCTGCCTATGGCTGTGTCCATTGTCTATGACTTTGTCCATTATGTCCATTATTCTAGCCTCAGTAAGGTGAGGGACGGGGGAAGATAAAGAAGGAAACAGAGATTTCTAATAAAACAAAGTAGACTGAATGCATGCATTTATATTTACTCCCACCTGAAGCCCCATTAAATGACATAGGTGTTTTGAACAGGTATACACTCTATAAAATTTTTTGGAATAGGGTCAATAACAGATAAAGTGTTAGCAAGTGGGGACAATGAAAAGCAAGTGGCAGAATGGTAATTAACTAAGCATGGGGAAAGATGAAACCTGTGTGCCTGAACAGAAGAATGCCAATAAAGATTTTGGCTGCAGAAACCTTAGAAAGATTCAATAATTGGAGGCAATGAGCACCTCAGAAGGCAGGAATTGGTTGGGCTGAAAAGATGAAGTCCGGTTGAAATCTCTACAAGGTACAGCAAGACCCTTAAGTAGGATGAGCTTTACTTTCTGATGAAATTATTAGAGGGACTGTAACTTGCAAGACACTAGGTACAATGGAGATCTGGAATGTTACCTCCAAATTTTTTACAAATGCAAATCCTCAAGCTCTACCTACAGAATCAAAAAATCTGAGGGTGGTGCCTAGCAATTAGTGTTTTAACAAGCCTTCTAGATGATTCTGAGACACTCAGTTTGACTCCCAAACTCAGATTTGGGAACCACTGCTCTTGAATGCTTGGGTACCAACAGATCAGTCCACCATGAAGCACGCCAGTTAGCTCTACTCCAGCATGCACAGTGAACTTCCAACATGCTTTTTTTTAAAGAATCTGACATAGAAGAGATCACAAGATATCTAAGGAGGATCATGAAGAAGGAATACAAAAACTGAAACAAACAGGAGAAAAAAACAAAAAAAACAAACCAAAAAACCAAAAAAAAAACCAAACCAAAAAACCCCCCAAAACCCTGAGATGTGTGATACTGAAGAGAGCAGAAGAAACTTCAAAAATTATAAATGATGTCTTCAAAAGGTTAAGGAAAGAGACTGAATTCATGAAACAAGAAACGATGTTAAAGACAAAGGAACAATGGGAAAAAAAAGAAAGAGTTCTTTGGAAATGAAAGTATGCTTGCTAAAATTAAAAACAACAACAACCACCACAAAAAACCTCCGGAAGAGTTATATGTGGAGGTCATCCAAATTGAGATGATCCACTGTGTAGCCAACACGCACACAAAAAATAGCTGCACCAATTTGGAACTTGAAGTTTTAAAACAGTAGGACTTGTTCAGAGAGGTGAAAAAAAGTTACATATAAAGCCTGGGGAATCAGAACAGCATCTGGTAACTGCAGCGGCCACACTGTGGAACATAGAAGACAATGGGAAAATGCCTTCAAATTTCAGAACGAAGTTTCTAAGTAAAGCTCAGCCAAACCATTAAGGTATAAGGTTGGAATAAAGATATTTTCAGATATACAAGATCTCAGAAATTTATTTCCAAAGGTCACTTACTGAGAATGTACTCTATGTAAAGAAGACACAAGATTTGGGAAGAAGGGCCACCATCATAGGACATGAAGGTAGGGGATCCTTGGGATCAAATCCATGGGAAGACCTAAGGGTGACAACAGTACAGCAAACTTAGAGAGTGGTCAGTTGGCTGGCTCAGGAGAATAGAAGGCTCTAGAAGCAACATGTCTAGGAAGCAACCAATTAAAGAATTTTGACATGTTGGAAATCATACTAAATTTGGAAAGAATTAGCAATATTAACATAGAAAAGCAAAGCAATTACTAACTTTAGGGAAAAAATGAACAGGTAAGAAATGTAATCATGGCTCCAGCACTGACCATTAATTTAATAAAAATGACTCTACAGCCATAATGAGAGGATATGGGGAGGGAAGTACATATGGCTGAGATGGTATAAGTGGGTAAATTCTCACATTCTATAATAGGAAGTTAGTAGACAAAGTACAATTGTTAAATCAATCATTAAACAGCAGAATAATTGTGTATGTATTCAGTGAAAAAGGCCTGGACTCCATTTAAATGTAGAAATGAAACTAACTAGATGGGAGCATAAGGGTCATATGACAAAAAAACTATACAATAACTAACAAAGGTCAGGAGCTGGGAAAGAGGGAGCCATAAAGGAAATAAAATATGTTTATTTATTTAGAAGTGTTTCACTAGGGGAAGAAATAAGGGTGGCTAAAAAAGGGGAAACAAATATTTAAATGTTTTTTTTTAATGTTGATTTTTGAGAGAGAGAGAGAGAGAGAGAGTCAAGGCGTGAGTGGGGTAGGAGCAGAGAGGGAGGGAGACACAGAATCCGAAGAAGACTCCAGCCTCTGAGCTGTCAGCATAGAGCGCGGTGCAGGGCTTGAACCCACGGACCGTGAGATCATGACCTGAGCAGAAGCTGGACACTTAACTGACCTACCCACCCAGCTGACCCAGGAAACAAATATTTAACAAACTTTAATTCCTAATGTTTTGCATAATCTTTTTCTCTGATTGACAGAAATTCTAGAAATGAATATCTCTTTAGCTTTTTGAACTTTGTATAAAGTGCACCAAAATTTCAGCTCCAGAAATTCTTTTCCTTTTTAAAAATTTAAAGTAAATAAAATATAATCACTAGTAATAAAATACAGCATAATCTCATTTTGTTTTTTAATATATCCGTGTATTTTATCATCCGTCCATCCATCCACCCACCCATCCTAATTGCATTAGCACTATCTAGAACAAGCAAAGTTTACCAATTGTTAATGATGACTGTTCTGAGTAGTGAGGCTTGCAGTTATTTTTTACTCTTTGCTTTGTACTTTTTGTATTGATTGGATTTTTGAAAAAAATAATAATGATGTCAGTACTAAGTCACCTTAGTTTTGAAATTTAAGGGATCTCTTTTAATGAATTTTAGTGCTGAAAAGTTGAATGATGTCACGCATTTTTATTATGCTTCTATATTATAATCTCTCATTATAGGATTTTAGCACCCTTATAATTAAACCACTTGTTTCATGTTGCTCTTCTCATTTACTAATTTTTTTTCTCCATGTAAACATCATTATATTATCCTTTTTATCCCTCTGAGTCATACAACTGTGCTTACTTTATATTTATAATTTTTATTTATAATCCTCTGCATCTTTTACATTTGAAATGGACACAAATGGGGCAGTCCCATTTTTGCCATGGATTTTTCCTGGATCCTGAAGAACAATATTGTAAAAGATGAGGTTGTGGCTTTATCTGAGGTTTCTGTTTTCCTCGAAACGTTAAAGAAGTACCCAAATATCAAGGAAAGGAAGTTTTTTGCCTACTTTTACTTGTTGGAATCTAAGAAGACAGGCACCACCTCCACCAAGGATGACAGTAAGAACAACCTAACAATAGTTGTAGCTGGTGACACAGTCAAGACAGTATGCAAACCATGTAGGAATGAGGGAGGGAGGCAGTTGGGCTAAGCCAATCAGAGCAGAAGCTGCTGGAGTTGGAAAGCATCTACTGGGGAAGGTATTAATCCTGCAGTTGCTGGATTGTGGGGAGACAGAAAAGGGTCTGCAGGGGGGCTGGGAAACTGGAGATGATGGTGAGCATTCAGGAGGCTTAGGGCAGCAGTTTTATATCTGCGAGTGTAGAAATGTTCTAGTACTTGAATCACTATCAGTGATTAATCACTACAGTCAGTACTGTAGCCAAGGATGAAGACTGAACTTGGTTAGAGATTCTTTGGGTTATAGAGTGAGTTTACACACACATTTATTCCTCAAGAACAAAGGCCAAGTTAAAGTCATGCTTTGAAGATCTCTAACACGTCACTGCTTGAAATCTCACCATTATCAAAAACTTTGGGTTAAACACTGACATCTTTCTTTTTAAGATGAAAATATAGTTAACAAGTAGTAACGTCAAAACTATTGTCAGCTGTTAACCCTGATGTGGAGTTCTCTCAAATTGCTAAGCACAGGGTACCAAGAGAAGGGCAGTTTTGGAAGAGTGGGGAGACACAGGGAACAGTATAAGTAACAGGACCTTTTATGGGTGAGGTGATAAGACACAACGAGAAGACAGAGAAGTAGAGGGTAGAAGAGAAGTAGCTCCAATCATGACAAGAGGTAAGTTAGGAGAAATGCCACAGATGACCATTGTCTACTT
Organism: Prionailurus viverrinus; assembly: GCF_022837055.1. Taxonomy (NCBI): domain Eukaryota; kingdom Metazoa; phylum Chordata; class Mammalia; order Carnivora; family Felidae; genus Prionailurus; species Prionailurus viverrinus. Next base: position 45,729,912 of record NC_062565.1, read on the forward strand.
GTTAATTTTTCCCAGTCTCCATTCTGGAAAGAAAACAAGAAAGAAGTTGGCTCCAACATTTCATCTCATTTTTTAGCAGCAGGCAAATGGCTAACCCTTCTCTGTATCCTCTGTTCAGGAGCCAAACTCCACTTTCTCCTCGATGTTTCCTACTGTATTTTGTTCTACCGTGGGGCCCAATACATTCATTGCAATAAAAACATAGACTTTGGGAGCTAAAAGAGTTCTAAGGGTTTAAAGATAAAACCATGTTTTGCTGATCTATGCCAAATAAACAGAGACCCTAATTCCCTAAATCCAGGATTTCTCAACCTTATCACTAGTACATTTTGGTTGGACATTTCTTTGTCGTGGGGACCATCCTGTGCAATGTAGTGTTTATCAGCATCTCTGCTGCTACCCATCAGATGCCAGTAGCTTTGTTACTGTAACAATACGAAATAAGACATTGCTGACTATCCCTTGGGGGCAAAACTGCCCCTAGTTGAGAACAGTGCAATAACCTAAGAAAATATTTAATTTTGGAAGGCATAGTGTTTTCATTTCTTGCGTATTTTCCTTTCTAATTATATTTTATGCAGGCTAATATTAACATTGACTTTTATTTGCTGACCACAAATTACTGGTGAGCAGGGAAGTTGGCCAATAAATGTACAACCAGCATCCAGAAATCAGTCTGGGATTTAGAACACTTTGTACTAAACCACAATTTTATAATCAAGCCATGGCAGCATCATTCATTCATTCATTTTTCTCCAACAAGAATTTATCTGCTATACACCATTCTAGATACTGGGGATTCAATGCTAAAAACAAAGTTGATTCTGGGTCCTCATGGAACTTCTATTTCTGTGCCTGCACACAAATATTCCAGCAAAATTCTAAATATGCTCCAGCTGACATTTGACTTTTATGTCTCACTGTACCCAAATCAATTCTAAAATAACATTCAAGAATGTAGTTACTTGGGGTCATGCCACTAAAATATGATTGGTGCTTGAAATGTCTTAAAATCGAATCAATTTTGTACCCACTTCCATTTCCAATTGCGGGCTGTCTTCACACTGAAATACACAAGGTTTCCAGAGTGCTTCGAGCTCTCTCTCACTACATTATTTTGGTGCTTTCTGCTGCTGCTTTCAGGAATTTACTCCTCAACTCTCCTCCCTCAGCTCAGCTGTGCATTCTGCCTGGTCCATCATCACAACTATCCTTATTTGTCTCAACTCTTCTTGGAAGCTTCATCACCCCAAGGCTGGGTTAGGCTTCCCCGCCGAAACTCCTTTAAAATTCTCTCTTGCCAAAGCATAAGAGACTCTTAAAAACTGAGAACAAACTGAGGGTTGATGGGGGGTAGGAGGGAGGGGAGGGTGGGTGATGGTATTGAGGAGGGCACCTGTTGGGATGAGCACTGGGTGTTGTATGGAAACCAATTTGACAATAAATTTCATATATTGAAAAAAAAAATAAAACAAAATTCTCTCTTAATTACATCATGGCTTTTGTACTCTGTGGTAATTATTTGCTTCTTGAAGTTATAGGATGTACCTTGTTAACTTTCTTACACTGAGTAAGTAGCATATCCGATTATCAGTGTAGTGTTATTGAATAAACAAATTCACGACTAATCCACTTGGAAAATGCTTCTTGGTATACATTCTAACATTTGTGACCCATTTTTTTAGCTGAAGTAGGTGTTTACCCTAATAATAAGATATCTCTTTGTTGCTTTATGCTAGTATTTTATATTATTCCCAACCTTCTTGGTTTCCACTGATTTCCCTGTTTTTATGACAGCTTGCCAGTTACTAATCTTGCCTTGCCTTTGGTGTATCTTTTTCACTCTGTGAGATTCATCTTGATTACTCTGCTCCCCCACCAGTCATGGAGGGGAGAGCAGAGACTCTCCCTGTCTCCCTTCCTCTACGTGTCCATTTATCACTGTTGTACCTATCTAGGCCTTTTCTTAACTGTTCATTCCTTAGTTAAACTAGTAATATTTCTCAGATACCTATTATAAATTTGGCATGGTGCTTACTTAGCATTCTGCATACAAAGATAAACAAGAATACTCCTACTCTTGGAAAGTGCATAGCGTACCATACGCTTCTTCAACTTTACAGAGACATCCTGGACCATTTGTCACAAGATGGATGGTAGAGGGTATGGGTCATATTTTTGGGACTGATCCCCAAACAAGCCTTTTACTCCTCTATTCTCTGATCTCACATCTGCCCCCTTTCAGTCATCATTTCAGCTCTCGGATGCCTTATCTGTCCTGTCCTTCCAGGTAGAAAATACCATTTTGGGACTTTTACAGGCCATGCCACTCTCCAATTTCTTATGTTCCTCACTTGGATAAAGTACTTCCTGAAACTACTATCCCATTTGATACACCTCACTCAGCTTATTGCTGGAGCCCCCAAGGCCTTGAAAAAAAAAAGCTCTTATTAGGTATGGTTCATTAGGGAATGAATGCCTTCTTGGCTACCTTTCAAGAGTGGGGTTAAAAACACAATTCCACCTTCCCAGAGAAAAAGTGATGACTTCCTCAGGGACTTCTCAGCTCCCTGTTCCCATATGGGAAGTGAATTCTTTCTGGCTGAAAGTTTGCCAAACCCTCACTGCATCGATACCTCTAGAGGCATTTACATTGTAAAAGTAGATAGCTACAAATTAATAATTCAAATAATATGCCCCATTTAAAAATGGGAAAAGTATGACTGTAATTCACAGAAGAAGAAATTTATATTACCAATGAGGAGATTAAAAAAGTTCAACCTCTGATCTAACAATTCTACTTCTGGGTATTTATCCAAAGAAAATAAAAACACTGACGTGAAAATGCATCTGCATTCTCCATGTTCATTGCAGCATTATTTACTTACAACAGTCAAGATCTGGAAACACCTACATGCCCATCAACAAACGGGTGAACAGCTAAAGAAAATATGGCATACACACACACACACACACACACACACACACACACAATGGACTATTATTCAGCTGTAAAAAAGACTGAAATTTTGTCATTTGTAAAAACATTGATGGACCTTGAAGGCATTAGGCTAAGTAAATAAGTCAGACAGAGAAAGACAAATACTATATGACTTCTCTTTTATGTGGAATCTAAAAACAGAACAAAACAAAACAAAACCCATGAGTTCATAGATACACAGAACAGATTGGTGGTTACCAGAGGCAGGGAGTGGGGGCGGGGGGTAGGTGAAATAGGTGAAGGTGGTCAAAAGGTACAAAATTCCACTTCCAAAATAAATAAGTCACGGGGATATAATGTACAGCATGGTGACTACAGTTACTAACACTGTAAGGCATATTTGAAAGTTGCTAAGAAAGTAAATCTTAAAAGCTCTCATCACACATACCAAAAACTCTAGAACTACATGTGGTGATGGGTGCTAACTACAATTATTGTGGTGATCATTGTACAATATGTACAAATATCACATCATTATGTTGTGCACCTAACATAATATCATATGTCAATTATACCTTAATTTAAAAAAAAAGGAAAAAGGCTCAGCCTTATTGATAAGGATATACAAATAAAATAAAAATATAATAGCATTTCTTGCTTTTCATCTTATCATCATAAAGATGAAATTATCCACAATCAATGAGAGTTTGAGGAAACAGACACCGTAATGCTGACGATTAACATAATCTTGTTGAAAAGTAATTTGACAATGTTATTAAAAGCACATGTATCTTTTGACCTGGCAATTTCATGTTTAGGCATTTATCATAAGGAAACAGTTAGAGACGTGAATAAAATTGCATGCCCAGTGATGGCCACAGCAGCATTTTATTAATTGAAATCATAGCGAAAATAATGCTGACCACGATAATAACATTCACCAAGGGCTTACTATGTGCCGGGCACTGTTCTCAACTCCATGAGGAAGGTATTATTATTAGCTCCATTTTACCAATGAAGAAACGAAGTTGTAAAGACATTAAGTAACTCTCCAAGTCCTCACAGATATTAAATGGTGATGCCAAGATTCCACCCCAAGTAACCCATTTCCAGACTCTATGTTCATAATCTCTAAAAAATAGGTGCTGACAGTATTACCACACAGCCATATTTTAACTAACTTAAAACATTTGGTTATGTTGAAAGATATTCACAATATATTGATGATAAAACAGGCCAAAAAAACAAGTTTTACAGTCTGGTATCAGTTCTGTTAAGATTTGAGTATATCTACTGTGGTAGGTAGACTTTAAAGATGACTTCCAATAATCCCCACCTCCTGCTAGTCACACTCTTTTGTAATATGTCACCTTTGAGTGTAAATGTAGTGACTTACTTTTAGTACATAGAATAAAGCAAAAGTGATGGAATTCCAATTCTATAATTACAAAAGGCTGTGACTCCCATCTTGCTCGTAGCCTCTTTTGTGGCGTTCCGTGAAGTACTGTTATTCTGAAGAATTCTATGACACAAGGCAGTGAGAACAGTCTGGCCAGCAGCTCGTGAGGAGCTGAGACCCTCAACCCAACAGTCTTGAAGAACTGGATCCTACCATCAATGACTGAATGAGTTTGGAAGGTTAAAAGCTAACTGCAACCTTATAAAAGAACATAAAGGGGAAGATCCAGCTAAGCCGTATCCAGGTTCCTGATGCTCATAAACTATTGATGATAATTGTTGCTCTTTTAAGCTGGTAAGTCTTGGGGTAATTTGTTATGCATCTGATAACAAAAACATATATTTATAGAATTTTACAGCATTATCTTTGAACAATATGATTATGATAACGAGAATGACATCTTTTCAATTCTGCTTTATTGCATACTTTGAAGTTTTTCTATGAGTAGCATATTTTATTTCTGTAACCAGAAAAAAACACCCTTATATTGAAGGAGAACAAAAAGTAAAGTTAACAAAGTAAGTATCCTTTGGCTAATGGCTAATAATTTTAGAACTTCCATGCCCCCTCAAGTAACATGATGAAGCCTATGAGGGGAAAACTGCTTTGGCCCTCCACATTGAGAACAACCGTGTCATGTGACCTGGGGAACTTCCAAAACTACACTTTCCTTTACGTAATGAATTTACTGATAGAACTAGCAACAGGAAAATTAAGAAATGATTAAAGTTGGCCTCATTGCTGCCTCATCCCTCTTCCTCCTCTTCCCCTTCTTCCTTCTCTTTCTCTACCTCTCCCCTCTCTCCTCACCCCACCTCCTCCTTTCCTTCTTGTCTTTTTTTTCTTTTGAGTTTTTTTGTGTTTTGTAGAACCTCCTTTACTAATTCGGTTGGAGGCTTGGTGCCCTTATATTCCTTTCCGTTTCTGCTAATATAATTCTACCACTGCTACTCCTACTGCTACTGACAGTTCTTTCTCTACTACCACCCCCCATACCTGTCCTCTACAGAGCACCACTAAACTGCCAAGAAGCACTATGGCTTGGTGGTCAAGAGCTTTCTGCTTGAGTGTCAGCTTTGCCCTATCACTTAGTATGTCTTCTGGGGAAGTAACTTACACTCTCTATATTGCAATTCCATCGTATCAATATGAGGATGACAATAGTGTCTACTTCATAGTTTGAGTATTAAATCAGTTAATTCATTTAGAACAGTGGCACATAAAGGCTAAATAAATGTTAGCATTCATTATGATTACTGATTCGTATTCATGATTGACAGATTTCTAATCATGGTAATAGCTACCGGTTATTTAATCCTTCCTATTTTTCAGGTATTATGGTAAACACTTTACATACGATTTCTCATTTATCCCACACAATAATTATCACACTGTTATACACATTATTATCACAATGATGGCTGAGCTAACTAGGGCCAAGTAACGTTAGGTAACTCATCCAGCAAGAACAATGGGACAATAAAGTCAGGATTCAATACTGGATTTTTCCATGTTTCTTCAAGTGTGGGAGGTGTTACACCTAAAGGTGTACGTTAGGAAGTACACAGGCTCATCTATTTGTTGTTGTTGTGGCTGTATCAATATTCTAATGCACTTAGAAATAACCACAATATTCTATTCATGTTTACATTCTTATCACAAATATTAACATTGAGCTTATTAACATCAAAATATAAACTCGTATATAGATGGTAGTCAAAAATATTATCACCCAGTAAAAGAAGGCTTCTACCAAAAATGACTATATGAGTCTATTTCCATGAGGTTCTGGAAAAGCAAAACAAATAAATGGTGAGGTATAATTTGACTAGTTGTTATATCTGAGAGCTAAGTGTGGGGGTAAGGATTATGGGAAGGGGTATGAGGGAGTTTGCTGGGGAGATAAAATGTTGGGGTTAATTTTTTCTCAAAAGTTAATGAATAATATAACTAAGATTTGTGCATTTATTGTATATAAATTTTATCTCAACAGAAACAATAAACTGTAAACAACACTGAACTCTAGTAAATGACATGCACCCTTTAGGGATGAAGTATAAAATGCACCAAAAATAAGATGGTTGATATAGATAGAGGATGGATAGATAGGTGAATAGCTATGTGATAAAGAAGTGTGGTAAAGGTCAATTATAAAATCCAGGTGGTAGGTATAGTTCTTTCACTTTTTTGGTATGTTTTCAAATGTTCATAATAAAAAGGCAGCAAAAAGTAAGCTCTTAATGACAGAAATGTGCAGGGTTTTTATTACCTAGTAAGCAAAGTATGTTAGATATTCAAGAACTTCACTCTGTATTTCTAAATCTGTATGTGTGTGTATGTGTGTGTGTCTGTACAGATTTAGAAATATAGAGTGAAATATGTATCTATGGATATCTATAGATATATAGACATATTGGAGAAAAGAGTTATCTTTAAGTAAAGCACTATAGAAATCTAAAATCTTCTAAGTTCATATTTCCTATAAGTTTATAAAATCAATCACTACCATTTATATAATTCTCATGGCTGTATTTTTGAAAAGAATAAAGGGAATTTTACTTATTAAATCTGCTCTCTTCCAGGAAGTAATATTATATTTAAAGACAATAGTCTTGTTTATACTGACTTTTAAAATATACTGTACCTTTATCATTCTTCAACGTGGACACATCAATACACCTGATCCTTTTAGGACCAGACCAATAAGCGTATCTGCTTATATTCAACATATTCCATACACAAAATCCAAAGTGTTTCCACACAGTATCTTTACAAATCACATGCATGGTAAACCATGAAAGGTAAATAATTCTATTTTTATGTATAAAAAATTAAAACATGAAGGAAGATGATTTCCTATAGTACTTATATAGAATAAGGATAAACCCATGATCCTTAGACCACAGAACTACATTTTTATATTCCTATGTTGTAATGCTACAATTTTTATTTATCATGGAAAAATCCATTGCATGGTATATTTGGATAGCTACATTCAAAACTTGATATTCCTTTCTTCTTTCTCTGTGTTCTTAATCCCACTTAAAAAGTTTTAACCCTTATTTTTTCATAACTGCTCATCTTGCATAAAATTTAAAAATACCCTCTATTCTTCAGTGAATTTTCAAAGAAATGAGATTTGATTATATAAAGGATTATTTAAACATGTTTTACATACACTTGTCTCATATCAATGACAATTACTGAATTATTTTGGTAACTGAGTGTAATGTCCTCATATTGTTTTCTTTAAATAAGTTCCTCAAAATAAATTACTAAACTTCAGGGGTGCCTGGGTGGCTCAGTTGGTTAAGTGTCCCACTTTTGATTTTGGCTCAGGTCATGATCTCATGGTTCATGAGACTGAGTCCTGTGTTGCGCTCTGTGCTGGCAGTGTGGAGCCTGCTTGGGATTCTGTCTCTACCTATCTGTTCCTTCCCCACTTGCTCTCTCTCTCTCTTTTTCTCAAAATAAATAAACATTAAAAAAATAAAAAAATAAATTACTAAACTTCATATGGAATTCTGTTTATGCCTATAAAGTTTGTAGATAACCTTCTAAGTAAAAATGATAAAAATTATGGAAATGAAAGTATTAGGTCACTATTTTTTTTAATTTCATGTTTCAACAGTAAGCACTATCTATGTATTGCCCACTATGAAAGACAAGAGGTACACATAATTCTTTCCTGCTCCCCAATTTTGCTATTATACTTTTTTTTTTTACATTTTTAAGATTTATAATAGTTTCATTCTATTCTATGTCTGTAATTCTCAGAATTGGTAATTTTGTTCTATATTTAAGTAGCTTTATCATGGTTTCTCCTTTCTGAGTTTTTATTTTGATTCCTTTTCTAAATGACATTTTATAAAAGAGCTTCTTTTTTCGAGGGGACGTATGTGCTATATTCCCTGAGCTATTACACACAGGAGATCATCTATCTTTGTTCTTAACGCCTGAAGGACAATTGGGGTAATTATGAATATTTTATTTCTGTTCCATATTCCTCTATTTTTCCTCAATCACAGCTTATCATTATGTTGATGCTTTTGTCTCCATTTCAATCATCCTCTCTCTAATTACTTTCCTATTTTTGTTTTTTTATTTCCTTTTGTATGATTTATTCAAGTCTGTGCTCTATGTTTCTAAATGTGTTTTCATTCTTTTATATTTTATATTTTGTTGCTTTCAAAGTAGCCCATCTCTCTGAAAATGGTTTGATTTATTTCCTTCAATTATTTTCCCCTGAGCTCTGCCAGTTTATTTTTCCTCTTTTTGCTGCCTCTTCAGTTTTTCTGTTTTCTTTTGTGTCTATTTTCCACATTTTTGTAATCCCTAGAAAAGTCATGGTGTTTGTATCTTCTATGGAGAATGTTTTGAGGTTTCTCCATTTTCTGGGATAAATTTCTCTTTGGGCAAACTTTTCTAATCTTCAGTTTGCTTATATTCTTTCCTCCTTCATTTTGTGTGCTGGTGTCTCTCTAGTTATGGCACGCAGGTGATTCTGTCTGGAGCAGCTATTGCTGAATTCTGAGGGGACGGTAGCCAAAGTGAGGTGGGTTTGCCTTCAAGTTTCCGTTTGGGTTGGCCATCTGAGAATCACCCTCACAGAATCCTCTGCATCCTCTATCCTGGTCACGCATCTCCATTTAGCTTTGACATTAAAGAATAGCGCTATAAATTGTCAATAAATGTGTTATTGGAAACATATTTGCATGAGTAATGTTTCTCAATAAATATATTTAGACATTGATAATTACTATTGATTTCATCATTAATGATGGCTGCAAAAATTCAAGGATTCCTGCTTTTCTGTATATGAAATTAAATATTAGATATATTTATTTAAGGGTAACTTTATATTAAACATAATTCTTTCAGATAGGAAAGTCTATTTCATAGAAAGGTTCAGTGCGGAACAATAAATACTCGAAGAAAGTACATATATGAGTACGGTTTCACAAGCTATTTGCCAATGATTATGCATCCAAAAGGAAAATAGGGGCGCTTGGGTGGCTCAGCTGGTTAAGCGTCGGACTCTTGATCTTGGCTCAGGTCATGATCTCACAATTTGTGAGTTTGAGCCCATTGTCAGGTTTTGTGCTTGTGGTGTGGAGCCTGCTTGGGATTCTGTCTCCCTCTCTCTCTGCCCTTCCCCTGCTCACTCTCGATCTCTCTTTCAAAATAAATAAAAAAATAAAAACTTTAAAAAAAGGAAAATGTTAGTATGATTTCATATTAATATTATAATATATGCGATCATGTTGTGTATGATTAAATACCACACATAGGATTTAGTGTATAGCTTAGGACACAGGTAATTTGTCAGAATTGCACTCATGATCTAAAATAAAATAAATGTGCAATATAACTTGAGTTGGAGAAATTTCAAATGTAGGGAAAACAATTACATAATTTACAAATCAGGATTTTCTTTAAGCTTGTGACTAAAGGCAAATTTTCGTATCTTCTCTTATGGTAGCTTTTCCCTATGACTTTAATATGAGTATAGGGTTAACTCAGTTCTTTGCAATGTATAATGTATAATATGGGAATTACATATTGTAAATGTATAATATGGAATTTCAAACAAAAGTTTGACCATTTCAATACATTTTCATTTATTTATGAGAACTGAGTTTTATTCATAAAGCATAATGTATCTTTTCATATGACTCTTTGGAATTATTCTCAGAACCTTCTTATTGACTGCTGCCTTCTTTACGTATGCTCCTATTTTTAGTGCTTCTTCAAACTGACATAGTTAAAAGAATTATCATGCTGATAGGACTGGCTCTTTATGCCTTAAGTAAAAATTGCAAAAGGGCACATGGCACAAAACAAAGAACATTTTAAAAACCTATAAATGGTACAAGGACGGACATCAGGGCATATGGAACTGAGCGGAATAACTAGCTAGAATGGTCTAATATTTTTGGATAGTAATAAAATGATTAGCAGTAACAAAGCGTATGCGTAGATAACAAGGCACTGTATGAAAGCCACTTATTTAGTCAAAATATTTTTAGCATTATAAAGTTAGAAATATGTAAAAGTAGAGGAAGAATAATTTATGATATAATTATTCCCATTCAACTTTCTCATCTTAGAAGAAATCCTTCATTTAATGGAGGGTGAAAAAAACTAGTTTTAATTAAATAAGAGTCATGCTGATTCAATTGCTATTTATGTTGTATATCCATATTCAGATAACTTTTTATTGCTGTGCTCTATTTTTCACTGTTCACTTAAGACATAGAAAGCCTAACATTTCAAAGATTTTCATTCAAATACATTGATATTTTTAGTAATATGCATGGAGTCTATATTGCCAAAAAACCCTGTGATGACATTATTTTATACTGAAGTGAGTTTTTCTTTTTCAAATGTTGTTTGCTTTTTTGGCTTGTTTGGTTTTTCAGTATCCAAAGTATTTCTGAATAGCGGCCAAATCAGCCATGCATCATGGTATAAATTTCAGTCTATATTGAACTGGGTAATTGAATGTGTGTATGTGTATATAATTAATGTATTAAAATCATTTAATATTACATATATTTTTCCTTTTCTCTGATGGCACGGATGTCGGCGTTTTGAGAGAATCTAGTAGACAGTATTAATTTTGTTTACAGAACTCAATCAGTCTGATAGTTAGCTACCCACAAAGACACGGAGAGTCAATATGCTTAGTGGAGAGATTTGGTGAGCCAGAGTTCCTGTGTTTATGCTGTAGCACCTTCACATATTAGCCGATATGACCTTTGGCCAATTATTAAAACTCTCTCTCAGTGTTTTGATCTATAAAAAAAAAAGTTCCTTTAATGGGTTATCGGGAGGATTTAAGTACATTAAACCTGTAAATTACTATCATGGGGACATTCTAAGGTGCTGAATACAGTTTAATTATTATTCGATCCCTTTTGTTCATTTTCCTGGCTCCCTGACCATGCAGTTTGGCTTGCAGAAGTGTCTTACATGGGTAATGAATTTTTCAACACTAAATTTCAATGCTTTTTGGCAGTGTATATATCCTATAATGACAAATCCTCAGCATTCTCTACTTTCCTATATCTACTGCACATACCAAGTGTAAGCAGCCTTTCTATGAGGCATTTGAGTTCAGAGTCTCTGGTAAAAGGATTTATATGTGCTGCTCTTAACTGTCTTCACCCGATTTCCAAGAATTTCTTTATACCCTACCATTCTCAGATCATTCGATCCCATTTTCTCTCAACCTGGTCTAATCAAATTAGAACCCAGAGCACTCCAAGGAATGATATTTTGGAACTGTAAGCTCTAAGAAGTGCCATAAATATTATTTGTTTCCTTTCATAATGGATATCAAGTTGTAGGCTAAGATCACCAAAATAGTTTAGTAATACAGTGGTTAGTATCCTCTCGACATTCTGCACTTGACATAAGAATAAGTCCTTGCAAAGGGAAATCATTGGTTTAAGTTCACACTTTATACTGGAAATGTGGTGGTGTCACACTCTGGATAAAGCCTTTTTTTCTTAAGTCTATTTATTTATTTATTTATTTGTTTATTTATTTATTTTGAGAGAGAGAGAAGAGAGAGGGAGAAAGGCAGAATCCCAAGCAGACTCTGAGCTATCAGCACAGAGCCTGATGTGGGGCTCTATCCCATGAACCATGAGATTATGACCTGAGCCAAAATCAAGAGTTGGATGCTTAAGTCACTAAGCCACCCAGGCACCTGGATAAATCATTCTATTGCACCTTGCATTCTGAAGAATTTTGCTTCTACATTCAAATTAAAGTCCTCATAGTTGTAAACACTTGCCTTTCAGAAGGAAATGCCAATGTTTCGAAAGTAGTAATTGGTCTGTAGTAAAAGAAAGTTTGAAAAGGTTTGTATTTAAATATTATCTATTGAATTGGAAATTTAAGATAATAAGCAAATTGCTACCTAAGAAATTATGTGAGAAGCAAATCTGGATCAGAAGATAGTTAATATGAATATTAAATATACAACACATACATATCAAGCAAATATTCAAATGATGATGGCTTAAATACTGCCCAGAATAATATCCAGGAATTAAATGTGCTACTGCAGCTGCTTCTGAGTCCTCATTTTACAGGATGGTTATTCGGATTAACCTACTAGCTGAAAATTAGAAAGTAATGGATAAAAAATAAAGCTCTTCATCTGAAAAATCAATGAACAGCCACAAATATAACGGAGAGCCTTAAGGACAAATTTTGGGGGCCATACTGAACCTAAAGTAATAAGCAGAAATTCATAGGAATTCCATTTCTTCCTTGAGGGTTTTATTTAATTATTATTAATATTTTTTTTACAGTACTGCACCCTTGGGCTTCAAGTCAGCAGCCTGAAAGGATGAGAGGAGACAGAGGTCTGCTCCATGGGCTAGGAAAGGTGAGATGTCTTATTGAGACACCTTCTTCACCTCAAGCTGGGACCTCAGAGGCCACAGATTCAGAGCAGTGACACACCAGAACTACCCCCCACCTCTCACTTCAAGTCACAGAACATTTTACAGAAGTCTTTATCTGTGCTGAGCACAGCAGAAGAAAAATAAAAGGGAAAAAGTATCTTAAAAGTTGTGTGTATGGGCACCTGGGTGGCTCAGTCAGTTAAGCTTCTGACTCTTGATTTTGGCTGAGGTCATGATCTCACAGTTTGTGGTGTTGAGCACCAAGTTGGGCTTTGCAGTGACAGCACGAAACTTTTGGGATTCATTTGGGATTCTCTCTCTCTCTCTCTCTCTCTCTCTCAAAATAAATAAATAAACCTTAAAAAAATGTTGTGTTTAATGGATGGGTCTTTGTGTACATTTACAGACTGGACATCATAGTCTGGGTAGAGCAGGGAACCTCAGGCTATGAATTACATTTGAGATGGTTTCCAATTACTAGTGCCCTCAGGTGCCAGACAGAGACAAACAACCACAGAGACCTTTTAGAAAAAGAATACCATCATAGGAATATGAAAACACCCATGATTTTTTTTTTCAAGAATTTTGCCTACCACACACTCATACAACTAGGCACACAAGAAAACAAGGTGATTGATTTAAGACCTGCACAAATAACAGACAGCGGAAGAGGGATAGAGACCTCAGATAACAGAATGTTTATAAAAAGTTTAGATTATGCTTCCTGTGTTAAAATGTATATGGTCTTGAAAGTATATTCAGATAATAGCAAACAGCTGTAGACAATAGGAGACTCAAAAAAGAATTAAATCGAACTTTTAGACATTTAAAAAAAATCTAATACTAAACATTAAAAAAAATTAATGGGTATCTTAGAAATAGCTTAGGTGTAGTGTTTTAGTCCACTGAGGCCACTATCACAAAAAATACCATAAGCTGGATGGCTTATAAGCCACAAACATTTATTTCTTACAACTCCGGAGGTGGGGAAGTCCAAGATCATGGCACTGGCACATTGGGTGTCTGGTGAGAACCACTTCCTGGTTCACAGGTGGCCCCTTTTCATTGTGTTCCTCACATGATAGAGGGGATGAATAAGTTCTCTGAGGTGTCTGTGATAAGAGAACTAATAGCAGCCATGAGGACCCTGCCTCCTACCCCTGGTAATAATGGTAACATTGACCATTACTGTGGGGGTTAAGATGTCAATATATGAATTAGCAGGGACACAAACATTCAGACCAAGCATTCAGCAAAAGGGAATATTAGTAAACTGTCTTATCAAACAGAGGACAATATTTAGAATGTAGCACAGAGAGACAAAGGGAAAATACAAAAAGGAAGGTGAGGGACATGCCAATTATAACATATGTTTGTGGAGTTCAAGAGAAAGAAAAAAGAATAAAATAAAAATAGTATTTAAATAGATAAAGGCTGACAGGTTTTCAGAATCTATAAAAGACAGTAATCCATGAAATAATGAGGTTCAGTAAATTGTCAGTGAGATAAATACAAAGAAAGCCACATATTGACATATCCGAGTGAAACTGCAGAAAACCAAAGACAACAAAATCTTAAAAGCAGTGAGGGGAAAAAAACAATGGAATAAAGATGATGGAGAATCATCATTTTCAGTGTAATGCAATAACTTCATACCCCGCAAAAATAACTTTCAAATATGAGGGGAAAAACAAAAAACTGAGAGAGTTTTTCTACCAATAGAACATCTCTCAATGCATTAAGCAATTTCTGTTAGAAAGAAGAAAGGGATTTCAGATTTAAAAAAATTAAGATGCAAGAAGAAACAATAATAATAAAATAGCAGGTAAGTATGTGGGTAAAAGTAAAAGACCATGAACTATATAAAGAAAAAATGATAATGTCCAGTGAGTTTACATAATAGCATCAAAATTAAAGTGCTGGACAGCAATAACATGTAAGTTAGGAGGGGTCTCAATAGAGTTCATGTGATCTCCTTTTTTATATAAGGAAGACAAATGAAGCTATTGATAAATTTTACATTTTGGTAAATGAAGTATGACTATACTCTGATTTCTAGAGGAATCACAATATTAGAAGTTTCAAAGTGGCAAGCGGAATGAAATGAAGTAATAAAATATATTATTTCATTCCAAAAGGTGGTCAAAATGGGAGCAAATATATACATATATATGGGTAGAAACATATGGGCCATATGGGACAAATATAAAACACAAATAAAATGGTAGATTTAAACCTGAAAATTTCTGAAATTGTATTAAAAAGACTGAAGGGACTAAGTTTTCCAGCTAAAGGACAAAAATCGTTAAGCTGAAGAATATCCACATTTAACTATATGCAATTTACAAGACACATGAGGAAGTCTGAAAAAAACAGAAATGTTGATACTGAAAGAATAGAAAAACATATGTAACAAATATGAGCAAAAGATTCTGATGAGCTATCTTAATATCAGAAAATAGGCTTTAAAGCAAAAACCATTTCTAGGGATGGAAAATCAGTTCATACTGATAAAATATCTGGTTCACCAAGAACATACAATAATATATGTTTGTATACACATTGTAACAGGTGAAACCAAAGAGAAAAGCTAAGAGCTCATTACCTTAAAAGTCAGGATAATGGTTATAAGGTGGGGTACGAGTGATTGAAAAGAGAAACTCAAGAGGCTTTTGGAATGCTAGTTTTTAATCTGAGCAGTAATCACACCAGTGTTAACATATAACTGTTAGAAAAAACAGTACATATACAGGTTTATATAACTTCTCCATATATGGAAATTCCTGATTTATTAAATGAAAAAGCAGACTGCGGGGAGCCTGGCTGGCTCAGTCAGAAGAGCATGTGACTCTTGATCTCAGGATCATGAGTTTGAGCCCTACGCTGGGTATACAGATTACTTAAATGAATAAAGAAGAAGAAGAGGAAGAAGAAAAGCAGGCTGCATGACAATATATAGAGAGATGTTTTGTTTTATAACTGTACATATTTATCTACCTACAGACACAGAGATATAGTCAAAGGTATAGTTGAAATTTTTATCAGTTATCTCTGGATGGTGGTTGTACACTTTCTTTCTCTTTTCCTATAATATGCATTGTTTTTGCAATAAGGAAAAATGAATAAAAAAAAAAGTTACCACTCAGGAATATTAAGTAACGTTTCTAGAGAGAAGAGAGGTTGGTAGAAGGATGTGTATCAACCTTGAAAATGGAAAACGAATAGCTTTGTGGAAAATGAGACATAGATGCTCAATGAGAAGGAAATACTTGGAAAGCAGCAATACTGAAAAGGACTTTAGGATGAGTATGGACAGCAAATTAGATAGAAGCTTGCAGTGTAATGTGCCAGGAATGAGCGCCAATGCTATTTTCAGTCGCAAAAGCACAAGCACCATGGCACAAAACAAGGACAGGAAGCCTCTTTTTATATATATTTGGAAAATCTGACTATAAGGCAACAATTCTATATCAAGCTACTTTTAGCTTAGACTAGGTACAAGGAAGAAAATAGCCACCATGACCTAAAAATGATCACAGTGATATGGAACTCTCGAATGAAATAATTTCTCATTCTTGCTTCATAGAGGGCAAAGCCTCTATTAATGCCAGCTCCAAGTTTTACCAAGGTAAAAACATGTATGTTTGAAAATTCTTCTTTAGGGTCTTTCTTAAAAGAGACATATCAAAATAGCCATGAAAGATATAAAAATAAATCTGCATGGGAAACTCGTATGCCTCAAGACTTCAACTTGTTGGAGAAAGCAAAGTACAAGAATTATAAAAGTAGGAGAAGTGAATCGTGACACAAGACTGGCATTTAAATGGAGATACAATGCACACTCACTGTCCAAAGGAAATCGTGAAGTTAAGATGTCCAAAATGGCCAAATATGGCAGATATCTAGCTATCTAATGATAACCAAGTTCAAATGGGCAGTGCAGACTGCTCCTAGATCCACTGATGGTCAGGAATTGGTTGGTAGAGAGTAAAATCCAGTACCCTTGAAGAAGACGATTTGTTGGCAAGAATTAGCCAGCAAATTAAGGGAAGCAGATGGACTTCAGGGTACGACTTCAGATCCACTAAGATATTGGACGGCTGTATGATATCTAGCAAGAGACGGAGAAGCTCGGAAGGACATAGCAATCCCTTAGACAGTATAAATACAAAAACCTTAATTGAGAGACTTACTTACAAACCTATGGTCAGAGCCAAAAACCAGGGATGTTGAGGTATCTAGAGACGAGCACGAGCAGGAAGTTGTTATTACTTTTAAGCCTAAAGGAATAAAGGGAGGAAATAGTACTACCGGGGTCTAGTAACAGTTGTAGATATGGAGTGGCTGCCTGTCGGAGGATGAACTTGTCAGAGAAATACTGTCAAAGCAGAGAAGGAAGAAGGAAAGACAGACCTTGACCTCTTTCTCTTTCTGCCCTACTATCTCCTGGTGATGCCTCTTACTGGCCAAACTCAACACAAACAAGGTGCCAAGGGAGCCTTGGTGGAGCAATCTACAAAAATTAGCCTTCTAGAACAAAGATCAAAGAAGAGAAGGATAGAGAAGAAAATGTGTTGGTGATGATAGGGAGGGAAAACAGAAAGTAACCAGCACAAGTGCTATGTGAGGAACCCAGGGTGGTGGCCAGTTATATACAGGGGGCCAATATGGCAGAGCTGGCCTTCACTGAGTCAGTCCAAAAATAATTTTAAATTACTTCCTATATTGTGGTAGGCCCATTACTAGTCGCTGAAGATAAAAACAGTAAGTTGATCCTTTCTCTTAAAAAAATTTTTTTAATGTTTATTTATTTTTGAGAGAGACAGACACAGAGCAAAAGTGGGGGAGGGGCAGAGAGAGAGAGGGAGACACAGACTCCAAAGCAGGCTCCAGGCTCTGAGCTGTCAGCACACAGACCGACATGGGGCTCGAACCCACGAGCCATGAGATCACGACCTGAGCTGAAGTCGGACTCTTACACGACTGAGCCACCCAGGCGCCCCAGATCCTTTCTCACTTTTTTAAAGTTCATTTATTTACTTTAAGACAGAGAGAGAGAGAGAGAGAGAGAGAACATGTGTGCATGCACACGTGGTAGGGGCAGAGAAAGAGAGAGAGGGAGAGAGAAAAGAGAATCCCAAGCAGGCTCTGCACCATCAGCACAGAGCCCGATGAGGGGCGCAAACTTGTGAACCATGAGACCATGACTTGAGCCAAAATCAAGAGCCAGACATTTAACTGAGCCACCCAGGCATCCTGAAGTTGAAACTTTTCTAATGAAGGCTTTGCAGTCTAGTATAGAATTGAAGACAGGCATGTAAACAAGGGCACAGAGAAGGCAAAAAAGAAAACCAGTCATTCTTGGGTTTGGAAGTCAGTAAAAAATGCCATAGAGCAACAAACATTAAAGGCTCGAAATTCAAAACAAGGGAGATATAGAAAGAAATTTCTGGAGAAAGGAACATCATGAGACAGGAAATGGCCTTGTGTGCTTGGATATACAGCAGTTTCATTTTGGTCAGAGAAAACAATGTGAAGAGATTGGAATTGGAAGTTCATAGAGACGAAGCCCATGGACTTCCTTTGACAGACATCTCTCCCTTGGCCAGACTGCTCTAGAAACACAACAGTGCTAAGCTATGCAAGTAGATGGTATGTTGGTAATGGCATTTGAGTAGGAGGAAAGAATAAAGGAATTCTCACATAATGTGCTACTAATTTAGGGTTTTCATCTTTCAGGATAAGATTAGGAAGAATTAGCAGAATGGGCAAAGAGATAAACAGACTGGAATAAATAACACAACCAAAAAGAAAAATATCATAGAAAGTTCCCAGTGGAAACAGAAGGGATGAACTTCAAATATGTGGAAAACATAAAAAGATGGGGACTGTCTGAGGATTAAACTTATTTGATCAATAAATAATCTAAGAAGAAAGAATGTCTTCTAGTCCCAGCAGAAACACTATTGACTTAGTGCATTTATTAACATAGTCAGTGATATGGAGTCATTGTATAGATAAAGCTTATCAACCAAAGGAGATAGGCAGCATAGAATGATAACATCTAACAATGAATCTGTATTGTGTACATAAAACTTTTCAGGCAAGAAAGACACCAAATCTGGAAGGACAGAGTGGGCAATTTGGCAGCATTCAAATTCATCAGATATCATTTTTTCATTTATGCTCATCACAAAGCCTTTTGAGTAATAATTGGTCTTTTTCATATATCTTAAGAAAGCCTTGTTATGTGGTATACTAGACCATTTTTTGGAAAGGTTACCAGAACAGAGCTGTTGGCCATTATCTCTTTCCAACTTAGTAAATGGGATCCTTTCTTTGAGAGTCTAGTTTGCCACTGTGCCTTTACAATTCAATTTTTTGACCTGTAAGACAGACAGTCTAACCTAACCCTAGGATACAGTGAAGTTACAAATAATTCTACCCTTTGGAGTCTCTTTGCAGTCTTGCTCAGTTTCCTCTGGCAACCATGAAACCTCATTGCCTCCATCCCTTTGGATTTTCTGTATCTTAAAAATAGGTTAACTTGTCTACAGGAGCGAATGTTAAAGTCTTAAGTAGAAATCACACTTCTAGAAATATTTCAATAAAATAACTACAGCAAGCATGTAGATATAACAGTTGATCAAAGCACAGCCACCCAGGCTGTAAAATAAATTTAGTTCATCTTAAGTTCAGTTTCTGCCTTCCATAACGTTATGAAGGAGGAGAATGGTAGAGAACTGGCAGTTTTCAAACATTTGTTGGTTTGTTTTTTGATCCACAGGAATTTCTCCACAAACTAAATCTTTATGGTAACTTGCCATGTAAAAAATACCAGAGCGAAATTCATGGGCAGAAGCAGAGAGGAATAGCCAGAAATTCTGCTGGCTCAATTCTTTCCAAGGCCCATAGTCTTAATGCCTCCCAAGGAGTCCTCGGGGCTCAGTTTGAGAACAGACAACAGAGTCAAGGAATCTGGGAGAAAAAAAATTAAGTAATACAGGTTTTGATCTTGGCTTCAAAACATACTTGAGAATCGCTCTGGTGACTTTTATTTCCTTATTTAGTAGAAACAGGTGCCCACGTATCTCTGGGAAAATAAGGAAGTCATCTTTATGATAAAATGGCCATGGGAATATTTTTAGGTTGCATGAAGCACCCAAACAAATAATAAAACAATTAGACTAAACTCTTATATTTGGAGATCCAAAATCCCTTCATTACATAACCATTTTCAATGGCTTTGTTTAAAGATCATTATTCCCAGAATTTTAAAAGAACACATGGAATTTCATACATAGATATCCATTTCTAAAACAATTAAGCTTTATCTTTGCTGTGAGGTAGGAATTAAAGTCATTCATTCAAGAAATAATTATTGAGCACTTATTATTGCTGAAACATTGTTCCAACACAGTCAAGTACATGAAGTTGCCCTGACCCTTGACCAACACAGTGGAAAGGAAGGTAAAGGGGACAGAGTTATAGAGTAAATCCATTAATTTATTGTTGAGTGTTATAATGAGTCATTATAGTCATCACAGTCACTCCCAAAAATCTACAAATTAGGTGCCTTTAGTAGTCTTTCTTTGTGTGTGTATAGGTGATCTCCACTGGTTTTCATTCAGTGAAATGAGCCATGTAATGTGTTTCTCCCATCTCCTCCCCCCCCCCCCGCTAAAAAGTAGCTTAACCTGTGAAAATTAGTAATGGGAAACCCCACTAAAATGGAATCAGAAGGTTTCCGTGAGGAGAGCTCTCAAACCTTGCTATTCTTAGTCAATTGCAGACCCAAGAGGAAGAAGTGGACTTGACTATGCACATGGACACAACTTTACTATCCCAGCTAAAGAAAGAAATGCTTTCCTTATCTGCCCCTCTGCCATAGCTAAGCCAATGAAAAGTCACCATGCTTTCAACTCCTGGTTTACTCCAATGGAGTGTAGTTTATAACAGCCTTCCCAACTTACAATTTTCTCCTTCAGAAGCATACCTTTCCTTTGTTTCCAGGATTTGTCTCTGGTTTTGCCACAGGTTGTTTGTCCAGGATTACAATTCTCTTTTATTCCTGAATAAGCCCATCCATTGCTGGTAAGATAAATAGTAGTTTTTCTTTTTTAAGGCTGAAAAACCTATTCTTGTACCCACTTCTTTCTGACAAAATTGTCTCCTTTTTTTTGGTGTATATTATTGACTATTATGGTTATACTCCATGCTTTTTATTATGTGTTCTCAAATACCATTAGTAAATTTTCTTAAGTAATACTTTACTGATTTATATTATTAAATACAATATTTAATTTAGGATGGAGGCATCTAGGTGGCTCAGTTGGTTAAGTGTCTCACTCTTGATTTCTGCTCAGGTCATGATCTCACGGTTGGTAGGATAGAACCCCACGTTGGGCTCTGTCCTGATAGCATGGAGCCTGCTTGGGATTCTCTCTCTCCCTCTCCCCCACTCACTCTCTCTATCTGTCTAACTCAAAATAAAGAAATAAACTTTAAAAAAATATTTAATTTAGGATGTAAACAATTACTGGAAATATCACTGGCCAGGACATAGTCTTATTTGATTTAGGCCAAGTCAGGAAGCACTAGAAAAAAATGGCAGCATCTTCTTCATATTAAATTCAAACTCAGCATTATAATTTCTCTAAAGGTACACAGTAGGATCTAGAAGATGAAGCTCAAATAAGTTTTGCCTTGGTCTGGGTGAAGGCATTGCTCTGTCATTACAAAAGAAATCAGCCACTATGACACATATATCGGATGCATACATAAACCATAGTGTTCCAGGAAGGCAGGTGGGAATCAATGCATAGGGATTCTTCAATTCTTAGAAGCCTAAGGGTTGCCACTAGCATCCTCAAATCAATACAGGAATTATCTCATCCTTCTCTGCTAATTGTCTTTTTTTTGTTAGATACCTGGGTATGAAAATACTGGCTTGGGAAAGAATTGAATCTAGAAGGTAAGTGTCCAGATTTTAAATGATTTTTTTTTCCTGGATAGGGCTTTGTTTTTCCTCAGAAAAGTAATGGCATAAGCCTTAATGCATTTCCACCATTCAAGTTTCGAGTTAAATTGCAGCATTTACCCTGATACAGCACTGCAGAAAATCCCAATCTGGTTGGTAGCCGCAGCTTTCGGGCACTAGGGATATTTTTTTCTTGGAATGTTTTGTCATGACAGTTAAGTCAACTTCAGTTAATGAGAATCGTTCAGATTGCTTGTATTAGAGATGTTATTGTAGTCCATGGCTTTGGAAGTCCATGCTGGAGAAGCGATAGTACCTGACATAGTAATAGTTCTACCATGTGCTAAATAAATTCATCTTTCACAATTCCCTAGCTGCTTAATTACTCAAGACTGATTGCTACCTGATTCAAGAGGTAAAAAGCAAGAGCAGAGTGGATTAAGCAGCATGAGGTATATTTACAAATCTTTCCATTTTAATGTCTAAACTAGCTTCAGCTACCCTTGAGATAAACAGTATCACCAAAATGAGTCCATATGCTTCTCACCCTGAGTAAAATTGTGTTATATAATAGTACTCTTCCTCATTCCAAACCTCCAACTATCACTGGAGGAAGCTTGTTTGCAGTAAAAAGTGCAATATGGAGGTGGATTCCAAAGAAAATGTAGAATCTTAAGGAGTCAGGATATAATTACTACTAATGTTGGACAGTGCTATACAATAAAAAGTACATGCTACCTGAAATGCTTGGCACAAAATTCAACTTCTTACTTGTTATGCCAAAAATCTGTTCCCTTCCCACCTCCTTTAAAAGGTCTACAAAAACCAGCTAGTGAGACGATGTTTTAACTTATTAGAAACTTACGTCTCAGAAAATCCATCTCAAAGCTACAAAAGAACAGACATCAATATAAGAAAATCAGAACTAAAGAAAAACAGAAGAAAAATAGGGACATTAAGATACCCAAACTAAGAACAGCCAAGAGTTTAGACTTTTCTTCCTCTATGAACGTTAACGGCCACAAGAGTCATCGGTAAGTCAATGTTTGCAAAATGCCTACTATGGGCACTTTGGAGTAGACATTAGAAAAGATGCCAAGTAGACCCAGTCTAGCCCCCAGGGAACCCCAAACCCAGAAAATAACATGCCATATAGCCTAAGTGTCAAATAAAAGATTCACTGATTAAAGAATAAAGGTGGAAGGGATGTTAAAGACAAATCAGTCCAACTTCCTCACGGTATGAAACAGAAAACAGGAGAGGCCCATAAGAGGTGGGACTAAACTGGAATCCCAAATCTTCTGATCCCAAGCCATAAACAAGGCCATCGGCCAACCCTTTCCCAAAGGAAGTAACAGTTTCTTACCAAAAGCAGGGTGGCTGCAATTAATATGGCTGGGAAAGAGCTCCAACTGAACATTCTTGATGTCATAATAATAGGCCCTGTCTCTCCCAGCAATGAGTTACTTTGGGGAGGCTTTCGATGGCTTAATGATCCTATGTAAAACAGGTCCTGTGGCAAAAGCAACTTACTGAGAAATATTTCCAAAACCATAACATAATCATTAAAAAACTTTAGCCAACTCTCAAGTCTTAGAGGGCCCATTACGTGTTAAACACTGTGCTATTTCTGGTCTAGGGAAACAGCAGTGCCCAGGAAGTAACACCTTAAATGCCTGGCAAAACCCTCCCCTTCCAAAGTACTGATCCTGCCTCCAAGCAGAACTAACCAAGAGAAGCAGCTACATATGTTTCTGATGAGTTCTCCCAGTGGCCTCCCCATCAATAAATCCTCACTTATCACCATGATCTGTTTAAGACATTAGCCCAACAAAGTTTCTAGAGTGTTTTTCTAAAAATTTTGACCGGGGCCCACATTATGAAAAACATCTTCCACTGGGATCTGTTATACACATATGTATTATACTGAAACTAAAGTGTTGATACAATAATACTTTACTATGTGCAATACCTTCGGCTATTTCCTATTTCTTTCTATTTTCTTTCCTTCTCCTTAAGTGAAACATAAATGTGGATCATGATATGTTAAACTGACCTAGTGACTCGAATAGAGCATAACTCATTTGAGAAACACTGAGAGACCATTCATTCATTAATTCCACATTAATTTTTAAGGCCTATTCCAGGCCAAGTACTGTTTGAAGTACTAGAAAACAATGGGAATGGAACAATGAAAATTTACGTTCTTTCTGGGCTTATATTCCATTGCTGGGAGATAGAAAATGAACAAGTCCAAAGGCAAATTGTATTGTATAGTAGATAATGATGAGCTCTAAGGAGAAAACTGAAGCAGAGAGGGAGACCAGAAGGTGAGGGTGCTTGTGGTTTGGGATAGAGTGGCCAGGGGATTCCCCACTAAGAAGGTGACATTTGCATTAAAAGCTGCAGGAAGTAAGGAAACAAGTCTGCAGGTATCTGAGGAAGAGCTTTCCAGGTATAGAGAGAGAGAGACAGGCTGAACCTGAGACCAGAGGGACAACAGATGTCAGTCTTGTCGGGACTTTGGAAATCACTGAATGTTTGTATCCATTGAATTTGGTTTAGATGGGAAGCTAGTATAGGATTTTGAGCAGGTGGGTGATATGATCTGACTTACAATGTAACAGAACGACTTTGCCCAGTGGGATCATTGGTACGGCCATCGAGCCATACCCTTCCCCTCACAGAGCAATCACAGAGGCCCACGATTCCCAGGTCTGGGAACTGTCATTCCTATACAGTTCTGTATAACCCCCTATCTGACCATCTTCTCATCTTTCCCACTTTCTCTCTCCCCTCTGGAACTCAGTCCTGTCATCACTAAGATTCCCTACCTCCAGAATCTCTTCCCCAAATATAACCTTTAGCTTCTTGCTCTAACGAAAGCTGGCCATCCCCCGAGGACACTGCTTTCCTGGCTGTCTCCATTGGAGGCCTCTTTGTTCTCCTATTCCTCTTGTGTTGTGGGACCTGAAAGTTTTATAGGTGCTATCCTCTACCTCGTGGGAAGTCAAAGATGTTGTTCGTCTTCCTTAAAAACACTTACTCTTTTGAAGGTAGGCCACGTAGTATGCAAATTATTCCTTTTTTAAAAAAAATTATTATTCATTTACAAACCTCAGGATCAGTCTCTCTCATTTGCTAAAGATTTAACATAGGACTCAATGTGTCAGTGGCCATAACAACTCTTGTCATAATTTTTCATGACTTCAGATTCCACAGAGAAAATCCCTTCTATACTCAGGTCCTTTGAACTCATAATGTCTTCAATCCTACATTTGTCTCCCAGCTCAAAATGATCAAATCATGGTCATTTTCATTAGTAATAATCTCTTCTCAAGACCTTGATACCACGCATCTCTAGAATCCATCTCTTTCTTTTCCAGCTCACTCCCATTATGATTGTGTGGCAGATCTCTGTTTCCAAAGATGGCCAGAACGGTCGCTCCCATTCCACCTGTTCTTCTGCAATGTGACTCCGCCTCTCTCTCAACTCTCTGCCACTCTCTGAAGTGGTACAGTCCCACTGCCGTCCTCTTGAACCTGAGCTAGCTTTTGTGAATGGCATGCAGTCAACAGGATATGGCTGATGTGATGCTATGCAACTTCTGTGACCAGGTCAGCCCTGCAGTTTTGCCTTGCTCTCTTGCAATACTTTTTTCTTGGAGCCCGAGTCACCAGATTAGAAACCTGACTACCTTGAGAACACCATGCTGGAGAGGACACAGTTAGAGGCCATCTTCAAAATTCTAGGCTGAGGGGCTCCTTCAGAAATCCCAAACTTGGTACCAGTCATGTGAGCAAAGAAAGCATCTTAGAAGTGGTTGTTTTAGCCCCAGCCGTCCCAGCCCTTGGACATTCAAGTGACCCTGAGCCGAGGCTCTAGACATTGTAGAGATGGGAGAAATTGACCTCACTGTACCCTTTTTAAATTACTGACCCACAAAACCCATGAGCATAATAAAATGGTTGTTTTGTACTAAGAAGTCTTGTGGTGTTTGTTATACAGTAATCGATAACCAGAATAGACTCCAACCTCAAACAATTTTCTGACCTCACAAAAAATCCTAGTATTTTGACCCCATCAGTTTTTTGCTATGATGATGATGGGAAGTAAATCCTCATTGCCCTTTTTGTTTGACTTAGTTTATATGAGAGAGACAGTTAATAATTCATTAAATAATCCATTTACTCTCCTACATTTTCCGTACTTCCTTTAGCTAACTTATGGCCATGTGTCTAGTTCTGGCCAATAGAATATGATGAGAAATAACTATCAATTCACGTGCAAGGTAGTTATAAGTTGGTGTGGTTTCCCTAACTATTCTCTTTTCTGTGTACACAGCTGGGACCACAAACTCTGAGAAGACAAGATGTTGCATGGCAGAGGCATCCTCGACCCCTGAATTTCTGCTGGAGAAAGAGTTCCCAAAGAAAGCTTCCTGACCCACACTAAACTGTAGTATGAGCAAGAAATCAATCTTTGTTGTGTTAATCCAACTAGATTTAAGGCATTATTTGTTATTGCAACATGGTTTAGTTGACCCCAACTAGTAAAATTTTCATGATCTGTCATTATAGTCATTCTTCTGCATACACTATAAACCTTTTTTTTTCCCCCCCCGTAAGGTTTTTTCCAATTAAATTCATGTCATTGCCTACTCAACCCCTCCCCCAGGCAGCTATATATGGCTGGAGGTGGGGCACTGACTCAGCAACAATGCCAATTGATTTCTTTTCTAAATCCGTAAACGCGAACTTCAAGTGGTTCCTTGGGCTTCTTAGCTGTTCACCTAGCTTTTTTTTTCTTTAATTTATTCTCCAATTTCCAAAGCCACTCTTTCAAAATCTCTTCACTTTCCTCAAATCAGCACCTCCTCTCCCAAATTTATTCTCAGCTGATAACTTGCTTCATATTTTACTGACAAAGTTGAAGCCACAGAAGAGAATTTCCACACACTCCCACCCCCACATGTACCAATCTATCTGGATCTGTCCGTATATTTTGCTTTCTCTTTTCTTAACCGGAGATGAGCTGTCTGTGCTCTTATATAAAGCCCATGACTCTAGTTGTGTTCTGAATCCAGGCCCATCTCTCCTACTCAATGACATTGCTTCTGCAGTTTCTTCCTATCTTTGCTTTACTATGAAGCTTTCTGTACTGCGCATCCCAATTAGCGTACAATCATTGTTTCTCTGTGATGTAACACTCCTTGGAAAAATTATCATTACTCACTGTCTTCACTTCTTATGCTCCAAGCTCTACTCAACCTCTTTGTTACTCGCAGCACGCCTCCAAAGCAATTCTTGTCAAAGTCACCACTGACCTTCAAGTTGCTAAGTCAAATGACCAAGTCTCAGTTCTCATTGGACACAACTTCTTAGCAGCTTTTGAAACAGTTGATGTCTAGCTTTTTCAGGAAACACCTTCTTTACTTGGCTGCTGGGACACTATTATCTTTTGATTCTCCTGCCATCTCACTGCCTGATCCTTCTTAATGTCATTTTTCTAAATCATCTTCATTTTCCCAATCTCTAAGCATTGGAAAGCTTCAGGGCTCAGATCTTAGACTTCTATTTCCTATCTATATTTATCTTTCCAGTTGATCTTGTCAGATCTCATGGCTTTTATTATCAGCTATGCCATGATAAATCCAAAATTTATATTTCCAGCTCCAACTTACTGATTTTACTTCTGAACCTGATCTACATACTGTCTTAGCCCACATTTTTCCCACTTGGATGCTTCATAGGTATATCTAACTTACCAGATAGAAGAGTAAATTCCTAAAGTTTTCCTCTACCACTGATTCCTTCCATAATCTCCTTATGACAATAAATAGTAAATGCTTTCTATTAATTATTCAGTCCTGAAAGATTGGGGTCATCCTTGACTCTTCTCTTTCTTACATACCACATCCAATCCTGCAGCAAATCTTGTCAATTCTATTTTCAAATATACATCCTGAGTCGAATCCCTTTTTACCACTGTCCCTGTTCTCATGGTATTTCAAGTCACCACCATTATATCCCATAAATTTTTGTGATAACGTCTTACACAGTCTCCCTATAACCATTCTCGATCCACTGCAGACTAATTTTCACACTGTAGCCAAAGATGCCTTGAGAACGTAAGTCAGGTCATACTCTAATGTCTCAAATGCTTCAGATAGCTTTCCATCTAAAGAATTCTCAGTGCCCTACATGATCTGGCCCTTTACAATTTTCCTAACTCCATCTCATAATACTCACACAGTTGTCCACTCTGCTCCAGCCACACTCCCTTTCTTGCTGTTCCTCAACTTTACCAAGAGAAGCCCATCTAAAAGACTGCATTTATAATTGGCTTTGTCAGAGACGTTCTTCTCAGGTTGCCACATGGATACTTCTTTACTTCATTTAGCTCTCTACTTCAATTTCTTTCTGTTTTTTTAGAAAGTCTTTTCTCTTACCACTTATGCTCTTTATCCCTTATCCTGCTTTATTTTTGCACTTTATAGCACTTATCTTATTTGTTTATTGTCAGATGCCTCCCCTTTGCAGGCCAACAATGTAAGATCCATGTGGGCAATAACTTGATCAGTTCTATTCAGTGCCTTTTACTCTAGAATCCAAAAATACCTGGAACATAGTAGGTGCTCAATAGATATTTGAATCCATTAATAAACAAATGAACATGGAGCTCATGAACACGGAATTTTGAGCGCGGAGTTTTAGATGATGAATGAGGTCTTGTAGATGGAAAGGCTGGCTTCCCCTGAACAAAACAAGTCAGGTACATGTGTCCATCATCTTTACTCACTATCTTCACTACCTATTTTTTAAGCTCTATTGAACTTTAAATTAGTCTCAGTACTGCCACAAAGCAGCTCTTGTCAAAATCACAAATGACCAAAGTAAGACTCCTGGCGTATAAAACGAATTCAGGATAGATCGCAAAAATAACAGTGAAGCAAGGCTACTAATGTCTTTGGCAATTATCCACAGAAGATCAGCAAGGAGCCAGGTTGGTACCTGTATGCAATATTAGCCCATATTTCTCCTTCCAGAAAGAGGAAACACATTCACACAAAGCAAATGAAGTAAAAAAAAAAGGCTGACAATGAGTTATAAATTAAATTAGTGACATTCTTATTGCTTTATGTTTGCATAGAGAAAAGATGTTAAGCTGGAGTTAAATAGGGTCATTTTAGTCATAATAGGTCATTCCAGAGGTCATATATATGCCTATGATCATCTTTTATAAACCTAAATCTGGAACATACAATTTGAGAGACACGAATTTACTTACAGACAAAATATAAAAATTGGTACAGGTTTAAAAAATGCAGGATAGGGGTGCTTGGGTAGCTCTAGCTCAGTCAGTTGAGTGACTGACTCTTGATTTTGACTCAAGTCATGATCTCAGGGTCATGGGACCGAGCCCTCTGTTGGGCTCCATGTAGAACACGGATCCTGCTTAAGATTCTCTCTCTCTCATTATCTCTCTCTCTCTCTCTCTCTCTCTCTCTCTCTCTCTCTCCTCTCTGCCCCTCTCCCTTGCTCATGCTCTCTCTGTCAAAAAAAATGGCAGGATATAAAAGTACAGTACATGTGCCTCTTAAATGGCACCAGGGATATTAAGTGGATGAATGATCAGAAAAAAGAACAAGGCAGGTGCAGTCTAGAAGGAAGATACGTGGTCAGAAACAAGATAGCTGAAGAGCAGAACATCATAAGTGACATATTCAGCTTCAGGGATAAGTTCTAACGAACACAAAAGGTTTGAATCTTGAGAGGCACAGTGGAGTGAATATTCACTACCTCAGATAAATCCTTGTGAGAAGATAGGAATAGAAATAAAAGTTTTCCAGAAGAGTTGGGCTTCTTTGCCTTACACCCAACTAACTTCATATTATGCAGTTTGGATACCATATACAATGTAATCAATCAAAGGGCTACTTTCAACCAATGCCATGTGTACCCCTAGAAGATATAGATCTGCCAATTGAACTTACTGATGCTCAATAGCACATTCCACCTCATCACCTTCATGGAGTTGTGCTCTGAATGCAAGGTTGTGGTTTTTCCATCTAAAGCCTCTCTCTCTCTCTCTCTCTCTCTCTCTCTTTCATATGTACACACACACACACACACACGCACGCACGCACACACACACACTAGAAGTCAACAAAGGAGAATGGAGATTAGAGGTTGGAGGATAACGCATACCTTACATGACATTAGAAAGGAATGATTAAAGGAATGATCTAGCTTCAGTAGAAAATGAAATAAATAGGGGTGCCTGGGTGGCTCAGTCTGTTGAGTGTCTGACTCTTGATTTCGGCTCAGGTCATGATCTTGCAGTTGGTAGTTTGAGTCCCACATTGGGCTCTGTGCTGACAGTGCAGAGTCTACTTGGGATTCTCTCTCTCTCCCTTTCTCTGTCCTTCCCCTGCTCGCTCTCTCTCTCTCTCTCTCTCAAAATAAATAAATAACTTTAAAAAAGAAAGAAAATGAAATGAATAATATTGTAGGATCTTCAAAATTTGAGATTGAAAAGCCCGAAACTTTCATTTAATATATGAAGAACTGGGACAAAGTTGAATAAAACATACAAAGTTAGTGGAAAAACTAGAATGAAAGCCCAGATTTCCTGGCCCTGTAGGATATTCCTTTCATTTTGCTAGTTCTTGATCTTGGTATCTTTATCATTATGGATCATTTTACAAACAGAAAAAAGCACAACCAACAAACTCCCTCTTGATGGAAAAGATATCTGAAATAAGTATTTATTGGTAGGTTTATTGTAGTTATGTTTTCAGAACATACCAAAAAAGTTTATTTCAGAACATTTTAAGGACTGAATTCTATGAATCCTGAAGAGTAACCATTCACCAGGCTTCTTAGAGTCTGCACCTACACTGTCCAGAGTTGAGTTATGATCTTAAAGAACACTGAGAGAGGAAAAAAAAAGTGTGAAAAGTATGTGTTTCAGGGTCTGGGCATTTGCTTCAGTGCTATGGCTTTACATGTTATTATTTCCTTAAGGAATGAAAACACCACTTTGATTTTGTAGAATTGATACTACAATTCAACACCACTGGAGACAATTTTTCTCCTTATTTGTATTGAATATAGAATTCTATATAACATATAATTTTCCTGATAAATCTTTCCATTACCTACTTAGATTGCCACAGTTTTAGGTATCTAATTTGTCATTTTGAATGAGCCATGCTGCATTTGTGAATCATGCTGAATGTTCCTTATGAATTTTATATTGTTATTTCAAGTCAAGAGACTGAGCTCAAAAAACAAGTATTAAATGGTTCAAATCTAGGCTCATCCTTATCACTGGTACAAACAAATTTTAATATAGTTCTTTGGGAAAAAGAAAAAAAAAACTTCTGTTAACAAGATGAACATGCATTTAACGACGATATGCAAAATCCAGGATGACTTTCAATTTCTTGAATCTAAGGGCTGTTTCCTATTGATCATTGAATCCAGCTCACTTAAAGCTTGATAAGATTTACAAAGCATTTGCTGTATGTTCTAAGCTTTAAGTGTATTCTACTCCATTCAAACAACAATTATTTGAAAGTGATACGATTATTACCCTTATTTTATATGAGTAACCTGAGGCTTACTGAGATGAACTGACTTACTAGGGGTCACAACGAACTTGGGTTTCCAGATAAAGAAGTTTGACCCCAGTACCTACACTATAAACCTGTTTTGCGGTATTCTCAAAAATGTTTGTTAAAGTGAAAACAAAAAGGGTCTGGATTACCTGGAAGACTTTTTGGCCACATACCTGTGGGGTTTTTTATTTAGTAATAAAATTGTAATTCATAGCTGATTTTAACATTTACTTTACAGCTCAAGACTCTCCTGTTCATGTCAGTTCACCTCGTAGAGGCCATTATTACAGCTCAACCTCCAAATCACTGAATGTGGGGAATTATATCATATCTGACAGAACTCTTTTGTAGTACCACAGATATCACCATTATCATGGCTTTTCTGATGCACTCCATCAGTCTCGTTGCTGAGCCATCACTCACATTTCTTCCCAGACTTGATCTTCTTTTTTCGTGAGAACAGACACACACACGCACACACACACACACACACTCATAAAGCATTTTCTAGACATTTATGTATGCCTAGGAGAAAAGTTATAAGAAGGAATAATCTTGAGTGAAGATGCTCATTAATTATTTTTACCAGAGATGTAAGAAATTGGGGGAGACACCTTTAAGCAGCAGCAGGAAGGTTTAGCTAATATGGAGGTAAGTAAATGAGTATAATTTCTGGGAAATTTTTGAAATGAATTAATAAGCCAAGATTAATGAAGGAGTTGTTCAGATTAGAATATGTGAGTGGTTCTTTGAATTTTCACCCTACGCTATTCACTCTTCACCATCATCAACTTGAAGATGCCCATGAATACGAGCCACGAAAGTTTGTTCAGACTAAGTGTTGGGTTTCCTTAGCTCCGTACTCCATTATCCCTGGCCTATCATTTTTGAAGAAGCAGAGTACAGAATTCCAATATTGTATAATTTAAAAATACCTGACAGCACTCAATTCCCCAACATAAATGGGAAGATGACTTGGTCAGCCTAAAATTTCCAAAAGGCCCAGTAAGGTTGAAACGGACACCACCCCAAGTAAGATTTTACATAATCACACAGACGCATCAGTGCAAAATTAAAACGGATTTCTGCCTGAGAATTCAAGAAATATACTACCTTGCCCCATATCGGTAAGAATCCGATTACCACAAGGATGGATAGTTACCCATGGCGAAGAATGGGATTCCAAGCAGGGTGGAGTTGTACTTTCCATCGGTGATGAAGAAGATCCCTGCTGCCGTGATGATGGAGATGCACACCGTGAGCACCCCCAGGAGGCCCAGGAAGGGCTTGCTGCGCAAACAGTCCTTCATGGAGCTGGAGAGGGTGGCTGTGGTCAGGATCAGCACAAGGCTCACCAAGACCTTGCTCCTGGCCAGGATGCTGGTCTTATGAAAGTCTCTCCAGAGGCTAAAGGATGCTAAAGAGTAGAGCTGGAAGTCCTGGTGCTCCTCCTGGAGCTTCCTCATAAGCTTACAGAACTCATTCTCCCACTTCTCCCCTATGAGGTCTTGGGTGGCAGAACCATAGGTCTGGAGGTAGTAGGTGATTTGAATGGCTCTGGCTGACTTGACCCGCTGGTCCTTGCTGTTTGGCACTTCCACTACCCCGCCCAGTTGGTGTCCAATAAAACTGTTCCTCCCATCCTTGAAAACAGAAAAAGGAGAGACTACAGTTACCAGAGGGATGCACATTCCAGACAACAGATTGTTACTCTAAGTGAAGGAACACAATGAAGGCAGAGGATGGCTCTTGCAATCGTGGAGCTGATGTGGGTGGAGTGGCATGTGAGGATTTTATATTTAACCTTTTGGAGTGTCATGGGATCCCATGCAAGATGAACAGGATTAGAAAGATGCAAAGAGAATTACGAAGCTATGCAAGACTCGCCACATGCATAGGGAAATGATCCATCCCATCCCTACCCCCGTTCCCATCATTTCTGTCTGTAGCAGTCTATTACAACTCCTTTATGCAGGATCAAGTCTTACGATTCAGTTTCAGCCAAAAGTTTTCAGCTTCAGTTTCATGAAGCATGGCATGAGTTAACATTTCAAAAATTGGAAGAATAATCCATTTAGTAAATATACACTAAGCTTTTCAGGGTTAACACACACACCTACACCAACACACACAAACACACATGAACATTACAAACATCTATACTCTGGGGCTCCTGGGGGTGCAACGGTGCACTGCACACCAGATAGAAGATACTATTTGTTTTGTTTTTACAATTAACACAAGAGTGTTGAAATGTTTCCTAAATATGAGGTGAGCGCCTGCTCACTCATCATGATGTTCCCTCCAAACACCTGCCTCAGTCATAGGTTGACCTTTTCCCCATAGAACACAGTGGACAACCACCCCCCGCCCCCCCCCCCCAATGAAACTGATAAGATTTCAGGTGGGCTTGTCAAAAGTCATTGTGATTTTAGAATTTCACATGAAGTAGAGCAGACAAGGTCATAGGACTAGGATATTTATGAGAGAAGTGATCACTCCTCTTTAAGGTACAAGTAAGGTAGATACTGAGTTGTTTATTTACTTATTATTTTAAGTTTATTTATTTGTTTTGAGATGGGGGCAGAGAAAAAGGGAGATAGAGAGGATCCCAAGCAAGCTCAGCACTGTCTGTGTGCAGCCTGATATGGGGCTCAAACTCATGAACCATGAGATCAAGACCTGAGCCAAGATCAAGAGTCAGATGCTTAACCCACTGAGCTACAATGCACCCCAGATATGCAGTTGTTTAATTCAGAGCAGTAATTATCAACCAGTGTGCCGTAACACTCAGAAAGAAGTCCCTGATGGCCATCACCAAATTTAAATCAATTTGGATATTTTCTTTTTGCCACAACTGTCATTTACTTCAGTGGCAATGGTGGTCAGATGCAATACTGAGCCCAATAGCAGGTTGCAAGACGGAACATGGCACTGAAAATGTGCTGCAGGTACCACGTGAAATGCAGGCACGAAGGTACTTAGTGCCATGAGGAGAATCTGCACTTGCTACGTCAAGCAAGATATTTATCTCACAAGGATATAAAAGCATAGAAGCAGAGCAGGAAACAATTCTTTCTAGAAAGGTAGTGCAGAAGGGCAACAAACCCAAACAGTCTGCTAACCGTGGTTGTTATCACAGAATTGCAGCGCACTCTACCCTCAAATAGACACCTGTAACCAGTTATTATGGACTCGTTTAGTCAGACTCTATATCTGAGGTACTTGTTCCTATTTGTATTTTTAACATGCACTAAAGTAACTGTCGTACTTGAAAGTGTGTTGCAGGCACAAAAAAGTTTGAGAAATTTACAGCAAGTACAAATGTTGTTAGTGGTGTCATTAAGATTTGTGAGGAGGAAATTTCATAGTCATTTCACATACCCATTTGCCCCTATACGTTAAGTAAAAGCAATTTTTCTACTTAATACAACCTGACCATCTCTAAATGAACAATTTATTTCTAAATAAGAATTGGATTTGAGGTTTTTTTTCCTTCCTTTGCTTGGAAAATCTCCCCTTTCCAAGGCATCTTTGTATCTTTGTAAACTTTCCATCTTTTTTCATATATATATATATATATATATATATATATATATGTATAAAACCTGAAATTCCAGCTGGAGTTTCCCCACTCTCTCTTTTTGAAACCTTGTGGGCTTCTCCGATGAGCTGCAAGTGAAACAGTAGGAAAGCTTCAAAGGAGTGGGCATCTTGTCCCAGCACTGAGAGACTGGAATATGGTTTCCACTCTTTAAAGAATTTCCACTCTTGCTCTCAATTAGGCTTGTTTATTTTTGGTTTAAGCTTGGTATAATTTTTAGCTCCACCCTGGTTTCTACTTCTTTGAAATCCTGCCTGTGATGTTGACATGTGCTTTTGATTATTTGAAAGAGAAAGTATTTTAAAAGCTATATTTATTCACTTAAGAATGTGCAGTTCCATCTGTCTTTACTCATTCTTGTCATCAAAAAGATTTCTCAGGGATCTTTAACAGCGGAACAAAGATTTATGCGTCCCTCAGGCCTCATTTGGAGATTATAGTGGATCAAAGAGGGCACTGATAATGTGCCTGGACAAAAGTCAAAAGTCTACAGATTTTTAAACAACTGATCTTTATTGAGTTTGGCTAACTGCTCACCCCCCCTTTTGAGGTTGTCTAATTGCCATTTCTTACAAAAATTACCTCATAAGAGATACGCTTTCATCCCATTATATTTAAATGGATGTAACTAATAGAATGAATTTCTCTCTCTTAATTTGTTCTAGTCCATGCACCAGAACAAAATAAACAAGGTCTTTAGACGTCCTTGAACAGAAAGCTGTGCTGAAAGTTTCACAGTTTGTACAAGCCATTGGCCCAGTCATCCTATATGATCTTGAGAAATCATCCCAATGTTTCTCAGAACTATACTGAGCATATTTTTGTAAGGCAAAATTCTACTGTTTTGTAAGGGATGGTGGAAGAGTTTGCCAGTTTCCCAACTTTAACAGTTCATTGGTAGGAGAAATAGAGAATGAATAAAACATGTATTGTAATTATCCTCTGGGCAGAACTTCCCTGGACCTGTAAGCAGTCAGGGGGGGTTAGTGGCAAGAACGCCTAATCAGAAGTCCTGTGACCTGGCCTGCAGCACAGGTCTCAGGCTAACTGGCTAAGAAACCCTTGGCTGGTTCATTTCCCCTTGTAGGTTTCCATTTTCTCATCTCTAAATGAGCAGATATGAATATAGGAGTAAATGTTTACATAATGTTGAAGATAATTTTCAGCTCTATTATCCTATGAAAATACTACCTATAAAGTCAGATGTGAAGGTCAGAAATGATATCATTATAATAAAGCCATGAATTAATTATTTTTATGGCATAACAAAGTCTTACCAATCACCAGGTAGGACATTTGTGTTTAACAGGTGAGCAAATGTAGAGGCTCAGAGAAGGCAGACCTGTTAGTCAAAGTGATGAACCCAGGGTTCTAATGCAATTCTTCTGATTCCAAATCCAAAACTTTCTAGAATCCTGTGGGGCTGACTTCAGGGAGGCCACTTTGGTTCCTAGTCCCCACTAACTGTTCTTTTTTTTTTAATGTTTATTTATTTTTGAGAGAGAGAGAGAGAGAGAGAGAGAGAGAGAGAGAGATAAAGCGTGAGTGTGGGAAGGGCAGAGAGAGGGAGACCCAGAATCTGAAGCAGGCTCCAGGCTCTGAGCTGTCAGCACAGAGCCCAACGCGGGGCTTGAACTCACGGACTGTGAGATCGTGACCTGAGCCAAAGTCCGATGCTTAATCGCTTACATGCATGTTGATTCAACTTCCTCCTTTTCCAACAAAACCTCTTACGCAAATTCTAAAATTCCTTTAAGTACAGAAATCACATTTGTCGGCCCGAAGATAAACCTTAAAAACATGACAAAATGGTAACACATCACTTTCAATGCTCTCCTGTTTCAGTGTTTCACTGAATTGAACAGACATCGCTAACAGGAGATGAACTGAAGTTCCTAACTCCACATCCTTGTGTCCGCTTCTGCTCTTCTTGTGCCCACTTCTGCTCATCGAAGCCAGAGCCCACGTGCACAACTCTAAATGAGATGACACCACTTATGCACTTATAACCTTCTACTTGCTTCCACTTGCACTGGGAAGAAATGAGAATTCCTTACCAGGTCTGCAAGGCTCTGCATGTCCCACCATGGGCTGAGCCTCAGACCTTGTCCCCCACCAGTCTTCTCCCCATGAATTCTATTCCAGCTTTCCTGTCTTGCTTCCTATTCCTTCAACACACCAACTTTCACCACATGGCCTTTGCACCTGCCATGCCCTCTGCCTGGAATGCCTTCCTCTACTCTTCTATGGCCAGGGCTACTTCTTCACAGAGGTCCTACCTTTAAAGAGAACATTTGAACCGCATGCTCTAAACTAGACACTTCCTTCCCAGCCCTCACTTTATGATATGCTCCTATTTTGTCTTCTCCCTACAAAGGATTTCTGTCTGAAGTGATCTTATTGAACCATTCAAATGTTCCTTCAACTAGCATGTGTGTTCGCTGAGAGCTGACACCTTTCTTATCTTGCTCACTGACAATTTCCCGGGGTTTAGAACACAGCCTGGTATATAATGAACATCCCATAATATTTAACTCAGTTCACCCTGAGGTGTATATAACTAATCATACGTTATTTTTTTTTAAATTTTTTTTAACGTTTATTTATTTTTGAGACAGAGAGAGACACAGCATGAATGGGGGAGGGTCAGAGAGAGAGGGAGACACAGAATTGGAAGCAGGCTCCAGGCTCTGAGCCATCAGCCCAGAGCCCGACGCGGGGCTCCAACTCGCGGACCGCGAGATCGTGACCTGAGCTGAAGTCGGACGCTCAACCGACTGAGCCACCCAGGCGCCCCATACGTTATTTTTTTTTTAATGTTTGTTTTTATCTTTGAGAGAAGAAGAGAGACAGATCACGAGTGGGGGAGGGACAGAGAGAGAAGGAGACACAGAATCCGAAGCAGGTTCCGGGCTCTGAGCTGTCAGCGCAGAGCCTGACGTGGGGCTCGAACTCACAAACCATGAGATCGTGACCTGAGCTGAAGTCAGATGCTCAACTGACTGAGCCACCCAGGTGCCCCCATGCATTATTGTTATAGACACTATTTTATTAAGAACAGGAAAAGCAAGAGACAGCTCAAAGTGTCTGAGGACAATAGGGTCTCAGATGAAGAAAGGTGTATATAGAAATTGGAGGCTGGTACAGGAAAAAAACCCATAAATTTTACCTTTTTTTCCAGTCCCTTTACTCTACTGTAACATTTCCCTAAAATATGTTTCCTCCTCTATTTTCATTGCACACCAAACATAGTCTAGTGGCAGGGGGACTTAGTGAGTACTTGAAAAAAGGATTTGCATGCAGGTCTGGGGGCAAAGGGCAGCCAAAGTGTTCAAGGAACTGAAGGAAAAGATGAGGTCTGAGGCTAGAGAGCAAAGCAAGGTCTTTTAAGTTTAAGAGCCAGGAAAGCCTTATTAGGGAGCCGGAGTTAACTGTTCTGCAGTAAGAAACCACTGTGAGTTTTAAGCAGGGAACCACACACTTTACTTTTTGGAGTGCTTTCTCAGTGTACCATGGGAGATGATTTAGGCAGTAAGGGTGACTTTAAAGGAAAGAGTTCCATTAGGAAGTCCCTGCAGTATTTCAGGTTCTTGATGCAGGATGAAAAAAAAAAAAAAAAAAGTCAGCCCAGGCAGTCTGTGGTAGGTAAATTGTTCCAAGGTGAATCAGTGCATTTACAGGTCATGATGCTACCTCACAGCCACAAAGCATCTCATCATATTCTCTCTCCAGGAGCAGTAATGTCAGAAGAAGAAAAAAAATATCTTGAATTCTTTAGGTCTTATTCAGTTTACAGTAACTACTGAGTAGCTTTTAAAAATTACCACCCAATCCAAAGCTCTACAGTGGAAAAGGCAATTAAGACTCTCAGAGACAAGATCAAAGAATAAATTCTTCAAGAGATAGGAGAGGAAAGAGACATTAATGTCACAAACTATTGGGCAGAGAAAAAAAATTACTCAGTGATGCTTTGAAATTATAGGGGAGTAAGTGTCATATCTGCTCAATGTATGTGCTAGGTTGACATCAAGATACTTTCTGGGATTGCAAGATAATTTAGCTGCAGACCTCTGTCCAAGACA
Source organism: Prionailurus viverrinus (assembly GCF_022837055.1). Classification (NCBI taxonomy): domain Eukaryota; kingdom Metazoa; phylum Chordata; class Mammalia; order Carnivora; family Felidae; genus Prionailurus; species Prionailurus viverrinus. Next base: position 45,769,027 of record NC_062565.1, read on the forward strand.
ATTGCATTTCAGATTTCACTGATTTTTGATGAGGTAGACACTGCAAGGATATTGGAAACTTTTAGATTATCAGTTGTCTCGTATTGCTGAAAAGAAAATCTTCCCATGTATAGAAGACAGTGATATTTCTTCTTTTTTAATTTTAATTTTTATTAAAAAATTTTTTTAACATTTATTTATTTTTGAGACAGAGAGAGAGAGAGCATGAACAGGGGAGGATCAGAGAAAGAGGGAGACACAGAATCTGAAACAGGCTCCAGGCTCTGAGCTGTCAGCACAGCTTGAACCCACGGACCGCGAGATGATGACCTGAGCCGAAGTCGGACACTTAACCGGCTGAGCCACCCAGGCGCCCCCTTTTTTAATTTTTAATTTTAGAGAGCAGGGGAGGGACAGAAGGAGAGAGAGAAACTCAAGCAGGCTTCCGACTCAGTGCGGAGCCGAACACGGGTCTCAATCCCATGACCCTAGGATCATGACCTGAGCCGAAACCAAGAGTCAGATGTTCAACAAGGCAGTGATATTTCTAACAAAATGGTAAGGTTTGTTGTTGTTTTGTTTGCTTGTTTGTTTAAATAAGATTTCCCTCCTATTTATTTCTGAACTTATGTCTCTTTGTTTTATTCTCAATATCAAATATTGTAGAATAAACTGCCACTAAATGAAATCCTCAGCTATCTTGGATTTCCTCACCAGAGTTTCATATTTAGTAGAAACAAGCAAATAATGAGAAAGAAGGTTCCTATAAGGTATTTAAAGAAAAAAGAATCAAAATGCTACTCCTGAAACCATTACTACACTATATGTTAACTAACTTGGATTTAAATAAACAACAATAAAATAAAGTAAAAAAAAATAAAGAAAAAGGAATCAAAACTTATTTTGAAAATGACTTTAAAACATTGAAATGCCCTAATAAAGAACAAATTAAATTTCTTATGTCATATTACTAAGCTAGGGTAGTGCACGTGTGTATTTTTTTTTTCAAATAGCAAAATTAAAAAAATAAAGTTTGTATTGTTGAAATGAAATATGAACTTTAGCCTACCGGAATAGAAGTTTAAGAATACAGTCTAGCATATCACTTTTTAACACACGAGGCAGACTCAGTTTTATGACTTAAGAACTTTCTTTGCATTATCCTAGGTCATTTTATGAGAAAGTGCATTGCTGGAGTAGCCTCAACTCACCAAAGAGGACACAGGCTCGTAGCAAGAGGAAGGAATAAGGTTCTATTAAGTGGCACAGCCAATCACTTATTCCTCTTTCTGACTCTGTCAGGCATGTTCCTAACACAGCTGCACCTATGTTTGAATAGTTTAAGAATACATTTGAATGAAAGGAAGTATAATACAGCAGTTATGTACAGACTCGAGAATCCAACCGTCTCACTTAGAGAACCAGTGTCAACATGGACAAGGTGTGGAGCTGTCTGGATGTCAGTTTTGTTACTGGTTAAAGTAAGAATCGTTGGGGTACCTGTGTGGCTCAGTCCATTGGGTGGCCGACTTCAGCTCAGGTCATGATCTCATGGTTCATGGGTTCGAGCCCCACATCGGGCTCTGTGCTGATAGCTCAGAGCCTGGAGCCTGCTTCGGATTCTGTGTCTCCCCTCGCTCTCTGCCCCTCCCCTGCTCACACTCTTTCTCTGTCTCTCAAAACTGAATAAACATTAAAAAAAAATAAGAATCATAAGGCATTGTGAGGATCAAGTGTGCTAATGCATATAAAGCATTTAGAATAGTGCTCAGAAAGTGTTGGGTATTATTCTTATTAAAATGTTTGAATGATGCTGTTTATTCACTGAGACATCTAATATTATTCTACATTTCCCAGCAAATATCTGTAATGTGATGAGAGAACACAGGGCCCAGAATCCAAGTATCTGACTCCAAGTTCCAGTTCTGCTACTATACGGCAAGGTGACAGGGCATGACTTCTCGGGATAGCAACTCCATCTCAAAAATAAAAGGCTTGGCTTATATTATTTCTAAAGGTTTCATTAGCTCTGTATTTAATGATTCATCTCTGGTGAAGTCATTAGACACTCCGAAGTAGGCTAGAAAAATCTACCCTAAGGGAAAAAGAAATACGAAGGAAGAAGAAACACAAGATGACCCATGTTCATTTCCATAGAAACAAGAAGCTTTTTATCTTCTTTAAAATCTGGACCCAGTAGCTTTTCTCTCTTGGAGTAATTTCCAGAGAGAATGCTTCTCCAGTGGAAAAAGATCAAGAGTTTGCCCGATTTTACCTAGATGCAAATCATCTCTCAGTAGCCTAGATGAATTGATTTCTTATTCAGTAAAATTCATTTTCTCTTCAGCTCTCCATGTCATGAGTACCCTGTCTTCAGTTATTTATTTACTTATCACAAAATTGGATAAATACACTTAATTTCTCCTTTATTGATGCAAAATCTGTACACAAATTTATTTTAAAAGTATGGAAGTAGAGTTAACATGTACATTAAAACGAGGCATATAACAAAGAACTTTTTGTTTTTTCTGTAATTCATCTTAGTGACCCTATCCCAAAAATTTCAATTGAAAGCAATAGGACTGTTTTCAGTGAGTCTCTCACAAAGGCATCAGTATAACCACTCATGGGCAAGTGTTCCATATCAAAGGACATTTAGCTTTGATGCAACTCTCCATAAAGGAAACTGGCCATCATTCACAGGGGAACGTTTGTGGAATGCACAAAGGCCTCAAGTGCAATGCCCCCTTCAGGAGAAGGATTGAAAGTCCTACTCTTGCCTTTCTTTTGGGGGAAACTCTCTCCCCCAAACACTCTAGTTTACAGTCACATGCTGTATCAGGAGGATGACATCTGAGTCATTAGCACCTCTGAGTGGAAAAGTAGATCAGACGAACAACCTACAGACTAACAACCTACTGGGGCAGAGTAGAGCTCCAAAGATCCTCACAGAAATGGGAAAGAGGAAGGGTCAAAGGCAGAGATATTGCAGGTAACTACCTGGGGCAGCAGTGTGGTGAAGTCTTGGTGTGCTCAAGGACATGACACACGCAGGGAAACAGTCAAGAAGGGTAGAGTCATTCATTCATTGAAGACACGTTCAGTGAACACCTGCTCTGTGTCAGCCAGATGTTGAGGTTAGAATGGTGAACTGCGACAGTTCCTCTCTTCAGAAAGCCTTTGGGGTGGAGTGGGAGAGGGATACAAATGAGCAGAAAGGCATTTAAAAATATATAGGTATTAAGGAAGCACTGAAAAGCAATTGTCTAGCCTAGCAGGGACTAAGAAGACTTTCTGAAAAGGGGTGCATCTTAGCTGAGCCCTGAAGCATGAGTAACAATTGTCCAGATGAAGATGGGGTGGACATGAGGAAGGAGAATCTTCCAGGCAGAGGGAACAGCATATGCAAAGGCCTCGAAAGGAGAATATGCATGTTGTGTTCCAGGGACTTGGAGAATGACTGGAATTTACAGTGGGGGTGGGGAGGGTGATGCAGAAATGAGTACTGGTAGTGAGTATGGAGATTTGCTTTATTCAAAAGCTCTCTTTGACAGCAGTGTGAAAAATCAGCCTTAGGTGTGCCTTGGGATGGAGACAGACACTAGAAAGGGAGCATGGGATTGTTTTCTTGCCTTCCTCACAGCTTTATTTAAGCCAAGACCTACCTGATTGTACGAACATTATTTTTTAAAAAAATTTTATGGAATTCACACTATTCTGGAAAATAAGTTTTCCCCACACCTGGGTTTTTTCCAAAGAACCATGTCTTCCCGAGTGCTAGAACTTCTTGGAGAAAACCTTCCTTCCTAGAGGTGCAGGAGTTGCTAACGGTGATTTACTTCTAATGGTTCCCATAAATCTCACAAATTCAAACAATATATGCACTGAGTGTCTGGGAAGGCAAATTGCTAGTGTGTGCATAGAAAACAAGATAAGGACAAATACACAGAAAGAAAAAAGTCTCTTCCTTGGAAGAGTTTGTACTTTTGTTATAGAAACAAAACCTATAAGATGGCGAGAAAATAAAGCAGCAGAGAAAATTGGAACTCAGAAGACATTGCTGAGGAATGCAGATAACTGCTGAGGGCTGCAAAATTATATACATACAGCATGATCTCAACCATGTAAAAATAAATATGCATGTAAAAATATTCAAAGGAAATCATCAAAACTTAAACATTGGCTCTTATTTGGTATGAAATTATAGATCACATCTGCTTTCTTCGTTAGTTGGGCTATTATATATATATATATATATATATATATATATATATTTGAAAAACTATGGACTCATCAACAAAAATAATAAAAAATAAGTATGTTAAGGGAACTGTATAAAGGGTAGTTAGGAATGGGAAGGATAAATTAGGTTTGATTTCTGATAACACTTCACTTAGACAAGCAGTGGAAGAGGAGGGAGGGCCAAGAAGCAAGACACTTTTATTTCCGGGCTCAAGTCTTAAGCAATCTGTCTTGTGGCTTCTAAGTCAACTTACGTTACGATGGTTCATTCTTCTCCCTGAAGGACTGTGGTTTTGCCCACTGAAATATAATGAACAACAGTGGTCTACTTAAAGTTACAGTTAAATAACAACAGATTCCTGGCTTCTAGGGTAGGGTATAGTGCTAACTGTTGGAGATGCAAGAGAGAAGGATCAAAGGAGAAGACTTCCAAAGGGAAGGGCTGGAGAAGGTGCAAGGCCTTAGGACGTGTTTACACAGCTGAACAACGCACGGCTCATAAGGAATGCCTAGAGCCATTAACATTGTCCAGGGCTGGATCCTCCTTCACACCTGACCCTTCCTAGTGTTATAGAAACCAATTAACTCAAAATTCAACCTTGAAAAGCTAAACCATTAGATTGAATAACACACTTGCTTAGCTGACTTTATGCACGTAGTCTTTAGCAATTATCCTAATAAAAGAAGCTTCATTCTGGAGTCAGGGCCTCATTCCCACTGGACTATGAGGACCTTCACTTCACTGCACTTTGTTTGAGGACTCATCTTTTGCGACTCCGGCCATACTCCCTGCAACAGCTAACACTCAAACTCTCAAGCTGATCTGAACTTGCACTGGTGCTGTGGTATTTTCTTGGCAAAGAAAAGATCATGAAAACCTTGGTGGCTTAATGTCACTTTTCTTCCTTTGAACTTGAGTTCCAAACTGACCCTCATGAGGTTCTTTTTAATTTTTGTCTTTGTATCATTCCTTCCCATGCATTTTTTAATCTGAAAACAGAAGCCAAATTAATTGACCCATTATGTACAGGATTTGCTGTACATAAAACAACACTCTCAGCAGAAACTTTCCTTCTTTCTTGAAATATCTAGACCATTGTAACCACAGAGGTCTAGACTATGAGGTTGGTCAAAACTTCCAGGAAATATGCTGTTGATTTACGCAATGTGGAGATAGCACTGCCATTTATGAACTCCATTTTTCTAATTTCTTCTAATTTCTATTTTTCTTTGTTTTCCAAGATTGTATAAAATTTTCATTCAAAGAGGCCTCTACTGATGATTCATACATGTTGCCTTTTACCATTGCTCTGACTAGCCTTCCAGATTTAGAGAAGATAGAAAATGAAGGTGAAACATTTCTCAAGCTAAAGGAAATGAATTTGGGGCACGTATTTCAAGGAAAGGTAGAGGAATTGACATATTGTGAAAGAATGTGAAACGGAAAAAGTAGCCTTTATTTGCAGTTGTGTGGGTGAGGTTAGCTGTGTCCTTTAATAAAACAAAAGTAACACCCTTGGGTGTCTACCGAAGATAAATCAGATCTTGATCTCTCATTGTCTTATATGAACAACCTCCCCACCTCTTCCTTGCTCCATTTCCTTTCTCTTCTACTTCTCCTGCTTCTTCTGCTTTTTTCCCTCTCTCTCCTCCCCTCTGAACCCTTTCTTTCAGTTTTCCTCCCCCTCCCTCTCCCATCATTGTCCTTCCTGTATTTGAAAGACAACTACCTAGAAGCCACAGTGAAGGATAATTATTGAACTATGTCAGTAAAATGCTAGATAAAGAATACAATGCTTGCTTAAGTCCATTTTATCTTCACTAAATTACCTTTCCTTTTTAATCCCCAAAGGACAGACATGCTTTGAAAGTATCATGTGTGATACACATTCTAATGAGATCCATGAAATTGTTCTTTACTACTACCAAGGTATCCAACCTCAAAGATATTAAAATAATTGAAAGCTTTTTGATAAAGCTAAGAAAGTAAGTACTCTCCTATCTCACAGCTCCATGTGGGAGTTAAATATTCCTTCTCTCAGCATAGGAGATGAGGGTGTAATGGCTCACCTTTGCAAGGGCGTTAACATTTTCTGGGTTGATGTGACATATTTTTCTCAAGTGCATGGGCTGATCTTTGTTTTAAACTCTATATTCTTGGATATCCGTCAAAGGAGCATCTGGACGCCTTTAGGAGGTACATTTTTAAGATACCTGAGTAAAAAAATTAATCCAAAAGCAAAGTGTGTGCTTTTTGCAAAAGATTATCCAAAAATCTTTGAAGACTTCGAAAATAATTTTCTGCTTGTGTTGCTTGAAAGAAAAAGAACTGCTTTTCTAGTTGTCTTTGCTTAAGGCTAATATTAAAAAATAAAAATATCTACATACAAATACTTGCCTGATATAGGAAAGAAGTAACCCACTTAAAGTAAGTTAAGTGAGGAAATAAGTCAGAAGCACATTAAGTTATGCATAATGAGTCTAGACTTTAGCTTTAGTAAGAAAGGTAAAATTTCATGTTATTTTATTATCTGAATCAGACAAAGTCATGCAACATTCAAATATATGTGTTTTTATTTAAATATTTTTTTAATGTTTATTTATTTTTGAGAGAGAGACAGAGCACAAGTGGGGGAGGGGCAGAGAGAGAGGAAGACCCAGAATCCCAAGCAGGCTCCAGGTTAAGAGCTGTCAGCACAGAGTCCAGTGCAGGGCTGGAACTTACTAGCCGTGAGATCATGACCTGAGCTGAAGTCAGAAGCTTAACCAACTGAGCCACCCAGGTGCCCCCATGTGTCATTTTATACTCATGTGATGCTTTTCAATTAATATATTCATTATTTGATACCATATTCTTATTTTTGGTTTGGGACATATGGTGACCTTATTAAGTTAGGTGGTAGTCAATTACAGTGACTAAAAGCATATATGATGGATTATGCCAAAATGTTTTGGCAATCGAGTTACTTTTTATGCAATAGGGGTTTTTATGCAGTAGGGGAAAATACTAAGGCAGACAGTTTCATTATAATGAAAGTAATCATCACTGTAAATTTACCATTCAAATTAGGCCAATTTTAAGGGGTCAACCCACATTCTAGCCTCTGGGAGTTTGATTGCCTCCACTACATAAACATGATTGCTGCTTCTTCCAGCCACACATAAACATCCCTCTTGGCCGTGTCAGTTCTAATATCTCCTAGCTCTATATCATGAAGTTTGGAGACAATGCTTCTCATCAAAATTGTGCTCCTGTTTCAGGTTGGTTTCAATTTATGCTGAATTTTCCAAATAGTGCCAAGTTTCAGCAGCCCCATTTCGCATAATTGGACAATCGATATATTTTTTCTTCAGCAAATCACTACCTTTCTTTCCAAAGCACAACACTTCAGCATAGAGAATTCTCTCGAACCCTATCCTTACAAGGTGTTAAGAAATGAACTGAGATCTCTTCCCCATTCTTCAGACCCACAACATATTCCGGAGGTATCACACACCACGTGTCTGGCATTAGCAGTTTGGTTTTACAGTTTGGAGAACTTGGGGTTGAGTGCTGATCTGGCTACTTAAGATCACTGTGAGTTTTGGAAAGTTACTTAGATTCTCTGAGCCTCTTTTGTTAGTTGTGAAAGGGGGCTGTCTAGCTCATAAGCATTATTATGAGAAATAAGTTTGATGGTATTTGAAGAGGGATGGCACCCCATTTGTATTTTGTAAAGGCTCTATCAAGAGTTATTATCTAACTACAAAATGACGGTTGAGTGATTCAGTGATATTAAAATGAAATAAAAACAGGGGCGCCTGGGTGGCTCAGTCGGTTAAGGTTCTGACTTCAGCTCAGGTCATGATCTCACGGTCCGTGAGTTCGAGCCCCGCATCGGGCTCTGGGCTGATGGCTCAGAGCCTGGAGCCTGCTTCCAATTCTGTGTCTCCCTCTCTCTCTGACCCTCCCCCGTTCATGCTCTGTCTCTCTCTGTCTCAAAAATAAATAAACGTTAAAAAAAATTAAAAAAAAAATAAAATGAAATAAAAACAGCATGGCCCTTGGCAGCAAAAACATCCCATCTACCCTTAGCCTATACTACAAGTACAGGAAGTTTCCAGGGCTCCCTAATTAGGGTATATTTAACTAAAAGGAGGAACAAAAGTTGCTAAGTATCTGTTCTAGTCCTGAGGGTCCACTCTCTATATGGCTTAGAGCTTGGTCCCAGCTTAACGCAGATTCAGGAGACAGACTGCATCTTGTATTTTTTAAATATTTTTTTAAGTTTATTTATTTTGAGAGAGAGAGACAGAGAGAGAGAGAGAGAGAGAGAATGAGAATGAGTAGGGGAGGGGCAGAGAGAGAGGGAGAGAGTGAGAATCCCAAGCAGGGTCCATGTTGTCAGTGTGGAGCCTGACACAGGGCTCAATCCCACAAACCGTGAGATCACGACCTGAGCCAAAATCAAGAGTCTTAATCGACTGAGCCACCCAGGCACCTCTGCATCTGGTACTTTTAGGGGAAACCTAAAATGGTTGGTTTGATTTCCCCTTAATATACTCCATATGACCCTAAACATTGGCTTTTTCTATTTTGGAAAACAATTCAATATCAGAGCAAATTCACTGGGAAACTGAGCTCATGAAATTTACTCTCCTCCGCAGCGGGCATCCCAGTGTTCATTGGGTTCAGGAATTTAGTCAGGCCTGCATGTCAGCACTGCCATCTGCTTTTATTCTAGGCACCAAACAGGTGGGCTTCTAGATGTGACAAATTCCATTGTAGAAAGAGACCCTGCAGTTTTGTGGCACTCTGTGCAGCCAAGACTACGATGGGGTGATGGAAGCAAGAACCAAACCTCCTGATTCTACAATACGGCTGGGGGGGGTGGGGGTGCGCTCACTGAACTGTCCTTCTGTAACTAAGAGCACCTGGTGAAACCATGAAGGAGCCTGTCATAGCCTCTCTATTTTATCACCTTTATGTACATTTCATACATAAAATGGCAGCATGCAAAAGGCAGATGAGGTGATTCCACACTCACATTGTTTCATATTGTGTTTGCTGACCCAGTATCTTATTACCCTACTGGATTCCCAAAGGAATATAATTTCATCAAAAGAATTTGCAGCAAACTTTGATTTTAATATGTTTGTTTCACTACAACATTTCATGCTTTCTATAGATACTACCCTACACGTTCTTTCCGATATTCTTTAACATATCACAGGCATCACTGACGTTTATTCAAGAATGCCAAGAGCCCTGTGTCTATTACAGTATTAATATAAACCCAATGCATCTCATCTTCCTCACTGATAGCAGATATCTTTATTCAAATAACTTGATTATATTAAAGTGAAAAGAAGGAAAAAACACAGACAGAACGAGAAATGTAAACACAAAAAGGACCCACATAGACATGGCTTTTAACTTAACGCACCCAACAAACTAGTGTTTTAGGGCACCTGCTACAAGTGAAACTATTTTCCAGGCACAAAAATACAAATCGCTGGTTCCTTGTCCTAAAGAACATTCACCATCACTCTACCTTACTAAAACACAGGTTAATTCCCTATAATTTTGCAAGTAGTCAGAGAATTTGAGGCTTCTATATCACGCCTTCCTTATGAATAAGGTGAGAGGCTCTCTTTTTTACACAGCTTATGTAAAGAAAACAGCCTAACATCCTTCATTTACATAGAGGTACTTTGTGGAAGCACAATTAACTTGGTAAGTGGGTGTCTGCTTTGACTGAAAGATCAGGGCTATTTGAAGCCACTGCAATCAGTTACATAAGCAGGTATTTAGGGGAGACTTTTCAAATGCATATTGCTATGTCAATGCACTGTTAAAAAAAAACCCAATAATAACACACAAACCGAAAACAACACTCCCTCAGAATTGGGGCTGGCAGCTGTCTGGACTACATTGGAGCTATTTACAAGGAAATACTGAGCAAGTGTCTAAAGGAAAGGAATGACAATCAGCACTGAGCTACCCAATTTGGATAATGAAGGATTCTTCTTGGTGTGGATGGCAATGAGGCCCACCACTCCCTCCAGCAGCAGTTTGTTGTTTGTTTGTGTGTTTGTTTTCCTCCCACAGCAGTTTAAGCAATGATGTTTGCTATTTCTCATCCAGAACAGAAAAGAAGGATAAACCCAACAGAGAAATCAAAAGGGTCTTGTGTACCATCTGAAGGAATCTGGAAGAGTTGCCATTAAAAATCTTTAAAACAAGAAGGGACCTGATGAGATACAAGTTAGAGGTTCCCTCTGATAGCAATATGGAGACTGGTCTGAAATGCACGTGTGCATATGTGTGTGCGCGTTGGGATTTTACAACAGGGTGATTGATGAGTAGGTTCCATTATATATTCAGGTGAGAGATGAAGAATCCTTAAAATGAACAAGGGGCAATGGAGAGAAGAGAAAATGGTATTTCAATAAAAGGGTATTTAAGGAGTACAATGGATAGAACTGGGTGACTGACTGCATGTGAGCAATGAAGGAAAAATGGAAGAAGGAAATGAGGACCGTAGAATGTGGCTTAAGAGCCTGGTGTACATCAGGGGCACTCACCAACCTAAAGACTACATTTGTGTGGGATTAGGGGAACTGGAATGGAGCCCAATATTTTGAGTTTTAAGTACCTGGAAAACGTCAAGTTGGAGATACTTACAAAGAAAGAAATTGCTTAAGGCAAAGGCTAGAGATGAATACTTCACTGGTATACAAATTTAGAAGCTTGATATAAGGCCACACTTGTCCAGAGAGTGAATAATGTGAGCACACAAGAAGCTGTGGTAAGAATGCAGAAGAATAAGGAAAATAAGATCAGGAAAATTCATTAAAAGGCAACTAATGCAGAAAAATAGCAACCCATTTTGTAGAGTCTTACATATGTTGATGAAACATTTCACCAGCCCTGATGGGGAAAATATATTAAAGAAAGGAAGGGTCATCATGGATGGCAACCCATTTGCTGACAATTGTTTAATTATCTCAGAATAAATTTTTGTAGGACGTGAGCTTACAATACACTCAAATGTTCCAATTCATTGAAATGAAAGCGGTTCAGATCCAAAGAATAGTCTTCAGTTGGAATATTTTCTCAGTGCTTTAATAAGAAATTCCCGCCAGTCAAGAGAAGTTGCATCCTGTTCAACCTTTTGAGATGAAGGATTTGCCTTTTAATGAGAAATTTGCATTTCATTATAATGATGTACCCCTCTGCCCTTGACTTGGTTATTCTCTACAGAAGGAGTGACTTCTTTGCACCTTGTGCTCAGCATATAGTAATGACAGATTCCAGAAAATTTATCTCAGACATTAAAAAGAAAAGGCATAGTTAAAAGAAGTGAGTACAAACACACACACACACACACACACTCTCCTCTACTGGGTTCAATATAAAGAAAATCTTTAGAGGTGACCTCACACATTTCCTGTTTCACAGCTAGGCATCTGTGAAGACAGAACCAGTCATGAAGAGTTGTGTTAGACCAGGTCATTTAATATGCTAAGAATTATTTGTAAAGGGGAGCTTGATCATCAAAGTCACCTGACTCAGTAGTATAGTTTCAGCAAGGAAATAGTTGCACGCGCTCGTGTTGGGGGGGGCATGTTGGTGGAGGAGCGGGGTTCAAAATTTTAACAATAAGGCATAGCAACACCTTGAATAGACACAAGTTAAATTAAACAGTAAAGAAATAATGAAATGGCCTCCTATTTATAAAGCAATAGCACATTGCAATAAGAATAACTTTAACAAACTTAACAGAAACCCATGGAGGAGGGGAAAGAAAAAAAAAAGAGGTTAGAGTGGGAGAGAGCCAAAGCATAAAAGACTCTTAAAAACTGAGAACAAACTGAGGGTTGATGGGGGGTGGGAGGGAGGGGAGGGTGGGTGATGGGTATTGAGGAGGGCACCTTTTGGGATGAGCACTGGGTGTTGTATGGAAACCAATTTGACAATAAATTTCATATACTGAAAAAAAAAAGAATAACTTTAACAACTTAATACATTTGCTGCTTATAATAAAGAAATAACATGGTCAGGTTTTCAAGTTGGATCAATATGATCATTAAAGCCACAGTATTTCTGAGGAAACTTCAGAACTGTCTGAGACATGTCAACTTATTTTCAAGAGTCTTTTATATTTGGTAAATAAAAAGTTCCAACTTACGTAAACTTTTTAAAGAACCTTAAACTGGAAGAAAACTCCTCTGGAGTCTTATGGTATTTTCTGGATCAGTCAAATAACATTTTTAATCACTATGTGGTATTTTGATTATTTTTTTTGCCTTCTTCTTTACTGGAAACTCCCTGAAAGCAGAATAAAGTGTTTGATATTTTTGTTTTGTTTTGTTTTGCAATTGCCTGTGATAGAGTATCTTCTCAAAAATCTATTGAACAAAGAGTGGAATGTGTCTTAACAGCTCAGTTTTTTTCTCTTTGAATTGTGTATCTTTTCTGAATAGAAATGGACAGGGTTATGAGTACATAAAGAAACCAAATGATCTAATTTACATACGAAATTCCAGAGTTTGAAATGGGCTTCTAAGCAATATAGTTAATCATTTCCCAGAGGTTATGTAGCTAAACCTCCTACCAGTATTATGGGAAGTCCTATTTGCTGGAAACTGTGTGGATCCAGAATGCTATAATTAGGGGAATCTGTTACATTCACAGCAGTGCCCCCCTTATCCACCCGGGATACCTTCTGAGACCCCCCAGTGGATGCCTGAAATCGCGCATAGCACTGAGCCCTATATGCACTATGTTTTTTCCTATGCATACATACCTGTGATAAAGTTTAATTTATAAATTAGGCATAGTAAAAGAGTAACAACAATAACTAATAATTAAATAGAACATCTACAACATATACTGTGATTAAAAAGTTATGTGAATGTGCTTTCTCCCTCAAAATATCTTCAGGTACCGCACTCCCCCTTCTTGTGATGAGGTGAGATGATAACATGCCCACGTGATGAGATGAAGTGAGGGGAGTGATGCAGGCATCGAGACAGAGTGTGAGGCTGCTACTGACCTTCTGAGGATTCCTCAGGAGGATCATCTGCTTCCAGACTGGATGACTACGGGACACGGAAGCCTCAGAAAGTGAAACCAGGGATGGAAAGTGGGGCAGGAGGGGGGTGCTACTGTATGTTTGTGGAGATCGCCAGAAGCTGGGAGTGAGAAGCTCCCGGGCCTCTGGAAAAAAATGTGATGCTTCGTACTCTTTCCATCCTTTCTGTTACTGTTTAAAGCCTGGCACCCTCTTCTATCTGTGACTATAAAGAAAACTGAGTGGCTTTGTAACTTAGAAGTCCTGTACCACAGTCTCTCTTCTCCCATCGGTGATCGGCCTCCATCCAACTTGAGCAAAAAACATCTCAAGGAGCACTGCCCTGCCCGCACCTCCCGATCAAGTGGTACAGGACTTCACTTTTCATCTGTAGAGTTAGTGTAGAGTTAGTGGAGCTCACGTGGTAAGCGACACCCCTGCCGTGTGCATGGTCTTTCTCAATGCCCGGCGGTGCAGGGAAGCCTTTAAAAAATACTATGCTTTCTGGAAACTCTTCCTCCAGATGTGCGGACGCTTGGAATGCTGGCTTACCACAGTAGAGAAGAGCAACACATAAAAGGAGCAGGCAGATGGATGGGATCCAGGTAATTCGTATTTTTCTCTTTGTGGCAAAATGGTAGCTGGACGAGCACCAAGTGTATTGACGCGATTTCTGCCTTCTCTCAAATATCGTTTCCATTGATTTCCATAGCTTTGCTTTTCCTCTTATGTGGGCTGGAGATTTTTACCATGAGGTGCTGTTATTGTGTGTTAGACAACATATTGTGGGTTGGGCAACATTCCCCAGAAAATCACCTTTAAGAATATTAATTCCGAATGGGAATGATTAGTGTGGATTCTATTTCTTTCTCACTCGCAGATCAGCCCAGAACAGCAATCTGTTACCTTGGAAAGCAGAAAGCAAAGGCCTGAGAGACAGACTCATTAAGTAAGTAGGTTCTGAAGAGTCAAATATGAGGCACCCCTTGAGGAACTCTGGGCCCCAGGGAGGGGGGCATTACATTTTACAGAAAACTCTGGGATCCTGAATGTTGGAGAAAAAGAGACAGCTTAAGCATACTGTATACTTTTGACTAAAATTAGTTGTGGGATTTCTTTTGTGTGACAGACAGCTAAAACAGTCATTGTTACTCTAGAAAAAAACAAAACAAACCCCCCACAGGTTCATATGACCTGAAATGGCAAGTGTTAAGCAGGCAGATTTAGACCTCAATGAAGGCACCTCTGGATAAAGAGAGATGCAGAAGGACAGTCATTTCTAGGAGACCACGCGTGGTTGTGAAAGCAGAACCTGATAAGGTGGGGCCTCGGGCTCCGGCTTTCACCAAAAAGGATTAGAATTAAAGCCTGAACGTAAAGATCAGCGGTTGACTGATGGGAATTTTTTTAAGCTCCTTGGAAAAAATGAAGATTTCTCAGGAAACTTTTGGCTAACATCTCATAGGACAAAGCTGAGGGTGGGAAAGCATTACATTTTTTTTTTTTTTATATTTTGTGATTTCAGACAATTACATCGTCGTTAATATTTGAATGGAGGTTTGAAATTTAGAAACATACTTGAAAAGTGTAACAGGGAGAGTGCTGGGGTGGGAGAAAGGGGGTCCTCGGACCAAATGCTCTCCACTCCTTTGCTGCTTCTGTCCCTTCGGAGCATTGGCGCCCTGTGCACTTTTCCAGATCGGTCAGCAGATCCATCACTCAAGCCATCATTACTGTCGGCACCACCTCTTATCAGAATAAACTCCCTTGGCAGTCAATGAAACTCTTACTTTTCACTGACTCATCTCACGCTCCAACCAGTGATTAGAAGAACTGAGTAATAATCACATCACAAAGAACTGAGTAATAGTAAGATGTAGTTAAAGGTATCCGGGCGGTGAGCTACCTTATCAGAAGCAGCAAAGTACCTTCCTTTCTAGAACAGTTGTTGTGCACTTTCTGAGTCCACCTTCCCCCACCCCCACCCAGAAAAGGGGAGGACATATTTTTCGAAGAGTCAAACCACTTCTTCCCGATGCTGTACTATTCTTGTACCCTAAAATATGTATCAAATGCAAAATGTAACTGCTTTTTCTTTACTTTTCCTCTTTGAATCATTTTTTCCCCTTATCATCTGCATAGTAAATGACTAGCAACCTCTTCATTTTGCAGAGAAATACATTGAAATATCATGATTTTTCCTCATACACATAACATACCCTTGACACACTTACTTGGAAGATGGTAACCCATGACTCCACACAAACAGCTCAAACTCTACCATTTCTAATAAATAACCAAGTATGAGGACAAGTTGGGTTGTTCTGGATTAGGAAAACCAATCCCTTCAGGGGAATCTAATACTTCATTACAATGGTTTTCAAAGCGTGTACTCTGAACCAGCAGCATCAACACCACCTGAAAACTTTATAGAATTCCAAACTGTCAGAATCAAAAACCTAGGGAGTAGGTAGGGCTCAGCAATGTGTGTTTTAATAAGCCCTTGGGTGAGTCCAACGCATGCTCAAGCTTGAGAACCACTGCCAAGAACGTCCTTCTCCTGAGCTTCAAGGTCAGCTCATTGGCAATGAGTCAAATTTCACACCAGAAACACGGCAAGAAGTTTCATATTTTGGTTGTGGTTGTTCCCAAGAAATTCAGTATGTGCATGTCAGCAGAGGATGGCTAAAAGAAGGGGATCAAGAGAGATTAACATTTAATGAGAAGAGGTTATGATATGATTATAAGACAGACTGAGGCTCACTGGCACCCAGGAGAAAATGAGAAAGTGCGAAGGTGAAGAAGTAGGAAAGCACTTAAGGAAAACCTGTCACACTGAAGAAATGTAGAGGTACACACATTCGAGAAGCCAAGGGTCCTTTTTATCACAGAGGAAGTGAGCACAAATTTGTGTCTTTTTTTCTTTTTTTTCTTAAATCTCATTCTGATCAAGCTTGGGCTTAGTCAGACATGCACTGTGAACTTCAGAAAGGAGACTTCAAGAGTTTCAAAGAAAAAGTTGACAGAAGCTATGACATGCAACTCCATAACAGAAAAAGAAAGCTCAAAGGTTGGAAAAGGCTTAAATATATCACGCAGGCTATGCAAATAGAAATCATTGCACTGAGGAAGGAAAGGGGAGAACCTACAGAAAATGAGGTGGCATAGAATGTTCTCCAATTAGGTTACCTTTTATAAGGAAATGTCCAAAAATGTAAATAAGGAGACAATTTAAAAGAACATCATGGGGATGCTTGGGTGACTCAGTCGGTTAAGCATCGGACTTCAGCTCAGGTCATGATCTTGTGGTTCGTGAGTTCAAGCCCAGCTGTCTGTGCTGACAGCTTAGAGCCTAGAGCCAGCTTCAGATTCTGTGTCTCCCTCTCTCTCTGCCCCTCCCTCATGCTCTCTCTCTCTCTCAAAAATACATAAACATTAAAAAATAATAAAAAAGAACATCATGGATCTATGAGAATAGTGTTCAGAAGGCTAAACTTAAAATAAGGCACCAAATGCTAAAGGTAAGAAAAAAAGTTCTTTTTGTTTGGTGTTAATATTTGACTTGTTTTGTTTTTCTTTTTTGGACCGAGAAGATAAGAGAAGAAAGAGGTCCTCTGCTTTGGGCTAGTAATGTAGCTCTTGGTGGCTGACCAAAAAGAAAAAAAAAAAAAAATGAAGAATAAAGCCACTGTTTAGTTTCTGTGTTCTCTTTCCAGGAGAATGAAGGGATGGGAAAAATACAGGGAAAAAGGAACTGAAGCTGAGGAAGGAATAAAAGATGATTAAAAACATTGTTGAATGATGCCTCTAAATTGTTTGGGTTAATTACCACCCACTGTTCCAGGACATGAGAAGGAGACCCGGAGCTGCCAACAGTGATGTTGATGCAGCCACAGTGAACAGAGAGGGATCAGAAGCTTGGCAGTGGGCAAACGGAATTTGGGTTGACAAAAGGATAGGCGAATTTCTGACATGCTTCTATAAAGATTGATGTTGATTTGAGGCCTGATATTTCAGGTACTGGTGGATGAGCAATTAAGATAAGGGGTAGGGATAACGAGATGCTGGTTTGAGCTGTTTTTGTTTGTTTGTTTGTTTGTTTGTTTGTGTTTGTTTTTGTTGTTAAACAGAATCACAGGTAGATGTATCAGGGAATTGCAGAGGACCTACTGCACCGGGACTCTATCAAGGCAGCCACTGAAAAAGTCCCTTACAGGCAGTGTCGGGACTCTTACCTATTCTTTCAAAATGTAAATTGCTAGAACCACTTGTAAACTGCAAGACTTCAGGCATGATTAAGTAAAGTTGAAGATGCAAAGACCCCATGCCTCTGGGATTCCTCTCCTGGTGAGGCAGCCTCCACAAATTTCGCATACATGCCCTGGGAGACATGTACACAAATATTACCTGTGGTATTGCCTACAATGGCCCTAAAGAGCAAACAACACAAATGCTTATGAGTATTAGAATAGTGAAATTAGTGCTCAATGAAATTCTATGACAGCGATGAAAAGGAACTAATCAAAACTAAACAAATCAACATGGATAAATCACCCAAATGTAAGGTTGAGTGACATTAGCATGGAACACCACCATAGAATTCCATTATAGAATTCCATTTACATAGCGCTCAAAAACAGGTGAAACAATCCTATCATTTAGAATTGTATGCTTAGGTGGAAAAACTATAAAGGAAAACAAGGGAAAGAGGTTATCATAGAAGTCATTCCTTTAGCAGCTAGTAGTACTCAAGGTAAGGGGAAATGGCTTTTTGCAAGTAGCTGCCACAGGAACGCTGAGCTGCTGGCAGTGATTTATGTTTTCACCCTGGTGATGTTTACATGGTGTTTCCTTGATAATTGTGCTTTAAACTACACGTATCTCTTATATATTCTTCTGTATGTATAATATATTGCACCATTAAAATGTCTCTCATGATATTACTGCAAAAAAGATGGAGAAAACGTTTTGGATGACGATAGTTAATAATTACATGAATTTGTATTACTGAACAAGATGCTGATTTAGCCACTATATCAGATGAGGCTTGAGAGAATTTTTTTCACAGGCATATTGAAGAGTTCTGTCTTCAACCTTGTTCATTGCTTCCACGAACACTTTTTATCAGGGACTCAGATGACAATATAAGATGTGCATATCAGTTTCGAAGCTTGCATGAAAATGGGATGGCTACAGAACCTGGCCGTTGTTTCTCAGACTTTTGTGTACATTAATAATCCCCTGGGAATCTTCTGGAAACACAGATCCTGAATCGGTCAGTCTGACATGGACTCTGAAATTCTGCATGTCTAACATGCTCCAGGGATGATGATACTGTGGGTTAGTGGATATTACTTTGAGTAGCAAGAGAATAGGCAATCTTTAAGGTCCTTACCAGTCCAAAAATTTAATGACGCTAAAGACCCTAATTCTTAATTTAGGAGCACGCATGAGTCAGTCTCATACAACTGAGACCACGCCACTCACAGAGTGATCAGGATGGCCTATCAATCACAGCAGACCGAATTCCCTGTTTTCCCACACTTTCCTTACCTTTTAATTTGCTTTCTTCCATTTTTATTTACAATAATTCTATTTTCATTTGCTCTGATGATGCCATAATGGGTCCCTGAGAAGTACTCATCCTAACTTTGTCCTTATAACACACGGAGTAGCAGAAAGTATTGCCGCCACGGTCCACAGGCAATTCCTTTCCTCCCTCTTTCAGTGGCACTCATAGTGTCAGTAGATCTTTTGTGTCTCATGGGAGTCAGGAACGAAAGGAAAAATATCAAGTGTGCCTTCCTTTGTCGTTCTCATAAAGAGCAAGTTGTAACGATCAGGTATAAATTTGAGGGCCAACAGGATGGTTCTAAATTATGAACAATGTCTGTTTTCTGAATAACTTTATATTTTGGAAAAGAGTGGGTCTAGAATAAGGAAGAAAAAAACACAAAGTCTATTTATTATTTGTAGTATATGCCAGATGAGTTTGCAGGTGCTTTCCTATTCTTTAATTCCCTCCACCACTCCTTGAAATGGATATGATTTTTTTAATGTTTATTTGTTTTTGAGAGAGACAGAGAGTGCAAGCAGGAGCAGGGGAGAGGCAGAGAGAGAAGGAGACATGAAATCCAAAGCAAGCTCCAGGCTCCGAGCTGTCAGAACAGAGCCTGACATGGGGCTCCAACTCACAAGCTGCGAGATCATGACCTGAGCCAAACTTAGATGCTTAACCTACTGAGCCACCCAGGTGCCTCAGAATGGATATAATTCTTTTTTAAATTTTTTAAAAATGCTTATTTATTTTTGAGAGAGAGGGGATGGGGAAGGGCAGAGAGAGAGAGGGAGACACAGAATCCGAAGCAGGATCCAGGCTCTGAGCCGTCAGCACAGAGCTCAACGCGGGGCAAGAATCCATGAACTGTGAGATCGTGACCTTAGCCAAAGTCAGGCACTTAACCAACTGAACCACCCAGATGCCCCTAGAATGGATATAATTCTTATTCACATTTTACAGAGAGAAGTCAAGTGGCCTGCCCAAAGCAACTCATCTCCTAAGAGACGGAGTCAAGATTCTAATCCAATCTTCTAACTTACAGTGCCCCACCATACTGCTTCACTGCTGCTCCTAGGAAGAAGCAAAATCTCATTTTGGTGAAGCATGGATGAGAGGTACCATTATTTTTAAATATCTGGAAAACTGCATCTTTAATATATATACAAAAATCCATGGTGTTGATTATGGCAGGTATCCCTTATGAATATCATTTTTTAACTAAAATCCAAATGTCAACTCATTACATGTAAATGACTAGTTTTGTTGGGTAACAGTGAGATGCACTTTGTTTTAAAAATTGGTTCTTAGGGAGCTTAGCAGTGACAAGTTCAATTCAGTGAGTAAAGGCATACCTCGGAGATATTGTGGATTTGGTTCCAGACCACTGCAATAAAGTGAATATCACAATACAGCAAGTCACATGACCATTTTGGGTTCCCGGTGCAATAAAAGTTACGTTAACACCCTTCTGTGATCTATTAAATGTGCTATAGTGTTATGTCTGAAAAACAACATACATACCTTAATTAAAACTATATTATTGTTAAAAAATGCTACCCATCATCTGACCTTTCAACGAGCGGTAATCCCTGGTCACAGATCACCATAACAAATACGATAATAATGAGAAAGTTTGAAATATTGCAAGAATTACCAAAATGTGACCCAGAGATAGAAAGGGAGCAAATGCTGTTGGAAAAATGGTGCCGACAGACTTGCTCAACAGGTTGCCAGAAACGGTAATTTCTAAAAGAATGTAGTGTCCATAACACACAATAAACCATAACACAACAAAATGAGGTACGTCTGTAGACGAAGAGGAAGCAATTCTTTTCCAGGTGATAGGTTATTTTTTTTAATGTTTATTTATTGGGGGGGGGGGTAGGGGCAGAGAGACGGGGACAGAAGATCCGAAGGTACTCCGTGCTGACATTGGAGAGCCTGATACGGTGCTTGCAGTCATGACCCCAGCCAAAGTCGGACCCTCAACTGACGGAGCCATCCAGGAGCCTCTCTTCCCATTGATAATTTTGTCAGACTATCCCTTTTCAGACTGGGATATCAGCCCTCCTCTGGTTTCCAAAAGTGTTCACCCTCCCATACTTTGTAATATAGGACATCAGGTCTTCAGTTCCCTATCAAAGCATGCAACTTCAAACACTCTGGAATCCAACTCTTGCCAAATGCTTAGCTAAATAAAGTAACACTTGGTGGAGACTGCATAATGGACAGGCCACCCACCGGCTGTCGAGTTTGTTAAAATCTCTCTTTGCTACCGGTTAGAACACAACAGATCTACCTACCCTGGCCCTTTTGGTTTAGCCATCTCACAGAACTTTCAACATTAAAATGTTTCATTGTTGTTCTCTCAATTTTCATCACAGGTTGCTGACAGCCACAGCTACGTAGAATTTCCCCCTGCGGTTGCCAAAACTGTCACTGGAATTCCTGTCCAGTATACCAATGCTTTAAGACCCAGTACTACAAAAAACCGGTAAAACCACATCATTCCTGTTGTGAAGGTCATGCTTTTTTAAGTTGTAGCTTTCAGGGGCGCCTGGGTGGCTCAGTTGATTGAGCATCCGGCTCAGATCATGATCTCGCAGTCTGTGAGTTCAAGCCCCACGTCGGGCTCTGTGCTGACAGCTCAGAGCCTGGAGCCTGCTTCAGATTCTGTGTTTCCCTCTCTCTCTCTCTCTCTCTCTCTCTGCCCCTCCCCCACTCAGGCTCTGTCTCTCTCTCTGTCAAAAATAAATAAGCATTAAAAAAATTTTTTTTTTAAATTTAAGCTGTAGCTTTCAGCATCCAGAAAACTGATCTGAATTTGAAGTTTAAGCTTTAGCAACCATTCATTCACAACTGCTAACATACCTTTATTTTCTTCTTTTCTTCTGTTTCTTTGAACTTTTCAAAAGCCATTTGAAATTATTTGTGAATATTTTTGTAACCAGTAAAGCATGTCAGTGTTTGGATTGTTGGGGAAAAAAGGCAACTCTAAAAATACTTTTGCTGACTGGTATAGTTTGACATGCACGGAAACACTGACAGATTGCTGTGCAAGGTCGTAACCGTAGGAACCAAACAAACTGGTCTCTGTTGAGGTTCACACTCTATGAATGGTGGGGATATTAACAAGAGGCCAGTGATGTGTTGTTTGGTAGAAGCACTTTGTTCTTTTCTCATGGATTAACTCCAAGAAAAGAGAAAGAAAATCTGTCACTCCTACTACCACCACCCATGTAGATCAGTTTTAAACTCGAATCCAAGCCCATCAACAGGAGTTTCCCAAACGGGAGTAAAAATGGTTCCACATAGCCTCTGACTGGGCAGAGTTCAGAAAGACAAACACCAGGAACCCGGAGCCAGAAAAATTAGTTCCCTCTTTTTCAGCTTTGTGTCCTTGGACAAATCACTTACTTCGAGGAATCTTAGTTATTTGATATTTAAATGAGGATGGCTAATGCAAATGCAATTCAATACAATGGCAAGATAAATTCCAACCCAGGTCTGGGCTAGCTGGCCTCCAAAGGGGCTGAAAGGTGTGATAGGAATGGCAGCTTAACACTCTGGATTGAGAAATGGAGACTGGCTAGAATGAACAAGCTGGCCTTACTAACCAAATCACTGACCTCATCTTGCTTTTCTGGAAGCTGTTTGCTGGACCTCTCTTTCAGGCAACTTACCCAGGCCACTGCACTGCAGTTTCTTCCTCTCTTATTTTTCTACCCTGCAGTTCAATTTCACAGTTTCCATGTCTTGCCTTTGTCAGAACACGAGGCAGACATCTGACACCGTGGAAACTTAATAAATATTACATCAATCAATAAAGTAATTAATCAGAAACAACTGCCAATAAAATCCAGCACCACAAACAGTTGTCTGTATTTTCTCATTTGCTTAATTTTTCTCCGAGGAATAGTGGCCAGAAAGAAAGACTGCCAAATGGTTGTCCACTCTGATTTCTGAGGAATGTCAGTAGCGTTCCTTACCTAACGTATCAAACATACTTGTTGAGTTTCTGTTACTGTGTACTGAACTGAGGGATGGTTTAGTGAACAAGTTGAAAATGTGAGGGAACAAATATAGTTGGGACAAATTGTTGAAACACAAGCACACTTATAAAAAAGCCTGAAGGCATAAGCAAACCCATGTTAAAGGCATTCACTACTGGGGAGGCAGGTACATAATCTCTCACATACATAAATATGCCACAAGCACTTTTTGTCTTTAAAGTTTTGTTTTTTTTTTTCATTTCAATAAATTTCCATATCAATCCCAAGCCTTCCCAGAGTGGCTTTTCTAACAATCATAATTTTCTGATCCAAGCTGTTCTTTTCAGTATCTGTAACAGTATTAGTAATGTCCAGACGCCAATCTGAGGCACACACCTCAGGAAATTGCTAGGGGATTGTTATTCATTCCCTCCCTTAGTATTTAATAATCCTTTTCATGCTGAGAGGCAGCATTTTCTGATGTCCAAAACCAGAAGACTCGTACTGGGAATGTCAAGATTCCATTTCCTCATCGTTTTCTTCTTAGTCTCAAAGCTTTGCCTCGAACATACATGCATCTTCTGTGCATTTCTTCACTCTTCGTTTAAGTATTTAGAGTGTTCACTGCTGTAAAGCATGCTTTATAATGTATGCCATGGATAGGATCTCAAATCCAAAGTGTTACCACCCCTTAAATTCACATACATGCCTGTGTTTGCTATTCTCGCTATGTAAAATGTCTCTAAGAAATGCCACCCAAAATAGGTGACGAGCTCATAACAATATTCACAAATGAAAAACGTGCCTCCAGATGCCAAGTACTTATAGAAGTGAGGCTGTCTGTCTCCTCGAGGGTATACAGCTTCTCAGATGCACTGTAACTGTTTTATCCAGTGCTTTCAGATTAAAAGAAGAGATGCTCTTTAACCAGGGGAGGGGGACAGAAGGACAGAGTTCTTAGGCTTAGACCCTGGAGCTCAGATCTAAAGTGAAATTGCCTCCAATGTCAGAGAATGAGAATGCAGAACTCAGGGGCTTGAGGGGGAGAGGAGGGAAAGGAATACGAAGGGGGAATCTCATTTTCCCCAATTGAGCCTGATTGCAGGGTCCAGTATTAGTCCTATTTTATGAGGGCTCACTGAAGGGGAGTTTAATGCTGCTGTTTTATGTATTTTCATTAATATTTTAATTTTTGTGCTTGCACCCTGAGGCATTTTCATGAAGGGAGCAATTTTGGATGTGGAAGACGAAAAATACGACATTTTTTCTCCTTGCTGCCACAGAGTTTTAACACGCCACACACATACCCTCATCTCTTCGGGGGCTGTCTTTTCATCTTTCAGTGCCCAGATCCTTTCTAAACTGAATGCAAGTTGGTACAAATCTGCAATTCGTTTGTCTAGGAAGACTTGAGTCTTCCCAGTCTAAGTGCAGTTCTAGATGTTGCATTTTTAAAATGTTTGATGTTGTATTCTGAAGACTGAACACAAACACAGATATGCAACCTAAATTTGATGTGGGAGTGTCTGATACTCAAAAGAAGAAAAACATTATTATTTTGAAAATATGACTGCAGAATACTAAACTAAGGGTTGGCAAACTAAAGCCCACCACCCAAATCTGGCCCTTGCTTGTTTTTGTAAATAAAGTTTTATTGGTACTCATCTGTGGATGCACTGCCTGCTGTTTCACAGAAAAGTTTACTGGCACTTGGTCTAGAACATGCATATCAGATATCTGTATGTTCCAATTTTATTTCCTTCCATGTTTTATAGTGCTTAGAATTTTTTTTTTTTTAACCAAACAAGTGACTTCTGAATTTGGAATACAAACTCAGGAAGTTTCGGGTTTAAATTTCCAAATATTTTCCACACGCTTTCCAAATGACAAAGTCCTCAAAATTCTGTCAAATAGCATTTGATTAACTGATATGCTGTCAAGTTTCAACGCAATAGCACCATAAGATTTGGAGGCTGCAATTCTAAGCAGAATTTGCAAACAGAATTTATATTATAGTCAAAAGACTGTGCAATTCCACAATGACAGAACAGACCCCATTCCTTATTAAAAATATATATATATAACTGCTACCAACTTCTCCTGACCTTTTACTACAACCTTTCCATCTCTGCCATGATAGTTTATTACACGTTGTCAACTCTGCATATCATTCCCACATCAATATCCTAAAGATTTCACACCCCTGGCTCCAGTCAGCTCTGCATCCAAATCATCCAGGGAAGAAAGCTGCATGTCATACTTCTAAAAATACTTCTTTGGGGTGATAAATTTTACTAACAACCTTTAGAATTTGAAATTTTCCGGAAGCCTAATCATTTACTATCATTTAATTCTGTTCCTTCTTCTAACTCAGCAGAAAGGAGAGCAATTCCTTGATCTCACTTAAAAATATTTGTAATAGTGGTAATATTTTTAAACTTGCAGGTTTTCATTATTCCAGCAATGGTTTCACCAGGCAGGATGGTTCATTGTCATTCTTTTTGTTCTTGAGATGATAAGAGACCTTTGGTGCCCCCACTTTAGAGACCCCTACAATTTAATTGTGTTAATTTTTAATGTTTATTTATTTTTGAGAGAGACAGAGACAGAATGCAAGTGGGTTAGGGGCAGAGAGAGAGGGAGACACAGAATCCGAAGCAGGCTCCAGGCTCCGAGCTGCCAGCACAGAGCCCGACAGGAGGCTCGAACTCACAGAGCTGAGATCGTGACCTGAGTCGAAGTCAGACGCTCAACTGACTGAGCCACCCAGGCACCCCTAATTGTGTTCATTTTCAAAAATGTGTTCCTTCCCTTTAAAGCATAAACACTAGGATTTACCCCTTGCTTATTTTGGTATAGTTACTGAAAACTTGTTTCTCATTTCAATCATTCCAATGACCTACAGTTATTATCCCCACTTTAAACTGAAGAAGCCAGGGCTTAGAGAGATAACGTCATGTATCCAATATCACACAGCTAGTAAGTGACAAGGCCAGGATGGCATCCTAGATCTGTCTGATGCCAGAGATGGGGCTTTTGCCCACTGATTTCTGCAGCTTGGAGGGCAGGGATTCAGTATCATGTGCCTTTGTTTCTCCAGAGTTCAGCACAGGTTTTGATATATAGGATTGTTTCACTAAAATGTACGTTGAATGAATGGATGACTAAACAAAATCCGAACAAGGTGTTCAGAGTCTATGTAGAAACATCTGCTGTATCCTTAGCAGTTAGTTGACATGTCTTGGTATAGCTGTTCTGGAACCAGTCTGGCTACTTCAGAATTTGTTTGAACCAGACCATTCGGACAGGTAGGGAAAATGGAAAATTAAAGAGCAAATACTCACATTGACAGATTAAGTAATACCGGGGAACAAGTAAATAGAAGTTACTTGGGAGAACAAATCAGAACATAATTCTAAAACTTGCCGTCTCTAAACTAATTTACTTTAGCTAATTTCCAAATCTTTCCCCTCATTATGAGGGCCTATTCATCCCTTATTATTGGGTCATTCATTCCCAGATATTCACCTACATTTATATATATTTATCTCACTCATTCCTATTGGAGCTGCTCCTTTACAGAAATAAAAGAATTTCAGATGCAAGCAGCTCTGATAGAAAGCTCTATTCCTGTAAAGAGTTTTGAGGAAACTTTCCCAGTCTCTTTTGAATGGAATCCAGGCAGATTAAAAGTGCTAGTTGTATTCCTGGCACCATGATTTCATTTTCAATTAAGCCAATATACATTTAATTGATAAGATGGGTTGATTATTTTCTACCCCTTGATATTAGTTATAAACTAGTACTTTAACTGGGTTAATGATATTATCTTTAGGGATCCCTATTTTATTTTTAATTTTTTAAAGTTTACTTACTTATTTTGAGAGACAGAAAGCCTGGGCGTGTGCAGGGAAGGGGCAGAGAGAGACAGAGGTAGAGAGAGAATCCTAGACAGATTCCTGTGCTGTCAGTGTGGAGCCCAATGTGGGGCTTGATCATGACCTGAGCCGAAATCCAAAGTCAGACACTTAACTGACTGAGCTACCCAGGCCTTCCTAGGGATCCTTATTTTAAATGCCTCTGGCAACTTCCCCTTTCTTTCCACTGTGTACCTCTAAACTCACTGATACGATACTGGGACTGCTGTCTCAATTGTTCTGACTTTTAAAACGTCCTATCACTTATTTAATAATATATATCTTATCATGCAGCACAGCATCTGATTTATGATGCAAGTTGTCAATTTTCAAATCAAATAAAATGCCCATAAAATGAGGTTTCCCAAGGAAGACATCCTTGAAAAATAATAGAATGGAGCTTGTTTGAATTAACTGCTCCTTTTTAGCGTACCTTAAAGCAAGCTGTGCTATTAGGAAGCTAGAGTAGTTCAGGTTATATTCCTAACTTCTGAAGAAAACATCAGGAAGGGAAAAATAGCGTGGATGCTCATAAAAGATCCTCCGGCACCACTGTCATAAGCTGAATATTGCTTGAGATGTCTCGGATTCAGTCAGAGCATAATTATTGGGTTGTTTGGCCCCTGCGTCCAAACACCCAAATGGCTTTTTCCTCTTTGTTCTTATGAGATGAGGAAAGACTTTAACAAATGAACCCAAAGTGAGATCTCGTTTAATAGAATTCACCCTCTCTTCCCATCTCCCCTGTTCTAATGACCACAACGTCCTTTTCAAAAGAATGTAGCTGTTACAAATCACAGCTGGCCAATTTCCAGTTGGAAAGTTCAATTTTTGTCTATCTACGTACCCTGACAAAATCCCCCTGGATACAGAACCAAGTGATCATTTTAGAAATTTGTATTGTCTTGATAACTGCAATGGTTGCACACAGACATCTATTGCCTTTTACCTTTGTCTGTATTGACTCTCAGTGAAACTAATACAAAACTACCGACCCTGACCAGTGGAAAAATTTGGAGTTTGGTAGCTTTGATTGCTTATACTGCATGCAGTCAACCACTCAAGCAGCATAGATTAAAACATAAAAGTTTCGGCAATCGCTGAGCATTATAAATTCTCATTAGAGTCTCATAATCAAGACATTTGGTTGAGTGGAGCATACAGGTGTAGTAGCCCACATATGGACCCTGTCACATATGAAGAAAAAGATCGTCTCTTTAAAATGTAAAACAGGTTTTCTGGTAAGAATGTTACCTCTTTCAGGACACAGAAATAAAAGCACTAGTTTACTAGATTACTAGTTACCTGAAAAAGTGCTGATACTACTGTGGGACACTGTTGCATAAGCTGTGCATTCTGGAGGACTTAGTGCAGTTTTGAAAGTATAATATGGGGGCGCCTGGGTGGCTCTGTCGGTTAAGCGTCCGACCTCAGCTCAGGTCATGGTCTCGCCGTTCCCAAGTTGGAGCCCCACGTTGGGTTCGGTGCTGACAGCTCAGAGCCTGGAGCCTGTTTCAGATTCTGTGTTGCCCGCCACCCCCCCCCACCCCCCCCCACCCCTCCTCTCCTGCCCACGTTCTTTGTCTCTCTCAAAAATAAATAAACATTAAAAAAGCGTTGTATACTATTAAAAAAAAAATAAGGAAAGCAACGAGAAGATCCAAGATGAGCTTAGGACGCGTACTAGGACAGTTTGGACTGAAATAGATGATGCAATCAATAGCCAAGTGTGAGAATAGAACCATTAATGAGAAATCTTTAACGTCAAGCAGTTGTTTGAATGTCATCTATTGTCTACAAACTGCAACTGAGCAGGTGACTCTCCTGTTCCACGATTACCTTTTGACTTCTGGGGGACATATTTTCTAGGAGGGTCAAAATACCGCACTTGAAAAATGAGCTATATGCATGAGTGACACAGGCATGACTATATAAAATGTAGAAAGGCTGATTCTTCCTAACCGCATTTCATAAAATTCTCTCGGGGCAACCTATCTTTCCTGTGTTACCAAAATGGGGAAAAATCAGGTTAGCAAATAGCATTCTCTCTACAGCTTTTCTTAAAGCTGTGGAGGATGGCTGCTGTGATTTAGTAGGCCTTTTCCCTCTTTCGTGCCAGGGACTAGGTTTTGCAATATTACCTTGAGGATTTAGCATCTCAGCTTGGCTGTTTCTGACTCTCCAAAATGAGGAAGATGAATTATTTAACATCCAGGAAGCACCAGCTGTGTTCTCTCCTAAAGCTGAGCTTCCCCCACCAGAGGGATTTACAATTGAAATAGGTTTCTAATCTAAACAGGACTACAGTTTGGACAAGTGAACAAGACGAGAGAGTTTTTTTCCTAAGTGGAGAAGAGATATTAGTGAGCATTTCTTAGCGGTTTTCCCAGAGCACCTAGAAATTCCCTAGGGATTATAGAGCCTAGCATCTTGCCAAGGGGACGGAGTGCTCCTGACATGAAGGCACAACTCTGAGGCCACTAAAGAAGGGGATTTATAACATGCAACAGGAGGGATTTAGGTTAGGGACAAAGACAATTCTCTTGATGGTCGGTGTTACAGAAGGAGACGAGAGTATGAGAGAACTCTTTCCCTCAATGTTCTTAGAACCAGGGAAGTGGTTCTCAAAATTGTTCTTGAAATTTTGTACCCCAGGAGGCATTCAGCAACATCTGGACACGTTTGTTTTTGGTTGTCACAACAGGGGCGAAGAGGAAGACACTACTAAGTCTAGTGGGTGGGGACCAGAGATACTGTTAAACATTTTATAATGCACAGAGCAGCCCCTCCCAACTAAGAACTATTAGGCCCAAAATGTCAAGAGTGCCAAAGCTTAAGAAAGCCTGACCTAGAGAATTTACACATTTTTTGAGTTCTCTCAAATGATTTTAATCAGCCTACCTGGGCCAGTTCTAGGAAATAAAATAATTCTCTCCATTTGTTTAATGAGAATAAAAATGGTTTGCCACCCAGTTGGGTGTGCTCTCAAGATGGATTTCTCTTCAGGGAAGAGGGCTCTCTTCCCAGGGACTCTCCCTGAAGTTCTCCAGCTGATTCCAATCTTTGTTTTAGGAATTAATTTAAATCCCACTTCATCCCAAAAGCCCGAGGGAAAGACAAAGGTGATCCACTATTCCTTGAACTCCTTTCTATAGCAAGTATTGTCTGCCTACCTCATTGGGCATTTACTGCCTCATGCATTTACTGTATGTACATGACAAGACAACTGTGTTGTGAACTTATCCAACCAAGTCAACTAAACTGTAAATTCCTTACTGGCAAGGGATAGTGTTTCTGCTGCATCAGAAACACAAAATCTATTACCAGCTTGCACACAGTGAGAATTCCATAACCCTTTATTTATTATATGATGATAGAATCCTTTACTCATTATATGAGCCACTGGGTGGCTCAGTTGGTTAAGCGTCCAACTTGGGCTCAGGTCATGATCTCACGTATTCAGGAGTTCGATCCATACATAGGGATTGCTGCTGTCAGCCCAGAGCCTGCTTCAGAGCCTCTGACCTCCTCTCTCTACCCCTCCCCCAATGGTTCTCTCTCTGTCTCTCAAAATACATAAATAAACATTAGATGATAATCAATATTCAATCTCTTCGCATAGTCTGAGGCCCCTCAGAGTGGTAGTTATTAAATAAAAGTAGAAGGACTTTGACTGCCAGTTTTCCCCAGTCTAAATTGGGGCAGGAAGAGATCATTTTAAAGTTACATCAAATATATTTCTATTTTCAATGGTTCCTATTCCACAATGCCAGGATATGGACTTTGATTTCTGGTCTTCATAAAAACTAGGCATCAGCATGACTTATTAGAAAAAGAAGAATTATTTAGGGTCATTCTATGTTAATAGAAAAAGGAATAATGAAATATCATAATAAAGAGAAATAGTTTTCTAATAGAGAAGTGTCACGATATTAGTCAGGTTTATTAGGGCTTTAGAGGAGTATTCCAAGAAAAGTGGCAGAAATTCGATCAATTAAGTGAGGTGCACATAAATTGAACTTAATAAAACTGCCTAAATTGCTTTGGAAAAAAATGCTGTAGGGAATATACTTTTATTAGTTCTGGGTGAGGGTGAATTTGATGATACAGTGAAACCTTTTCCACTTTTAATCTTGAGTTTCCCATGAAAACCATCAGGAATAACTTTGGAAATATTATGTACAACCAAACTAAAGACTGAAGAACCTGTGTGGCCAATGTGTAGTCAATGGTTTAGAAGTAAGAATGTAGGTACTGCGGTAAGAATACTGGCTCCAATCCAGTCTTACTGGACTTTGACAATTACTCAGTCTATGTCAGTGCACAACACCCTATTTGGTAGAACTGCTCCCGTGGATCTACATCAGATACGCCCTGGGCTATCCTTGCCTCCAAAGAATTCAGTTCTCCAGAGATGAAAGAGACTTCTTGACCCGCAGTCTTACTATCTCCAAATTAAAACAAAGAACAACAATCAAAACCAAGAAATAATTACTGAATTACTGAATTAACTACTGAATTAAATAAAGGAAAAATCAAAGTGTTGCTCTAGGACCATCAGATACAACTCACTGGTTTTTCTATTCGTGAAGACTGAATTCAGTGGGTAATTTTTTTTTTCATGTATTTATTATTTTGAGAGAGAGACAGAGTGTGAGGAGGGGAGAAGCAGAGAGAGAGGGAGACACAGAGTCCGAAGCAGGCTTCAGGCTCCGAGCTGTCAGTCAGCACAGAGCCCGATGGGGGGCTCGAACTCAGAGACTGCAAGATCATGACCTGAGCCAGTCAGACACTCAACCGACTGAGCCACCCAGGCACCCCATCACTGGGTAATTATTTAATGTTGCACTTCACTTTACTAATACAAAGAATCCTTATGAGAAAAGAAAAAGGCCCATTTCTATTTTATGTTTCTCAACAAGGATTTTTGGCATCCTGTAATTTCTATATACACTGTAACTCTCAGAAGCATACATTGAGCATCTTTCAATCAGTCAAAATGTGAGATATCTTTTGAAGATTATGTTTACCCATTCTGTTCTGAAAAGATTTAATGTGACCTTTTCTTAGATATAAAAGTGACTAATTTGTTTAATGGGAACAAAAATGCTGATTTACCACCCAAGTGGTCACTAAGTCGGCGACATTTGTTAAACCAGATATTACTCAAAACGAAAGTAGGAATTATCCCTTTATTCTTTGTAATCAGTAAAAATGCTCAGCATTTTAGCTGTGGTTGCTTCACAATTTCAACATCTTAGTGGCTGTTGCTTTACGATTTATGAAAGATGCCTTGTACTTGTGTCCATGCTTCATTTTTGCTGGTTAAATAATCTCATGATTATCTTAACCATTACTATACATCAGGGAGGAAAGACCTCAGGGTGGGATGATTTTTGGGGTCATGGAAAGTTCCA
This sequence comes from Prionailurus viverrinus, assembly GCF_022837055.1. NCBI lineage: Eukaryota > Metazoa > Chordata > Mammalia > Carnivora > Felidae > Prionailurus > Prionailurus viverrinus. Next base: position 45,801,193 of record NC_062565.1, read on the forward strand.
CTATCCAACAATCTTCTGGCCAGGTCTTGTGGATGATTAATAACCCTCATGCTTTTTCATCTTGATATTTCTTGGTCCATACCCATAAAATTTTCCTGCTTGGTATTCATTTTTTAAGCCTATAACATTATTGGGATTTTATGCTGACTTCATAACCTTCAGAGTAACTGATCGTAGCAAAATATTTCCTTGCTTATAGACAGCAGCTTTCCATTGACCTCGATTTTAATGAATACATTTTGAAAAGAAAACATTTATTACCAAGTGAAATAAGCATCTCTGAAAGACTTCTCCCACCAGCAAAGAGTAATTTTTTTTTTTAATAGAACCCCTGAGGAGGCTGAATCTGATATAGCACCAATACTGGCTTATTCAAAGCTCTGAATCATTTTGGACTCACCTTTAAGATTCAAGTTACCACACTTTACTGATTGCTTCCCATTTAGTTGTTTTCCTTCTTCACTAGACTAGGTTTCTGGAAAAGAGGATCTGTACTTATCTCTGTAACTCCCCAGGCTAGCGCCGTGTCTGAATCAATGTAAGCATGGAATATATCTCTATTGAGAAAGGCTATTCATTGGGATAAGGCAGATACACAGAGTAGGGAGTTTGGAGCATGGAAGATGCTTGCATATCTTTATAAAGAATGCAACACATGTGTTTAAGACCCAGGACACACGTCAATTTCCCAAACTTAAAAGCCTGCTGAAAGCAAAAGGCTGTGAGGTAAAGAATGAGGTTTACAATAAGAGATTATGGAGCCAGAGAGGAAAAGACCAACAGAATATAATGACCATTTCCAAGGTCGCAGGTAGAAGATGGTTCCAAAATATACATTATAATGACCAGGGTTCTCCTTCTTCACTGAAGAAAGAACAAATAGAAACACCTATTCTAAATCAATGTGAGGAATAATTTTCTTCAAGAGAGACATTAAATAGCGAATAGGTTACTGAAAGAATGTATAAACAAGGCTTCCTGATACTTGTAGATTAGATAACCTGCCAAAATTTCTCTTAATGAAGGCTTATGAACATTTATGCACAAAACGATACTTACGTTAGACCCCTTTAAGGCGCACATGGCACAACTACTGAATAGTATTTAGAACAGTAAATAAAAGAGGAACCAAATCCCTATCTTATACGCCCCTGCAAAACATAAGAAGAGAGTGGGATACCAAATGGGATAACTTCCTTTTTGTGATACATAATTTCAAGTTTTCAGTGGCCAGGGGCACACATCCTATCATTCATGTGGACTAGGAAGACATCCTTTTATCTCATTCTATCAGGTGATTTATAATTGCCATTTAAACACAATAAGCGAGGGAGTATATGATTTGTGAATCCGCTAGGATGCTAATGGAAAAGCTCTCTACTGACCCAAGAAGGGCACTTAAATTGTTACAGCTCCTATGTAGTTGGAACTACTTTAAATATTCATTGCGCTTTAATGAACGTACTTTTCCTTTAATTAGACATGGTGTTAATACTGTTTTAATCTGAATTGATTTGCCACACTGATCTGGGGAAGCCAGGATCTGTTTATGAATGAATTAGAAGTCTCAAGCTTACTAAAACTAGTAGTTGACCTTCCCAGAACTCTTATGTCTCAAAAGGAAGCATAATATTATTTCCACAGGTGAAAAGGTACAAGACATGGGGTGTATTTAGCTGAAGATTAAGTAAAGTTTGGCAAGCTAAGACTGGGAATATTTTGAAATTCCTTAATATCATGTTTTTAATTCTCAATATGTGACAATTAAAAAGATCATGAAGTCACTTGATCTTTCATTCATTCAACACATATCCTTTACTTCTTTCTCTGCACTTATCAAAAGGACGGACTAACGATGGATAGCATTAATGAATTGGTTGCACAGTAGCAAACCGTGACCACCTCAGGATATGAAGGTATTTAGGTTATCTTGGTGAAAATTAAGGAGTTAATAACAACTTAATAAAAGTGAAGGTCTATTTCAAGTCCTGGTATTATACTTCTTTGAGCTGTCAAGATTTATTACCTTTGGCTGTATCACCATAACAATATTTTTCACGTGCCTCCAGGTTTTCTTTATTAATCTCCTTACAGAAATGTACTAAGTAAACGTGCCTTTTGAAGTGTCCAGGGATATATTTTCCCAATGACGAGTAATCCAAGACATCTTTGGAATATAACAAATTGATTAAGACATCATACTTCTGGCCAGTCAATACCAGGCTAAGGAATTATAGGAGAGGATAAAGTTGTTTATTTAGCTAAAGAGCTCCCATGGAGGTAATTTACCTGGTGGGGAAATGGTGTGATTGTTGCTGTCAAGGCAAATGCTCTCTTCTTTGGGACCTCAGAGGCTGAGGCTCAGGGGAAATAGCATTTCCCCCTTATCCTCTCATCCGTTGCAAAATTGCTGGATAGGATGGTGGGATCTTCTGGTCTAAGGTCCCTCAGTGTTTCTCAATTTGGTTATCCCTGCATTCATTCATACAAACCTTTGAAAATACCAATGCTTGGGCCCTTTCCCCAGAGATTCAAATTCAGTGGTCTGGGGAGGGGCCCATGGCACCATAAAATTGGAAAGTTCCTGAATTGTTTCTTTGGAGAATCACTGAGCTATAGCAAGTGAAAAGCTGTAACAATTACTTCATAATAGGATAAGCCACAAGGTACTCTTAGAAGCTTAATCTTGGATATGGTCCTTAACAAAGTAATTCACAGCATTTTGGAGTTGGTCTACAAATAAATCTGGTCCTTCTAATTTTCATCCAGGGTTTTTCTTGGACACCTCCTCCCCTGGAACTTGTTGACCTATATTTGTATCTTGTTTTTGTAAGTGCATATACTTACAAAAGAGACATCTTAAATCATGGAAGAAAATGCTCTTTTCCTATAGCTTCTATTGACAAGCCAGAATATTTTGCTTTCTTCCTTAAGCCTATTAAAGATAGTAAAAATCAGTTCCAAAAACTCTGCCCCAGAAGTACTCTAAAGATAACAATAAATGAACAGTTAAGTAAATTATGTCGCAGTCACTTGCCAGACTTTTGAACAACCGATAAAATTATAATTATGAAAATGCTTGTGAAAAAATGAAAATAAATAGAATCAAAAAAGACATATACCATATATGGCAACTGTGTATTTTATAGTTAAAGACTAGAAATAAATTGTGTATAGAATTGGTGAGTGGGATTGTGAGAGATTTTTCATTTGGTTTCCTAATCTTTCCTTGGTGTTGTTATAATGTTGATTTATATTAAAAAATACCTATAATTTATTAAGAAACTACCAGGTGCCAGAAATTTTGAAACTCTACAGAAAGGATATTAATAATACGATTTTTAACAGAAAAATTGAAGGACAAAGACATTAAGTAGCATGTCTGAGTCATAGAGCTAGTAAATGACAAGATCGGATTCAAAGGTTTGTCAGTTTCTTTTTTTATTACCCTCTTCATCATTATTTAAAAATTTTAAAAGAGGGGCGCCTGGGTGGCGCAGTCGGTTAAGCGTCCGACTTCAGCCAGGTCACGATCTCGCGGTCCGTGAGTTCGAGCCCCGCGTCAGGCTCTGGGCTGATGGCTCGGAGCCTGGAGCCTGTTTCCGATTCTGTGTCTCCCTCTCTCTCTCTGCCCCTCCCCCGTTCATGCTCTGTCTCTCTCTGTCCCAAAAAAATAAATAAACGTTGAAAAAAAAAATTAAAAAAAAAAATTTTTAAAAGAGAGACTCAATCAATAAGACCCCTACCTCCCACCTCAATAAAAACATTTGTTACTTTAGGTTAAATGGACTGGATTGTCCATGCTTATATGTTTAACATCATCAGTAAGTTTTCTGGATACTAAGTTGAGGGAAAGATGAAAAGTGAGAATCTCTTATCAGTTTAGTTATCAATTAATGAAATATTCTTCTATCATGAAAAAGTCAAGGAGGATAACATCAAATTAATAAATAACTTTTTGAGGGGCATCTGGGTGGATCAGTCAGTTGAGTGTCAGACTTTGCTCAGGTCATGATCTCACAGTTCATGGGTTCAAGCCCCGTGTTGAGTCTGGAGTCTGTTTTGGATTCTGTGTTTCCCTCTCTCTCTGCCCCTTCCCTCCTCACATTGTCTCTCTCTCCCTCTCAAAAAATAAATAAACATTAAAAAAATTTTTTTTGATTAAAAAAAACTTTTTGAGAGAAGTTAACTAGAAATATAAACTTGGATATTGTTTAGTAAGTTAAGATGTGATTAGTAACATACTGATAAGATGTGATTAGTTAATAAAAAAAAAAGTCTAAAGTTTCTCAGCCTAGAAAGGATCCAGTTCCTTAAAAATAATCCCCAAGGTAAAAAATGGCTGGAAAGAATGAGATGATAATAAACGTTAAGTTGCTAATACCAGTTTTATGTGCCATTCCCTTAGAGAGATATGCTCTATCTATGAAAAGGGGTCATTAAACTAGTTCAGACCCTGGGCTTCTCAGGGCCCTGGGAGCTCCAGCAGGGTGCGTGTCTGTCTCTGGGGACACTTACTGGTGCCCCACCATCCCTGTCCTCATGCTCCATTACTCAGGCTCTGCCTCCTCCCCCCAGGAATTTGCCCTAAAGAGATTATCCCACAAACTGCACTGTGCAGGAAGATCTGGTTCCTGGGAAGAGAGAAATGAAAAACTAGAATTTTCTCACATTTCTTTTAAGCTAGAAGTGTGAATCAGATATGATCCCTGCCCTTAAAAGTCTTATAATCTTGAAGGAGAATAAGACAGATTCTAAATAGCACATACACTCCTTTGTGCTGTTATACGCATGTTTAATAACATGCTTCATCTCGGTTTCTAATGCAGCATTTCATACATGGAAGGGTAACCTATCCTGTCTAGGAGTTCATATTTTGGTTTGCTAATATTCCCATGCAACAGATTTTCACTAATTTACATCCATCATCTATTTTCTTTCATTAAAATTTTTTCTTGTGCATAAGTATTTTTCATCTTAAAATATAAAACAAAAGACTGCTGAATGGAATCTTTAGCTTGTAGACTCTTTGGATAAGTTTCTTTTCCTCATTCAATTTTCATTTCACTAGCAAATAAACACTTGGAACTATCAAAACAGTACTTGGGTTTCCTATGGACGGAATATACAAATAAGGTTGTAGTACAAGAGCTTAAATTTCACTTGCTTGTATCTTCACTTTAAGATGGGAACTCTGGGGGTGCCTGGGTGGCTCAGTCGGTTGGGCGTCCAACTTCGGCTCAAGTCATGATCTCATGGTCCGTGAGTTTGAGCCCCGCGTCGGGCTCTGTGCTGACAGCTCGGAGCCTGGAGACTGTTTCGGATTCTGTGTCTCCCTCTCTCTGACCCTCCCTCATTCACGCTCTGTCTCTCTGTCTCAAAAATAAATAAACGTTAAAAAAAAAAAAATTTAAGATGGGAACTCTGGCCCCTGAAAACTTTTACCCTTACATTTCTGGGAATCTTTCTGCTCTCTTTATTATTTCCCAAAACACTTTCCATGGTCTTCCTCTCCAGTCCCCTGGTTGATTGCCATTAACGTGAGCTAGCACTGGCACTGGTCCTGACTCTCTGAAGTTGGTGCTGTGGTCTTCAGATGTGATTCTGTGAATTCTCTTACTGCTAGGTTGCCATATAAAATACGTGGCACCCAGTTAAATCTGAATTTCAGATAAGTAAAGAATGCAACATATAGGATGCATTTCTACTAAAAAATTATCCTTTGTTTATCCAAAATTCAAACTTAACTTGGTGCCTCGTATTTTTACTTGCTAAATCTGACAGCCCTACCTTGTGCCCAAGCCATACCATGCCTCCTGCAGTCTCTCGTGAGCTAAAGTCACATGTGTGCTATATATAGGTGGGGAAAATGGCTCTCTTTCCCTCTTCTGATGGCCTTTTGTCTCTTTATTATTTTTAAGTTCATTTATGAGACTTATTTACTTTGAGAGAGAGAGAAAGCATGAGTGAGGGAGGGCAGAGAGAGAGGGAAAGACAGAATCCCAGGCAGGCTCTGCTCCATCAGTGCAGAGCTCCACATGGGGAGTTTTTTGTTTTTTGTTTTAAATTCCCAATGCCCATGCCACTTCGAGACTAATTAAATCAAAATCTCTGGAGATGAGACCCCCACATCAGTATTGTCAAATCTCCGCTCGTGATTCCAACACTCAGCCAAGACCGATCACCACTATTGCAGAGCAGGAGTTCTCTCACTTCCGTAGGAATCAGAGTCACCAAAGGGCTTGTTGGGCACCATTGCCAGAGTTACGGCAGATCTGGAATGAGGTCTGAGAATTTGCATCTTGAACAAGTTCCTAGGTGGTGTGGGTGCCGTTGGTCCAAGGACCATGCTAGCAGGACTTCTGCGGTGGAATGATCAGGACCTAACAGTTAATTAGCTATTACTATGTATATGTCTTGGCTGGTTGGGGGCAGGGGGAGAAAGACTTAATTACAGGTGACTGAGATTCGGAGCCTGAGTAAATGGCAGCATAAAGGTGCTATTCAACAGTCATAGACAGTGGAAGAAAATAGATATTGGGCTTGAATGAGAGAGAATATGGAGAGAAAAGACAACGAAAAAGAGTGTTTTATGGGGGGCCATTATAAAAATGGGAACAGTAAGAAGAGGGAGCCAGTAAGAAGTAGAGAACCATCAGAGACACAGAAGGAGAACGAAAATGTCACAAACACCTAGCAGGGAGAAAGTGGTCAAGGCTAGCTCTGCTAAGAACATCACAAAAATGTAACCTCTGAGATACTTCCAAACCCAGTGAATGCAGAGAACCAAGGTCCCACATTTTCCTTATCTGCTCTTTACTATCCTTAGCAAAGAGAGGTCAGAATGATAACCCTGGAGGCAGCTTAAGGTCTTTAGTGCAAAAAACAGAGGGATCTGCACTTACTAAGGAAATAAGGATGACGACCATATGACAGAAAGATTTTCAGCTTTGAGGGTTGAAACAAAAAGGGCTTTTCACCTAATCTGGCTAAGGGCAGAGTATCAGTGCTCATGGAGTTAAGCCCCTAGCAGCTGTTAAGAATTTACAATGAACCTGGTGCTGTTCTAATGCCGTATATGGCTCTTGCTCACAGTGGGGTTCATGGATCAGTGGCATCGGCATCATTTGCTAGAAATGCAGACTTTCATCCACACCAGACCTCCTGGAACTGAATCTGTATTTTTGAAAATATCCCCAGGTAACATTTAGAGCTTGAGGTAACAATTAGAGCTTGAGAAGCACTGCTTTTAGGTATCATGAACTCATTTAGTCTACTCAGTGCTATGAGGTAGGGACTATGAGGAGGGAGCTGAGTTCTGAAGAGGTTACAACATTTGTACAAAGTCATACAACTAACAGGGCAGAGCAAAGATCTACACCCAGATAATCTAGATCCATAGACCTGGATCTGACTTGTGTTACATCAATGCTCAAGAAACTCTTACAATGTCCCTTCCCATCGTCACCGTACCTTCCCCCGCGGTGGCTCTTATCCAATGCTTCTAAGGTGCCTGTCGTCCCCTTTGTTCTCTTGTGTCTACCATCCAAGCCATGCACGTTAACCTCCTCACCCCTTAGATCTCAGCTCATAGTCACCTCCTCAGAAGGCAGCAGTATCCAACACCCCAAGACTTGGTATTCCACTCTCACAGTGCCATTTTTCTTCCATGATAATCTGTAGATGTGAATTCGTGTGATTTTTGCCTTTTTTGCCAGGCTTAAGCACCTGGAGGGCAAATGCACATCTGTTTTGTACCTCATGGAATTGCCAGGGACCAAGATGGAGCCTGGCACAGAGTCGACACAATCGTTACCTAGATGAGTGTGCACAGGAATGACTTTCAAATCAAATGTGCACCTTCCCCACATTAGCGTGAACTATTGTGCCAATCAGAACTGAATACTCTTGGGGGCGCCTGAGTGGCTCAGTTGGTTAAGTGTCCAGTTCTTTGTTTTGGCTCACGTCATGATCTCACAGTTTGTGAGTTGGAGCCCTGCATCTGGCTCCACTCTGACAGTGTGGAGCCTGCTTGGGATTCTCTCTCTCTCTCTCTCTCTCTCTCTCTCTGCCTCTCCCTGCTCCCTGCTCGTGCTGTCTCTCTCAAAATAAATAAATAAACTTAAAAAAAAAAAAAGAATACACTCTCCCTCCAGGTAATTAAGAAACCTGGTGAGGTGAAAGAACAGACTTGAAGATTCAAAAGAAGTGTAAACTTTGAGGCTGAACCTGATCCATCCAGGCAAGCCTCCACCTGCCACAAACATTCAGGACCTCCTGAGGCTATGAGAACCCTGTGTATGTACAACCACTTTCCAGAATCCAGAGCCAGTAAGTACTCTGCCTTCAGCCTTTGAGGCAGCAGAGGAAAGTCAGAGTGGCCCACGTGAGCCCTCCCCGTATTGGCAGGGTAGCTCTGGAGGGAAAACATTGGCTGTTCTAACACAAATCCTATAACTAAACAGAGTCCATTCATTCTGAGTGCTGCTCATCAGGTACCTTTCAGAGGTCCCGAATTTCTCTGAATGACAGAGAATAAGCCTTGATTTCAGTGAATGGCTCTGCCATAATAATCGTGAGAAAAGCATGGATTGCAACGTCACTTTAAAAATACGCCCCACTGTAATTTCGTGTCTCATTTTCCCAAATACTCTTGCTCCTATGGATAGTTCCTATACCTTGTGTTCTCATATTATATTAACATAATTAGGCTAACTAGGCCTTAATGTTGCCACTCTCGTGAAAAAAAAAAAACTGCAAAGGGCCTTGAGAAAAATGCTGCTGATGTTTTTTTCTTAAAGAGATGGTTAGATTTAATTTCAACATTTTTGGAAAATATTGAACGACAGTAATCAGCTTTAAGCTTAACCAGGTGACAGTTCCCAACGACAGCTGATACGGACGAGGGTTTCTCCATGCGGAAGAGCTGCTTGCTAATTCTCCAGGCATTTCCTCAACATCTCTATCACGTGCCTGAATGATATGGCTATAGGCTCAACTACTCAATTTTCTTAGGGTGTTCTTGGTCTGAATTGACACGTTATTTCAAGCTCAGCCATGAATGAGGAACGCAGAGGTCCACCTTGTGTCTTAGACCGGAGCTTTTCAAATGCTCAAATGCATGAATCACCTAGGGGCTTTGTTAAAATGCAGACTCCTGTCAGGTGAGATGCAGGAATTTGCATTTCTAATAATGTCCCAGGTGATACTGATGCTGCCTGTCCATATGTAACACTTTAGGGAACAAGGTCTTAGAAAACAAAATGAAATTGATTTTGTTATTTACAATGCAACTTGGCACCCTTTTTAACCAGAAGCATTGCCTAAACGTTTCTGCGTGCCAGGGCTGGGATAAATGTAACCCTATCGACCAGCACAGGGGCAGAAACAATCCAGAGAAATGAGTTACTCCCAGGATTCCACCCTGGGGAGGGGGCCCCAAGGTGATCTGTTTGACTCAGGGAAGAAACAGACTTGCTGTTCAATCTAGAGCCGTCTTACACAAATCTAGAGTCTAGGAATTTCCAGACTCCTTTTTTAAAAATATTTATACCAAGCACATACAGAAGTGCTTGGAAGTATCTAGAATAGGCTTGAACATATGCTGATCACTCTAAAATTGAATTAAAAGCAATGTGGTCCAATAATGATGTAACAGCTATTGGGTTAAAATGGAAAATACTCTCCAAACACAATGTATTTTGAAACGCAAAATATAATAGCTTGTTTCAGTTAAATAATGTCTATAATAGAAAAGGCTGAGAAAATAACTGTTAGAGCTTATCATTGCTTAAAGTGGCATGAGAGGCAAAGGAGTGGTTTCTTTTGGAGGGGGGAGTGGCCTTAGTTCTTCCTGCACTCCCACCATGTTGTGTCTCTTTGACTTCTTTTCTCCACCCTTACCCCAAGCTCTTGGTGGTCCTGCACCACGGAGGGAAACACCAGCAGATCAACTGAGAGTAAGAAAAGAAGAATGGAGAGAACCATTTCTGTTCCTTTTTTTTTTTTAAACCATCCCTTAATCCTTGAATTTCAAACATGAAGAGAGTATAAATAAAATTATGAAAATTATTTACTTTAGTTAAAAATAGGTCTTTGTTGAAGCCAAGGAGAAGGAGATAGCTCCCCCATCAAGCAAGCCTTTTGCCCATTTGGATGCTCAGTGTTGGAGGAGGTCATTAAGAGGACATGACCTCTGATTGACCCATAAGCTTGACCTGGGTAATCAGAGGCTCCTGACCTCTTCCCCTGGCCTTGAAATATACATACTGTCCATTATTCTCACAGTGAGAGATGTTTTCAAGGATGCAGCCCTGAGAAAGCAATGTGTTGTTGAGACCATCTGGACGGTGTATGTAACTGAACACAGGCTTCTATACAGACTTTAAAGATTCTCACAAGCACGTATAGAGATCTACTCATCTTGTGGCTGCCCAGGAAAAGCCTCATATAGAAGTTCTCTTGCTCATTAAACCTTGACACCTACCAATCTAGGGTGGCCTGCTTCTTTCTTTGGTCTCTCTTTGCCTTCTTTGTATGGAAGAACAGTTTTGTTTTATTTTGTTTTTTAATGTTTATTTGTCTTTGAGAGAGAGAGAGAGAAAGAGAGACAGAGCATGAGTGGGAAAGGGACAGAGAGAGGGAGACACAGAATTTGAAGCAGGCTCCAGGCTCTGAGCTCGGCACAGAGCCCAACATGGGGCTCAAACCCACGAACCATGAGATCATGACCTGAGCCAAAGTCTGATGCTTAACTGACTGAGCCACCCAGACACCCCATATTTTATTTTATTTTTTAAGTTTATTTATTGTTGAGAGAGAGAGAGAGAGACTGCAAACAGGGAAGGAGCACAGAGAGACAGACAATCCCAAGCAGGCTCTGCACTGACAGTGCCCATATGGGGCTCGAACTCCCCAACCGTAACATCATGACCTGAGCTGAGATCAACTGTCTGACGCTCAACCTTGACTAAGGCACCCAGGTGCCCCGGGTACAAGGAACAGTTTTTAAACCAGTCAGAAAAATTTAATAAACCAACTTATCCTGACTCAGTGGTTAGGAAATATATAAACAATAACTTCATTAGGAAACCGTGATTACCATTATTGAACAGCATAGTTCAGATCTAACCAAACACATCTACTTTATTCCATAGGAAAAATATTCTAGAATATATTCCCAAATCCACCGTAATGATAGTCATCTACTACCTAGTGGAACATTACATCAGAATGCTAGAACTTGAAGTCCAGATTGGTGATGGGATTTGTCCATTAACACACAACTGATCTTTAAAGAACTGGGCTTAGAACTTAGAGCTCCTGAACATTTCCCAATTTACTCCCCATTGTCTTATCCCAACCTATATCATCAATTATTTTTCCTGATGCCAGTTTAAGACAAAAACACCCAAGCTTGTCTGGGACAAAATACCCTGTCTGAAAACTGTAGACCACACTGTAGGTTTCCCACTTGCAGTTGATCATGGAGCCTCGCCATGGTTTGTTTTGAGTTGATGTGAAATGATATTAAAGATGAAATCATTGGCCAGTGAGGCATTTGCTAAACAATTTGTAGCAGGTTCCTCGGTCAGCATACAGTAGGGGTTTGCCCAGACTGGAAGTTTCACTCCCTTATGGATGAATAAGAGAAGTGAAGCTTCCTTTCCCCATCTTATGAACTAGTGGATCTGAGTGAGCCAGCGGACAACTGTGAAAGATCAGTAGTGGTCTTTTAATACAGATATGAGATGACTTGGGAATTATGGCACGAGATTTTTCTTAGTACAAAGGCCTGTTGTTACAAAGAATGGCGCAGAGCGTGATGGGACCTAATGTAGTATTGTGATTAAGAATTCAGTATGGACACCTGGATTCAAATCCCAGCTCCAACGTGTACTATCTCAGGGACCTTGTACAAGTCATTTAACCTGGTCGTTAGCTTCCTTACCTATAAAATGAGAATAAAAATACTCCCCTGACTCACAAACTTGTAACAATAATATGCTATGTATAAAGCACAATAAATCTGAACATTCAGTAAGGTAGCAATGTTTTCCCCCATCAAGAGACAGAATCAGGAAGGTAAGCTTAAATCAAAATATCCTGAGAGAAGATCCTGACATGGATGTCTTACAAGATTTTAGAATAAATTAGGGAAAGAGGTCTGGAAGAACCAAACTTTCTTGGAAATCTCTAAAATAATGTTGGTCCTCACTTTCCATGTTGGCTTAGGCTGCCCTTCCATTGAGTCTGGAATGAAATAATCAATGGCAATATCTTCCAAACCTGGAAATGTCCCCACAGAAGTGCTGTCCTTTATTAAGAAACAGGAAGATCTTTCTTTGCTCCTGTTCTTAAATATGGTATATTGAAGCACATACACTTCAGTTCAACATCTATTCATAGGTGTGGGATTAATGAAATTTAGTGGGAAGGACAGGCTGCAGGGGAATCAAATCTGCTTCATTTCTTTCTCACCATTTGCTATGGACCCCATTTGCCTGCTTCTTCTTTTTACTTGTGCATTTTACTGTGGCCAGAGTAAAGATCTTGGAGTCCAGAGTGGTCCTTGCTTAAGGATTTTGAGCACCTGATTCATTTTATTCAAGAGACTGGGTTCGGCAATATGTTATGTATTTAACTTAGAAATTCAGTCTAGCCACATTGTATTAACTTATACAATATGTAGTTTACTAGGTGAGAAAAAAAAAGGTCTCTAAACTATTGGGGCCAAAAACACTTTATAGAAATCTGGAGAATGTAGAGACTACCTTTAAAAATAAAATTATGCCACAGAGGTATGAAAAGTGATGATAATTTTGTGATATTACAGTACAAATGTACAAATTAATCAACAGACTAATCAATGAGGTGAATACTATCTATAAAGAACTGAATTAGGTTGGGGGGAACATAAATAGCATAGAAGGAATATAAGACATGACTTTGTGCCTCATCTGGAGTATGATAATGGATATAATAATATAAAGATTTTAATTAGAGACACCCTTATAGAGTTCCTATCACGCAGGTGTAGGAATTGCAGATTTGGGCACCTTTTCCACACAGTTTTTGAAAATGTGTATGTTTCATTTCTTCTATAGTATTCTAAGCTGACTCCTGCTTTTTTCATACCAGCTTTATCTGAGATTCTGTTACCAGCCAACTTTCCATGTCTCTGCTTCTCTGGATCACCTTGGCAAGATAATCGTGTTTATCAGAAGTTCTAAACCATTCTGTGGTCAGGACTACTTGGGTGTCTTCGTGATATTTGGAAGATGTCCTTCCAATGGTCAGAACTGTTTCTGGTCGCTTCTTTCTGTCAATCGGTGTTTCTACATCTTCAGACTATCTCTGAGAACTGACCTACTGCTTCTTCCGTGTCAAGAGATTGCCAATCCCTGCTCAAATTGTCCAGCCAGTGTTATTTATTTTGCATTTTCCCACAACTCCTGCTTCCCTGCCTATCAATGGCATCTTCCACCATGAAAATTTTCCATATTGAGTTGGGAAGAGAGGTGACCCAAGTATGACAGAGGAAAGCAAAATGAATTAGAGGGCCATAAAAGGTAAGTACAAAATTTCCCCTCAAATCGCATACACCAGAAGTTCTCAAACTTTACCATGCATCAACATCCCAGGGACACTTCTTGAGAACCGCTGCCATATGTGAATCAAAATCATCTCCAAATAACATGTAATCAAAACAAGAGGCCATCTCATTTTGCTCTGTGACAAGGAGCTCTTAACCTACACATCCTTGGAGACCCTTTGATAGGATTCGAGCTCTCCACGGTACTCCACAAATTATATTTTATATTACATTAGCATGTGTGAGATTGCATCCGGATGCTTGAGAGGACCCACTGCTCTCAGAAGACACTCAAAGGATGCATTTTCCCAAACATTATCTTCTACAACTCCCACTGATGCCATGCAGTGAGAGTCAAGCCAGCACATGTGTGGAAGCGTTGACATTAGAACGGAGCAGAATAGGGCTTTACAGTTTATAGAGCCAAGGTGTAATTTTCCTGTTCTTTTTATGGTTAATAGAATAATTCTATTAATACTATTACACTGGCCTTTGTAATCAATTATTCCATTCTTTCATGATTATACACTGACTCCTACCAAGATGTAGATCCACCAGTCAATCAGCCAAAAAGTTAGATGGAGCGCCAATGATAGGCCTAGTATGGTGTTGGCTCAGTGAGGAACCCAAAGATTGCAGAATCCCTGCTCACAGGCAACTCTCGGTGAGGATACTGACATACACTACTTGTAAGCCCTGTGAGAATAAGAACCTTGTTTTTCTGACCCCAAATTCTGTCTCATGTGCCTACAAGAGTCCCTAGCAAATCACAGGAGCACAGCTAAATATTAAATGAGTGAATTAAAGACCTCAGGGGTTTATACTGTAAATGTCATAATGATTTTGACGGATAAACAAAATATTGACAGTGACTGATTGGCCAACGCTCTTACACCTGGAGAGTACTGCTGAATAAAGGAAATAAGGGACCCAATTAATAAGGCACGTTAATAATCTGCAAACTTGCCTCCACAGGGAAAACAAATTGAAACTTAAATATGACACAGTTTCAAATGGCTTTTTACACCAGATGTCCGGCATAGGTAAGAACTCAGTTAAAAGATTAGGCTAGAAGATCACCTCTCCCTCCACTGCATCCTTTCCTGTAGCAAGTGATAATGTTGATGGCAAAGGATTCGGGTAACAAAAAGCATGCTGCCCAACCGCATATATTCATCATGCTTCCTTCGATAAGTGTGAAGCAGGCAAGCCCTTCCTTACCTAGATTTCAAGCTGATGAATCATCTGTCTAGTTTCAGTAAACCCCAAGGGACTGCTCAGCTTTGTAAAGCTGAAACCCTGTCAGCCTCTGGATGCATTTAAACAAGGACAACGTGTTAAAAGGAGGCAGGTTATGAGGTTTCCTGAGGAATCCCTAGTTTCTAAGCGCACAAAACTCTCCTTCAATGCACAATAAAGAGCCTTTGTATCTAAAATAACCGCAGAAAGTTATTTTTAAATCGTGTATAGATGCTGACTATCTCAAATACATAAAGAGAAATATTAATGATATTCGGCCATCCATTTACCCAAACGAGGTCCCTCCTATTCCATTATCTCCATGGAAGCACACACATAGCCTTATACACGTTAGAAGAAAGAAAATTCCTCTTTCTTGGGAAACACCTGTCCTGGGAGTTCTCCGTTGTGCAGGTTCTGAGCACACACAGGGTTGAGCATACAAATGGTGCAGTGACTCTTTTGGAAGTCACATTTGTCCCTGAAACTTCAGTCACCTGGAGACTGCATGCCTCATTGCCTGCAGCAGCTCAATCCTGACAGTGTAGGATGAGTTTAGAAATCTCATTTGAGCAACAAAATTTGAATCGAGAGTTCAAACAGCATAATATGTTTAATGCTGAAATAATCTTTTTTTTTTTTTGCAACTTCTGCTGACTGTGGAATTTTTCTTTTTTCTTTGCTATTGGGCTATCATCTTGGTTTTGTTTGGATATTGTGACGGGAAAGGAGGGTAACAGGACTCAGTCTACGGGAACATCTGTTACCTGCACTTCCCCATTTTTACACATAGAACGTCTCTGCTTCTTTTGCTATGCTAACACACTTACACATAATTCCTGAAATCCCTACTACATTCATATCCACTGCTTCCAGACACACACTCACAAGGCACCAAAACACAAAATCGCTACATGTCAAAATCAAACCAGGCTGAAGATGTAAATAGGTAGGTGAACATGGCACCAGGTGGATGTGTAATCAGTAATAAGAAATACATCGAGCCCCATAATGAAAAGAAATCCCCCAAATTGTTTAGGATTCCCCCTCCCCCTTCCATTCACTGATTTATTAACCCTGAACAAAGATGTAATTGCAGGGTCTCAGAAACAACTTTTTTTTTTCCATTTTTTTTTCATTTTTTGGCATTTGTTTTGTTTGGCTTTGAATTTCTTAATATCTAGTCGTACCATTCATTGCCTGTTTTCTTCACTCAGTTGCCCATCTTTCCCCCTCCCCCCCAAAATGAAAGAAGCATTAGCTTCTGAGTCTTAAGGATGAGACCTCTGCATTTTCTTTGCTTGTTTAGGGCAAGAAATGAAGTGCTGCCTCTTTAATTGGCAGAAGCATGCAGGAGGAGCGTACCTTTAATTTAGTGCTGGGATACCTCACTTGCACCCTGGCTGTTGTCTTATTGGAGACGGCAGCCTGCCTGAGATCCTCTAGCACTGAAATAATATCATCCAGCACGCATTTCTTATCCTGATTTTTCAACACACACAGATGGGAAAAAGTATAATTATAGCCCTTGTGGTTCACCTTCATTTCCAGCACGGCTCGGTGGGTCTGCAGGATCCCCTCAGCCTGGAGCAAAATATTGTCCCCGGGTGGGGAGAGGAGGATCACCCTGCCATACCTCCCAGGGGTGTGTAAGTCCGAATAGAGCTGGCTTTTGGACTGGTCCAGGGGGAAAAGGCTGCTGGCCAGGCTGCGCTCGATCTTGGCCAGGCTGTGGCTGGGAGCGACCAGGCGCTCCAGGTCGCCCTCGGGCTGGAAGCGGTTGAGCGCGCTGAGGCCGAAGGTGATGGTCAGGACTGCGGGCACGGTGAGGAAAAAGACCGGGTGCCGGCTCACGCACAAGCCCAGCCTGTGGCAGCACGACTGGAGCCCTCTGCGAAGCACCTGCCGCAGCATCCTCCACCAGATCCAGCTCGCAGGCGCTCCCGGCCGTCTTAAAAAGCACATGTGACATGTGTAAGCGCCGGGCCACCCCCCCCCCCCGCTCCCCCATCCCACCCCCCTCCGGGCCAGCCCCCCTCCCCAGCACCACCGCGCGTCCCCACCCCTCCGCGCTCACCCCCAACCACTCCGCCTGGTCTTTCCCCGGCCCCACCTCCATGCGCTCCTACTACTCTTTCAAACACTGCAGCAAGTTGCAGCAAGGCGGGCAAATATCGACAGCGCGCTGCGGGGGCACCGCGGGGCCCACCCCTCCCCGGCCTCCCCGCGCCCTCGCCGCCTCCCGCGCCCCTCTCACCGCATGAGCAGCGTTCCCTCGGTCTAGCCCTTCATCTCGGTGCTGCAGTCCCCCGGCCTCCCTCGCTGGAGGTGGTTCCGTGCGGAGCGTCCCACAGATGTGGATTTCCTCTCCGTCTTGATGGGGTTCGGTGCCTAACTGGAACCATGTGCCTCGGTGTTGTAAGAAGCAGACATGTGCCCCAAAAGGGGCGGAGGGGGGCGGGGAGGAGAGAGACTAGAAGGGAGGGAGCGAGGTGGGGGGGGGGGCAGCTAAGCTTTTTTTTAAAGATGCTGGCAGTTATTTTTAGAGTTTTGTTTTCCCTCTTCCCTCCTGGCTGGAGTGAATGGAAGAGGAAACTGGTGAAGGTGCTGCTGGCCCATTGGAGCAAAGGCAATTAGAGCCTGCGGGGGGGAGAGGGGGTGTATGGGGGGGGGTGTGGAGGGAGGGAGCTCGAGGGCTCCTGGAGGCCAGCAGCCGTTTTGCCCCTCCAGTTTCCTTGTGCCCTCGAAATCTGCTTTCCTGCCGAAGGAAAAAGAGAGCAGAGAGGATGATGCTGCATTTTTAACATACCACAAAGCATGCAAGGGATTTCCTTGCAACACCTTCCCGCCGTCATTCCAGACTAGTAGGCTGCAGCCGAGGGCTGCCAGAGACCCCATTTGTGGGTGGTGCGTTGGGCCTCTAGAGATCCCTTCCTTGATCTGGTGATTGGAGAGGAGGCATTTGCCAATAGCAGTCGCCTGTGGCTTGGTGTGTGTGTTTGTCTGTGTCGCGGGTTGGTAGTGAAGATCCACAAGCAGTGTGTAGTTTCCCATAAAATATTACGTTCACTTCCTGTACTTTTGAAGTTTAGGACAAAAAGTTCTTAGTTTCTGGTTTCAGTTCCCTTTCCCCATTTTCCCTTCCATCAGATTTATTCTGATATGAAGTAGACCCAGAGGCTATCTAGTTTTCTCTTGTGAGTGGAATTACAGAAACAAACATTTTGGGACACTCATCACATAGGTTTTGCCTCAATAAAGAGGGTGACAGGGCTAGGAGGAAATACACTGGAGTCGTTTAATATGTAAAACAGTGAGTCTCCTTCACCACAGAGGAGAGAAAACTCCCACCAGGTACAATTCCTCCCTGAGTACCTAACCCTGTAAAGATGAGAAACTCTCACCTGCAGATCCCATCAACTTCAAAAACTTTACTATTAGTAAGTGGATGTGTGTATTTTATTTTTTTGCTGATTGGGCCTTTCACAAGGCCCAGTGTTCTGGAAAGAATGTGAAGAACCCTTGAAGACAAGTTCCAAGTTTGGTTGTGAACTGGAGACCTGCTTTCCAAAGTTTCTGTTCTTTTTGCACTGACTTCATAGAGAAAATGGGGATTCAAAACATGATTCATTCACACTTTCTTAATCATAGTAAAATGACCCACTCTTCATCAGATACTTGAGATATGCCCACGTGTGCATACAAAAAAGCTGAAAAATCTCATCCTCTTAATAGATGAGTTTTATTTTTCCTAGTGGAATCAGTTTTTCAGTTAGAAGACCAGAGAGACTGCAGGCAGCTCAGAAACAGGGGCAATGGTTAATTAAGGGCAACAGTTTAAAGGTGGTGTTATATAGAAGATAAAAGAAAAAATTCCAGCCTTTAAAATTGAAATTGACCTTGAAGACCAGGCTGTTTGCACCACCCCACCCCCTACCCCCAGGCCAATAGCTTCTATAATATCCCTGATGGTTCTCCACCCAGCCCTTGCTCCTGTATGAGATTTCTATTCTTCTATTCTATTCTATTCTATTCTATTCTATTCTATTCTATTCCATTCCATTCCATTCCATTCCATTCCATTCCATTTATTTAATGCTTTTATATCAGCATGGGTTTAGGGGTATTTATAAATATTTCTCTTGTGCTTGGATTAGAATTCAATACTTTGTTTCCTTTGTTGCTCAGATTGGTTCCACTTTGCCCACTGGGTGCTCTGTCTCCCTTTGACATATCTCATTATTATTGGGTCCTTAAAAAAGAAAAAGTATTCTGTATTTTCCAGCACTAAAAGATATTCCAGGCTTGTCTTGTATCTTTTCTGTCTGAGTATCAGCCATTTCTCGAGAAGTCCTGGTTTGTCTATTAGACAATGGTATTAGAAACAAAGATCTGGATGCTAAGTGTGCTGCTTGCTGTTGGGGTGTCATCACTTCTAAACCTTGGCCACCGACAACAAGGAAATACATGGGTGTGCAGATCTTCCTCAGCTGATAGTGGGGTGATGTCCTAAAAAACCCATGGTAAGTTGAAAATATTGCAAGTTCAAAATCCATTTAATACACCTAAACTACCAAAACCATAGCTAAGTCTAGCCTACCTTAAACATGTTCAGAGCACTTACATTGGCCCGCAGTTGGGCAAAGCCGTTTAACATAAAGCCTATTTTACAGTAAAGTGTTGAATATCTCATGTAAGTTATTGAATATGATATTGAAAGTGAAAAACTGGTTGAAGGCATATGGGTTGTTTACCTTCCTGACTGCATGGTGACCTGGAATCTGTGGCTTAGTGTCACTGCCTAGCATCAGGAGAGATGATCCTACTGCATATGGCTTGCGAAATTCAGAGTATGGTTTCTACTGGATGCGCAACAACATAAAGTTGAAAAATTGTGTGTCGAGCCATTGTAAATTGGGGACTGTCTGTATACTAATCTGTGCATGTGTATATCTATAAATAGTTCTTTATTTAGCTCTTTGTATCTAGATTAAACTAAACATGGGTTTATGTATGTCTCCAACCCTAATCTATTGCCACATGGGTCATTGAAGCCTCTTTCCCATGCTTACCTGTAACCTCCTTACCTGTCACTTCAACAGTGACAAATTGGCTCAGTGGCTGATCTTTAAATGATTTTTCAATAATAAAAACATTTTTTTTTTTGGAAAAAATTGAAGGAAAGAAAATTATGCCTTCTTAATTTTGATACTGTAAAAAGCTAAGGGCAAATACTATTATGGGTTCATTAGAAAGATAAAGCATATGCTCAAAAGAAGGGGAATGTTAGCAATATTCCAGATTAACCTACAGGATATTAATTTGCACTAGAATATTAGTGGATATCAATCGCATGATAATTTTAGTAAACCTGATTGAAAATAAAGCTTAAAATAAATCTGAAAGTGGTGCATGTAGAGGCCAATCAGTTACAACACAAATATCTGTACTGGTTTGTTCATATAGGATTTGTCTTTTCTGATGTGTGTTGGTCAATATCAGTTTTCAAGACGTGGAACCAGGTTGGCATTTATCCACTTGGCCTTTTGTGGGTTAGGACACCAGAAGAACATGAACTTGGACCCAGAATAGCTGAGTTCTAGGCCAGCCCCTCACGTTACTTCCTGGGTGTTTTGAGCGAGACACCTTATCTATGAACTTGGATTATGTTCTTTACCCTCTTGTCACTTCATTCATAGCAACATTCACCAAAGCCCTGTAACTCTGTCGTATTAACCAGTGCTATAATACTCGTGATCTTAACAAATAAGCCTCTAAATTTTAGCGGTGTAAAACAGTACAAGTTTATATCTTGTTGGAGGTGAACGGTCCATTATGGGTATTCCCGTTTTAGCAAGAAAAGGTAGACCTCAGTTCCACAAGTCATTCATCCATCTTCGACTCCTGGCTTCCAAGGGCATTCCCAAGGGAGGCCATTTCCTGGCCAGTCAGCTAAACGTGGGAAAGAGCCCGGAGGAGCCCGCTGGGGAGGCGTTTACGGCTCAGTCTGGAATGGCATATGTTATTTCCTCTTACATCCTTAGATAGAATTTAGTCGCAAGAGAGGCTGAATAATGCAGTTTCACGCAGATCTCCTTCTCCGTCCCACAGGCAACTTGAGCAATGTTGGTTTTGGGAAAATGCTCTTTGAGCTTCTTCTGTGGTGGCTTTAAGGAGTCTGACCTCTTAGGCCTGTCGTGTCCAGGAAGGGCACGTCTGAGAGATACAGTTTTAGAGGCAATGTCGGTCTTTATCATTTTGGATGTTTCCAGCAATTGGTTTAAACAATAAGGGCATTTCTTATCTGTTAGGATGTCCTTGGAACCACAGTAGAGGGGACGGCCATCTCGCCAGCGCAACCCAACGAAAAGCCCCTAGTAGCTGCCAGAACGAATCACAGGTCAACCAATCGCCGAGCGACAGCATGACCTGACGCGAAAAAGGCCCACCCGGACCTAAACCCGGAACCGCTGCAGCTTAAAAATCCCGCCCCACCACACCTGGGGGCGACATCCCTGACTCCTCCCTCTCTCTCTCCCTGAGTCAGGGAACCTTGCCCGAGACCTTAGTTCCCAAATAAAGCCTTTGACTGCTAAAATTTTTTAGCATCTGACTCCTATCTTTACCCTGCCTTATGCCTGACCCTAACATTTGGTGCCAAAACCCGGGAGGAGGTAGTAGCTCGCCTCCCTTGGCTGAGCTCCCTCCTCGCCAAGCCAGAGGCCATCACCCTACTCTCAAGCGCCTACAGGAGCCGGTAAGTAGGACAGACCCCTCCTTCCCTCCTCCAACTACGGCTGACACCCACGAGAGACGTCTGGCAAGTCAGTCTCCTTTCCTCCGCACTCCCCGAGGCCCCTTATTGCAGCGCGGGGGACGCCTCGCCCTGCCACGCCAATGGGGAGTAACGAGTCTAAACCGCCTCCATCTCTTACCCCCCTCCAACGTCCGTTAAAAACTTCCGGCTCCTGGGCTTACAAGGCAAACTTCGTCTAACCGGCTCTTCCGCCTTCGCACTGTAGTCTGGCCTCAGTACAAATTAGATAATGATTCTCAATGGCCACCCGAGGGGTCTTTACAATACCAAGTTTTAACCGATCTGGACACTTTCTGCCCTCGTCGGGGAAAATGGGGAGAAATACCCCACGTCATGGCCTTTTGGGACCTCAGGTCTCGCCCCACCCTATGTTCCTCCTGCCCCTCTGCACGCGTGCTCCTTGCCCGCCCGCAACCCTCCCCCCCGCCATGACCCCACCTCACCCACTTCCCCGATCTCCGACCCGTTGGAGGATCTAGCCACGCCGCCCGCCGGCCCTCGCCCCCCTCCGTACTCCCAACCCCCAGCCGTCCTGCCCTCGCCTCCCATATCATCCGGAACTCGTGCTCAGGCCCCTCCCAGCGAACAGACCCCAGCTGCCATCTTACCTCTCCGCAAGGTGGCAGGGCCTGAAGGCCTGGTTTGCGTTCACGTCCCCTTCTCCCTCCAAGACTTATCCGCCATCAAAAAGCGGCTAGGGTCATTCTCGGCTGACCCCACCCAATACATTAAGGAATTCCAATACCTTGCCCAAGCCTACAGTCTCACGTGGCATGACATCCAGGTAATCCTCACCCCTACCCTCACCCCTGAGGAGAGGGAGCGCATCCAGGCCGCTGCCAGGGAACATGCAGACCAAACCCACATGACCGACCCCACTATGCCTGTAGGGGCCGATGCTGTCGTGGCGGCCGACCCCAAACGGAGCTACCAACATGCAGGCAAACCAAATGTTAGGGTCAGGCGTAAGGCAGGGTAAAGATAGGAGTCAGAGGCTAAAAAATTGTAGCAGTCAAAGGCTTTATTTGGGAACTAAGGTGTCGCTTGGTGATTGGTTGACCTCCGATTCGTTCTGGCAACTACTAGGGGCTTTTCGCTGGGTTGTGCTGACAAGATGGCCGTCCCCTCTACTGTGGTTCCAAGGACGTCCTAGCACTAACATAACAGTATCCAGAAGCATGACAGTTATAGAGCTTGTTAATTTCGAGGTTCAAGGGTGTCCTTAAGAACCTAAGTCCTCTTCCTCATTCTGTTTTGCTCATCCCCAGAGCATGAGCGTTGTGCTTGTGTTTGGTCACAGGCCACACAACCAGGCAAAACAAGATCCTGGGGAAGAAGGAAGCTGCCTCTTTCTGTGCATCTCTTCTAAGAGGGAAGAAACCTTTTCCAGAAGACCCCCAACAGATTTCCTCATAAGTCGCATTTCTCAGGCCCGTGTCTGAATCAATCACTGGCGAGAGGATCAGTAATGCAGTAATTGGCTTAGACCAATCTGGACTCACTATGGGGCTGGGAATGGGGCCAGCCTCTTCTCAGAGAACATTGTCGTGTGGGAGTTTATGTGGGGTTTACTTTGTCAGTTTGTTTTGTTTTGTTTTGTTTTGTTTCGTCTTAAACAAAAGTTTCCTTAGGAAGAAGCATAATGTGATGGCAGGGATGTTTGGATGTTGGGTAGCTGACATTAACCTTGGGTGTTGAGTTTTTCTGCTGGAGCAAATTAGTTTCTGGAGACCATACTTTCTGGATGGAAAACAAACTCATAAGGAATTGTTTTTCTGGTTTTAATCCATTTATGTTAAAAGCTTTATAATACCGCACAGGGGAAGTCCAAAGGTATTTGATATATTTAAAAAAAAATTTTTTTAATGTTTATTTATTTTTGAAAGACAGAGACGGAGCACAAACAAGGGAGGGGCAGAGAGAGAGGGAGACACAGAATCTGAAGCAGGCTCCAGTCTCCAAGCTGTCAGCGCAGAGTCCAATGCAAGGCTCAAACTTACCAACTGTAAGATCGTGACCTGAGCTGAAGTTGGATGCTTAACCCACTGAGCCACCCAGG
Source organism: Prionailurus viverrinus (assembly GCF_022837055.1). Taxonomy (NCBI): domain Eukaryota; kingdom Metazoa; phylum Chordata; class Mammalia; order Carnivora; family Felidae; genus Prionailurus; species Prionailurus viverrinus. Next base: position 45,824,902 of record NC_062565.1, read on the forward strand.
TGCCCCTTGCTAAACACACACACACACACACACACACACACACACACACACACACACACATATATATGTATACACATTATATATAAATAAATATATATATATAAATTGTTTTGATGTTTATTTACTTTTGAGGGAGAGCAGGGGAGGGGCAGAGAGAGATTGAGACCCAGAATCTGAAGTAGCTACAGGCTCCGAGCTGTCAGCACAGACCCCAACACGGGGCTCAAACCCACAAACCATGAGATCATGACCTGAGCCAAAGTCGGACGCTTAATGGACTGAGCCATCCGGGCACCTGTGAGATATTTGATATTTTAAAAATTACCTTTATTTCAATAGGGTACAAATATGTGAGTATTATCTTTTGGGGGGAATCCACTATCTCTGATCACTGTTTCTGTATGAGTAGGAGATGACTGACTGGTAATGACTGAGGAGTGTAATCAAACATCTTGACTTAATAAAAGTTATGGGAGGGGCATCTGGGTGGCTCAGTTGGTTAAGCATCCAACTCTTGATTTTGGCTCAGGTCATGATCTCAGGGTTCATGGGATCAAGCCCCGCACTGAGCTCTGGGCTGACAGCGTGGAGCCTGCTTGGAATTCTCTCTCGCGCCTTTTCTCTCTGCCCCTCCCAACCCCTGTCTCTTTCTCTCTCAAACAAACATTAAAAACAGTTATAGGAAGTTTAGATAGGCTTTGCATTACTGATAACCTAAAATTCATCATATATAAGATTGTGCATCAAATGTGGCTTAGAGGTTCAGTGCCATTGTCCTCTCATTGCACCCTGCATGCTTACCACTGAAAATAAGCACCATTTTCATTCCCATTGTAAAATAGCCACACTATGTACTCAAAAGAGGAACAAAGCAGTGTAGACATCCACTAATATACCATTTATAAATAAATCATCAGTACTGAATTATTGCCCGAACTGGTATTTTCCTATGGTGGAATTTAAGAGTAAGTTTTGGAGAAGATTTGAAGCAATCACTTTTGTCTTAATCTTTAGTCAGGTTCTCCTCTTGCTTCACCACTGTTTATCACTTTGGTGAGATCATTTCAGTGTCCGTAGGCCTTAGATTTACATGGGTAAACTGATACAAAGTAATAAAATTGAAGTAGGTGATCGCCGCCTTGTCCTGCCGGGATTCCGTCATCTTCCGGAAGTTGCTTCCATGGGATTCCTTTGTGAGGTCTGCCACCTTTTAACACGTCATTCCCTGTTCAAGTGTCAGCCTTGCTTTCCTGTTTACTCTTTGCACGATATCAAACAGAGAGTCACTGAGGGTGAGGACTGGTCCAGCACACAGGAGAACGCAAGCTTTGGTGTTGGTCTGGAGAAAGATAGAGAGGCTGGAAAAATACTCAGAATATTGTGGTCACAGGGGAATAGCTGGACGGAAAACGAAAGACTGCCTGCCAAAATGCAGTTAAGTGCTGACGTTTATCGGACAATGCACTAAGACGACATGCTGCTTTGTACACATTCCACTTTCAACTATTAAAATAAAGATCTTCTAATTTGGGAAGAAGTAAATCACACTTTTTTCTTAAAATCATCTTAAATTTTTTTGTTTAATGTGTATTTATTTTTAAGAGAGACACAGAGCATGAGTGGGGAAGGGGCAGAAAGAGAGGGAAACAATACGAAGCAGGCTCTGGGCTCCGGGCTGTCAGAACAGAGCCCGATGCTGGGCTCGAACCCACGAACCGTGAGATCATGACCTGAGCTGAAGTCAGATGCTTAACCGACTGAGCCACCCAGGGGCCCCTTGAAATCATCTTTTAATTTTTTTCTGAAATCCGAGTGTAATACAGGTCTATCAGTTGGCCCTACAATAAACCGAAGGATTTCCTCCATTTTTTTTGCCTTCTCTCCTTCCTTCCTGTAGGTCTTCCCTTCTTCCCTTCCTCCCAGTAGTATTTTTTTTTTCCAAAATGTCCCTAGCAAGGCCTTCTTGAAATTACTCTGAAAAACATCTCTCTCTTCTGGATAAACTCAGTAGTATAATTCTCTCAAATTGTTTATTTTGAAGTTGCACGTTTTCCAAAACGCACGTCCTCATCATCAAATCCAGTGGTTGGTTACCGATCCGGGATTTTAGTGGTGTTCCTGCAACCGCGGAGAATCTGCGCCTAAAGGATGAGTCGCTCATTAAGTTCAGGCCTGACCACGAAATTGCACATCCTGTTTCCTGACAAGACAGTTCTCCCATCGGATGCTAGAAAAGAAAAAAAAAAAGAATTTTATGAAGCCAATTGTTGAGTGGGAGCGAGCGTCAGATTCACCGTAGAAGAGATACTCGAACGGGAAAGCATTAGGGATGTCGCCCTGTGTTAGAACTCCACATTCATTGCTAAGTCATCAGACACCAACACTGATACCATTACAAACAGCAAAAGAAGAGAACAACACTCCTCAGCTCTGGTAACGGTAGCCCTTGCCCCCTTAGGGTCAGGGAGAAAGAGAGATGTAAGTACGGAGAAGAGGACTTTGTGGGGAGGCAGAAGGGTCACATAAAGAATGGTCTAACCCAGCTTGGAGGAGGATTATATGACTGGCATTGTTAAAATGACAATGCATGGGGATAGTAAAAGAAGAGACCAGATTTTACTCAGTTTTATCATTTCTTTAAGGTTTCTACGGCCAATGACATTATTGCCTACACATTAGGTGGAGTGCTCCCACCACCCTGCCTTCTCCCCACACCGGGTACACCACGGCTCCCAATAGTTTCAACTGTGATTTCTGAGTAACTTCACATTCTGCATATCCAATGCTGCATATGGCTGAAAAGATTTGGGTGGGTTTGCAGCCAATATGGAATCACAATATGAAAGACCGAGTTGCTTCGCTCCTGTGATTATAACCCCTGCCCTGTATAAGGACTCCCTCTCACCCCACCCAAAATGGTGTCACCATTGAGGGGAGAAAAAAGGGAGGGCCTGACCCCTGATGTAGCACCTGACTATTACTTAATTCCCAATAGAGTTTTCTTGCTGAGGAAAACAGATTTCTTCAGAAAAAATGTAAGTGAAATGGCATTAGACAACAGACAAACTCAGACTATTTATAAGGGTGCTTGACATTCAAAAATTTGGTCTTCAGTCTGTCAAACGAGGTGAGGAATTTCACCGTGACCTTTGGGAAATTTTCAGCCTTTTAGCCAGGAACATCAGTGTAAACAAACTGAGTTAATATTCAAATGGAAAAAATAAGAAAGCTTCCTATGACCATTCACATTTGTACGTAAACAACACATCTCCAGAAAACGTGTAGACTAACCATCTGGAGATTTAGTTATCTTGTTGACATAGGCGAAATCAATAGGCATTTACAGAAATTGTGATGAACCCTTTCTGTGGGCCTTCGTCTTTGGCACAGTGCCCCCCCCCTTTGCTGAGCAGCTGTGAAACTTAGGGAAATCTTTATCCTGTTGTATTGAACTAATCTCTATCTTCCTCCTACATAGCCTGCAGTCTTCATGAGGACAATGCCTATTACCCTCAGGTCTTGTACCTTCAGTTTCTAGCAGGATAACTAACGTATAATAAACATACAATAGCATAATACACACTTAATTCATCCCCGAATGGCCCTCCTAGTGTGATAGAAGTATAAAAAAACGAAAACAAAAACAAAAAACAAAAACAAAACAACAACAAAAAAAACTAAGGAAGAAAGGAGAAATATAACTGTCACTAAGGATAAGACATAACAAATTACTTTTGAGCCTTAGGTTTAGTCCTTGTGGTTGGTGACACGGGTCTATGCTCCCATTTGCCTTATATCCATTGCCCTTTGTGGTGGTTGTTCCGAAGCATCTCTTTGGCCCTTCCGGCTGCCCTGTTGCCAGCCTCAGCTCTCCTGGGATTATCAGATTGTCTGCACCTTGGAGTAGATCTTGCTCATTCTCAGTGCTGTGTGTTTCTGATCACTGATTGTCTTTTTGATGATTTTCAGGACCTAAACAAAAAGTTTATTAGAGCTGGAGTGTATATTCAAGGGCAGGAATGGCAAAAGATGAGCTGATAGAATGAACAGGTGCATGAATATAAGGAAGCCTGGAAACCAGTTTCCTTCAACACGCTAACTGAACAAAGACTTCTTGAATCACCAAAATGTGCAAAGCCCTCCTAGGCAAGCTGTACAGGGCTGCTACTTTCATGGAGCTTATACTGTAGGGGGAATTAGAGAGTTGGAGCACTTTCCTCAGAGCAATGGGGAGTTACTAAAGTGCTATAAGAACAGATTGGGTTTTAGAATATAGCCATGCTGCAGTGTAGTGAATGAGCTGGAAGGCGTAAGAGTGAAGACTGAGTGATCCTTCAGGAGGCTGAAACAGTTGAGCCATGACAAGAGCAGCCTGGACCAGGGTACTATGGACGGGGATGGTAGAAAATGAAAATATTCGTGAGTTACCCGCAAGTGAAAATAGAAATGATGCGGTGATAGAGTCAATGTGGATATGTAGGCTAAAAACAGATAGTGTACCTCCTGAATGCATTTACAAAGATAAGCATGAAAGCAATGACAATAATATTTCTGGGTGATGGCGATACACCATAACAGATTATCTGGACCCTGGACACAGATACAACTATTCAAGTCCCTCAGATCCCTACTCTGTCACCTGTGAATGGCATTAGCTTGGCCAACTTATTTAACCACTGTACACTTTAGCCTTCTCATCTGTATAGGGATAAGATGGGACAAGAAAAGCTCACACCTTGCAGGCTATTGTGGGGATTAAGTGGAATACATTAATAGAAGCAGGATGCATATTGTATGGAGTGTTACACAAGATTTATTAGATGTGCTTCCTGCTTTCAAAATAGCTAAAGTGAAAGGAGGTACATAATTACTTGAAAGTAAAACAGAGATAATTAACTTAAATTAATTTGCATATATTTAAAAGCTGTACCTAAGTATATACAGATATGCTTAGATATTATTCATATGATTATAGACACTAAAAAGGATACAGTTTGGGGGGAGAAATTTACAACACTAGGCAGAAAAACTTAGCTTTGTTGAATGTTTATCATAAGCTAAATATTATGCTTGTGATTTTATACTCATTATTTCATTTAATTACTAAGGAATCCTGTGACATAGATATATCTTACTCACTATTACTGATATTAGAACTGAGACTCAGAGGATTAGGAATTCCTCGAATTTGAAAGCAGTCCTACCTACTTGAAAGCCTCACTTGATTCTGCTATTTGGACTGCTCTGTCTTTCTGTGTTCTTAGAGTATCTTGGATATTTCCTTGTTATGAAACATTATCTATTGACTTTTCTTACTTTGCCTATTCGTGTATCCAGGGAAAATATTCCACTGCCTATGTCAGCTTTGCCCCTGGAGAAAAAAGGCCTTTGCTTAATGATTTCCCTTCTCTTGGTGGGAAGGGAGGTCTTTGTATAACCAGCAAAATTCAAAGGCCTTCTCTTCAGGAAATGAATGTAGAAGGAAGACGTTAGAACATGAGACTCAAAAGGAAAAACATGGGGGGCCTGGGTGGCTCAGTTGGTTGAGTGTCTGACTCTTGATTTTGGCTCAGGTCATGATCCCAGGGGGTTGGGATCGAGGCCTGTGTCAGGCTCCACACTGAGCGTGGAGCTTGCTTGAGATTCTATCTCTCCTCTCTCATTGTCTCTCCCTCTGCCCCTCTACTCCCACCTCTCTGTCTCTCTCTCTAAAGTAACTTAAAAAATTAAATTACGTTAAAAAAAAAAAAAAAGGAAAAACATGGCCTACAAAATATTGTTTTCAGGTCTTTTGAGATTTCATTCAATTTACATTTCATTCATTTAAACTCTGGCCTGTTTGGTCAGAGGGATCAAACTTAGCAACCAGCTCTACTCTCAATTTCTCAGTCATTTCTTGTTTTGTGGAGTATAGTGCTTCCCTGATGACAAGACAGCCTCAGCATATATTTCTTTTACAAAATAAACCACACACACACATACACATGCAAATTCCATATTTTTTCACTTTTATCAAAGCGGAATCAAATGGTGCATAGACCTTATGATGAAAAGCAAAAATCCCTGCCCTACCTTTTCCTGCTCCCAGGCTCACTCCTGAGGGACGACCCCCGTCATTTCTTCTTGAATATTTCTCCGTATCTCTAAATGATATTTATAGAGCTCTATTTCAGGATTACCCACATTAGACCAAAGTCTCTTTTTATTGCTTCTTTAATGGTCCCACAAAATTAAGTCAATTTGTTTCATAAAACAACTTTTAATTATAGTTATCTCTTTAAAATAAAATAAATATATGTTATTAAAAATATTAAAATGTATATAATCAATGGCAATAAAAATAGCTACCATTTACATTAATTATAATATAATTTTAGTGCTAAATGGATTTACTCAATTCATTTAACCATCCCCCACTGGTACATACTTGGCCTGACTACAAATTTCTGCCTTTGTAAATGATGCTGAATAAGCAAAAACTATTGCTAAATTTGAGTGCACACATACACTGTTTCCTCGAAAAAGTTTCTGGTAATATAATTCCTGGCACGGTTTTTATTTTAATTTGTTTTGTTTATTCTTTTTCATTTTAGTTTCTGAAACATTTTGTTAAACTTCTGTCCAGAAAGTCTGCACCAACCTATTTTTCTTCCATAACATAAATCAGCAAATTTTTCTGTAATGGGCCAGAAAGTAAATATTTTAGGCTTATGGGCCAAAAGGCAAAATTGAGAATATTAGTCAGGTTTTTGTATAGCAAGAGAGGAATATACATTTCCATACATTTTTAATTAATAGAATTCAAAATTAATGATAATAATATAATTTATATAACATGAAGCTACTAATGAAAAGAATGAATTTTTTTTGGGGGGTAATAACATTTTGCTCAATTGGATATGGTAGGAAAAATAAAGAATGACCCTACAAATATGTCCACACCCTAACCCTTGTGTCCTTTAACTATGCTGTATAGCAAAAGGGAAGTTGCAGATATAATTGATCTTATGGGTGTTAATATAGGGATAATGGCTTAGTTTATCCAGGTGGGCCTATTCTAATTAAATGAGCTCTTTTGTTATTTAAGTTTATTTACTTATTTTTGAGAAAGGAGAGAGAGAGAGAGGCAGAAAGCAGAGACAGAATCCCAAGAAGGTTCCATATGGTCAGTGTGGAGCCCAGCACAGGGCTCAAACTCACGAACCATGAGATCCTGAGATCATGACCTGAGCTAAGTCAAGAGTCCAATGCTAAGAGTCCAATGCTCAACTGACTGAGCCACCCAGACACCCCTTAAATGAGCTCTTAAAAGCAGAGAGAATGCTTTAGGCTAAAGTCAGAGAGATGCAGGGAAGGAGAAGTAGAGATTGGAAGTGTGAGAGGGAGCTGACCTGTGGTTGGTGGCTCCTGTGGAGGGGCCACATTGAAAGCATGAGAAAGAATGTGGAGAGTATTGTGGCCCCTGGCTGATAGTCATAAAGGAAATGAGGGCTCCAATTCCACACCCATACAAACTGCGATTGACCAACAATCTAAATGAGCTTAGAAGTGGAATCACTCCCAGAGTTTCCAGAAAGGAACATAGCTTTGCTGACATCTTGATTTTGGCCTGTGAGATTTGCAGCTGCAAATCTGACTTATAAAGCTGTAGCTTATAAAGCTGTGAGATAATAAGTGAGTATTATTTTAAGTCACTAAGTTGTGGTCATTTGGGGTTTCAGATTTAGTGTTCTCAATCATCAAAACTGATTGCACATGTCCACCTGTTAATGTTGATCTGTAATGAGATTTTGTGTATATTTCCTCTATGAAATGCGTTTTCCCAAAGAGAGGAACTGATACTGATGACCATCCACAACCACGTTATTTTAACGCATATAGTTAATCTCTTGGAAGGAATTGATTGATTCTATTAGATTCTCATCTTGATATTTACTTTACATCATTACATTGCAGAGGAATCATGTCCAATTGAAGGTTCTATAGAAGCTCCTCATTTGCACCATTCAATGGATTATAAAATGTGCATTTCCTTTGCACATTCATGAAGGTAAGAAAAATGCTGTTGTAAGCTTACTTTTAGCCCACCACCAATTTGTATAAAAAGATCTAGCTTATTGTTTTAACTTATGACAGCACAGGTCTTCTAAAGCACTTTGATATTACTTGTGATTCAAACAACATCAGTGTTGTGGAAATAACTCCGTGCATATTTTTGCCACCATCAGTTATAACACATCTTAGCAGATTCCACTTCAGGTTGTTGTAAATGAGTGTTTACTCACTGTGTTTGAAAATATTCTCATCTGTATTTGCTCTACACAGATTATTTACATGGGTAATTTTTCAGTCACTTCAAACTCATCATTGACTTCACTAATAAGCAATAACCAACTAGTATTGTCAGTATCTTTGGACTAATCAAGAGCCAAGGAAAACCACTTGAGGTAATTTACCTTGTTTTTAATTGACTATTTGCTTCCCATGTTTTCAATTTTTTGAGCAGCTGTTCTTGGCAAATAGTTGACAATGTTAACTACTTTCTCTGGCTACATTTCTTCATATGATAAGTCAACATTGGTAAGTGTGTTCTCTTGATTGGCTAATAAATGAGCTGCTCAAATATTTAATTGCAGCCTCATATTTTTTTTTTAATTTTTGTGAATAAATTCTGTTGTAATGAGATATTTTAAACTTTTCTTTTTTCTGATTATTGCTTTCCCATCATGGGAGATGTGATAAGTGCATAATCTAGAAATATCAACATTTATTAGTATTGTTATAGTGTTACTGCTTAATACAAAAATATTTTGCCATCTAATTTGATACCGAAATAATCCCTTTACTGTACCTTAAGACTGAGTTAATTATTCAGGGGCGCCTGGTGGCTCAGTCAGTTAAGTGTCTGACTCTTGATTTCGGCTTAGGTCATAATCTCAAGATTATGAGATCAAGTCCTGCATCCAGTTCTGTGCTGAGTGTGGATCCTGCTTCAGATTCTCTTTCTCTCTCTCTCTCTCTCTCTCTCTCTTGCTCTCTGCCCCTCCCCCCCTAAAAAAAAAGACTGAATTATTCAAAGTCTAGTTTTTTCTTCTCTTATTTTTATATCGTATATAATCGTAATAAAACAAATGTTATAGTACAGCAATGTGCATAACACCAGAAATGTTGTAGAATAATAATTGTGATTTATAGTGAACCAAGCAGCTGTGCAAAGCAGTGAGCAGGCAGCATATGGTCTGTATCACAGCTACTCAACTCTCCTGTTGGCACACGACAGTAGCCACAGGCAATGTGAGATGACTGTGTGCCCATATTCTAATAACTGTAATTAGGGTCACTAACATTTAAGTTTCATAGAATTTTCACACACCATAAATGACTGCTTTTCTTTTGATTTTACTTCCACAGTCAAAAAAGGAAAAACTCATTCTTAGCTCATAATCTGTATAACAACAGATAGAAGTCTGGATTGGACCTTTGGGCTAGAGTTTGCAGACTCCTGTACTAGAAGAATATCTTTTAATAAAAAGATCAAAATTTTCAAGTAAACTGAAACCACTAAATATTCATCATCTCTTTCTTTTCGTGGTTTACGTCAGTAGGAAATAGCAGGGAAGAATGGGGACTTTAGAGGAGAAAGGAAAAGCTATGTTCACTTTTTTCTCAGGGCAAGTCTCCTTACAAATGAACAGCCTAGTATTTAAATCATTGGAATGGGACACATGGCAATTGCTGTCAATTCTACTTCCGTCACTTACTCACCTCCTTCTACATCCCTCCCTGTTCCCCTCTACACCTGCCCTCATGTAGTGATGTAACACTGTGCTTGTGAATGATGTTAATCATAATAAGTAACATTTACCGGGACCTCTATTAAGAGCCAGGACCTTTGAATATACTGTTTTACTTAACCCTCACAGAAGTCCTGGGTGGGCAGTTTTCATTGTTACACATTTCTAGAGTAAACTGAGGCTCCAAGAAGATATATTACTTACTTAAGGTCTCATAGCCACTAGATGGCAGAGCCTGGATTCAAATCCAGATCTACCTTGCTTCAAAGCCCATATAATGATTCTAAAGAGAAAGGGGATAAGGGAAATGAAAAAGTCACAACTATCTAAAAAGAATTAGCCTGCTGTTTTGTGACCTATCATTTCCTTCAGCTCAATTATTAATGAGTTAAGCATCTAAGACAACTGTCAGTTATAATGTGTATGTATTTCTACTGTCAATGGAACTGTTATATGGTAGCCTCTTATGAAGTTAGATCTCAGATAAAGTATATAATATACAGAACATAATGATACAACTCCTTTGTTAAAATATAAATGCTATTTTACAATATGTAACCCAGTGGGCTGCAATAAATTGAGAGTACAATAATTATGTGTGTTTCAAAATCAGAATAATTTTTTGAGTGGGCATATTAGGTTACAAGACTATCAAGAGAAAACTCAGGATCCTGAATGCCTTGTCATCTCATAAGAAATTTCACAGGGAAGAATTCAGTGTTTGGTTGATCAGATAAAACATGAAACAATATTTTTTATATTTTTCGAAGGTCCCCATCGATAACATTTCCATGTCCCCCAGTTGGAAGGTTGGGTCTCTCCAGTCAATATTGATTGATTTGCCTCATTTAGCATAGTTTAGCTGCTCAACAAATATGTCGATTTGATTTAAGAAAATCTATTTTATGAAAACCCCAAGTTCCATAATGGGTAAGTGATTTATAGTTTACAATGCTTCCTTTCTTCATAAAAGCAATTGACTTTTTGGCCTCTGTTTAATGACTATCATTCAATTGCATTAAAGATGACCATGCAATGTATCGAACAGAATCGATGCATATAATGAATACTCATAAGTCTGGATGATTGTATAAATGTGAATATGAATTGTTGAAGATGACTTATTATTTCAAAGCCATAATCAAAAATCCAGTGAAGTCCAACATATCCTGTAAGAACATCATTAAGTGTTTGAGATACTAAACACTCTATGGTATTAGTGTAGTGGAAATGTATGTATTTCACAAAGTCAAAAGTACCTGTATTTACTCCAAATATATAGGCTTTACCCAAATATCTGGCTTTAAAAAAACATGGGCAGCTATCACTCCGATGCAAGTTTGCCCATGTTGAAGACAGAGCTGTACTGATGCTGTAATAGGATGAAATTAATAGTAGCAAGGCCAGATAAGGTGGAAATTTCCAGAAGACTAATATTAACTAAATGATAATGAAAGCAGAACAATTCACAATGTACTTATTCTGGGACAGACATGGTTTTAAGGATGCTCTAAATATTATTTTTTTAATGCTGTCCATAATATTAGACTCTGAAACTCTGGGAAGTTATTTTTACTAATTAAGTGGTGGATCAGTTGGTCTCCAAAAAACAAGGAAGAATCACTACTATCTATACCCAGGTAGAACTTATTGTTTTAACAGATTCTAATGATTTGTAATAAAATGTCAACACATTTTAACGTATTTAATCATTGTAAAGACAACTAATAATCGTATTTATGTAAGATATGATTGGAATTCAGTGAGAATGAACATACAGATTATTGGTTTAATTTTGGCACTCATTGTCATAACCCCCTTGTTGAATTGTGCTTTTGTGTGAAATTTTGTAATTTTTTTGTTCTCAAATTTGAATTTCCTTCATCTGCAAATAGAGTAGATATCTCTAAGTTAGCAGGTTGAGAAAAATCTTTTCATTGTGACAGCATTCAATGCATTTATCAATTGCATTAGTAATTCTTATTCCCAATGTATAAATTACAATTTTTTGTCTCATATGTATTCCATCTTATGCCTTCCATGTTGATTATAGCTTATTACTTGTTCACATCCTGCACTACCACAAGATTACTTCACTTCTCTTTTCATTTTTATCTGTTCTCTCTCTTTTTTTAATATTGTCCATCTGCCTTCTTTGATACAGAAGTTGTTTAGGTTGAAGAGTCAATTTTATATATCCTTTAATGTTTCATCACTATTTTTCTGTAGTTTCTCCGAGTTATTTCACAAATTTTAGTCTATTTAATACCTTGTAGCATATTAAACTTTGACTTAGTTAATAAATATCCAGAACCTTTACTGTTACTATAAAAAATAATTATCTGTTTTTTTTAATTATTGTCTGTTTAAAGTTAAAATAGGTAAAAAGTTAGAAATTGCAAACTTACTTATGAATGATATTAAGTAAGTATGCATTCAGAAATATACATAAATCTTATAGTTAATATCCATTGCTATCTTTTGTATCGATATTTGTAAATTAACAAGAGTCATCTTTGCATGATCATCGAATATTTGATTGGAGGGAAAGTCATTCCCAGGGAAGCTTATGAAAATATTGTTCCTTCATAGAAAATAGCTGCTGTCTTCAAAGGCTACTTAACTTACATTGTCTTTAATCATCATAGCAATCCTGCCAAGCAAGTATTTTTAGTGCCATTTTGCAGCAGGCTCAGAGAGGTCATCCTGTAAGAATTAACTATGTGAGGATTTGACCTGAGATTTGCCTGATGTGAAAGCCTATGATTTTTCTGCACTAGGATGCAAAAAAAGAAAAAAATCTCAGAAAGGGAAAAAATAACTATTTCATGAGAAAATCAGGTTGCCAGGGGCTGCAGAATCCCTATCTCTCATCATCTGTCTGCGCATGGGGCTGGCCACTCAATAAGGCAGGCAATAAATCATAACACAGAATGGGCAGTGGTACCTAACTGGAATCTGTAAATGTTTGAACTGTTAAAAGAACTCCTGTGTAATATTCTTCAACTGTCCCACTTCAGCCTTACCTTTGATTGCCTTATTCTTGACAGAAGTGGTCATAATAGTGTGTTCAGCCATCCTTTAAAAGAGCATTCTCCCATAGTATTTAAATACAGTCAATTTTCCACAGCTTTAATTCACACCAAATTTTCAGTTGCACACTCATTATATAAACAAGTGTCCAGCATAACCACTTTTTCTATTAAAATTTTCTTGAAAATTGTGCAGTAAGCAATTTCTGATAGTGCCTGTATTAGGAAAGTTGGCCATCTCCTTTTGGGTTGACTGTATCCAACAGCAAGATAAATCTGGGCAAAATTATCATTTAGGACAACTGAGATGAGAGAAAATGTGGATAAACAGAATCTTTATATTTTAGCACATTGTAGTTACTTGATTTAATCTTTTAGAATTTTGGGAGCTTTTACTATCCTTCACCTAAAACAAAAGCATTATTATTTTTTGCATTATTCAACATCTGGTGATGTCCATAATAAAAATGAAACTATACGAGACATGCTTCAGAGTATAGAGCAGTGGTGCTCAAAGTATGGACCTCAATCAGTCAGCTAAGCATTACCTTGGAGATTGTTAGATGTGCAAATTCTCAGGCTCCAACCCAGATGGACTGAATCCGAATCTCTGCAACGATTCTGGGGCGGGGCACTGGAATCTGTGTTTAACCAAGCTCTGCAGGTGATTCTGATGCATGAGGGGTATTGTGGAACACCATTACATGAGATCCTTAGACTCGCAGCATCAGAGTTACCTGAGGCCCACACTGCAGCCTACCGAAGCAGAAATTATATTTTCTTTAAAAAAATTGTTTTAATGTTTATTTATTTTTGAGAGAGAGGGAGAGAGTGGGGGTGGGCGGCAGAGAGGGGGAGACACAGAATCTGAAGCAGGTTGCAGGCTCTGAGCTGTCAGCACAGAGCCTGATGTGCAGCCAGAACTCACAAGCAGCGAGATCATGACCTGAGCCAAAGTCAGACGCCCAACTGACTGAGCCATCCAGGCACCCCAGAAATTATATTTTAACATCACTGTGTTACGAGTTCACACACTAAATAAAGACCTAAATAATATCGCACCAGACAGCCAACTCCAATATATCCCATACATGTCTCCTGTCCTAAAATTCCTGATGTTCTATCTACGGTGAACAAAATTGACTCTCTCTGAGTTTGATAATTTTAATTCTAATCTTGCCATTCCACATATATGGAAAATGACCTAGAGGGGAATTAAAGTAGTAATCCACTGATGGGCTAAGTCTAGTGACAACGGTTCTTCTCTCTTCTGTAGATGGTGTGGAGCTCATACCAGCTCTTCCATATTGGTGTACAATATTTGTGCCATTGACCTTGCCAAGTGCTAGATTATCCACTTCTTTTAATCTTTTGGAGTAAAGCATTGAAGCCTTTGTCAACGTACAGCCAGGGAATTCATTACTTCTCCATCAGTTAGCATGGAGACTAGAATTAATTTATAAGATAATAAGCTGTGATGAAAGCATCATTGGTTATGAGTCACAGGTCTACTACTCAGCCCTGGTATAACTACGCATAATTTGTGATTTTTGAGAGTCCACAGGCTGCTCTGAGGCTTACTTTATTGGTCTGAGAAATATGAAAAAAAATGAATAATTTAAAGTTGTCTTGAATTCTAACTCAATGGTTCAGTAATCACTTCAGTTACTTAGATGACTAAAATGAAGTCATCAAATAGGTTTGCTTGGATAAGGAGTCAGGCAAGGAAAGATTCAGTGTGAAGGGGGAAGTCAGTGCAGATACACTGTGCAGGCAGGTGCCAAGAGACGGCACCAATCCTCTTTCCTGGCATGTGAATGGGCTTTAATGGGGCCACCAAGGCGAGATCCTTTCATGGACTCTTTTCTGTAAGCACTGGTGTTTGTGTGCCTGGTTTCCGCTTCCTTGTTTGAATTTTGGGACTATACGTACTATCCACTCACCATGATTTCTGGCTCTGTTAGTGGGATTCATGCTCTCTTTTCCCCTTTCTGAGATGTGTTGGGCCCAGGCAGTGCTGGGGACACTGAAAGCAGCTATCCCCAGGTACAACAGACTTCTCTGGCTTGCTTCATTTAATAAAAATCGTTCTGGCACTATCATAAAACCTTTCATCCTTGAGTCTTAAATTATTTCACAAACATTTATTCTTATAGAATTCCTGCAAGGCACACATTATAGAGTCACAGATTGATGCAGACTTGGAGATAAAGAACTTCAGAGATCATTCACTTCAAATCACTTCATTTTTCAGGTGAAAAAATTGAAATCCCAAAAGGTGAAGTGACTTACCCAAGCGGTTCTCTTTTTTTAAAAATGTGGATACAAGACAGTTAGGTGGATAAACCCCAAGCCATAGAATGCATTTTGAATTATTGTATACAGTAAACTTCAAATTTTTATTTACTAGCCTTGGGAGGAAATTCACTCAATCTTTTGAAAGGTAGCCCTAAGGGTTGGACAAGTGGATAGAGATGGGTTACTAAAATGATGTGTCAGTAATGAATAATGCTTATTTATTTTTATTTGTTTTTAATGTTTATATGTTTATTTTGAGAAAGAGAGGGAACAAGTGGGGGGAGAGGGACAGAGGAAGAGAGAGAATCCCAAGCAGTCTCCATGCCATGTAGAGAGCCTGACATGGGGCTCAATTCCATGAACCAGTGGGATCATGACCTGAGCCGAAGTCGAGAGTTGGATGCTTACC
Source organism: Prionailurus viverrinus (assembly GCF_022837055.1). NCBI lineage: Eukaryota > Metazoa > Chordata > Mammalia > Carnivora > Felidae > Prionailurus > Prionailurus viverrinus. Next base: position 45,840,435 of record NC_062565.1, read on the forward strand.
TGACTGAACCACCCAGGTGCCCCCTTAATGAGTGATGATTTAAAGTAGTATATTAGTGAGCAGAAGAAACAACGTTATCGTTACTCATTTAATTTGATGGTACAGAATAGGAAAAACTGCTAGAAATGACTCTCTCTTTATCAAATCTGACAACCTCTTCTCCTGTCTTTAATCCTAGAGAGAGCCAAACACTTCTTACTCCTTTGTCACCCCCTCTCCCCCCTCCACATATTAATCATCTGCCACTTTAAAGGATGAAGGGGTTAGGATGGAGAATAAAGAAATTGATCTAGAAACAGACCTACTGATGAACAAGATAACTGCAGAACCCTTTGCACCTTTTCAGAGAAGGGAAAATGACACAAAAGCTATTGAGATAATATTTATCCCATGGGTGCAGGGCATTTTCAAGGATTCAAAGCTGTCATCTGAGAGTTCACAGACAGCAGGAATATATCTTATGTATACTCATGCCTACCCCAAAGTTAATGACACTAAATGCATGATAGTGGTGCAAATGAAGTGCTATGGAAGCACAGGGAAAACATATGGATTTGAGATGGATGGATGGCTTTGGGAAGACTGGGGAAAGAATTCAAAGTGAAACTAGAAAAAAAATGGTAGGTAAAAATGAGATTGATAGGAAAGGGCATTCCAGATAAAAAGGAATCTATTTTACTAGAAGCATCATTTTTCTTCTTTCCTGAAAGACAAAAACAAGTAGAAGAGAGTCCCAGGGATGAATGACAGTATGATGATAGAGCCAAAGGACTAATTTGTGGAAAATAATGCAAGCAAATGAAGATACAAATCATGACTAGTGACAATGAGAAAGTTCCACTTGAGTGAACTTATTTGGAGCATTGGGGGAAATTTTACTGCTGGATGGATGGATAAAATGAAGAAGGGAAATAGGGTTATGTTACAGAGAAAATGGACAAATACTGAGATTAAGTAGAAGACAGGAAGGTTGCAAAGGTCCCACTTAATGTTGTGTAATACAATCAACTAAGAACAGCATTGACAGAACATTAGAAGACATGTGGATTTGCCCAAACCGTAAAATGATTTTACCTGTCTAAATTCTTAGGACTACTTTTTTAAAGCTGTCTTTTCCAGGAGATATGATTGAATCTAGAAATGTGTATCTCAAAGGATAATACAATTGAAGAGATCTGATTGATGGTCTAAGAAAATGAGAATTAAGGTAATATGATAAATCTGAGTACATGATGTAATATTTGAAGATAAATGTGGTATTCCCCACCTTGAAATCATAGCCAGTTAGAGCAAAGAGTGACGTTAGGGATTTTTATTGATATGCATAACAGCATAGATGAGTCTCAAAATAACTATATTGAGTGAAAAAAGCCACACCGCCCCTCCCCCACCATGAAAGAGTACAGACTTTATGATTTAATTTTTGTAGAACTCTAGAAAGAGCAAACTCTAAGAACAGAAAATGGATATGCTTGGGATTTCTTGGGGATGAGGGCAGGGTAGGCTACATTATAAAGGCACATAATGAAACTTTTGGTTGTTACGGATGTATATGTTCAGTGTCTTGGTGTATAGTTTAATAGGAGTGTGTGTGTGTCAAAGCTTATCAAATTGTACACTTTATACATGTGTATTCTCTTGTATGCCACTTATGCCTCAATAAAGTAGTTAAAAAAAAAAGAGATAGTATGAATGACAGGAGATCTATTTGCACCCAGAATATATAGTAATTTGGCAAAACTTTCCTTGGATAGCACCTAAGACCATATGCCTATCTGACAATATCTCTTCTTCCTGCGGAACGGGGGAAATTACTAGTGATTTTTTAAAAAGGAAATATGCCTTTTATATCTCTATAAAAATAGAGTATTTTTGCAATTCATTTGTAGAGCAGGAAGGCCCAGGACCTGTTTTCAAGATGCCTGTTCTCTGATGCCAGCTATGGCTCTGACTTACTCTGGATTTTGGAACTTAATCTCATTTTATGACGTGCAAAATGGAAATTAAAATATCTATGCCATACTTCACAGACATAAAAAAGATGAAATTATTTAAAAATATTTAGAATATTTTTGTTGGTACTGTGCAAGCCTATAGGGATACAAAGATAAATAGGATAGGTTTCTTTTTCTCTAGATGCCTGTATTTTCTCCTCCCGATAGATGATAGATAGAGATGCAAATCAAGTGTAAGATACTCTGAATTTTATAATTATGTTGTGAACCGAATACAGGAGAGGTACCGAGGAGGAAGGATCTAAATATCTGAGGGTCGAGCAAGTAACATCTCAGTTGGTCTTGAAGAAATAGTTTAGCGAATAGAGATTCCACCAAGAAGCATGTGCAAAAGCATACAGACATAAGGGGACGTAGGACTCAGAAGATGTCTTTGAAGTTCAATTTTCTTGGAGGACAGGGCAAGTGTGAAAGGCTGTTGAATGATGAATCTGAGGACAGTGGAGAGCAATATTGAGATGGCCTTTCTGTGCTACCTTGGAAAATGTAGAGAATTTAGACCAAAGGGAACCAGTTGAGTTTCTAGGCATGAGAATATGTAACCAATATAAAAGTAGCATAAATATATTTTGCACTAGACAGGTAAAAAATAAATAAGTGAATATGCTAAAAAATCAGTGAAAAAACAATTTATTGATTAAATATTTGACTTTTCCTATGGATACTTTTGGAGTTATATAAATAAAAATTGATGCATGAGTGTAACAAAACTGTCCACAATTTTATTCCCTGTTAAGATGCTTTTGCAGTATAAATCTAGATTCATTCTTAACAACTAGTTAAGTGATTATTATATTTCTTTGTTTTTTAATTTAAAGGTTTGATAGTAGTGACTTACCATAAATCAAAGACTGTTTTCTTAGGAAAATATTGACTAAATTTAGTTTTCTCTTGGGAAATAAAGGCTTGTAAAATGTAAGTGTGCTGAAGAAATGCAAGCACAGTTAAAAAAGGAATGGTATTAATGACATTGTAACCGAGAAAATGGCTTATTAAAGCAAAGCAAAATAATTAATAGATCTTTTCCAATTGTATGCAGTAGAAAACTGGATGAATGGTACTCTTACTGAAGTCAGTTCTTTGCTTGGCCTTGAAAGTTTCCAGCATTACTTATGGAAACAATATTTATATCTATTTTCTCAGTTTCCTAATGACAGTGTTGCTGTTTCAGTGTGGACTTTGGTGGTCGGAAGGACTGAATTTAGCCCATATCGTGAGCAATTCTTGCTGGGTAACTTTAAGCAAATTATTGGACCTCTCTAATGCTCAATTTCTCCATTGTCAAATGAGAATAATAATATTCAAGTTACAGGGTTGTTACAATGGTCAGGTGAAACAGGGATTCTAAAATACTTAGCATAGTGTTTGACTTATAGGAAACCCTCAGTAAAAATTAGGTGTTTTTGTTGTTCTTGTTATCTGGACTTGTTGGGACTGGCAGATCAATATGGGACCAATTTTCCTGTTTATACTGAGTACGTGTATAGCCCTATGGTGAGTGGAATAAAGCACCACATTGAAAATCGGGAAATCTAGCTCTTGCCACAGCTCCGACCTTAGTGAGCTGTGTGACTTTGAAAGCATAATAGGATGTCACTGATTCTTTTCATGTACAAGATGAGGGAGCTGGACCCTTTATTAGATTTTAAAAATGCATTTGAATAATCTAGAGATTCAGGGATTTCCTTTGTTGACGCACACTGAAACGGAGAAAAGGGAGAGGAGAACAGATGGGATCCAACTATCCAGCTTTGCTTCAATATCTGAGCTAACTACTGTTTAGTTTTGGATCACCTGGACGGATTTTGCTTGAACAAAGCATCCCACAGCTATGAAAGTTTGCAAACCACCATATTTTGTAATTTCAGATGTTCCATTAGCTATATAGTTTTGCAAATGTGTTTGACTACTTGTAAGATCTGAATCACTGACAAAGTCCAAAATGTTTTCATGCTAAAGATGGAAATAATTACATTTTCTTGTTAGGATAGAGAAATCAATATATGTGCCAAATATGATGATTAACAGTTTTATGTAAATTTAATCCCTATAAAAATCTTGTAAAAGAGGCATCGTTATCTCATTTGAAAGATATGACAAGGAAACCAATACCCAGGAAGTTTAAATCATACCATAAATGATCAATTTGGAATTTAAACTTAAATATAGGAAACTCTAAATATTATGATCATTCCTTTGCAGTTAGTAAATCCCTAATGAAAAAGTCAATAATACAGTAATAAATAGCCCAAGGTATCATTCAACCCACTTTTAAGAAGTCCACCTTGGGTCTCTGAATTGTTAATTGAACAAGTTTTCTCTGAGCACTTACTCTGTGTCTAGCACCTTAGAGCATAGGAAGATAAGTAGTTCAGAGCTCCTGCCCTCTAAAGGCTTATAAATTAGCCCTTAATACAAAGACGGGAAGATAGGCCCTTAATAGGAAGCTAATATAAGAATAAACACAAGTATATGGTCCAGTTTAGGTTCGCTGGGAAAAGGAAAGATCAAAGATAATAAACACAGAAGGTAAGTATAGTTCATTTGCAAATAGTAACAGTTCATCTTTCTAGGTATATGTGAATAGGGTGAGTCTGGCCCAGTCCTGAAACAGGAGAAGGGGCAGGTAGCTAACTCAATATAAATTTCAGAAGGAGAAGGTAGTGGCGAGCAGAGAAGGAGCTATGTTAACAATTTAAGTCATTGGTTAGTAACCTGCCTGTGATCTGTACACCAGACCAGCCAGGTCTTAGGGCCATGACCTGCATTTCTTTTTTAAGGCTGCCAGCTACCCTCACCCAAACTGGAGTTCACAGACATGGGGAAAAGACCAGGAGCAAACACACACTGAGGACATCTTCAAGTATCAAGTATCCCACGGCTTCAGGGCACCTGGGTGGCTCAGTCAGGTAAATGTCCGACTCTTGGTTTCAGCTCAGGTCATGAGCTCATGGTGTGTGGGATAGAGCTCCGCGTATGGCTCTGCACTGACAGCTCAGAGCCTGCTTGGGATTCTCTTTCTCCCTCTCTCCACTCCTCCCCTGCTCTCTCTCAAAATAAATAAATAATCTTAAAAAAAAGAAAGTCACGGTTTCACACTAAAACTATCGCAGCAAGAAGGAATGAAATTTTGATGCAAGGTACAAAATAGCAAACAAAAGAGTTGCTTTGCTTCAAAGGAAAAAAAAGTGCAGGCTAAATAGTCAGGTGAAGTAACTGGAGTTTCATGATGATAAAATTGATGCTTCCCTTGGCCAAATTACACTTATGTCCGATGCTATCTATTGCCACCTGGTGCTTGCACAAAGACAGTGACACAACCCTTTTCGACACAAATCCTTTCTCGGTTTGGAGAAACTCTAGAACTGTCCTTATTCTATCTGAGTGGCTTTGAGAGTAAGAACATTCAAATTATGGAAATAAGAATTACTCTAAAATATAACCAAAGGTTGAAAGTGAAGTTAGCATTACACCAGAAAAATGAAATCATTTCAGATGCTCCATGGAAAGCATATTGGATCTCGTGTTCTTTTTGAAGACTTAAGTACCTAGAGTACTTAAGATTCCTTAAAATGAGACCAAGCTCTGTACCTCTACAGCAATTTGCTTCACATTAAGTAGCATCTCAGCTGTTTTTTGTCTGAAATTGGTATGATAAAGTAGCTTCTTTATCTTCTTTTCATTTGAGAAGCTGCTTCCTTCCTGGCAGTAAGAAGGTTGGCATGGTTGATGCAGACCTGATCCAGATTTCTAATGCACACTTGGAGAGGGCTTCTCAAACTGTAGGAGCCCTGACCATGGTTGCCAGTTGGCACTGTTCCATTCCTTAAGGGGGCACCTGCTTCCTGCATCAGGGGGAGCCTTGTGCATCAGGCTGGACATGTGGTAAGGAGCCTCCAACAGAAGCAGGCCCTCCGGACACACCTGGAATCTCTACTCTTCTGGAACTTGGCATCGTGACTGTTTGCACTTCCTGTGTCATGGAGGTAACCCCACCTTGTTTTCTCCTCTTCTGCTCCATGTCTTGGGTACGGGGCACCAACTACACAGCTACACAAACATGAGACACATATGAAAATAAGTTCAGCTAAAAAGGAAAACCATTGCAGTGGAAATGTAGAAAACAAATAGCAACAAGTCTCTACCAGTTATCTCAGGACCCAAGAGCAAACTCCTTACTTTCAGCCATGTTTTCTTCGCTATAATTCAACTGATGCATTTGTGGATTCACAAAAAAAGGAAAAACAATTATGACATGAGGTTTGGGACAGAATCCCTGAGTTCCAGAATCTCTGAGCCACTTCTATCCCTACCTCATTGGATGTCTGAGGTAAATCCCTTGGTGTCTCTGAGCTTTATTCTCCTTGATGGTAAAATGCAGACAAGGGAACTTCAAGATTCTTTCATCTTCTAAAGTCCTAGGATAATATGGTTTTACTGATAATCTATCATGAGAGATGTTTCAACAATCACAGAAATGATGAATACAAAAGGATTTACTCCTGGGCGCCTGGATGGCTCAGTTGGTTAAGCGTCTGACTTTGACTAAGGTCATGATCTCACTGGTTCGTGAATTCCAGCCACGCATTGTATCAGGAGCTCTGCTATCAGAGCAGAGCCCACTTCAGATCCTCTGTCCCACTGTCTCTGTCCCTCTCCTGCTCGTGGTCTATCTCTCTCTCGAAATAAATAAACATTTAAAAAAAGAGTTCACTCTTCAGAAAAAAAACAAAACAAAACATTTCTTACGTAGTGAATACCAATATATAGATAGATATAATAATACCTATAACACAAGCTAATTTCTCTATATTGGGGTTTTACTGTTCACTGATGTTATATTTAAATGACATTTGTTTTAATGTTTATTTTTGAGAGACAGAGAGAGGGAGACACAGAATCTGAAGCAGGCTCCAGGCTCCGAGCTGCCAGCATAGAACCCGAGGGGGGGGCTCGAACTCATGAATGGTGAGATCATGACCTGAGCTGAAGTCAGATGCTCAACTGACTGAGCCACCCAGGCGCCCCTTAAATGACATTTTTGATCGGTGATCTGTGTTAACTCCAATGAGGTTTGGTGGTGGTGGTGGTGGTGGTTTTGGGGGGTTTTGTTGTTGGTTTTTTTGTTTGTTTTTGTTTTTGTTTGTTTTTTGTATTTTTGTTTGTTTTTCAGTGATGAAATAACACATATTCTGAGCAGATATTCTCCAGTGATGACTTACGGTTAGGAGTTCATTTGGGAAATCGTCTGAAACTGCCCAAAAGGCCTAGATTCTAGTTAAAGTTAATAGCGTAGCGTCATAGGATCTTAGATGTACAAAGTGTCTCAAGTATACCTTACAGTTTCCAAGATGTGCTGAGCTTTGATGGCATAGGATGAAGGCTTCAATGAGATGATTGCCTCTGGAATTGGGTCTGAAGTTGAGTTCCCATCTCTTTCACTGGGTAAGGCTTGTCTTATATTTGCATTTTTACACACTTTGTCTTATTAAGGCTGATACATTATAGCCCACCACTTAAATTCAATATGTCATTACATCTTACTCTAGATGTGTTTCTAACCCATTTTTGTCTTGATAGAAGTCTATTTGTTTCTGGGGCACCTGGGTGACTCAGTTAAGCGTCTGACTTCAGCTCAGGTCATGATCTCACTGGTTGTGGGTTCGAGTCCGGCCTCAGGCTCTGTGTTGACAGCTCAGAACCTGGACCCTGCTTCAGATTCTGTGTCTCCCTCTCTTTCTGCCTCCCCCCTTCTCATGCTCTGTCTCTCTCTCAAAAATAAAAACAAATTAAAAAAAAAAAAAAGTCTAGTTGTTTCCTTTAAAACTTTTCTTGGGGTGCCTAGGTAACTCAGTTGGTTGAATATCCGACTTTAGCTCAGGTCATGATCTCACAGTTCATAGGGGATCTCACTGTCAGAGGGGAGCCTGCTTCGGATCCTCTGTTCCCCTCTCACTCTGCCCCTTCCCTTCTCAAAATAAATAAACATTAAAAAAAAATAAACCCTATTATTCCACTAAACACTATTGTGTTAGTATTATCTTATTCAATATTACTGTATTATCTGAGGTTTTCAAGTGCATCCTTTTAGTTTAGTTTCTTCGCTTTGTTTGGGGATTTATTACTCTAGGCACAGCGCACCTCTGTTATACTCTGATGTTATGTAATGCGTTTCTGCAAATTGTTCCTGCTTGTTACACTTTTCTGATTAAGGCACTATCATGTTTTTCTTATACTTGATGTATTTTATTGATAAAGAAAATGAATACATTGTGAAACATGATAGTGTGTTATCATAGTTCTTTAGGCTATTAAAAATTTTTTTTAATTTTTTTAATGTTTATTTTTGAGAGAGACAGATAGAGTGTGAGTGGGGAAGGGGCAGAGAGAAAGAGGGAGACACAGAATCTGAAACAGGATCCAGGCTCTGAGCTGTCAGCGCAGAGCCCGACACGGAGCTTGAACCCACAAACCATGAGATCATGACCTGAGCCAAAGTCAGACGCTTATCTGACTGAGCCACCCTGGCGCCCTTGGGCTATTAAATATTTTAAGAATCAATCTGGATAAATCCTCTTCTAATATTTATTTGAATCTCTCCTCCCACATCCTTTTAATTGGTCATATATATTCCATATTCTGAATTTTTTTAAGTTCATTTATCTAAGTAATCTCCACTACTCAACATGGGGCTCGAGCTTACAACCCAAAGATCAAGAGTCACATGTTCTTCTGACTGAGCCAGGAGGATGCCCCTTTATTCTGAATATGTTTAAGAATTCTTGAGGTGCCTGGGTGGTTCAATCAATTAAGGGTCCGACTTTGGCTCAGGTCATGATCTCATGGGTCTTGGGTTTGAGTCCTGCCTTGGGCTCTCTGCTGACAGCTCAGAGCCTGGAGCCCGCTTTGGATTCCGCCTCCCTCTCTCTCTGCCCCTCCCCTGCTTGTGCTCTGTCTCTCAAAAATAAATAAACATTAAAAAAATTTTTTTGAAAAAGAATTCTATAAGGTTCTGTAACTGTAAACATCATTTGGTTTTATTAAAAGTTTATTCCTCAAAAAACTAAATATTGATTTACTCGTATGACCCATCAATTCCACTTTTAGGTATATACCCCAAAGAATTAAACACAGGGACTCAAATATACCTGTACATTCATGTTCATAGGAGAGTTACTCACAATAGCCAAAAGGTGGGAAAATTCAACTCCCCATCGACAGATGAATGGTCAACAAAATATGATATATGTGTATAATGTAATATTATTCAGCCATAAAAAGGAAACATGTTTTTAAACATACTACAACTTGGATGAATCTTGGAAACAATATATTACATGGGAATATATAAAAAAAGCCAGATACAAAATGACAAATATTGTATGATTGCACATATATAAAATATCTAGAAGAGGCAAATTAAATTCATAGAGCAGAATAGAAGATACCAGGGATTGTGGGAGAAGGGAATGGGAAATTATTGCTTAATGGTTAGAGTCTCTGTTTGGGGTGAGGAAAAGTTTTGGAAATAAATGGCATGATGGTTGCACAACATTGTGAATGTAACTAATGCCACTGAATTGTATACTTAAAAAAGGTGGAAATGGTAAATTTATGTCATGTATATATCACTACAATAAAAACAAAATTGTTTTAAGTATATAATGTGATTTCCTGACTCTTTGGAATCTATGTTATAATTCTTTTAGGTCAGCAGCTAGCTTGAACATTTGCTCTTTGGCTATGCTGTGAGTAGAGCTTTCTGAAGCGGGCATTCTGCTCCAGAACTTAGAATATAATTTGCTTATATGCAGATTTAATGTACTCCAGAGTGTTAAGTGCATGTTAGTATGCAAACAAGTGTCTGCAGAAGTGGATTTTCTACTAATAACCTCATTGGAGATGTCCCATGATCAATTTCTTTTAGTGGCCATATTAGTGGAGTTCAACACCACCTGCTGGGTTTGGAATTTTCAACATCAAGGTAAATGCAGACAAAATTACTATTATTAAGGATAAATGGGCCAGGAAGAGCATAGTTAAGCTAAATAATTACTGTAACATGGCTTTTTAAAGTTGGAAACAATCTGGGACTTTTAATCCTCCCACGATATCAACATGACAGGTGGAAGAGGGAATGTGAAATCATGTTTAACATTCTGTTGCGTTTAAAACTTGGATAGAGATACTGGAAAAAGAAATAGATATAAATATAAACATTAATTAAAATATGTATTAAATAATAATGTAAGTCACTAAGATAATGAATATAGATTGTAAAACGTCTAAACTCCTAGAGAAAATTAGACTGACCCCAAAAGAGCGGAGCCTGATGGCAATAGGATGTCTGTCTTTGCATGGCAATTCTTTCCCCTTCCTTCTATTAATGGAATCTCAGAATCTCCAGTCACCTTGACCCAAATCCCAAGAAACATCATTGGTCTGACTGCAGGCACATGATCAAAACTATGTCAATCTGAATCCCTTCCTGCATCTTGAGGACAAGATGGAAAGGATTCTTTTTTTACCCTCTCCAGACTGAGTTACAAGACTATGAGACAAAGTTATCACTGTTCAAGTAGGAGCAAAATGGAAGAAAAGCCTGAAAGATGCCAACAAAGAGAGGACGTGAGCTTGCTAATAAGAATGTGGAGCGATTACCTGATGCTGATGAAGCCTTGATATTCTGTTAACACTGAGGTCAACTTCCCTTTTGCTGGCCTGTTTTGCTGGTTTCAACCTATACATAAACACACATGTACCTTCTTATATTAGTTTGAAGCATGTATCTATCACTTGGAATAGAGAATCCTGACCAGAAGCTCAGGAAAAGAACAACTGACGTCATAAGTTCACATGGTAAATTAACAACCCTGTTTAAATTTCATTATACTGAAATGAATAAATAAAAATACATCAAAAGGAATCAAAGTAGATATGAAGGCTTATATTTTCCCATGAGGCAGAGATCATTGGGTTGGGTAAAAAAAAAAAAAAAAAAAAAAGTTAAACAAAGAAGCCCAGAATAAAAGCAAATAGACCAGGCAAACAACATTGTTTAAATATTGTTTTCAAGAAACACACCCCAAACAAAATGACACCAACTTTTAAAATGCAGAATGAAAAAAAATACCAAGGAAAGACTTATTTTAAAAACTGCTGTGACGATATTAATACAAGAAAAAAACCAGAACTTAATGTGAAGATTTATTTTGGATAAAGAGGACTATTTTATTATGGTACAAGGTGTATTTTAAGAACTTACAACCATCAGGGATCTTTGGTTTTCTAGTCATATAAGTTTAAGATATGCAAAGTAAACCGGAGGGAACATGTAAGGACTAGTACATAAAAAAGTAACCAAAATAGGAGATGTTAACACTTCCTCTCAAAAATCATCAGATCAGGCAGTGCAACCACAATGTGAACAAACATGACTCATGGGATGCTGTCATAAAGGGACTCTATTTTGCATCTCACGTCCTTTTGCATTTCTTCAGTGAGCCTATTTTTTCCTTTTTCCTGGCTCTGGTTAACTGGGTAGCTACATCATTTACCCTAAAAAAAAAATAGTTCCTGTTTATTTTGTCAAACACAGTCTCAATTCAGCCATTAAAGTGCTCAGTCCCAGGCCATCATTAAAAACTCTAATCTTGATGTAAGGCATATCCCGCTCTTCATGCCGGGAGCTACTGCGGGCAAACATCTAAGCAAAGGAAACTGGTTGGCTTTTTTCCTCCCCTGTTTCTTCTACTCCTTCTCTTTTCCTGGCTAACTGACGCCTCTAATTAACTGGGATGGGTGGATGACAAACCTCAGGCAGGCCATGTTGTCTGGTTCATGGAACTGCAAGCCTTTTCCTCGAGACTTTGGAAGAGCAGTTTCCTACCAAACTTCAAATCACTACTTTGCTCCCACAGAGGTCACTTTAGCCAGTATGTTGTATTCAAGCTTCCCCAACTTGACTCAGGCCCCAATGTACCGCTTTTGCCCTCAGACTTCAGGGTCCACAGGTTACACTCTGAGTAGCCACCTCCAATCCCCCTTCCAGTGATGGAGGCTGGGGAGTAGCATACTCCCCACTATTGTTTCCTGTGGGAGATGAGGGGTTGTGACTCAGGGGGGGGTCCAATCTAGAGGAATGTTCCTCAACAGTTTTCTCTAAATTCAAATCTTGACACGTTATATCCTAGATGTGTGGGTGGAACTGGAGAGCTGTCCAAAGTTTCATGTATACTTCCCTTGAAAATTCTGCACTGTGGGTCTGCCGCCTAACCTTGAGATGCAATTTCTAGCAGGTTCTAGTATTCACAAGTGTCAGCCCCAACTTCCATTTGAATAACTTCTGAAGTAAGACGAGATGAAAAGTATTTGAATAACAACTTATTCCCTGACTCTCTTTCCTTCTCAATTGGCTCTCAGAGGAACAGTTACAGCCTTAAGTGCATTTATTAGAAAAATGAAATAAAAAGTTTATTAAGCCTTTAATATGAGATGTTAGAAAACAATTGCAAGAAAAGCATGGTGAGATGGAATAAACAATGATAAAGCCAGGCTTCCTAATACAGATAATTTTTTTTAAAGGATATGTGATTCCAAAGTAAATTCTAAAAAGGTTAACAAAATATTACAAAGTCTAGCAAGTCAGTTTAACAGGAAAAAGAATTTACTAAAAATCAATGTTAGGGAAAAGAAACAGGATAGAAGCACAGATGTTGAGGAAGTGAAAAATAAAACACTATGTGCACATTTATAGCAACATATTGGAAAGTCTAATTGAATTAATCATTTTCTAGGAAACTATGAGTGACGAAAAATGACTGAAGAACTAACAAAATACCTCAAGATACCAACCAAAAAAAAAAAAAAACAGAAAAAGGAAAAACTATCTAAAATAGCATTGCTTTAAATGACATCTGTCTACCTTGTGCATTCAATCAAATCATCCTATTAGATACTCAAGAATTGTCTATAATTCCTGTTATTTAAGCTGTTTTCAAAGTAGAGAGGAAGATTAAAGCTGTCTTACTTATCACCAGGCTACTATAGCATTAATCTAGTAATGCAAGACTATCACACAAGCCTGAAAACAGTTCAGACTCACATATGAACATAACTACAATTTTTTAAAGCAGCAAATTAAGTCATTTATTGTATTAAAAAACTAATATAACCTAATCAAATCTGTTTATTTCAGAACTGCAAATATGATTTGTCATTAAGGAATTATGTTTAATTTATAATAGAAATGGTATTTCAAATGGGGAAACACTTGCTGTTTAGTAAATGTATAACAATTGGATACCCATATGAGAAAGATTAATGTTATAATTCTATCACTCATCATATACTCAAAGAAACTCCATAGAAGTCAAATATCTATATTTAGAAATTCACAGGAAAAAAAAAGTGTCTTTATTTCCCTCAGACAGCAAAGGGCCTCCCAATATGCTATAAGCTCAAAGCCCATGAAAGAAAAGATTGAGAAATGTAACTCAGTAAACATGAACATGTACTGTAGAATGCAAGAGACCTTAAATAAAGTGCAAAAAGACAAGCACGACCCTGGAAGAAAGCATTTATAAAAGAAAAAAAAACTTATATAAAAGATTATTAGCCTTCGTATATTTAAAAATTTTTTTTTACTATTTATGTTTGAGAGAGAGAGAGAGAGAGAGAGAGAGAGAGAGACCGAGTGCGAATGGGGGAGGGGCAGAGGGAGAGGGAGACACAGAATCCAAAGCAGGCTCCAGGCTCTGAGCTGTCAGCACAGAGCCCATCTCACCTACAACCTGTGAGATCATGACCTGAGCTGGAGTCTAACGCTTAACTGACTGCCCCACCCAGGAAGTCCCAGCCTTAGTATATTTTTAAAATGTTAACAATTAAAAAGAAAAAAAAAAAGCAAGCAATCCAATTATGGCAAATAATTCATGACAATTCATAGTAATTGCTAGTAAATCTAGAAAGACATGCTCAGTGTCACAAGTAATCAGGGGACCACATATTAAAATAACAATGGTGTGCCATTTCCTGCTTGGATGATTGGGGAAAAGGAATGAGGTAATAGTGAGATTTTCCAAGGGGGAACCTGGCACTCTTGTTGGTGAGCATGTGAATTGGTGCCATTTTCTGGAGAATTATTTGACTGAATCTATTAAATTAAAAAAAAAAAAAAAAACGCCTCTCCTTTGACTCAGCAGTTTTATGTCTAGGTATCTTTTCCACAGAATTTCTTATCTACGTGCATGAAGATGGATGCTCAAAAAAATTTGGTATTGTTGGGAATGGCAAAAAAGAAAAAAAAAGGAAGGAAAAATTGGACACAACCTATAATGTTCCATCATTAAAGAGCGGTGAACAAGTTTATGCTATTGATTTATTTAATGAGGCGATATACATAAAGCACTTGGAACAATGTCTGGCACCTGATAAGCACCAGATATGTGTTAGTTACATTGTCCTCCCACCCTAGAATTATAAGCTCTTTGAAAGCAGCATGTTTGTCTGTTTCACTCATTACTGTGTTTCCCTGGGCCTAGAACAGTATATGACACGTAGCAGATCCTCAGTCAGTATATTTAAAATGACTCTTGGGGCACCTGGGTGGCTCAGTGGGTTGAGCCTCCTAGTTTTGATTTCTGCTCAGGTCACGCGTGATCTCACGGTTCTTGAAATGGAGAGCCCTGGATCAGGCTCTGCACTGACAGGGTGGATCCTGCTTGGGATTCTCTCTCTCCCTCTCTGCTCCTCCCCACTTGTGTTCTCTCTCTCAAAATAAATAAACTTAAAAAAAAAAATGACTCACATACGTACAATGCTCTTTTGCTGTGATTGCCCCTCTATATCCATTTTCTGCCTTGCTCCGATTCCTAGGAAGCTGACTCGGGGTTCCTTTACCCTCTGGCTTTTAGTTTGCAGCAGCCCACAGAGGCACAACAGCACTGGGGAGAATGAAAGGGTATTTCTTCTCTGCTATACTGTGGTAGGTAGTGATTTCATCCCTCTAACTATGGCCAGACCTCCCAGTGGTTAAGTCTGGAAAAAGAAACCCCACTCCATTCTACCCACCTCCCACCCATGGTTACAGCCCTCACTAGGTTCCAGTAACAAGGAAAATTCTCTTCCTGTTTCTTCAGCCTCAAGGTAGTAACTACTTTCTTCTGTTGCTAACACCTGGGGGCATTACTGTCCCTTACTGGCTCCCTTGCTGGCCTCCGCGTATTTCCTGTTCAGACCACAACTGATAGACAAGCTAAGCAATATCATGCAGCTATTAAATAGTGTGAGGGAGACTAAATGTACTGACGTGAAAACAATTCCACAGTGAAAATGTTAGATTTAAAAAGGCCAAACAAAGATACCCATATAGGTGTCATTTATCCACAGTCAAGATTTGCCATGTTTTGGTTTAATGCTATTTTCAACATTTAGATATTTCAAATCCATAGTGCACTATAATAGAAGAAAGATTTGAATATATAATACACACTTGGACAACTCAGTGGTTTAAAAAGAGCTTTAACTGTCTAAATATATACATGACTATGAATCCCAGACAACATATGCCATTCCAGCAATAATGCTGGGACGATAATGCTACCCCTTCCTTATGTTCCATACCCCGTGTCTGTGTCACAGAGAGCAAGGATTCCCTGGCAACACCTACTGGTCATTTGTGACACTATCACCAAGCATAATGCATGATACAGCGCAATAGCATCACGTACTGTAAGTTTTTGAATTGTTATGGCACTTTGGTTTACAAAGGAATGATCAAAGAACAGACCATAACATCCTAACACCTTTTTGGTGTTTAAACATCCATACTTAAGTGCTGTCAGTTCAAAACCTCAGGAGTTTCCCCTTTCATATTCAAGACTGGTCCCTAAACCTGAAGGGCGAAGAGAGGCTGAAGAAAAAGGCAGACAGGCGACTCCAGATTGGAAGATGGCAAGGGGACTTATGTCCAACGCTTTTCTTTTTTTTTAAATTTTTTTTTTTCAACGTTTATTTATTTTGGGGACAGAGAGAGACAGAGCATGAACGGGGGAGGGGCAGAGAGAGAGGGAGACACAGAATCGGAAACAGGCTCCAGGCTCTGAGCCATCAGCCCAGAGCCTGACGCGGGGCTGGAACTCACGGACCGCAAGATCGTGACCTGGCTGAAGTCGGACGCTTAACCAACTGCGCCACCCAGGCGCCCCTGTCCAACGCTTTTCTTGAGTAGCTGCAAGATGATTGGATCTCTACAGTCGCCAGCCTGAATCTCAAAAGGTTATACAAAGGCCTTACCTGGGTTCAGCGCGTGTTCAATCTAGGTGGTCTCGAGAATACCTTACTCTCAAGGCTGTGTTCTTGAAACAGCCCCCACTGTGAGGATGGTGGGTGGAATGTGTGTTCCAAGGACTGGGGCTTGAGGAGTCTCTAGTTCCCCTGGTCAGCTTGCAGGTAACAAGCAGTCATGTCGTCTCCATGGCTTTCCCAATTAATATCTAGAAAATGCTATTGAAACATCAAAGTAGGAATGACAGCTACCTCTGGGTATGTAATGGGAACTGGTATGGGCACAGGGGAAATTTATCTTTTTTTTTTCCTCTAAACTTCTGTATTATTGAAAAATCATTTTACAGCGAGCCTACGTTAGTTTTCTAATTATGGAAGCATATTTAAATAACATTTGATACAAAAGAATGATGGGATCTTCTAGAATGAAATTTTGATAAAATTTTGATAATTGTATGGAAGAGAAACAGAAAAGAGAACAGTTTGACTACACACAGAGCTGTCTGATATAAGCATTTAAAAGAAGACATAAGGGTGCCTGGGTGGCTCAGTGGGTTAAGTGCTGACTTTGGCTCAGGTCACCATCTCGCAGGTTCGTGAGTTCAAGCCCTGCATCTGGCTCTGTGCTGATAGCTCAGAGCCTGAAGCCTGGTTCGCATTCTGTGTCTCCCTCTCTCTCTCTCTCTCTGCTCCTCCCCAGCTTGTGCTCTGTCTCTCTCTGTCTCTCAAAGATAAATAAACATTAACAAAAATTAATAAACACGTAAAAACCAGGAGGAGCTGGCCCAGAGAGGTCACCAGGATCACTAACCTGGGAGTGGGGATGGAAGTCCTAAAACAGAGCAGGTAGGTCTGCAGCAATGTGGTCAGGATAGCCCAAAGCCCAGACTGGCTTGAGATCTATGCGGAACAAAACCCTCAAGACAATACAAAATAAATATGTTTTTGCTAAGAACAGACAGGAACAAGCTGAACAAGAGAAGGAACTGTTTAGGGAAGGTGCACACTTTTACTAACCTGACAGAAACGACACACTCACTCATCTATTATTTTTGTTTTCTTTAACACAAAGATACAAAGAAATGGTGTTGGGGGAACTGAAACTCAATACATGAGAGAAGATATAAAGTGAACATCAGCCCGTTAAATGATATTCAGTTTTCAGACCCGAAAAGATTATATTCTAGTGTAATAAAAGGATTTATAAATGTGATAAGAACGCTCTGAAGAAGAAAGGTTTAAGGAGGTGAACCATGTTCCAATGTTTCAAAATAAGAGACATATTATGAAGACTCACTTAAATGCAATTCCTTTGTGTGTGTGTGTGTGTGTGTGTGTGTGTGTGTGTGTGTGTAGTGATATTTTATTTTCTTTAATTCTATCAATATCTAATTTGTGCAGAGACACTGTGTTAGTTTACTGGGGCTGTCATAATGAAATCACAACAGAATGAATAGCTTAACAGAAGTTTATTTCCTGGCATTTCTGGAAGCTATTAGTTCAAGACCAAGGTGGCAGTAGAATTGGTTTTTTCTTAAGGCTTCCCTCTTGTCTTGTAGGTGGCCACTTTCTTCTGTCTTTACATGGACTTCTTTCTGGGCATGTCTGTGTCCTAATCACCTTTTCTTATAAGGATACCAGTCATAATTAATTAGCTCCCCTGACCCAATACCTCATTTTACCTCTTTAATGACCCTGTCTTCAAACGTAGTCACTTCAGAAGGGAATGGGGGTTAGGGCTTCAACATACGGAGTTTAGAGGGATAAATTTAGCCCATAAGAGCTACTTATCACCTTTAACTGAAATTTAATTATTTTGGTGTATATCCTGTCATTCATATGATTATGTAAACTTAAATGATGGAATGCGAGTTTGATGTGTTTATATCTCGTGGCATCTTTAATTATCAAGGAGATCAAGTTTGTGTTGAGGGAGAATGACTGACTGACTGAATGAATGAAAGATATATATTGTGAAGCAATGCCTTTCTCGTCTCATCTTTCTAATTCAGACTGTAAGCTCATGTGTGAACATTGTTGCTGAAGGGAGAGAAGTTAGTAAACAAAAAGCTACGGTGGCTTCTGTTATAGCCGTTTGACAAAGACAGTGAGAAGCAAGTCATGACAGGCACAGGGACAGCTGTTATGAGGCCCTTCATCCAGCTCACAGAGTCTTTTCTTCTGTCAACAGGATAATGCCAACCCCAGTCCCATCAGCACAGTCTCCCCTCGGGAACTCACATCAAGAAGGGAGATAAAGCTAGTTCAGTGAGGTCCTGGCTTTTATGAGCAGAAGAGGCTGAACCAAAGTGGAAGACTCCTTCCTCCCAGAAAGTAGCCTCCCACTACTTCTGAAGCAACTGCCCTTCAGAATAATCTCTGAATTGTTGCCTATTCTTTGTGGCATTTAGCATCTTTTTGAGTTCTGACTATATACCAGGGCTAGGGTATCTTTCCATAGACATGGTAGTTGGATGATTTTGAACTTGGGAATTGGCTAGTCTCAGTTCTGAACATTCTTCACAACCCTTCAAACCTCTTCAAACACTCCTTCCATTAGTCTGCTTGGTCCTTCCCAGTGCTGATCCCTCAGTTGTCAACAACTAAGAGTCTTTACAATACCAACCATGCCAGGGAGCTGATTTATGCCTAAAACAGGCAATACCATCTCCACTCCAGCATGGTAATGGAGACTTCATGCCTCAAAATTCCACAGCACTGAGTTAGATACACGTACATTGAAGGCTGCCATTCTAGAAAGTTCAACATAAATTAACCATTTCACTTATATGGAGAAGTATGCTCAGAGATCCAAATCCCTGACTCCTTTTTTTTTTTTAATGTTTATTAATTTTTTTGTGAAAGAGAGAGAGAGGGAGGAGGAAGAGGGGGAGGAGGGACACAGAGAGGGAGAGAGAGAATCCCAAGCAGGCTCAATGCTGTCAGCACAGAGCCCAACGTGGGTCTCGATCTCATGAACTGTGAGATCATGACCTGAGCCAAAATCAGAAGACCGATGCTTACCAGACTAAGCCACCCAGATGCCCCTCAAATCCTTGACTTCTAAATTAATTTTATTAACGTGTTTTCAGATGAGGACTGTTCACAAAAGTGTTTTTCTAGAGCAGTCACCATTTTTTACATTTAAAATTTAAAGGGGTGCCTGGGTGGTGCAGTTGGTTAAGCGTCCGACTTCAGCCAGGTCACGATCTCGCGGTCCGTGAGTTCGAGCCCCGTGTCAGGCTCTGGGCTGATGGCTCGGAGCCTGGAGCCTGTTTCCGATTCTGTGTCTCCCTCTCTCTCTGCCCCTCCCCCGTTCATGCTCTGTCTCTCTCTGTCCCAAAAATAAACATTGAAAAAAAAATTTTTTTTAATAAAAAAATAAATAAATAAATAAAATTTAAATTTAAAATTTAAATTTTCTCACTTCATTTCATTCTGTAAATAAGAGGCAAAGAGGAAAAGTGATCACCTTCTTCCTAATTTCTCAGGACCTGTCCCAAGTGCACTTTTATAGATATCTCTCTGTTTGGGCCTCAGTCTGAAATGGGATAATGGTAGGTGATGAAGTACCAAAACAAAGATGGCAATTGTAGTCTCTCTTCAGATTTCCAAATTAATAGGTGCAAGTTCAACTTACTAAATTTTTGTAAAAATATCTTTGTAAAATATTTTTTGTAAAATTATTTTTGTAAAATTTTTGTAAATAATTTTTGTAAAAATATTAAATTTTTGTAAAAATAAGTACCATTAGACTGATGAGGGCAGTATTTATTATCTTTCTAATATGGAATATGTGTGAGGCAACAATGTTTATTAAAGAATCAGGCATCCATAAACTTATCTAAACTGGTGAATGCAATTTGATAAAATGAAATCAGTTGGTCAACTATTAATTACAAATTTTTCTTTTTAAAAAATTGAGACCATGTACAGAAATAGTGTACTACTTAATAAATATGACTGACAACTATTATCGAAATACATTTTTTAATCCTTTCCTGGTGTGGTATATGGTTTCTCCAAACATGAAAGGAAATAGAACATAATGATTATGAGGATGCACTTTGAAGTCACACAGGCCAGAATTTTAATCCTCACTCTTTCACTGACTAGCAGTGTGGTCTTGGGCCTAAGTTATTTTTATCTTCTAGCAGAGTTAATGATATCTACCTTATTGGGATGAAAGAAACCATGTATTCCAAGAAGTCCAATGTAGTGCCAGTCACACAGAAACACCTTATAAACGGTACTTATTATTATTATTCTTGTGCAGACTTAACTAAATTTCTATAAATGCTGCAAGGGCTACAAAAGAGACAATATGTTTTATGAGTGCATTGTATTGTTACCCACATAAAAAGGCAAATAATTACAGTGCATACAGCACATTTTTCTGACTCATAATGTTTTCTCAATAGACGTCACTTTCCTTTCACTGACTTCCTGTGCCCTGTGCTTTTCCTTCAAGTGTATTGATGACCAAGAGTTTCCTTTCGTAATCTTTACTTGATTAAAAGAAAATAAAGAAAACAATCACAATGGAAAATTTTATGTAAATTGTGAGTAAACATACACTTTGAGAAATCCTTTTTGGTTGAAGGCCCTTGAAGCGAGCCATGTCTAAGTGGAAAAACGATATATTCTGTAGTTGTTGCTCTGATTTGCTCAGAAAATCTGTAGTTGCTCAGAAAACTGCTCTCAGTTTTCTCTGATTACTGCTGCTAATGGCTAATAAGAATTTGAAAAGATACCAGGACAGCTCTTGAAGTTCACTTGGTTCAAGTAACGTGATCGTTTCTACACACTCTATAGAAATTCATTTCTATACTCATTTTTCATTTGTTTTGCTGATCCTTATACACGGATTCAGGTAAACAGAGGATGTAAATCAAATAACTATGGTGACTTTGATTTTTGTTATTGTATTTGTATTTGTCATTCTCAAGGATCTCTTTAGCATCTTTTCAAATTTATTGTGACAGTTCTTATACTTTCCTATTTACTGCAGATATCTTAAACTATGTCTGTTAGTTTGTTAAGTACAACAATGTTAAAGAAAAAAAAACACCTCTGCAATTGTTAAAATGTAAGGAAGACTTTGCTCAAGACTACCACAACAGGGGAGGGACCTCAGTCTTAACTCTGGATGTAGCAAAGACAGCTGGGGATTTATAGCCAACAAGCAGAGCGAAGGGGTCCTTGGACGGAAGAGTACTCCAAGGAGATATGAAGGGCGGGGACATTCTTGCTAAACTGACCTAACAAGATTCCTGCTAAAGACAGTTCAAGACTTTATCCACTAAAGGTGGGAGATGAGGAACTGGGTCAGATACCAAAAGTGTGGGACTCATTACACTGAGCAGGATTCTTGCTAAAACTGGGCTCATCAGGCCACAGACAAGATGAGGGCTAAGGCTGAAGCTTAGTCAGAAACAAGGCTCAGAGAAGCCTGACTGAAGTTTTGTCAAGCAGAGTTTTGTCAGTAAACACCATTGCTTTTTCGTCTTTGTCAAATGATTCTCAGGCCTGAAGACTGCAGTTCTGTTCCTTAGACGATTGTTTTCTCTGGTTCTCATATTTCTTCCTTTGCTTCTCTGGGAATGTGTGTGGTCCATGGGGCTTGAAGCCCAGCATGAAGGTATCTTTCTCCAGAGATCTGTGTTAACTCCTCCCAAGTGCCTGGAGGTTCTGTCTGTCCAAAGCTACCTGACACCAAGTTCAAAGCCTGATGAGGTAGGTTAAACTACTCCTGTGCTGGGGAACTTATAACCTACACAGCAGTGTGAAGGTCAATTCAGTTCAGACTCACTTTTACTTTGAGGATGTATCCCTTTTATGTTTCAGATTATTTTGAAAAGTTGTTCTACTAGAATCTCCATCACTGGATCCTCGGTTTTGATTTTTGTTCCTTTTTCTCTGGTTGGCCATCAAAATAAAAATTCAAGTGTGACAATATTTACAAATACCCTCAAGGCAAAAGCAACTTCCCTACTCATTTATCTCTATGATTTCATTTCACTTACACTGCAGCCTGGTAATTCCTTAGTACTGTATACTTTTCATGGAGATAACTTTTATATTTTGCTATCACATAAGAACTTTCAGGAAATTTTAATTTAGTTTTTTTTTCTTTTAATTGGGTAAAGATAAATCCGTAGGAGCAAAGCATGATAATCAGGCATTTTTAGGCAACAAATGATCAATAACAAGATAAAAATGAACAAGGTAAAAACTTCAATGTCAGGTGAAGTTCAATAATTGACTAAGGGATTTTTCCTTTACTTCTTTGAACTGTCATTTTGCTATTTTGTTGTTGAGTCCATTTGTATATATTGATTATTGATTACTAACTTCAGAACTGTCAGTATCTGAGTCATATGTTTAACATAAGACTGTCCCTACTCTTTGAAAATAATCCCTGTGCCAGTGAGATTGTCCACTTGAAGTAAATTGTACCATCCTTGCCTTTTGGAATAGCCAGATGTGACTACCTCATTTGTCCTTAGTTCCTAATCTTGATGTTCGATGATAATTTTGACTTTGGTATTTATTTCCCAGTACTTTGCATCATCCACCTTGATACTTAAAAACTTGATGATTTCTTTGTCATTTAACTCCACCTTCAATGCTCTGGAGTTTTTTTAACCTTGGTCAACTAACCCATCAAGTCCAAACCACAAGAGCAGAATAATCTAATCTAATCTAATCTAATATAATCTAATCTAAATACTATGGAAACAGTCTCTGAGACATGAAGTTGCATACAGAAGATTTTTGGGGAATACCCTCTGGAGATGTTTTTAAGGAAGTGGAGAAGACAGAACAGAGAAGAGGCAGGAGCTAGTCCACTAAAGGGATATAACTGAAACCTTAGCCGCTATTAGCTCTCCAGCTGGGATGGCCTTTCAGTGTTGATCCAAATTGGAGCACGAAGGCTTAGCTTTTGTATTCCCACATCAGCCAGTCATATGTCCAAGATGGAGCATGAACTTGGGTGAGGCAGTTCCCTGCAGCCAGCTGAAGGTAGTTCCCACTGAGGACACAACTGTGATCCATCAGGCTGTGACATGGTATGTTGGTCCTGGTGATCTTGATACAATGCCCAGGCATCCACTATAGCAATTCAAGATCTAGGAGGAAATAAAGTAATAGGAAATGGAAAAATATATGAGAATCATGACACTGCCTTGCAGTTACCACATTTCTAATGTCCCAGATACAACCCAGGAATGCATTATGATGATCAGCTCTTACTGTTTGACTCTTTAGTGGGGTGTTGACCATGTGTAGTCCATGGAGTTGTCCTCTTTATCCATCCATGTGTGCCCCTAGTGAGGATATAGCTGTCTGCTTTACACTTGAAAATTCTTTGAAATTTCGTGCTTTCACATAAAAATTTGGTGAATTTTGTTTTATTCTCTAAAAATATTTGTGATTATTTTTTAAGGTTTGTTTGTGTATTTATTTATTTATTTATTTATTTATTTATTTATTTCGAAAGAGAGAGAGAGAGTGAGTCGGGGAGAGGCAGAGAGAGAAAATCCCAAGCAGGCTCTGCACTGTCAGCATGGAGCCCAAAGCGGGGCTCAAACTCATGAACCATGAGATCATGATCTGAGCCCAAATCAAGAGTCAGACCCTTGGCCTGCTGAGCCACCCAGGTGCTCCGATACTTGTGAGTATTTTAACATCCAAGGAAGGCTTTACAGAATTTATCAGTTTAATTACTTGATTTTTGTTTCTCAAATATTCTAAAAAACAAAACAAAACAAAACCAAAAAAAGCCTAGGGCTTATGCATACCCCTGACATACCTTGTAAACTTTCAGAGTTTTCGAAACGAGAAACAGTGTAACACAGGTATTACCGGGACAGAGTCCAGACCTAGATCGATTGTGTTACAATCCTGGTTCACCCACTCATAAACTGGTAAAGTCTGGGTAAGTTACTGAACCTTTCTGGGTTTCAGTTTTTTTCATTTATAAATTGTGGCTCATAATAGCCCAACGCACCAGGTTGTTTTGAAAATTAAAGGAGTCGATGTTTATAAAACGTTTCAAATAGTGCTCTCACAAAGTGAATACAATTTACAGGTTTGGGTGGCACACTATTTGCTTTATAAATAACATTATTTTAAACACGATTCCATACTGTTTAAAAATAAACACTACTTAAGGTTAACTAAATAAATATTTCATTTGATCTTTAAAGGAAGGCTGCTGGGAAGAGAGGAAATTGAGTCATAACTCATGGATGGGGATAATGAGAGGTGATAATTGAGGTCATTGCACAAGCTCATACAGCCTAGCTAGTCAGTGGAATATTTAAGTAGAAACTCTGTTTCTTTTTATTTTTAATAGAATATGTTGTCAAGTTGGCTAACATAGCGTATATGGTATGCTATTGGTTTTGAGGGTAGATTCCCGTGATTCATCGCTTAATCCGAATTCCTGTCTGTTTTTGGAAATCTTGCTTTTGAAATACCCACTGCACACTTACTCTGATAAACCTGGTAGAAAGAAGGGGCCCTCCTTTTTAAATTATGGTAACAATGTATTTTATCATGTAATTGTCAAAGCAGTACTCCAGACACTGAAAACATTTGGCTAAACATAATAAATGTTTTACTGAGTTTAATTAACTTCAAGGGAGTAGGAAGATGAGAGATAAAAAAAAAGTATCCTTCTTTTGCTAGAAAAGGAAACATAGAAATAAAAATGTTTCTGTGTATAAACTGCAAAAAAACCCTTTGTGGCTTAGAATAATAGATTTTTTTCCCCCTTTTTTAGAACTGGAGGGAATGTCAGACGTCCAATACCTTAGTTTTATTCAATACCAAATTGAAGCTCAGAAAAGTAAAATAAATTTCCCCAAATTATGGCACTAATTAGACACAGAGCTGGCATCTGAAAATATGTAATTTTTATTTCCGGGATAATGTTCCTTTGCTACAGGAATATTAACTGTATTATCTCTAGTTTTTCTGTCTAGGGAAACTCTTAAATCAGTCTCTGTTTAAGACCAGAAAACTCCTACACCTGGAGCCCAAGCGGATAAACGCCTTCAAAAGGGGTCAGTGCAATTTGCTGTTTCACATTGTAAAGTCAGATTAAAATACAGGTATGGGTGTTAAAAGGAGACTTCTTTATTCCTCTCTAATTCACACAATGAGACAAAGTTGGATCATTTACTGTGTCCTCCTTTTTCTTACAGTTACATGGGCTGACCATACTAATTGTGTTTAAGGAAAGCAATTACTGAAAAGTTCCTTTAGACATGCAAATCTAATGGCCTATTTCTATAGTGCATAAAAGAAAACTCTTTGTGGAATTATAATGCTAGTGTATTTGAAGTTACCTTAAAAGAGTTTGCAATCTGCCTTCCCCTTTTAAAAATATGTGGAACAGGGCATTTGAGCCAGCTCCTGCTGAAATAAACAACAATTTCTCCCTTCCTAAAATATTACCACCGACATACTGCCTATTCCATTCCCAACATGAATCTACACCCGACCAAATTTATTTGCTTGTATGCATTGATGCTTTGGTTTAGTGACTGAGAACTAGAAACAGAATTTGTCTCAGGTGGTTTGTAGAGAAGTAAGGGATTAAAAATGGAGAAGAGGGGGATAGAGAAGAAGGATGAAGGGGATGTGTAGCCTTTTCCCAATTGGCCCCTTCACCTGGCTTTGAACAGACAGGAGAGAGACTGAGTGACAGAGGCAGAGGCTGATGTCATTAAACTGGGACTTTGAGAGATTCTGAGCGTGGGCAGAGCTGCATCAGGACCCAAGAGACAGAGTGGCCTAGAGAGGTAGAAACTGGCCTTATTTCTGCATGGAAGCCAGAGCCACAGAACCTAACATCAGAAATCTCCCATGTGGTGTTCATGGCCATGGTGTCCCTATGACTGGCAGTGACTGCTGTGAGGCTACTTTGATTTGTTTAGTAGATACGTATCCAGATGTGTCTACAGATCAGGAGGGTAAGAACAGAGCAGGCATCTGGTAGTATATGCTGCTGCTAGGTTTGACTCAATATTAAGTGAGACCCGCTGTTGGTTATTCTTAGATATAACTTGGCAACACTTTGAGCGAGGGCTGCTACGCTAGAGGTGAGATACTTGAGGCAACAGCCACGTCACTGACAAGGATGTATTTCAAGTTATCCAAAGAGGTTCCGCAATTGCCTGCAGTTACTCCTTTCACAAGTCTCAAGAATCTCTATGTCATCCATCATAGAATAATAGACCCACACAGCCTTATAATTGGAAATGGATTATTCTCGTATCTGTATACTCACATATGGTATATGAGAAATGAACACTGTCACCTCTAGGCCGATGCAGGGACATCTCTGCGGTATATCCAACAAATTGTCATTTGATCCCTCAGTTTTGTCAGCTCTAAATTCTTATTTATAGTGAATAATTTCTATTTAGGGTAAGCCCAAAGCAGTGCTCTGGTAATGCTCACCCTTGGTTTCTACTTCTGCCCTTTGCAGACTGTTCTGTATGACATCCTCGCCAGTATTTGAAGACAGGCTTTACGTACCCCTCTCCGCCTCCTGCATTTTTAATTTTCCAATCCGGCTATCTTTTGGTTCTTCAATTATTCTATGTCTGGAATCATATCTTTCACCATCATAATCAATCTTCTCTGGACACTGATGATTTACCATTTCAATGTAGCACGCACAGGGAGACTCAAGATTTCAAGGTGGGTTCCTCTTAAGGTATTTCTCCCCTTCATAAGGACCGTGTATATCTCTTCTTTTGAAAATGATGACTTTAAATAAAATTATTAAGTCACTGAATAAAGGGGAATTGCGAGTAAATCATCTTATGATCTCAGCAGCTGCCTTCAGTGAAGGAGAGTGAAGGCAGGTAAGGTTGTGAATGCCTACTGAAAACTTGAAATACATCAGTAGAATAGTCACAAAAATTCCATGGGCTATCGGTACCATCACCTCCATTGTACAGAGGAGAAAACTCAGGCTCAGAGAAGTTCCATAATTTGGCCAAGGCGCAAAGCTGGCAAATATAGAACCCGAATCTCTGTGTATATAAGTATATACATGAATGTGAAAAAGGGTTTTTCTGACTCTATCTGGTACTTACTTTTCCAAGTTCTTGCTCCTCCAGATTAGGTGATATTTTAGAAGAGAAAAAGCATCTAAAGCAGCCTCTTCCGTACTTAAAATGCTCACACATGCTAATCCATGAAATAGAAGTAGGAGTGGGGAGCTATGGCAGGATAAATGGCTTCCATGGCATAGAAAACAATCACAACAATTCTAAGACGATGAGGTTCCAGGCCTCACTAATGTGATATTACTAGTGATGTCTCCATAGAGAGAGCTAATAGTTACTTCACACACCCAGGTATTTCACGTGAACCCATCTCCTCTCTCTTGAACGTGTGCAGTTTATTTATTTGTTTTTGATAGAAACCAAATATAGATATTTAGCTCAATTCCTATTAGATTTCAACCTCTCTTTGGTGCCCATTTTTCTGGCCTGTTGATTTTGCCGTCCAGTGAATTAATTCATCATTTATATCCATATTTTGTCATCCATATATCTGGATGGTAAGCATTCTGGGCTTTCATTCAGGCTCTGAGGTAAATCGTGAAGAGGACCAAATGTAGGACAGAGAGCTTTCACAGCTTTCTATACCCCAGTTTATACATAGTGAAGATCAGAATTTAGATGATGAAAGGCTTCCCATGAAAGCATGGTCATTCAAGAAAATTCTCCCTGGAATTACTAACATCAATGTTCCTTTCTTCCTTTTACCTGAAAAAAAATGCAGAGTAAATAAATATGGTATAGATTATCATATATATCACATATATGATCATATCTAACAATAATCTGTGTTACTTATAAGTTGACTAAATTTTATAGAATATAAATAAATGCCTTAACATCGCCAATCTAGTAAGTGTTACAGCCTGATCACAAGACTGGTTACTGATTTAGAAGTCTGTCTATTAAGTACTATTCTCTCTAAATACGCACCTAAGTTTTCTTTTAAAATTTTTTTAAATGTTTTTATTTTTGAGAGAGAGAGAGAGAGCAGGGGAGGGGCAGACAGAGAAAGACACAGAATCCGAAGCAGGCTCCAGGCTCTGAGCTGTCAGCACAGAGCCCGACATGGGGCTTGAATTCATGGACAGTAAGATCATGACCTGAGCTGAAGTTGGACGCTCAATGGAACCATCTCAGGTGTCCCAGTTGCCTAAGTTTTCTATGTTTCTCTTTTGTTTCTATGTTTCTCTTTTGGACCTACTTTTTTCCTCCTTAGTCTGTCTTTCTTTCTTTCTTTCTTTCTTTCTTTCTTTCTTTCTTTCTTTCTTTTTTTTAATGTTTATTTATTTCTGAGACAGAGATAGACAGAGCATGAGTGAGGGAGGGGCAGAGAGAGAGGGAGACACAGAATCAGAAGCAGGTTCCAGGCTGTCAGCACAGAGCTCGACGCGGGGCTCGAACTCACAAACCGTGAGATCATGACCTGAGCCGAAGTCGGTCTCCCAACCGACTGAGCCACCCAGGCGCCCCCCTCCTTAGTCTTTCATTTAACCTTGTCCTCAGTATGGAAAGCTGGCAGTGGCAAACTGTCAGAATCACCATCACCTTCTAAAAACAGCACTCTAGCTGCCAGAAAGGAGCCCTGAAGATCCTTAAAACTTCTGCTTTATAAGGGGTTCTCCATGGACACTTTTAAAAACGCTGTGGCTTCATGTCAATGTATACATGATGTTTCCCTATACATAATTGCTACATAATTGTTTTTAAAGTTGAGTTCAAGAATAGTTCACCAGAGCAAATATCACAGAGATGTTTTCCCAAGCAGTATGTAGACAGTCTCAAGGGTTTTAAAAAGTAAAATGGCTTTTCATCTTTGGGAGATGGTGTCACTGTGTTTCTTACTGAAGCATGGAATAACTTAGCATTTCTCTTAGGCGGTCATGATTTAGAAGATAAAATCCATATCATTGGATTTGATCATTCAAGTAAAATTTCAGGACTTTTTTTTTTTTTTTTCCTGAATGCTTATACTGTTGCTAGGTGCTATGTAAGCTGCTTCAAATGCAGCAATATGATAACAAAGAATAATAAGATAAGGGCCTATCCTCAGATAGAGGAGATCCATAATCAGCACTATGTAATGTTAGACAGAATTACATACGCAAATCACAGGAACATATCCTAGATAATGAGCTAAATAGATGTTCGATAGCATAATGTGCTGGAATCCAGCATTTAAACTAGAATCCAGCATTTTAAAATGTAATTGTTTTTGACATTATTGCTGACTGAATCATTGTATTCACTTGGGGTGGCTATTATCAACAGCCATTCTTGAAATACTTTCTAATTTAGTCACTAAAATGCAAACTTAGTTTTATATTGATGGTTTTGATTGAATATAACTAAAATTTCCCTAAGAAGTAACTGGTTTTCACGGAGGGGGGCTGGGACACTACAGCATGTCCTGAGTTCATCCATGACATTAAATCATAGGATCCAACACAAATGAAAAAATGTGGTGAAAATTTCCTGAACATTTGTGAAAAAGGAAATACTAAAGAGCAGACTTGAACTAGTGTTTGAAGCAGAGAAAGTCAAGTAACTGTGGGTCATATTTGCGTTTTAAAAATCTAATTATCTTTTATTTATCTTCTTATCAAATCACAAATAGAAGAACTACTAATACATTGGACCCTTTTTAATGTGTGCCAATTTTATACCTTACTTTACTGAGTAAAGATTGAGATTTACTCTAAATTTCCAAATATCAGTAGCCATACTGGTATATATATGCCGTTATGTTATTGTCCCTCAGGTTATAATCCCAAGGAATTCCCTTAAGTATTGAATGCCCCAATTATTCTCATTATTGAGCTAGTATTCACATTACACTTACAAGTATACACTGGTTTATGCATGTGTAAGTCATGTGCATTCATAGACACATATTGTCATTTTATGGGAAAAAATTAGGAACCCTATGGGAAAGGAAGTTCAGGATTGGAATTCATATTTCTTAGTCCTTGAAAAATATACAAATGCCTCTTGAATATTGAACGACATAGTAGTTGTTTCGCCTAATTTTTATCCTTTGAACTTTCCTGAGGTCAAACGCTCTATGTGATTGACTAGAGACTTCATCTGTTATATGCAAAAACCGAGGCCAGAGAGGTAATGTGACTGTCCCCAAATCACGTACCTATTAGGCACTTCAACTACAGCATTTCTAATTATAGTTGTAATCTTTTAAAGCATATATGCATTATAACTATTTAACTCTGAAAGTCATGCAGCTGGTACAATGTAGAGAAAGCATTTCAAGCCAGAACTCTAAAGCCTCCTGCTTTTACTATTGTCATGGAGGGAGAGGAAACAGCATGACAGACACGATCCTTTCCCAATGCCCTGTCTGGGAAACATTATTCCCCATTCAAAATTTGAGCATGAGAGATCTTCATTTTTATTTCTTGCTTCACCATCCCCCATCTCAGGGCAAGAAATCTATTGCATATGACAAAAAAAAAATGTATTTCATTTTTTTCTTGCTTAGTTTGCTCTATTTTGTTAACATGTTTCTCCAATAACATGTCAAATTCTGAAACGGTCAGTAAGTTGGCATGCTAAGTCTCGGGAAGTCCATTTTCTAGAATTTATTTTTACCACCAAATAGTCTTTGCAGATGAAGAATAGTGACATTGAGCCAAGTTAACTGTTTGGGGGCAGATTTTTCTCATGGGTGGCATCCCATATAGTTCTCCCTTGTCCTGGTCACCCAACAGATAACTCATTGTTGCAGTAGCTAATTTTCATTGAGTTCCTACTGTGGTTGGCACTTTACATGGATTAGCTTGTGAAAATCTCATAATTATTTTTTCAGAAAGATCTTGTTATAATCCATGTATCACTTGATATCACAAACGAGGCCCACCTTTTGGAATGTTAGACAATTTTGTAATGATCACCATCTCATCTACAGATCAATGAAGAGATTATTGAGGCTTGGAACTTTCTCTGTAACTTGGCCCTCAATGGTTTCTGCCTTAGCCTACATCAGTTACTTTGGCCAATTTTCATTGCATATGAACATGCTTATATCCAAGGAAACAGGAACTAATTCTAAAAGTAAAATTTTGTCAGATTTTCATGTTAGCTATTTTATAACATAGAGGAGGAAAGCTTTCCCTTTCTCTTCTAGGTTCTTTGCCTGGTCTAATAATTAAATTAACACGGACCAATTAACAGAGGAAAAAAAATTAATTCTGTACATACAGTAGCCTAATTAAAATGATGAGAATCAAGAAAGTGACCAAAACAGTCAGTTTTATACTTTTTTATAGTTAGATAAAGGAACAACAAATTCATGAAGAATTGAGACAAAGAAGTTTGAGCTTGAGCTAGTAAATTAGTAAGGAGGTAACAAATTCATGCAGTCTTCTGTGACCTAAATTCCTTATGATCAGGATGTCCCATTTCCTCCTAAATACAGAGGCTACCTTGCACATGGGAGTTAGTACCTGCTCTCAGGAGGACAAAGGAGGGTTAGAGTGTCCTTCTCGCCCTGTCCATTTCTCAAGTAACTTAATTTAAAATATCAATACGCCAAAGTGTCATATTTGTGGTTGCATATTCTACTCTCCTTAAATAAAATGAAGGGAATGTACATTTACAAGAAAAAGCTCATTTTTATACTTATTAGAAAAAAATGCAATAGAATTTGTCTGATGTATGTTCTTTAACATCCTATCCTACTTTTTCTGTTGTTCTTCTATTTTTTTATGAGTCTTTGTTATTCAAAATGTTCTTCCAATTGGCCACATGCTGCAAAGTCATAATTGTTAGAAACAATCAAAAACAATCCCATTTTTACCTTTTGTTCATTCATTCAAGAAATATTTACTGATCATCTACAATGCTGATGGCATCATCTCTGGCAGTGAGAAGACAGTGATAAAAAAGAAACCCCTGGCTTCAAGCATACTAAAAGTTTGGGTTGACATATTCTTTGTTAGTACTGTATGCTCTATTTTTTAAATCATGATATTATGATGAATTATAAGAGATACGTAGTTGATCTTTGTCCCCTTTCTGGGACAGAGCTCCTAAACCCCTTGGAATTTCCTAAGTAATGGGAGTGTTACAGGTGTGGTGCCTTTTGTTATTATAATGTCTAATGTCCTGACTTTTGGAATGCCCCTAGGTCACCTGAGGATGGAGACTGGTCACTGGGGGAACCAATCCTTTGATAAGAGTGTTGGAACATTCAGTTCCACTTCCTGACCTCCCAGGAGGGGTAGGAATTGGAGGGAAAAAAAAAAAAAAATCACTGACCACTGATTTAATCAACTGTGCCTATTCAATGATGTTTCATAAAAACTGAAGGACAGTGTTCTGAGATTTTCCATGTTGGTGAACACACGGAGGCGTTGGTGCCACTCAAATCCAAGTTCAATTGACTGTCGCTGGCAAGGCCAATCCTCAAGAGACTGGTTTCGATTGGAAAGGAATAGGAGCTTTATTCAGGAGACCCACCCACCTGGGGAGAAGGTGGACTCTTATCCAAAGCCCAACACTGAGGTTTCTGCCTGGTGCAGAGATTTTTATTTTATTTATTCTTTTTAAGTTTATTTATTTACGTTGAGAGAGAAAGTGAGCGCAGGGTAGGGGCAGAGAGAGAGAGCAAGAGAGAGAATCCCACGTAGGCTCTGTCTGCACTGTCAGCGCAGAGCTCTACATGGGGGTCGATCTTATGCACGTGAGATCATGACCTGAGCTGAAATCAAGAGTCGATGCTTAACCAACTGAGCCACGCAGGCAGCCCCTGGCGCAGAGATTTTTAAAGGGGTTTACTCAGGTAAGAGAGTACAGTAGTCTACGACGTTTCTTGATTGCGTGCAAACTGGCTGATGCCAGCTACAGAATTATCTGGGTGCTGGGAGGTTGTGCAAGACGTTCTAGTTCCTTGGTGCCTGGGGTGCAGACTCGTGCAAAGGAATCTGGTTCCTTGGTACCCGGGGACAGTTGGGCGGGGATACTTTGTCCTTTGCGCAAAAGACTGCAAGGTCTACAGATGCACAAAGGGAGGTCAGTAAAGTTATCTGGGTGACCTTAAAAAAGAAAGACGTTTTGCTAAGGGATTGCTGGGCTAGTAAGAAAGCCAAGGTGGTTTCAAGCAGACTCGCTGGCCTCTGTGGCCTGGGAGAGTTCTGATCCTTCATTCCCCAAGGCCAGTGGTCTGTAAATCTCAAAGAAAGTAAATCGATTCGGTTACAGATCAAGGACCTGAGGTCAGCAAGCAAGGAGTCTGTTACTTTGAGGCTGGTTAACCCTTAAGATTGGCTGCAGCTTTTGTTAGTTGGGAGAGTGAAGTGTCTGGAGATGTCACTGATGCCAGCACCTGTTCCCATACGGTGCCCTATCCATCTTTTCTGTCTGGCTCTTCCTGAATTATATATCTATATCTATATCTATATCTATATCTATATCTATATCTATATCTATATCTGTATCTGTATCTGTATCTGTATCTGTATCTATATCTATATCTATATCTATATCTGTATCTATCTATATCCTTTTGTAACAAACTGGTGCTCTAGTAAGTAAAATGTTTCTCTGAGTTCAGTGACCTTCTCTAGCAAATTAATCAAACCCAGAAAGGAGGTTGTGGGAACCTCTAATTTATAGCCTGTCAGTCATAAGTACAGGTAACAACCTGCGCTTGCAAATGGCATCCTGAGTTGGAGTCCAGCTCAGGAGAAGTCTTCGGAACCTCTAATTTGTAACTGGTGGGTCCGAAGCACAGGTAACAGCCTGGGCTGACAACTGGTATTTGAAGGAAGGGCAGTCTTGTGGGACTGAGCCCTCAACCTGGGGGATCTGATGCTACCTCCAGGTAGATAGGGTCAGGAAGGAGTTGAGTTCCAGGACTCCCTACTGGTGTCTGAGTATTGCTTGGTGTTCTGTGGGATGAGCCAGGTCCGCCACCACCAGCCCCCCCTCCCCCGCCAACACACAGGTTGGAATTGGATCCAGGAACCCCCCAAAAGGTATTCACGACACAACTTGTATTTGCTAAAGTCTATTTTATCCTCCTACTCTTTGGTCTGTGAGACTAAGGCAAGATTTCAATGTGTCATAGAATTTTGGACTTGGGAAAAACTAAATGTACTGAGGGCCTCAAATGGGCTACATGGTTCCTGGAGAGGGTCTCATATGTTGTAAACAGACACTGAAGAAAGACTCTTGGCGGTCTTCATATATTATAATCAACCCAGAGACGCTAAGTGACGCATCAAGTTCACACAATTATTCCACATCAGAGCACTTTATCTTCAGACTCAAATTCCACTGTTCTATTCACATACACTCTGACCCTTCCCTGAAGAGGCTCGCAGTACATTCGACAGCTGGAATTTATGGATTGTGGAGAAATGTACCTACCTGGGGCGGGAGTTGAGAGCATAGATGGGGGTTGACAATCTGGGTTGAGATACCACCTCTGCCTACTGAACCCCTTGTCTCTGTTTTTCTCTCTTTAAAATTGAGTGTTAATAATGGTGCCGGATATGAGTGGTTGTTGTGGACTATATAAGTCAGCAGAAACTTAGCACCTAGTAATTGCTATATATTTGTTAACTTTAAAGAGATCATGTGATTTTTTTTTAATATATGAAATTTATTGTCAAATTGGTTTCCATACAACACCCAGTGCTCATCCCAAAAGGTGCCCTCCTCAATACCCATCACCCACCCTCCCTTCCCTCCCACCCCCCATCAACCCTCAGTTTGTTC
Organism: Prionailurus viverrinus; assembly: GCF_022837055.1. Taxonomy (NCBI): domain Eukaryota; kingdom Metazoa; phylum Chordata; class Mammalia; order Carnivora; family Felidae; genus Prionailurus; species Prionailurus viverrinus. The sequence goes on from NC_062565.1 coordinate 45,875,563, forward strand.
TCAGTTTTTAACAGTCTCTTATGTTTTGGCTCTCTCCCACTCTAACCTCTTTTTTTTTTTTTTTCCTTCCCTTCCCCCATGGGTTTCTGTTAAGTTTCTTAGGATCCACATTAGAGTGAAACCATATGGTATCTGTCTTTCTCTGTATGACTTATTTCACTTAACATCACATTCTCCAGTTCCATCCACGTTGCTACAAAGGGCCATATTTCATTCTTTCTCATTGCCACGTAATATTCCATTGTGTATATAAACCACAATTTCTTTATCCATTCATCAGTTGATGGACATTTAGGCTCTTTCCATAATTTGGCTATTGTTGAGAGTGCTGCTATAAACATTGGGGTACAAGTGGCCCTATGCATCAGTACTCCTGTATCCCTTGGATAAATTCCTAGCAGTGCTATTGCTGGGTCATAGGGTAGGTCTATTTTTAATTTTCTGAGGAACCTCCACACTGCTTTCCAGAGCGGCTGCACCAATTTGCATTCCCACCAACAATGCAAGAGGGTTCCCGTTTCTCCACATCCTCTCCAGCATCTATAGTCTCCTGATTTGTTCATTTTGGCCACTCTGACTGGCGTGAGGTGATATCTGAGTGTGGTTTTGATTTGTATTTCCCTGGTGAGGAGCGACGTTGAGCATCTTTTCATGTGCCTGTTGGCCATCCGGATGTCTTCTTTAGAGAAGTGTCTATTCATGTTTTTTGCCCATTTCTTCACTGGGTTATTTGTTTTTCGGGTGTGGAGTTTGGTGAGCTCTTTATAGATTTTGGATACTAGCCCTTTGTCCGATATGTCATTTGCAAATATCTTTTCCCATTCCGTTGGTTGCCTTTTAGTTTTGTTGGTTGTTTCCTTTGCTGTGCAGAAGCTTTTTATCTTCATAAGGTCCCAGTAATTCACTTTTGCTTTTAATTCCCTTGCCTTTGGGGATGTGTCGAGTAAGAGATTGCTACGGCTGAGGTCAGAGAGGTCTTTTCCTGCTTTCTCCTCTAAGGTTTTGATGGTTTCCTGTCTCACATTCAGGTCCTTTATCGATTTTGAGTTTATTTTTGTGAATGGTGTGAGAAAGTGGTCTAGTTTCAACCTTCTGCATGTTGCTGTCCAGTTCTCCCAGCACCATTTGTTAAAGAGGCTGTCTTTTTTCCATTGGATGTTCTTTCCTGCTTTGTCAAAGATGAGTTGGCCATACGTTTGTGGGTCTAGTTCTGGGGTTTCTATTCTATTCCATTGGTCTATGTGTCTGTTTTTGTGCCAATACCATGCTGTCTTGATGATGACAGCTTTGTAGTAGAGGCTAAAGTCTGGGATTGTGATGCCTCCTGCTTTGGTCTTCTTCTTCAAAATTCCTTTGGCTATTTGGGGCCTTCTGTGGTTCCATATGAATTTTAGGATTGCTTGTTCTAGTTTCGAGAAGAATGTTGGTGCAATTTTGATTGGGATTGCATTGAATGTGTAGATAGCTTTGGATAGTATTGACATTTTGACAATATTTATTCTTCCAATCCATGAGCAGGGAATGTCTTTCCATTTCTTTAAATCTTCTTCAATTACCTTCATAAGTTTTCTATAGTTTTCAGCATACAGATGTTTTACATCTTTGGTTAGATTTATTCCTAGGTATTTTATGCTTCTTGGTGCAATTGTGAATGGGATCAGTTTCTTTATTTGTCTTTCTGTTGCTTCATTGTTAGTGTATAAGAATACAACTGATTTCTGTACATTGATTTTGTATCCTGCAACTTTGGTGAATTCATGTATCAGTTCTAGCAGACTTTTGGTGGCATGTGATTTTTAAAAATACAGAGACAGGGGCTCCTGGGTGGCTCAGTCAGTTAAGCGTCTGACTCTTGGTTTAGGCTCAGGTTATGATCTTGCAGTTCTGTGAGTTCAAGCCTCGTGTCCAGCTCTGTGCTGACAGTGTGGAGCCTGCTTGGGACTCTCTCTCTCCTTGTCTCTGTGTCCCTCCCCCACTTGTGCTGTCTCTGTCTCACTCAAAATAAATAAATAAACTTAAAAAAAATACAGAGACATATTAACTATGACAATAAACTAGTGATCTTGATTTCTTAATACAGTATATTTCTATAATATAGGCACTGGGCAGAAGTCAGTTTTTCTTCCAGTTGGAGGATGCTACCACAGGTATGGGCATTAGGGCTGTTGTATAGCTAAGAATTGTACCGTGAACATAGAAGTTACTCATCTCCAAAATGGACATGGTTGGGGATAGAACAAACTATCTTAGAACTCTGCAGTCTGAGGAAAGAATGGGCTGAAACAGGTAACCTACTAAAAAAAACAAAACCAAATAACAATAAAAAAGAGTTACTTATTACTTGACCTGAGCTTACCTCTTTAGCAGGAAAAATAGATACGAAAATAATGTGCGGTGAGGGTGTGGCAGAGGTAAGCCCAGAGGGCACGAAAAGCCGTGCACCTGAACTTGCTGCCCAATTCCATGATTAAGGAAATCGGGTACTAGAGTCGGGCCACCTGGCTTTACATCCTGAATCATCACTTACAAGCTGTGTCATCCTCTTGCATGTTACTTAATTCCTCTTTTTCTCATTGTAGAAATAGCTCCCAAGCATAGGTTTTTGTTTTGTTTTGTTTTGTTTTCCCCCAAATGACATTTGTTTCTTAGTTGCAGAATCGAATCCCCCTTCCCTCTGATTCCTTCCTGATAAGGAATTACTTCTCCAAGATCGGTTCCCTGTTGGTCTATGTCTTGCAAAATTCTATCAAAATTGGCTGTATCTGATGTTGAAGGTCAGCAATCCCAGTAGAAGGCTGAGGTGGCTGAGGCCACAGGACATGTCATGTTGGATGGCTGCAACCACAAGGCTGGGACCCCTCATTGTGCCAAACATGTGGCTGATGCTACCGCAGTCGTGATTACTGAAGGGGCAGATGGTGCACCTGGTCCACCATATTCCATGGCTGCCGCCATAAAGTTGGTTAGACCCCAACCTCTGTCACATCATGGGGAAGGGCTGCTGCTTCCCAACCTATGAATGTTGATAAGAGTGCAAACTTCTGCAAAGGACCAGAGACCAAATCCATATTCTTTAATCCCAGTTGTATCTGTTCATTTTACCCATCTGATGTTTGTATCTCCATATCTCAATAAAGCCATTTTTCCCTCCCTGAGTCCCCACTTGGCAGAAGCAGCACACATTCCACTTACAGTGCACGACCTGGTCAGAGATCCTAGGGAGACAGAGTAACACACATTTTAACCTGTATTTAAATTACGTCTTTTTCTTTTTTGGCCGATTATCCACTCTCAAGCCAGCCTCAGCCACTTTGGGTGAGTCTCTTGTCCCTACTTCAGTTCCATGTTTTGTTTATTTGTTTTGTTCTTTGGCATGACAGCTTAGCATTAAGGCTTTAACACTGAGCTTTCCAATCAGTTCTATCTTCACTACGCCCTGAGAATAGGAAAATTTTGGTTAAAATTAAACTTTAGTCGCAATGGTCAGACAGCTTGTAACTATAAACTTAAGTTTTTATTCTCTCCCAAACACATCACACTTTGCATTGCTTTTTACAAAGTATTTGTATATATATGTACATATTAAGGGGCAACTACCGCAATTACTGGCTAAACAATAAATTGAATGCTGATAGTTCTTTTCTCTGTGTTCAATATTTGGTTTTGTGTAACTGTTTTACCTGCCCATTAAAAGAAACAACCAAAAATGTTCATTTACATTCAGATGTTTGCTATTTTCTTTTCAGTTAAACATGCAAATTGTCATCATTGGCAAATTGACTATACAACAATTAGATGGAAATCGCCTCTTTATTCAATTTTTCTAAAGCATGAGTGTCTCTTCCAGTTTCCAAATACATTTCCCTTTTCCTGTGTTTCGGGTTTTGTGTGATTTTTAGTAATCAGTTCCTTTTAATTGCTTTTTTTTTTTTTTCAAATTCTCTAACCCTTGCATCAAGCTGCGCTTTAGAATTGGATTTAGATTTTGTTTTGTTTTCTTTTCCTAGGGTATTATTTGCGGAACATCAATGATGCCTTGTAAAATCCAGAATAAAAGATGTCATAAGAGAATTGACTCTTATTTTAAACTAAAATGACAAGAGACCAAAACCACTTGTTTTAGTCGAAAAATATGTCCTTTTTCGGTGATACTTGGAATATATTCACCATCTTTGCTAAGGCTAGAAGTCTGTGACTGAATATCCTCTGTGACCTTTTAAACTTTCTTTCTCTGGCTCTAGTTCTTGTTTTATTTGAGCCACGTGTTTTGAATGTCTCCCAAGTCCGGTTCCTTGGCTCTCTGCTCTTCTCTATTTATATCCGTCACTCTTAGAGCTTTCCTTTCACCACTATATATGGGTGATCTCTGACCCTGACCTAAATTCTAGCTTTACCTGTCTAAAAGTTGCTAGAATATATTTTTATTGGACATCTTGAGCTAAAAACTCCACAACTTATGCTTGGTGTTTTATTTTTTATGGTTGCCTCCATTGGCAGAGAATGAGATAAATCTCTACAGTGCCTGCTCAAAAATATTAGTATTCCTGTTTCATTGACTCCTTTTCAGGAAGCCAGTTTGCATGCAAAACAATTTAAGCTGCATCCTATAAACTCAATTCTGAAGAAGTAAATATTATCAATATATGTTTTTATGCTTCCATGCTTTTTTATTATTTATTTTTTACTGGGCTTAAAAAGCATAAGATAAAATTTACCATCTTCACCATTTTTAAGTGTACAGTATGGTTAATTATATGCACATTGTTGTTGCTTTTTTACTCTGTTGATTGTTACCCTTGCTGTGCAGAAGCTTTTAAGTTTCATAATAGTCCCATTTTTCTATTTTTATTTTGTTGCACGTTGGTGTTTTATGTAAGGAAACAATGCTAAATGTATGTCATAAATTTTTTTTATGCTGTGTTTTCTTCTAGGAGTTTTATAGTTTCAGGTTTTATGTTTATCTCTTCAATCCATTTTGAGTTCATTTTTGTATTTTGGTCTATTTGCCAGTACTGGACTGTTTCCATTGCTATAGCTTTGTAATATGTTTTGGATTTAGGATATGTGAGGCCTCTAGCTTTGTTTTTCTCTCTCAAGATTGTTTTGATTAAAGTCTCTGACATTCCATATGGATTTTAGGACACTTTTCCTATTTCTGAAAACAATACCACTGGGATTTTGATATGAATTGAATTGAATCTGTGAATCACTTTGAGTAGTATGAACATTTTAACAATAGTATGTCTTTCAATTAATGAACATGAGACATGTGTCCATTGATTGATGTCTTCTGTACCTTCAGGCATGTTTTGTAGTTTTCAGTTACAAGTCTTTCATATCCTTGGTTAAGTTTATTTATAAACATGTCATTTGTGAACAGAAATATTTTTACTTCTTTCTTTCAATGTTGATGTTTCAAGTTTTTTTTTTTTCTTACCTATTTTCTCTAGCTAGGATTTTCAGTATTAAGTTAAATGGAAGTGGGAAGGGTGCACATTATTATCCTGTTACTGAACTTAGAGAAAAAACTCAGGTTTTCTCCTTTGGGTATAATGTTAACCTGGAAGTTTTTCATAGATCGCTTTTGGCACGATGTAATTTCCTTCTATTCTTAGTATGCTGAGTGTTTTTATCATGAAAAAGTGTTGAATTTTGTCAAATGACTTTTATGCATTAATTGAAATGATTATGTGGCTTTATCTTTTAAAAAAAATTTTTTTTCAACGTTTATTTATTTTTGGGACAGAGAGAGACAGAGCATGAACGGGGGAGGGGCAGAGAGAGAGGGAGACAGAATCGGAAACAGGCTCCAGGCTCTGAGCCATCAGCCCAGAGCCTGACGCGGGGCTCGAACTCCCGGACTGCGAGATCGTGACCTGGCTGAAGTCGGACGCTTAACCGACTGCGCCACCCAGGAGCCCCTGTGGCTTTATCTTTTAATGTGGTATGTAGCATCGATTGATTTTTGCATATTGAAACATTCTGGCATTCCAGAAGTAAATCCCACTTAGTCATAGTATATAATCTTAATTTTGCTGGATTTGGTTTGCTAGTATTTTGTGGATGTTTTTCATCAACATTTATTGGGATAAGGGTATATAGTTTTCTTTTCTTATAGTATCTTTGTCTAATTTTAACATTAGGGGTAATTCTGGCCTCATAGAATGAATTTGGAAATGTTTCCTCCTCTTCAAGTTTTTGGGAAAAGTTTGAGAAATCTTGGTGTTAATGCTTCCTTAAATGTTTGGTAGACATATTCAGTGAAGTTGTGTAGTCCTGGATGTTGCTTTGTTTTTTGTTTTTGTTCTTTTTTTTTTTTTTTTACATTTATTTATTTTTGAGAGACAGAGAGAGACAGAGCACAACTGGGGGAGGGGCAGAGAGAGAGGAAGACACAGAATCTGAAGCAGGCTCCAGGCTCTGAGCTGTCAGCACAGAGCCTGACACAGGGCTCGAACCAACGAACCGTGAGATCATGACCTGAGCTGAAGTCAGACACTCAACCGACTGAGCCACCCAGGCGCCCCAGTGGATGTTGCTTTGTTAGATTATTGATTCAATCTCCTACTAGTTATCAGTTTGTTTAGATTAAAAAAAATCTTTATGATTCAATTTTGGTATGTTATATATTTTTAGAAATTTATCCATCTTTTCATTATCCAGTTTGTTGGTATATAATTATTCATAGTGATTTGTCCTCTGTTGTTTCTGTGACATCAGTGATAATGTCTCTTCATTCATTTCTGAATTTTATTATTTGAGTCTTTTCTCTTTTTTCTTAGTCTATTTAAATTTTTTTTTTAATATTTATTTGTTATTTTTGAGAGACAGAGACAGAGTGTGAGCAGGGGAGGGTCAGAGACACACACACACACACACACACACACACACACAGAATCTGAAGCAGGCTCCAGGCGCTGAGCTGTCAGCACAGAGCCCGATATGGAGCTTGAACCCACGAACCATGAGAACATGACCTGAGCCTAAGTCATATGCTTAACCGACTGAGCCACCCAGACTCATGTGTTTATTTTTTTTTAAGATTTATTTTTAGTTACTTATTTACTTTTTTTTAGAGAGAGAGAGAGAGAAAGAGAGAGAACACAAGTGGAGAGAGAGAGAGAGAGAGAGAGAGAATCTTAAGCAGTCTCCAAGCTCAATGCACAGCCTGATGTGGGGCTTGATCCCAGGATCCTGGGATCATGACCTGAGCTGAAATCAAGAGTTGGGCACTCAACCAAATGAGCCACCTAGGCAACACTTCATGTGTTTAAGAAAGATAAGTTTTTCTTCTTTTTCTTTTTTTAAAAATTTTTAAGTGTTTATTTATTTTTGAGAGAGAGAGAGAGAGAGAGAGAGAGCGTGAGCAGGGAGGGGCAGAGAGAAAGGGAGACACAGAATCTGAAGTAGGCTCCAGGCTCTGAGCTGTCAACATAGAGCCCAATGCAGGGCTCGAGCTCACAGACCATGAGATCATGACTTGAGCTGAAGTTGAACGCTTAACTGACTGAGCCATCCAGGTGTCCCTTTTCTTTTTCTTTTTTACACTGCAATACTCATTAACCTAAACATGGAAGAATATGTCACATATTCATACTTGTGATTTTAAGAGTAGAATAGAAGTCTGAAGATCCTAGGATGAGGCATTGTCTTTGTCTTTTTGGATTGCCATAATAGAATACCATGGTTTAGTTACAGGAAACGAATTGTCTCATGGGTCTGAAGGCTAGAAGTCCCAGATCAAGGTCCAGCTGGGTCAGTTTCTGAAAAGGGGAGTTTTTTTCTAGCTTGCAAATGGCTGCCTTCTGGTTGTGTCCTCATAAGGCAGAGAGAGAATGAACAAGTTCTCTGTTACCAGATCACAATCACTCTTGTGAGCTCATTTAACCTTAATTACCTCCTTATAGGCCCTATCTCCAGTTAGTTACACTGGGGGTTAGAGCTTCCAGATATGAATTCTGGAGGGCACAATTCCATCTAGAGCAGGTGTATATGGAAAGAGGAGAAATATTTTCTGGTTTTGTGCAACATAAATTTGGAACATACTTTCACCAAAAAGAAGATACTGACAACAAACATTGAAATGGACTTTTATTCTAAGATAAATTTTTCTAATTTTTCAATTTCTGCCAGTATTTTTTATATGGAATCACTTGTGGGAAGGGGCAGAAATTCACTCAAATTTTCTGGGGAAAGAAAAAAAAAACAAGTAATCCTATGGAATTATAATATAGGAATGCAGCCAGATTTCCTAAGTCCTCAACAGCTCTGAAGTCTTTCTTTAACTGTTTGGTACAATGTAAATCTTATACTGATTAAAACTTATACTGAATAGTAACTTAATAGAAAAAAGTCTATTTTAGACATGTGCTGAGCTCCATAATACTATAGAGTTTTGCAGAAACGAAAGAAAACAATACATCACAGAGGTTCAATCATATTCCTAGAGAAAAGAAAAATTTCTTTTAATGTATTTTCCTCACTTAGATTGTCCAAGGTAGAAATGAAGGGAAAAAATTATGTCACACTGTTACCTGACTCTGTTTCCTTTCTGATGAAGTGATATAGTTTCCCTCTGATAAGAAAATACTAATATCCAGTGGCCTGTTTTCTTTGAATATGAAGGATTTATATGTACATATCACCCCTTCTCTATCATTTGCCATAAATCTCTATACTACCTTGTGGTTACTTAGATGAGGCACCTCCTCCTAATGACTTCAAATAAATATTGAAATGTGCTTAAAAAATCTATTATAAAGTCCAATTTCATATATTTGATTATTTATAATCACATTTAGATGTTCAAATTCAGTTATTTTATTAAAACTCCAAAACTCCCTTTAAAGAAAAATACCAAAGGGGGAAAAATGACATTATTTAAAAGTCACTGAAAACATTAAGAATTAGATCTGGTCAGAGAAGGCAGTGATTCATAACCTGAATTAATAGTATACTTGTGTTTGTTCAATGTAGTTTTAAATGGAAGAAAAATCATATGTAAATTGTAGTAAATGCTGAAATGAAGAAGAGAAAATGAGTTCTTCCCTGAATGAAAAATGATGGTCCAGGGAAATAATAAACAAAACTTTATATACAAATGCCATGTAGGTGGATGTCCAATTGAAAGTAATAAAACTGACCTTATATTGCCTCTAAATTCAAGATGAAATTGTCAGTTAATGATACTCACTTTTCAAAGGTGATTCTAGCCATCACTTTGAATCATTGGGAAACTTATGAAATTCTTCCAAATGGTTAAAAAGATCTTGCTCATATTTCTCCTTCTTTTAACTCCTTCCCTCTGAGTTCATATTATTTTCTAGAATGCATCCAACCTGTAATGTAACCTAGAGGGTAGTCACATGGCTGTTAACAGAATTAAATCTTAATGTTGTGAAATGCATAAAGTTTGACTTTTCTGTAGGCTGTCACTTTTTCTCCTGTTTTTTTTTTTGCTTATTCCCTCATTCATACAACCAGCTATGTGCCAGGAATGAGGTCTTCAAAGCAGATATGACCCCTGCCCTCATGAACTAGTAGTATGAGAAATGGGTGGGCAAACAGATACTAAGCAAATAATCTAACAATTGTGTGAAATAGAGGTATGGTAAGCACTATGATTAAAAACAACAACAGGATGATGGATTAGGGAATTTATATAACATGAGGAGTCAGAACAGATGTCCCTGAAGAACGGTTATTTGATTTGAGACCTTGAGATGGGAAGGGTGAATTAGAGTTGTCTGGGCAAAGTGGTTGTGAGGAAAATATTGCAGACTAATGGAAGGCAGGCCATGTTGAAAAGACTTGATGTGTGAGACTCATGGCATTACAGGGTCCAGAAGAAGGAAATGAGGCCTAGGAGGAAGCAGAGGTGAGAAAAAAACAAAGCTTTTCAGGCATTTAAATAGTTTTGCCTATGTTATATACAGCAGTGAAAGTCTTTGTAAGGATTTGTGGGGGATGGATAATAAGATCTTCATTTAAAAAAAGATCCTTTTGCACTTCCTCTGGGGAATGCATTGCTGAGAGCAAAAGTGGGAGAGAGCTCTTGTCAGGCTAGTGTGATAACCCAGCAGGAGATGACACTAGCTTGGACCAGGATGGTGAAAGTTTTGGAGATGGAAGGAAGAGGGTGGCGTAGAAATATTTAAGATAAAAAAATCAGAAGTAATGGAAGAGAACTATTTGGTGAGGAGTGCAAGAATCCATTTCGAGGTTGAATCCTATGGTTCCACCTTATAAACCAGACGTATAGTTTTCTCATTTGCTGAAATGGGGCAACCCTGGGTAAGAAGCAGTTTTGGAGGAAAGAAGATAACTTCACCTTTGGGCTTGATAAGTTTGCATTCCCTTTAGGGATCTCATGTGGTCATGGAGAGTAGGTGATTGGATATGTGGTTTCTGGACTCAGAAGAAAGATCCTGACTGATGATAATGATTTTGGAGTCATAGATCATCTAAGAGACTGGGGAGGATTTAACGGACAGAACACCAAGTCAAGGAATATGGGGTCTGGGAGAGGGCCTGGAGAAATGCATATATACAACAGAGGAAAAGAGACAAAAAAAAAACCAAAAACAAAAACAAAAAAAACCCACCACTGATTCTCATTTTTTTTTTTTTTGAGACTCTTGTTTATCTTTTTTTTGCTGCTACTTTTCTTGGCAGAATCAAGGACAGCTAAATTCTCTTCTCTTGATGGTTTTAGCTCCCTTCCTTCAGAAGTCCAATGTGTTCATGCTTTTCTACACTGTAATAGAGCATAGGTGGTTACCAATTTCAGGGACTATAGGAATGTCTCTGCTCATAAAGTTTGCTGGTGAATAAAATACCAAATCAGTGGTTTGTCCTTTGGCTGAAGACTTTGCTTCTGTTAATAGGAAAAACTCATTGGCATTGTATAATTTTAACTAGCAACCGTTTAGTTATCTCTTAATTGGAATGTATCTATAAGAGCATTTCCTGAGAATGCCTTAGAATTGATCACTGTTTCTTCTATAATTTGATTATTAAGGAGGACAGATTAAGGATCAAATTCAACATGTGAGATATATACTCATTAGTCAATGCTTTTTGTTAATTTATTCCTGGGTGTTTGCATTTTAATAGGGATTTAAAGTCTCTTTTAAATCAAAGGAACAGAAGCTCTATCGTGAACTATGCCTTGTGGTTATCTTTTGGGACAGGTAGAAGAATCTTCTTAGAATCAGTATAATTTTATCAGCTGTCATTTAGCCTAGTAATATTCGTAAGCAAATTTCAGTGAAAAACTAAATGGTGGATTTTTTTCTGGTGGAAAATCTATCCTAAAAATTAGGCACCCTCATTTACATTTCTCTCTCCTCTCATCCCTAAATAAACCTCTATAATTCAGTGCTTATTTTTGTAAAATAGTGCTCAGCAATGTTATGGCAAAGCTATTGTGTAGTTCAAGGACATATCATTAATATTAACTTACATCATAAGGCTTTTAGCCAAGGAGATGAAAATAATTTAAAAAATAAAAAAAACCCACTAAGTTTCATTTGAATTCTCAGTTTCACCCTCTAGATATCACCTTGATCCCCCTTATGTCTCCTCATGCCACTTAGGGATTATTGAGACAATTGGTTATGCAACTGTCCTCCTAGAAGTTTGAGTAAATGCTCTGTGTTCCTGTTTAGCTCTTTCCATATGTGTATAACCTCCTTGCCGTACTCTAACAGAGAGGAAGGTTTTGGGTCAGAGGGGAGTGGGGAAAATGAAAAAGAAGTGAACTTTCTTTTAATGTTCTGGAACAGGTCAAGTGGCTGCCTATTACTCTGACTTTTTATAACTTTACTTCAGGAATTTCTTCAGTAGTTAAGATAACTTAATGATTTTTGTCCAATAGCACATTTAGTAAACACACACAGATAGCTGACTGTCTTTCACAGAGTGGATATTAAAATTACCCATAGCCTCTGCAAAAAAAAAAAAAAATACACAGAGTGATGGAGAGAGGAAAGCACTCAAAATTAAGTTCTAAAATTGATGTTAATCTAAATGGATGCATGAGAAACCAACATGAGAAATGATATGTTTTACAATCATGATGATTTAGACGTTTGAGTGTCAATTTTTGTTCATCCTCTGCATTTTCTTGGTTAGGTTCCTTATTTTCATAATAACCTATTATATATGTATTAATCAATTGGCACTACAGCTTTTATTCTAATATGCAGCTCTCTCACAAGGGATGAGATTGGTTCTTAGTGATAAGGTATCTTAGCTTAGGCTGCCGTAACAAAAGGCCATGGACTAGATGGCTTGAACAACAGACATTTGTCACAGTTCTGGAAGTTAAAAGTTCAAGAGCAAGGTGATGGCAGATTCACTTCTTGATGAGGGCCCTCTTCCTGGCTCACCTACAGTGCCTTTTTGCTGTGAGCTCACATGATCTCTTTGTATGCATGTGGAGAGAGCAAGCTCTGTGTCTCTTTCTCTTCTTATAGGGATACTACTTCCATAATGGAAGCTTTTGTGACCTCATCCAAACCTAATTACCTCTCAAAGACTCTACCTCCAAATACCATCACATTGAGAGTTAGGGTTTCAATGTATGAGTTTTGGGAGGACACAAACAGTCAGTTTATAACATAAGGTTTGTTGAGTTTGGAGAGGAGATGAGAAGAGTCAGGTGTGGTTCCAAAAGCTGGGGAAAATATGGAAAGTAGAACAGGAAAAAAATGGTAAGGGTTGAAAAAGGAGACTATCATATCTAATGGATTTGCTCAAGGGACTGCTCTTAAATAATACTCAGCTGTCCATAACACAAATGGTAGGACCACTAATGAGGGATGTTGAAAGTCATGTTTAACTGAGAGATTCAGCCTCAGGAGTTCTATTTACTTACTTTACCTTTTACCTTCCTCTCCTGAATTCTGCAATATCATGGCATCTATATCAGTTATCTCTTGCTGTGTAACAAATTGCTACCCCAAATAGTGGTATAACAATAAACATTATCTCATAGTTTCTGTAGATCAGGAATCCTAAAACTGGGTGGTTCTGCCCTGATGTCACTCACCGTGGCAGTTAAGATGTGAGTCAGGGCTGCAGTCACAGAAGGCTTGGTTGAGGCTGGAGGGTCTACTTTCAAGGTTGCCCATTGGCCATTATTTGGTACTGGCATTTGGCAGGAGGCCTCATTTTCCCACCACAGGGACCCTTCAACAGGGCGGCTTGAGTATTCTTGTGACGTGACAGATAACTGTCCCTAGATGTCAATCCAAAAGAGAGTAAGAGGAAAGTGTAAAGTCTCTTATAACCCAGGCTTGAAAGTCACAGTCCTTTATTTCTGCTGTTGTTAACTCAGGTAAAGCCCTCTGTGGGAAGGGATTATATTAGGCATGAATATCAAAAGGAAGAAATCACTGGAGGGCCATCATGGAGGCTGTGTACCACAACATCTCTTCAAGAATAATTTCTAGAAGTCCACAGAACAATTATTTTTTTTAATGTTTACTTATTTTTGAGAGATAGAGTGAGCACGCACACGCACATGAGCAGAGGAGGGGCAGAGAGAGATAAGGACAGAGGATCCAAGTGGGCTCCATGCTGACAGAAGAGAGTCTGACAAGGGGCTCAAACTCAGGAACAATGAGATCATGACTTGAGCCAAAGTCAGACGTTTAACTGCTTAACCAACTAAGCCACCCAGGTGCCCCTAGATCCACAGAGCACTTAACATCTCCTCTCTTGGTCAATTCTGAAATGTTACCACTCTGTGGACAATGAAGGAGGGACACTAAAATATTTATTTCTTGCTGGACCTTGTCACTTTTTGCTAAGAGCCAGGCTATAGAAATAATTATGAAGGAAGTAAAGCAAAACTATTTTCTCCCTTTGAAGAAATTTCCTATATGTTCTGTCATTCTTAATATTCGTGTGTGTGTGTGTATGTACATGTGTGTGTGACCAGACTTTTTTTCTGCTTTGTAGTTGATGAGAGATGCCCCTTTCTCCTCTAATATTTGTCCTACATTTTTTTCTTATTTATACTTCTGTTTAATATACTCTCTTTAGGTTCCTTTAATGTTAGCTGAGCTCAATGCTAAAAAAAGTTTAGTCAAATTTATTTACAAAGTTATAGATTATACTTTATTTGCGCTTCTAGGTGACTTTGTGTGTTTAAAGAATGTCCACTCTCTGAAAGTATTGAAAATTGAGATGTGGAATGCGAATTAGAGTCAATTCGGGCCTTTTAGATATTGCTAGTCACAATCTGTGTGGTTTTGGAGATGTCTATTTCGAGTAGGATGGAGTAATTGGTGGCATTTCAATTCTTCCTTTGGGCAAAAAATACCTTACAAAACCAAAATAAATTACAAAACTTTAAAAAATATCAGATGTTGCAGAAGCAAGGAGGACAAGAGGTACTAAAATTCCAGAGAGGGGAGACCTTTCATAGTTGAACTCAGGACCCGCAGCTGTTTTTCCTTTTGAAGACATTTGCCAATTTCGGTTGTGGGCTAAAGGCTGGGAATCTGGGCTTGTGGGAGCAGAAGATCATTGCTGGGGATGGTGAAAACAGAGAACCCAGTAGCACTCACATCAGGCTGAAGTGAAAAAAGTCCCGGAGATTCAATGGGGATCAACAGTTGGCTGGTGCCCGAAGAGCAGGGGCCCTAAGAAAATGAAAGGCAAAAATTAAAATCTCTTAGAGGTTAGGGAAAAATATCAGGCTGTACATCCAATAAACTTACCAAACCATAAGCTGGATAGACTTTAAGACAGTCCTACGTAGGCACATCATGATAAAAGGGTTTTTGAGGCAATGAGAAAATCATAAATGTCAGGAAGGAGGAAAACCACTCCAAATAAATATATACCAAACATCCTTACAGATACCTTAGCCCTCCTTTACTTCAGCTTCTCTTTTTGTATTCATTTCCAAGCCTGTTTGGAGGGTGTGTGTGTTTGTGTCTTTTATAGTTAAAGCATGGGAAGAATCATGCCGTTAGGCTCAGATGCACAAATGAGGGGTGAATATGAGCAGGAGAAGGGTGAATTAGGATGTATAAGAGAGAAAAGCCAAGGATGGTAGGATCTGAGGAATGGATTTGTTTTCAACCATCGCAGTACAGTTTTAGTCTATCCACCTGGGGGGATGAGTCCATGGTTCTCAGTCTTATGGGAGTAACTCACTTCTTTGAGGATCTTATGTAAATTATGGACAGAAAGGAAATTTCAGGTAGTTTTTGGGCAAGAGTGCATGCCATCTTTGAAATTAAGAAGCGTTCAAAACTTCAAATAATGAACATTTTAGAGACAGTAGGCCTTGAGAAGAGGGTGCCATAAAAAATTGGATCCTACTCCGTTCCGGGCCATTTAAAACATGAAGAAAAGGTATACAGAGCATGGATTTGTCATTCACAGCACCAGTAAAACTGGCATCCTCTGTACATGACAAAGTGATGTCGAAACCACAGTGGTCCTCTGGAAATTAATCTATGCTAAATGAATTTCATCTCTATAATTCGTGTGCATTTAATCATGATGTTGGTATATACTTGTGTAAGACTATGGGGGTGAGAAACACAACAATGTATAGTTGATTTTAGCTTCATTTAATTTCTTTAAAGAAAACATAAACAATATACAGATTATTGGAGGGGTTATTTGCATAAAGATGAATCAAGATTTTGCATTCTACTTCATGAATATTAGTAATACAAGTAGAGTTCTGGGAATAAGACAAATGTTCATTTTGAGAGTTGCAGATTGTGAGGTCTAGAATTAAAAATGAGGTGATGAGTGAATGTCTCCATGCCCTCACTTTACCTCTGACTATGTGGAGAATTCACTGTACAAGGGCTCTTGTCAGCTCAAGGACCAATAAAGTCACCATGACCCATTTTATTCTGTGTTTTGCCCAGCAGCTGATGTATATTTTAGCAGTTGGGATGTGGATTATACCAGTTCTAAAAGCCCATGGCTAATCTTAAACTGGAACAATTCTTTAACAAAATTGGAAGTTTGACTCCCGCCTAAGTAGTTGCCAACATATTTATAGATTCAGATTCGAGCAATGTAACTGGGAGCTCCTTAACACTAATTCTTAAAGATAAACCTCTATAAAAATTAAGTGAAAGTTTCAACACAGGTTCCATTTTCTGGGAGCAAATAATTAGCCATGAGCATCACCTGGACATAAGGTCTCAAGCAAAAGGCAGTATATGGGAGCAGTGCTGACCCAGAGTGAAGTATCACTTTCCATACCCAATGCTGGGCTAACAGCGTGGAGCCTGCTTGGGATTCTTTCATGCCCTCTCTCTCTGTCCCTCTCCTGCTTGCACTCTCTCCCTTTCTCTTCCTCAAAGTAAAAAAGTAAACATTAAAAAAAATACAAATTGTCTAGTACAGTACAAGACACATCATTTCACTTCCTATTAACTTACTATATTTAAGAGATCAAGGGCATCTGGGTGGCTCAGTAGGCTAAGCGGCTGACTCTTCTTTCCAGCTCAGGTCACGGTCCTAGGGTCTTGAGATCGAACCCCTCATCAGGCTCCTTGCTGGGCTGGCCATGGAGCCTGCTTAAGGTTATCTCTCTTCATTTCCTTCTGCCCCTCCCCACCTAAAAAGAAAGAAAGAAAGAAAGAAAGAAAGAAAGAAAGAAAGAGAAAGGAAGAAGGAAGGAAGGAAAGAAAGAAAGAAAGAAAGAAAGAAAGAAAAAAATCAGTGTTGTAATATGGCAAACCCAAACCCAATATCCTGATTTTATGAGTAAAGGTTGAAACCAGGTCTAAATTCTTTCCCAACATTTTACGAGGCCACTATACATTCTATGCTATTACGGTAACATCCTGTGATGAAAAATATTCTGGTTGAGAGAAAGGAATCTGGTGGGTAGACATGGATTCAAAGATATCGCAGAGTCTCTGGCCCCAACATGTTGTGAAGACGAGCTTAATTTTTTTTCCTTGAAGAAGAAGGCCGGGAATTTAATGGGAAAATGACAGGAAGCGGGAGCTCAGATCTAAAAGGAGATGATGTAAGAGTCATCTTTTTTTTTTTTTTAAACTGTCGAGTTGCACTGTATGAGCATGAGGCTTTTTAGTTCCCTGTAGGCAGGAGGAGTATTATTGCCTTTTAATACTATTTTTGGCCTGGAATACCAATGATAAAGGAAGATATGTTGCAACAAATGGCAAAGATACTCAAAGCCCCAGGGTACACGCGACATATTATCAGAGTGGGTCTACTTTAATGAAAGGTTTTGGAGAAATGCACCGTAAGCCAAAGCAAATATAAATATCTTATGACTTGGGATGGTAATTGTATAAGGACTTTTAAATAAAATTTCAAAAAAAAATTGCTTCCCAGGTAGACATTTTGGCTTACACTACATTTTCTATACAAGGCTATGGTGGAAATATTTAAGAAGAAATTTTCAGCTATTTCATGAATTCTCAGTGGGGACTGTATGGCTCCCAATGGGGCAAAAATTGGTTCTTGACAGGCAGAAAAATCTTAGCTTATTGAAATTCTTTGTGACCCTCTAAAAAGGCCAAAATAGATAAACAGAAACATAATATATACAATATTAATTGGAGGAATTAGGAAAAAAATATCTAAAATATCTCCTTGGCAGAGGCAATAATGAAAAAAAAAAGTTGAGAAACATTGATCTGTTCAGTCACCTGACTTTATTTTCACTGGTTGACTTTAAAACTTGTTCTTTGATGATAATTGTCAGATTTTTTTCCTTTATCAGTCCTATTCATAATGGAAGCCAGTATAGAGAGATCTTTAGGGATGAATAAAAAATGGTTGATATTGCTAATATCATTTGTGGAGATGAAGTCACTGCATGTGAATTGAACTAAATATTAAACAAACAAACAAACAAAAGAAAACCACAGACTCTGGAGGTTTTGTTTTTATTGACCCTTAAGGTGTTTCATGATTATGATTGCTTTACTGATTAGAAGTTATTAAGGAAAAATATTTTATTATAACTGAGATGCAATGAAGTTAACATAAATGTAGAGAGATATGTTATTGCCCATTGAACAAAGGCATTAATATTTAATTTTTAGAGGAATGAAAATGACTCCATGTAGATGAAGATAGTTAATTGGAAGGCGAATAGCCAACCCATGGGATTAATAAACGATTAAATGAAAATAAGCTAGAAGGATGCTAGGATTGGTTTTCAAATCTTTTTACCTCTTAATTTACCCCAGCTTTCTAGCATGAATGTAGCTGACGATATTACTTCTTCCCTTTTAGAAAAATATACCATTTGAAGGACTCTTAAAGATTAATTGCTTAATTCTATTGGTTTAACATGCACTAGGAGAGTGTCATACCGTTTTGCATATTATAGCCTGATGAACCAAACTGTTTTGACAACCCTTTACAAGTTCAGTCACAAGGGACTTAGCAATAGGCTTCTTTTCAAATCTTATCTTAGGAAATGATTTCTTCTCTGAAGACATGCTTTGTAAACTCGAAGTTGTTTTCTTTCACTTACTAGCTTCTTTGCTTTGTCTGTGGCCCTAGATTTAGTAGTGGGCATTGTGTATGTGTATACTTTGGTCTTTGTCCCCAGGCTGACTCCTTCTATGTCTAGCAATGAATTTTTATGGAATGTACTACAAAAAGGCGAAGGCCCATAGTCTTATACTCCTGTTGCTTTGCACAAACAGTTGGCTTGTGCACCCCATGAGGTCCGAAATTAAGGGGTGCTCAGACAACTCAGATTATGGACTTCAGGCAGAGAATACCTTCTGTATTAGAACTGTATTCTCTTCCATATCTGATGATAGACTGGATAGCTTTATTCAGTTTGGTTTTCTTGTATAGCATGCAGTTGATAATGACTATTAGCAGCTGCATGTAATTTCTTTCAACAAGCTTGGATGACATGTATCTGCTACTGTAAGCATCTGAAGCAATTGTTTGGCCAAATATATTACCCTAATAAGGGTCATCTGTGTTGTAGACTACGGTGTACGTGTTCTTTCTGCCTGCTGTCTGGCAAGCTGGCATGTATATTTTGCATTTTAAGCCATATTACACTGATGCGGTTGATTGGGAAATTGTAGATTTCTGTTGCAAAACATAAGCAAATTTGAACTCGGCCCAACAGTACAAGTTAAAGAGACCCGAATGGGCATTTGCACTTGGAAAAACTTTGATGCTTCTAAGATATTGAAGAGATAAACCAATCATTGCTTTTTGCTGTGTAAGAACCTGATGCTTGAGTCTTTGCAGGATGAAGTTAATAATCTCTCTGGATCTTAGTTTCCCTAATACACTGTAAATGCCCTGAGAAGGATTGTCTCTGCCTCACTCAATAGTACAATTTCAGCATCTAGCGCATTGCCAGGGATAGTTAGGATTCAATAAGTATGTGTTCAATTAATTTCCATGTAGTGATACCATGGTTCCAAAAATTATAGGAAAGGTTAGCAGAGCTACCTTTGCAGGTCAGATCAACTCTGCCGTTACAAAATGAAACCCTTTTCTAGTTTATCGCATTAAAAAAAAAATGATGGTTTGTGATCTTCTCTGTTAAACTGACAAATTTTGAGTCATGTCTTTAACTCCTCCTTTATCCTGTTTTTCCTTCTCTCTCCAGTCAGTGTCTTTTTATCCTTATTTTCGGTACGTAAACACACCTGAAGCTTTTTTTTTTTTTTCAAGGAGTCAGTTACTTACTTTTAATTTATATCAAAATAGTACATAAAAGTAGTAAAAGTAATGATAGAGAAGAGATTGTCATGAAAAGCAGCTGTCTCTTGCTCCAACCATTCTCCTTTCATCTTTAGTCGCTGGCGACAACCTCTTCCAACCGTTATTACTTTAGATCTTCTAGTAGTTACGTTCAAAGCAGGGGATTTCATTCAAAATAAACAAATAAGAGATCATCTTTTGGTAGAAATATTCTCATTTCCCCTTTCATCTTCCCAGCACCTAGAGCAGTGCCTGCACTTAGAAGCCCCTCATTAAATGTGTATTGCATATATTGAAAAAAATATGACAGAGAAGATTAGCAAAAGGAAAATGTGATATTGCCCCCCAAAGAAGCACCGATTCTTTGATGACAGAGACCACGTAGGAAGCCAGAGGACAAAGGAATAAAAACGTCCATCAGGTGATATTCCTCGGCTCCTATCAGCCTCAGCACAATTTCATGGACTATAATCCCTCCCCTTCCACAAATGTAATTATGTAACGGGAGGCAGGCTTTCCCATATTATTTTATGCAAGGCAGCTGAACCAAAAGATAGTAGCAGCTGGGCAGTTAAGATAATCTGACTGCATTGTTGAGCAGGTAGTAAACTTTTTCATATCATTTTAAAAACTGTAATGAAAAAGAGAGAGAGAACTGGAGAACTGTTTGCCCTAACCTAGTGACATAGCACCTTTTTTTTTTTTTTAACTTTTCACTGCTTTGTGAGTAGATTCACTTTTCTTGTATGCTGGTTTCCTAACCCACCCTTAAAATTATATATCATGGCTCATATTTTCGAAATGTGGCATCCCATAACAAAAGTCAGCTTTTCCTCCTTTTAACTTCCAAACATCTCATGTCCCAGGATGTTTCACTCAGATCAGGTCACCCTCAAAATATAGTGATTAATTCTGTCAAAAATGACACTTTATTAGCAAAACCATGTCTGAGTGCATGTTCTCGAATGGACTTGAAATAGATAAGACAACAGTTGTGGTGTTTTATTTATTTATTTACTTATTTATTATTATTTATTATTATTATTATTTTACAGTTCTGTTTTCACTGAGCTGGTAATTTGCTAATCCTCAAATATCACCTGCTGTGTGAACTGATCCCTCCAAAAAAGAAGTAGTTTTTCCTGCGGCTCCCATTCTGATGGTTCTCCTCTGTCAGCCCTGCTAATTTTGCTTTTTCTGGTAACTTATTTTCCTTTTTGTCCCCTTCCACCATGGATTTCCATTGAAATTGAGCATTTGATGAGATTCTAGCTATTCCAAAATTTGTACTTTATAAACACAGAATATGTCTCTGCTTATACATACAGGGCATAAAGAAGCTTGAAATATGTTTGAGTAAGTTAATAGATGAATGGAAATAACACAAGAAAACCTCTCAGGTTGGAAGCAGAGGACCATGTGTGAGAAATGGGTGGGGATTCGGGGTAGGATCATGACACAAGTGTCTCAGAAAATGAGACCAATATGGTCTCTGGCTTGCAGAGATACAACGGCACTCCTATCCGGTCACATATGGTATAATAGATAGCATACACTATGGATATAGTATGTCATTTGCATGCTATATTTGAAAATCCACTATCATGCATTGCCTCCAGCTGAGGATTGCCAGTGGGCTTGACATGGCAGAGTCTGGAGCTGGTTTTCTGTTCTTGCCATATGTTTCATAGAAGACGTCACCCTCTGTCCTGCGTTTGAAAGGATCCCTACCAATGGCTCATGCTGGTAATGGTAGAGCAGATAAAGCATACTTGTCTGCTAGACTAAGTTTCTATTTTAACTCTAAACAAGTCATGAATCTTTCTCCCACTTTGCTGAATTTAATACACACTTAATTGTGTCCATCCCAGTATGTAGGCTATTGCATAGAGAAGGTAGGGTAGTTCACAAAAAAAACAGTGTGGGGCAGAATATGCATCAATAGCAATATTGTATATATCACAAACTGAGGGGGGAAAGCATGAAGTGTAGTAAGTACTCACTGTATTCCTTTTTTCTTACCAAACACGTGACCTTGAGAAATTCACATAACTAGCTGGACCTCAGGGTCTTTACATATAAGAGTGGAATAGGGTATTTACTAAATATCCTTATACATATGAGAAGCCATAATTTTATAAAGGTTGCATTTACACAATTCCAGAATTGCTGGAAACCAGCAATTCTAATATTTCCCTAGTCCTAAATCCTAATCTAGTATCTAGGAGAAGACTGAAGCCAGCTAGAATTAGTATTGAAGCAGCCAATGGCAGTGTTGATTGAAAATTATATTCTCTTATTTATGAAGACAGAAAGACTGATTTGCATTAAAGTAACTTTAAAGATGTGGCAAGTTGATCCTGACTAAAGCCTTCTTGACTTCCTATTACTCTCTTAACTTCCCTGTGCGGGGTAGTTATGGGCCTTCCCCATCCACACTGTCTGGAGCTGGCCTAGGCTATGAGCCCTCAAATCAACATTCCTGGCCTCTGAGAGAAGTGGCCACAGGATCCTTCACTTTAGACTTCCTATAGAGTGCTATGACCTATATATCTCAATTTATCCACATCTGAGTTTGATTTGGATGGCTCACTTGTTGAAATTTATTTACTTGGCATCCAGGAAGGTGGTGCATAAATTGTCCAGGTCATAATAGACACTTTCACTTGGGCCTGCTTTTCTCATTTATACTTTCCAGTAGAACCTTCATGCTGCTTGAGGGGTGAGGCATCAAGAAAGCCTAAATAGCTTTTTGTTAATGGGATTTTAATTTTTGTTAATGTTTATTTATTTTTGAGAGAGAGAGACAGAGCATGAGCAGGGGAGGGGCAGAGAGAGAAAGAGACACAGAATCCAAAGCAGGCTTCAGACTCTGAGCTGTCAGCACAGAGCCCAACATGGCACTCTAACTCACGAACCTTGAGCTCGTGACCTGAGCTGAAGTCAAGTGCTTAACCGACTGGGCCACCCAGGTGCCCCTAATGGGTTTTTATTATTTATTTATTTATTAAAATTAAAAAAAAATGTTTATTTATTATTAAGAGACAGAGACAGAACATGAGCATGGGAGAGGCAGAGAGAGGAGGAGACACAGAATCTGAAGCAGGCTCCAGGCTCTGAGCTGTCAGCACAGAGCCCGACGCAGGGCTCGAACTCACAAACGGAGAGATCATGAGCTGAGCCAAAGTTGGACGCTTTGCCGACTGAGCCACTCAGGCGCCACCCCCCCCCCCCCAGGGGGTTTTTAATTTAAGTTTGTTTTGCTTGGCAAAAATCACTCCCCAGTGTGAAAGTAACAATTCTTCTGGAATGGAACTGTAGTCACATACACAATGGCAACACAAACATTGCATGATTGCAGCAGCTTGAAACCTGTAGTTTTGAATATTAAAAATTAAAACTAGAATGCTCCACGATGGAGATGAGAACGATGGCTAAGAAAAATGTGCTCTCCATATAATCATCTGCCAAATAAACCCAACTTCCTGACTCTGGTGACAGGGTCCTACTGAAATTCTTGATGGCTAAACTTACCTTGGATCATAATAGAAGGAAAGTAGGTAGATGGAAAAGAAAGTTCCACTCTTCAAGGGGAATCTGTTGGGAGCTGTGTAATCCCTCCTTGTCTTCCAAATCTTTGGAGATTATTTGAAATCCTAAAACCTAAGGCCATTTAATTTCAACATGGCTGGGCCAGAGTTGCATGCATATGCCTAGCATCAACATTTGCAATTTGTATTTAGTAGAGGAAAAATCTTTCTCTGATGTGGTCAAATCTCAAAGGTTAACAATTTCATTTTTCAATTCCTTTATTTCCTACTTTTATATCACACCCAAACATGTGAAGTCTTAGGATGTTGGAAAAGCAGAAAACCTTATAAAAAAAAAGGATGTTTTGATAAACTGTCTAATCCTGACTAGCCATACCACCTCAAACAATTTTCAAGTCGTTATGTAATAATAAGTGGAGTCCAAATCAGAGCAGGAATGAGAAATGCCTCCAAGGCATTCCACATGGGCATCGTCTGCAGGAGGCACTCAATGAGGCATTGCTTCAATTTTTGGAGCACTTTGAAAAGCAGTGTCACAGTCTGGGTTTTTCTGTGAGTTCCTGTGATCTTTCAATTCTAGCCTTCCATGCCGTGCTGTCAAACGGAGGAGTATCCATCCCAGACTATAATCCATGGCGTGGAAGAACCAATCTCAGAAACCCAAAAGCAACACAAAGTGTCAGAGAGAGTGACAATTCAAAGCCACTTTTTGCTTGTAGGGTATTTACAACAACAGCAAATGTGTCTGTGGAATCCCATAAAAACACCATCCAATGTAATATTATTGCCAAGCCTAAAAAAATACAGCTGAGGATGTGCTAATATACACCCAATGAAAAAAGGAGCAAAGGAGAATGTTTTAAATACACTTATATACTCTGCCTTTTTGCTAGCTTTCAAGGGAATTATTGGAAGCTCCCATTACTAAGAAATAAATAAATGGTCTTGTTTGGGTTCCAAACTTTGGATTGAAGAACTTTGATCTCCTCTTAACATTTTTAAAGGAAAGTCTCTATGGCTATCAGTCTATG
Organism: Prionailurus viverrinus; assembly: GCF_022837055.1. NCBI lineage: Eukaryota > Metazoa > Chordata > Mammalia > Carnivora > Felidae > Prionailurus > Prionailurus viverrinus. Next base: position 45,899,858 of record NC_062565.1, read on the forward strand.
AACGGGTATGAAACAGAAGTAGGATGTTGTACCCCCAAGAGGGTTAAAAGGATTGGTCGGTGACTGAGTTATGGATCAAGCATAGAATTGAATCTGGCTGAGGTGAGAGATGCTTTACCAGGGAAGGTCATATTCCATATCTGCTGGCAAATATGACCTTTCACTCCAGTCATGGAGTGGCCAGTGCATAGTTGAGAAAACAAAGCATAGAAGCATGGCAAGATGAAGGTGTTTACTCAAGAAGACTTACAGTTAAGCTGTGAGTGAGACACAATTCGAACCCAAAGTTTTTGATTGCTACTCCAGTTGTACCTACAGAATACCTTAATATCTCACCTAATTCATTTTACTTAAACAACATTTCATTGAGGTTATTCCGGACACTGTGGGCAGAACTCTGCAGAGAGAGACAAAGTCCCTCTCCTCAGGAGGGCATCAAGAGGCAAGATAAAAAGAATATGGACATTGAATGACATATATTTAATTAAAAATTTTTTTAAAATCTTAGAGTGAGAATAGAGCATGAGTGTGGGAGAGGGGCAGAGGGAAAGAGAGACAGAACCGTAAGAAGACTCTAAGCTCAGCCCAGAGCCTGATGCCGGGCTTGATCTCACCACCCTGGGATCATGACCTGAACCGAAATCAAGAGTTGGGCACTCAAGTGACTGAGCCACCCAGGTGCCCCTACATATATTTAAGATTAAATTCCACCTTTGAAACTTACGATGAGACCCTGGGCAAATATCTCAGGTATTCTGTTCCTTTGTTTTCTTGACTCATCTTTATAAACGAGGATGCTTGCAAGATTGTTTTAAGGATCAGAAATAACACAGAAATGTTCCACAAGTGTCCAGCAGTAGCTTTTCACTAAATGTCCTCTCTTATTATTAATGGAGCAAATGGCAAGGAAACAGGTTATTCTAAGGCTAGGAAGACTAAAACGAGGGCCATAGGGAGGCACAATGAGTGCCGTGGGCATTTAATATACAAAAAGGTATACTGTGGAAAAAGTGTCTGTGTGTGGGTTTCTCTTCTGGAATGAAAGAGACTGAAGAACTGAAAGAAATCCTACCACCCTTATATCATTTCTTACCACCACCTCAGGTCTTTCTTGTGCTATTTTGGCTTTTGTTACCTTACTTCTTTCCCTTATATAATTTCCTATTTATGGAGTATACATACCAGGCTCTCGGTGTCATTTCCTTGAGCTCTATGAAAATTACCCTCACGTTGTAAGGATTTATTTGGACATATAAGAAAAACGCTAATAATATAATTTGATACAGTCTTCTTTTCCTTTTCCATATACATCTGTCTTCAGTATTATGTAGACAGATTTACTACTATTGTGAAGTATCTGTGGGATGAATATGTTCCTTGAATATTAATTTCTTTCCGAGAGCAAGCCAAATGTATAGGGTAAATTCTTCTAACGCTTTTTTAAGTTTTTATTTTGTTAAAGCAGCTGTTGAAGCCTCATGAAAGACTTAAAGCATACATTTATTTTTTAGTGCATTTCTCTATTTACGATGTTCTTTTTTGTCTTAGTGCTCATTACTAGCAATATTTGCATAAATATAAATTTCTATCATTTCAATTTTCATTTCTCTCTGAATCTTATTGCCCACACTGAGTTATAATCTTATATTTGTGGAATTACCATCAGATGTTGTGAAATCTCTTATGAATTTAAGGCACTAATGGCTATTAGGAAGTTAAAGATTTCTCAGAAGTAGATCAACTTAAAACCATAATCTTTTGTGCATAAAAAAACACTTTGAGATTAAAATTTAAATTGGCTAGGACAGCATAAGCAAGCATGTATCATATCAGTAAACTAATTTTGACAGATTTTTATACCATCACTGAGCTTTCTTGAAACATACCAAGATATGATAATTCTCTACTGTGCTCTGATGCGGGAGAAGGGGCCCAGGGGGCTCAGGAAACTGGGGTCCCTTGTCAGTTCTCCTTCCTCATACCAGAGACAGTGTATGGTGCTTGTTCAGAAGGGGCTCAGGATCCAAAGTATCTGAGTTTTCACCTCCACCCTGGCACCCCATTAATTACAGTCTGTGAAAGCTGAGAAAGTCATCTAACCCTGCTGTGGTTCAGTTCCCTCATCTGTAAAATGGACACAATAAAAGTCAACCTTATCATGAAGACGATTACTATGGAGATTTATATATCTATGTATATATGTATACACATATATGTATGTATGCATACACATACATATGTTTGTATATACTTACATATTCATACATATTCATTTATATTTATGTTCCTGGCACTCGCTATTCTGATATACACACATATATAAATCAGAACAGCAAACACCTGGCTTGTGTTGAACTTTCAATGATTGTTATTTCTTTTTAACTTCCATCCTGGTGAGCTGAAGAAGGAGGGAGAAGGAGCAAGTCATGTTTCATGTACTACAGGCTTCTCTTCTTACTGAGACTTAGTAGATTTTCATCAAAGCAAAGTTTTCTCCTATGCTGTCTGTTCTTAGGAGAATTTCCAGAGGCATTACACCATTGTTCATGTTGTTTTAAAAATAATTTTCAGCAGTGCCTGGGTGGCTCAGTTGGTGAGCATCCGACTTCGGCTCAGGTCATGATCTCGTGGTCCATGAGTTCGAGCCCCGAGCCCCTGTCGGGCTCTGTGTTGACAGCTCAGAGCCTGGAGCCTGTTTCAGATTCTGTGTCTCCTTCTCTCTCTGACCCTCCCCCATTCATGGCCTGTCTCTCTCTGTCTCAAAAATAAATAAATGTTAAGAAAAATAATTTTTGCCAGTTATGTTTGGTTTACTGAGGAACACGTCTGTGGGGATTCTTAGGTTGCCATTCAAGAACTAGCAGTTTGATTTTATAAATATGTATTTGAAACATTTTAGGGCTATTACATATCTGTGAGAGATTTTGTTCAAGGCAGAATTATTAGATTCCTTCTAATTAATTTTGCACTCAGCACAGACATATTTCCCTTAATTTATATGGACCTAGAAATTCCAAATTTTGCTGAAGGCAGTTTGAAACGAGCTTTCTAACTTGTGCAAATGAAAGATTCATAACCAATCCAATGAAGTGCACAACAGACTGAATATGAATCATGTGCCTGTTACTGTAGTCATAGCAGTAGGTACACTTATGAAGATATATATTGAGAAGAGGTGTTATGGTGATACATATAATCATTCTTAAATCACTTTCAAGACATTGATTTCTGGCTTTTAATTTATAGTTTATATTTTTATTTAGTGTTCCCTTGCTTTCTGGAACTACAACATGCTCGAGGTTCTTTTTTAAAAATGTTTACTTATTTTTGAGAGAGAAAGAAAGCACGCGAGTGTGTGACTGTGGGGCAGGGGCAGAGAGGGGGAGCCAGAGAATCCCACACAGGCTCCCTGTGGTCAGCACAAAGCTCGAAGGGGGTTGTGGGAGCTCAACCCTACAAACCATGAGATCATGACTTTCGCCAAAATCAAGAGTCAGACGCTTAACTGACTGAGCCACCCCCGGTGACCCATCGTGCTTCAGGTTCTGACCTAGAATCAGTCATTTGTCTACGAAACCCTGGGCCCTTTTATTGGACAATGGTGTTAGAAACCAAGATCTGGGTGCTGGGTGTGCTCATTACTACTGGTCTCATTGTTTGTAGGCCCTCTAAACTGGCAGAACAAGGATATCTATTGTGTAGACCTCCTTTTTAAAAATTATTTTCTGCCTTATACTGTAGAGTAATATGGTAGGTTCCTATTACTTCCTAATATAGAGACAAATTGTACTGTTAAAATCATCTTTAAAATGGAATTGTACCTATGTATCCGATTTTGTTCTCTCTTATCAACTATGAGAAATTCATTCCCAGACTCAGTGCCATTCTGGATGAATTACTTACCTACCTATTTGAGAAACTAAAGGGGGAGAAATACCTTTGCTCCACTATCCCCTTTAAAAACACATCCCTCATTATTTTTACTAAAATACTGAATGGTTCATAACCAAGCTCCATATTTCTTTTCAATCAAGGAACCTTTGTAAAAGCAGAACGGCTGTGAATGGATTCATTCTTAAAGACAACAGTAATAGCAGGAAAAAAAAAAAATCTCTGACAAAAGAGGTACCTGGCTAATGACGGTATGACAGAAGGAAGAATCCCTGGAATCAGAGAGCATAACAACAGGGGTCTGGAAAGAACAACTATTTTCATTCTTGTTTAGGAATGATCCACAATAGCAAATAAAGGAGCTTCTGCAGTGACTAGAAGTGCACGTTGCAGTGATAATGTCAGAGTTGGGAGACATGAGTGCCAAAATTGGGAGGGAAAAAAGAATATCAGTGGCCTACATAAAATGCTAAAGGAGTCGCTACTTGTATTAGAAAATTAGCTGGATAAAATGCCAAGGGGAATGAAATGAAAAACCTCGGTAACAAAATGACTTACAATTATATTATGCCTGTAGTAAGACTCCTGTCCATTTGCCTTAAAAATAATATTTTCATTTCTTCATTCTGGAGATTAAAAAATTAAATTACACAAATGTTCACAATTTTAAGGTAATTAAACACAAAGATAGATTATTATCTCTTCCCAAATTACAGTCAAATCTAAACTTAGCTTTCTAGGTGTTTGTGTATGGACTCTACATATAAATCACTATAAATCGGGGTAGTTTCCCCATTACCATGAATGTATCTTCAAGATGCTTCCCAAACTGGACTTAAATAGAAGAGCGTTTTTATTTTTTATTTTATTATTATTTAAAAAAATTTTTTTTTTTCAACGTTTATTTTTGGGACAGAGAGAGACAGAGCATGAACGGGGGAGGGGCAGAGAGAGAGGCAGACAGAATCGGAAACAGGCTCCAGGCTCTGAGCCATCAGCCCAGAGCCCGACGCGGGGCTCAAACTCCTGGACTGCGAGATCGTGACCTGGCTGAAGTCGGACGCCCAACCGACTGCGCCACCCAGGCGCCCCAGAAGAGCGTTTTTAAAAAACAACTCTGAGTTGCCGGATGAAATAAATTTCCATTTCTGGCTTTTTAAATTGCAGCTGAAGGGCTTACTAATGTAAGTGACATCTTATCAATTATGATGGCCTCCTTTTTGGTTTCCAGTTTGCTGGGCTTCAATGTGCATCTGAAGTGAAATCAGTGGTTTCATGAGGGTCATTAATATTTGCATTTAATGACTTCTCTTTAAGCATCAAATTTAATTTTTCCAAATGACTTTCAATTAGAAGCTCAGTGACTATGCTTGTAAAATTCCAGGGCATTTGGGAGGACAGTTGGCTCCAACACTAACAAGATACAGCAATTCTGGGTTGTGTTTAAGATGTCAGATGACCTTAAACCTCGTTATCAGCTTATTCATACTGAATAAGATTTGGAACTGAGGCAGGGGGAGGATCCTTAAAATCATTTCAAAGCATATGGTTTATCTTTCAGTTAGTTATTACAATGACTTTTTCTGCCTCTTACATTGATAGGCATCAGAGTATGTGTTAAACAATGCTTGAGTGGGGTGGGGCACCAAAGAGAATTCGTTCAAGGCCCTCTACAATGTGTCACATTTCTTACATGTATTGTAACTTGCCTGCACAACCATAGTTAAAAGTAAATTAAATTATTCCCATTTTATGGATAAGGAAACTGACTCATAGAAGTTAAATAATTTACTCACAACTCTATAATGGTCCCGATACCCATTCACTTTCTACTACATACCAGTGATAGTTGAGCTCCACTCAAGAGTTTTATTCCATACTTTCGGCAAATAGAAAACATTTTCATACTAATACACATGATCATACTTTCGACAGTACTTTTAAGGTGATAATCCTCTATTTCCTGGCTCATAATAAAGTAATCATATCTATGGAAAGTGGATGAAGTAAAGAAGATTACATTAATAACACAAACGAGGCAAAATTACCAGAATTCCACCTTTAATTGCCTGTGTATTTTGTATTTAAACCATAGTTTAGGAAGTCATAAATTCAAACTTCAAGAGAACAGCACCAAAGATTGTTAATCTACTGTGTTTTAGCAAAAGGAAACCAATTTTTAAAAATCATCGATCCTTTTGTAAAGTCCTTATTGTCTTTGTTTTGTTTAAAGCTATTATTATAAATTTTACATGAGTATGTGAATCAACCTAGGAACTAGAACTAGCTTGTATTTGGGCAACTCATCAGCTTGTTGATAATATACACATTCTAGTGTGAAGAGAAAGATTTTTTTCTCCTATTTGGACAGAAATGGTGTAACTATTGCCTAATAAATGGATCCTTCTTGATCAAGACACCGACAACAATTGCCTGATGAACAGCATCACGCTCGAGGGAACTTCACATCCCTGCCCTTGGAAAAATTATAGCAAAGACTAGTGAAATTGAAGAATGGAGGAAGAGGGGACCTGGCATTAAGGAGAAGAAAAGCAGAGGGGAAACGTTCTCAGGGAATCCAGTTGAAGAGGAACACCTGGCAGGGAGTATTATAAAAGATTCCTAAGACTTCTTTTTTTTTTTTTTTTTTTTTAAATTTTTTTTTTTCAACGTTTATTTATTTTTGGGACAGAGAGAGACAGAGCATGAACGGGGGAGGGGCAGAGAGAGAGGGAGACACAGGATCGGAAACAGGCTCCAGGCTCTGAGCCATCAGCCCAGAGCCCGACGCGGGGCTCGAACTCACGGACCGCGAGATCGTGACCTGGCTGAAGTCAGACGCTTAACCGACTGCGCCACCCAGGCGCCCCAAGATTCCTAAGACTTCTAACTCTAGAATGAGAGCTGCTTGGAACTTTCAAAATGATCAATGTTAAAATTCCCAGGCCCAGGTGAAAACCTGATTCTTAAGATGTTACTTCTAATTGCATAAACACAGGGAATGTCAGAGGTGGGGAGAGACATTAACAAAAGCAGCCCCTCTTGATGTTAACCTAAATATCTGAAATGTTTTCTCGGTGAACATGGTCAAAATTTCCCTCCTTACCAGTTTTTAAGAATGTCGCAAGTTGGGCAGTCTACAAGAGACTTATCTACATAGTGAAAATGGGAACATTCTCAATTGCACGCAGGTTTTCCTGCAAGAATATCTTCCTAACGGCATCCTTTTTAGACACCTCTGTTGGGCTATTTTTCATTTTGGGACTTAATCAGTAGGAGGGCAACTTTTGGAATTAAGCTATTTTGATGAGAATTCAGGTTTTACCATTTAGATAAGTTACTCACTTTCCCTCACCAGGAAAATGATATAATTCTTACCTCCTTAAAACTGGGAAAGTTAAAAGAAATATATGTGCAAGGCTTGGTACAATGCTAGACGTGTAATTAACACTTGCTTCATGTAAGCTGTAATTATTTTTCATATTGTGGATTACCCCTCCACCCACAGCAAGTGGGAAATGCGGTGGTAATTCTCTAAGGCCGTGGACTTTTATAGATCTGGGTGCAAACTATGGCTCCATTATCTAATAATTCAATGACCATGGCAGGAACCTCACTTTCCTGGTTAAAGTTTTTCCTCATGTATAAGACGGCGATTGAGGACAACCTATTTCTCAGAGTTGTCAGAATGATTGCATATGCTAATGTACTTAAGGCATTTAGCACTGTGCCTGTCAGGGAGTTAAGAGTTCAAACTGGTGGCAGTTACTGAGGCCAGTATCTACTTCAGACAGACATCTTTCTTGCCTACTTTTAAACACTTAAACCAAAGTAGCAACTCATCGCAGGAGAAGTTCCTTGATCTTTTGGCACTCTTAATATACTCTCTGTGATTAGACAAGAAAAAAAAAAACTTTTAAAATACCGCAGCCTTGAAATTCTCATATCTTCTCATGCTTTTGCTCATATTCTCTTTTTCCACACTGAGAACCCAAAGGAAGGTTTTGATGCAGGTGGTACTTAGAGGTCCTGGAGTCCTTTGTTCTGTATCTGCCATTTTTTCTCTTCGAGTAGATACCCCTTCACTGATTCCTACCTTATGTTCTCAGTAATCTCATGCCCTCTCTTCCCCCTCATTAAGCTCCGTTCTCCTTTCTTGGTCACCTTGAAGTCACACTTGATAAAACTACAAATGTTGGCCCTCTCAAAGCCACACGCATTCAAACTGGGATTAAAATCTTGAACCTAAGAAGGGAGAGTAGCTATAATTCAGCAGAGAGGTAGAATTCAGCTCTACAGCTGCAGGCCGGAGACAGCAGGACTTTGTGCTAGTCCCTGAAAATTACGTCTACGACTAAAACGGAACCTGTCTGGGAAAGTAAGATGATAGGATCAGGAGTGGGTAAAAGGAAGAGTGTACATGGCCAGAGAAGATACCAATTAGTATTATGCCTTGCCTTATTTTCTCTCTTCCAGTCTCTATTTACTTTCCATGCAGCCTGGGTCCTAAGTTTGATCTATTTCCATCACCTATTAGATGCTAAACATAAGCAAGTCAAGCAAATCATCTAATCCTCGATTTCCTTATCTGTGACATATTTATTTTTAGTGTGTGTGTGTGCAAATTATTGATGGTATATGAAAATACTTTTCAAGTGCTAGCCTGGAATTGTTAGGACAATGCTTTTCTGATCTAACTCAGGTGCAACTATCAATCTAGACCTCGCCCTTTCTACTTAGACTCTTACCCTTCGTACTCTAATAAAAATTAAGAAAGATATTTTGTAAAGGCAGTGTGTAAACATAATTTCAGACTTAAAAAAATCACACAAATCCTTATTAATAATTGAGTATAACATTTTACTTGAAAATACTGCGAAAAGTCTGACCCACTCTTTTTCTCATTTATGTTATATTTTTAGTCATTCAAAAGTGAGATCATTGTTTTCTCTTTCCTCTTGTCCAAGAAACACTAAAGGAGCTTTCGTGGTGTTACTGTAAGGAGGCAGCTGCTTAAAACTGCAGAGGAGCTTCTCCAGAAGGAGGTTTAGAAAGGGAGAGTTGCTTTTGCATTTAGCCTCTGTTGGACTGGCAAGCCCTTCGTCAAAGTGTTCCCACCTGACTTTCACTGCTGATGTATTACTCAAGTTTTGGCGTATGTATTACTAGGAAAGAGTAAGCAGATTCATGAATTATTCTCAATGTACTCGTTTAATCAAAAGAGTGACTGTTTCCTTGACTCCTTACTAGATTTTACTTCTGAAAGAATGCTTAAGTTTACATTTTACGCAAAGGAGTCCATTTTGAGTGGAAATACTTTTGACTGAGGCATTAATGTGATAATCAAATTTCAACTAGAATCAAGTTTCATGGAATTTCCTGTGCCTTTTTTTTCTTGTCATGAATAATAATTACTCATTTGTTATTTAAACAGATCTAGCTTATTCTATTCAGGTCTGATATAAGACAGTGAAGGCAGACGCGTAGTTCCTGTCGAGGATCTGAAATCACCCAGTCATGCTCCTTATTTAGCAGATGGGGGAGATGGTGCTCAGAAAAGCTAAGAAGAGAAAGGCTTCGTCCAAGGTCACACCAATGTGTGTTGTTACAAAACCATACAGCAATACTTCATCACTTTCTTTGGAGCGTTTCCTGTGGCCTCTCTTCTTTTTAATCATGCCTTCTTTGCAGCTATTGTCTGGTGTTGTCCTCAAGCTCTCTGAGTGTGCTAGTGCTACAGATAGTGTCAACACTCAGACGCTTTCCTTCCTTGGTCTATATTACAAGATATGTGTCCCTTGTTTCCATGATATGTTATTTCATTATAAAGCACTAATGACCGATGTTGGATTGGCATACTATCGTATTTCCCAAATAGCATGGTTCAGTGTTGTAACTTTATGAATTTATGGCCCGTATATATCTCCAAATGACTTAAAATATTAACTCTCGAGAGTTTTTCATGTAACTCTCAAATACCACCCTCTATGTTTCTGTTTCCTCCAGTTACATGCAGAGTTATCTGCATTCTCTCTAAGCTACAAAAAAAAAATATTCTGCATCTCCTCCATTTTAAGTGTTTAATAAAGATGTATGACCTTATTCATAAATGATTTTTTTAATCTCTTTGTTAGTAAAGCACAATCAGGTCCCGAAAAAGCAATTAAAACACTGAATTAACTAAAATGGATTCCAGGTAGGCCATAAGTGGTAAGAAGGGGTATTCAATAACCATGTTTTACTCTACAGCTCATCTCTCTTAAGTCTTTTCCAGAACAAGTCCATGAGAAAAGTGATTCAAGGGAGGGAGGAGAAATATTATGGATTCTTTAGTGAAAAAGGACAAAAAGGATACTATTCATGAATATTGGTGAAGATAGTAGTACCCTGAAAGAAAGTTTTTACCCAAGGTAAAGTTCAAGTTAATACAAGGCATGGAGTTGTATTTAGGGGAAGCAATACAATTGTTTTAACAGATTACACTGCTGAATAGTTACTCGTGAAATAAGTTGAATACAAGGATATAAAATGCAGAGAGAATATGTGAGAGAAAAGTGATTTTATTTACATGTGTGTTACACTAGAGTTATAAAATTCTGTGTTTTGGATTTCTACTTTTAGAGACATGGAGTAGACTTACTTTTCCGTGTGCCTCCCATTAAGTACCACTAAAGCCCCTGGACATTTCATTAAAAAATAAACATGAGAATCTGAAACATGGAGAGGGGGTAGAATGATTAGGAACCGTGGAATCTGAGGAAGAGCATGTTTGTTGAGTTCCTTGGGTTTTACTTTTCTTCATGTGCCTCGGACTTGGATCTAAAGAAGCCAACAACCAACTGGTGCATACAGAAAATGTCACCCCAAAGCCTCCTTTCTCTAGCCGAAGAGAAAGAGAAGGGGCAGTCTAGCATGACAGAACACTGTGAGCAATAATTGCTTTACCACAAAAATAGTACCAGAGAAAAAACTATGGCCCCCACGGTGTATGTCAGCTGTGCCAACAAAGGCTGATTAAGGAGCCTAGATGTGACCTTCATGACGCTGTAAGGAGGAACCTAACACTCACATAGATGTGGTATCAGGGAAGGCCAAGTACGGAGCTGGGTCCTTCATTGCTATTGACCCGTAATGGGGCACACCTCCTTCTGATGTTAGTAGAGACTGTGTGAAGAACCAGTCTGGAAGTAATGAGGGGCCCTTTCACTTCCCTGTTGGCATGGTGCATGAAGTCCACTGAAGAGTCAGGATTTCCATCGTTGCCCGGAAGTGATGAGCACCTCACACTGTGGTGTAATGGAAGACCACCTGCATAGCTGGAAATCTCACCCCTCCCAGCAGTAACAGTGAGTTGTTTTTCTCAGGTGTCAAGGGAGACCAAATGGGGAACAAGTTCTTCTACCTCCACTAGGCAGTAAGGAGGTAGTGACCTCCTTCCCCTACCAGAGAAGTGTCAGAGAAAACCGGCTAAAAGAAATGGTTTAAATAAAATCTAGAGCCTCATAATATGATACACCAATGTGCAAGTTATCATGCAAAATCACGAGTCATACCAGGAAACAAGATTTCAAACAGTATGAAGAAGACAACCAAAAGATGGCAACACCAAGATGACCGAGATGATAGAGTTGCATGACAAAGATTTGAAAGCAGCCATATAAAAACACGATTCAATATGTACTTACAAAAGTGATTGAAAGAAATGAAAAAAAAAAACCAGAAATTTCAGTCAAGAAACAGAAATTCCCGGGAAAGACTAGAAGATATCAATGGTAACCTAATGAAAGAAGAACAATTGGAAATAAAAGGCTCAGTATATAGGTTCAACAAAAGAATGGAGGGGACAGAGGAAAGAATCAGTAAACTATAAGACAAACAATAGGAATTGTCCAAACTGAGCAACAAAGAGAAAATAGATTTGAAAAATGAACGGAACCATAGGGACCCATGGAACCATAACAAATGATCTAGTATTTGTACATTTAAAATGTTTCAGTTTATAAATTAAAACCACAAAATGATATCATTGCACACCAGCTAGAAGGGCTAAAATAGAAAATAGTAACATCACCAATGCTAGAGAGGAAGAAGAGAGATCATATCATTTACATATTGCTGGTGGGAATGGAAAATAGTACAGCCATTTGGAAAAACAGTTTGGCAGTTTCTTAAAAACTGAAAATACAATTACTACACTCAGAAATTGTAGTGCTGGGAATTTATCTCAGAGAAATGAAGACTACGTTCAAACAAAAACCTGTATGTGAATGCATACAGCAGCTTTTTTCTTAATAGCCCCAAACTGGAAGCAACCTTCACATCCTTCCACTGAAGGATTAAACGTTGGTATGTCTATACTGTGGATGAATGAAAGGGAATAAACTACTGACACATGCAACAAGCTGGATGACTCTCCAGAGAATTATGCTGAGTGGAAAAGCCAGTTACAAATGTTTACCGTACTGTCTGTTTCGATTTATATAAATGCCTTGAAAGAACAAATTTGTAGAAATGAAAAGCAGATTAGAGGTTGCCAGGAATTAGGAAGGGGGGGAGGAAGTGGGTGTGGCTATAAAATGGCAACATGAATAATACGTGAGGTGGTAGAAATGTTCTGTGTATTGACTGTGTCGATGTCGATATCCTGGTTGTGATATTGTGATGTAGTTTTGCAAGATGTCACCACTGGGGGGGAAACTGGGTAAAGGGTATACATGATCCCTCTGTGTATTATTTCTTATTGCTCCACGTGACTATACAATTTGTTTACAATTAATTTTTAAAAATTATTTTTTAAAATTTATTATTTACTTTTGAGAAAGAATGAGTGTGTGGAGGGGAGGGGCAGAGAGAGAGAGAGAGAGAGAGAGAGAGAGAGAGAATCCCAAGCAGGCTCCGAGCTGTCAGCACAGAGCCCGACACAGGGCTTGAACTCCAAACTGTGAGATCATGACCTGAGCTGAAACCAAGAGTTGGGTGCTTAACCAACTGAACCACCCAGGTGCCCCTAATTTTTTAAAATTCTGTGCCTTATATATATATACCTTCGAAATTTTTCTGTCTAGGAAGGAAAATTCAGTATGTTGCATATTTTCTTTTGAGGAAATCTAAACAATATGAATAAACAATTTTAGATAGGTATGTATTTTCCTCGGAACACTTGCACATGAGAACATATTGGTCTGAGTGAGGCAGTTAATGACTTCACAAGCCTTGGAATACTGCAGTCAAATCCATTCATTTCTATTAATTACCTGTATTAAACCTGCTAACAGTTCTATCATATATGTTGAGGAACTGAAATAGTATGTTCAAGATTGATTCTCAAGCGGTTCTCAAAGTGTGGTCCAAAGATCCCTGGAGATCCCTGAAACTATTAAAGGTATCCTCTAGGTAAAAAGTATTTTTATAAACATGATTTTCTTTCTTCATTGTGCTGATTTTCCCATTGACAGTGGGTAAAACTGTTGGCACTTTAGCCAGAATCAAGAAAATAGCCCTAAAGTTTACTAGCAGTCATTACATTCTTCACTGCCATGAACCCACAGTAACAAAAGTGACAGTTACACCCTAAGAGTGCCCTTAACAAAGCAGTACAAATTATTAATTTTATTGAACTTCAACTTTTAGGTAAATGTTGTCTTTAATATTCTGTGTGCTAAAATGGGGAGTGTGCATCAATCACTTCCTATGCATATCAAAGTGTGATGGCAGTCTGGAACAAAAGCATTTGTGAGATTCTTTGGATTCTGAGGTGAGCAAGCCGCTTTTTTTTTTTTTTTTCAACGTTTATTTATTTTTGGGACAGAGAGAGACAGAGCATGAACGGGGGAGGGGCAGAGAGAGAGGGAGACACAGAATCGGAAACAGGCTCCAGGCTCTGAGCCATCAGCCCAGAGCCTGACGCGGGGCTCGAACTCCCGGACCGCGAGATCGTGACCTGGCTGAAGTCGGACGCTTAACCGACTGCGCCACCCAGGCGCCCCAGCAAGCCGCTTTTTTAACGAAACATCATTTTACTCAAAGGAACCACTGACACACAAACTTTGGTTATTCACACTTGGGCAATTGGCAGACATTTTCTCGAAAACAAACAAGGTGGGTCTGTCATTTCAAGGAAAACAACTGTCAGTGTTTGTTGCCAATGAGAAAATTTGTGACTTCAAGTAAAGATTAGAAATTTGCAGCATTTGAGTCTGCCACTGTGAGCTTGGCAACGTTCTAATACTTAAAAGTTCTCTGATGAGATTGATGGTAATATTAACAAGTATTATTTTTAATGTGTCAATATTTGGAAGATATATGTACTTAATGGACCCATATTTTACAAATGGCCAATGAGTTATATAACACAATCATGCATCAGTAAAAGAACATCTGACATACAAGATTTTCTTGTACTGGATTTTCTTGGAACTGAATAGGAAAAGTCAATTGATGTCTCATTGCAATTTTCTTTTCTTTTCTCTTTTCTTTTCTTTTCTTTTCTTTCTTTTCTCTTTTCTTTTCTTCTTCTTCTTCTTCTTCTTTTTTGAGACAGTGAGAGAGAGAGAGAACAGGGAAGGGGCAAAGAGAGGAGAAAGAAAATCTTAAGCAGGCTCCACCCCCAGAACGAAGTCCAAGATGGGACTCGATCTCAAATCTACAGGATAACCTTTTTGAAAATGTTTTTATTCATTTATTTTGATAAAGAAAGTGTGCACATGTGCAAAGGAGGGGCAGAGAAAGAGGGAGAGAGAATCCCAAGCAGGCACCATGCTGTCAGCGCAGAGCCCGATGTGGCGCTCGATCTCATGAACCAGGATATCATGACCTGAGCCAAAATCAAGAGTCAGATGCTTAACCAACTGAGTCACCCAGGTGCCCCACATTGCAACTAATCTTTAAGAAAGTATGTCTGGTTGTGGTGTGGTATCAGAGGATAGCCCCAATTATCTCAAAAAGCTGTTTAAATAATCTTCCTTTTTCCAACAATACATCTGTGTGAAATTGAATTTTTGTCATCTACTTTAAGCAGAATATATTGCAACAGATTGAATGCAGTAGCCAATGTGAGAATCTAGTCACTTTTAATTAGTCCAGACATCAGGAAAACTTGAGAAGAGTATACAGCAATGCCACTCTTCTTACCAAGTTTCTGAAAATATAGGTTTTTTTGTTTGTTTGTTTGTTTTATAAATTAGGTCCTTTAGGTTAACATGTAATGGAGCTGTTGTTAATTTTTAATAAATATTGTAATTTTTTTAGTTTAGATTTTTAACAAAGAATAAGCCTAAATATAACCCACATTAAAAAAATATATTTAGAGTCTTCTACAATGTTTAAGAATAAAAAGGATCCTAGGATCCAATGTTTTAGAACCACTGAGGTAGATCATTGCTAACAACAGATAAGACAGATTGGAACACAGAACTCAAGATCACTGTGGTAGTAGCATCATTCCCTTAAAACATGGTAATCCTTCAAATAATTAAACTGTTGGTAAGACAGCTATATTGAATCTGTACTTGGAGAAGTACTAAATATATAATTTTCCAAAGCTGCACAAAAATGGGAAAGGAGGGAAAGTTATCTTCTTCCCAGTTGTACTTCCAGGTTAAACAGACTGTAATTTACAGCCTTTTAAGATCCTTTTAAAGTCCTTTATATATGGAATTTTTCAGATGTATATTTATTTTTAAAAGTAAAGAGAATAGTGCAGTTAAAGTCCATCGACTTATCCCATTACAACAATTATCAACATGCTGCTATTCTCTGTTCAATTATCACCCTTCCATTTTTTTTTTACTGTTAGTATTTAAAAGAAAATTCCAGACATCATATCTTTTCACTCACAAATGCTTTAGTGCTGCTAACAGATAAAGATGTTAATAATATAACCATGCGGTAAATCCAGTAAAATGAGACTCATAATGAGAATAATTTTTTGCATTCCTGATAGTCATTCTATATGATCAATTGCTCTCAAAAATGTCTTCATAGTTCATTTGCCAGTAATGCGAGAGTGTAAACCAGACCATATATATATTGCCTATGGATTATAAACTCTGTAATCCATAATAGTTCCCCTTTCCTCTTTAAAATACCAATTCTTTTTTTCCCCAAATGTTTCATAGTTCATATATTTTATGTGTTCACTGAGAACAGTGCCTATGTGTATGACATGAAGTAGATCAACAAAGGGACGTTATATTGCACAAAGGGTCATCTTCACCCATGAAAGCTATAAAGCCACTCACTGTTTTGTTTTGTTGTTGTTGTTTCTTTATTTTATTTTTTATTTTTTAAAATTTACATCCCAATTAGTTAGCATCTAGTGAAACAATGATTTCGGGAGTAGATTCCTTAATGCCCCTTACCCACTTAGCCCATCCCCCCTCCCACAACCCCTCCAGCAACCCTCAGATTGTTCTCCATATTTATGAGTCTCTTCTGTTTTGTTCCCCTCCGTTTTGATAGGATTTTTGTTCCCCTTCCTTTATGTTCATCTGTTCTGTCTCTTACAATGCCAATTATTTATTGAAGGAAATAGTCAATTGTCATATAAAATTCTCCTCTGTATTTTGCTGATAGCAATCTTATGGTATTGTTTAAAGTGTTCCTTTATCCCATTTACTTCCTATAAACTTGATAGGTAGAGAGGCTTGCATAGATTCAGATTCAATTTATTTTTTGGAGGGAGGAGCTAGAATAATTCATAGGTGGGGTTGTATATTTATTGCTGCCTTATACCAAAAGGGATATTAGTTTTAATAATATGGAGATTGATCAATGGGTTCTGGTTGTTGTAAGACTGAAACTTCATTTAAACGTTCCCAGAAATCTTTCTCTGAAAGGCTTTAGCAGATATCGATAACCATTGCCTATGCATAAAATGTCATTAGAATATTCGAAATGGTGATTTTTTGATTCTATCATTACCTCTGCTCTTATTAGCTTTGATTCTTCTATAAAAATAACATTCATTGACTATTTATAGTCCACACTGGAAAGGCAAGATAAATGCATACTTTTTTGTACTTATTTATCAAATTTTAGAACGAGTGGGTATCATAGCAACCTCTAAGAGTGACCAGTAAGTAATTTTTGTAAAATAGCATTATGGTTTTGACATATTTTCTTTAGTTTAATCCATTTCTCTCACTATTCTTTTTGATGTTCCAATTGTTCCATTTTTGACCATTGGTAGTCCCTTGTCAGCTCCTGTATGCTTTGACATTTCTGTGATTTGCCTGTTTTATGTAATAATGTGTTTTGGAGATGTCTCTACAATGTTTTCATTATGTCTTTGCTATGGTGTGTCAGGAACTTCCAGGTTTCCTCCCCCAGTCATGAATTAGCCATTTCTCCAAGGAGCTGGTACGTTTTAGGGGTAGTGATGGTACTTAGAGGTTGCAATCTGGGTACCAGGGTTTCTCATTGACCTCAGTCTATTGCTGCTTCTTGGTATTTACCATGAAGAGAGCTGGGGAACATATACTTTTTCATAAAAAGAGAAAAATAAATCGGGGCACCTGAGTGGCTCAGTTGGTTAAGCAACCAACTTTGGCTCAGGTCATGGTCTCATGGTTCATGAGTTCAAGTCCTGTGTCTGGATCTGTGCTGACAGCTCAGAGCCTGGAGCCTGCTTTGGATTCTCTGTCTCCCTTTCTATCTGTCCCTCCTCTGCTTGCTCTCTGTCTCTGTCTCTCAAAAATAAACATAAAAAAATTAAAAAAAAGAGAAAATAAATCAAGATATTGTAAAATTCAATTTAAATTCAACTTTACAGGCTTTTTACTTATATGATTTCATATTTTAATTTTTTGCTTATATTGAAAGCTTGAATTCTAACATTAATGTGAACAATTGTTTATTTGATTCTTCAATATATAAATGTATGTACATATTTTATATCCATTTTTACAGATACATATCCAATATTTTAATATTCTAACAGTAAGATTATTGAAAGCATTTTGTTTTTCTCTGCCAAGATGTTGAGCTATTCCATATCAATATCTTACTAAACAAAATGGTTATAGACAATAAGATTTAGCTGTGGTTGGATAACTTATTTTCCAATGGTGTTGGCATTACAAGAAGTTACATGTTTATAGTATTCCTGAAATCTACTCCATTGGTCCTGTAATGCCTCATTATACATTTGGAGCTTTGCTGAGGTTCCCTACCTAGCATTCAATTTTCTACTGATATCTGGAATGCTTGATAAGGAGTTTCATTCCTGCTAGAGGTGAGTGCAGAATCTTTTTCTTTACACCCTGACCTGTGTCAGGCATTAACTTTTTCTGTAAAGGATAGATAACAAATATTTTAGGCTGTGTAGGTTATATTATCTCTGTTGCAACAACTCAGCTCTACTGTTGCAGTGCAAAAGCATGTTAAAGGATGAGTGTGGTGGTGTTCTGATAAAACTTTATTTACAAAATCCTATGGCAGCAAAACTCACCTCCTGGAAGTAATCTCTCAGCAAATGGAGCCCCTGTGCTATCACCAGACCATGATGGGACCTGGAATTGAAGTAAAATCAGTTTCAGGATCTCTGGGTGATGGCTTCTGTCTCAGGAATTGAAGTGAGAGAGAAGAGAGGGAGCTCTGTTCCTCTGAACTCCATGCCTAATTTCTCAGAAAAGTTCTGTCTGTTGGCCTTCACTCTCCTACTGAAATGGTTTCTGGGAAAAGCCAATCTGGACTTTCAAAAATGACATTTCAAGTTAAAGGCAAAGAGAAATTATTAAGTTACTTAGCAGGAGTCTCAGGGTCTTTACTGCAGCTTCAGTCAGGCTCTTGGCTGGATCCCCCTTTGGCCAGGCTTTCCACCCCATGCCATATTCTTTATCTCATTAGAAGCACAGTTTTTACAAGGAAAAAGAGTACACTCAACTAGGCAGCTCGCATAGTCAAATATCCTTTATTGTTCACTCTGTTGTCCCCACAGCCTGCTTACTTCCTTGTTCAGGAGATACAAAAACCTACATGGAAGGGTCAGCCTATATGGATGCGCCTTTGAGGGTCTCTCAGATGCTGTGTCGGGCGGGGTGGGGGCGGGGTATTGTTAACTCTGAGAAGTCTACTGAGTCATATCAGGGACCTGTCTGCTGTACATGGTGTGATACAGAAGTAGGATGTGGGTGGTATGGGCAGGTGGAGGGAATTTCTGCTCTACCTAACAGTGGTTCTCCAGGTTCATTCACCCAACACACTCAGTTCCAATTTCTCTCTAGAGTTAGCATGTTATTACATGTTATTTTCTTCCAGAAAGGCTTTTCCTTGTAAAGGAGAAGGACATTTCCTCTAGGTCATGACACTGATTGAAAAACAGAATTTATAAGGAATAAAATGTTGCTGCTGCTGCTGCTAAGAAGTTGCATAAATTGTAGGAACAGAGAGGAAAATAGTGCCAGGAGCTGGAGGTGGGGAGAGGGGCTGAAATTTGGGGGGTTATGAGATGTTCTTTATCTTGATTTTGATGTTGATTACACACTGTATGTATTTGTTAAAACCCATAGAATTACACACACATGCACACACACATCAGATGATGGGCTGTATTTGGTCTGTAGGTTGACCCCTATCCTACTTCATTATTTAAGATCTTTCTGGAAGCATATGGCACATATACTCTGTCTGGAGATTTCCCACTGCAAAATCAGTTAGCAATGCCTTTTTGAGCCATGACTGAGGTCTTTCAAATAGGAAGTCAACATTGACCCTTGGAGATCACTATCTATGACCAACTTGGTTTTCACAATCTATTCCCTCTTGGATCTTCACTGAGTGTTACTGAGCCCTAGTTTACTCCCAAGGTTATAAAAGTCTTAAGTTCTTAAGACAAAGAAACCCCTATGTAAAAAGTCCTGAACAAGACAGAAGTCTATTACTTTCTCACTTAACCTCCTATTCCAGGATAGAAAGGGCATGTCTGACATTCTTCTTTTTTTTTTTTTTTTTTTTTTTTTTAATTTTTTTTTTCAATGTTTATTTATTTTGGGGACAGAGAGAGACAGAGCATGAACGGGGGAGGGGCAGAGAGAGAGGGAGACA
Source organism: Prionailurus viverrinus (assembly GCF_022837055.1). Classification (NCBI taxonomy): domain Eukaryota; kingdom Metazoa; phylum Chordata; class Mammalia; order Carnivora; family Felidae; genus Prionailurus; species Prionailurus viverrinus. Next base: position 45,919,793 of record NC_062565.1, read on the forward strand.
CAGAATCGGAAGCAGGCTCCAGGCTCTGAGCCATCAGCCCAGAGCCCGATGCGGGGCTCGAACTCACGGACCACGAGATCGTGACCTGAGCTGAAGTCGGACGCTCAACCGACTGAGCCACCCAGGCGCCCCATGTCTGACATTCTTAATATATGGCTTCCATCTCTAGATCCCATGATACTAGTGGCTTCAGCTCTCATAATCCCAGTTAGTAGGAAGTGAGAAAAGAGACTAGGCGATCCTATGTATGTTTCTTTTTAGGGTTCCAATACAGAAGCGGCATGCCTCACACATGCTCACTTATCATTGGCCATTTCTTAATCACCTGTTATATCAAGTATCAAGGGAAGATGGAAAATATAGTTTCTAGCTGGTCATCCATATATCCACCTAACACTCAGGAATTCTGTCATTAAAGAAGGGGAATATAGATTTTGTTGGTCAACTAGAAGTCTTTATGGGATTATGTTAGGATGAATGAATGTTTAATGAAAGAAAAGCACTTTGAGAAATGTGTTGTATATCCATAAAATGTGGAGTTTTTTGAGAGCCATAATAGATTGATGATCTATTCATTCCCACATTTTTAGGATATCATTAAAAAAAAAAAAAAACACTCCACAGTCTCTATTAGGACCTAGTTCAAGATCTAGTACTGTGGCAGAATATGACATTAAAATCCCTAGAAATCACTCCCTAATAAAAAACATATAAGCTTAGCTTGAATGAAAAATGAAACTCCAGATGCCAGAAATGAAAGGGAACTCAAAATGAGAAAACAAATTGATGTTGCAATGGCTTGGGGAATTATTGAATCTGGGTAAAGGCCCTTAGGGCTTAGGGCTTGAGTTTTGTAAACAGAATATATTTGGGCCGTAGTTTTATTTAATCCACTCTCTCAATCTTTGTCTTTTCATTGGTGTATTTTGACCATTAAGCTTTAAGATAATTACTGATATGTTAGAACTTAACACTGTCATTTTATTATTTGTTATGTTTCCTCTGGTACTTATGACTCTTTCTCTTTTTCTACCTCCCTTTAGGTTCCTTGAATAAGTTTTAACATTCAATCTAGCTTTATTTATAGTGCTTTTGATTTATCTCTTTGTATAATTTTCTATGTGTTGTATGTATTACAGTACACTATGTGACTTGTCACGGTTTACTGGTATTAACATTTTACCATTTTTTTGTGTAGTATGGAAACTTCACTTCCCGTTCAGTTCCTTTACCCTCCCCACTTTCCATATCATTGGCTGGAGTATCCAGTGGTATAATTTTTATTTCAATTTCAAATATAAAATTCACAAGAGAAACTACTGCCTATTGTACATGACCATACTTCTGCTTTGTCCATTGATCTTTCTTCCTGATGTTCCGAGTTTTCCTTCCTTTTTTCTTTCTCTCTCTCTCTCTCTCTTTTTTTTTTTTTTTTTTTTTCTGTATTTCCTTTGTGTTAGAAGAACTCTCTTCAACCAATCTTTATGGGTAGGGCTGCTGGTCAAACACAAATTCTTCCCAGATGAAATACCTTCATCTGGGCATGCTTTTATTTCTCTTCATTCATGAAGAACAGTTTTATCAAAAACAGAACGCATGGGGGCGCCTGGGTGGCGCAGTCGGTTAAGCGTCCGACTTCAGCCAGGTCACGATCTCGCCGTCCGTGAGTTCGAGCCCCGCGTCGGGCTCTGGGCTGATGGCTCAGAGCCTGGAGCCTGTTTCCGATTCTGTGTCTCCCTCTCTCTCTGCCCCTCCCCCGTTCATGCTCTGTCTCTCTCTGTCCCAAAAATAAATAAACGTTGAAAAAAAAAATTAAAAAAAAAAAAAAAACAGAACGCATGGTTGACAGTTCCTTTCTTTTGGCACTTGTGACATGTTTTGCCACTTGTTTCTGACTCCATGCCTTCAGATGAGAAATGATCTGTAACATCAATTGGTGCTCCCCTATAGGTAATCAATCATTTCTCTTTGGCTACTTTCAAGACTTTTCTGTTTTTCCTTTTCAGATTTTTAATTATGATGTGTTTTGGCATGGGCTTCTTAGGAAAAAGCTTTCTTAGCCTTTTGGTCTGTTTTTGATAAGATTATAAAAGGTTTTTCTTTATATTTTTGGTAATCTGCCTAGAAGACAAAGATTCTGTGTTTTCATCGAAATAATTTCCTGTGCTTCATGTTGTCTTTATCAAGTGTTTGATTACCTCAGAAGACAGACTTTTCTCTATTAAAAGAGATAAGTTTTTTTCACAACTATATAACTTCTGTATTTGCCTTTGAAATCTTTAATTGCCCCGCAGTTAAATGGATTTGTTTCACAGTGACCTATGATCTTATTTAATCAAATGTTTTAAGTCTTTTGATATTTTTGACAAACTTTTCAAAAATCAAATTTTAAATTAAGTTTTGATCTTAAACTGACTTTGGGTTTTTTTCAGGTCTTCTGGAACAGCTCAAAAGATTTGTTATCTCTCCTTATAAAAGAGAGATATTAAAATAATTAGGCTTATTTGATATGTTAAACCACGTGGGAAGCATTGTCAAGTAAGAAATGATGCAAAGTTTTCTTTAGGTTATATTTATATAAAAGTATGTTATTAATATAAGTATCCTTGCAAAAGTGCTTCCCCAAGCTACCTGCGTAGCCCCACAATAAGTCATGGGATGGTGACCCAAGATCTGTCCCTGTTCTCCTTCTCCACATCAGTAAAATGGACACATTACATCACTAATATAATGTTAATATGTGAAAGACTTGCCTTGGCTGCAGGACACTCTGCAGACTTTGCTGGAACATCTATCTGCAAGGAAGAGGGTAAGTAGTGAACCTGCAAAAATTCAAAGCTTAGGCACCACTGTAAAGTTTTGGGGCATCATATGGTTGGGTAAGTTGTGTGTTGTCCCAGAAGCTGTGATTGACAAGATGTCAGCCTATGCAACCCCTAAGAACATGAAAGAGATAAGCTTTTGTAGTGATTTTGAAATTTGGAGGAGTTTTATTTCCACCTGCCACGGTGCCTCTGTATTTCATACTGCCTGGCGAAGGAAGGGCACATGTGACTGGGTATCAGAGCAACAAGTCACTTTTCAAAGGGCAAAAATACTAGTGAAGCAGATGCTTGGGCATCTCCCAAGCAGGGCTACCATTTGAGTTAGATGTGTTTGTGGCTCTGGAAGGTATAAGTTGGGCATTGTGGCAAAGACAACAGAAGGGGAGAGTACCTCTAGGATTTGGGTCCCATTTCTGGAAGGGGGCAGAAACCAAATATATCCCCATAGAGTAACAGCTCCTACCAGTGTACCCAGAACTCCTACAGGTAGAGCCAGTCATGAAGGAACAAATGTTATATCTTGGTAAGAATCCCCTTCCTATCGAGGGATGGCCTGAGGATATGTTCCATTAATCCATCTCTACTATGACTTAAAATCCCAGCATGCCTATTTGCAGCAGAGGAGCATCATTTCTAATAGCCTAGAAATGCAGGTCCTACTAGGTTCTATAGAGTATGTAAATCTTCCAAATGCCCTTGCCCCTATTTCTGTGGTGACCCCTACAGCCCATAGAGAAGGAATGGGAGAGATTCCAATGACACAAGGGCCTAGAACCTGGAACAAATCACAGCAGCCAGTGGACTACATTCAGAGCAGTTTGGTTGGTGATCACTCATGAGCCCTTGGCCATGAAGCCTTTGTAGTTGTAGTTGGGCCATTTGAAAGGGATTGACTCTATGATTGGACAATAGAAAGCCAAAGGGTGGGTGATCATGAATAAATGCTTGAGGGATCAGGATATGTGGGGGAAAAAAAGTTTTGGTTCACTTGCAAGAGCCTGAGGCAGTCCTCACTGTCTTCCATATCCTGGCTTCTAAGGTGCTAACAGCTCCCAGCAGTCAGGAAGCTGCCCCAGCCTGGTATGAGTCCTAGCACCATACCCAACAGTAGATACAGCAGACTCGGTGCATAGGAAGAGTCCCCACGGTGGTGCCCAGGTGGGATGGCACATTGCCAAAGATGCCAATTTCCTTTGAAATACAGTGACTTGGTTAATTCAGTAATAGCATGTTCTGTGTGTTCTAAACAACACTCAAGACAACTGCCAAAGGAGTCTGAGGCCATCCACTGGAGTTCTAAACTGGTGAGGGATTGGCAAGTTAATTATATTGTCCCCCTTCCTCCAACTGAGGGTTATAAATATGCCTTGGTTCTTGTGGAGTGTTTGGCCTAACCAAAATTTACCCTGTCATCATGCAAACCAGGCTGCCACCATGAGGGGATTAAAAAAGTACTGTAATGCCCGAAGTTCCGAAACCTCCCACAAAAGTCCACCAGAGTCGTAAGTCAAAGCCAAGCGGCAAGGGTCGTTTATTGCAGGTTCGAACCTGGTCCTCTGCGCACTCGTCGCCGGTGACGCAAGAGGCCACGATCAGGGTTGGTACAGCGTTTTTATAGACAGAGACAAATAGCACAGGGGAGGTTTCAAATTATGAGGGGCCTGATTAGTTGATTTTAAAGTAAGGACATTTGTTGTTCTCTGATTGGGCGTCCTTTGTCTGTCCTTTGGCGGGAAGGCTTTGTCCGTTACTTGTGGCGGGAGGAAAAAAGGGGGAAGGGGGAAGAGGGTAGGGTAGGTGAGGAATGTGCTAAGCAAGCAGGTTTACAGAAGCGAGAAATGCTGGTTAGTTTATGTACAATCACTCATTCCATCACATATCAGACTACATTTAGGAAGGTTTACAATCCATTCTACTACACAGCGGGTTACATTCAGGAAAGGCCTCACAATGCTCGTAGCAAACAGCAAGCAAAACAGACTTCTCAGCAATTGTATTTCTTATCAAAGATCCATAATAAGCAGAAAAGAGAACTTTAGCTTTAAACTAAGGCAGGGCTGTCATTTGGATTTAAAGCTGTTCTTTTCAGTACCATGTTCTGATAACTTTGTTGAATAGTCAGTAATCAAGGGTCACATTTCCAAGGTCATGATGTCCTGATGTACAAGACTGGGTAACAGAACATGACATTGAATGGAGGTTCCATCTTCCTCATAACCTGCAAGCAGTAAGACTGATAGGAAAAAAATGAAAAATTAAAGCAGCAGATTAAATTATTAACAAGTAAAACTATCTTGGCCAGGTGTATTAAAATACTATCTCAGGCTTCAATACATCTGAATAATCAACCAGTAGTGCCTGTTGCCCCACATGCTAGATTGGGATTCCTGCCAAGACACCCAATACTGTAAAGATATGGAAGTCACAGGAGACAGCCATTGTACCAACTCTCACTGTGAATCAATGTGCTATGCTGCTGAGAACACGGGGCCCCATCATGCCTGGAAAAGCATTATCAACTAGAATTTGCAATGAGCTTCCCACCAGGATGGGTGAGTTACTTCATACCCCCGGTTGAGGGGGAACTACTCAATCTCCACTGGGATCCCATTGCCCTGATATAAGGTGAAGCTGTTGAAACACACCATACTTGGAATGAAACACAAACCATTGAAAGAGGGGAGAAAGTGGAGATCCTGGTCTGGCATATCCTGGTCCCAGTTCATCTCCTCGCACCTGACAAGGCTGCCTCCCTCATCTAAAATGTATGTTATGTATAACCAAGTCAAGTTCCTAAAGCTGCCAACCACCCCCCCCTCCTCAAGGCTAAGGGGCACATTTTTTTTTTCCCACTAGGACAATCATTTGGTGGCCACTTTTGTCTCTGCATTGTCCTAGAGGACATCATAGCACACATAGAAGCCCTTACTAAATTCACCCAACAAGCCTTAAATGATAGCTCTCAAAGTCTGTCTTTACTTAACACTGTTAATGTTTCTAATGAGAAAAGCTATCTTGCCAAACAGCATGGCCTTGGATATTATTACCACCTGTGCTGTTATCCAAAAAGAATGGTATCTGTTCATACCTGAAGAGTCTGCTAATGTATCACTTTTATTAAATCACATGAGAACACAAGTGAATGCTCTGAGTGATCCAACCCTCATTTCTAGGGGACTTAGTAAATCAATGGTTTGGATCTTGAGACTCTTGGTGGAAAAGATCATTACTTACTTTGGGAATCATTATCTTAATCTATGTTTTCTCTTGCATGTGCTGGGTTGTTGCTATAGTGTGTGCTTTCAATATAGCCTGATAGCTGCCAAATGAGCCACCGCTATGCTAATGGATTCCTTGCCCGATGGCGTAGCACACAATGTGGGAGAAGAGGGCGTGTGAGGTTATAATAACCAGTCTTGTGGGGTGAAGTTTGGGGGGAGGTCATCCAGAGGACTTGACCTCCAGCCGACCCAAGACCTGTACCAGGGCAACTGGAGGCTCCTCTCTCCTACCCCATCCTTGGAATGTATGTTCTGCCCACCATTCCCACAATCAGAGCCCTTTTACTTTATTTTAATTTTTTTAACGTTTATTTATTATTGAGAGACAGAGCATGAGCAGGGGAGGGGCAGAGAGAGGAGGAGACACAGAATCCGAAGCAGGCTCCAGGCTCCCAGCTGTCAGCACAGAGCCTGACTCGGGGCACGAACTCACAAACCTCGAGATCATGCCCTGAGCCGAAGTTGGCCGCTCAACCGACTGAACCACCCAGGCCCCCCATCAGAACCCTTTTAAAGGACGCAGCCTTGGGAGAGCAATGCGGTCTCAGGCCACCTGCATGATGTAAGTGAGTGAACCCAGTTAAGGACTCTAGATAAACTTTTATGATTCTGGTGGGCAGGTGTGGAGGTCTATTTGCTTTGTAGCTGCTCACGACAAGCCTCCTATGTAAGTGTCCTTGCTCGTTGAGCCTACCAATCTGTCACCTACTGGTCTGCAGTGGTCTGTTTGCCTTTCTTCTGTCTTTGCATGGGAGCCAGTTTGCAAACCCTTTTTCTCTCCTTTTGAGACTTTGATTATGTGAATATTGGATCTTTGTTAATATGCCAAAGCAAACAGACTTTGATAAGTTTTTTCAGACTATTTTCTCTGTTTTTTGTTTGTTTTGTTGTTGTTGTTTTATGTTGGATAAATTCTATTGATCTGTTCTACTGACTATATCTTCAGCCATAATAACTTCTGTTTCTTTGCTGAGATTTTCTATTTTTTTGTTTGTTTCAAGAAGACATATAGTTGCCAATGAAACATATTTATGATGACTACTTTTAAAATCTCCATCAGATAATTTCAACATTTGATTCAGCTCGGTGTTGGCCTCTGTGATTGTATTTTGATAATTGTTAAGTGATTTTCCTGTTTCTTGTTATGATGGGTGGTTTTTTATTGTATCCTAGACATTTTTACTGTTATGATTAGGAAACTCTGGGTCCAATTTGAATTTTATTTATTTATTAGCAGAAAAATACCCTGTTTAGAGGTTTATCACGAAGTGACTGGCCTGATTTTATGTGCTGTGGTTTCCGATAAGAGTTACATTTTCAGAGTCTTTGAGGTATTATTTTGGTCTGCTTGGTTTACCTGGTCCTGCTGTTTTCTTACTGTTTCCTGCTGGGGCTCCCTACGGAGGCAGAAAGAGGTTTTACCAGATGAGGCAGCTTGTTGTATTTTGGTGAGGATGAGGAGGTTTCCCAAACCAGGTGCTTGTTATTGTGATTTTTCCCCCAGCGCTCTTCAGATGTTGAGGCTTGAGTTTTGATGTTCAGTATAGGAACTTGGATCTAGAAAAAGTACATATCTCGATTTGAGATAACTCCTTAAGGTTGGGACTGCAAAGAACCATTCAGTCTGTGAAAACATAATCGAGAAACTCTGCTCCTAGTCTCCGAGAATTCTACCCGCTATTAAAGACTTAGGTGAGTTTCCTCCAGGCATTGGGCAGAAAAACATTTTTGAAAAAATCTAGCACCACACATGCACATTTGTGTCTAAATTTACATTACTTAAATGAAGGGTGAATTTCAGGCTCAGAATAAATTCCACAAACAGATCTAGCTCTTGTAAAATCCCTGATGCCTTAAGAGAGTAATTCAAGGATGCTTCTTCAAGATATTCCTAGATCGGGTCTCTCTTATCTCTGATAGAAGAAAAGGCTGAAAGTTAGAGTCATAAATCAAAACACGAATGGAATGACCATAAAAAAGTGCCAGTGGCTGCTGTAAAGAGTAAAACTGACATCCCCAAATGAAGTAAAATAGAACAATCTAAAAGATTATAAAATTACTATATTTGTAATGATGAAAGAGGTCAAAAAGGAAGAGAAACCGTGAAAAATGAAGAGGATGTTACGAAAGAAAATATATCATATGAGGAATTAGGAACATCATTCATGTTCCTTGTTACAAAATTCTTCCACCCAGGTGGTACGTGCCTGGGATTGTACTTTTCCAAAAGGCACGTAATGTCACAAAAAGGCAGGCTGTGAATTAATGAAGGTAATTGTAGGCAAAGCTCTAAATTTGTCTCTAAATTGTCATCATAACAATCCTTATTGAAAAAGTAAAAAAAAAAAAAAAAGAAAGTTTTACTTTTAAAGCTTTAGGTGAGAAGAATCACAACTGAGAAGAAACACTTGTGTTGTCTCCTACCTGAAGCTTTACATTTCAAATGGTATTTAATGACCCATGAGATGGATTAAATTGAAAGCTTAATGTGTCTTTAGGTTTTGGGCATCTTATTTTTTATGATTTATAATTTTAGTTCTCAGTTTATCTGAACTCTCCTGTGTGCCAGAAAAAAAAAACAAAATTTTCATGTTTGTGAAGATTCAATGACATCTCTTACGAATTGGATCCGCATCATTCAAAGCTGAATGGAGTTTTCTCTTACACACACTGTACAAGCATAATTCATACATCAAGAGGAAATAAGTCGGTAGGATTTCAGACTGGCTTACAGCAGACATCCTTGAATTTGATGTAAAGCAAAAGCTACATGGTCAAATACATGTATTTAATCATCGTGTATGCGATATGCTATTATTTTCTTTAGGCAGCCACACAAATTAACAAGTATATGTTGTTATAAAGGATTGCACAAGGAGAAGCTTGTGCTTCTCCTATGAGATGTTTATTTATGTTAAAATGTGATTTTGGCTTGTATTTTATGTTGAAAGGTACTGGAAATTTCCATTGCTCCATTTTCTCCATCTCTGATCAGGTGACATATTATTAAATTTAAGAAGAGAATATCTTATTCTCTTATTAGGCTTAATTGGAAGTCCTTCCACTTAGTGTATACTTTTTGTCAGCATTAATCTCGCAGGTAACTGTGAAACAAGAGAAGATTTTATTTGAAGCATTGCATTTTTCTTGTCCTATCCCCCTTTGTGGACTTTCTTTCATACATGCCTATATTTCTAAAGACATGTTTTGATATTAACTGTATCTTCCCAGACATGGGTCATCCTCAATCATGATACTCTTTCCCCATCAAAACTTTCATTCCTACATGTCTTGGGTCACTGTTTTTTACCCTTGTTGAATATGAAGTTTTCTTTTTGTAACCAAATGAATATTACAAACTCCTCTCTTAGTAGCAATTGTTACCTTGATGTCCGATGAGTCAGAAATTATTATGGTGACGAGCTAACTAAATATGCATGCACATGACTTTTGAAGCAGTTCGTATTTAGTTCCACTGCATGAGACACATGTATATAATGACAGTGCATTGGAATGTAACACACTGACTCAATCTGCGAACAACGCCTGCTCTGTACTTTCATTTGTAGAACCTTTGTGGTAATTGACCCAACTATTGATCAAAATGATTAAGAACCAAAGCCTACACCTTTTTCAGGGGTAATTGCTTCGGTTTCCCATTTTCATTTCCTGCTCTGATATTATCCTCTCAGGGATTCGCATAATAGGCATTTAAAAGATTTGTTGAATGAATTAATGGCCCCATACCTTTCTTCACGATGGGTGGTAAAGCCTTTATTGTATAAGATGTTTTCTGTTAATGTGCAAACTGGCTAATGTGTTTTTCTTTCCAGGTGACAATGTATCCAAACCCAGTTAAAGGGCAAGAATTTTATTTTGCTTAGTTTAATTTTAGAAGACAATTTAGGAATAAAGCTTATTTTGTGACCGTAAGATAGTGGAGCAGGCTGAAAAGCAAATCTCATGTCACCTTTTCCACAATTGGGATTTATAAGTACAGTAGCCTCCCTCAGAGGTTTCTCAGGAAGATAGATTGCCGGTGCCATGTGGGTGGTTTCCATTAGGCTGATGAAATTTTTTCCAAAGACATTTTATCTCTGTTGAATGAGGATGAATAGTTTGCCTATCACAGGAACTTTGGGTAGGTCGCAGGAGATTTGACCTTAAAAAGGCAACAAGCTAAGATCTGGAAAGAACCTAAAATTACAATTCCGACAAATAAAATAATGTAGAGATTCTCCAGGGTTTATAGAGATCAGTATATTTGTTCTTAGATGCAATTATCAAGTATTTGGTGATGCACCAGATTGGGATAGCCAAAAAACAACGAAAAGCCAATTACCGCCATCTAAAGGAAGGTGAAGCAATAAAAGCAGTAAACTTTCTTCACTTGATCTTTGGTCTTTATAAAGTAACTCTATTTATGGCCTTGCTTAAAGTGATTATTGTTAACCTAAGCAGCTCAGGAACCTAACTTAAGCCAGAAGGCACTTTACAAAATTTTTGTATTTTATAAGTCAAAGGTCTCTAAAAACAAGCTAACAAAATTAGCCACCCATATCCTGTGGTTTCAGTGATATCTGGCTGTAAGTTTTCAGGCCCTCTCCAATTGATTTTATTTCTTTTTTATTTTGTTTTGAAGTTTATTTGTTTCTATGGAATGCTTAATCAGTCTTATTGGAAAATAATGCTTTCTGGTGGAAGGTAGAATAGAGTTTACTCTTATTTTTCTGGATTGAATTAGATAAAACCTTTTTCAAGGAATCTTGAACCAGAGTATAGGCAGACATAGATTAACTTTGTTCTAAGTGTTATGTGTATTTCAGCTTTAATGACTTCCTTTCATTTGTGTGTATTTTTTTTTCTGGGAGGCAAGCTATTTCTGTCTTGAAAAATGATAAAAGTATTGCAGAAATTCTCTTAGTGAAAACAATCGTGATTAATGGCTGATTATTAAATCCAAAAATTTAGTTTATATGTGGAATTACAAATATACACATGCAGTAGCCTGGCTTATCCACAGGGGATACATTTCAAAACCCCCTGTGGATGTCTGAAACCAAGGATAGTACCAAATCCTCAATATACTATGTTTTTTCCTATACATGCATACCTGTGATAAGATTTGACTTATAAGTTAGGCACAGTAAAAGATGAAAAACAATAACTAATAATAAAATAGGACAATTATAATAACATATTGTAACAAAAGCTATATGAATGTGGTTTTTCTCAAAATATCTTATTATGCTGTACTCACCTTTTAATTTCACGTGATGACGTGAGATGGTAAATGCTTATGTGATGAGATGAGGTGAGGGGAATGACTTGGGCATTGTGATGTAGCATTAGGCTACTATTGACCTTGTGACCATATGTCAAAGGGAGGATCATCTCCTTCTGAAGTGTGGTTGGCTGCATGTAACTGACAGCAAAACTGAAGGAGAGGTGAACTGTGTAGAGTTCTTATATTGCAGGGTTCTTGTTATGCACACATAGCAGTGACCAAAAGTGATTTAAATAACACCCATTCCTCAATAAAAAGGTTTCTATTTCAGTTACCATGTGACATTAGCTAAGAGTAATCACATGAATTTCAAACTTTGTTGCTAGATCATCAAATCCTCAAATTACTGAACGAATAACAAATGTGCATCATGATTGGTGACCAATCACATCACTTCTGTCAGATTCTGCCCACGACCGGTCACTGCACATCTGTTATTCAGTTCACACACAGACAGCACAGGTGTAGTTGTGTTGCCTTCTCATTGCCCAGTGGTAAATGCATGTGATATTTTAAAACATGGATAATCCAAAAAGGTAACTGACCAACCAAGGTGAAATGCAGCAAAAAAAAAAAAAAAAAAAAAAAAACCCACAAAAAAGTGATGACACTGGAAGTAGAATTCAATTACAACAAATTATGTATAGTTATAGAAGTTATGTATAGCTATAGAGGAAATAGTTACATATAATTAAAATATATATATATATACATATATGTATATATAGAGAGAGAGAGGGGCAGAGAGAGAGAGAGAGAGAGAGAGAGACAGAGACAGAGACAGAGAGAGACAGAGAGAGAGTTAGGGAAGAAATAGCTAACCAAGGGAATGTTGATACTTTTGGCATTCCAGAGACTCTACATATTTATCCAGAGGAACTTAGTCAAGGAAATCTATCAACATAAATGAGGTTGTAATGAAAAGGATGCCAGCAAAAATCTTAGCAATAAGAGAACTCTCAGAGATATTTCATAAACTGAAAGAACAAAAGATAAAATGTTGGAAAATGATCCAAATTTAAGAATAAGAGAATTCTCTCTCTCTCTCTCTTTCTTTCTCTCTGTTTCCTTTCACTCTTACTCTCTCTATATTTATTTTTTTCAGAACTTTTAGAAAGTTGCCTATGGAATACCACCTTTCACTGTAAATATTTGCTCATTTTCTAAGAACTAGTACAGTTTCTCACAAAATGATGATGTAGCTATCAAATTCAGGAAATTTAACATTGATAAAATAGTACTGTCTTATCTACAGTCTATATTTCAATTTTGCCAATTGACCAAAATTTCTTTTATAATGCTTTTATTTTTCTTGGTCCAGGGTCTAATGCAGAACCATGTGTTGTGTTTGATTGCTGTATGTCTTTCTTTAGTTTTCTTTTACCTGGACTAGTTTCTTTGTTTCCCTTTGATGAGGTCAGTGACTTTGTAGGATACTCTCCAGTTTGGATTTGTCTGCAGTTTCTTCATGATTATATTCAGGTTATATATTTTTGAGAGAAATATTTCATAGATTATGTTATCCTCCTCTTAGTGCATGACATCTGATTGCTTATGATGTTGCTTTATCCCATCATTCCTTATGTGGTGGCCACCTGTTCTCCGTAAATTTATTATCCTTCCTTTGTAATAACTGTGCACTGTAGGGGGAGGTTCTTTGAAACTGTGTAGGTCTACCCTTCCTCATCAGGTTTCCACCCACAAGTTTAGATTTCATTTTTTTTTAAATTTTTTAATGTTTGTTTATTTTTGAAAGAGAGAGAGAGAGAGAGAGAGAGAGAGAGAGCAGAAGGCAGAGAGAGACAGAGACACAGAATCCGGAGCAGGATCCAGGCTCTGAGCTGTCAGCATAGAGCCTGACATGGGGCTTGAATCCATGAGCTGTGAGATTATGACCTGAGCCGAAGTTGGATGCTTAACTAACTGAGCCACTCAGGCACCCCAAGTTTAGCTTTCTTGTATAGTTGTCTTACTGACACCAAGATGGTGTGTATTTTTCAAAAATAACTTGTCTAATATTATGATTTTGTAAAGAATTCAGCTGATTTTTAAGAAAAACAACTTTTTACAAATTTTATAAATATATCATATGTATATATACATGTGATATACATATTTACATATATATAATATATATTAAAGCGGCTCCTTTTGTTTCATTATAATTTATATTTTTAAGTAATCTCTAAGCCCAACATGGGACTTGAACTCAAGGATCCCAAGATCAAGAGTCACCTTCCCTGCTAACTGAGCCAGCCAGGCCCCCCTACAAATTTTGTTAAAATGAGAAGTACCTCTAAACAGGAAAAGTGGTATACACCACTGATTCTTGACAAACAGACAACTCAAGATTGGGAGAAGTGAAGGGAAAACAAAGTAGACAACTAGTTTTGCACACTCAAGGTGTAGTAGATATCATTCAGTAGTTTTTAAAGAAAAAAGGGAGAGTGTTGGTTCATCCCACAAGTTGGTTAGTTAGGGATCAATAAATATATTGTTTGTATTTGTCAAAATTGTTTTCTTTAAATATAGCTTTGACTTCATTACATTGGTTTTATTAAATAGTATTTTCATGGGCCAGGACTTCATGAATAATGGAGTAAAAAGATTAGTAAACTATCTTCCCAGCAAAACAACTTTAATTGTTTGAAGTTTAACTTTAACCCATTTTAATTGGTGGATATGAAAAAAAACAAAACCCTACTTAAGGCCACATTGGAATTATTTTGTAAGCATGCAGAAAATGGAGAAATATTCATTCAAGAGAATTTGCTAAATCTTAGAAACGAAAAATTCTGTGGCCTTGGAGCTGTCTCCTCTTCGTTAATACCACCCAGCTCTATGCTATAGAAGCTCTATGTGAGGCATGTGTAGCCAAAAAGGCAAATGCTTACTCTCCACCGAGTTCCCATTCTGGGATTAGGCTTCCATACTGGGAAAGGCAGGTTTCTGGTGTTTCTCACCACCCTCCTCTAGCCTCACATTGCAGAAATTCTATTTTAAGCAGCTGTAGCTAACACAATTTTGCAAAATCCTGAAACTAATCCTGAAACCCATCTTGAAACCCATATGAAAGTACAAAGGGTGCCAGAAAGCCAAAACAATCTTGATAAAGGAAAATAAACTTGAAAGACACATACTTCATAATTATAAACTTACTACAAAGTTATAGTAAACAAAACAATATGGTACTGCAATAAGGCTATGACATATAGATCAATGGAAGAAAACTGAGAGCGTAGAAATAAATCCTTGTGTTTATGGTCAAATAATTTTAAACAAGGATGCCAAGTCTATTCAATGGGAGAGTAATTAGTCTTTTCAACAAATGGCATTGGGACAACTGACATCCATACACAAAGTCATGAAGCTGGATTTCACATCATGTGCAAAAATTAACTCTAAATGGATTGGAAACTTAAATGTATGAGGTAAAGCTATAAAGTTTTAAGAAAAAAAACAATTAGTTACTGTTTTCTTACAGGTGACACAAAAAAGGCAGGTGACAAAAGAAAAAAATAGTTAAATAGAAAATCATTAAAAGTAACAACTTATGTGCTACAAATGATACCATCAAAAAAGTGAAAGATAAATAACAAATTAGTAAAAAAATATTTGCAAATGATATATTTGGTAATGGGCTTATACCCATAATATATAAAGAATCTTACAATGTGACAATTAAACAAAAAAAAATAGCTCAATTTAAAAATGGGCAAAGGATTTATATAGACATTTCTCTTTTTTTTTTTTTTTTTTTTTTTTTTTAAATTTATTTTTGGGACAGAGAGAGACAGAGCATGAACGGGGGAGGGGCAGAGAGAGGGAGACACAGAATCGGAAACAGGCTCCAGGCTCCGAGCCATCAGCCCAGAGCCCGACGCGGGGCTCGAACTCCCGGACCGCGAGATCGTGACCTGGCTGAAGTCGGACGCTTAACCGACTGCACCACCCAGGCGCCCCTAGACATTTCTCCAAAGAAGCTATACAAATGAACAATAAGCACATGAAAAGATGCTCAATAACATTAACATTTGGGGAGTGTAAATCAGAACAATAAACTCTAACTTTATATCTACTAGAATACATATAATAAAAAAGTTAGGCAAAAACTGAATTGGCAAGGATGTTAAGAAATTGGAACCTTTATACATTGCTGGTTGGAATTTATTATGTTGTAGCTATTTTGCAAAACAGCGTTAAAGATAAAAAATAGAGTTATCATATGATACACTTCCAGTCTCAGGTATATACACAAGAAAATTGAATGCATATGTCTGCACAAAACCTTGTACACAAATGTTTACAACAGTATTATTCATAATAAACAAAGTGGACTCCAATGGACAGCTCAAATGTCTATTAACTGATGAACTGATAAATAAAATATGGTATATCCACCCAAATATTATTTAGCAATAAAAAAGGAATTTAATAATGATAAATCCTCTAACATGGGTGAATCTTAAAAATATTATTCTAAGGTAAAGAAGTAGTTTCCAGGGATTGAATATTACATAATCCTTTTTATATAAAATGCCCTGAATAATCAAAGCTGTAGAGACAGAAAAAATATTAGCTGGTGCTAATGGGTAGGGGCAAGGAGTGGTTTGATGGGGGGTGGGAAAAGGAAGTCACAGTTAGTGATTAGATATTTCACTTAAGAGAGATGAATATACTGTACAATTAGATTGTACTAACAGTTATATAACCCTGCAAATATACTGGAGAATAATGAATTATACCCCTTAAATCAGTGAATTACATGGCATGAGAATTGTATCTTGGTGAAACTTAAAAATTTAAGTAATTAATTAATTAACTAATTAATTAACTTTTATTTTAGAAAGAGAGAGCATGAGCAGGGAAAGGGGCAGAGGGAGAGAGAGAAGCTTGTTAAGTAGATTAACATGTTGGTCATGGAGCCATCCCACAACCCTGTGGTCATGACCTGAGCTGAAATCAAGAGCTGGATACTCAACTGACTGAGCCACCCAGGAACCCTGAAACATAAAAATTTAGATTGTGTTATTGATTTTATCAATGGTCTAAGAATTATTCAAAAGAGGTTTTTTTTTTTTTGTTGTTGTTGTTATTTGGTTGTTTGGTTGTTTTTTTGTTGTTTTTGTTTTAGTTTTTAAATTGTGATTATTTTATTTTTTATTTCTAGGATTATATTGTTTTCTAGTCAAATAATACCATGTTCACTCTTCATTGAGATTTTTTGTGATTATTTATTTAGGCATCACACATGGTTGATTTCTGTTTCATGGATATTTGATTATAAGATGCATTCTTTCTATGTGATATATATTTGGATGTATATTTATAGATAGTGGATCTCGGGATCACTATCATAGCACTGAAGTCACACTTTTATAAATTTTTATTACATAGGCCTCTACCATTTAAATGAAATCCTTGGTAATTCAGATGCAACATGGATTTTGAGAATTACTCCATTAGGTCAGTTTTATTAATGGCATTATTTGCAATATGTCTTTTTTTTTTTTTTTTTGTCTATTTGGTCTATGAATCACAAATTTCTGTTAAATTTTCTCTCTACTGTCTTGTTGGGTGAAAGATTTTCCTCGGAGGATTTTTTATGAACTCTTGTTGGGACAGGTTCTTTCAGATTGGGGCTCACCCTGTTCTGTGGGAAATGTTTTCTTTCTGTACCTTCTGGTGAGAGGGTGAGTTAAGGTGATTCCCAATGGCTCCATAGTTTTTAGTTGATTGGTGTTTAATTTACATTTGGACCTGCACAGCTGTCTAGGGTCTGTACTTTCAAAACACGCTTGCCTCTCAATCTCAGCCATTACTTTGTATACCAGAAAAATTGTGTTACTTGGCCACACAACTTACTTCATTCTCTGCAAGTGGTGGCCTTTTCCAATTTTCAGCATGAGAGCAGGTTTGATCCTTGTCATCCACACAATTTACCCACATCGCCAACTACAGCTTTATTTAACATTATTGGAATATGCCTGATTTTCCCCTATTTAATTACAGAAACACTTAACTAAGTCCAAGAATTTCAAAAGTGTTTTACTTCTTTAAAATTTTTTTTTTCAACGTTTATTTATTTTTGGGACAGAGAGAGACAGAGCATGAACGGGGGAGGGGCAGAGAGAGAGGGAGACACAGAATCGGAAACAGGCTCCAGGCTCTGAGCCATCAGCCCAGAGCCCGATGCGGGGCTGGAACGCAGGGACCGCGAGATCGTGACCTGGCTGAAGTCGGACGCTTAACCGACTGCGCCACCCAGGCGCCCCTCAAAAGTGTTTTACTTCTTTTATCAACTTTCACTCTGGTTGCAAGAAGTTTTTTAAAATTGTGATTTTTCTGGCTCCTTTTATAGTTATAGTTTATAGTTATATATAGTTATATATATACTATATAACTATGTATATAGTTATATAGTATATATATAACTATATATATAGTATATATACTATACTATATATATAGTTATATATATATGCTATATAGTTATATATAGTATATAGTTATACAGTTTGAAATTTTCATACATTCAGATAGAATTTGATTCATTATTTTGATCTTTTCCTTTCATGTAGGCATTAAAAAGTACGCAGAACTTTTTTATCAAATGCATTTTTGTAAGTTATCTCTACTGTTAAGTATTGGTTTTTAAAATTTCTTTTTGTTTAGAGGTTTAATTTGGATGGGATTCAAAAAGAGGAGTTTCAGATAAAAATGACGTAACAATGGTGGTTTTGAAGATGTTTTCTGTTTGCTCATATAATTAATATACACTTACGGAGGCATTGGGAAATAATGCATAGGACGCTCATCAGGACCATGTAGTACAATGGGGCAGAAGGAGGCACAAGCGAATGTTAGAAGTTCCATCCAGCAATTGAATAGAGTGAGCATTTTGGGAAACCTAACTAGAAGCAGGGAAACTGACTAGAATCCATTTATTACAAGTATTATTACAATAATCTAAGCATGATCAGAGAGAAAGAAGCAGAGGCCAGAGATGCTGAAGAGGTAGAATTGCCAGCACTTGGTGGCTGTTTGTATTTGGGGAGATTGAGGAGGGAAATAGAAGGAGGAATAAGACATAATTCTCAGTGCTCTACCTGGGCAACTGGCTGGACAGTAGAGAAGACTGGAGAAAGCAGGCTTACAGTCTCAGAGGGCATTTGAGACACCAGAAGAGTTTTAAATTAACTTGATTGAACTTTTTGTTGCAAATCAGAAATCTGTACCATGTATTTATGGATGAGTACACTCTTTAATTGAATTAAATTACCATTCTTGGCCTTTGAGGCAAGAGGAAACAACAAAGCCTGCCTTCTGCCTTCAGCGGTTTTCTGTGCCCAAAACTGAAAACCAAGAGACAAAACATTGTCCATAATTGAAGTGAGGAAACCCTGGCTTCAGTGACCCTAACATTGCAGCAATAGGGAAATGATTTAAAAGTTCTTTGTGGAAATGTTGATTTACAATGTAGAGCTAATAAAGATAGACTAAACTGCCCCCATATGTTCTATAAAACAGTCATCCATAACCCCCGAATTCTCCCTAATTGTGTATACTTGGAAGACAGTCAGTGCTATTTTTACCCATTGATGCATTTTTCCCCCCTCTTCATTGTGATTCATTGTGTGCTTTCCTTGGAGCAAATATAATCTGAGATTGAAACAGCCCCATTGGGAATGCTCACATTAAGCATGAGCTATTTTTTGATGCAGACTATCTGTTATAACTTAAGTAGAGTAACAGTTTTATGATCTTCATAGGCTTAGGGAGGCAGAGGACTTAGCAGGAAGGACAGTTGAACAGGTAGACTAAAGCCTGTGATTCAATAAGGCTGGATGGAGTTTCTAGAAGTAGGCTCTTTTGTGTATCTACTTTAGCTACAAACCATTCATTGTGAATAAACATGCCATGGACATTCTAAGAAGTACTTCCCCCTCTCCTCACTTACTTAAATCATATAAACGTTCCAAATTAAGCATGGTTTACTCTGTAAAACCTATCCCCGCCCCCCTTTTTTTTTCTGTCAGATTTATGTGTCTCTGCCCTTGACTCAAAGAACACTTCTTATTTGCCTCTTTCATTTGGTCTTTGGCAAATGCTGCCTTGTATTGGTGTTACTTTTTAAATTCTTGAATGTGTTGTGTGTGTTCTTTAGGTTTCCTTCGTGTGATCTTTTTAATGTTTATTTATTTATTTTGAGAGACAGAGAGACAGGGAGAGAGAGTGAGAGAGACTTTTGTGCTTTTGTATGAACAAGGAAGGGGTAGACGAAGTAGACAAAGAAAGGTTGAGATACCTTTGAAGAGTTCACATGGTAATATGCAAACTTAGAATTAAATGAAAAAAAAAAAATCCAAAGGGATAGAATAGAAAAAATGATGCCTTTTCCAATTTCAACACATTTAACAATACTTAGGAAGGAGCAATGATAAGTATGGAGCTCATACGTGATGGGGATTTAAAAACTTACCAATAGAAATAAAACACATGAATAAATGAAGATAGATACCATACTACTGGAACTAAAGACTAAATTGTTTCAAGTATTCTTTCCAAACTAATTGTGTTTTAATGTGATTCATATCAATGCCAAAAATAACTTTTAGCCAGCATTATGAAACTGAAATTTAATCGTAAGAATAAACAGAGAAAAACACTGGAAAGTTTTGTAAAGAAAAACTGAAGGGTAAATTGCACCCTTCAGCCATACAAATGACACAGTCTATCATAATTAAAGCAGCATGGCAACTGTTGGGAAATAAAACAGGTTATTGGACCAATCACCAGGTCCAAAACTAAATATGTAACATAAAAGTAGACATGACATTGAAGGAACAATTAAAGGCTGTACTATTAAATAGACGTTTTAGAGATAGTCAGGTTAATTATTTAGGAAAATGAGTTAGATTCTAAGGAGTTCAGCTCCTGACCAGAAACCTGCCTGTGATCTTGATGGCCAGACCACAGGTGATTTCGAAGGCTTTACCAGGTGGGCCTCCTGGGGGAAGCTGTCCTCTCCACATCAGAGTTGGTGCACAGCAAGACACTGAGGCCTCTGAAGGAGGCTCGGCAAGGACTCATTTGCCCCTGTATGGCTAAAAGTCATGCAGGTGTTTTTGAGGCACGTATACATTTTCTTAAGAAATATTATAAAAATATAAAACATATTTTGCAACCAGTAAGGGAATCAGCACCATAGCATTAGTAATAAAGGTAGGGGCCAATACCACTGTCCATAATACAATAGAAAATGTACATGGCCAGTAAACACAAAAATGCTTATGGTCTCACTGGATAAGACAAAAATCAATTTTAAGGCAAGTGAAACACACTGCATTGGTGGGTGGCTTGAGTGCCTGTGAGTCTGAGGGGTGGGGCTAGAGCAGGGCCAGGCCCCTGAGTCTGTGCCTGCAGGGTGAGGGGAAGAGTATCCTGACTGCCCCAGGGCTGGGCCTTCCCTGGCAGGCCTAAGCACTGGCTTCCCACCCGCAGTCCTATATAGGAGTCTGCAGAAGAAGAGTAACTAGTGTTGGGCTCAGAAAGGAGGGTTGGAGGGTATTCTACTAGGGACTCAAGGGCCATAATCCAAAGCAGGGACTGCAAATAGTTGTAATCCTCAAAAGCTTGTTGTCTTTAGGGTTTACAGGAAGAGGAACCTCAACAAAGCATCATTTGATTTTTTCTAAATGTCGAAAATGTCTCATTTTGGGCTATTGAGTTAATGATTTCCATATTCATTGAGAACATATACAATGCCATTTTCTTTGAAATTCCTGAAGATTTGGTTTCTGGCCTACTATATAATTTTTAAGATAGTCCCTGTGTACTTAGAAACCATAGGAAGGTTCTTTAGAGGGAGGTATGTAGCTCTCTGTGTATACATTTGATAAAACACATTAAATGTGTTATTTGACTATTATGGGATTGGCTTAGTTTTTCAGCTAGATAAATTTTGAATAAGTAATATCAAAACATTTAGTATAATTATTTGTTCATATATATTTTCCCATACTACTGTTACTGTTTTTAAATATTTAGATGCATATTATGAGTATATATATATATATATATGTATAACAACAACATATTAATGAATTCATTAAATATGTATATATTGCTTCCTATGTTCCACAGGCTCTACTAATAGTTACAACAAATTCATTTAATCCTTGTAGCAACCATATGAGTTAGACTATTTTTAGACTTACCAGCCCAACTTTTCTTGCACTCATTATCAGTTGTTTTCATGAGCCACTTCTGGGCCATCATAAAAGAACAAATAAACATTTGGAATCATGATAAATCAGGGAAACTGAAGATATTATTGTATATGGTGGTGCCATATACATTCTGCATGTTAGCACCACAGGGGAGTAGTTTAGTTCTCTTACAATCTTCTGTCCAGTCCAGGTGTTGGCAGAAAGATGGTACAGTTTCATTAAAACAAGAATTTAAAAGATAAAGCAATTTCTAATGTATTTCAGAAATGTTGTGTAAATGTCCTATATTTTAGCACATTGCAGTGACAGTATTCTATTTATTTGTACTTCTCTAAACCCAAGGAAACACTCTTAAATAGGAATTCGGTGAATAATCATAATTGGCCAAGGTATCATTTCTTTGTTTTCTCAGACCTTCCGCTTTGTACCCTAACTCACTGCAGAGATGTAGTCTAAGATTATCAGGACAAGCAGAAATTTTAAATGTGTTGAGCAGAAATTTAATTTTCTTCCAGAAATTGTTGGTTTTTGAAAAAAATTATTCTATCGAAACAAAGTGTAATTTTCCTCTTTACAAATAAATAAACACCAAATGCTTTGACTATGATTACATGGCGTAAATGCATTCCAGGAAGTTATATTTAATGACATAAGTCCTTGCTCTATGTGGAAGAATATACTCGTTGGAAACCACTTCTTAGCAAACAAAAGAATTAACTTTGAAAATGCAAACTGTAGTGTGTCACTGAAATTTTGGAAGATTTGCTTATTTATAAATGCATGAAAAATGTGTTGTCATTATTATGGCTTTTAATTAATTTGTAGGAACAATGGTTTACAGATACTGCACATAGGAAACTAAACAGATATTTGGAGGAAACACTGGGTTAAAATTCAGTTCAACTGTGACCTAATCTCATATTTGTTGGCAAGTGGCTCTATAATTGAAACATTTGTTTTCTTATCTGTAAAATTGGGATAATAGTTCAGACCTATTCTAATATATTTTAGTTTTTACAAGTAAAGTTTAATATAATAGGTAGAATAATGAAACATACATTTGTGAATACGTGTGTGCATGCATGAAGATGCGGTCATGAGGTAAACCACTGAAAACATAATTTGTTACTTAAGGTATGTGAGCATGCTGTCAAGACTGTAAGCGTGTAATTATAAAGATATTACTTATATTTGTTTTTCTCCCACGCAATAATATTCACGTCTATGGTTTGCGTTGGTAGGGATACCCATAGTACCGATTCAGTAACAATTTGTATGATCCCGCAACCCAGTGGTCCTCCTTGGTAAGGAACCTTGAATACCTTGATATTGCTTTCAAATTGAAGAGGAACTTAGGGAAAGGAAAGAATATGGAAGAAGCAACCAATAATTTGTCTCTCAATTTCTTACCCTTGTCACACTCTTGTTATATATTTACATGGCAAGATTAGCATTCTAACAAATTTCATTATGAAAGATTACACTTTTTGTTTAAAATATCTCCCTTTATCATACTCCTTTTTCATTTGCATTCCAAACAATTTCTATTTATTATAAAATTCAAGGAATCCACACTTCCACAATTTCTACCCATCTATCTACTACTATGGGAAGAAGCAAAAAATCCAGGCGGATAGGTCAACACCCAGGTCTTAAAGCAGAAGAGTCAATGTAAGCACCCCTTTATAGCTTAATCATTGAATAGGCTTCCATTCAGTTGTCAGTTTTTATCAACATTAAAAACCACCCAACATGGCTTTTTTTTTTTTTTCAGTATCTAGGTTGTTTAATAAGTCCTACTTGCTTCAATGCGGATTCTGTGCCTAATCTCTAGAAAAGACAAAGAAATTCAGAAATGTTGACACATAGAAGGGAGCTACAACAATATATTGATTGTACAGTCAGTTCTCCTTATTTCTAGTAGGTATGGTCTATAAAGTTGCTGTGAGCACCAAATTAGGGAATACTGAACCATTGCTCCTAGGAAAAATACAAGGTTAGGGTCTGTGAGCCTATTGTCACATTTTTGTCAAGAAATCAATGCATGACTTTGTTTTATATGTGTTTCTCTTTATAGACTTTATTAACATATGTTGACTCATTAATGTTGAACACACAGCCAGTTGTATCTTGCCTAACTAAAGTTTATCTGACCGACAGCAAATGGCTGAAGCTTATCTAGTACACATCAGGCTGTAAGACACATCCCAGTCTTCTTGGGCTTAGAAACTCTAGACAGTGCTTTGATACTACCCTTTGGGGCCGTGTTAAACTGCCAAAACAAAAGCACAAAGATGTAAAAAATGTGGCACTGAATAGAGCACAAAAGGAACATCTGTTTACAGTATGAGAGCTGAAACAAGAAGGCAGAACACCACCCTGTGGGACTTCAGCTGGGAACATACCTGTTGGGCAACTCAGACTCTTCCCGGCTCCGTGTGTGTCTGTGAATGACTCCAAAATCACAAGCAAGGGTCGATTGGGGGAATTATTGATAAATTCTAGCTAGCAGGTGAATTTGCAAATATGGAATCTGCAAAAAAATGAGGTTCGATTGTATCTGGATGGTTAACTGAGATGCTGAGTTTTCCTGAATGAGTATGGAAACTTGTCAGCAGTTAATAGTTGGCTGAATTCATGAAGTTTTCTCAAGTCACCTAAGGAAAGGTGAATCTTAGTTACTTTTCAAGTACTACTTCTGAGCATTCTAGAGATCCTCAAGTGGCTCTTCTAGGGGGTCAGGCTAAATTAGGTAGGAGAGGACAAGGGAGCTCATGTCACAGATTTATCTCTGAAAGAGAATGTGGTTTTGATGGCGGATGGTGAAGGTGGAGTAGTGGAAGAGAATAACTCATCCAAAGAGGATAGTTACCGAACAGCAAGAGAGAATGGTTAAGTGGATTGCCATAGGACAATTATGACCAATGTACTTGTCCTTCCTTTCTCCCTCCCTCTCTCCTTCTCTTCCTTCCTCTCTCCTTCTTCCTCCTTTTCTTCCTCCCTCCCTCTTCTCTTTTCTTGAATGCCTTTTTTTTTTTTTACTGACCATTCTTTTTGTCCACTACAAGGTGGCAATCAGATACCTGCTAGCTTGAAGCAGCGTCTTCTGAGACCCTTGGTTGTTGGTAATTTACAAAATATCACCTCCACTGTGGGACAAATAATTTTCATGGCAGTCACTTCTGCCCATATATATTGCTAAAAATAATCATCTTATGCCAATTAATTAACACAATAAAAGCCGCAGAGCTTATGGGAAAAAATGGGACTGGCTCATAAGACTCAAAACTTTAGTCAGTGACACATTAGAAAAGAGAGGAGCCTAATTAAACCAGTAGCACACTTTTACACACATTAAATGGTTAAGAAATATATACATTTCTTACAATAAAGGTGGTAGTTTTCCTGGATCAAAAGCCTTAAATTCTCTTGTGGAAGTGGGCATCCAAACGGTTGCAGCTTTTGGTACGGTCAAGTGATGGAAGGAAGGTTACCTGAAAGCAGATGGAATGTTGTAATACCACGTATTCATGGATGTACTCTCAACACACAGCCCAGGCAACAAGTTGAGGTAGCTGGTAACAAGTTTGAGGTTTGTGTGTTTTGTGTGCTCTTGCCTGGCTCATTCAGCTAGGGACAATTTTCTGCATTCATCTGGTGTTTCCTGTGGATGGAGTTACATGTAAGCAAATGCAAATATTCTTTATCTTCAGATCCAATATATCAATATAAAAATAATGTTGGATGGGGCGTCTGGGTGGCTCAGTCGGTTAAGCAGCCGACTTTAGCTCAGATCACGGTCTCATGGTTTGTAGGTTTGAGCCCCGCATCAGGCTCTGTGCTGACAGCTCAGAGCCTGGAGCCTACTTTGGATTCTATGTCTCTCTCTCCTCTCTCTCTCTCAAAAATAAAGAAACATTAAAAAATACAAATAAAAATTATGTTGGAAAAATTCAGGTTTGTGTCACAGGTTTTGTCACAGAACTGACTGTACAACATTAGTAGACTGCCGTGTGATTAAATTTTTGTTCAAGCTGAACTTCTAGATTCCCCCAGAAATATTCACCAGTACTTAACAGAGCAGTTGAATCATGTTTTAGGTCCACCCTTATATCTCCTGAATTTATACTTCAGAGGTTTTGCCATCAGTGCGTGTATCCACTCAGTACTCTGTTCTTTTCTTTCTGTTTCTACTCACTGTGGCTTATTATATTCTCAAAACAGCGAAGAAGGAATATGAGACTACACGGCAGGGGAGAGATCAGGTGATCTCCTTAAGTATATGAGGCACTGTTGTCTTCATCTAAGCAATTCACTCAGCCTGTATAATTTCACTGCCTTTGCTGGGCGAGGGTTTTTCCTAATACAGCCTCAATGGACTGTGTGGGTCTGGATTTTGGCTGAGGCTCAGCATATTTCATCAACACTGTGATTTCTGTGGATGCATGCCAAGATGACAATATCGAAAACATTAAGAAGCAGAGACACGCTTTCAGTATTAAAGCAAAATGACAAAACTTCCTTCAAAGGAGGAGTCCTTTTGGAATTAGACTTTTATTTAGATACTTTTTCCTTCCCTATGACCTAAGTTTACTCACCCCTGCAAGACTCGTCCTGCCTCCTCCAATGATTCTTGAGATGCTATTTCCACCCTTCTTGTTTTCACATACCCCACATTATCCATCAGATCTAAGTTCATTGCTTCAGTCTCCACATTGCTTCACAACCCTGGACTCTTTGAAATCTGCCTTTCTCTTAGAGGTTTGTAGAGGGCATAGAAGGCATACCTGCCTGGAGCAGCACACCTACCTTAGTGAGAACCTTCCTCTTCATAGTTTCCCTTGATTGAGTACATTTTCCCATGAGCTAATTAGGAGGAAATTGTCCTTTAGTTGTTTCACCTTTAATAATTTGTTCTACTCAGCTGACTTTTTGGTTTCAAGAGTAAAAGATACCTAGCAAAGTTGATTCATTTACTAGACCCTCTTAGTTTTGTAAAGACTCCTAAAAGTCAGCCTTGCCCAACTGCTCGTCAAACTTATACATATTTTTGCCAGTGAAGAGCTTACTATTTGTCGAGGCAGCTCACTTAGCATTTAGAGAACTCTTTAATAATTTTTTTCTGAATATGGCACTGAACTATCTATTAAGAGTATTCAAAATGCCATCTCGTAAGGCCCTCCTGGAATAACACACATTTTTGTCTCCAAGAAAAATTTTAAAATATACTAAGAAAGCCAACTTTCCCCACCAGGGCTGAGTTCATTTTTCTTTGGGCTCATGTTCAGTTCCTTAAACTGATTCTCAGAAAACACAGACATAAATCCTTTCAGTGGTCATTTCTTTGAATTTTGAAGTGAGTCTATTTCTTTTTTTAGACCACAGCATCCAGAATCATACCTGAAGGTTGTTTTGTTTTCATCTTTCACAATAGTTGGTACAATGTTAAGGCAATAAGGAGATGATCGAAATATTGATTATTTGAAGTAGATTTTCTGTATGATGGATTTTAGAATTGCTCTTACAGGAGACTTTTCTGAGAGCAATATTTATAGATGACTTGAGTAAAGAAGCACACAATTTTCAAGAACTTTTCATCCTTTGCTTTTAGGTAACCCTGAAGATTCTGCAAGCTCACAGTCAACTTCCCTTGCAACATCCTTCTCTTTTTATTCGCTTGCAAATGTCTAAACTTAAGTGTTAAAATTGCTAAAACCATTAAATGCCTCTTGAAATTTTGTCCTTTGATGATATAAACTATGAGAATCTCCCAGTTGGTTTCGCCACATGAGGAGAAGTTACACACAAACACCCCCCTATAGCCCCAGGTCAGATTTCTGGAGTCCTTGGCAACCTGGAATATATCTCAGTAGAGAACTAACAGATTCTCACCAAGTTCATTGTGATGTCTGATGATCTTCGATGTCAAGTAATTTACCCCCTCTCCAACACTCAGAAAACCAAAAATACATTGAAATTTCTTCTGATTGATATTGTATGTTTGTTTTTACACTACATCTTTTATTAGCAAAGGAATAGACATTCTTCAGGCCTGGTCTGCACAGTATTGAAAGGAAGAAACCCCTAAGAAAAATATGTCTGTATATGGATAGAATACCAGTCTCCTAGAATGAGAAGAGAAAGTGGGAAACCAGGAACATCGAGGAGAGAGAGAAAGAATATCCAAATTTTTAAGTAGAAAAATGTGGGTAGGTAGCATATTTAAGATTACTTAAATCCTTATCCACTCAGGAAATGATTAAGCAAAAAAAAAAAAAATTTTTTTTTTTTGCCTGAAAGCATGACGTAAAATGTATGGTCACTATACAAAAGAAGAAATTTTCCACAAATTCATTACTACCAGCTATGGAATAAAGTATTTTCTCTTACAAAATCTTACTTGCCTCTCATGAGGGGAACCACCACTAGACATATTACCTGGCTTACTGATAACATGTGTATGATTGAGTTATGGTGATTCACTGGCTAGATCACCGGCTTTTCACTATCTAGCAGGCTAGTCTAGGCTTATTCACATCATGGTGGTCACAGAAGTCCCAAAGTCAGCAAAAGAGAACAAACTCCAAAGCACAAACACTCTTCAATCTGTGTTGTATCATATTTCCTTTTGTCTCACTGGCCAAATGAGGCAAAGCCAGATGGAGTAGGGGAGATTGACTCTGCTTCGTGGTGGAAGAAAAGAATTTGTAGTGGCTTTTGCGATCTATAGTATCCAATTCAACCTACCACCATTTATTGAAGATACTTTCCTTTCTCTGTCATTCTTTAGTGTTATTAACCACAAAACAAACATTCTATAAGAATGGGTATCATATTCTCTTTATTTTAAAAATATTTGTAGGTTGTTGTCATGTTCCATTTTTCATTCATTATATTGATTATTTTACTTTCCTCTCTTAATGTCTCACCCATGTCTTATCAATTTTTTTAAGGAGGCTTTATGCCCAGTGTAGAGTCCAACATGGGGCTTGAACTCACAACACTGAGATCAAGACATGAGTTGAAATCAAGAGTTGGATGCTAACCATCTGAGACATTCAGATGCCCCTGTCTTATCATTTTTATTAGTCTTTTCTGAGAACCAACTTTTAACAATTATGTATGAATCTGTGGATTGTTTTCTATTGCATCTTATACTTTTTTTGTTTCTCATTTCTTCTACTTTCTTTAGGTTTAACTGCTAATATTTTTTAATTTAATGTTTATACCTATCAGTGTGTGCTGTGTTATACTATTGTAACGAACAGCCTCCAAATCTGAGTTGCTTAAAACCATAGGGTTGTATTTCTCATTATTACTTTGTGCCCATCATGAGTCTTTTGATTTTTCTTCAAAAATCATTATTCACACTCTGTGCCTTCAGTAACTGAAGGGTCAGCATATCATAATTGTAAATTCTAACTTTTTCTGAGATATTTAAATTTTTACTGGGATCAGAGCCTCAACCAAAATCTGTGAATGTATAATTGTCAAAAGTCAAATATCAGGAGGGATTCAGGATAAAAAGCTCAGAATTTCCCCTAAATACTCAAAATACTTATCTTATGATTGGGACATGCCATATATAGCTTGTGCAAGTTTGTTTACTTTTTAGACTTAGTTTTAAGGAGAATTTTAGATGGCAAGTACCTGGATTTTTGTTTTCTGTTTTTCCTATGTATTATACCAGAGGCCTAACAGTACATTTCTGCTCCCTAGAAAATGTCAGCCATGCTCCATGTGATTTACAAGGGGAGGATTTCAGAAATGGTAACACACCGAGACGACATTTTTCACAACCACTGTGTGAGTCCCTAAGGCAAATTTTCAGAGGACTGTGAGCCCGATAACTCCTCTAGGAGGGGATTCTATTTTCCAGAATCTTAGGTAAAATGCCTGAAGGGGCATGGCCTTTGTAAGATGTAATTTGGAGGTTGTAAATTAGTTTTAACAAAGCGTGTAGGGTTGCTGAATCCAGTACTCTCCACATGTTGCAAAATTAATGCTTTGGGGCTTTTTTTAAAGCTTGGATAAAGCTGGGTACAGATTGGGTTTTCTTCCATGCAGGACATCGTCATAACAATTACTTTCTGTTCCGACTTGTCTGGAGGGAGAAATTGAAGCTGAGGGGTGTGCCCCAGGCCATTAGGCAGTTTAGAGTCCTTGCTGGGGCACAAGATTCATCTCTTGGCTTGTATACTTTATATGAACTACTTACTTAGAATTTCTTCCTAAGTGTGCCTGTCTAGATAAAATATCTCAAGACTTGAGATATGTCTATATATCTATATCTATATCTAGATCTGTATATGTATCTATATCTACCTATATCATCTATATATATGTCTATCTATATCTATATCTTATTTATCTATATCTGAGATGTATATGATACATATATCATACTAAAACCATCTTGGGTATGTATACCCAAGATGGCTTTAATATGCCCCTCAGGTTTACTAAACTTCAGATATTCTCCTTCTTGACTATAGGCCACTGATCTTCCTTCCCTTCTTTAAAAAAGTTTTTGTTTAAATTCCAGTGAATTAACATACAGTGCAATATTAGTTTCAGTGTACAATATAGTGATTCAACACTTCCATACATCATCCAGTGCTCATCACAGCAAGTGTTCTCCTTAATCCCCATCCTCTGTTTCACCCATCCCCCCTTTCATCTGTTAATCATCAGTTTGCTCTCTATAGTTAAAAGTCTGTTTCTTTGTTTGCCTCTCTCTTTTTCTCCCCCTTTGCTTATTTGTCTTTTTTCCTTAAGTTCCACATGAGTGAAATCATATGGCATTTATCTTTCTTGGACTAACTTATCTTGCTTAGCATAATACTCCCCAGTTCCATCTACATCATTACAAAGGCACTATTTCATTCTTTTTTATGGCTGACTAGTATTCCATTATATGTATACACCACATTCTTTATCCATTCATCAGTGGATGGACACTTAGGCTCTTTCCATAGTTTGGTTATTATAGATAATGTTTCTATAAACATCAAGGTGCATGTATTCCTTTGATGCAGTATTTTTGTATTCTTTGGGTAAATGCCTAGTATTACAATTGCTGGGTCATGGGTTAGTTCTATTTTTAACTTTTTAAGGAACCTCCATACTGTCACAGTGGCTGCACCAGTTTGCATTCCTACCAACAATGTACAGGGGTCCTTTTCCTCCACATCCTTGCCAGAACCTGTTGTTTCTTGTGTTATTGATTCTAGCCATTCTGACAGGTGTGAGGTGATATCTCATTGGAGTTTTGATTTGTATTTCCCTGATGATGAGTGATCTTGAGCATCTTTCCACATGTATGTTGGCTATGGCTATGTGTATGTCTTCTTTAGAAAAAAATTCTATTAATGTTTTCTTGCCATTTTAAAATTGGATTATTTGTTTTTGTGTGCTGAATTGTATAAATTCTTTATATTTTTTAGATACTAACCCTTTGTTAGATATGTCATTTGAAATACCTTCTCCCATTTGGTCTGTTGCCTTTTAGTTTTGTTGCTTGTTTCCATTGCTGTGCAGAAGCTTTTTATTTTGATGAAGTCCCAATAGTTTATTTTTGCTTATATTTCCCTTGCCTCAGGAGACATATCTAGAAGGAAGTTGCCATGGCCAATGTCAAAGAGGTTACTGCCTGTGTTCTCTTCTAGGATTTTTAAGATTTAAGGTCTCACATTAGGTCTTTAATCCATTTTGAATTTATTTTTGCGTTTGGTGTAAGAAAGTGGTCCATTTTCATTCTTTTGCATGTCGCTGTCCAGTTTTCCCAACACAATTGGTTGAAGAGACTGTTTTTTCCCCAGTGCATGTTCTCTCCTGCTTTGTCAAAGATGAAGTGACTATATACTTATGGGTTTGACCTTCCTTTTCTTAAAGTATTTACTTTAGAAAACTTTCAGTTATAAATTCTTTCTCTGCTCCTTTGAGATATAAAACTTCTCCCAGACTCTTTCCAGTTTTGCAACACAGGAATGGCTTTCTTATGGTCTTGGGAGCCATCCCTTTGAGATGTAATCATCAAGAAAGGCATTTTTCCCATCTCCCAGTCTCTGTGAGAGGGTAGGAGTCTAATTTCTATAAGCAACAATTAGGAAACGCAGATGGCCTAATCACATTAATCATCCTTCCCCCTAACATCCTGTAGTACTTTTCCATAGCCCACCCTGGTGTTTAAAAACACTCCAACCGGGAGTTGCGGCAAGATGGCGGCTTAGGAGGACGCTGGGCTCACCGCACGTCCTGCTGATCACTTAGATTCCATCTACACCTGCCTAAATAACCCAGAAAACCGCCAGAGGATTAGCAGAACAGAGTCGCCGGAGCCACGCAGACGAGAGGCCCACGGAAGAGGGGCCCCTCCTGAAGTGGATCACCTAAGGAGAAGCGATCTAAGCCTGCCCCTCCTGCCCCCGTGCACCTTGCCTACCCACCCCAGCTAATACGCCAGATCCCCAGCATCACAAGCCCGGCAGAGTGCAAGTAGCCCAGACGAGCCACACCACCCCACAGTGAATCCCACCCCTAGGAGAGGGGAAGAGAAGGCACACACCAGTCTGACTGTGGCCCCAGCGGTGGGCTGGGGGCAGACATCAGGTCTGACTGTGGCCCCGCCCACCAACTCCAGTTATACACCACAGCACAGGGGAAGTGCCCTGCAGGTCCTCACCACGCCAGGGACTATCCAAAATGACCAAGCGGAAGAACTCCCCTCAGAAGAATCTCCAGGAAATAACAACAGCTAATGAGCTGATCAAAAAGGATTTAAATAATATAACAGAAAGTGAATTTAGAATAATAGTCATAAAATTAATCGCTGGGCTTGAAAACAGTATACAGGACAGCAGAGAATCTCTTGCTACAGAGATCAAGGGACTAAGGAACAGTCACGAGGAGCTGAAAAACGCTTTAAACGAAATGCATAACAAAATGGAAACCACCACAGCTCGGCTTGAAGAGGCAGAGGAGAGAATAGGTGAACTAGAAGATAAAGTTATGGAAAAAGAGGAAGCTGAGAAAAAGAGAGATAAAAAAATCCAGGAGTATGAGGGGAAAATTAGAGAATTAAGTGATACACTAAAAAGAAATAATATAGGCATAATTGGTATCCCAGAGGAGGAAGAGAGAGGGAAAGGTGCTGAAGGGGTACTTGAAGAAATAATAACTGAGAACTTCCCTGAACTGGGGAAGGAAAAAGGCATTGAAATCCAAGAGGCACAGAGAACTCCCTTCAGACGTAACTTGAATCGATCTTCTGCACGATATATCATAGTGAAACTGGCAAAATACAAGGATAAAGAGAAAATTCTGAAAGCAGCAAGGGGTAAACGTGCCCTCACATATAAAGGGAGACCTATAAGACTCGTGACTGATCTCTCTTTTGAAACTTGGCAGGCCAGAAAGAATTGGCACGAGATTTTCAGGGTGCTAGACAGAAAAAATATGCAGCCAAGAATCCTTTATCCAGCAAGTCTGTCATTTAGAATAGAAGGAGAGATAAAGGTCTTCCCAAACAAACAAAAACTGAAGGAATTTGTCACCACTAAACCAGCCCTACAAGAGATCCTAAGGGGGACCCTGTGAGACAAAGTACCAGAGGCATCACTACAAGCATAAAACATACAGACATCACAATGACTCTAAACCCGTATCTTTCTATAATAACACTGAATGTAAATGGATTAAATGCGCCAACCAAAAGACATAGGGTATCAGAATGGATAAAAAAACAAGACCCATCTATTTGCTGTCTACAAGAGACGCATTTTAGACCTGAGGACACCTTTAGATTGAGAGTGAGGGGATGGAGAACTATTTATCATGCGACTGGAAGCCAAAAGAAAGCTGGAGTAGCCATACTTATATCAGACAAACTAGACTTTAAATTAAAGGCTGTAACAAGAGATGAAGAAGGACATTATATAATAGTTACAGGGTCTATCCATCAGGAAGAGCTAACAATTATAAATGTCTATGCGCCGAATACCGGAGCCCCCAAATATATAAAACAATTACTCATAAACATAAGCAACCTTATTGATAAGAATGTGGTAATTGCAGGGGACTTTAATACACCACTTACAGAAATGGATAGATCATCTAGACACACGGTCAATAAAGAAACAAGGGCCCTGAATGAGACATTGGATCAGATGGACTTGACAGATATATTTAGAACTCTGCATCCCAAAGCAACAGAATATACTTTCTTCTCGAGTACACATGGAACACTCTCCAAGATAGATCATATACTGGGTCACAAAACAGCCCTTCATAAGTTTACAAGAATTGAAATTATACCATGCTTACTTTCAGACCACAATGCTATGAAGCTTGAAATCAACCACAGAAAAAAGTCTGGAAAACCTCCAAAAGCATGGAGGTTAAAGAACACCCTACTAACGAATGAGTGGGTCAACCAGGCAATTAGAGAAGAAATTAAAAAATATATGGAAGCAAACGAAAATGAAAATACAACAATCCAAACGCTTTGGGACGCAGCAAAGGCAGTCCTGAGAGGAAAATACATTGCAATCCAGGCCTATCTCAAGAAACAAGAAAAATCCCAAATACAAAATCTAACAGCACACCTAAAGGAACGAGAAGCAGAACAGCAAAGGCAGCCTAAGCCCAGCAGAAGAAGAGAAATAATAAAGATCAGAGCAGAAATAAACAATATAGAAACTAAAAAAACTGTAGAGCAGATCAACGAAACCAAGAGTTGGTTTTTTGAAAAAATAAACAAAATTGACAAACCTCTAGCCAGGCTTCTCAAAAAGAAAAGGGAGATGACCCAAATAGATAAAATCATGAATGAAAATGGAATTATTACAACCAATCCCTCAGAGATACAAACAATTATCAGGGAATACTATGAAAACTTATATGCCAACAAATTGGACAACCTGGAAGAAATGGACAAATTCCTGAACACCCACACTCTTCCAAAACTCAATCAGGAGGAAATAGAAAGCTTGAACAGACCCATAACCAGCGAAGAAATTGAATCGGTTATCAAAAATCTCCCAACAAATAAGAGTCCAGGACCAGATGGCTTCCCAGGGGAGTTCTACCAGACGTTTAAAGCAGAGATAATACCTATCCTTCTCAAGCTATTCCAAGAAATAGAAAGGGAAGGAAAACTTCCAGACTCATTCTATGAAGCCAGTATTACTTTGATTCCTAAACCAGACAGAGACCCAGTAAAAAAAGAGAACTACAGGCCAATATCCCTGATGAATATGGATGCAAAAATTCTCAATAAGATACTAGCAAATCGAATTCAATGGCATATAAAAAGAATTATTCACCATGATCAAGTGGGATTCATTCCTGGGATGCAGGGCTGGTTCAACATTCGCAAATCAATCAACGTGATACATCACATTAACAAAAAAAGAGAGAAGAACCATATGATCCTGTCAATCGATGCAGAAAAGGCCTTTGACAAGATCCAGCACCCTTTCTTAATAAAAACCCTTGAGAAAGTCGGGATAGAAGGAACATACTTAAAGATCATAAAAGCCATTTATGAAAAGCCCACAGCTAACATCATCCTCAAGGGGGAAAAACTGAAAGCTTTTTCCCTGAGATCAGGAACACGACAAGGATGCCCACTCTCACCGCTGCTGTTTAACATAGTGCTGGAAGTTCTAGCATCAGCAATCAGACAACAAAAGGAAATCAAAGGCATCAAAATTGGCAAAGATGAAGTCAAGCTTTCGCTTTTTGCAGATGACATGATATTATACATGGAAAATCCGATAGACTCCACCAAAAGTCTGCTAGAACTGATACAGGAATTCAGCAAAGTTGCAGGATACAAAATCAATGTACAGAAATCAGTTGCATTCTTATACACTAACAATGAAGCAACAGAAAGACAAATAAAGAAACTGATCCCATTCACAATTGCACCAAGAAGCATAAAATACCTAGGAATAAATCTAACCAAAGATGTAAAGGATCTGTATGCTGAAAACTATAGAAAGCTTATGAAGGAAATTGAAGAAGATTTAAAGAAATGGAAAGACATTCCCTGCTCATGGATTGGAAAAATAAATATTGTCAAAATGTCAATACTACCCAAAGCTATCTACACATTCAATGCAATCCCAATCAAAATTGCACCAGCATTCTTCTTGAAACTAGAACAAGCAATCCTAAAATTCATATGGAACCACAAAAGGCCCCGAATAGCCAAAGGAATTTTGAAGAAGAAGACCAAAGCAGGAGGCATCACAATCCCAGACTTTAGCCTCTACTACAAAGCTGTCATCATCAAGACAGCATGGTATTGGCACAAAAACAGACACATAGACCAATGGAATAGAATAGAAACCCCAGAACTAGACCCACAAACGTATGGCCAACTCATCTTTGACAAAGCAGGAAAGAACATTCAATGGAAAGAAGACAGCCTCTTTAACCAATGGTGCTGGGAGAACTGGACAGCAACATGCAGAAGGTTGAAACTAGACCACTTTCTCACACCATTCACAAAAATAAACTCAAAATGGATAAAGGACCTAAATGTGAGACAGGAAACCATCAAAACCTTAGAGGAGAAAGCAGGAAAAGACCTCTCTGACCTCAGCCGTAGCAATCTCTTACTCGACACATCCCCAAAGGCAAGGCAATTAAAAGCAAAAGTGAATTACTGGGACCTTATGAAGATAAAAAGCTTCTGCACAGCAAAGGAAACAACCAACAAAACTAAAAGGCAACCAACGGAATGGGAAAAGATATTCGCAAATGACATATCGGACAAAGGGCTAGTATCCAAAATCTATAAAGAGCTCACCAAACTCCACACCTGAAAAACAAATAACCCAGTGAAGAAATGGGCAGAAAACATGAATAGACACTTCTCTAAAGAAGACATCCGGATGGCCAACAGGCACATGAAAAGATGTTCAGCGTCGCTCCTTATCAGGGAAATACAAATCAAAACCACACTCAGGTATCACCTCACGCCAGTCAGAGTGGCCAAAATGAACAAATCAGGAGACTATAGATGCTGGAGAGGATGTGGAGAAACGGGAACCCTCTTGCACTGTTGGTGGGAATGCAAATTGGTGCAGCCGCTCTGGAAAGCAGTGTGGAGGTTCCTCAGAAAATTAAAAATAGACCTACCCTATGACCCAGCAATAGCACTGCTAGGAATTTATCCAAGGGATACAGGAGCACTGATGCATAGGGCCACTTGTATCCCAATGTTCATAGCAGCACTCTCAACAATAGCCAAATTATGGAAAGAGCCTAAATGTCCATCAACTGATGAATGGATAAAGAAATTGTGGTTTATATACACAATGGAATATTACGTGGCAATGAGAAAAAATGAAATATGGCCTTTTGTAGCAACGTGGATGGAACTGGAGAGTGTGATGCTAAGTGAAATAAGCCATACAGAGAAAGACAGATACCATATGGTTTCACTCTTATGTGGATCCTGAGAAACTTAACAGGAACCCATGGGGGAGGGGAAGGAAAAAAAAAAAAAAGAGGTTAGAATGGGAGAGAGCCAAAGCATAAGAGACTGTTAAAAACTGAGAACAAACTGAGGGTTGATGGGGGGTGGGAGGGAGGAGAGGGTGGGTGATGGGTATTGAGGAGGGCACCTTTTGGGATGAGCACTGAGTGTTGTATGGAAACCAATTTGTCAATAAATTTCAGAAAAAAAACAAAAAACAAAAAACACTCCAACCTTTTGTGTCAGGGAGTTAAATTCAGTCTCTTTTCCCTATTGCAATAGTCTTAAATAAAGTCTCTCCTTCCTGTTTACTATTACATTTTTTCACTGACATACCGCATTACTATTTTGTATCAGTGAATGTCTTCTGAGGAGCTATAATAGAAAATCACCAGCCCTTTTGTTGCTTGGTCATAGAGATATTTGTTAGAGGAAACATGTGGTGTGTGTGTGTGTGTGTGTGTGTGTGTGCAGATTCCTTTAGTTCTGGGTGGAAAGTCATCATTTTTAAATTTGTCCCACAATTATCCTGTCTGATATGTATCATCTTACTCTCATTGGGAATGGAGCCAGGGCTTGGATTTGAGTGGATTTTTGTTGTGC
This sequence comes from Prionailurus viverrinus, assembly GCF_022837055.1. Lineage (NCBI taxonomy): Eukaryota > Metazoa > Chordata > Mammalia > Carnivora > Felidae > Prionailurus > Prionailurus viverrinus. The sequence goes on from NC_062565.1 coordinate 45,957,511, forward strand.
TTTGCAAAATCACTCAAGTGAATTGTTGCCAGATTGTGTTTGTATAAGGTAGGCTAGAGGCCTATCTTATTATTAGATTTAATTCAAAGTGTACCCTAGATGTTCATAAGTTTTTTCAGCCAGTGAGTAGTAGGGAAATCCTATACAGTATCTCACTTGTCAAATTGTAGACTCAAAGGTTGGACAAAGCGTCCAGCATCATATTTTACTACATATGCATTTTGCAACCAATTCAATCTACATTTCCAAACTTATTTTCTATATCTTTTAGCCAAAGCAAGGCTCTATACCTGCTTATAAAAATCTTTGCTGATGTTGGCTCACATCATTTCTAGTAAACTTAGGGAGTTTATGCTACTTCTCATTCATTTAGTTTACATACTTGTGATGAAAATACTTTTAAATTTGGGTAAATCATATGGTTGGTTAACGAGCTTTAATAATTATTTATGGTAGAACTGCTCTATACCTGTGGAAGCTTGACTTCAAGATGGTCACCAGCAATTTCTTCCCTCTCTGGATGCATATAACCCTATGAAGAGATCAAGTCTATTGCTTTTTTTTCCCCTTGAGTCTGTACTGGATGGAGTGACTAGTGTAGCCAACAAGATACGAGAAAGTGACATCCTTCAATTCCTAAGGTTAGGTCATAAAAATCTTTGCAAATTACCTGGGTTCCCCTTGGACTGTTTGCTCTGGGAAAGCTTACTTTGGGGGTAGTAGCAGCCAGTGCCATATAAGGGCCTGTTCATGCTGTGAGATGTCCAAGTTACATGGAAAGGCCAGGTATGTTGAAATACCAATTACAGAGAGAGAGAGAGAGAGAGAGAGAGAGAGAGAGAGAGAAGAGGCCAAAGGCAATGAGATGCCAAACATGTGAGTGAAGAGACTAATTATAAATGGATTCCCCAGCCCCAGTCTCTGCATGGGATGCCAAGTCGGCTAGAGATAAACTGTTTGGGTAAGCCCTTCCCAAATTTATAACTTTCCAGATCTTTAGAAGAATAAAGTAGGTATTTTAAGTATCTGGGTCTTGGAGTAGTTTGTTATGTAGCAATAGATAACTGGGACAATATCCATGTTTCAATTTTAGATTTTAGAGCACAAGTGTCACTGCCATCTCTCCTGATTCAAAGCTTTCTACTCTTTTCCCTCCAATCAACTCTCCTTGAAGTTTCTCCAAGGGAGGTCAGTACCAAAAGTTTGGTGCAAGTATTTTAATAAAGTGAATTCCTCTCCTTCTATATCTCATTTGTAAAGGAACTTTGCAGATATATATAGAGAGAGCCTAAACATGCTCAGGAAAGTTAGATTTTTATTACAGCATTTAATAATATTAGATAATTGCCTATGAGAAATGAGTGCAAACTTATATGCCATGCAGAATGTATTCAGGATCGCAATCCCCTAAAATTTATATATTTGATAAGAAGGTTTTGGGGGTTGGCAGGCTTCAGTTTAAATCTTAACCCTCCCAGTTATCTAGAGAAACTTACTTAAAATCACTTGAAAAAATCACGTCTTCATCTTTAAAATGAAAATAATAGTGCTTTGGAGTATTGTAAAATAATACATCGAGCACCCAATAGATGTTCAACAAATGCCATTCTCCTCCCCTCATTTTATCCTTCTGCTCCAGCTATTCATCTCTCTCTCTCTCTCTCTCTCTCTCTCTCTCTCTTTTAGTTTAAATAACACTGTCATTATTAATTTGTAGATAACTTTCTGCCCTTAGAGTGTACACTCCAGGGTACAAGGCTATGTATCCCTGCATGTCTAGATAGCCCACACCTTGGCATACAAAAGATACTTGAAAAATATTCATAGAATAAAACTATAAAACACTTCCCTTGTATTGTCTTCCCTTGAAAGGCTTAATTTCGGGGCGCCTGGGTGGCGCAGTCGGTTAAGCGTCCGACTTCAGCCAGGTCACGATCTCGCGGTCCGGGAGTTCGAGCCCCGCGTCAGGCTCTGGGCTGATGGCTCCGAGCCTGGAGCCTGTTTCTGATTCTGTGTCTCCCTCTCTCTCTGCCCCTCCCCCGTTCATGCTCTGTCTCTCTCTGTCCCAAAAAATAAATAAACGTTGAAAAAAAAATAAAAAAAAAAAAAAAACGTTGAAAAAAAATTAGGAAAAAAAAAAAGAAAGGCTTAATTTCTACTGCTCTCTATTTTTTCCTAAAATTTAATAAAACAACAAGTTTACCACCTGTTTCATTCTTTTGGCCATCATAAGTTAGACTTTTTGTGTTTTTTTTAATATTAATTTACCATGGGTAATTTGGGTTTTCTCTTATAAAATCCCATAAAGCTAGTTGTAAAGTCCTTTTCTTTTCTTTTTCTTCTTCTTTTTTTGTTTATTTATTTATCTTGACAGAGAGAGAGAGAGAGAGAGAGAGAGCGAGCATGGGCTTGAGCGTGCAAGTGGGGAAGGGGCAGAGAGAGGAGAGAGAATCCCAAGCAGGCTCTGTACTGTCAGTGTGGAGCCTGATGTGGGTCTCGAACCCACGGACTATGAGATCATGACCTGAGCTGAAATCAAGTGCCAGATGCTTAAATGACTGAGCCACCCAGGTGCCCCGTTGTAAAATTTTTCTATGAAATGTTTTGGTATGTGATTTTACTAGTCCAACCTTGCCTTAAAACATTGCCATGCCCATATATTTTGAATGGATACAAAGAGAAAGGGTACAAGAGGAAAATAAAAGGTCATGGACATTCAAGTTTTATGGTTTAAAATAATCATGTTCTCTCCTATCCGTTAGGAACTTATAGTCTTAACATTAGAAAATATTAGGTGTCTTTAGTTTGGAGTGGTTCAGTCTCATCCATAGCAATTTAAAATGATTAAAGAATGGGCCAGGGTATTCTAATAGGAGATCAGTCTTGGAAAACTATCTGAAAAGTGATTGCTCTTTAATTGGACTTGTTTACAGTCACAATCCATCTTTTAAACTATTTTAGGATTCGAACAAGTGAGAACAACTTGAACTCAAGAAACTCATTTAGCCATGAAAAAAAAATAGTTGTTTCCCAATGTTAAACAGAAAATTGAACATTCATTTATGCTGAGGGAGATTAGAAAATCATTTTTTTCTTTAGGAAAGACACAACATAAGAGCAAGATAGGCCCTTTAAGAAGGAAAATAATAGATTTATATTAACATCCGTCCCAAGAGCAAACGTTGATCTAGCTGTTGACCAAGCAGGCTTGCAGCTTTGGTTTGTTCATTGCAAAGCTGTTGCCATCAGAGAGACTTCAGAAAGCCAAATTCTTGCCAATGACCATGGAATTTGTCCAGTCCATCTGCATCTAATTATTTGTCTAAACTAGGTTTTGCATTTCCTAAGTAATTCTGCCCTTGGAATTTCTCTACGGGCACTACTCCATTATTTAGTTAATCACGTTGTCAGGAAGCCATTAGAATTTTTTGTAGAAGTCTTCTATCTGCTTTTTTTTCTTTTATGTTCCATTTTACTTATCTAAATAATTCTTTTCCCCTTGACTTATCAGTCTGCCACAGTGTTAATATGTTCCATCTTCTTTACAACTGAATGTATCTATAAAACCAATTTCCTTTCCCCTCACTTTCACACATTAAGTTTCCATAAAAACATAAAAAATGTTTTTATTTTATTTTATTTTATTTTACTGTATACCCCTAAGGAAGTGACCCAGATTATCTAGCAACAAGATAGTAGGTTTTTTTGTTACAAAATTACTCATGATCACAGTTCATTATTTAGATAGTTGTTTTGTTCTCTCCAGTAGGTTTGCTATGGTTGGTTATTCATTTTAATGCAAAATATATTCATATGCAGGAAAAAAATGAAAAAAATAGCATATAGCAAAATCAATATGTATTTAAGGGGAAATGAACAAAAATATTAAAGAAAATGGCAAATAAAAGCAAAATACATTCATACGCAGAAAAAAATGAAAAAAATAGCATATAGCAAAATCAATATGTATTTAAGGGGACATGAACAAAAATATTAAAGAAAATGGAAAAGGGATCCTCATTCAAGCACTTAGCTGATGGTTTTAAATTAAATTATTTATAAATACAGATTGGCATAAATAAAAATCAACCCATTTGACTTCTAATGAAAGGTATTAAACTAAGATATATTAGCAGAAAAAATACCCTTATCTAGAATCAAAGGAGAGGTGTATGTTTTCTTTTTATTTGATGATGATACCTATCATATTACATTTTGGGTAGGTAAATTGTTATCATTTACATTTTTTTTTCTGTAGTCTCTCATATCTTTCACCCAAATGCACACAAACTAATATAAAGGTTAAACATTCTCTAAATTTTGGTTGCCCTATTTATGATAGCATAAATCAACTCCTACTGCAAACAACTGTGGAGTCCCTGCACAAGCTGTAGCCAATCCAATGTGTACTTTGATAAGTAATATTGATAATACAGCAGTTAAGTCTATCTTTGCCTACTCCTTTAAAATTCTAATAAAGGGATTTTGATATTGTTAAGTCATTTGAATATTACAATGCTCTACTGGGTTTGGATTATATTCTCTATTATTAATTATGGAAACTGAGACATGGACAGGCTCAGTGGCTATGGTCAAGATCGTATGTCTAGTACTAAGCTCAACTGGAATCTGACTCAGAGATCCTCAATCCTAGGGCTTTCTCAATTATATTATGTCATCACAATATATTGAATTACTAAAATATAAATTAGCATATTTTTTTTATAATGCTTGATGTCTGGATTGAGATACAGAATCGAAATATATACACTCACATTTCTTACTCTGGGGACTGTTAATTTTTTATAATAGATATAAAACTTAGAATTAAAGCTTTTTGTTAAAGTAAATTTCATCCAGGCATAAATTACATAAAATCTATCCCTGGCTACTATATATTTTGATGTGTTTTGAGAACTGTATACAGCCAGGCAACTCCCACTACTATTAAGACAGAACATTTTCATTACCCAAAAATTTCCTTCCTAGTCAATCTCATCTCCCCATCCTCAGTCCCAGACATCACTGACCTGCTTTCTGCTAATGTAAATTATAATTATTTTTCTAGATTTTCACATGAATGACTCAAGAGTATCTGCTCTTTGTGTCTGACTTCTTCCTCTCAGCATGTTCGTGAGATGATCCATGTTGTGGAGTTGTATCTGTATTTTATTCATTTTTATTGCTGATTAGTCTTCAACTGTATGATATTACAACATGTGTATTCATTTGCCTCTTGATGACTATTTGAGTATTTCCCAAATTTTGGCCAGGGGGAATAAGGAAGTTATACGTGTGTGTACAAATCTCTGTGTGGACATGTGTTTTCATTTCTCTTGGTCAGTATCTAGGAATGAAATTGCTGAGCCATATGGCAGATATTTTTAAATTTATAAGAAACAGCTAAATTGCTTTTTTAAATGGTTGCCATTTTACATTCTCGTAAGCAATGCATGTAAGTAACCAACTGTCAGTGTTGGAATTGTCAGTCTTGAATTGTAGGCATTCTATGAGGTTTGTGTGTTATTTCATTACAATTTTATTTTGTATTCCTGTTCATTGCTAGTGTAAATATCATCTATATCTGTATCTTTATATCTATATCAATCTATACCTATATCTATATCTATATCTGTATCTATATCTATATATATCTATATCATATATATCTATATTTAATCTATTTATAGCTATATTTAATCTAGATCTGATATCTTATAGCATTTACTAGCTTACTCACAAGTTGTGGTAGTTGTTTTGTATATTCCTCAATGTATATGCAGATATACACTTCTTCATGTGTCACATGTGAATAAAGACCGTTTTAATTCTTTATAATCTCCACACTTTTTAATTTTTGACTTACTGAATAATCAATGGGAATCATTTTCTTTTTGCTGATATTCAAAGAAGAACATTTACTCTTTTACCATTAAGTGTTATTTTAGCTGAAAGTTTCTCATAGGACCCATTATGAAGTTGAGAAAATTCCCTTCTACTTGCGAATTTGCTGAGAGTTTTGTTTTGTCTTTTTTATTTTATTTATTTATTTATTTATTTATTTATTTATATTTTTTAAATTTTTTAATGCTTTTATTTTTGAGACAGAGAGAGAGACAGAGCATGAGCAGGGGAGGGGCAGAGAGAGGGGGAGACACAGAATCGGAAGCAGGGTCCAGGCTCTGAGCTGTCAGCACAGAGCCCAACATGGGGCCTGAACTCACAGACTACGAGATCATGACCTGAGCTGAAGTCGGATGCTTAACCGACTGAACCACCCAGGCGCCCCAGTTTTATCTTTTTTTTAAATTTTTTTTTTCAACGTTTATTTATTTTTGGGACAGAGAGAGACAGAGCATGAACGGGGGAGGGACAGAGAGAGAGGGAGACACAGAATCGGAAACAGGATCCAGGCTCTGAGCCATCAGCCCAGAGCCCGACGCGGGGCTCGAACTCACGGACCGCGGGGCTCGAACTCACGGACCGCGAGATCGTGACCTGGCTGAAGTCGGACACTTAACCGACTGCGCCACCCAGGCACCCCTTATCTTTTTTTTTAAATCATGAATGAATATTGATTTTTCTCAAAGGCTTTTCCTGCATGTTTTGTGATAATTATAGTTTTATAAAAGCCTATTAATTTGGTAGATTATACAGGTTGATATTAAAATATTAAACCAACCTTGTTTTCGTACGATAAAATGAACACACATTTGATGCATCATATTTGCTAATATTTTGTTTAAGAAACTTGTCTTTTCATGAAGATATTAATTCCAAGTTTTATGTCTTTGAAACTTATGTTTTGGCTTTTGGTATTAGGGTAATGTTGAAGAAAGTTGTATAGGAATAGTATCATTTCTTCATTAAACTATAGATTTTAACTGTGACTGTGTGTGGGGCTATGTGTTCCTTGTCGTAAGGTTTATAAACTACAGATTCAATTACTTTTATATACAGGACTTGCCATATTCATGCATTTTTTTTATCTGAAAAAGTTTGTTTAGAGTTTGTTTATTTATTTTGAGAGAGAGAGAGAGCAAGAGAGAACAAACGGGAGGGCAGAGAGAGAAAGGGAGAGAGAGAATCCCAAGCAGGCTCTTCACTGTCAGTGCAGAGTCCAACACGGGGCTTGATCTCATGAATGGTGAGGGTGTGATCTGAGCAGAAATCAAGAGTGGGAAAGGAGCTTAACTGATTGAGCCACCCGGGTGCCCTTGAAAAAGTTTTTGTTGTTGTTGTTTTGTTTTGTTTTGTTTTGCTTTGTTTTTTGTTTGTTTGTTTTTTTAGTTTGTTTTTCAAATATACACTGGGTATAGAATTTTAGGCTATAGTCCTGTTTTTCAGCACTTTGAAGATGTTGCTTGCACAGTTCCTGATGGGTGATATGCAGCCACTTATTTATTTATTTATTTTTGATACAATTTGTCTCTTTTCTCTGGATACTGTTAAGATTTTCTTGTTGTCACTGTTTTTTAGCAATTTTATTTTGATTGTGTTTTGTGTTTTGTTTTGTGGTTTGTCCATCCTGTTGGTTATTGAACTAGTACTGTAGTTTTATTCAAATTTGGGAACATTTTAGCTTCTGTTTCTTCAATTCTTTTTTGTTTGTTTACCCCATCCCCACCATTTTTGGAATCCCTATTCCATGTATGCTACACAATTTCATTTTATTCTGTAGATTTATAATGCTGTTTTAATTTTACTTTATCCTTTTACTTTCATATTCAATATAGATTCATTGCTAAATCTGTAAATTTACCAATATTTTCTTGGGTAGTGTCTAATCTGTTAATTTGTCTAGTTAAAATTTTCCTTTAGACATTTTTTTATCTCTACAATTTCTATTTAGTTCTTTGAAATTTCCATTGCCTTATTTATTTTGTTCATATTTTTTTACATATCTTTTTACTTTTTTTACATATTTTTACATTTTATAACTGTTTAATGCATTTGCTAGCTTCCTCATTTATGTCATTTATAGTTGTATTTCTATTGATCATTTTTCTCCTGTTTTGGGCTGTATTTTTCCACTTAACATAATCTATCATTTTGATTTTACGCTAAACCTTACAGATATGATTTTGTTAAGAATCCTGGATTTTTTTCGTCCTTTAACAAGTGTTAGGCTTTGTATTGTTAGACAATCAAATCCTTACAGATCAGTTTCATCGTCTGAGGTATTTTTAAAGCTTTCCTGGAGCAGGTCTGGAGTAGCATTTGTTCAATTGCTTGTTTGCCCCCAGTTACTTACCCAGGGTCCCTTCTGACAAGGATTCACTCTCCTAAATACGCTAAAGGATCATCAAGGACACTCTACTCTTGCTGGTTTCAATTCAACATATTTTCCTAGAGCTTATCTGGTACAAGTGCTGGGAATTTTGACTTTACAGATACCTGATTCTTCTTTATCAGGCCTCATGGAGCTTCACTTTATGCTTACATATCTGAGTATTCAGCAAAGATGCAAGAGAACTCTTCGTGCAGATTTCTGGAGCTCTTTTTCTGCAAAACTCCCTCTTTTCCAGAGCTCTTCCCCTACCATTTCCAGCTGCCTCAGCCTTTACTGCCCACCATGCATATCCTCTCCTCAGTGTGGTTGGTGGATTTTTTTTTTTCCCCCTTGGTTGTATGTCTCTGTTCTTGAAATTGTGTCTAGATAGCAAGCTGGAACAATTATAAGGCTGGCCTCATCTATTTATCTTCTCTTAAGGATCACAGGTCTGAGGTGCCTTTAGCTACTGTCTGTTTTCATTTTTTTGTTTTTTGTAAGTTTATAGCAGAAAGTAAATCCAGTCGTTCTTACATTAGGGCTAGAAGCTAGAACTACAAGTATTTTTAGATATTAATTTCTTTTTATTATGTATTATGTTTTCAAGTATTTTTATAGCCCAGGCTACAGCCACGTTCAGAGATATAATTACGGATTTTTTTTTAACTGCTGAAAGAGAAATAGAAATTTGCTGAGAAATTCAGGATTCTATTAAATACTTTTTTTTTTTGACAATCAGATCTGTACCAATGAGTTCACTTAATTGTTGTTCCCTCTGATAGAAAAAAAAAAAAAATCGTTATAAGCACCAGGATGGGAAAGAACAGGAAAGATTCAGATAACCTAGCTGTGCCTAATTCAATGATGGTCTTGTGATACAAAAATAAAGAAAAATCCTCAATGTAATGCCATTTTCAGAAATATTTCAGAAGTCTTTGTCATATGTGTTAAAACAAAAGAAAATAGACTTTAGAGCATTTTTCAAACAGTATCTTGAAGTAGTCAAGAGAAGTATAAAGAGATCCTTATCCTTTATTTGTAAATGTTCACCGAACTAAAAGAAAGGAAGTAGAAAATATAAATTGGAAGGAGAAATTGCCAACTTATAAAATCTCCAAATGTGGCTGAACATTTCAAACAGGCTTAGAATATAAATCAGCTAGAAGTGAAAACTAAATGATGGCCGTCCAGATAAAATAAAAATACCTGACCATGCCAGAAGTAAAGGAAGGTATTAAAGACATGAAATTTCAGATTTAAAATAAATAGTAAATGTTAAAGGGAAGGTGCACTTTATTTGCTATGGTGTATGAAAAACACTTAAAATATTGAAAATGTATGATAATCTTTAGTCACTTCTCATATATCATTCTGTAACTGTTCATTCGTGGATGTTATCAGAGGAAACTCATTTATTCCCTGTGATACAAATCTTATAATCTTTATATGTGGTCACCTACTTTGAATGTTGAACTTCCAGATAAAATTGATGGAAGTATTTTTTTAAAGTCCCTTACATTTCTATAAATGATGCATTTATAACCAATTTAGACACAGCACTTATACTGTGTAACTTGAGAACTAGATATCACCAAGGAATCCTAATGAGAAAAATCCACAATAAGAATTGGAGAACAGAATAATAAGAGAAGAGCCATAAAAACATAGATTAATTTTTCTTAGAATATCAGCCACTTCTGTTTATACATATATGCAAGGATTAGTTCATTTTTTAGGAATGGGAAATCAGCAACACGGCACACCTAGGGTCCAGACTGATTCTTCCAGGATTTCATAAACTTTCTCTTTTATGTATATGAAAATATTAGATTATGCTCTAGAGAGATAAACTCAGCAACATGACACCTCAAAGACCCATTGCTTATTGTAAATATGCCTTGGATCAGTATCCAAAGAATTATCCCCTTTGTCTCAGAACAACTGTAATCTTGGATACATTAATCAAAATCATATTCCAATAATCTAGCCATCTCATATGTAGTTCAGGAAGCATTGAAATATATTAACCTTCTCTTGTCCTGTTCCAATATCCTTACTGGTGAAGGTGATCTGATGATTGTGCTTCTGTACTTTGGAAAGTGTTCATACCCCAAACAAATATTTTGAATACTTCAATACCAAATTCTCATTTAACATTTTTTGGATCTTTTCTTCATTAATCATGACTAACGTTTTTATGCGAGGACCTCTCATCAAATAGAACCCATGAAAAAATTCAAGGATTCCATCATAGGTGCACAAAATTTGCTTTCCAATTCTGAAAAGAACAGATAGGAATTGTCAAGTGGCAAGAACCATGAAGGTATGATCTAAGAAAATTATGATGGCTGTCTGATGGCATCAGATAATTTCAAATAGATATTCGGTAACATAGTCCATGAGCCATCACAACAGGGACAAATTGGCCATGATTTGAAACATCAGTAGAGAAATTTTATTAGGGTGCATTTTATACTACTGCCTCTTTCTGTGGGTGCTTAGTGTATGCTAAAGGAAAGACCTGAAAGATTCAAACTTTCTTTTCCTTTTTTCTTTTTTTTTGTTAATTTTTTTAATGTTTATTTTTTGAGAGAGAGACAGAGACAGAGTATGAGTGGGGGAGGGGCAGAGAGAGAGAGAGAGAGAGAGAGAGAGGGAGGGAGAGACAGAATCCAAAACAGGCTCCAGGCTCTGAGCTGTCAGCACAGAGCCCAGTGAGGGGCTTGAACCCATGAACTGTGAGATCATTACCTGAACAGAAGTCGGAGGCTTAACTGACTAAGCCACCCAGGTGCTTCTCAAACTGTTTCAACAAATTCAATCATTCCAGAACAAAGCTCAAGAACATTTCCAGGATGACAAAACAAACAAACAAACAAACAAACAAACAAAACAAACATACACATAAAAAAACAAAAACAAAAAAAACCCAAAAAACAAAAAAACAAAAAGAACCCAGAAACAAAAATACCCCTCAAGCATCCCACAGGGTAGAATCCACAATGTTTATCATATATAAAATCCCAAGGCATGCAAAGCAGAAAACTGACCAATAATGAGGAACAAAATCATCCCTTCTCGTAGATCCCTATTTCCTTCTCTATTATTTTCCTTTGGCCTGAAGGAATTTCTTTATTATTTCTTATAGTTCAGGTCTGCCTATTGCCTTTAAATCTTGTTAGGCGGGACCAGGGCAGAAGTTAGCCTATGGCTTATTTTGCCCCACAATTGAGGCAAAGGTTTTCTGAGTACTCTGACATGTTGTGAGTTATTAGAATTTCCATTCTGGTTGGTGAGAAGAGGCATTTGTTTTTTCAGCCCTGTGTGAACTCAGAGGATTATTGCCTTTCATCTTTCTGGGCATTTCTTTAATCAGTTTTAAGTTGTTTTCCCATGTGCATCTGCTGGTTAGTATTCAGCTGATGATTTAAGAGAAACCCTTTCAGGTTTCTGGAGTTTTCTATCTGTGCAACTCTTTTCTGTTTGGTATTCTCTACTGTAAACTCTATCAACTGGACCTCCATACTCTCCCCACTATATGCTCTCAAGCCATGGGCTCTATGTGATTTTCTTCTCTTGTGTCATCACATAGAAACTCCCTCCGGGCAGTAAACTGGGGCAATCAGAGGGTTCACCTTGTTTATTTCCCATCTCTCAGTTATTGCTCTCACTAATGTCCAATGTCTCAAAACTCTTTGTTTCATGTATTTTATTCATTTTTTGATGTTTGGGGCAGAAGGATAAATCTGATTCACGTTATTCCATCTTGATAATGAATGAACATCTTAAAAGTAAGCTTTTAAAAAATTCATGTAAATTTTAATATATCTAATTTTTGTGGATGAACAAGAAGACATTTTTAATAAAACATAAAGTTCACATTAGTATTCTTTCTATCTCTAATATTCATTTACTTACATAAATCCCACTGGCTATGAGGCAATTAGACAGCAGATGGTTCAGTGCAAATCAATTAAATTGAATGGTATGTGCTATGAATAACTGAGGCTATCAAAGTGTGTGTTCAGAAAACACTGTTCTTTTAACAACAATCCTTGTGATTTTGATAGTCCTTGAAAAGTTCAACCTAGGTTCACTTTCAATTTTTATCAAAATAATTAATCCTGGCATTCCCGTGGTCAGAGACTGAAGTCTCATGGTCAGACCATGAAGTGCTCAGAGACTCAAGCTGTATCTTAATAAGTATTTATCCCAGCATTTTTAAAGACACCGACAATATTTTTTCATAAGCAAGTATTGTTATGTGGGTTAATTATACTTTTATATTTTTTTCATGTTTATTGTTGAAGGTGTACCAAAAGAAACAATCAATTAGATACAACTTAAATCTCTGAGAGATGAAAAAAATTAGAACTCATTAAGTAGAATATTTTTATATCTCGTTTCCTTTGTAACAACAGAAAATGCTTCAAGGTTATGATTTATTTTTTAGTCTTCTATGTTTCCCCACTTCACTTAGCATGATACTCCTTCACTATATTGTCTTACCATTATTATTATTCTGTTGATTAACAGTTAATTTAATCTACTCAATAGGTATATCAGGTCCAAATGAAAAGCACTGGAAGAAATAACCACTGAACTGATATTTTACACTTCAACTTAACTTCCTCTATAAGCACATTTGTAAAGTAGGGTCAATGATATCACATACTTATTGGATAGATATCAATTGAAATATGTTTAAAACTCTTAGAACAGCAACTGGAATACTAAAATAAGTACTTAATAAAATAAGTACTAAAATAAGTACAATTAAATAAGTACTTAATAAATTATAACTATTTTAATTATTAATCTATTTATGATAAAATAACATTACAGACTACTTAAATATTTTTCAGGCAGTAAAGTGTTACTGTTAGAAGAAATCTAATAATTCAGTATTAAAATAATTCAAAAATATGGGTAAAACAATAAGGCTTGTGTTGATGCAGAACAGATTGAAAGTGAAAAACAAAAATACCAATTATTTAAAAAATATCAGATTTAACTGCCTTTTAACAATTCAGAAAATATTTATTTGGAAGGTATCAAGATTAATGATAAAAATCCCTGTCTTCAGGGAGCTTACAGGCATGTGCCTAGGGTGGTTACAGAAAGATGTGGTTTCAGCATGTTAAGTCAGTGCTATGATAGCATAAGCCCAGAGAGGGAGCACCAAGGCTGGCTTAGAGTTTGAGGAAGGCTTGCTTGAATGAGAAAATCCTTCCCTTTATTTGAAAGGATGAAGAGGAGTTAGGTTGGCAAAGAAAAGCAAGAAGAAGCATGGACAGAGGGAAAGAAGGATGAATCAGTGTGCTGGTCAGTATTTCTAGAGGAGAGACTATATGTCAAGGAAATGTGTGTAAGGCTGACGACTTAGAACTCAGAGCACCTGACATCCCATGCATGTGCAAAGAGCTGGGCTTAATTTTGTAGCAATAGGGAACCACCTATATATGTCTTCAAGACTATTTTTCCCAAGACTTTGTGGAATATATTTTTGTTTGGGGAATAAAAATAATGTCTGGCATAATGGGGAAAAAAAAGACATAAAACAAAAATCTAGACACAATTTCAAATTACAGCCATTATATGATAGAAATACAGATCTTAAGCCTAAAATAAACATTAGAGATTACTTAATTCTACTGCCTCAATTTACAAATAAGAAAGTGTAGGTCCAGGGGCACCTGGGTGTCTCAGTCAGTTAAGCATCCTACTTTGGCCCAGGTCATGATGTCACGGTTCTTGAGTTCGAGCCCCACGTTGGGCTCTGTGCTGTCAGCTCAGAGCCTGGAGCCTGCTTTCTATTCTAGGTCTCCTTTTCTCTCTCTGCCCGTTCCCTGCTTAGGCTCTGTCTCTGTCTCTCTCTCTGTGTCAAAAATAAACATTAAAAACATTAAAAATAAACATTAAAAAAGAAAAAAAAGAAAAGAAAATGTAGGTCCAGAAGCAATCAGAGCCTTGCTGAAGGGACAGAGTTGTCTTTTAATTCAGGTCTGAACATAATGCAAGCAGGCATACATATGTCCTATGTACACTTATGCAAACATTTTAATAAAAAGCCATTATAAGGAGGTTACAGTGTTCAAATGCGTGGGTAAGATTAGCCAAAATTTTGTAAAGTAAATCATCAAGTGGATACACTGTGTCACCAATATGGTCTACAAGTGCAAGAAATTTAGCTTTTGTATAATGACACATTCCTAATCCACACTCACACGTGCATGTGTGTGCACACACACAAACACACTCCCCCCGGGAATAAGTAAGTGGCATTATTTATTCCCATGTTATAAGTGGAAAATCAGAATAAAGCATGAAATTAAAATGCAATTATTATTATTATTTTTTAATGTTTATTTATTTTTGAGAGGGACAGAGATAGAATGCGAGTGGGTTGGGGCAGAGAGAGGGAGGCACAGAATCCGAATCAGGCTCCAGGCTCTGAGCTGTCAGCACAGAGCCCGACGCGGGGCTCGAACTCACTAGCTGTGAGATCATGACCTGAGCTGAAGTTGGACGCTCAACCGACTGAGCCACCCAGGTGCCCCAAATGCAATTATATTTTAAAGAAAGTAAGTCGGATTTAATTAAATTTCATATTTGGGTGTTTCTTTACTACAGTTTTAGTGTCATAAACTCAAGAGTATTTGTTTTCTTCCTACGTTGGTTTGTACTAAAATGAAAAGTGGTAAAGGTAGAGAAACTATAGTAACCCAAAGATGGTGAATATATTCTTTATTTAAAGTACACATCTAATATAGTATTTATTAAATTATTTTGCTTCCTGTCGATCTATCTGTATTCTGTTCATTTCAAGAGATTCTATATATTTAGACATAGAAGTCAGAATAAATATTTTAGACTCCAGAATTTGGGCCGAATTAATCACATCTCTAGAAATTCCTTATTCTTTCCGCTAACTCCATCAAAGAAATCAAACTCCGGTCAGGACCGAATTCATCACTTTCCCAAACGACTTATCTCCTAGGGTTTCTCAACTCTGAGAAGGATGACACGTTCTACTGGGTTGCTCAAGCACAAATTTGGGAGATGGTCTCGACTCGTTCCCTCACTCACATCCTATATCATCAGAAGTCATCAAGCTTTCACTTCTATACCTGAGCTAGCTCTGAGTTCTATCTACCTATATTCTTTCCTACATTCACTGCTCTAGTCCAATTTACTGGTTCCTTACATTAACCCTAGCTTTGCTGCAACCCATTTCCCTCGTTCCACAACAAAAATGTGAATATCACACCCTATGTTAAGAACAAAAGAAACAGGCAAACCAACTTACATGACTTCTTTTCATCTGTAATTCCAGACTTCTTCACATAGCCTAGAAGTGCTTCACCATTTCCTTCCTCCTGTCCTCCCTTTTTCTTTTTCTTTTTCTTTTTCTCTTTTATTTTTTTCTTTCTTTATCATGAAACAGATATTAATTGAGGACCCAGTATGTGCCAAGCAATGTTCTCATCAATATTTCTATTTGCATTTAGAGTAAAATATAGATTTCGGACAAAAGCACATTCCATTGAGAATAAATAAAATGCAGAAAAAAATAATAAAATTTATGCTATAAAAACTGACAGGTAGTGAGAAATTACTAGGCCAATTTTAAGAGATAGTAAAAACTCAAAGGTGCAATATAAGTATTTTATGTCAGTTTTGCCAAGAGAGGAAACTAACTTATGGAACTGAATTGCATGTTTGGGAAATGGGGCCAGATATCAAAGGCCACGCCCCACTTTGAGTTTACTAGTCTCTCTTCATTCCAACACTGAACTTGGCCTCTGAAAGTTTAGTTGTTGCTATAGACTGAATGTCCGTGTCCCACAAAGTTCCTGTGTTGAAACATAAGTCTCAATGTGATGGGCTTAGGAGGCAGGGCCCTTGGGAGGTATATAGGTTATGAGGAAGGAGCCATCATAAATGGGATTAGTTCCCTCATAAAAGAAACGCCAGAGACCTCCTTCACCCTTTCTACCATGTGAAGACATGGCAAGAAGAAGGCCATTTATGAACTAGGAAGATCCTTACCAGACACTAAATGTTCTAGCACCTTCAGCTTGGACTTCCCAGCCTCCACAACTACGAGAAATAAATGTTTGTTGTTTAAGCCATGTAGTCTATGGTGTTTTTGTTATATCAGTCCAAACTGATTAAGACACTTGTCCTTAATAAAGATCAACCAGAAGTAAAATCGCATCTCTCCCCATACTTACAAGGAATTTCATGGAGAGTTTCTCTGGCTCTAAGGAGATGAAAGGCAAAAACCAGATGAATAATTTTCGCCAAGAAAATTTATCCATTGGCTGATGCTACTTAGATTTGTCCAATTCACATCCCCAGGATTTAGGACTCAGTTTGAAGTGGTCCCACACTGTTAGTGGTCTTATGTACCTAAGAGAAACAAATACAAAGTATCTCTAAAAGGAGGCACTTTATCTAGGCCTCAGGGAATCATCATAATGTTTTGTCTTTTTTTTTCACAAGCAACAAGTGCACAGTCATAGATATCAAACATACAAGCTAAAAAAAAGTTTCATGAAGAAAAAAACAATACAAACACCAGACAGTAGAAAGAGACTCGTGAAATCCTCAAATATTGGAATTACTCAACGCCTAGTGTAAAATAACTTTCCTCACTACATTTAAATAAATAAAGAATGCATTAAACATATCTCCAGGCACAGGAGCTATAAATATGTAGAAAAGCATATTATTTAAAAATATGAAGTAGAGGTTCTAGAAGTGAATACCGTATACAATCAGTAATAATAAAAACATAAATGGGTTTAGTAGTACACTAAACAAATGAAATGCTAATAAGTAGAAGAGAGTTTTTAAAAACCTAGAAGACAGTATAGAAAGATACAAAAATTCAACATACAGAAAAGAAATAATAATTATGGAGAAAAAATATAGAGCATAAGATATATTTAATTGTAGTTCTACTGGGGCAGGGACTGGGACATAAAACATTTGATGAAACAGTGGCTGACAATTTTCAGAACTGATGAAAGACCAGTCTGCACGGCTTAATTTTATTCTTATTTTTGTCCGTTTGTTTATCCCCACCTCCACCCTGTCCCCTGTTCTGGAACGTGATAACCATGGTACAGGAGGGGGTACACTACAAAAACAAACATACAAAAAGAAGAAAAAATACAAAATGACATGTTTTGAGACAAGAATTAAACTCAGATGGTGGAGTACATAATAGCTGGGTGACATTTGTTAATGGATTTGTCAGAAAACGCCTTTCTGAGGAGAATGCAAAACTTTGAGTTGTGACATAAATGATAAGACAGAGCCAGTCCTGAGAAGATAAGGGGAATAATATTTCAAGTATACAAAAATAGCTATTACAAACATTTTAGAGTTGGAAAGAGCTTGGCAAATTCTAAACAAAATGCTACTACATCTGCAGTCTAATAAATAAAGTTGGTGGCATGAGATGACTTTAGATGGATAGACAATGGTCAGGTAACCCAGGGCATTGTAAAACAAATAAGTAGTTTGGTTATATGTATGTATATATGAATATATGTATGTATTTCTTTTTCTCCTCACTATTTAATTGTAACAGATTTGTTGAGATACAATTTATATGTAGCTTTATTGAGATACAATTCACCCATATAAAGAGTATAATTCCATGGTTTTTATTTTATGTTTTGTTTTTTTCCCAGTTTCATTGACATATAATTGGCAAAAATCATACATGCATAAGCGCACAATGTGTAATAGATCAATACATCATGAAGTGGTTTTATTTCAATGTAATGGAAAATGCCTGGAGGCGAAACTGACCTACCATAATCACTAAGAAAACTCACGACTCCTACAAACATTTATCAATCTGGTCTTTAATTTGTAAGCATAAATGGTAAGCTAAAGCTCATCAGACATATGGAGACATTCAACTAATATTTTATTCTATATGTATTACATGCGGTGGAAGATAACGCTTGGGCATCCTGTGGGCACGGGGTCTACACGATCTAATTTACACTTTACAAACTTACTTTGACTGCTCTGTGGAGAGAGAGTCGAGATGCACCAGAATGGAGACAAGGAGACCAGATAAAAAGCGTTCAGGGGAACATGGCAAGTGATGCTGGTGGTCTGGTTTAGCGTGGTGGTGTTAAGATAGGGAAGTAGGGTAGATATGGTTTATACGATGAGTGCAGAGTGGTCACACCTCGCTAGTCGATTAGGTACTGGTGATTGGAAGACAAGACTTAGGGATTTCAGTTCAAGATAGAGGATTGCGGTACCTTTTATAGAGATAAGGCAGCCTAGGGAGAAACAGGATTTGGGCGAGAGGAAAGCAGAATTCCCTTCTGGCTGTTTCACACTTGAGATATTTACAGGCCACTGTGCGGATATATACAAATTGGCTGTTAGTATCTGGAGTTCTGAGACTTCGGACAGGAAATAATGGCTTAGTAATCATTACATTCAAGTGTTTCATAAAGCCACGGGACAGGATGAGGTCACTGAAGAACAGAGATGATGCTGGTCGGAGATGCATGAAGGTCCATTTTTTTTGTATAAGAATTTTTCAATAATATTTCTAAATTTTAGCCCATTATTTTGATTACAGATTTTTTTCTCTGGTCTCAAAATCAAAACTCTTACTTTTCATATATAAAATATCCAGTAAGAGTCTTTCATTTTCCTCTTCTCGTCCCCCTGCCACCCATCTCATGTTGTGGCCTCTCCAGCATCAGGGCAGGGACTCTGGTCCACTTGTGGCCTGGCATTGGTGCTCTCTCAACAGGCCTATGCTCTTTTTTCATGGGACATTTTTATTCATAGCAATCTGATCCTGTTCTTTTCAGATAATCCCAAATATACAAATATACCAACTGGTATTTTTGAAAATTCTCTTAATACCTAAATAAACTGTTTCTTTCAGAATCATCTGTGTGGTTTATTCATTTGGTCCTTCTTTCTCGTGCTTCTGGTTTTCTCTCTACGTCCAATGACCGTTAGATGTCCATTCTTGGTTATGAGTTATGGCCACACTGATGAA
Organism: Prionailurus viverrinus; assembly: GCF_022837055.1. NCBI lineage: Eukaryota > Metazoa > Chordata > Mammalia > Carnivora > Felidae > Prionailurus > Prionailurus viverrinus. The sequence goes on from NC_062565.1 coordinate 45,976,839, forward strand.
TACTTGCAGGAGTCACGGGTTTTCTTTCTCGTGATTTTGTAGGTCAGTTTCCTCTACAGGCCTCTCCCCTCTGCAGTGACTGAATTGTGGTCCTTATGTGTGAGGGTTGTTCATGCCGACAGCCTTGCTTCCACACAGCGTGTGTGAGCAGACAGTCCAGACGTTCCTATATTTGCCAAAATGAAGAGGTTTAGTCCATATGAGGAATATTTTAGTTTACTTTATTCCTCTGAAAGCTACCTGTCTTTTATGTGTTTGTTGGTTCACATTGCCCCCTTTGCATGAGATGAGAAGGTACAGTCAACAGTTAATGCAACTCACTTGCTAATACTCTCAGTGGGAGCACTTCTAAATCCTTCAGAGAGAAGTTTCCGTGCTTTATCTGGAGACTTCATCCCCTCTCTATACACAGGGTAGCAGAGGCATGACTGCTTTGCCCTTCTGGATGCATTTAGAAAACATTGTTTACTTTACATCATGGTTCTATTTCTTTATTCCAACCTGGGAGCTTCTCTGAGCCCACTTAGGGAAAAAACTACCCTGAATCTGGTTGTCTCTGCTCTGGTTTGGGCTGTGGTCCTTTCACACTGTTATCTCCAGCAAAATGATGCTCTCTGCTTTCTAGAAATTCCACTGGAAGTCTGGCCTTCTCGTGGCATCTTTAAAAAAATTTTTTTTTCAGCGTTCTTCTTTTTTTTATTGATTTATTTCTTTTGGGAGAGATAGAGAATGAGAATGGGGGAGGGGCAGAGAAAGACGGAGAATCTCAAGCAGGCTCTGCTTTCAGTGAAGAGCTCACGTGGCCTTGAACTCATGAAACTGAGATCATGACCTGAGCAGAAATCAAGCCTGATACTTCGTGGACTAAGCCACCCAGGTGGCCCAGCAGTGTTATTTTTTAATATATATTTTGTGTCATTTCATAAAATATTAGGAAGGAAGGGAAAAAGCTCAGTGTATAGAATTAACCATATGATCTGGAAGCATACTATTTTGAACTAAGATTTGTTGAGAACTGCTTAATTTATTCTGTATATTAGTATCTTTTGGGGAATTAAAAAAAACCACAAAATAATTTTAGGCCTGACTCAGAGAAATTACATAAAAATCTCTGGAGTTAGGGACCAGCTATCCACTTTTTTTTTTTTTAAACTCCCGGGTAATTTTTTTTAAGCCAAGTTTGACAGATTATGGTATATTCTCTTTTTCTAATAAAGAACAAAATTCTTAGGGGTAGAAACTTAACATTACTTATTTATGCATCTAGTGCTTTACATATAGGCAAATAAAGGTTTATTAAATTGAATTATTAGTGTTTTGAAAAGTTTAGCATGTGGAAATTAAGGGTAATTGTTCATTTTTATTATATATCCTGGGTTTTTGGGAATTAAAAAAAATTAAAGGTTCCTGAAAATATATTCATCTCAATTTTCTATGTAAGTAAACTAAATTAAACAAAAATCTATGATCCATGTGATATTTTGAAAAATGTCATGCATTTTTATGGTTTATTAATCACAGGGCACATCCATGCATACACAACCAACATTCACACCCATGTGACTTCTCCATTTGTTCTTATAGTTGAAGTAAAGTAATGTTTTCACTTGAGATGTGAATTTTTCAATTGTCAGGGTAGCAATTTCCATGACTATGTAGTGCCCAGGATTATGTTCGATGAGTTTCCAGGGATTACTTACTCTCTCATTTTGCTTCATATGCTAAGCAATGAGTTTCATCCATCTGGGATAGTGTGGCCCAGCCTAATGAATAAACTGACTACCCAGCACTGACTCTAAGCCTGGGAACTATGAATCACCAAGCTATAAATATTCTGGGAGCGCCCAGAGAGGTGCTGGTAAATTACAGGACAGAACTTTTTCTGTAACATGCTGCTGCATCTTGAAGGTGAGTCAATACCCAGGTTCAAAGCTTTATCTATGTTTTAATCTGAGAAAGCAATCTGTGAAATATAATGTTGAATAAAATTAATAATAAACACAAAATGCACCTTTATACTCCAGTGCTGTGTGCACTCTGAGGATCTTTTTAATCATTTAGACCAGATAATTTTCCTCTAAATTATGTCATGTTTGATCCAGAACCTTATTAAAGTGACCTATACTCACAACTTCCCTTTGATGGATAAACCCTTACAGATAGGAAAATTCCCCTGAGGTATGCTGCTGGGAGAGAAATAGGCTATTCCTACAATTAAAACCATATTTTGGGGTGGGGGGCGGGTGCCTGTGTGGCTCAGTCGGTTGAGTGTCTGGCTTCAGCTCAGGTCATAATCTCACAACTCATGAATTTGAGCCCTGCATCGGGCTCTGTGCTGATAGCTCGGAGCCTGGAGCCTGTTTCGGATTCTGTGTCCCCCTCTCTCTCTCACCCTAACCCACTCACTTTCTGTCTCTGTCTCTCGCAAAAATAAATAAACATTAAAATTAAAAAAAATTTTTCCTTTCAAGATGGCTGTGGTAACAATGAGTATTATATAGAGTATATATTTTCACAGTCTTATTTCACAACAAAAATGTGAATCAGAAAATTATCTTTTTATCACTTGAACTCCCTTTAAAAGTTTTCTTATCCTAGTAAAACACACAATAACATACAATTTGCCATCTTGATCAATATTTAGTGGACAAATCAGGAGCGTTAAGTGTATTCACATTGTTGTGCAACCAATCTTCAGAACTTTTTCATCTTGCAAAACTCAAATTCTATACCCACTAAATAAGTCCCTCCCCTCTCTCCCAGCCCCTGGCAACCACCATTTTGCTTTTTGTTTCTATGTATTTGACTACTCTAGATGTCTCATATAAGTGGAGTCCTATAGAATTTGTCTTTTTGTGACTGGCTGATTTCTAAATATCCTCAAGTTTTATTCATGTTTTAGCATGTGTCAGAATATTCCATTGTATGTATATACCACATCTGGTTTATTTGTTCATCTGTCAGTGGACACTGGGGTTGCTTCCATTTTTTGGCTATTGTGAGTTATGACTGGTATGAACATGGTTTGGAGCTCCCTTTAATAAAATAGTCTAATCTTCTAAATCACTTCTCTTTTCTCCTATAGATAACCATTATTTAATGGATTCCCATATCTGGGCTGATACTAATGATTGCTGGGTCCCATCTAAAACCTGTTGAATCACGTAGTCTTGTGGAGGAATTCTGGGGTATATACCTAAATGAAAAGCTGCATCAGATTATTCTGATAATTAGAAAATTTGGGAACCTAGAGCTACCTTGTCTCCTGATAATTTAGATTATACTTAAAGTTTCTTAATCACTCTCTCTCTCTACTCTTCTGATAAAAGATCATCTGGGGCTTTACCTGAGGGAGAAACTTATAAAAGAATTGTCTATAGGGAGTATTTTACAAAAGCATCTAATCTTTTCATTTCCTTTTTGTGCACTGTATTCTTTTATTTTTTTAATTTTTTTAATATTTATTTTTGAGAGGGATAGCTAGAGACAGAGTACAAGCACGGAAGGGGCAGAAAGAGAGAGGCACAGAATCCAAAGCAGGCTCCAGCCTCTGAGCTGTCAGCACAGAATTCTGACACGGGGCTCAAACCCATGAACTGTGAGATCATGACCTGAGCCGAAGTCAGATGCTCAACTGACTGAGCCACCCAGGCGCCCCTTGTGCACTGTATTCTTTTAAAAAAAAATTTCTTTAATGTTTTTTAAATTTATTTTTGAGACAGAGAGAGACAGGGCATGAGCAGGGGAGGGGCAGAGAGAGAGGGAGACACAGAATCTGAAGCAGGCTCCAGGCTCTAAGCTGTTAGCACAGAGCCCGACGCAGGGCTGGAACCCACAGACTGTGAGATCATGACCTGAGCCGAAGTCGGACGCTCAACTGACGCAGCCACCCAGGAGCCTGTGCACTGTATTCTTAAATGGAGGAGGATTGTTAATACTTATGTCCAAATAAGTACTTATTTCCAAATAGAGTAAAACCTTGGTTTCTGAGCATAATTCATTCTGGAAACATTTTTTTTTTTTTCCCAAAGCACTCATATATCAAATGAAATTTCAAGTACCATTGGCTCAGTTGTGATCCTGTGACGTTCGGCATCACATACTACTCGTCTTGCAAGACGTCACTCATTGATCAAGTTAAAATTTGTTAGAAATGTTTGCTTATCTTGTGGAACACTTGCAGAACAAGTTACTCGCAGCCCAAGGTTTTACGGTACTCTAATTGTCTTATCAGCATAGCCAGTTAACTAGTTGTGTCTTGAAATTTTTACTAATCCTTTTTTTTTTTTAATGTTTGTTTATTTTTGAGACAGAAGGAGACAGAGCACGAGTGGGGAGGGGCATAGAGAGAGGGAGACACAGAATCTGAAACAGGCTCCGGGCTCCGAGCTGTCAGCACAGAGCCCGACGCGGGGCTCGAACTCACAGACCGCGAGATCATGACCTGAGCCGAAGCTGGACGCTTAACCGACCGAGCCACCCAGGCACCCCTTTACTAATCTTTACTTAAGAATGCTCAAAGCTACTTGAACAACTCTTACAAACAGTTGTTAGAGGTTTTTGTTTTTTTGTTTTTTTTTAGTGCGGTATTCTTTATCAATATTAGAAATTAAGATGTTAATAAAGAAAACATCAGGAAAGTATGAAAAACTATTAACGGAACACAATATTTACAAAGATTTAGAAATATCTTTTTTTTTTAATTTTTTTTTTCAACGTTTTATTTTATTTTTGGGACAGAGAGAGACAGAGCATGAACGGGGGAGGGTCAGAGAGAGAGGGAGACACAGAATCAGAAACAGGCTCCAGGCTCCGAGCCATCAGCCCAGAGCCTGACGTGGGGCTTGAACTCACGAACCGTGAGATCGTGACCTGGCTGAAGTCGGAAGCTTAACCGACTGCGCCACCCAGGCGCCCCTAGAAATATCTTTTCATTTGTCAACTCATATTTTCATGAATAATCCTATATAGATTATTCATGTGGAAAGTTATTTGATTGTTTCATTTTAACAAGCATGTCCACATTTTAATTTAAAACCTCTGAATTGTACGAGTCTTTTTTTTGAAAGATGAAAATAATATTAACTTAATTTTGCTATTATTATGAATAGTATTTTTTTTTTACATATTCAGAGTCTATCCTAGTCAATGAATTATGTTTTAATCAAAACTTAAACTTTTCAGTGACATACCATACTTTGAGTATATTTGTTTATGTTGCCAGTGACATTATTTTAGTTAAAAACTGTGGAAGTTCCTATTGTATTGTATACTTATTTTTCAATATACAAAAACACACCAAAAGAAAGCAAAGAGGCTGAAGTATTAAGATCTGGTGATGAAACAGCCAGTGACATGTCCAGTATTTTTGCCAATGGAACAGTGCCTTAACCAAAACAAGGTGGTAGAATGACAGTGGCGAGAGTGGACATCCCTGTCTTGTTCCTGACCTTAGGGGGAAAGCTCTCAGTTTTCCCCCATTGAGGATGATATTAGCATTGGGTCATTCATATATGGCTTTTATGATCTTGAAGTACGATCCTTCTATCCCTAGTTTCTTGAGTTTTTATCAAGAAAGGATGCTGTATGTTGTCAAATGCTTTCTCTGCATCTATCGAGAGGATCATATGGTTCTTGTCCTTTCTTTTATTGATGTGATGAATCACATGGATTGTTTTGCAGATATTGAACCAACCCTGCATTCCAGGTATAAATCCCACTTGGTCGTGGTGAATATTTTTTTTAATGTATTATTGGATCCAGTTGGCTAATATCTCATTGAGAATTTTTGCATCCATGTTCATCAGGGAAATTGGTCTATAGTTCTCCTTTTTAGTGGGGTCTTTGTCTGGTTTTGGAATCAAGGTAATGCTGGCCTCATAGAAAGAGTTTGGAAGTTTTCCTTCCATTTCTATGTTTTGGAACAGCTTCAAGAGAATAGGTGTTAACTCTTCCTTAAATGTTTGGTAGAATTCGCCTGGAAAACCATCTGGCCCTGGACTCTTGTTTTTTGGGGAGATTTTTGGCTGCTAATTTGATTTCTTTACTGGTTATGGGTTTGTTCAAATTTTCTATTTCTTCCTGTTTCAGTTTTGGTAGTGTATATGTGTGTAGGAATTTGTCCATTTCTTCCAGATTGCCCATTTTATTGGCATATAATTGCTCATAATATTCTCTTATTATTGTTTTTATTTCTGCTGTGTTGGTTGTGCTCTCTCCTCTTTCATTCTTGCTTTTATTTATTTGGGTCCTTTCCTTTTTCTTTTTGATCCAACTGGCTAGTGGTTTATCAATTTTGTTAATTCTTTCAAAGAACCAGCTTCTGGTTTCATTGATCCGTTCTACTGGTTTTTTGTTTGTTTGTTTGTTTGTTTGTTTGTTTTCATAGCATTGACTTCTGCTCTAATAATTATTATTTCCTGTCTTCTGCTGGTTTGGGTTTATTTGCTGTTCTTTTTCCAGGTCTTTAAGGTTTAAGGTTAGGTTGTGTATCTGAGACCTTTCTTCCTTCTTTAGGAAGGCCTGGATTGCTATATACTTCCCTCTTATGGTCGCCTTTGCTGGGTCCCAGAGGTTTTGGATGGTGGTGTTATCATTTTCATTGGCTTCCATGTACTTTTTAATTTCCTCTTTAACTTTTTGGTTAGCCCATTCATTCTTTAGTAGGATATTCTTTAGTCTCCAAGTGTTTGTTTTCTTTCCAAATTTTTTCTTGTGGTTGATTTCGAGTTTCACATCATTGTGTTCTGAAAATATGCACGGTATGATCTTGATCTTTTTGTACTTGTTGAGGGCTGATTTGTGTCCCAGTATGTGACCTATTCTGGAGAACACTCCATGTGCACTGGAGAAGAATGTATATTCTGCTGCTTTAGGATGAAATGTTCTGAATATATCTGTTAAATATGGAGACCAAACAGAGGGTTACTGGAGGGGTTGTGGGAGGGGGGATGGACTAAATGGGTAAGGGACATTAAGAAATCTACTCCTGAAATCATTGTTGTACTATATGCTAACTAACTTGGTTGTAAAAATATATTAAAAAAAAAAAAAGAAAATTCAATCTGAAAAAAGAAAAAAAACCCAAGGTGGTAGATGATACGAGGCAGACAATAACAACAAAAATAGAGTAAGATTGTTTAGCAGTGGTGAGTCTTCAGTTGAACATAATGACTGTGAATTTTTAGAGACCCCAGTCTGCCTGTTTGCCTTTGTCCACAACACTTGTTGGCTTAAGTACAGGGATGCAGAAGACAAATGGTTAAGTTCATTCAGTGGTGGGAATTTGTCAGATTGAATTATCAAAAGAAGAGAAAGACAAGAGATTTGGGGTTGTTCGCATAAGATTTATTGGCATAATAAGACTTTTTAAAAAATATTTTATTTTTATTTTAGGTAGGCTCCATGCCCAACATGGGGCTTGAACTCACAACCCTGAGATTAAGTGTTGCATGCTTTACCGATTGAGCCAGTTGGGCACCCCGGCCTAATAAGACTTTTATTTTAAGGGGAGATATAAAGAAAGGAAGTGAATAGTGGAGACTATTAAAATGTAGGGAGAGAGTATTAGAGTCATTAGGTTGGAAATGTCAGAGAGGCTTTTAAGGTTAGAAGAGCTTTGCTCACTCCCAGAGGAAAATTTTGTTAAGAAAACCATTTAACTTATTTCAATTTTATACCACTTCCTTCTTTAACTTTGGCATTATCATTCAAGTACATTGTACTTCAAATGAGAAGAACCTACAGTTTGTAATGTGACAGGCAGCTTTGAGGACACCTAAGAGGATGCCCAAGAGAGGCTTATGTTTTCTTTCTCAAACCAGATGACTACAGGTTGGATAACAGGTAAAAACTCTGAGAAGGAAGAGAGCATAGCTGAGAATTCATGTCAAATGCCCACCTATTTCTGATAGTACGTGTCTCCTGGCAATGACTTGTTCTAGTTAATTATTTTAGTTTCCTTTTTCTAAAAATATGCTTGTTTCGCTTTCCTTCTTCAAGAATTTTTTCTACTGGATATACTATTTTCAGCTAAGGATGTTTTATTTTAGTACTTAAGAATTCTTTTCTATTATCTTTCAGCCTCCATATCTGCAAATAGAAACTCCACTTTCATTAAAATTGTGGTTCCCCTGTACATAATGTGTCATTTTTTTCAGGCTGTTTTCTCTTTAGTTTTTGGCACTTTGTGACATATTCTCTTTATCTTTTTAAGGATTTATTGATATTCTAGATCTTGTATATTTATATCCATCATCAAGTTTGAGGAATTTCTGGTCTTTGTTTCTTTAATATTTTTTCTTCCACATTCTTTCTTTCTCCTCTCCTTCTGAACTCCATTTTACATATATCTTTTTCTATTACTCCACCGTTCCCACAAGCTCAATTTTTTTCAATAATTATTCTTATTTTTCATTTCGATTGGATTATTTCCGTTGATTTATTCTTAATGCATACCAATTCTTTTGTCAATTCCATCCGTTTTTTAGGTCTATGTAGTTAAATTGTCCTTTTTCAGATATTGAATTTTAAATTTAAAATAAAAAAAATTTGTTTAAGTGTGTATTTATTTTTGAGAGAGAGAGAGAGATGGGGAAGGGCAGAGGGAGAGGGAGATACAGAATCCAAAGCATTCTCCAGGCTCTGAGTTGTTGGCACAGAACCTGACATGGGGCTTGAACCCACAAACCATGAGATCATGATCCTAGCTGAAGTCAGACGCTTAACTGACTGAGCCACACAGGCGCCCCATAAGTTTAAATTTTTAAATTTATTTCTCTTTTATAGTTTTTATTTCTCTGTGAGTATCTTATGCTTTTACTCATTAGGAGTATATTTTTATTATATCCTACAGAATAACTATGATGTTTGTTTTGTGTGTCTGTGTTTTATTTTTATTTATATACTAATATTTATTTTTTTAAGTTTATTGATTTGAAAGAGAGAGTGTGTGTGAAAGAGAGCAGGGAAGGGGCAGAGAGAAAGGGAGAGAAAGTATCCCAACCACTGTGCTATCAGCACAGAGCCCAACATGGGGCTCGAACTCCCGAACCATGAGATCATGACCTGAGCTGAAATCAAGAGTCAGACACTTAACTGAATGAGCCACCCAGGCACCCCTGTATATTAATATTTCTACTAAAGTATAGGTGATACACAATGTTATATGAGTTTCAGCTGTGCAGCATAGTGATTCAACAACTGTATACATTATGCAATGCTCACCAAAGTGTAGCTAACATCTGTCACCATACAACACTATTACCATACAATTAATAATATTCCCTACGCTGTACATTTCATCCCTGTGACTTACACATTCTATAACTGGAAGGCTGTACCTTTCACTCCCTTCACCAGTTTTGCCCATCCCTCCACTCCCATCCCTCTTATTTCTCTTTCATTTCGGGTTTTATTTATTTGGGTCCTCTCTTTTTTTTCCTTCCTGAGTCTGACTAAAGTTTTATTAATTTTGTTATTTTTTCAAAGAAGCTGCTCTTGGTTTCATTGATCTTTTCTATTTTTTTTTTTTGTCTCTATTTCATTTATTTTTCTCTGATCTCTATTATCTCTTTCCTTTTACTAACTTTGGGCTTTGTTTATTCTTTTTCTAGTTCCTTTAGATGCAAGGTTGGATTTTTTTATATGAGATTTTTTTTTTGTTTCCTGAGGTTGGCCTGTATTGGTATAAATTGGTATAGAACTGTTTTTATGGTGTCTCCAGTATTTTAAACTGATGTATTTCCATTTTCATTTGCATCCAGATATATTTTGATTTCCTCTATGATTCTTTATTTACCTATTGGCTGCTTAGTAACATGTTGCTCGGCCTCTGTGTATTTGTCATTTTTTCCAGTTATTTCCTTATAATTAATTTCTAGCTTCATACTGTTATTGGAAAACATATTTGATACGATTTCAACCTTCTTAAATTTATTGAGAATTGTTTTGTGGTCTAACATATGATCTATACTGGAGAATGTTTCTTTTGTGCTTGAAAAGAATATATATTCTGTTTTTGTTGTTGTTGCTTGTTTGTTTTTTTATGTAATGTTCTGTATATATCTCTTAAGTCCATCCTTTTTAATTTGTCACTCAAAGATCCTGTTTCCTTATTGATTTCAGCCTGGATGATCCATCCATTGATGTAAACAGGCTATTAAAGTCCCTTACTATTATTGCATTACAGTCAATTTCTCCCTTTATTTCTGTTAATATTTGCTTTTTGTATTTAGTGCTTCAATGTTGGGTGCATAGATATTTATAGTTGTTATATCCTCTTATTGTATGGATCCCTTTAATATCATGAAATGCCTTTGTTTCCTGCTATCTTCTTTGTTTTAAGGTCTCTTTTGTCTGATATAAGTGTGGCTACCTCAGCTTTTTTTTTTTTTTTCAACTTTCAGTTGCATGGAATATCTTTTTCATCTTCTCACTTTCAGTCTGTATCTTTACATCCAAAGTGAATCACTTATAGGACTCATATAGATGGGTCTTGTTTTTCCATCTATTCTTTCCACCCAACGTCTTTTTATTAGAGCATTTAGACTCTACATTTAAAGCAATTATTGATAGTTATGTACTTTTACCATTTTGTTAATTGTTTTCTGGCTGTTTTTGTATTTTTTCTGTGTTCTTTTATCTCTGTCTCTTTTTCCTCATGATTGATGACTTTCTTTAATGTTATAGTTGGCTTTCTTTCTCTTTATTTTTTGTCTATTATAGGTTTTTGATTTTTGATTCTCATGAGGTTCATATATAACATCCTAAATATATAGTAGTCTATATTAAGTTGATGGTTACTTAAGAGTGAATGCATTCTAAAAGAACTTCATTTTTACCCCCTCCTCCATGTTTTATGTATATAATGTCATATTTTACATCTTTTACTTTGTGAGTCCCCTTACCTACCTTTTTGGGTATAATTGATTTTGCTACTTTTGATTTTAGCTTTTATATTAATTTTATAATTTATTGCTCTAGTACTTTTATTATATGTTTGCTTTCAGTCATGACATTTTTTTTCTCTCATCATTTTTGTATTTCTCATTATGGCTTTTTCTTTTCCCCTTAAATAATTATCTTTAATACATTTTGTAAAACCTGTGTAGTGTCAATAAACTCTTTTACTTTATGTTTGTCTGGGAAACTCTTTATCTCTCCTTCAATTCTAAACACTGGCCTATTGGTAAGAGTATTCTTGGTTGTGTTTTTTTTCCTTTTTACAGACCACTCCCATCTTGCCTGCAAAGTTTCTGCTGAAACATCAGCTGATATCCTTCTGGGGTGCCCTGTATATGTAACTAGTTGCTTCTTGTTTGCTGCTTTTGAGATTCCCTTTTTATCATTACTTTTTCGGGTTCATCTTGTTTGGAACTCTGTGCTTCCTGAAGCTGGATGTCTGTTTTTTCCCCAGGACGAAGAAGTTTTCAGCTGTTATTTCTTCACCTAAGTTTTTTGCCCCTTTTTCGCTTTCTTCTCCTTCTTGGATCTTTATTATGCAAATGTTTGTTCACTTGATGTTGTCCAAATGATCCCTTAACCTGTCTTCATTTTGTAAAATTCTTTTCTCTTTTTGTTGTTCAGCTTGGGTACTTTCCATTACCCGGTCCTCTGGATTGCTGATCCATTCTATGGCAATTTCTAATCTACTGTTGATTCCCTCTAGTGTATTTTTCATTTCAGTTATTTATTCTTCAACTTTGATTGTTTTTTTTTCTTATGTTTCCTATCTCTTTGTTGAAGTTTTCACTGTGTTCATCCACTCCTCTCTGTAGTCTAGTTAATGTCATTACAATCATTACTTTGAACTTTTTATCAGATAGATTGTCTCCATTTTATGTAGTTCTTTTTTCTAAGGTTTTGCCTTGTTCTTTCATTTGGAACATATTCCTTCATTTCTTCATTTTGCTTGACTTTCTGTGTTTGTTTTTATGAATTTGGTGAAACGGCTCCTTCTCCTAAACTTAAAGGAATGATCTTCTATGATTGTTGCATATGTTCCTTCTATGGTTGTGTGACTGTGTGTGCCTGGTGACTTTGGCAGGCTGGAGCTATGGCTGGAGTATACTAGGGGTTCTAGTGTATTCTGTTTTGGAGCCTCCTGGTCAGATGGCTACAGCTGAAGTGGGCATGGTTCAGGGCAGTCCTGAGGCTCTCCATGCAGATGGCAGCTTGGCAGGATCGCTGAAACTGAAGTGGGTGCAATCTGGGGGGATCTTGCAACTCTCCACAACACAGAGGGCACGTTGGCAGGACAGCTGATGCTGAAGTGCATGAAAGCCAGAGGGATCTTTTTTTTTTAATTTAATTTATTTTTTTAGATTTACATTCAAGTTAGTTATCATATAGTGCAACAATGATTTTAGGAATAGATTCCTTAATGCCCTTACCCATTTAGCCCATCCCCTCTCCCACAACCCTCTAGTAACCCTCTGTTCTCCACATTTAAGAGTCTCTTATGTTTTGTCCCCCTCCCTGTTTTTTTTATTATTTTTGCTTCCCTTCCCGTATGTTCATCTGTTTTGTATCTTAAAGTCTTCTTATGAGTAAAGTCATATGATATTTGTCTTTCTCTGACTGACTAATTTCACTTAGCGTAATACCCTCCAGTTCCATCCATGTAGTTGCAAATGGCAAGATTTCCTTCTTTTTGATTGCCGAGTAATACTGCATTGTATATATATACCACATCTTCTTTATCCATTCATCCATCAATGGACATTGGGCTCTTTCCATACTTTGGCTATTGTGGATAGTGCTGCTATAAACATTGGGGTGCATGTGTCCCTTCAAAACAGCATACCTGTATCCCTTGTGTAAATACTTAGTAGTGCAATTGCTGGGTCATAGGGTAGTTCTATTTTTAATTTTTTGAGGAACCTCCATACTGTTTTCCAGAGTGGCTGCACCAGTTTGCATTCCCACTAACGGTGTAAAAGAGATCTTCTTTCTCCAAAAACCAGGGAGGTCTTAAGAGGCTTTTCATGTAGCTAGCACCCTGGCAGGACAGCTGAAGCTGAAATAGATACATGCAAGCTGTGGGAGGGTGGGGGAGGGGGGTCCTAGTGTACTCTATACAAGGGGTTGTCCTGGTGGGGTGGCTGGAGTTGAGTTGGGCATAGGTCAATTGTCCCATGGTGCTTCACACAAGGGGTGCTCTGGTGAGTCATCTAGAGCAGAAGCAAGCATGGGCTGGGAGGTCCCGGGGCATTCTGCACTGTGCGTTCACGGGAAAGTCACCTAGAGCCAAAGTGGTATGGGTCTTAAGTGTTCTGGGTGCCTTGTGCCTGTGTCACCTCAGTGAGATGGCTGGAGCTGTAGTCAGCACTGATCAGGTATGGCCTGAAATGTATTGTGCTAGGGCCACCTTGATAGGATGGCTGGGTCTTTGTGGGCTAGGGGCTTGGGGCTCCCTCAAGTGGTAGGTCAACTAGGCCATCTGGACCCTGCATCCATCTCTGCTATCAAGGCAGAAAAGAAACATAAACCCTGGCACTTGCCAGGCCCTCTGATCTGGATAGAAGTCTAGCAGCTTCCCCGTCATTTGGCAGAGTTCTAGAGCTGGAATCTTTATATTCTAGCTCCACTTTAATTTTTTTAGTTTTTAGTTTTTATTTATTTTTTTTATTCTAGTTCCACTTTAAGTCACTTTTATTTTGTTTCCTCTGTGCCCCAGGACATCCAGAGCTGGTAAGGACTAGGGGCCTGGGGCTTGTTGAGGCAGCAGGCCGGCTATGACACCCAGAGCCTGCTCCAGTCTACACTATCAAGGTAGATGAGGAAGGTGGGTTGTGGCACTGGCCATTTGTCTACCTGGAGGGAGTTCCAGCAGCTTTCTTGCCATTTGGCAGGGTTCTGGTGGTGTTTTTTTATATTCCATTTGTCCTTTTGAACTATGTCTTTTTTTTTTATGTGCCCCAGGGCAGTTGAATCTGCTTACAGTCCCTCAACAGTCTCCTCCCCTCTGCAATTTACAGCTTCAGGGGTGGGGTTCCATTTGTGACAAAGTCTTCAACTCTCTTGCTCTTCTCTTCTCTGTGGTCTTTCTATCTTTTGTTGGGCAGAAGCTGTTCAGTCAGCCCTCAGATCTTGTTCAGGAGGAATTGCTCTATAAATGGGTGTAGATTTGGTGTGTCCATAGAGGTGAGTTCAAGGTCTTTCTAGTTCACCATCTTGGGTTCTCTCTCTGTATTAGACAATTCTTTTTAAACAGGACTCTTCTTCTGTAATGGTCATATACTTAATTTGATGACTTTATGTAAGCATAACATTCAAGTTATTTAGATTAAATATATTTTATGCTCTTTTTCCTCAGAGTAGTGTCATAGCCATATTCAACTATATCCAATTCATATTTTCCGTATTTTCTTTCCTTTCAAATTATTTGATTTGTATATATTTTGAATATTCCCAAGGTTCCCAAGTATTAGGTATTTGGTGATGTATGTGCCATAGTTCCAGATAACTTACTCGAATGCTTATAAATGATTAACAAGAGCCGTTAGCAATCATTTAATATGTATTACACTTTCCAAAATATAATTCTCAACAGTTACATTTAATTTTTAGTACTATTTACATGGCAATTTTGTATTAAACTGTAAATAGTAATTTAAGTTTGTATGGGACTCACCATTGAGAGAAAGAAGTGGTTCCCAGATTTTTTAAGATAGTTATCAATGTTGGTGGTATATTAAAATCCCATAGTGAAATTTTAATAGAAGACAAAACTGAATGCTACCTCTGACCAACTGATAAGAATCTCTGGGAGAGAGACTATGTATTGAAAAAAAATTTTTTTTGTATTTTCTCTTCTTTATCATTTTTTATTTTTATTTTTTAAATTTATTTTCAAGTTAATTAACATGCAGTATAGTCTTGGCTTCAGGAGTAGAATAAGTAAAAATGAAAACAACCAGCAAAATCCCCAAATGGTTTTGATGAACGAGAACTACTCCAAGGAATTCCCATTCTCTCTCTTTCATAGGAATTTCAGAATAGACATTCCTCTGTCACAGCAGATAAACTACTGGGTATCGATGATTATAGTATGATACTCTTTTTTGTAGATTTTGAGCAGCTTTTAGTCAAGCTGCCATAAAGTTGATATGAAAATATTTATTGGTGAATAAACTAATGAGTAGGTAGAGGGATCCAGATAAGCAGAAATTCCGAGAGGTCAAATTCTTTTTTTGCAGAATTAGAATATGTCCTCTGCCAAAATATTTGAGAGGGTTGAGCAGTGGAACTGCTCTTCCAGATTTTTAAACATGTTCATTTATCCTTACCAACTTTAACTCTCTTCCAGACTGCTCCTTTCAAAATGGGTAAAATACTTTAGAATTAAATGAGTGGTTCTCAAGTGTCATGTTAGTGCTTTGAAAGGAATAGAGTGTTATACGAATATGAATTATTATTCTTGTTCATGACAGATATACTATTAAAATGAGTACATGTATACTAATCTCTGACAATTTTTGATATACAAAAATGGGGGCTTTATGTGAATCAAGCTTACAGAATTCAGAAAAGGACATTGCAATGAAGATTAACCTTCTCTTTCTCCATAGTTTTCTTGACAAGACAATTAAAAATAGAAGTTGATTGTAAAACAGACAGCACTGAGACAGATTTGTTTATATAGGGTCATTTATTCTTGCTGATAGCAACAGCTGCTTTGCAATTATTTAAAATAGTAAGAATATTTGCCAAAGGTATTCGGAAAAATCACTAGTCCAGGGGATATTATATGAAGCAAAAGAGGAAAGAAATAAGGAAAGAAAGAAAACAATGTGAGAGAGAAGAAAGAAGGAAGGGGATTTAGGGTCAGTCAACAGAACAATTCTACACACTATAGCTTTCTGTTATACTACACATAGGTATATTAAAGAGCTACAATAGTTTTTTAGGAAAGAAACCTCTTTAATGTAGCATTTCCTACACTCTCTAATCTAACTTTGACCCACAAATCTTTTTAACATGTAATAATTGTTAGCATCCTGACAAAAAGCGTTTTGAAACAAGGAAACTTTTTGGGGCACCGGGATGGCCCAGTTGGTTGGGTGTCCAACTTCGGCTCAGGTCATGATCTCACGGTCTGTGGGTTCAAACCCTGTGCTGACAGCTCAGAGCCTGGAGGCTGCTTCAGATTCTGTGTCTCCCTCTCCCTCTCTGCCCCTACCCTGCTCATGCTCGTGCTCTGTCTCTGTCTCTCGCTCTCTCAAAAATGAATAAACATTAAAAAATAATTTAAACAAGGAAATTTCTGGTATAATAGCAATCTACGAAAGGTATTCCACATTGGTTCATGTTCCACATTGATTCCTGATAAATGTTTAGGCTATTAGGTTATGAACTCCTTAAAAAAGATTATTTATTTGTGAATTCAGATCCCTTTTAGTTGCTTTGTAGCAAAGGAAGCCGTTCATTAAGTTGCAGTGCACATTTGTCTTTCTTTGTGACAGCCCAGCATCTGAACCCCAGTGGGTCATGGTAAGAGTCAGAGATGCTATCTTATATACAAGCTAGATGCTTGCTTTCCTGCCTGATGCTTGCTTTCTTGGCTTTCTTTGTGGCTGTAATTTGGATGCATGACTCAAGACTGCCAATCAGATGAAACCTATCAGGCTTGACTCAGCAGTATGCTCTCAAGGAAGCAGAACCAGTAAAGATGCTTCTGGCCGAGAGGGACAGTGAGTTGTTCAGCCAGTGGTGGTGACAGTACCTGCAACACCATCCTATGTCCTATCTGCTGTCTTTAGTTGTGCAGTGGAGGCTTTTAGCTACCGTGTCCTCTTCTCAAGGCAAGTTACACAGTATAATGTTGAGCATCACTACTGTCTGAACATCCCCAGATGTGGCCCACCCTTCTGGGTGATTCATGAACTACCTAAT
Source organism: Prionailurus viverrinus (assembly GCF_022837055.1). Taxonomy (NCBI): domain Eukaryota; kingdom Metazoa; phylum Chordata; class Mammalia; order Carnivora; family Felidae; genus Prionailurus; species Prionailurus viverrinus. The sequence continues at coordinate 45,993,735 of NC_062565.1, forward strand.
ATCCCTTAAACAAGTTTTTCTTCTGCTTAAATCAGCTATAATTGGTTTCTCTTGCTTGTGACTAAGAATCCAGCCTGATACCGTGGGCTTAATCTTACTAATGAGAAACAAAAAAAAAAAGAAATGTTAATGATGTGAGAGAGCTATAATTCTTCTGTGTTCCTGAGATAGTGGGTTGTTGTGAAAAATGTTATGGAATTCTATAGAGGAGATAATTTTGAGAAGCATGAAGGAGGGAGCCACTTGCAGGTAGGGTCAGCGTGAGTGGTAGTGTGCTAGAATTTAGTAATGAGGTAGGGCATTTCTTCAGCACGGAAAAACGATACACCTGTCTCTTTCTAATTTATGACATAATTTAATCTTGCCTTTTCCTCATTTGGTTACTGTCATTTCTGCCTTTTTATTTGCCTGAATTTAATTGCTTCATAAAAGAATTGCCATCACACCAGATTGTTCTGAGGTTAATAGTTTAAGAGTTATCTTCAGTGTACAACAAAAGATAGCCTGGTGCAGAAAACATGTGACACGTAATGTTGCAATGTCTGAAAACAAAATGAAATGATCTTTGACAGGATTAGACTAGATCTTTCAGAGATGATAATAGTATTTTATATTTGCAAATACTCCATAGTTTTCAAGGCTCTGCCAATATATTATCCCATTCAAGGCTCATTTCATCAAATACAGAGCTCTTAATTTTATTTGAATCATTTTGATGGGAATCCATTTCCGACTACATACGAATTTTTTTAAACCGGGAAATACTGTACATAATGTAAACTTTTGCTATAACTTTGCACTATTATTGTGAATGTAAATGAGGGAAAAATTTCAGAAACATTCATTCCAAATCAATTTACAGATCATCTGCTGTGCACCCAGCATTATGCTAAGGTATAAGGATAGAAAAATACATAAGAGATGGCTCTTGGCTTCAAGGAGACAGAAGTAGTTATTAAAATTCAAGAAAGTAAGTATGATGAAGAGGCTTAATATCAGATATGTAATTATACTCGCCCACCTTTTTCAGGGTTATCGTGAAGACCAAGTTTGAAACCAGTAAGTCTCAGTGCAGAGGGAATTTAGGATTATTATCACAATGCTGCTACTACTGATGCAGGAAATAGTCATGCAGATGGAAGTGCATGGGGCCATGTGCTGAAGTAGAAAGAGTAGGTGTCTTGGAAAGATAAGATCTTGAGCTCACACCCACCCAAGGGAACTTCTGAGATTTATTATCTGTATGGATGTGGGCAAGCGTCCTAACTTGTCTGAGTTTTTGTTTGCTGGTTGGCAAAACTAGAATAATACCCACCTTGAAACCTTCACTGAGAGTTAAGGAGAATATTGGCTAATTGAGTAGTATAGAATTTTAATTATTTCATAAAGGAATCATCCAAGTTTACAGTCTTGTGAGAAAATTAATCTGCTGCAGTGCCTGGCACGTAATCCGCACTCAGTATGCATTTGTTCAATGGCAAAGAGATGAATATATTTCAGTCTAACTTTGAGGTAAGTATGGCAGGTATTATCTCAAATATCAATATTATTCATGCTAGAACAATCTTTAGATAATAGAAACTACATTTACTCATCAATTCATTTAAAACTGGGAAAAGTAATGGCATTCTGAACAGAAAAAGAGCTCCATCTCTGAATTATTTACATCAATTATTTACATGTTCTGGGTACTTTTCCATTTGTATACAGATAGTAATAAAATAAATGGAAACCTTAAATTGGAAAAAAAAATAAAAGCTTTTGGCCTATGGTATGGATCATTACTGTTGAATGATAATAAAAATATTGAAAGGAAATTAGTGAATGCCTTCTATAAGGAAATATATATATTTTTAATTTTTTAATGTTTATTTATTTTTAAGAGAAAGACAGACAGAGTGTGAGTGGGGGAGGAGCAGAGAGAGAGGGAGACACAGAATCCGAAGCAGGCTCCAGGCTCTGAGCTCTCAGCACAGAGCCTGACGTGGGGCTTGAACCACAAACTGTGAGATCATGACCTGAGCCAAAGTCAGACACTTAAACAACTGAGCCACTCAGGTGTCTCTATAGGAAAATCTTATTTAATTACAAAGATTCAGTTTCTAAATGTTTACATATAGATTTGAAATATATGAGCAGCTCCCTTGATAGAGTGGATATCTTCATTCCATCCATTGTTTTATACTGGATTCACAAATTTAAAACAAATGTTAAAAATACACTCAGATGCCCTTTGTGAATGGCAATATACATGCTTTTTGATTTTCTGATTCGTTATGCTCAAGACAATAAGAAAGTATATAGAGGTTTAACACTAAGAGCTGTATTAATTCACATGAAACCAGTCTCCAACTTACCATTGTTCACCAGTTTGGCTGCAACATGAGTCACTTGTAATGGTCAAAGAACAGACATGGGTAGTAATGTCAGTGGGGCAGTCTGTGAGTGAAATATTCAGGTATTAAAAGATAGCATGTGTACACAGAGTGAGTTGATTACTAAGATTAGGTACCAAGCCACCTGCATAACATATCAAGGCAGAGTAGGGACAGAGTGAAAACCAGATTTCTAAAGGAACTCTGATAGGAACTCTGAAACTGACTTCCCAAGAGGAAGGCAGTAGGAACCTTTCTGATAGAGCTGAGCACATTTGCATAGATAGCACTTTGTACTGCTCATAAATCTCTGAGGATCCAAGGACCTGCCCTCATGCTTGTGATTCTTCTTACCTTCCATAAGGTATTCCTATTATCTGGACATATACCAACATGATATGTTCCAAGTTGCCTGAATCTTGGATCTAATTTTCTCAGTGGACAGAATTATTATATGTGAAAGATAGGCTCCTGGATTGGAAATATATCATAAGTACTGGGTACAGTATCACCAACACAGTAGAATATCCACCAAATGCTAATTTCCCTTCCTGTCAGAGCCATTGTCCACAATTTATTGACATCCAAATGCTTCCATCATCTTGCCTGTGGAAAGCCTATTCATTTGTTCTTTTCCAAGGTCAATGTCCTATCTTCACCACCCCAGTTTGATTCCCTTAGGGAATTCTGGTATTGGTTTCATATATGTTTCCATAAAGGAAGACTTTGTATTTCCCTTCTGACACAAAACCAATTATCTTGTATTACAGATATAGTGAAATATTAGGGGAAGGGGAAAATACTAGCTGCGTAACTATTTTGTAGGCTATCAGGGCATGCTGCTATGAGTCTATTAGATGATGGCATGGAAAAATAGTTATAAAAATTGAATTTCAGGAGACTAGGATTAAGATTCTTGAACAAAAAGGGGTGTGTAAAAATCATCCCTCAAACTCTAGAAAAATGCCTTGGTGAGCAGGGAATTCCTGGTTAAAAAGTAAGGCATTGGGGCACCTGGGTGGCTCAGTCTGTTAAGCATCTGACTCTTGATTTCAGCTCAGGTCATGATCTCACGGTTCATTAGATCAAGCCCCACAACAGGTTCTTGGCTGACAATGTGGAGCCTGCTTGGGATTCTCTGTTTCCCTATCTCTCTGCTCCTCCCCTGCTCATTCTCTTTCTCTCTAAATAGATAAGTAAATCAATAAACTTAAAAAAAAAAGTGAGGCATCATATTGGAAGTCTGTACCAGAGATAGTGGGTAATAACATGCAGATATCATCTGACGTAACCTCCTTCCCAGCCATTATCACCAAACTTTGTCTGTGTTACTTATTTCAAGTATTCATCCTTCTCAAATATTTTCTCATCTATTTCTTAATTAATTTGCTATACGTTGTCATTCTGTGTTTCACAACTCCATATAGTCAAGAATCTTGTTTCATTCACCATAGTCTTACCAGGATCCAGAGAAATCTCTGGCATGTAGTAAATGCTGGTTGAAACAGGGAATTAATGAGTAAGAAAATGAATAACACTGAAAATTTTCAAGGAAAAGGAACAAAAATTGGGGCCTAGTATTCCCAGGATTTGTCTGATTAGGACTTAAAATAATTTTTTTTTCATTACAATTGCAATTTTTACCAACATTCCTTGATTTTCTATTCCAGGCTTTCTTCTCCCTTACATGGGGAAGGGCAGGATTATTCCTGGCATCAGCAACTCAATTGTTATTAATCCATAAATGATGTAGATGAAGTACGTTACTCCTTAAATTACTCCGAGAAATTATTGATATCTTGATGTTTACACACCTCTAAAATGCTATGAATTCTTGAGTTCCAGGGGGAAACAAGCTAACGTCATAACCATGAACTTGGCTACATTTATCTTTGTTTTTATGCCTTACATATAGACAACACTCAGTGAATGTTGAAAGAATAAAGAAAATGGGCTACATTATTCAACTACACTTAATCACCATCTGTAACACCAGTTCTTAAGGAAATGCATTGTATATTTTGTACTATAGAAACACAACTCCTTGACCTTAAACATGTGGCAGCACCTTCCTAGCTACAGTAGTGGGCACTTTCAGGTTAGTGAAAAATGGAGGAGGAACGTGATGCCTCATGTCAATGAGAGAAAGGTGGCTTAGGGCCTTGTTACTCAAAGTATGGTCTTCATCACCTGTAAGCTTACTAGGGTTGCAGAATCTTGGCCCTATCCCAGGACTTCTCAGTTAAAATCTGTGTTTTAATCAAGATCCTCAAGCGATTTGCATGCACATTTAAATTTGGAAAGCAATGATTTAGGGGAGGTAGGTCTGTTACCTCAAACATCAGTAAAGTCTTAAATATCTACATCTGTACAAGACCTTTTAGATAGCTATATATTGGTAGACAATAAAATTCCTCTTCAATTACTCTGAGGAGTAAAACTTCCTCCAACATCCTATTTGCATATTCATCAATTTCCAGAAAACATACTCAATGCGGTGTTTTAGATTAATCAATTCAGTGCTTAAATGATGAAATTTGCAATCTCAATAAAGCATGATAAACAGCTGCTGCCTTTCATTTCTGCCTCCACTGAAGGGGACTTAGAAATACTCACCGGAAACTCATCACTTCTCTGCTTCTTGGCAAAAAATATCCTTATCTAGGAGTTGGCACAACTTCCAAGTTGAAAGAAGCATTGGATTTTACATCTAGAAACATCTGCTTTAATCCGTGCTTGAAATAAATGAAAACATAAACATCTTTCATTAATCTTACTCTTCTCATCACTTCTACAGCACTTAGAGTCTGGGTTACAAAATTAACATCACATGGTAGAATCCTTTGTACTGTAAGATGTTTCACAATTAAATCATAACAATGTCAGAACACTAATATAGGTAATACGTCCTATAGAAATGCAAAGAAAAACTTTGGATTGCTTGGGTAGTCAAATACACTATACAGAGAAGGCTGGAATCAAACCTGGTACTGAGGGATGAGGAGACATTGGACAGTGGCCAGAAAAGGGAATGAAACAGCAATGACAATGACAAAGATATGAAGAGAGAAGGAGTGGCAAGTTCAATTAGTGAGGAAACATATCCATAATATGTTGATGAGACTCAGAGTTAGAGATGTTGACCAAGACAGATCGCTGTTAATTCCAACTTGAATTTGAATAATTCCTGTGGTGAATACACTTTGAGCAAGTAACAAAATGGAAAAAAAAAAGGGTGTTAGGAAGAACACTTAGTGAAGCTAATATATGCAACATTCAAGTTTAGTTCTAATGTCAGTATTGTTGTGCTGGGTCTTAATAAATGATTGCTGAATAGCAAATTGATGAATATACAGTTTCATGTAATTTTCAGAAAAGAAATTAGCTTGTGAAGTCAATGAACTCTTTTGCAGTTTGTTTATGTGTTTCACAATTTTCAAAAGGGTGGTAGCAATTGATAGGAAGTCCTCAACAGAGACAACACATGTAATTGCTAGATACACACACTTGTCAGAACATGGCTGTAAGTGGAACTCTATGACATTTTCGAGTAATAATGACAAGGGTGAATCAAAGGTCAGTTTTCCAGGATCAGTTTCTCAGAGTATTATCCCTCTTCTCTTCACTGTGTCAGAAAACCTAGGCTTTAAGACTGAGACATTTTCCAGAAGTTACTATGATAGTTTCTTTGCCGATGTTGGCAGAACAGCTACAGAATCACCATGTCAAAACCTCTATATGAAACATCCATTTGTGGAATGGTCATGATGATACAGACACTTCCTGCAGCAGCATTAATATTCTCAGGGAAACTTTACTTGACAGATGGTGTATATTTTCCACTGAAAAGGGTAGGAAGGTGATTTGGACTTTTGACCATGAAACCATGGTAGGGCCCTTTGATAGAACTTTAGAGGGAATAAAGAGGATCTTCTCATTTGGGGAAGCTTATTGTCAGAGGGAAGAGTAGGCTTTATGCAAGCCTGGATAATCCAAGTTTTTCTTCATTTCCACAATTTGAGATTATGGTAAACCAATAGGAGAAAAAATGACAGAGTAGAACGCAGGAGAGTGCTTTAATATCCCATTCCATCATGTCCAGATAGAACTATCCAGAAGGCAGGCTAGTAATCAAGAGGAGATAGGAAAAAAAATCCTGTTGGGTAAGAGAGCCAAAAGTCTAATGTTATAACCTAATTTATATTTATTAAATTACCTGAATCATTAAATGTTGGACTATTGGAAAAGCAGTAGTTGTAACAAATCAACAACTCAATCGCCATAAGCTATTTTGAGAACCTACAATAAATTCAAAGCAATCTAGTTAACTTTCTTTCCTTTGTTTCATATACTCAGTGATGTATGTGTTCTTTGAGTGTAGAGATTATATCCAACGATTATGATTTGTCTACTAGAAGCGTGCAATACATATATGTTAATTTATAAGGTTAGCAAGGGCTGAATGTATCTCTACATGGATAATAGGGAGATTGGAGTTTCTCTCTCTGTTGGGCTGTGTTCTCCATCAGCCTACTGTGAAAGAAACTGAATTTTAAAATGAAACTTAAGCAAAGACTGTTAGATTGAAACGGATCTTAGAGGCTCCCTGGAATAACTTTACCTTTAATGCATGGACCTCTTATTGTTCTAAATCTATGCATGCTGAATTTTTTTTTTTTTTTATGCATGCTGAATTTTAATGTGATTCTCACAAGTTTGACTTCATGCTTGGTTAAAATATGAATTCCTTTATGTAGTGGGATCTAAGACGCTTCTTAAAGTTGCCGCTTCAGGGTACAGATGTATTGAGCTGATCAGGAGTTTTAATTTCTAGATGCAGAGCCATTAGGGAAATGACAGGAGAAATCAGAGAATAAACCTGTCACCATGCACAGATTCCTAGGATTACTGGATCTCTTCTTGTGTAAATTGAGGAGTTTGGCTAAAAGACAATTAAATATAAACCTGGCTGCACATTAGAATCACACGGAGAAGTTTAAGCATATACCAATGCTTACTGATTATCCTCAGATATTTTAATTTAACTGGTCTGAGATACTTCTGGGCATTTGTAAGTTTAAAAGCTCTTCAGATTGTTCTAATATGCCTTTGGAGTTGAGAGATCCTCTAGGTGGTCTCCAGTTCTAATATTCCAAGAATCTGGAAGACAATAAGTCTGGTAAATTCCAAGTTTGAGCCACTATAGATTTAATCATCCATTGTTACTCCAGTGAGGGATTCCCACACGCCATGAATGCAAGATTTCATTCTCTGGTACTCTAGCTATGGGGGACTTATGACATTTCCAGTGAGTCCAAACAGCCTCCTGAAAGAAGAAATCATGCCCTTTGTGAATGTCAAATTTCACCATGAATGTGTATCCCTGAGTATTTCTTCCAAGTTTAGCAAATATTACACTAATTATAAAGATTATACAGATAAGAACTGATTATTACTCAAAAGTTAGATGAAATTAGCTCCTGTCTATAATATTCCTCCTGCAAGAAGCCTGTGAAATGTTTGTTGGTAGAAATTTCTATAAAGACAACCCTTTTATAGAATCTATAAATCCTTGCAAAAACACTGCCAGTGATAAAATAATTCCAGTGGGTTGTTGTCACATGAAGATGTTAGTTGGAACTTACAAAGCCATCGTTGGCCATAAGAGATGGTTATAAATACATTTTTCTGTAAACTGCTAAGGAAATATAAAAGTGTATTATTGTGGATTCTGTTTATTGGAATCATTTTGAGAACTGGGTATTTAATTAGCTGGCTGACTGGATTTAAAGGCGACTGGAAAGAACCATCCTTCACAAACCACAACTTCAAAAAGCTTCAGTTTGATCTAAAAGTTTAGCCAGAGGACTTGTCCCTGATTGAATTTGTAGGACCAAGGCTTATATATATTTTCTCCCATTGTTGGTCCTTATATTTTACTGCAGTTAGTCATTCCTGGAAATCCTGTGCATCTTTCGTTTGAAAGAGCTGTGGGACTCTGTCACATGAGACCTAGCATAGAGTACCTTCAGTTTGGAGTAGGATAAATGTTTCTCATGGGTGAACATTTCCTACAGTTCCATTACCATGTTGTCCTTTGAGAGACTGCGTTCTTAGCAGAGGCTAAAAAAATTCCCTCCTAGGCTCAAACAACAAAAAATGTTGACAGGAGGAAAGCTAGAGAAAGGAGCACTAGAAGAGAAGAGAGGACTTCGGTAATGGGAATGATGTTCAGGCGTCACTCTCAGGGTCAGTCTTGACTCTGTACTCAGCATAATGCCTGGCACCCAGTTGACATCAGCATGAGTGTTTCCTTTCTATTGGGTATTGAGCTACCTACTTTCCCTACATTATTTTATTTATTCCTCATCACAACTCTATGGGGCTTTCTGCTCCTCCTTAGGTCCAAGTATCATAGTTTTTGCCTTGAGACTTTCCTCTTTAGAGGGTTTCCTCTGGCTTCCCTTTAGTAGTATTTTTCTTCTAGTCATAGGGATGTGTCTACCTGTCTAGACTATGTTCTGGATCTTTGGGACTGTGGTATGCCTTGTCCAAATGACCTTGATTCCACTTCCCAGGGCAATGCAGGCCTCATTCCCAAGGACAGATCACAACTGTAAGAACAAAATCTGAAGCAAGGCAACCCAGAGCTGGTATGGGGTCCCAGGTTGTGAGGAAACCATCTGCCTTCCATCTTGTTGCTCTATCATCCTCAACATATTATTTCCATCTCATAGCTCAACAGAGCTACTGAAGCTCTGGGTATACTATTTTCATTTCAGCCAGAGGGAAGGAGAAATGAATGAAAAAGTCCACCTTCCTCCTTCAAGGGCACTTATGAAGCTCTTATTATATCTCATTAACCATAATTTTGTGTGTGAGAAAGAGAGAGAGAGAGAGAGAGGGAGGGAGAAAAACAGACTGATGGATGGAGATGTCTTGTTAAAGGCATAATTATTTTGTATTATCTGGCACATTTATTGAAATGACATAAATTTATTTAAACTTGATATTTTCATTTTGTATCCTACTTGTCATGTATCATTCCTCTTTCCCCTCAGAATGATTCTTTTTTTTTTTTGATCGTATGCCTTTTTTTCTAAATTGTTCAAGATTATTATTGCATTTTTCTCTCTCCCTGAGGATTTCTATTCTTTTAGTCGTTAACCATCAACATTTAAATGAATATTTAATAAAGTAAATATCTTTGCATTCCACTGGAGTAGTAGAAGGGTATAGGATGACTTTAACTCTCAGTATTCCTTTTCCTCTCTGAGACTGAAACAAACAAATTGACAGGCAGAAAACTAGAGCTAGTATCACTGAAAGAGGAGGGGAAGGTCTTAAGTAATAGAGGAAATGACATTCAGGAGCTTGCGTATTTGGGGCATTTCAGGCTCAGCTTTGTTACAAGCCCAAACCAATTATTATTATTTTTTTGCACCATTAATTTATCTTTAGATGTACATGCATGATCATTCTTTTTGCTCACCAATCTCACTTTCATTTCATCTATCCTTTCTGGAATACATTTTTTTTTCTTTTTTTTAAAAAAAAATTTTTTTCAACGTTTATTTATTTTTGGGACAGAGAGAGACAGAGCATGAACGGGGGAGGGGCAGAGAGAGAGGGAGACACAGAATCGGAAACAGGCTCCAGGCTCTGAGCCATCAGCCCAGAGCCCGACGCGGGGCTCGAACTCACGGACCGTGAGATCGTGACCTGGCTGAAGTCGGACGCTTAACCTCGTGACCTGGCTGAAGTCGGACGCTTAACCGACTGCGCCACCCAGGCGCCCCCCTTTTTTTTTTCTTCTTAGGCCATTTAGAAGTTCTTGAATTAAACTTTTTGTTTATCTTAAAATGTCTTTGCTTTCATTCTTGAAAGTAGGTATTCTGAGTGACCAACATAAATGGACAATTATTTCCTCCCTGAATTTTGAAGACGTGTTTTTCTCTTTCCTCGATGCCATTATTTGTTTTGAGAATTTGTCATTCTAACCATGCTTTTGTTATTTTTTTTTTTTTCATGGCTGTTGTTAAGGTTTTAAAAAAAAATTTTTTTAATGTTTATTTTTGAGAGAGAGACAGAGGGCAGGGGAGGGGGAGAGAGAGAGGGAGACACAGAATCGGAAGCAGGCTCCGGGTTCCTAGCTGATGGCATGGAACCCCATGCTGGAGATCATGACCTGAGTGTAAGTTGAAGGTTTAACCAACTGAGCCACCCAGGCGCCTCTGTTGTTAAGATCTTTTTCTTTTGTACTTTGCAATTTTATCATGCTTTGTTTAGATAAGAATTCTTTTAATTTATGTTGTTTGGAATTCTTTGCCTTTGAAATCTTATCATTCGTCATTAAATACTGTGGAACTATCAGGTGTTATCTTGCTATTACTTGTATATAACTGTTTTATTATTTCTTCCTGATATATATTTAAAAAGTATTTTGGATCTTTTCACTCTATTTTCCGTGCCTCTAACATTTTACTTCGTATAGCTTATTTCTTTATTTCTGAGTCGTATTTTGTGTAATTTCTTCTGATCTTTCTCCCATTCATTGATTCTCATCAGGTCTGTCAAACTATTTAATACCTCATTAAATTGTTAATTTAAAATATATTGATTTTTTATAGCTTCTCTCTGGTTCTTTATTATATAGATTTAATTTCCTCTTTTTTTCTGGTAATCTTTTTATCCTAATATATTTTCAATGGTCTTATTTTTGTAAACTTATTAAGCATGTATCTTCAGTATTATTTTTTGAACATTTTCAATATCTGAACTTTAAAAAAAATTTTTTTTTTCAACGTTTATTTATTTTTGGGACAGAGAGAGACAGAGCATGAACGGGCGAGGGGCAGAGAGAGAGGGAGACACAGAATCGGAAACAGGCTCCAGGCTCTGAGCCATCAGCCCAGAGCCCGACGCGGGGCTCGAACTCACAGACCGTGAGATCGTGACCTGGCTGAAATCGGATGCTTAACCGACTGCGCCACCCAGGCGCCCCAATATCTGAACTTTTTTAATTCTGGTACTGTTGTTTCTATTTATTCTTATTCATGGTAGCTTGCTTTCCTTTGCGTTTGGCATATTTTTTTATTGAGAGCCCATATATGTTGACACTGTGTGTCTGGTATGTATTTTTCCAGGTAGAATTTCGGATTGCTTCTTCAAGGTACCTGGGTGAAAAAAGATCTAGGTCCAACATAAATTGCCAGTCTTGGCTTATGTATTTTGAACTGAACAAATATAGTGGATTTAGACTGCAAAATATTTGAAGGCCAGACTTGACCACACAATCTCAATGAAGGTCTTAGTTACAAAAAGACTCCATTTAGAGCTAAAGGCAAGTTAAACAAGATACTTTATTAATGTTACTATTTGCCTCTATGTGGTATCTTTTCCTGTTATAGCTATTATTGTGTATGATTTGTTCAACTCCTTGCCTTTAAAGCTGTAAGATAATGTGAGATCTACATACGTTTCCAAATTAACTTTCAGTTCCAGTGGTGGCTTAAATCTATGGTCCTTGCTTCCTGTTGACAGCTAACTTGAGCTATTTCCTTGATTTTCCACAAGCTCATCTAGTTGTTTGAGAGAGTATTTTGAACTGTTTTGTTAGATGTTCCATAGCAGGAGAATTTTGCAATTTCTAGGCCATTATAATTTTGGAAACAGAAGACTCATATTAAACTATAGAAAATTGTTCTATTTTCAGTAGGAATATATTTAAAATTTTTTTTAATATCACCAGGCTCAAATAAAATTCCATAATTTTCAGGATGCTTATATTATATAAGAGTCAGGCTATGATTTTAGGTGTTACCTAAATTATGTTATTGATGAGGTTTTTGGGGTGACAGTGGAATTCATGGGGTCTGGAGCTGACTACCAAAAAGAATATTTGAAGATGTTTTGGGTGCAAAAAGGTGATTTTATTAAAGCACAGGGACAGAACCCGTGGGCAGCAAGAGCTGCCCTAGGATGATGAGGAGAGACTGGTTATGTACTATGGGGTTGGGAGAGGTAAAGTCCAGGGGCAGTTTCCAGTGAGATTTTCATATGCTAAAGAAGACTCCCAGGATAGTGGAGGCCTAGCTAGTGTCAAGCTAAGGTTGTTTTCCCTCTAGCAAAGCATTAACATTAAGACAGTAGGGAGTTCCTGGAGAAACATTTTACTCTGCTGGCCTCAAGTATTTGTCAATGGGCTGCAGATTATAAGGAAATTTAGTTCTATCTGCCATTTCCTTCTGCCTTTGTTTCCCACAGCAATATGGAGGGTGATGTTGGGGCTCCAGGACATGGAGTCTATAGGTTTCTAGAGATTAGGTTATTGATATGATTACCTTTTTCTTGTGATTTACTAAGATATTTGTAAATAGATGGGGACTCGTATCCTACAGGACTATGATCTCTATAAGTTAACCATTTGTTTTTCCTGTTTTTCCCAGGAGTTCCTGAGGAATATCACACATATCCCACCTGGGGTGGGGGATGGGGGTTGTGGCCTGTCAGCTTGCCTTATGGTCCCTTATCATTATGATTAGGTGTTACCAACAATATGGTAAAACCCCATCTGAAACCATGCTGCCTTGGTCTTTCACTTAGTAGCTGGGTAAGCTTTGGTCAATTTATTGATATCTTTGAGCCTCAGTTTTCTTCTTAAAAGTAGGGTTGTATCAATAACAACCTCATTAGAGTTCTCCACAGAATGAATATATTAGTACATGTAAAAGACTTAGAGAAATGCCTACTACATGGTAAGGCTTAAAAAATTGTGTTATTATTATCATGATAGGTACCAGTGATAGAATTTAGCAGATTGAAAATGAAGGAGTTCAGAATAGGTCTTTCCAAAATGTGTCACTTTTTGGGACTCAAGCTAAAGACAGTTAAGACCTGAAGACCTAAGAAAAAACTTTCACCTCTTCCTTAAACTACCTAAACTAATTTAGATAGGGGGCCCATAAAGAGAGTTACTACCAAGAGATAACTTTTTTATCTGATGACCTATCTGGCAAACATCCAATTACCAGACATCTTCTCTTCTGATCATCCTGTGAATCACCTCCCTCCCCTTTGAAGCCCCAGGCCCTCATCCCATTCCTTAGCTCAGGCTGGCCTATAAATAAGCCTCACTTACCCAGTTTGTCTTTGAGTCTCATATTGTTATAGGGCTCCTATATATGTGTTATTAAATTGACTTTTCTCTTGTTAACCTATTTTATGCTGATTTGGTCATTAGACCAGCCAAAGAATCTGGAAAGGTAGAAGGAAAATTATTTTCTTCCCCAACACAAATCAATCACATAATCAACAGCATGTAGAAAACTAGTGATAAGCAACATCATTTAATATTTGTGCTTATATATTTCATCCTTCATTTAAAATGAACTGAGTTGCAAAGCTTTCAACAAATGATCAAAATATAGATTTAAGAGTTTTAAAAAATAGGACTTGTGTTAAAGAATTCATTTTAAATATGCCTCTAAGCAAGTATATGAGAGATTGATCTTAAAAAGCATAAAACCTTAACTTATATATTTTAGTTAAATGACATCCCAACTAAATTAGCCTGATTATAAGTGGTATGGCCTTAATTTAGTCTTAATATTTAAATGTGGTTTTGACGTAAATCTGATCATCATTTTGGAAAAATCCAGTTTCTAAACAAATGGCTGCTGCTATTAGAATATATTTTCTATTTATATTTATTTGTCTTTGAAAAATGTTAATATTTTACAGGCAAAGAGCAGTTCTTATCTCTAATATTTCAAAAATAGATGTTTTTAGCTATAAGTATGTTGTTAAAAGTATATTTAATCTCTTTCTCCAACCTGCAGAAGAGAAGCAGCCCGAATTAATATTAGGCCATGTAAAAATATGCACTGTAGGTTTGCTGAAAAATCATTTAAATTCTTTCTCTACCCCTCTGGAGGAATATGTAATGCACCATTTCTTATTCAGTGCCCTTTAGGACATTCATGCTTGGAACTTCATAGAAGTATTTAGGTTAGGCATTTGTTTGGTGATAGGATTCTTTGGAAATGAAATAAGTCCTTCCCCCAATCCAGGATACAAGAATTTACCTTTTTATATATCTATTCTTCAAGACTGATATTTTGTTTTAGGCCTATATGAATCTTGAATCCCTCACGTTAGACATAGTTATAAAAAAGATGGAATTGAGTGTTGAGGACTTAAAAGTAGATGTAAAGAAAATGAGAGATTAGGAGTACAGAGTTTTCCCATTGTGTCCTTTTGAGGTAAAAAGAAATTGTAACCAAACAAGCTAGCTTTATAATAGTGAACGGGAGCAGAATTTGTCACCCCAAAATACACCTCTTTGGCATAAGGATTATTTCAGGTTTATTATTTTTAAGAGACGGCAGACATAGGAAAAGCTCTGAAAACCTAGTAAAAATTACCCTCTTGTAAAATACATTTACATTTAGAAGGAAAAATCTCCATTTGTAAGAGTGTCTTTCTCTCAGTACCAAGAAGAGGATGACCAAATCTCTAGAAATTCTTATCAGTGAAGAAGGCAGGACTTAAAGCTGCCTAACAACCATACCCTTCCTCACTGTGCTTTTCCTAGTAACATTCCACAACTGCATCCTTTCCCCAACATCTTTCTTTGGCCTTAGCTGAAGATGGTTTTTAAGGCAGTGGCTTGGGCCATTTCAGAGTTACTCAGTACTTTTTGTCTTGTTTTGTTTTTGATGCATAGTTGGCATATAACATTATATTATTTTCTGGTGCATAAAATAATGGTTGATATTTGTATACAGTGCAAAATGGTCCCCACAATAAGTCTAGTTACCATTTATCACCATACAAAGTTACAATTTTTTTCTTGTGATAAGAAATTTTAAGGTTTACTCTCTTGGCAACTTTAAAATAATGTGCTACAATATTACTAATATAATAACTATGTATATATTAATAACATACCTATGACTTATTTATTCTAAAACTGGAAGTTTGTACCTCTTGACACCCTGTCATAGACTCTGGGTCTAAAGTTCTTTCTTGTCTAGCAAGAAAGCGGGATGCAGGATGAAAAGCGAGAGATGGCTAATATCCAGGAAAAGACAAGAGCCCGAATAAGGGTCCTTGCCCCGTTTTTATTAGGATCAGAAGGCTTACAAACATGGTGATGGATGTGCACAAAGAGACAATGAATCTGTGGACATTAACTCATGGACGTGAGAGAAAAGGGGTCTTAAGGATATTCGGGTTAGAGATTTGGGTTAATACAAAACAAAATCCTGGCCCCGGGCAGCCAGGTGGAAGGTTGTTTACAGCAGACTTGAGGCACCACCTCTGTTTGTCTTAGCTAGCCTAGGGTATGGGACAAGTAGGACACTTGACCTCAGAGCTAACAGGGCACCTTTTCTTTTGCTAATCAGCTCTGGGCTGGGCAGGGCAGTTTCATCTGCAGCTCAGTGGTCTATAGCCCTATTTACCTGTTTACCTAACTTGGTCCTTCCCTCCTGTGGAAGCAGCTTTCTGCTGTAGTACTAAATGTGGTGTGTGTGTGTGTGGGGGGGGGGGGGGGGGTGGCGCTTCTGCCCTGAATACCTAATCTTGGTTATTTCATATACCTATGTTCTATATTGAGGCCTTTGCCCCACTCTCTATACTGGGGCTTCTGCCCCATCTTGTTAACCCATTGGTGTAAGCCCAGGGAGTTTCTAAGCTTATTCCCCACAACACCCTTTACCCATTTTGCCTATTCCTCGACCCTGCCCCCCCACCCCCTCCCCCGCCCCCCCCCACCCCCTCGCCCACCCCACCATCTAGCAACCACCATTGTATTTTCTGTATCTATGAGTTTGTTTTGTTCATTCATTTATATCGTATTTATCTTTCTCTGTCTATTTCACTTAGCATAATAGTCTCAAAGCCCATCCATATTTTTGTAAATGCCAAGATTTCATTATTTGTTATGCCTAAGTAGTATTGCATTGTAGACATATATGACATCTTTATCCGTTTATCCATCAATGCACACATAGATTGTTTCCATATCTTGGCTATTGTAAATGATGCTGCAATGAACATAGAGGTGTATATATCTTTTAAAAATAGTGTTTTCACTTCCTTTGCATAAATACCCAGAAGGAGAATTGCTGGATCATACGCTAGTTCTATTTTTTTAATTTTTGAGGAAACTTCATTCTGGCTCCCACAGTGGCTGCAGCAATTTACAATCCCATTAATAGTGCACAAAAATTCACTTTTCTCCACATCCTCACAAACAGTAGTTATTCCCTGTCTTTTTTTATAATACCCATTCTAGCAGACGTGACGTGACATCTCACTGTAGTTTTTATGTTTTGACAGATGTGAGGTGATAGCTCACTGTTGTTTTTACATTTCTCTCATGATTAGTGATGATGAACATTTTTCATGTGCCTATTGGCCATCTATATGTCTTCTTTGGAAAAATGTCTATACAGATCCTCTGTCCATTTTGTAACTGGATTGTTTTTTTTTTTTTCTTTCTTTCTTTCTTTCTTTCTTTCTTTCTTTCTTTTGCTATTGAGTTGCATGTGTTTTTTTTGTGTGTGGGTTTTTTTTTTTTTTGAGAGAGAGAGAGCAAGTGGGGGAGGGACAGAGGGAGAATGAGAGAGATAATCTCTCTCCACGTCCAGTGCAGAGCCTGATGCAGGGCTTGATCTCACAACTGTGAGATCATGATCTGAGCTGAAACCAAGAGTCAGATGCTTAGCCATTTGAGCCACCCAAGTGCCTCTGTATGTGTTCTTTATGTATTTTGAATATTTTTTTTAAAGTTTATTTATTTGAGAGAGATGGAGACAGCACTAGTGAGGGAGGGACAGAGAATGAAGGAGGGAGAGAGAATCCCAAGCAACTTCTGTGCTGCCCGCATAGAGCCCGACCTGGGGCTTGAACTCAAGGATTGTGAAATCATGACCCGAGCCGAAATCAAGAGTCAGATGCTTAACCACCTTAGCCACCCAGGCTCCCTGATGTATTTTGAATATTAACCTTTTATCAGATGTCTGATTTGCAAAATATTTTCTTCCATTCAGTAGATTGCCTTTTCATTTTGTTGTAGGTTTTCCTTGCTGTATAGCTTTTCAGTTTGATTTAGTCCCACTTGTTTGTTTTTGCTTTCTTGCCTGTGCTTTTACTCCATTTTTCTGAGTATCTATCTCCCATATATATGGGAGTTACACATGTCATTAAGTTTCTACTTGTTTTTCTCCTGTTAATCTGTCTTTTATTATAGGGGCATTTCAACTAATAACCTAAAAGGGTAAAGGGAAAAATATCTTATTCCCCAACAATTCCCAAATCAGCATTTGTTGCAGTAGGTTTTGAGGGGCTGTGGATATCAGATGAAAATGATCTGCTATATCCACGAGTGCTGGAGTAAAGTTCTTACAGTTGAAGCATAGGCTCTGTGCTGATACCAGAAAAATGTTGAGAAACACAACTATAGCAAAGTCAGTAGGAAAAATCAAGCTGATCCATGTTTCATCTAGTTGAGTGCATAGATTACTTACATCTCTGAGGTCATAATGGGAACCTTAAGGTGGTGTCCAAAGGCATTTTCATTAAAAATGCCTAAACCAAAGCTTAAAATTTTCCTATGAACCAAATAAGTTAATTGTATTTACTGAAAGTTCATTATAATAATTAGTACTAATGTAAGGTTTGAGTTATGATTGATATTCTCTTTATTTTTATGCATACAAATGCCATAACGACTTTCATAGGTTGACCCACAAACTTGGTCCTCCAGTTTCTTTTTCTTATAAAGGTTAAAATATTCAAGTACACATGTTCTCAACAACGTGGATGTCAAGAAGACTTTGCTTTGGGGTAAAGAACACTGTCTCTAAATTCTATTTCATTAAGATGAGGTTGTGATTTGTTTCCCCACAACAACTTCAAGGTTCAAAGGTGTTGTGGTTCTGCCTTATATTTCTGCTCTTCTAAGTAATATTTCATGAATTAAGAAGCTATAAATATATGGAGAAGTACTTAATCATTTATTTTAAGTTGCATAAACTAGCCAAACAGATTTAGGAGTCATAGTAAAATACAGCAACTCTTCTAAAATCAGAAATTGATACGTTAGCATTATTTCTCTGTGCTCAGCATCAGGTCCCATATGAGGTAATGCAACAATGCCACCCAAATAACAAGTGCTTTAACTAATTAGTTAGTGTAACCAGTTTATTGTCCTAGGTTGATTGAGTTAAGTCAAAGTAGGAACTCGCTTTTATCTCTCCTTCTATCACTACTTTTCAAATAGGAAAGGATCTGTCTTCACTCTTCCTGGATATCTGAAATAGTAATCACACATTTTCCAACCATTGTTATTTAAAATCAGTGCCATTTTAAGTTATTAACAATCTAACCCCAAGTAAATGAAACTTTATCTTTTCTTCAATTTAAAGCTTATCCTTTTCACTGAACCTCCCTACCTGAACCACATTAAGGAAGAGGATCCCCAATACTCAGGACAATCTTTTGTAGGAATTTTCTTTTCAATAAATATTTCTTTAAGGCCTTCATATTGCCTACACTGACTAGGAGTACTATAGATTCATTGGATTTGTTGACTACGGTACTATGAAATGATTTGGGGCCACTTGTTAATAAGTCCTGTATGGATGGTCCTTAGGATAGGTGATCACCGAACACCTATTGTCCTCAGTTACTACTCTAACTCAGGCAGAGTCCCTTTTAACATCTTTTTACATTTGCTAATGCAAAAATATTCATACTCAACCAATACTAAGACACTGTGCCAAGACCTGATAACATTGATATAATTCAGGGCTAAGTTGTAAGTGTCAAATAAGTTATATTAACCAAATAACGTTTTTAAGAAACATCTGTAGTCAGAAAGGTAGAATGAATCAGATCCTAATATTTCTTTGGAGAGGGATTTGATTTTGTTTCACCTGGTGTCAGCTGGGTTTCTTTCAAATGTATAATAGATTACTACCACCTAATTTTCAGGTCCACTGAAGTTTCATGAATTGTATCAATCATGTCTTTTATGGAAAAGGCACGAGCCTAAGATCACACTTTGAATTTAGTGTTTTTCAGTCTGAAGCGATGCTCCAGCCTTTTTGTGCTTTTATTGTTCTTGATACTCCTGAACATAACAGGCCAACAATTTTGTAGAATACCTCTTGATTTTGTTTGTCTGATGTTTCCTCGTGATTAGATTCAGGATACACGTCTCTGGCAGTCCTAGCAGAGAACTGATCCTGTGTTCCCATCCTTGCCTCTCTCAACAGCCCACATTTCAGTTGGACCCTTTGTTGCTGAGGGTCACTTTGATTACTTCATGAAGGAAGTGTCTGCCAGGCTTTGCCCATGTAAATTTACTCATTTTGCTTCTGTAATCAACAGCTATTTAGTACCTATGAAAAGGTACGTGAATGAAAGGATGTAACTATTCCAGTCTGCCTCTAATTTGTACTTTATTAATGTGTTTATTTGTGTCTTCATGTGCTTACCTTCCTCTGACTCATCTAATGCTTCTCAAATGATTGTTCAGGAAGAAACTGGGTGAGGATGATGAAGAGTCAAAGCAAAAAGATATATATTTTTAATGTTTTTATTTATTTATTTTTGAGACAGAGAGAGACAGAGTATGAGCAGGGGAGGGGCAGACAGAGAGGGAGACACAGAATCCGAAGCAGGTTCCAGGCCCCAAGCTGTCAGCACAGAGTCCGACGCAGGGCTCGAACCCACGGACTGTGAGATCATGACCTGAACCGAAGTTGGACGCCCAACCGACTGAGCTACCCAGGCGCTCCAAAGCAAAAATATTTTAATTAAATGGAGATCATTGAGCTCAGGACATTCATTTTACAAGGGAGGAAACCTGAGGTCCAGGAAGGTTAAGTGAGACACTGGATCTAGAACCCATGAACCCCCACTCATAGGCAGGGCCTTGACATGGCAACAAACTTCAAATCAGTTTTTATATTGGTTATCAATGTCATAAGTGAGTTTTTCAGTGCAATTTATGGCCATGACAAATTTTTTAAAAGATTTGACAATGTGAATTAATAATGAACTTTGTCTATAATATTTTATTAAAAAAAATATTTTCTCTGGGGCGCCTGGGTGGCTCAGTCGGTTGAGCAACTGACTTCGGCTCAGGTCATGATCTCATGGTTTGTGAGTTCAAGCCCCGTGTTGGGCTCTGTGCTGACAGCTCAGAGCCTGGAGCCTGCTTTGGATTCGGTGTCTCCTTCTCTCTCTGCCCCTCCCCCACTCACGCTCTGTCTCTCTGTCTCAGAAATAAATAAACATTAAAAATTTTTTTTCTTTAAAATATTTTCTCTGGTTATATCTCATCCAACCATTCCCTTTTTTTATTTTTTATTGAGGTACACCAGACTGGGAGAATTAACTCACAGACATGAAGTTGTGCAAGTGTATCATAGGCTTCTAGGACACTTTTCCAACCAAATTTAACAGTTCAAATTTTTAAGGAAAGCCCTTGGGATGAGTTTCGAGACATGAAACTACAATCTTTCATATTCGGTTCTAGAGTCAATTATTATTTTCTTCCTAAACATTTATCTGTTGAGGCTTTCTCAAGCTGAGTGGACTTCAAAAAAATGATTTCTTGTGAGAAAAAAATAACACGTGGATATGCAGAACCAAAATTTTAGCATGGAAAGAAATGCATAGAAATTCGCTAAAACACAGGGTTTTCTGGAACTGCACTCAGAATTTACTCAGTAAGTGTGGGTTTGACTGTAGAGGTCTGCATTTCCTGAGGGATCAGAAATTTCTGATGCAGGTGGGCCAGGAACACACGAGGGAAGCACGGCAATTAATATTGATTAATCATTTTAAGAAATTAAAGCTGATGTTAGAGTTTGCATACAACCTAAGGAAAGGCTAGAAGAAGCTGATCATGTAGCTGATGACTTGCATCCAGCTCTCATTCAATGATTGCAGGCATGCATGTAAAACTAGATTTTATCAGTATGCTATAAGGTTAGTTATAAAAAAAAAAGAAATCAAGGTATGTTTCTTGGATAGATTTTGGCTGCCATGGCTTCTGTACCTATTCAAGGAAGTACGACCCATTTTGAAAACTTCCTTATTGGATACAACCCTTTTTGCTTGTACAGAATGTGTTCATATGAGCCAATTTTTTTTTTGAATAAGGAAATCAGAACACAGAGAATTTAAATTATTTTCCAAATACCACATTGGTGGCTGGAAAGCCAGATCCAGAGCTTCTTGCTCCAGACATAAGGTATTTTTGATTTTTCCATTACACTAAGCTATATAATATAAATCTACATGCTTTGTTGTCAAAATAAGAAGTGGTCACGGTACCGGGCATATATAATTCATTTTTGTTTATAAATTTACCTCCATATTCTGTCCCCAGCACTATAATTTTTTTTTTTAAAAAGGCAAATCCCAACAATTTGTTCAGTTTCCTTTTATTGTGTCTCACCCTAACTTCTCAGGCCTTTGAGATTTCGGGGAATTTCCAAATGTACTTGTCAAGGGGCAAATCCCCAAAATTGATGAAGCATGTCATGCCTTGAATTCTTGTCAAATTGTAAATATTCTAATATTTTAATGACTTGTTCTATCATATTCATGATTTCCTCTCATTTTTATTCCTGCTCTGGGAAATCTTTGCCAGGAGTTTACATTCTATTGTCCCACATGCATTGAAAGGAAAAGGACTCATTTTTCTTAGCATTGCCTAAATTTCTAGTCAGTACAATACTCCCACTTCTCCATGGAATGCTCTTTTTTCTTGTTGTTGTCTGTTATGTGTGCTAGCAAATAATTTTTCTTATTGCTCTTAATTGACTTTGCAATGAGTCAGTCTTCTGTTCTCTAAGAATTTTCTGTTGCAGTCATGTAGCAAAATAAATTGGCAGGACTCAGGAATACAATAGGTTAAGCAATCACATTAACCTCCAAAGTCCATGGTTTACCAAGGGAATTCAATTTAGTTCAATAGAGTTCAATCAGTGTTTATTGATTTACTCCTCTATTCCAGGTAATTCTCCATATAGTGAGAATAAAAATATGCATAGATGTTATATCCCTGCCCACCTAGAAAATACAATCTGAGAGGAAGACAAATAAATAATGAGGATTTGTAATATTTTAGGAAAAGATCTATGAAGACTAAACTCAGATGTTATTATAGTAAGACAGCGGCCTGCAAATCATATTTTAAGGATATGGGAAGAACCTCAAAGGGAGGTAACACATGCTTTGAGTCTTTAAAAAAAAATTTTTTTTTAAACATTTATTCATCTTTGAGAGACAGGGAGAGAGAGAGAGAGAGAGAGAGAGAGAGTGGGGGAGGAGCAGAGAGAGAGGGAGACACAGAATCTGAAGCAGGCTCTGGGCTCTGAGCTATCAGCACAGAGCCCGATGCAAGACACAAACTCACTGGCTGGGAGATCATGACATGAGCCGAAGTTGGACACTTAACTGACTGAGCCACCCAGGTGCTCCATTCTGAGTCTTAAAGTAGGAAACAGCCATGAGAATGACAGGGATAAGAGAGAATAACTCACAGAGAATGCAAGGACAGGAAAGAGGGAAACAGCAAGGTACATTCAATAAAATTCAAAAGTATTCCAGAAACCCAGAGACAGGACTGGTTATGTAAAACACAGGATCCACTCACTGCAAAATGAAACTATGTGGTCCTTTGTAAAATTACTAAGAATTTCAAGATAGTGACAGCTTTTTAAATGTATAATTGACAGATAAAATGCTCTTGTTTGCTTTGGATAAATGCCCAAAGGTGGGATTTCTGGGTCATAGGGCGATTCTATTTTTAATTATTTGCGGAGCCTCCATACTGGTTTCCACAGTGGCTGAATCAGTTTGCATTTGCACCGTTTCCTCACAAGGACTCATTATCCCTTGTCTTTTTGATAATAGGCATAACTAGTAGGGGGCCTCGTGAGCATGGGGACCTGTGCAAAACAGATCACATGCCATGAAGCAAAGACCTGGAGTACAAAGGTTAAGGATGAGACGGATGTTTGTAGAACAGAAAGGGAAGTGTGGTAAGTGAAGAATTAAAGAGAGTCCAGATCAAGATGAACCCAGCATGAAATATCAAAAAGTGAGGTAACCAATTCTACCTCCTGTTTGATGATACATGGATGTACGTATCACTATTTATTTCACATTTATGAAATGTAATATTTTTTAAACTGTCAACCACAAAATTTTCTCTCCATAAAAATGAAGGAATTATTTAGCAAAGAGAAAAGAAAATGAGATAGTAATACTAATAGTAATGCAAAAAGAATGAAATCTTGCCATTGGCAACATGGATAGAGCCGAAGAGTGTTAATGGTCATTGAAATAAGTCAGTCAGAGAAAAGACAAATGCCATGAGATTTCACTAATCACAGGTTTCTTAAATGTGGAATTTAAGAAACAAACAAACAAGAAAAAAAAAAAAAGAAGACAAACTAAAACCAAAAACTCTTAACTATAGAGAACTAACTCATGGTTACCAGAGGGGAGGTGGGAGGAGGGATGGGTGTAACAGGAGAAGGGGGTTAAGAGTACACTCATCGGGATGAAAACAGTAATGTATAGAATTGCTGAATCAGTATATTGTACACCTGAAACCAACATTACCCTGTATGTTAATTATATTGGAATTAAAAGAAAAAAAAAAAGAAGAGCAGCTAATAGGTACAGTATGTTTCCTTTACATCATGATGTAGATTCTTCTTAAACTAGGCTCCTCACATACATGCGCCCCAAATCTAAGTTTTCATCAAAGTAACAGCATATTTCATGGTGGTTTCTTGGCTTAGAGGTCTTTTCTTTTCCTTTCTTTTCTTTCTTTTTTTTTTAATTTTCTTAAGGTTTATTTATTTTTGAGACAGAGAGAGAGAGACAGGGACAGACAGACAGATGTGAGCAGGGGAGGTGCAGAGAGAGGGAGGGAGACACAGAATCTGAAGCAGGGTCCAGGCTCTGAGCTATCAGCGCAGAGCCCAACACGGGGCTTGAACTCACAGACCACGAGATCATGACCTGAGCTGAAGTCAGACGCTTCACCCACTGAGCCAGCCAGGCGTCCCTTGGCCTACAGGTTTTTTTAAAAAATGAACACACAAGCACTAAAAAATAATCTTATGTCCATAATTTTAAAATGCCACCCAGCTCAGACTTAATCACACGTTAAGAGTGATGCAACTTATCTTTATAAAGCATTCAAACTGCATAGTATCACAACTCTTCCCGCCTGATTCCACATAAAGAGCGTGGTGGGGATCTGAGGTTTTCCCATCCTTACTTTCCATTTTGTAGCCTCCTTTTCATATTAAGATGACATTAAAAGAAATCCTCAATTGTGGCTAGGTTTAACTTTCTACCTACTAATTTATCTTTGTCCAAAAAAAGCCATGTGGGGTTATTTTAGCCAAAAAGAAATTTCTTCCAGGCAACCAGCGCTCTGTCCTATCACAGCTCCTGAGCACGCAGCCTCTCTCTGCTGAAAGCCTCTGAGTGCTCCAATGGTTCTCGACTAAATCCGTATCTCCGGAGGATGGAGGCCCAGACATTGGTAATTTTTTTCTAGAGCTTGAACTCACATGTTCCTATCAGGCTCAAGTACAAAATCAGATGAAATAGGAGTCAGACAAAATAATTGCAATTCTGAGGCTAGTAACGCACCCCATTTGTTGTGATAAATGACTTTGCAAACGCTAACAAGATCCCAAGCAATTTTCATGACAACATATTCTGTGTTCAAAAATTGCTCCTGGCACTCAAGAAACAATAGTGAACAAGGTAGAGAAGGTTCTTGCTTTCACAGATCTTGTTTCTGGTGGGGAAATGGCCAAGAAGTAGACCCAGCCCGCACAAATAAAACAGAAAAGCATGTATTCACAAAACCGACCAGAAACAAACAAAGCGCATGTGCTAAATTCTGGGAATGCTAATACTCCGTCCTAAAATGTAATACAGAGTGTGAGAACTGAGGCCTGAGAAAGAGCCCAGCTCTACAAAAAACCAGCATAAATTCTAGTTCAGGGAAGTGAGGGACAAGCATGACAAAATCAGGAAATAGGAACAAGATTGGTGTGTTCCAGCAAGCGACAGAAGCCAATTGGGGGGGGGGGGTGCAGAAGGACTGTGAGGAGAGAGGACAGTGGCATGAGAAGGCTGTTGGTAGGCAAGGATGGGATCAGTCATCTGCCTGACCCTTCTCCCTGCACAATTACTCGTGCCTGGTGAAACTCTCAGCATAGCTTTGCATTTTTACCATTAGCCTCCCTTTCTGTTCATCCTCATTTGCTCAATTTGAATCTCAGGTGTAGACCTTATTCAGACATTGAACCTTGCCTGTGACCTCCTAAGGAGGCTGCTACCTTGCCCTCGGATCTTGTCATTGCCCCCAAGGCTCCTTTTGTCAGGCGTCCTCACCCCTCCCCTACCGTCCTCCACTCTGCAGTCAAAATTTCCTGTGGAATCTCGGCTATGACCTTGAGTCTATTACACTCTCAGCCAGGTTGGCTCCTGGTCAGGCCACCAGGGTGGCTCTCTCTGTAGCTCACTTGCCACCTAATGTGCTGCCTGCTTTCAGTAATAGCAGTGATCAGTGAGCACAGGGTCCAGAAAAGAGCAGCTCCTGGCAGTCAGTAATGAGCTATCAAGGAAGGAAGCAACTGTTGAGAACTATAAATCATGAACATCCCGGTACGGAGGTTGTCTTATTTTTGAATTTCAGCCAAAAGTTCTTTCTCCTGCAAATGTTCCAAGCAGATTTTTTAGGTATTGCTATCCATTCAAATAATAGTTCGTGGTATTTGGTTGAAATGGCTTTTGAAAACAGTACTCATGTTTATTAAAAAGGAGGGAGTTCCTGAATAATGCTGACAATAAAAAGTTAATGAAATGAATATACACAAAACATCTTTTGTTCATTCATATTTCATTTGCTTCTCCACTGAGAATAATTTCATATATTCCCTGGATGTGTTTATAAAATTCAAGCTGATCAGTTAGATTTTTCTATTCCAATAAAGCAGCTAGAAAATCATACTGACGTCAATGAGGCCCTTGGGGCCTCAGTTAACAAAACAAAAGAGAAAATGTTGAGCTCTGAACTATAATCACTTGGGTTCATGAAAATTTGAGGTTTTATGGAAACCAATTTGACAATAAATTTCATATATTGAAAAAAACACCCAAAACAAAGTAATGAATAGCATATCAGTTATAAAACTTCACTCTGAAATCAAACTCTCAAAAACAGAGGACTCAATGGGATTATATTATTTATTAAAATGTTAAAATAGATTTAAAAAAAGAGAATTTGAGGTTTTAAACTTTGAGTTATTTTTTTTGTATGGATAACAATAATAAACACATAGAAATGATAATATATCAGCATCTTCCTTGGTGTTCTCTTGTTAATTATACTTATCACCTAGATGTCTTATTGCTGTAACATATATGTAAACCAATCTGATTCAATTTGCACATTTTAAAAAATGGCATTTATTAAAATATAATGGAAAAAGGTTATGTGTAGGTATAATAGTTTTCCATTATAATAGATAAATAAGAGATTGACTCAGACCAAACCAGCTTTTTCAATTCCCTAAAATATTTATGTGGGAAAAAGTGTTCCTAAGTTTTCTTAGGACCCAGAATAATTATATTTAACTTCAGTTTAATGATGTTAGTTATGTTAGTTTAGTTGTCTTAGATGATCAAGATATTTTTATATCTGAATATAGGTGTGAGGCCATAAAAATCTGTGGATACTGGGGTGGAGAAAGTGACAGTAGCATTATTTTTAAAAACTGGAGTTATAGGGAAATTTAACACTTAGTGCCTAAGGGAAGTCAGCATTACTTCAACACTGATGCCCATGACAATAAGGAGATGAGCTGTCCCAGCTGGCCTGAGACTCTCTAGGTCTTAGCTCTGAAAGTCCCACATTTAGGAACAACTTCAATCACAGGCATATTGGGGTGTTTGGTCATCTATATGACAACCAGAACCTTTAAGAAAACAATGTGGACAGGGGCGCCTGGGTGGCTCAGTTAGTTGAGCATCCGACTTCGGCCAGGTCATGATCTCATGGTTCATGAGTTTGAGCCACACGTCGGGCTCTGCGCTGACAGCTCGGAGCCTGGAGCCTGCTTCAGATTCTGTGTGTCTCCCTCTCTCTCTGCCCCTCCCCTACTCTCTCTCAAAAAAGGAATAAACATTAAAATATTAAAAAAAAAGGAAAACAATGTGGACAGAATAAATAGATTCTGCTGGGTCAGGAGCAGTGCAATTTACTATCCAATTCAGGGCTATATTTAAGAGTGAAAAGGAGCACTATTAAAATTATACTGTGATAGCATGCATCATCTGAGACAGACTAAAGCAGGGGCCACCAAATGTTTTCTGTGAAGAGCAAGCACAAGTGTAAGGGTGATTAAAGAGTCTAATAGAGCAAGGTGGAGTCAATAAACAAAGAATAAACTAGTAGAACCATAAGAGTTTCTTGAAGTTAGTGTAAGTCGCACACCCAAATATTCCCAAAAGTTGTCTTCTCACCTTCTATCTTTCATGTTTGTAATCTCAATTGTCTCCATATGGGGATACTTTCTTGTTTTATACCCATGAGGCTGAAGGAGCAGTATACTTGAATAATTGAAAGAGGGAACTGGTGTTTCTGGCTGACTTATTTTTGTTAAAGATCAGCAGTCTGAATACTGCACGACACAAAGGTCAAGATTCCCAGCAGATATATTGGGATCCCTTACAGCGTTGGTGCTGGGGCATCGGGTTAACAACTACCTCAAAGGTCAGTTACGAGCCAGCAGGTGCAAGTGGTGTTCAGAATAGCTGTGACATCTTACAGGTTCTGACTTGACTTGTATGACAATTTTGGTTAAATGTGAGCTGAATTTTGGAGGGAGAGCAAAATGTCATATTTAAACTAAAAGAATGTAAAATAGAGGCACTTAAGTCCTGGCTTATTCTAATAAATGCCAATAGTACCAATAAATGTTTTAAAAATTATTTTAATGTTACCAACTGGACATGTCATAGGGTAATGCTTGAGAGCATGTATTGCCCAGGTTCAAATGTTAGCTTCTTCTCCCAGAAGCTGTGAACGTTGAGCAGATTACTTAACTGCTCAGCTTCCTCATTTGTAAAATAGCAATAATCATGGCATCTACTTCATAGTTTTGTGGTGAGGAGTAAATTGATCGATACCTGTAAAGCACTTAAAAGAATGCATTGTATTTAATAAGCATGCGATAAATGTTCACTATTATTACAAGGCACTTTGTTCTTGGAGAGAACCTTAGAGTATAGGATCTGTATATTTGCACAATTATCTTGCACAACTTCAGAAAAAAAAAGATTGTTTTCATTTGTTATATTCAGCAAACACGTATGTATTGAGAGCATATTGTGTGTCAGATGTGGTACTATGTTGCAAAGTATATAAAATAAATATAAAAATTGTGAAGAATCTGGGGTTCTGTCGAGATTACAGGTTAACATATTAGTCTGTCACAGTTTCGTGGTTGCTGCAGAAGACATGAGACTCCCGGGTCAAAGTCAAAGGATGGTTTACTGTTCACAGCACTAGCAGTCACCAGAGTACAAGCATTTTTGTACCAGTTTCTGGACCCTCAATTCCACAGCATACTGCAAAGAGGTTCTGATAATACCTATTACACATACAGTGGGTTCTATTATAGGAGAAATCATAAAAAAAGAATATATATTAATCTTTTCTGTTTTGAAAAATTAAAAACACTCATTTACCCATTCGTTAATCTGCCAATCACATAGTTAAGTGCTTATTACATGCAAATATTTATAACTACATTCCCTTTGATATATAGTGTCCCTTGAATAATAAGACAACATTGTTTTTGCTTAGGACTTATCCTCTTGCTACCAGAATATTTCTGTATCTCTCATGGAATTTCCTCACAGTGGTTTATCAGTGAAAGTAGGGAAAAATTATCATCCCTTCTTTTTAGCAGAGTAGTTAAGTGGCTTACCCACTCTTTATGATGGAGGTTGGATTTAAAAGAGGTTCTCTATCCAAACTCTGTGTTCTTTCTTATCCATAGTAAGAATCGTTTCCATCTAGAGGATAGAAACTTCTCTACGATGATTACTGCCTGAGATGCTACTCCCAAAATAATGACTTGCCCTTAAATATCCATGGTGATTCATTAAACAAGAAAATGGATTTTATATTGTTCTCTGTTCATTACCTGTCTTTTTTTTTCTGTGCAAACACTGAATAAAATAATGCTAAAAATTACAATTATAAAAACACTTCTCATGTGCCCATTCTATGATAATACTTTATGCTACTTACATATTTTAGAAAAACTTATAAGTACTTTTTAATTTATTCAAACAGTTTATTTTGTGTTCCTACTATGTGCAGGTTATGTTTGAGATGCTAGGGATTCAGCAATGGACTATCAGATAAAATTCTTTGCTTTGAAGTAGCTTGTATTCTACTATCACAAGAGGTGAGGCCACTAAGGCTTACCAAAAATAGCATAGCTAGGAGGTGGCTTGGTTAGAATTCAACACTAATTTGTTTGGCCTGGAAGTCCAAATTCTTTCCCTTTGTCTTAAATTCTTAACCCACCTTTTAGATGTTTCCTGTGAAAAAGGAAGGTAGAGTAATAAACATAGCTTTGTTTCACAAATGGTAACAAATGTAAAAAGATTCTAAAATATCAACAGATACTTGAAGGAGTGAATGGGCCCTTTCATACTTTTTTAAAAATTTTTTCTTTTCAACGTGTTCTATTTACTTTTGGGACAGAGAGAGACACAGCATGAACGGGGGAGGGGCAGAGAGAGAGGGAGACACAGAATCAGAAACAGGCTCCAGGCTCGGAGCCATCAGCCCAGAGCCTGACGCGGGGCTCAAACTCACGGACCACGAGATCGTGACCTGGCTGAAGTCGGACGCTTAACCGACTGCGCCACCCAGGCACCCCGACATACTTTTAAGAGTCAAAGCATTTCTACTCTTATTAGGCTCCTATAAAGCAAACTCTAATCCTGGAGGATCAATCTCTTTTGGATTATCATGTGATTTCCCTGCAACTGTATCATTTTTGGGTGTAGACCAAGGGTTTCTATACCAGAGATAAGTTCTCTTTGACTTGAGAATCATTATGTGAAGTCATTCTTTTTTTTCTACCCCCAAGATGGATTATGATCACAGTTTAAGAGAATGGATAATAAGTAACAGGAGAAATAGTCATTAACTCCTCTGAATCTCATTACATGGTAGACATAATCAGGATAGTACCAGAAAAATAATGGAGATTGTCTGAATTCTTAATTTATCCCTCTCTATTTACAGGAATATCCACTGGGTTTTTGTGTATCACCACCTGTGTTAAACAGAACAGTCTCCGAAAGATGCGCAGACTCTAATTTCTAGAACCTATGAATATTATGCATTACATGGGAAAAGTCATTTTGCGTATTTAAGATTATGGATCTGGATTATTTGGCTGGGCCTATTCTAATCACATGAGTCTTTAAAAGCAGAAAACTTTGTAATCAGAGAAATGCACCAGAAGAAGCAAGAAAAATGTGGTAGAAGGGAAATTAGAGAGATTCCAAGCATGAGAAGGTTTGAAGTGCCATTGGTTCAAAGATTTAGGGGCCCATATGCAAAGACTGGGGCAGGTCTCTAGGAAATAAGGATGGCCTCCCACTGACAGATAGCAAGGACATGGGTGCCTCAGTCGTCACCCATAAGAAAAACATTCTGACCAAACTCTGAATGCATTTGGATATGGATTCTTCCTCAGAGCCTCCAGTAAAGAATACAATCCTCCCAACACTTTAACTTTAGCTTAATGAGACCCATGTTGGATTTCTAGTCCATGGAACTGTGAGATAAAAAATGGGTGTTGTTTCAAGCTGCTAATTTTATGGCAATTTATCAATGCAGCAATGGAAAACTGATTAACCATCTCTTAGTCTATTTCACAGCCCTCTTTTCTACTTTGTTTTTGGGATGATTTATTCTGTCTCAATGGATTTTATTGAAGATACTCAGCTCAAGCCTTGCTTTTCATCCTCAGCCTCCCCCTTTTGGGATTGAAATCTCTTTTGTTACACTTTTATTATTTCCCATGTGTACCTTTGGCTCTAGATATTTCTTCTGGTTCCTTCTTTGTTCTATGCGTGTAATTATACGAGGCTCACAATGCATTTATGCTCAGATCACGCCCCTGGTTCCAAACTAATTTTTCTTTTCTTTCACAGGAATGTTTCTCTCTATTCTCAGAAGCCTCTACTGCCTTCACAAATCAACATCACCTCACACCTCAGTCTGTGAGGCAGGTGTCCAGAACTTCCCTTTCCCCACTTCTACACCCAGTTACTTAGCATCAATTTTCAATGGGTTCAGACCTTGGTGTATTTATTCTCATAACCAACCACTTCAGTTAGGGCCCATATTTCTAAGTGTGTATACTTGTAAAATGGTATTTAAGGTAGCCTTATAAAAACTTCTACAATGATATGAAAATTGAGGTCATTGAGAGTCTTTATAGCTTTCCCCTTTTGCATTGGAAATAATGTCTCTGAATTTCCTGGGGGAAACTATCCTTCTTTTGCTTTCAGGCCCCTTGGTTTGGTTGGTCATAACTCCTGCTTACGTCCAGGAGAAGCCATGGTTGACTTAAACTGATCATCAGAGTCCATATATTGGCTGTAGTCATTCCTTGAGTGATGAGCAC
The DNA here is from genome assembly GCF_022837055.1 of Prionailurus viverrinus. Taxonomy (NCBI): domain Eukaryota; kingdom Metazoa; phylum Chordata; class Mammalia; order Carnivora; family Felidae; genus Prionailurus; species Prionailurus viverrinus. Next base: position 46,025,902 of record NC_062565.1, read on the forward strand.
ACAGCTCAATACTGCCCAAAGAGAGTAGACCACAGATTTTGATACTCTCTTTCTTACTTTCTCTTCTTATCAGAAAAGAACCTGGTAGGTTGCAGCCATGATGCTGCTGGAAGCAATTTTAAGACCTCAAGGGAAACCCTGTTTGAGAATAAAGTCAATTCACAGACTGTTATTTTAGCAGGTGAAGACAAAGTGAAATCAGATCTTTGGGGGCTGTATATATCCCAAAGAAATCATTTTTACTTAAGCAAATCTGTGTCAACTTTTTTTTGCCTATTACAACCAAAAATTTTTGTTATCACAGAAAAAATATGGTTGACTAATATATATCAGCCACTATGCATTTCATGTTGGCATATCTTCTTTTAATAGTACCCAATAATCCATGAAGGAACATGTAAATATTATAATTTTAACAAGTAAGGAAAGTGAGGTTTAGAGAGAATTATACCTTTTCCTCATGGCTTTCAAACAGTCAGGTCTAAGTTTATGAGCACTAGTTAAGGGTTGCTGTGCAAAAAAGAAAGAATTCAGGCCCAGTCACAACTGTGACTGTATTTGTGTGTTTGTGTATCCATGGGGAATATGAGGAGAGGTATGTGTCTTTAGGCCCCGTAAATAATGGTTAGGAAAAATACCCTTCAATCACTCAAAGAAATGCTCTATTGTTATTCTCCAGACATTTTTCAAAAAGAAGCAATTTTTGCTGTTGTGATATTTCCTTATTCTTCTTGATAATTCTTCATACGAACTTGGATTTGTGCTATTTGTTCAAAAATTTGCAAAGCTATTCTGGTTTGTATATAGATAATCAGAATGAACTGAGCTTATCAGGTAGCCTTTCTTCCATCCAACCTTACCCTCTTACTAACTCTACTTCATAGTAAACTTATACACATCCATATCTTATTTAGCTCAGCAAGTCAAGAGCTTTGCGATAGACTGTAAAAGACACATAAGAGTAAATATCTTCACAACTATTTAGTTTATGTTCATGTCCCAAAATGGTTTGGAGAAACATTAGCAGACATGGATAATTATTTTTTCAATCTTTGGCTTCCTTGCATGTGACATGCCCCCAGTTCAGGCAGCTATGATTTTGCCCTTCTGTGGCCCTTAGGGTAGTGTTTTATTGCATGAATTCAAAGAAAAAGAAGTGACATTCAGATTCATTTTTTTAAAAAAGACATTTGAAACCCATGACAGACACAATAGTTTTTAGAGAAAGATATTTGAATTTTAAAAGCTTGTCTTTACTGTGTACCAAAGTTCAAGGTCTTACTCTCTGCATAGAAAGGATATGTAAAAAATTATAGAGTGAGCAAACAGAGGAGAGGTGTGAAAGAAACAAGAGTTAGACTTTGGAGGTACTTCTGTGAGTTTCCTCTTGCTGCAGTTCAGCAGGAAATTTTCAGCAGAAAATAATGAAATGCCCACCTCCCAAGTAGATTAGGGATCTGAGAACAGAAGACATCTGTGCCTTGTGTCCTGGAGAATCTGAGGAATTAGCAGGATTCTAGAGTGCTCTCCATACCTCAGCAGAAAGTAGTTGAAAAGTAAAATGACTTTAGAGAGGGACTTGAGACAGCCACTGTATTTGTTGTTCACTTAAGATGGAAAGCTGTTGCAGTTCTCAGGGCTGTTTCTTCTAGAGAAATTATGAGAGAGAGAGAGAGGGAGGGAGGGAAGGAGAGAGAAAGAGAGAATCAGAGAGAGAGAGAGAGAGAGAGAGAGAGAGAGAGAGAGGTGCATCCTTCTAAGTTAATATCCAATAAGAAAAAAAAAAAGAACTTTTGGCTAAAAATCAGTCAGATGAAAGTCCTGAATTTAACTCTCATGCTTGTGGCTGCTTTTCTGTGTGAATCCTATTATTTTGGGTTGAAGATGTATCTTCCCAAGAGAATTTGCCTTTGCTTCTGCCCAAGGCCCTGTGGCAGTATCCATCTTGGATAACACCCAAATACAAACCCATATGAAGCCAGATCTATGGTAATAATTTCTTAGGGGAGTTCCTCCCCACTATTGCTTCTCCAACAGTTCAGGCTGAAATCAATACTTTTCCTCATCTGCTTCTGGTGGTAAGTGAATTTTTCTAGTTTATTCTCTTTCTTTTCTTTTTTTTTTAATTTTTTTTTAAATTTTTTTTAACGTTTTATTTATTTTTGGGACAGAGAGAGACAGAGCATGAACGGGGGAGGGGCAGAGAGAGAGGGAGACACAGAATCAGAAGCAGGCTCCAGGCTCCGAGCCATCAGCCCAGAGCCTGACGCGGGGCTCGAACTCCCAGACTGCGAGATCGTGACCTGGCTGAAGTCGGACGCTCAACCGACTGCGCCACCCAGGCGCCCCTCTTTTTTTAATTGTACTTATTATGTATTTATTTTTTTTGAGATATAATTGACATATAACATTTCAGGTGTACAACATAATGATTCAATATGTGCATCGACTGTGAAATGATCACCAAAATAAGTCTAGTTAACAACCATTTCCACACTAGTCTATTGAGTTTCATGAGTCCCAAGTATATTGCAGAGCTACAGCTCCAAATCTCCATGTTGTACAAGCCCCAAATTTTGTCTTCTATTTAAAACTCAAGGCTGTCTTTTTACCAGGATTGAAAATGTTTTAACAAGTGTTGCCATGGCTTCAATTTGCAACCCTGCTTTCATGTTTCCTTTTTACTATGGCTTTTGGGGAGCTCTCTTACTTTCTGGTGAATTCAGGGCACTGAAGATGCTTTTTATATTCTATTTTAGAACTGTGTATCAGAAGTTTCATCAAATACCTGGTTTGTCATATTACCTTATGTCTTTCAAAACTAGTTCACTTATGTTACCTCACTTGAGATTAGAGCTTTTATATCTTTATTATGGAGGAGATAGCAGGTGAAGTGGAGACTGCTTATTCTCCGAGACCTGCTCACCCTTCGTCAAGGAAATGGGATTGGAGACCTCTTCATTCCTTTTCATAATCAGAACATCACTCCCCTACCTGCCTGTTAAAACCCCTGCTAGTCCTGAGCTGGTGCTATTCTGCTGCCCCTGTTGTGGTACTCTGTGAGTTTCCTGCTTACTCTCATTCTCTAAAAATTATAGTGTCTACTTATAGCTTTCTCTCTTTCACACATACTACATCACCATGATTTAATTTTGCAAGTGTTCCATCCAACTCTCAACTTAATATTTCTTTGACTTGTCATTTGCAGTGACTTCTGTCTTCATCTTTTCTGCCCACGTGGTTACACTGAAGATATTTCATCTGAAATATTAAACTGGAGCACGTGATCTTTTCACTACAATCTTCTGATTTTTATGGCCATTGTACCTTCTTCTTGATAACTCTAAATATCCATTTGCTAAACTCTCTTCTGTGTAGTTCTGCTTCATCTTGACCTTACATTTTTCTCTCAGTAGCTTAGATTCTGTAATTCATCACTTAAATTCCTCTAAGTAACTTACTTCCAAATGCTTGCTTCATCTTTCTTTTCCACTCAAGTAGAAAAGTCCCAACTATGAACAAATTCAATGATATGCCTTCTATGAAATGTCAAATGTTGACATCTGCTAAAGAAAGTCACACAACTTCATAGACTGGTTCTAATAAAATCAAGAGACTCTATTGTCCTCTGGTTCCTCAGTCTTGCCCAGTACACCTTATCTTTGTTGCTAGTCATCTATCTTTCAATAAGGCTCTTTCAAGCCTTTCATGTTTTCTCCAAAGCTTTGACCAAGTCAACACCATTTTCTTATCCTTCATCATCAGAAGACAAGTTTATACCATCCGTCACAGGAAAATAGAGATCATTAAGTTGTACACTTCCTGTTCTTAAGTTTTTAAAATAACAGGACTGTACTTCCTACATCTTTTTCATACTACATCCTTTTCTTTTTTTAATCTTTTTATTTAGTTACAGTGGAAGAGAAGCTCCCTTTTTGCTCTAAAGCCAAGTGTGCCAAACATGTAGCTCATTTTTTTCTAAGCCTCTTGAGGATAATCCTTACGATTTTACTCTGTGGATTTTTATGCCCATGCTATCTCTTCCTCATTGCTATTTCGTTTCTCATTCACAGCAACAGTAACAACTTAATGTTTTCCATATCCCCGTCTAAAGGAATTCTCAGGTGTTGCCTCATTTTATTTTTTTTCTGCCAGGGTCAAACCTCTCCAGAGAGGTATGTGTATAGGCATTTTTGGTCTTTACTGTTTTACCACCATTCAATTCTTGTCCCATTGCCGTCTGACTTTCAACCTATTATTCCACTGAAACTCTTGCCAAAGTTTTGAAGCTTCTTTTGGCTAAAATCCAGAACTAATGTCTTTGCAAATTAACTATTTATTTTCAATTTTCAATTTCTTTTATTTTTCAGTAATCTCTACACCCAAATGTGGCTTGAACTCACAACCCCAAGATAAAGTTGCATGCTCTACCAACTGAGCCAGCCAGGCTCAACTGTTTATTTGTTTATTTGTTTACATCTCAGATAGTAAACCTCAACTGTTTATTTGTTTATTTGTTTACATCTCAGTTGGACAGTAAGCCCCTGAGGGCAGGAAACATTGTGCCTTATTCTTCCTATGACCCTTAGGTACTATAGTTCCTGGCCCAAAGTAGGTATTCAATGTGTATTTCATAAATGAATATATACATATCATTAGTATGTGAAAATTAAAGAGCAAAACTTCCTGAATTCTAAGTCACGCTGAGACATTCTTTCTCAAGTATCCTACAATGCCAAACAGACAAGAAAGCATCAGAAACACACTGTGGAATCTACCTCTCTCCTTATTTTAATTTTTAAAAATATTTTTATTAGTTTATTTTTTTGAGAGACAGAGACAGAGCATGAGTGGGGGAAGGGCAGAGAGAGAGAGAGAGAGAGAGAGAGAGAGAGAATCCAAAGCAGGCTCCAGGCTCTGAGCTGTCAGCACAGAGCCTGACACAGGGCTTGAACTCACATGTACCATGAGATCATGACCTGAGCCAAAGTTGGACACTCAACTGACTGAGCCACCCAGGTGCCCCTCTCATTCCCTATTTTAAATAAAAATCTTTACTTCCTACTTCTAGCAACTGTAATGATGTTAAACAACCAGAAGAGGTGAGTTTATAAATTCTCAACCACACTTTCTGTCTCTGCAGCAGGAGATTTCAGAATGTATTCCTACTTTCCTTGGCCTTGAGATTGTCTTCTGCTAGCTAGAAAGCATCACCCCCCAGGAGATAATTGGGACTGGAAGTACAGTGCACAGCTGCACGGAGCCACAAGTTGGTTAACCACTCTGCATGTGTCCTTCCCTCACCTTCCCTGCTGGACTCTGCCAGCACTTAGGCCATCTGTACCGCTTAGGCTAATAAACCTGAATTACTCTGAAGGTTTTGCATGAAAATGGAAGCAAGCATTTATCTTAGCCCGGGGAGCCAAGCTTTCTGTGTGACATAAAAGGATCCAGAGATATAGGAAGGAAAGGCCTTTTTAAATAGCCTGTTCAATTTTTTTTCTCCAGGGTTACTGGCTCTTTACTTTCTTCGCCTAAGGTGGATCTGCTAAAGTTTCTCTGTAAAGTTAAAAGCACTCTATAGTGGTAAAAGATGTGCAGTAAATTCAAGACAAAACAAATCAAAGACAAACACTAGCAAAGGAAACTGCCTAGTAAAAATCAGAATAGAAACCAAGCTTTTGATATCTCCAAAACAATTTCCGGTAGAAAATTTCTAATTAATTAATGCGGGAAGGAAAACCATAAATACAATACTTCTTTTTAGATTTTAATGTCGATGATTATTGGATTTATAACTTTACGAAACATCTTGTCTGTTCTTAGGTTAAAATAGTGCTTTGTATTAAAAACATACATGTAAGTTAGGTTGGTATCAATTTAATTTGAATAAATCATGGCTTGAGTTGAACTGAAACATAATCTTAATAGATATGTAATTTTTAGGTATCATGTGTTATACCTGGGGTTAAAGTTAGAGGTCACTGTGTATATACAGATACCATCATTTAAAAAAAATGTTACTATTTCTTTATTTTGAGAGAGAGAGAGAGAGACAGAGAAAGAGAGAGAGAACATGAGTGGGGAAGGGGCAGAGAGACAGAGAGAGTCCTAAGCAGGCTCCACACTTTCAGCACAGAGCCTGATGTGGGGCTTTATCCCATGAACCAAGAGATCATGGCCTGAGCTGAAATGAAGAGTTGTATGCTTAAGTGACTGAATGACCCCAGGCACCCTCAGACACCCTCATTTTACACGCTGCTTTCCTCGTCCTTGAAAGATGCATTTGTTCCTTTGCTTGCTTGCTCATTCATTCATTCATTCATTCATTTTTTTCTATTGCTATATGCGTCCTCTGTGATGGAACCTGTGCAAATGTTCCAGAAACAGTGGAATGTATGTTCTGCCCTTAAAGAGAAGCTCACGGTCTGGTGTGGGAAACACAAAGCTAACCAGACATAGGGCAAACTACACAGGAAAATAGAAACGTTTCCAAAACAATCTGAGGATATGTTAGAACTAGTGGGAAATTGACTGGAAAATTCAGAGAAAGTGTCACATATCGAGTGATGAGAAGTTGATCCCCTGATGCCAACCTACCACCCTTGCACCTGTTTATACCTTAGCAATATAAGTAATAAGATTTGTTGACTATCTCACATGCCCCCTGTACGTGACCTCAGGCTCCCGCATCTGGTAAACTTCTGTGTGCAGGTGGGTGTTTTAAAGGGATCTTTCTACATTAGGAAACATAAACCAGAAGCCCTTCTGGACTCAGAGACTACCTTCAGTCTTACTGAACCACAATCTCTAGCAAGATTAATACTTCTTTTTTTAATTTTTTTTTAACAATTATTTATTTTTGAGACAGAGAGAGACAGAGCATGAACGGGGGAGGGGCAGAGGGAGAGGGAGACACAGAATCTGAAACAGGCTCCGGGCTCTGAGCCATCAGCCCAGAGCCCGATGCGGGGCTCGAACTCAGGGACCGCGAGATCGTGACCTGAGCTGAAGTTGGATGCTCAACCGACTGAGCCACCCAGGCGCCCTAGCAAGATTAATATTTCTGATATACTGCCGCACAGACCACAAACTGGTATCCTGTATGTGTGCTGCGTATGGCTCATAGACATATTTAATTTGCCCTTATGGTCCTTAAAATATCAAAATTTAGTGTTTTTTTTGACAGAGCTTGCATTCACCAATATTCACTACATGCCGCTGGCCACTATCAGTTTGCTTCATTTGATATATTTGCCTGCCCATTTTGACTAACGTGTGACCTTCAAAATAAATTATGAAAGAGCCAGTCTCATTCACCAAGTAGCACATATCAACCAAGAAAAGTAAAAAGAAATGTTGCACAATTACTAATTTGTTTTTGTGCGGTACTATTCAAGCTGTTCCTTTCTCTCTGGTAGTTGATTTGCAACCTCCAGAAGTAACTCATGTAACAATTATATTGATAGATTGTAAATGGATACAAGGAATTTCTAACTAAAGTATTTTTCTCTTATGGTTCTTGGTAATTACATCTTTGGAACACTGTTGCCTCATTCTATCTTGATGAAAAATACCAGGAAAAATAAACCATTTAAAGTAGAATCACAAATTCAGAATTAAGAAGGAGTCCCCTTAAATTTTAGCAACAATACCTCTTACAAAGCTTGTGCACTTTAATTATCCGGAGAAGTCTGGAACTAGTCTTTGTCATATGTGGTATCAATTATCCGTTATGACATATAAATACTATTAGAAACCTGGAGGCCTACGACATGCACTGATTGTATGACAGTTACTATGGTTCAGGAATCCAGGCATGGCTGATCTGGTCCTCTGCTTCAATGTCTCTTACAAGGCCATGGTTGGGGTCTTCTCTGAGGCCAGACTAGAGAAGGAACTGCTCCTAAACCTGTAAGGCTCTTGCAGGATTCCACTTTTTTCTTTTCTTTTTTTTTTTTTTCTTTTCTTTTTTTAGGGCTTTAGTACCTTGCTAATTGTTGGCTGGAGACTGCTCTCTTAAAGGCAGGAAGGAAGCCAAAAAAAAGATTCTGCAAGCACTATGGAAGTTATAGCTTTATATAACATAATCACAGGAATGACATCGAGTTACTTTTTGCCATATTCTATGCGTTAGAGGCATGTCAGTCTCATCTACACTTGAGGGAAGAAGTTCATCCAAAGATGTAAATACTAGCAGAAAGGGATAATTTGGGGTCATGTTAGCGTCTGTCCTCCACACATACCTTAGTAATGGTGATAATGATGATGATCCCAACTAACTTTTCTTGATCACTTAATGTGTGACAGATTCTCTTTTAAGCGTTTTGTATGTACTGCTTCACTTGTTCCTCCATGCTTCTCTAAAACAAAACAAAACAAAACAAAACAAAACAAAACAAAACAGTGGGTACTATTATTATTCTCAATAAATAGTGAAGAAACTGAAAAATGCATGGCTAACATCTTACCCAAAGTCACATTTAGAAACTAGTGGAGCTGGAATTCTAACCCAAGCAGTCTGAATCTATACCATACACTCTTTTCTTTTTTTAATATTCATTTATTTTTGAAAGGGAGAGACAGAGACAGAGACAGAGACATAGCATGAACAGGGGAGGGACAGAGAGAGAGACGGAGACAAGAATCTGAAGCAGGCCTCAGGCTCCGAGCTGTGAGCACAGAGCCTGATGCAAGGCTCGAACTCACGAACCATGAGATCACGACCTGAGCCGAAGTTGGAAGCTTAACCGACTGAGCCACCCAGAAGCCCTATACCATATGCTCTTTTATTAATAAACTTTTTAATTTAATTGTAACACACATGGGAAAAAAAACTATAAATCATGAGGGTTTAGTTTAATGAATTGTCACAAACTGAGTACATTCGTATAACCACCAGTCAGCTAACAAAACAAAACAGATAATTATCAACAGCTAGAAATTTCTTTCATCTCTTGTCCCAGTCACTACCTCTATTCTTTTAATGCAAAGGTAAACTTTATCTTGACTAATAACACTATTTTTTCCCAATTTTTGAACTTTACATATATGGATTCATATTATAAATATGTTTTTGTTTCTGTCTTCTTTCATTCAACGTTTTTTATTGTTGTTGATGCTGTTGGGTTCCTTTATATTGTTTCATGTAACATTAGCTCAGTTTTATGGTGTGTAATATTCTATTATATGCAATATTCTACAATTTATTATCCATCCCACTCTTGACAAATACTTGGGTTGTTTCCATTTTAAATTATTACAAATTATAATTTTATAAACATTCTTACGCATGTCTTTTGGTGTCCATATCTATGTAGTTCCCTTTGATGCATGTGAATAAGTGGAAGTAGGATGGACAAAACAGGTTTCCAAATTGGTTTTATCAGTTGTAATAACGCCACCACAGCATATGGTGGATCTTTCCCGGAACTGGGTATACACAGTCTTTCTCGTATTAGCCATTCTAGAGAATGTGTATGGTATTTCATTGTGCCTATCCTATGCATTCTCATGAAGGGGGTCAGGACCTATTCATATATATTATTAGCTGTTTTGATGTCCTGTTGGGGGAGGGTGTTCAAATCATAATTGAATAGTCAGTCCTTTCTTGCTGATATTTCAACAATCTTTATTTTGGACTTCATAAAATTAAAATAGAGATTGTTTTTTCACTTTACCAAAAATGTCTTTTACTGAACAAACGTTCTTAATTTTACGTATCCAAATTATTAAAACTTTCTACACGGTTAGTGTCTTCCATATTCTTTTTAAGGAATCAGTCTATTCCAAGGAAATGAGTTTTTTTTCTCTTTTAGACATTATTTTATTTCTCACATTGCACTGTAAATCAGCCATACATAATATGTCATATTTTTCCCTTGGGGATTTCTGGATTTTTTTTCTTTCTTTTTTTTATTTTTCAGAAGTTTGATTCTCATGTGCCTAGGTATAGTCCTCTTTATGATGATCTCACCTGGAGTTTATTGAGGTTCTTGTATCTATTTTCATCAGATTGGGAAGTTCTGGCCATTATTCCTTTAAATATATTTTTTCACCATTATTTTCTCTTAGTCTGAGACTTCCATAACATTTTTATTGGTAAAAGAGACATTATTTTATATTATTTCCGAGATTCTGATACATTTTACTCAATTTTTGTCTCTCCATTCTTCAGATTGAATTATTTCCACTAATCTGTCCTCAAGTTTACTCATCCTCTCTTCTGCCATCTAAAATCTGCCTTTGAGGCCACTTGTACCCCAATGTTCATAGCAGCACTCTCAACAATAGCCAAATTATGGAAAGAGCCTAAATGTCCATCAACTGATGAATGGATAAAGAAATTGTGGTTTATATACACAATGGAATATTACGTGGCAATGAGAAAAAATGAAATATGGCCTTTTGTAGCAACGTGGATGGAACTGGAGAGTGTGATGCTAAGTGAAATAAGCCATACAGAGAAAGACAGATACCATATGGTTTCACTCTTATGTGGATCCTGAGAAACTTAACAGGAACCCATGGGGGAGGGGAAGGAAAAAAAAAAAATAAAGAGGTTAGAATGGGAGAGAGCCAAAGCATAAGAGACTGTTAAAAACTGAGAACAAACTGAGGGTTGATGGGGGGTGGGAGGGAGGAGAGGGTGGGTGATGGGTATTGAGGAGGGCACCTTTTGGGATGAGCACTGGGTGTTGTATGGAAACCAATTTGTCAATAAATTTCATAAAAAAAAAAAAATTAAAAAAAAAAATAAAAAAAAATAAAAAAATAAAATCTGCCTTTGAGCTTATTTAGTATGTTTTTCACCTTGTGTATGCATTTTTCTACTGATGCATTTTTTTTGGGTTCTTTTGAGAGTTTATTTATTGAGATTCCTTATTTTTCAGTAATTTTCATCATATTTTCCTTTAATTCTTTGTATATAGCTTCCCCAAATTATTGAATATGTTTATAATCACTCCTATTTATTTAATTTTAAAAATTCCAGTAAAATTAACATACAATATTATATTATTTTCAGGTATACAACATAGTGATTCCACAATTCTACACATTACTCAGTGCTCATTATGATAAGAGCACTCTTAATTCCCCTCACTTATTTCACCCATCTGATCATCCACCTCCCTCTGGAAACCACTAGTTTGTTCCTCAATAGTTAAGAGTCTGGTTTTTTTTTTTTTTTTTGCTCTTTTTTTCTTTGTTTTATTTCTTAGATTCCACAGACATGAGTGCAATTATATGATATTTGCCTTTCTCTGACTGACTTATTTCACTTAGCATTATACCTTCTATATCCATCCACCTTTGTGCAAATGCAAAGACAATTCTTTTTTATGGCTGAGTAATATTCCACTGTAAATATATACCACATCTTCTTTATCCATTCATCTATCAATTGACAATTGGGTTGCTTCCATAATTAGGCTATTCTAAATACTTCTGCAATAAACATAGGGGTGCACTTATCTTTTAGAATTAGTGTGTTCATATTCTTTGGGTAAATATCCAGTAATGGAGTTACTGGATCATATGCTAATTCTATTTTTGATTTTTTGAGTAAACTCCATGCTGTTTTCCACAGTGCACTAGTTTGCATTTCCACCAACGCTCACAAGGGTTCCTTTTTCCACATATCCTTGCCAACACTTGTTTCTTGTGTTTTTGATTTTTGCCATTCTGACAGGTGTGAGATGATATCTCATTGTAGTTTTGATTTGGATTTCCTTGATGATGAGTGACATTGAACATCTTTTCCTATGTCTGTTGCCCATCTGTATGTTTTATTTGGAGAAATATCTGTTCATGTCTTTTGCCTCTTTTTAATTGGATAATTTGGTTTTTTTTTTTTTTGGTGCTGAGTTATGTGAATTCTTTATATGTTTAGGATGCTAACATCTTATTGAATGTATCAATATTTGCAAGTATCTTCATGTCACTAGGTTATCTTTGTTTTGTGGATTGTTTTCTTTGCTTTGCAGAAGGTTTTTATTTTGATGTGGTCCCAATAGTTTATTTTTGCTTTTGTTTCCCTTGCCTCAGGAGATATATCTAGAAAAATATGGTGTGCCCAATTTCAGAGAAATTACTGCCTGTGATCTCTTCTAGGATTATTATGATCTCAAGTCTTACCTTTAGGTATTTCGTCCATTTTAAATTTATTTTTGTATATGGTATAAGAAAGTGGTTCAGTTTCTTTTCTTTTTTTTCTTTTTTCTTTTTTTTTGCATGTAGCTGTCCAATTTTCCCCACACAATTTGTTGCAACTTTCTTTATCCCATTGCAATGTCTTGCTTCCTTTGTCGAAGATTAATTGACCACATAATCGTGGGTTTATTTCTGGGTTCTCTATTCTATTCTATTGATCTGTGTATCTGTCTTTGTGCCAGTGCCATAGTGTTTTGATTACTAGAGTTTTGTAGTGTATTTTGAAATCAGGGATTGTAATGCCTCCAGTTTTATTCTTTTTCAAGGTCTGTTTGGCTATTTGGGGTCTTTTGTGATTCCATACAATTTTTAGGATTATTTGTTCTAGTTCTATGAAAAATGCTATTGGTATTATGATAGGGATTTCATTAAATCTGTGGATTTCTTTGGGTAATATGGACATTTTAACAATATTTGTTCTCCCAATACATGAACATGGAACATCTGTCCATTTGTTTGTGTCTTCTTCAATTTCTTTCATCAATGTTTTATAGTTCTCAGAGTGAGAAATCTTCACCTCCATAGTTAAGTTTATTACTAGGTATTTTTTATTTTTGGTTCCATTATAAACGGAATTGTTTTCTTAATTTCTCTTTCTGCTACTTCATTATGAGTGTATACAATTCAAAAAATCTCTGTATGTTGATTTTATATCCTGCAACCTTGTTGAATTCATTGATCAATTCTAGTGATTTTTTGGTGGAGTCTTTTGAGTTGTCTGTATAGAGTATCGTATCATCTGCAAATAGTTAAAGTTGGACTTCTTCCTTGCCAATTTGGATACATTTTATTACTTTGTGTGGCCTGATTACTGTGTCCAGGACTTTGAATACGTATTAAATAATGGTATGAAGGTGGACATTCCTGCCTTGTTCCTGACCATGAGGAAAAGCTACTCTGTTCTGTTTCTTTGAATGTCCCATATTTATTATTGCTTTCACCGAGATATTTTATTTTATTTTATTTTATTTTATTTTATTTTATTTTATTTTATTTTATTTCATTTATTTAAAAGAATCTTTTTTTAATGTTTATTTTTGAGAGAGAGAGAGAGAGACAGAGTGCCAGTGCGGAGGGGCGGAGAGAGACGGAGACACAGCAGGCTCCAGGCTCTGAACTGTCAGCACAGAGCCCGACATGGGGCTCAAACTCACGGACTACGAGATTGTGACCTGAGCCAAAGTTGGATGCTTAACTGACTGAGCCACCCAGGCACCCCTAACCGAGATATTTTAGATAATATCCTATATCAACTTTGGATTCTGATTTATTTATTTATTTTCTGTTTAGTATCTTGCCTGAATTTAAACAGTGGGATCTACATACAAGACAATGTGTAAGTGTTGATATCTTTGCTTACTTTTTAGACTGTGATGTTGCTTCTTTGTCTGCATAGCTTGGTGATCAGCCAGTGCTTTGTGCAGAGACTGTGTTAATACATCTGGAACCTGTAAGATTTCTGCCTTCTCTTGATGGATCTGAGTGGTTTCGTGTGTACATTGACAAGTCCTTATTTCTTTTTTTAAGTTATTTTATTTATTTTGAGAGAGAGAGAGAGAGAGAGAGACAGCATGAGCAAGGGAGGGGAAGAGAGAGAGAGGGAGAGAGAATCCCAGGCAGGCTCCATGCTGTCAGCACAGAGCCTGACATGGAGCTCATTACCCCAAACTGTGAGATCATGACCTGAGCTGAAATCAAGAGTTGGACACTTAACCCACTGAGCCACCCAGGCACCCCGAGCCCTCATTTCATTTTACTTTCTTCTGGGCTCTCTTGGGTCTTCACACACATGAAAACATGTAGTTTTTCAGTCAGCCACAGAGAAACGGTACTTTTCTAGCCCTTCTATATTCTTTCTCATTCTCAAGGTCTTGTTAAGTTTCTGGCTAGTCCAAGGCTTGATGTAGCTAAGATCTCAGTCAAAAGCTAGAAAAAATAAACTATTTTTCTCTTTACTTCCTATCCCATTCATCATATTTAGCTGGTAAAGCCAAATTTCTTTGCTTCCTACCTCAAAGTTACTATTCCTTCTCTGGCAGTGATGTTGCTGGTGATTATAGCTGAACCAACCACTTTGATAAAATTGCAATTCTCACTGACCAAGGTAGGTGTGTGGGGGGAGAGGCTACAAAGAGAAGAAGGCTACAGATTCTCATTATCCTTATCCAAAGCTATAACAGTTCTTCAAGAATAAATTTCTTTGAGAAAACTGTTACTCAGTTTCTTGTGTGTCTTTAGTTGCTTTCCAGGTCTAGAGTACATGTTTTTAACAATGTCATTTAATTTGTGCTTTTTGAAGATAGGATTTACTAATTTATTCAAACATCTAATGCTGAAAGATCTTTACTGTGGGGAAGTTTTGGACTTATTATTATTATTATTATTATTAATTTGAATGGTTATGGAATTTAACAGGTATTCTATATCTTTGGGTCAGTTTTGATAAATTTTATTTTTTCTGGACATTTTGTCAATTTTATTAAAATTTTTAAATGTATTGGATTAAAGTTGTTCAAAATATTCTCTTTCAAAACCTTTCTGTAATTATGGTCATTGTGTTTCTTTCTCATTCTTGAAATTGGACATCTGTTCTTTTTTTTTCTTTTTAGCATGGTCAAGCTTGCTGTGTTTATCAGTTTTGTTAGTTCTGTTGAAAAGTCAACTGTTAATTGTGTACCCTCAAATTCATATATTAAAATTTCACCCCCCACTATGAGTGCTTTGGAGATAGGGCCTCAAGAAGTAATTAGTTAGAGGAGCCTGGGTGGCTCAGTCGGTTGAGCATCCAACTCTTGATTTTGGCTCAGGTCATGATCCCAGGCTCACGGGATCGAGTCCCACATCTGGCTCCATGTCGAGCATGGAGCCTGCTTGGGATTTTCACTCTCTCTCTCTCTCTATTGCTCTCGCCCACTCATTCACTCACTCTCCCTAAAATTAAAAAAAATAAATAAATAAAATATAAATAAACAAAGAAGTAACTAGTTAAATGAAGTCATAAGGGCAGGGCTCCAATCCCATAGGACTGGTGTCCCTATGAGATGAAAAAGAGGTTCCACTGGGATACCTCTCAATCTTTCTCTCTCTCTCTTTCTCTCTTTCCCCCCAACCTCCTTCTCACTCTGCATGTGCACAGAAGAAAGGTCATGTGAGGACACACTTAAAAGGAGCCAGCTGTCTACAAGCCAGAAAAAGATGTCTCACCAGAAACCAAAATTCCTGTTACCTTAATCTTAGATTTTTATGCTCTCAAACTGTAAGAAAATAAACTTCTATTGTTTAAACAGTCAGTCTGTGATATTATGGTATGCCTAGCCTGAGGAGACTAATACAGCAAACTATGAAATAAATGTATACTTTTATTTTAATTTCCCTTCTTCTTTCTTTGCATTTCATTAAAAGCAAAAAAGCTCTACTTTTTTCAGTTCTTGATTTCAATATATTAGTTATTGAGTTTCAGCTTTCTTTTCTAAAATATAAATCAAAGTTTTCAAATATGTCTCTCAGTAGATACATACCGGAATATCACAAGTTTTGGCATCATCTCTCCTTTGTCTTTCAGTTTTGATTTATGTAGTGACTTTGTATTTGGTTTTTTTGCTTATTTGCTTTTTAAAGAATTGTTTCTTAACTGTGAAATATTTGAGAACTCTCTTGTTATTCTCTCGTAATTGATTTCTAGCTTAATTCTTTAGTGTTCAGAATATTCTATCTGTGAGTTGGATCCATTGAAATTTGTTGAGACTTACTTTATGGTGCAACAGTGGTCAATTTTGGTAACTAAGCCATGTACACTTGAAAAAACAGTGCATTTTGTACTCTTAAGGGACAAAGTTCTACATTAATTAAACTATTTGTTTAAATTTTAAGTGTGCCCAAATATTCAAATTTTCTTGATTTTTTTGGAGGCTTTTCTGATGTTATTAAGGCTAGTATATTTAAATCTCTTAATATCATGGCTTTGTGTACGTTTCTCCTTTTAGTTCTGTAAATATTTCTTTTTATTTTGAAGCTATGTTATTAAGTACTGACAAATTTAGATTGGTGTATTTTTCTGGTGCACTGTCACTTTCATCTTAATATATCTGACATTATCATTCGTAAATTTGTCTTAAGGTCTACTATTGGTGTTGCTACAACGGGCTAATTTTGGTTGATTTTTCCATCTATTTACTCTCAAACATTCCACATACTTTGGATGACAGAAATTATTTTTTAAAGTCTCATCTTGGAAGCCTTGTCTTTTAGTTAGCATATTTATTTTATTGATACATGATTTAATTATTTGACATTTAACTTTACTGCCTTCAGATTTCATTTGTCCTAACATTCTAGGTATTACTCTCTTTTCTGGAGCAAATCACCTTTTGCTGTTGTTACTTTTATTATTACTTTTGCTCTGTTATCAGGTTGTTATACATTAATTTACCATTTTGGAATAGTTAGCTGAAAGATGAGGATAGTTATCCCTTCCTTAAGGATTGAATTAAGGTAATTGACTTCTATCAATCACCAAACAAAACTAAAACCTTAAAACATTAACTCAATTTATCCCTCCAGCTTTTTGTCCTATCTTTGTCAAGTATTTAAATTCCATATAAGTTTAAATCCCATAAGATATTATTTTATTGTTTCATACAATCAGTGTTCATTTACAGTTGCCCAAGTGGTTTTCCTAGATGTTCCTCCTTGTCCTTGCATATTGTATTTCTATCTGGAGTCATTGTTCATCTACCTCCTTTATTTTCTTTAATGCTAGTTTACTACTGCTAAATTCTCTTAGATTTTATTTGTCTCAAAAGTATCTCTCATTCACCTTAATTGTTAAAGTGACAATAACCGAGAAATTTCCGGAGTAAAGCCCTTCGGCTACTGATGTAAGAAACATCAACAACCTAAGTATAATAAATATAAACAAGAATACACCTAGGAATCAAAATTGGATTTCTTAAAACTAAAAACTAACATTGCTTCTGCCCTATTCTCTCACTGTTCTCTTTCTGACACTCAAAATAAATGTACCTTAGGCCTTTCACTATTTTCTTTATGTCTTCAGTGAGCTTTTCTATGTTTTTTAATTCCTTTGTCTTTTAATGCTTCAGTTTGAACATTTTGTTCTGACCTGTCTACTGGTTCCTAATTTTATCTTCAAATTGCCTTATCTCTTAAATCTATTTGGAGAATTTTGAAATTATTATTATTTAATTTTAATTTGTAGAATTTCCGTTTCATTTTTTTTTATAGTTTTAAATTATGTGCCAAATTTTATTATCTGGTCATTTAAATTTCTGTGCATATTAATCAAGTTATTTTGAAGTTCATGTCTGATAGTCATGATGTCCTTTATAGACTATGTTTTTATTCTGTTTACAGGTTTTTCTTTTCTTATTTTTTTATGTTGTTTTCTTTCTGTATGCCTGATTAATTTTGATTGTGTTTTTGAAACCATCAATGAAAAATTTTAGAAAGAATTCAGGCCTTTAAATAATATAATTTTTATTCAGTAAAGAATTACATTTTATTTATTTATTTTTATTTATTTTTTGAGGGACAGGGAGACAGAGTGTGAGCTGGGGAAGGGCAGAGAGAGAGGGAGACACAGAAAAACAAGCAGGCTCCAGGCTCCAAGCTGCCAGCACAGAGCCTGATGTGGGGCTCGAACCCATGAGCTGTGAGATGATGACCTGAGCCAAAGTCAGACACTTAACCAACTGAGGCACCCAGGTGCCCCTACATTTAATTTGAGAAGGAAGTCTGTTCGGGATTATCACCGTATTTCAGTCATGGGTGAAGTCAAAGATAAGTTTCTTCTGAGCAATGGTTTCATTCTGTCCTTCTGGTGAGCCCTCAACTTTAATTTTTGTTTTTCCTTGCCCTTAAGGCTGCCAAAAGTTATGCTCCACTTCCCAGCTCTTTGTTTTGTCTTTTACTTTTGAGATTGGCAATCACTTTAAGGGAAAATCATGATCATACATGCTCAGCTCACCCACTTAGCTTCCTTCTTCAAAATCTTGACCCTATAAATTCTTATAGTCTTTGTTTCTGTCTTATACTTAAAGCCAGGAGATCCCCCCTACCATTGTTTATGTACATTATATTCAGAGTAATCATAAAACAAGGCAGTCATCCTAGGAAACTGGTCTCCAATGCCTGCATTTTTAGCCCAATACTCTAGATATTTCTGACTTAGAATTATCATTAAACCAATATATAAAATATTAAGTTCCATTTTTAAAGCTTTGCATATGAAAATGGGAAATGGATTAGGTATTGGTTTGAAGTTCAGAATATTGGTAAAAGGAAATAAATGTATTAACAAGATTGTGGTTGGGAAATTTAATCAACATTTAGAACGGTAGCAAAAATCCTGCCTATTCACATACGTGCACATCACATGTAAGCAACGTGAATTTTGTAAGGTAAAAATTATTTCTCTTTTACAGATAAGGGAACTGAAATTCTAGCAGAATAAATAATGTGTCACAAACTGAATCTACTTCTTTTTGATGATTTTGTATATTTATGCTTATATACTCTAATTTGCCATCATATGTTTATTTTATTCAGACATGACTCCATGAAAGTATGTAATATATTTTAGAAAACTTTTTAAGTAAGTTTCTTGAAGAGTTTTTTCCCCAGTAGATTTAATTCTTAAAATAATGCTTTAAATTATCTGGAAAATTGACTTATGTAAAACAGGTAAATTCTAATAATCTAGGAAACTAAAGGAAATGCCCTTGATATCCAGATTTATATAAAAAATGCACTTGTTGAAAAAACGATGCAAAATAACTCCATCTATCCTTTTCCATGGTAATTCAGATGCTGTTATAAATTTAGTATTCTTGCTTGTTTATACAACTTGGCTCTTGCAAAGTGATATGTTTTCAATTCTTATATAAATCACATTTGCCTTGGAGAGATTTCAAGAAATAAAAAACAAACAAAAAAGAACAAAACAACTAACTGGTGATATAATTCTGTAATTTACATACGTTAGTTTTACCATGATCAAATCTCATTTTCCATGAAGGCAAAATACCTAGTGAATTTTATGCCGTGGTGGCTCCTGACTAAATAAATTATCTTTACCATATTCAAAGTCATCAGCAATAATATAAGAAATATTGCATACTGTTCAAAGTTTCAAGAGGCACCAGCTCTCTTGAATTCTTTTTGTGAGCTTAACATTTTTGGCTATTATGAGCCTTGTTCTCTCTTTGGATGAAAAAGAGCATAGCTAAAATATTAACAGTACATAGCTAACTATGGTCCTCATTGATTTTCCTTCTGGCCCATGGCATATCCCAGGAAAAGAGCCAATTTCAATGAAATAAATAATAACGCCTTTTATAACACTTTACAAGATATTTCTCTGTACACTTTATTTATATCTCAAGGGATTTCTGAACCATAGCTATTATTATTTCAGTTTATGAAGAAATTAAAGTTCAGAGAGGTTTAATATGCTGTCCAAGGTTTTTCAATTTGTATGTTTTTGGATAAAGATTTGAGCATGTTTTGATAATAGAGAACAGAAAGTAAAGAGTGTGGTTTAGAATTTATTAGACTCAGCCAATAAAAATATAAAATGTTAGTTCAGCATATCCAGGGCCACCTATCAAGGTCAGAAAAATTATTGTGGAGAATCAGGTAAGGTAACAATGAGAGAAACTGTGGAATGATTGCATTCTTGTAACCAAATCAGTCAGATGAGCCAAAAAGACATTTGGAGCCTGAGCAATAAAATAGAGCCCATCTGGCTGCTAAGGCCTTTCCATGGCTTCCATTCCTGTGTAAGCCTCACCAGTAAAACTCAGAAGTCTTAACAGCTTGAAAGTATTTAAGTAAGAAGATAACAGTCCCTACCCTTTTTGTTTGTTTGTTTCACTCATCCATCCATTCAACACATATTTATTAAAAGCCTATGTTGTAGCAGGCACTACTCTAGATGATGGGGTTATAGGAATGAACGAAACAGAACAATCCCTGCCTTTGTGGAGCATGCATCGTAATGGAAGAAGACAGATTATAAACAGAGCAATTATAAAGTCTGTAACCAGTTAGTATGTACAATGGAGGCAAACGTAGAATGGGGAAATGGGCTTGGGGGGTGTGTGACTGGTGACACAGCTTGAAACAGTTAACTAGCCTGCACTGAGAAGGTTTACTCGGAAGGAGATGAGTCATCTGGATCTCCTGGGAAGAGCATTGCAGGCTGAGTGCCAAATGCTGATGTGGAATTATGCTGGTTATGTTCAAGGGAGAGCAAGGAGGTCAAAGTGTCTAGAGAGAGAGGAGGGGGAAGGATAGCTCCTGAGCTCAAAGATGTCGCTGGGCAGCCAAGCCTGTTGGCCCTTGCCATTTACTGAATGAAAGGGTGAATCTGTGGCAGGTTTTGAGAAGATGAATAGCATAATTTCATTGATAACCTAACTTTGTCATATTAGTTGCTGTTTTGAGAATTGCCTGTGAAAGGACAGAAAAGGGGAAACCAGTTAGGAGGCTTTGGCAAAAATCCTCACGAGAGATAAGTCTGGCTTGGATGAAGATAACCACGATAATGTTTATGAGAAGTGGTCAGAGTCAAGATGTGTTTATTATAATAGACCAATGAGATGGATTTTTGGGCTATTAGTTCTTAAAACATGGACATTCTCTTTTACATTAAATTACTTGTGTACATATTTGTCAAGGATGGTTGCATATTTTATTTTACTTTCTGTGTCAAATGGCAGTATGGTAGGTAATCTGTGAAGGATTGTGAAATACACATTTATGGTTATTCAAAGCTAAATGGAAGGCTTTTAAGAGAGATTGTTGAAGACCCACTGTGATATGAATAAAGGCATAAAGCCATCAGTGTGTGGTAATTCTATCTATTTTCTTCTGATTATAGGTAGTGTGTTTATAAAAGCTAGAAAGGGGAACCTATGAGAGTAGTCAGTAGATTAAATGGATTATGGTTTATGAGACTGAAACTTCTTATGCCCACCTGAAAACTGTTCATTAATATCATGTCAGTTTCATAATTGTTAAGTATGATTACCTTGTAATGCTTAGGATGGGTATGAGTACAGCTACTGAAAAAGATAAATTGCATTACACTTCGTACGCATCAGTGCTATGAAACTAATAAAGAACAATGATGGAAATGGCATAGACTTGCTGTTTTTCAGAAGGAAAATTTTGTATATTGGGAAAGAAAAAGTCTAAAAAGAGAGTATTACAAAAACCTTCACTCACTCTTCTTCCAGATTATCAGGACACTGAGGCTGGTGATTCCAGATGTTCTCGGGGTCCCTCTTGTGTATGAGGGTTTATTGCAGCCTCCAAATTAGTTTTCCTTTTCCTTAGCTGTCAACTTGGAAGGAGAGAATTCTTGAGTTTAGGTCAGTCTTAGAAATCACCTAAATTATTTAACCTCTCTGCTTCTAAGTCTTTCTCTTCAATATGGAAAAAACAATTCATGGGTCAGAGTTGTGACAATAAATTGTGATATTGTTTGCAGTGGGAACAGGAGGCATTTATTGTACATACTCAGTGTGGACAAAACTGTTTTACATGACTGCCTACCAGGCAGAAACTGTGGTGCGCATAAGATTTCACAGCTTGGAGCAGGACTGATTTTTTTTTCTTTTTTTTTTCTTTCAGACTGTTCCACTGTAATAGGAGACTATGATGGTTAATTTTATATGTCAACTTGCGTGGGCTACAAAATACCCAAATATTTGGTCAAACATTATTCTGGATGTGTCTATGAGGGTGTTTCTGGATTAGATTAACATCTGAATTGGTAGATTGAGTAAAGCAGATTGCACACCCTAATGTAGGTGGGCCACATCCATTCAGTTGAAGACTTGAATAGAACAAAAGGCCAGCTGTGCCATGAGTAGGAGGTAACTCCTGCCTGACTGCCTTGATCTCACATCAATTTTGTCCTGTTTTCAGGATCACACTGAAACATTAACCCTTCCTGGGTCTTGAGTTTGCTGGTATTCAGCTGTAACTACATGATCAGCTACTTTGGGTCTCTAATTTGCTGATTGCAGATCTTGAGATTTGTCACCTTCCATAATTGCATAAGCCAATTTCCCAAAATCTCTCCAGATAGATAGGTAATACAGATAGATATAGATAATCCTAGTCCTAGCCATCTGTCTATATCAAAATGTATATATATACACACATATCTTATCAGTTCTCTTTCTCTGGAGAGCTCTTACTAATATAGAGGCTTCTGGTCCAGGCATGAGATCAAGTATAGATTTTACTACTGACCCAAAACAAACAAACAAACAAACAAACAAACAAACAATACACACACACACACACACACACACAAACGTGTGTGTGGGTGTGTGTGTGTGTGTGTGTGCTCCCATCATATGTGCATAGCGAGTGTTTCAAAGGGGGCCTAATTCTGTGAACAAATTTAGAAATCTGGCTTAATTTTGCATGTCAGGGAAAAGAATCTGTTTTTTTAAAGAGTTTGGAAAGAGAAACAACTGAATGCTGTGTGAAAAAGAAATTCGACTCAGAAAACCTAACATTCAATTCCATTGTTTTATAAACCATCATACATATGATGTACCTCAGCTAAGGCAAAGTGCATTGTAAAAGAAGAAACAGGCAAAAAGCAGAGGAAAGACCATGAAGAAATGAAATGCCCTACGTTTGTGCAGTCACAGACAAGACCAACACTGTACTGAGGTCTCCTCTTATCACCTGTCAACCACCAAGGGGCAGCAGATCTAAGGCTATGGAGAGGCAACTTGAAGATATCAGCATCTATAGCTGTAGGGCAGGAATGGAATGAATCCAAGAAGATTGGGTGAATCATCCTGAGACCCTATAGGAGAATGGAGGAATTTATTCTCGGTGAGATGAGCTCTTGCTTCTATTGGTTTCTCTGGTTGGCATTGAAAAGACTTTTTTTGTTTTGTCTTTTCAACATGAGAGCAACATACTGTATGCATACAACTGTGGGGACACATGGCAAACCATTAGATAAGCCTATGTGAAACCCCTTCCTTTCTGGGAGTGGGTAGCTTCATTACACTGATGGTCATGCCATTTGGAATCTGAAGAAGGATAATCACATTAGAAGAAATATTTTTCCAAAGTTAGTTTAAAGTTACAACTTTGCAGCTGCAGTAACAGGCAAAGATCAGGGCCATACAAAAATCCAAGCATCAGTTTCCCAAACCAACAGAGATCAAACAACAGAGATCAGAAAGAGAATTTGAACTTTAAAATATTAGTATTTATTTAGTCCATGCCTTGTAACTATTTTTTATGTCTCAGGCAATATTAGCATCCCATTCTCTCTTGCTGGCAGTTTTACTTGCAAAAGTATCATAGGTTGTGGTAAAAAAAAAGTTCTTCTGTTGGACATTACACACGCACAACTGACCTTGTGTGCACATAAGGCACTCAGCTGTGGATGCTGTCCAGTAATAAGGAAATGTACAGTCTTGTCAGAGGGAAGAGGGACTGTGCCTTTCAGCCATCCCATCGTGTCTTCTGCCTTGTGCTCTTAGTGCTTTGGGCTAATCCTATTACATCTAATAATTGAATCCCTCAGCCTGACTCTCTAGAAAAGTGTTCTGATCACTCTCCAACCCTTTCCCTCTCCGAGACCACAAAATTACTCTCTCCTAGGCCCCATATTGTACCATAATGACCTGCTGGATTCTGTTTGGGACTTCCGATTGGCTTTGGGAACCAGCTTTTGAGGTGTTGTTTGTTTAGCACTGTGGCTGATACATGGTGGGACCATGATACACCATCAGAAAAAATATCGTATGTAATGCATATCGTTCAGTCAAGTTAGACTACATTTACTTTCTATAGTAATCAAAGGGAAGGAAAATGGGTAAAGTGAGATGATTGGTAAGGGAAGTTGGAAAATTAAAAAAAAAAAAAGGAAGCAGAGAGGAATTCTGGTCAAACTAGTTAGCTGGAGACATGGATTTTAATTCTCAGATAATTGGGACTCTGGCCACAGGCTTAGAAAAAAGCCGCATTTCCTCTAGGTGGTACAGGGGATTTCCCACTGAGAAAAGCAAAATTGAGAAAAAGAAAATAAAACAAAAGAGGGAGCTGGTTGAGCAAACCCTGAAAATAATAATTTTTAAGTTTCCAACTGCTACTTCAGTATAAGTTTAAGAGATGAAATGAGTTCTCTAAAGGTTAAGAAATTGTTTTTTCTATTTCATCTTTTAATCAAATAGTCTCTATTTAAAGTAGGGGAAAGGACTCCACATTATTATAGGTCATATGAAAAACTCAAGAGAATGTAGCTAATGCTCAATTATTACAAGAAGAATTATAACCTGAATGATTTATTTTCTTCTGTGAGAAAAAGCTCTTTCTATCAACACACGGCTGTATAGATTATTGAATATGCTTCACACTACACATGACAGATTGGTTATTTGCTGAAAATGACTATAGGTAGGGGCTCCTGGGTGGCTCAGTTGGTTGAGCATCTGACTTTGGCTCAGGTCACAATCTCACATTTGTGAGTCTGAGCTCCACGTCGAGCTCTGTGCTGACAGCTCAGAGCCTGGAGCCTGCTTCGGATTCTGTGTGTGTGTCTCTCTCTCTGCCCCTCTCCTGCTCGAACTCTGTCTCTGTCTGTCTGTCTGTCTGTCTCTCGCTTTCAAAAATAAGCATTAAAAAAGTGACTAGAGACATATTATCTAAGAATTAAATATGCAGCTGAATGAATGGTGAGAAATAAAACATTAAAATTAATTACAAGTTACCTGGACTCCTGTCTAAAAATGGATGAAAATAAAGGAGAGACAAGGCTACTAATATTTATGGAACATCCACTCTGTATGTGTTTCTGGTCTGTTTAATCCACAAAATTATCTGACAAAGTACGTAATATTATCCACATTTTACAGATGAAATCCAGATCCAAATCCACGTATATTAGTGGTAAAGCAAATACCTGAACTCAGGTCAATCCATAATAATACCTCAGACATACATAAAGAAGATAAGACAAGGGAATGACTTGGAGGTGAAGTTGCTAGGATCAGAGAGGATTTCAGGGAAAACACATGCCCGTACTGGCCTGTGAACAGTTGTGTAAGAAGAACTGAATCCTGAGCAGATACCTGGGCTAGCATAAAAATACCAGAATGCAGGGGGCTGCAGAGGAGTTATACATCCTTCATGACTAGAACAGCTGAAGGTATAAAAAGGGTGAAAATGCAGTAGATAGATTTCTCAGCTGGTGGGGAGAAATCTGTTTATATAACTGGAACAAAGGTTATATAAATACGAATCTTCAAATAAAACTGATCAGAAGTAGTATATGCTGAATAATGGTCCCCCAAAGATGTCCATGTCCAACTCCTTGGCACCAAAAGAAGTTTTGTAGATATGATTAAATTAAGAGTTCTAAAATGGGTAGATTATTACGGATTATATGTATGGGTCCAACATAATCACAAGGGAGGCAATGGAGTTACATTCAGTAAAGAGACGTGATGGCAGAGCAAAAGTGGGGTTGATGCACTTTGAAGACAGAAGAAATGGCCAATAGCCAAGAAGCCAAGAAAATGGCTTCTCCCCTAAAGTCTCCAGAGGGAGCAAGGCCATATTGACACCTGACTTTAGCCCAATGAGACTGATTTCGTACTTTTTTTTTTTCGTTGATTTGGACTTCTGACTTCAGAACTTTAAGATAATAAGTGTTTATTATCTTAAGCCATTAAGCTTGTTGTTATTTGTTATAGCAGCAATAGAAAATTAAAACAATAATGTATGAGATATATCAGTCAAAATTATTTTTTATGCTGTATATTACTGGATTTAGAGTTTACCTGTTCCTAGGTGCCCTTTTACAGATTTTATTTTCTTGAGCTATTGTTTTTTTGGTCTTTGTTTTTTTTGTTTTTTCCACAAGAATATGTTGGGAATCATTGCCTTTTACAGGCAAGCAATAGGACAGGCAAGGAAAAATGAAACAAAGGAAGTTAAAAAAAATAACAGCAGAAAAAGCTCTTTCCTTAATCAGTAACTCAAAATAGGAGACTAACAGTTTCAGGATGGTGACTAGACTGTTTTTGTCATTTAGACAAAATTTTGTCATTTCCCCTACATTTTCTTTTGATTTGGGTTGCGCAAAAAGAAAACAATTCTTATTTTAATAATAGTACTAAAATGAACTGTGTCATTGGCTCAGCCAGGGTACAGGGTATTCTGAATTAATGTTATTTTGTGCTTGATTATTACCATATCTATGTTCTGCTTGTTCTGTCAAGTTCAATTAATTTCCCTGCCTTGAACAGCTACTTTTCATTCATGCTTTCATTCATTCACTCAAGAAATACTTACTTAGCTTCTAATCTATATGGAAGACACTCTGCCAATGACTGGGGATAGAATTATGAATAGAGCAAGCATTGTCTTTATCTTTTATTTTTTCTCAGACTACCCTAGACCACACTGGTATCGCCCTTTAAGACTCTGATTTCACTTATATCTGCTCATACATGTTTAGGGACTTAAAACTAGATAATGGATATTAGTATGTTTCTCTGTCTCAATTACTCATCTAAGTCACATGCTTTTGGGGGTGGTGGTGGTGGTTATTTCATCTCAGGTGGTACAGATCACACTTAATAGACATAATAATTTCTTAATGACTAATTGATACATGAGTCACCAGGTTTTGTAGAATCATTCATTCTTCAACAATTTAATAGGTCTCCCCACTAGGCCCTTAAAAAAAAAAAAAGCCTGATACTTTAGCTTGATGGGTAAGCATTGTCCAGGTGGTCAGAGAGGAAAATGAGTTTTAAGCAAAGGTAAAAATATATGTACAAGAATCAAACAGGAAAATGTGTGATTTTTTTTTTTAAAGAGTAAACATTGTTGTGTGTCAGGAACATTATACACAGAATATCACTAGATTAGAGAGCCATATTGAGGTTATATTGGGAAAACCTTTTCATGTCATGATAAACTATATAGATTTGATCTTTAAAAAAATTTATTCAGCTGTTTTTTTTTTGTTTTTTATTGTGCTAAAAATACATAATGTAAAATTTACCATATTAACCTCTTTTTTTAAGTGTAAGTGAAGTATATTAACATTGTTGTGAAACAGATCTCTGGAACTTTCTCATCCTGAAAAACTGAAGGAAGGGAGGGGTTTAAAATAAAAGAATATTAGATTCTTACTTCCTCCCCTCTTGACTTTTTTACAAAAGGTAAAAGGTAACTCTGGCATCTATATAGAGAATTACCTGACAAAGGAATGAGAGAACCCTAGAAGCTAGTAACCAACATGCTATAATGTAATTTTGGAACCAGATGAACCTAGGTTCAAATCCTGGCTCCTGCACTCACATGCAGTATTAAGTGAAAATCAGCTGGCTATATTTTTTTCCCTTTAGTCAAGAATGAGGTTTACTTGTTGTTAACTTATTTTGGTATTTCAAAAAAAAATTACTATTTTTTCACTTAGAGAATCAGGTTTTTTGGTTTTTTTTTTTGTTTTTAAACAGTGGTTTTGTAGCACAACTGTTTGAAGCAGGAATGGACTGTTAGCAGATTAAATTGTCTTTTGTGCTCGCTATGAGTTACATTGACCTATGCCTCCATATTTCCTGAATTCCTAATTGTTAAAATGAATGTTAAACAGTTTTTCTCAACTTGCAGGATATGACTATGTAGTCCACTTTATATTCCAAAATATAATCTTATATTCACTTTCACAATTAGAGTTTTGAGGTTAATTTTTTTTTTTTTTTTTTTGTGGAAGCCATCTTCAACTCTGATGGCCGATTAGAGCCACCTGGAAGCTTTTGATACTCTGTTGGTCTCCACGAAAAACCAACTCAACCAGATTTCTTAGGGGTGGATCTAAGCATTCAATCTAAAACATTTCCCCCAGTGATTTTAATGAATGTAAAGCCAGGGCTGGGAATCCCCACCCACTCTGTACTTCTCTATTATCCAAAGCACTTATTTTAAATTGAAACCAAGTTATGCCTTGACTATGGCTTTTTGTAGTTTATTCCAGTTTTCCACCATCATGGATAATTGGGTGTAAAAAAAAAAAGCGATGCTTGGCTCTATTTTGTGATTTTATTTTATTTTTATTTTTACTTTTTAGAATGTTTATTATTTTTGAGAGAGAAACAGAACATGAGCAGGAGAGGGGCAGAGAGCGAGACACACCCAGAATCCAAAGCAGGCTCCAGGCTCTGAGCTGTTAGCACAGAACCTGATTCGGGGCTTGAACCTGCCAGCAGTGAGATCATGACCTGAGCTGAGATCAGATGCTTAATGGGCTAAGCCACCTAGGTGCCCTCTATTTTGTCATTTTTAAATAAAATTTTTTTTCTAAATTAATTTTGGTATGGCCGTAAAATAACTTGATATTTGAAAAAGTTATGTAATGTAGGCAAAAATTTAATGCTTGATAAGTTCCTCTGTACTAATGGAAATCTTTATATCAAACAACTGTGTCTATGACTTTCCATAAGCTTCCAACAGTATCAAAACCAAGGAATGGGTTGTGAGAGAATTCTTCCTCCTGCACATAATTTCCATCATCCCTTCCCATCCCAAACCACTAAAATGTAATCTATAACCCTAGTAAAAACAGCTTGTCTGTTGTTCAACTATAACTTCAAAGTAAGTCCCATATCCCACCTTTCTAAACTAATTGCCTCCTCAGCCTCTTTCTATATAGAATTAGTCTTCCAATAATCCTATCTTATTATAATGCTTCTAATTTGGAAAGGATATATCTTAGAGCTGGTCCATGACCATATTTATTATAGGGATTTGGGGCAACTAATCTCAGATGGTTCTTAAAAGTAGTTTACAAGTGGCCTTTGATTGTTTTTTCCAACAGAGGAGACCAGATATTTCCTGCTTTGAATTAATAAGAGAAAAGGTCAGATTTGCTGTTTCAAGCTTCCCCTCTCTTCTTCTGCTTCTTTTAGAACTTTATTATCAACCATAAAGATAAAGAAAAATACTGCAGTCTGCTGACACGTCTACATAAAATCTCCACACTTTTTTTTTCTGTCTGCTGAACTTTGAAGTTTTGCTCTATATTGTTTAAAACCAGATGTTTTCTTTAGTTTTTTTTTGTAGTTGTTTTAAAAAGAACCTTCTATTTTGCTCAAAACATATTTTCTTTCACTTTTGTACAAAACAAACATTTTAAAGCCAGAATGCCTCTATTTTACAAAATTATACTAACTATAAATTATGCTTTGCCCCTGTGCTAGGCAATAGAGGATATTAATATCTAAGAAATTATTTAACATCAAAGTTTGAATAAAAATAAGATATCTTTAGGCAAAGAATCATGGAATAAATAAGAGATACAGGCAGACAGGGAGAAGAGTAAAATGGTCATAATTGAGTTTTAATTGGCCCTAAGACCCGAGTATCTACAAGACAATTTCTTCAAGTCAAACTCAGTGGAGTCCACTCTTTTTAAAACATTTTTAAAAATATTTTTATTTATTTTTGAGACACAAAGAGAGACACAGCACGATTTGGGAAGGGTCGGAGAGATAGAATCTGTAGAGACACAGATTCCGAAGCAGGCTTCAGGCTCTGAGCTGTCAGCACAGAGCTCAATGTGGGCACGAACCCATGAAAGGTGAGATCATGACCTGGGCCAAAGTTGGATGCTTAACCAACTGAGCCACCCAAGCACCCCCAGTGAGGTCCACTCTTAAGAAGAGACTGTTTTGTTTTGTTTGTTTTGTTTTGTTTCGTTTTAAGTCTCATGGAGAAATAATTGATAACCATCATTGTATGAGGTAAATGATACAATGATGGTTTGATTTACATATGCTGTAAAATAATTACCACAATAGTTTCAGCTAACATCTGTCTTCTCTAGATACAATAAAAAGAAAGAAAAGAAAAGAGAAAAAAACAATTCTCATTGGGATGAGAACTCTTAGGACTTACTCTCTTGATGACTTTGTTATGTTATACACATAACAGCTCTAGCAATAGTCATCATGCTGTACATTATGTCCCTAGTACGGTTGACCCTTGAACAATGTGGGTTTGAACTGGGAAAGTCCACTTAAAAAAGGATATTTTTTTTGATAAATACAGTACAGTACTATAAATGTATTCTCTTCTTATGATTTTCTTAATGACATTTTCTTTTCTCTAGCTTACTTTATTGTAAGAATACAGTATATAATACATACCACATATAAAATATGTGTTAATTGTTTATATCATTAGTAAAGCTTCTGGTGAAAAATAGGTTATTAATAGTCAAGTTTTAGGGGAGTCAAAAGTTATATGCAGATATTTGTGTGGGGGTTTGACACTCCTAACCTTCATGTTGTTCAAGGGTCAACTACACTTATTTACCTTATAAATGGACATTTGGACTTTTGACCACCTTCCTCCAATTTCCTGTCCCCCCACCCTCTGCCTTTGGTAATCACAAGTCTAATCTCTTTTTCTACAAGTTTTTTTTTTTCCATTCCACATATAAGTGAGATCATACAGTATTTGTCTATACTCTGACTTATGTCATGTGGCATAATGCCTTTAAGATCCATCCATGTTGTAGCAATATGATAGGACTCCCTTGAGGAAACCATTTTTGATGATCACCTAAAATTTATAATTTTGTTTTGTAATTCTGTGATTTCTCCTCCTGGAGGAACAATCTATATTCCCTTTGTCATATCCACAGAAGAGACTGGGGTTAGTTCTGACCCTGTGTTGCATCTCATGCATGTGCTTTGAAAATATTAAATAGTTACCTTCTACAGAACATTAAAAAAATGTTATGCTTGCCACTTTAGTCAAAGAAACATAAACCGTAGCAGTAGGTAGGGTTTTATATTCCAGATGGTGATGAATCATTGATGGAGCCCCTAGGGTCTAATTGTACAACTTTCCTAGATACCTATAAAGCATCAATTATGCAAAACAAGTGTTTTCTCTTAATTATTTCTCCCAGGAATTTTAATATAAATAGAACATAATATAAAACAAGCTTTGCTTTCAAATCTAAAATCTCTTTAGTTGTGGCTAAATATCTATATCTATACACCTCTCTCTCTCTCTCTCTCTATATATATATATATATACACACACACACACACTATTTGGAATATTGCTATAGGACTATTCAGCAAAAATGAAAATTTTGTAGTCTTAGGTTTCTCTGTTGTTTTATTGAAAAAAATTATTACCAATTGTGGTATTTACATAGGTTATGCAATCTAGGACTAATTTTAATGCTTCACAAGCTCTGCATATATATTTGATTTCATACAATACTAAGTTATAATAAAATAGTTCAGACTTGTATCAAAAGCTGTTATGTTGTCTCTTCCAAATCCTATCTTAATGTTTCCCTCTCAAAGTATCATAATTAACATTTAAGCTTTGTAGACAGTGATAAGTAAAAACACCAAAATTGGAATGAAAAGATCTCTAAGTCCTAATCAAATAGCCAAACTCTACATTAATTTCTTCTCTCCTCCTGTTACAGCAGAGAAAGTACCTCTCCCACTTAAGTTCAACTTTTCCTAGAGGGCACTCAGGAGGCATTTAATAAACAGTAGTTGGATAAATAAATTTTTAGGTAAATGAATGAATGGATGAATGAATCTTCTCTTTTAAGAAACTTATATTATTAACTCTTCCTTAACTCTCTTATAGGCTCTCTATTTCTCTCTGTTCCCTTCCATCAGCACTTGTTGAATCTTTAAGAACCAAAACAACCCTTTGTCCATGTACACCTCTGTTTATACCTCTATTTCTTCTCCATCAAAATAAAATTTCTCAAGTTTTTTCTGACTCCTTGTTTCCATATTCTTACATTTGACTCACTTCCCACACCAAACCAATGTGGTTCCAATCCTTACTTCTCTGTTGAAGGCATTTTTCCAAAAGTCAGCTATGATTTCCATATAGCCAAATTAAAGTTGCCTTTTCACTGGTCATTATACTTAATAACTCTGAAAATATTTGACATTGATGATCTACTAAGCAATATATACTCTCGTGAATGATACTACATTGTACTCGATTCTTCATCTCTTTGGCCTCTCTTTTACCACATCTTTTATTTAATCAAAACCATTAAATACTGAAAAGTGTCAGGGCTCTATTCTTGATTATCTTTCTTCTTAGTCTCTGCTGTTTCTCTAGGTGAGAGTTTCTCAATCCTGGCACTATTGACATTTTAACCAAGGTAATTCTTTTCTGTGAGGGGGGTGTTCTGTGTATTAGAGGATGTTTAGTAACCATGACTTTCCCCCAGTTGTGATAACTATGATAACTAAAAGTATCCGCTTTGTCAAATGGATTCTCAGAGGCAAAATCACACCCGGTGAAGAACCAATGTTTTAGGTGATCTCATTATCTCCATGGTTTCTCTTGACGTATGTCCATCCTTGACCACTATGTTGAATTCTCAAGATATTTAGTCAACCACCATCTTGACCATCTTATTGGTAGCCCTCATATTTAATTATTTAAAATGTTAGAAATTGTGCAAATTATTCCCCACCATCATACTTGCCCTTTTTATTTTTGAGCTCCACCAAATGGGCCCATCCAAGTACTTGTGCCAGAAACATTGGATTCAGTGCCTGATCATAAAGTAATCACAACATGGATGGACCTGGTGGAGATTATGCTAAGTGAAATGAATCAAAAAGAGAAAGACAAATACCTTATGGTTTCACTTGTATGTGGACTCTAAAAAATAAAAGAAATGAAAAAACAAAGAAAGAAGCACAAACAAAGAAACAAACAAAGCAGACTCTTAAATACAGGGAACAAACTGATGGTTGCCAGAGGAGAGGTGGGTGGGGGGTGCATGAAATAGATAAAGGGGATTTGGAGGTGCAAACTTCCAGTTATAATATAAATAGGTTACGGAGATGAAAAGTACAACATAAGGGATATAATCAATAATATTTTAATAATATTGGCGACAGCTAATGACTACACTATAGTGGTGAGCATTGAGTAATGTATAGAATTGTCAAATCAATGGGTTGTGCACCTGAAACCAATATAACATTTTATGTTGATTACACCTCAATAAAAAGATCTTCTAAATGAAAAAAAATATATATATATATTGCCATTGATTGTAACTCTAAAATCTCTCAGATCCAATAAATTCTCTCTTTCTACTGACATGTACCTAATCCAAGCTACCATCTTATCTAGCTTTAGGCACTGTAGCAGTCATTCCTCTGCCTTTTAAATCCATTCTTCCCATTGAAATCAAAACAGTCTTTTAAAAAATATATAATTATGGGGCGCCTGGGTGGCTCGGTTGGTTAAGCGGCCGACTTCGGCTCAGGTCATGATCTCACGGTCAGTGAGTTCGAGCCCCGCGTCCGGCTCTGTGCTGACAGCTCAGAGCCTGGAGCCCGTTTCAGATTCTGTGTCTCCCTCTCTCTCTCTGCCCCTCCCCTGTTCATGCTCTGTCTCTCTCTGTCTCAAAAATAAATAAACGTTAAAAAAAAATAAAAAATAAATAAAATAAAAAATATATAATTATGTTACTCTCTTGCTTACATTTATTCT
The DNA here is from genome assembly GCF_022837055.1 of Prionailurus viverrinus. Lineage (NCBI taxonomy): Eukaryota > Metazoa > Chordata > Mammalia > Carnivora > Felidae > Prionailurus > Prionailurus viverrinus. The sequence continues at coordinate 46,059,703 of NC_062565.1, forward strand.
TAGTTTTCCTATTATCTTTACAATAAAGAACCCATGTGGGGAAATAGGTTCTACTTACATAAATGGGTTAGAAAAAAGCTTAGGGCAGAAAGCCGACACCACAGGCAAAAACGCCCAAGGTTGGCTAGGGAGATATTGTAATGGGATCACAAGTAACTTGTTATATCACCTGCAGGAAATTACTTTCCATCTGGTGCCAATATACCTTCATCACAAACTTCACCTGCCCCCCAAACCCTTTGCTTCTTACACACACAAGTCAGTGATTACTGTCCGATTGTTTTCTCCACATTCACATGTGTAAGATCTTCTTTTCCTCATGTTCACCACGTGGGTAATAAATATCTTGTGAGCTCGGTAAATATGGAGACAAGCTGTTTGGAGTTATTGTCTCCTTCCGGACATTAGCTTCTTTTGTATTCAATTCTGCATCCACTCTCTTGCTGGACAAGAGAGAACTCCAGACTCATATTCTTCAACAAACATGAACTATTTAAGCTGGTAGGATCTGGTCTCAGCTAACTTCTCCATCTCATTTTTCTCTACTCTCTCCCACTTACTTTCTGCTTCAGGTTTATTGTCCTTCTATCACTTTACTGAATGTACTGTGCTCTTTCTTGGCTCAGATATATTTCATAAAATGTCATTCTACTCCCGGCTCTGATCCAACTAATGATCTCAAGTAACTACGTGACTGACCTGTGCGGTAGGTAGACCAAAGACTCCCCATAATGGCCACATCCTAATTATTGAAACCTCTGAATATGCTAGTTATCATGGCAACAAGGAATAAAATTACTGATCGGCTGAACCTAGTTAAGGAGATTACCCTGGGGTATCCAGGTGAACCCAATGTAATCATGATCCTATAAAAATGGAAGGAGGCAGCCAAGCTCAGAGAAGTTTAGAGCCGTTGTGAGGAGAACTCAGCTTGCCATTGCTGGCTTGAAAAATGAAGGAAACTACAAACCAAGGAAAGCAGGCTTTCCTTAGACAATGGAGAAGGCAAGAAAAGGAATTCTCATTTAGAGCCTCCAGAAGGAGGGGAGTTCTGCCAGCATCTTGGTTTCACGGGAGGCTTCTGACCTACGGGAATTCAAGGTAACGAACTTGTATTTTTTTTTTAAACCACTAAGCCTGTAGCGATGTGTTACAAAAGTAATAAGAAACTAATACAACCTGTTCATAATAATTTCCCTTCATAGTCTCCTTATGTTTTTAGTTATATTCAATGACTTGCTGCTTTGCTAGACTGTGTGCTAGTGAACACCATTTTGTTCTTACTGCTATTTCTGAAAAAAAAAAGGGTTTGCTCTTGGTGAATGTTTGTAAAATGAACAAATGAAGAAATAATTTGGTTTAGAGTCTTATTTTTCTGGTAAGTCCTAACACATAAATTTCTGCCTCTTGTATGTCACTGACTTATGGGGAAAACAAAAGACCTGTTCTAGCTTTCTTTGTGAGCCCTGTCACTTTGTTCTCTGTAAAAACTTAGTTTTGAAACTGTTTGAAAATTGACTTGAGAAACACTATCTTCTATGGATGTGCTTTCAAGACAGGAAAATGTTAAGGCAACCTTGGTTTATATGACTAGAACCTCTGAATAAAGAACTGTTAAGCCAGATACTGGAGAACTGAAATGGCTAAAAGAAAAAACTCTGGTATCCATGAGTTAGGATAGTAGGTAGTAACTATCACCTCCAGAACCAGCAGAACAAAGAAGTGGCTGGGATTGTAATTTAGAAGCTTTGAATAAAAGACTGCTGGAGCTGAACCCTGACCTAGGAGGGGAGCCTTGGCTGGTGTGGGGTCTCTGAGGTTGGAGAAGGGACAGTGGTGTTGGATCCGGACCTCTGAGACAGGGCTGCTGAATGGCTGATGCTGATCTCTTAAGGGGGTGTGAGGATATTGAGTCTGTGACTCTTAAAAAAAAAATAAAAAAAAAATAGCAGTAGACTCTGCTGCTACTGGACAAATTACTGTTGCTGGGTGGGGAAGTGTTGCTGGGGAGTCACTGAGAGAAACAGGAAGGAGTCAGCCCTCCCCATCTGTGTGCCACCCTCTAGCTCCCCATCTCGGGAGAGCCTGACCTAAAGACTCTGCTGTTATGGCAAAGTCCTGCTCTACAGAGTGAACCCCCGCATCACAAAGGTTCTACAAGGCTGGATCTGACAATGTCTCAAAAACACTACAGTTTCTAGGTACAAGTAAGCCAGAGATTGAGAGAAGATTCTAGAGATATTCTCAACAGAATTTGGATGGTCTTGTTAGGGAGCTTATAACTCCCTCTGCTACAACAGGTACACTCCTATACCATGGCAATTATGGGACAGTTGGGGAGCCATGGAATGCTCACCATGGATGCGTCCTGCTAAAGCCTATGTTTTGTTCTGTTACTGTGAATGCTCTGAGGCGGGGCAGGTGCCATGTTTTGTTGGAGTTAAAAACAAATTCTCACTACTGTTAAAAATTTTGTCCTTTTTCTTTTTCCTTGAAGGCTCACTTTTTTTAAGGTACTTTTCTGTGGGAGAAAAATGTAAGAGGTTATTGATTTTTTTTTTTTTTTTTTAAGTTTGGTTTCTAGAGCACTTGCTGCCATAGCAACTATTCTGACTCCAGAGTCAGAACATCCCACAAAATATACTGGACTTTGCCTTACTGTAGGCAGATGTTCTCATTTCATGTGCCTTTTGTTCTCTCCAGGCTCTGTTTCCTATGGAAAATCTTAGTTAACAGTATTTCAAAACTAGAACCATCCATTCTTATAACAAACACCTTTATGCTGCAAGTATTAGGAAAAAATATTAGAAAAAAATATTTCCTTAGGATGTCTTCTAGAACTTTAAGTCTTGATTGTTCTAAAAATTTCTATACTTGTACCGTTTTAATTTTGATGTGCTTTTTCTCATTCATTTTTTTCCTTAATTTTTTTCTTATACCTGAATTCCATCGATGGGGAACAGTGAATAAGGTTTTTCTTTTTTTCCAAACAACTGTACCAAGTATAAAGTAGGACTAAGTTGGAAGCACTCATAGGGGTAACTTCCTATCCCACAATACTCAATCCGAGAGAACACCCTTGCTGTGTCATTCTTTCCTTCCATGAACATCCCTCACTTCTCCCTGGGTATCTCCTTTCCCTTTTGGCTCTGGCGTTGTGAGGAACAGGCAACAATTCAGTCTACTCTCTTTAGCACCTGAGGCGACCCTCCTCAAAAGATTCAGCTGGGCCCTTTGCTCTCAGTGGCATAGTGATTAATGAAGGGGTGTTCTGGCTTTGAGGGAGGATGATTGTGTCAAAGGTCACTGTATGAGGTGAAATCCTCCGTGTTCAAAATGATTCTCATAAAACTTCAGGAAGAGGCTTTGGCAGCGATGAATGAACATCTCTCCACTACAGTCATTGGTTGTTTTCTTCCTGTATGAGACCTCACCGTTCCTTCAGTTGAACAGAGAGAGGCATGAAGTTAAAAACCTTACAACATTTAAAAATACTTAAACAGGGGCGCCTGGGTGGCGCAGTCGGTTAAGCGTCCGACTTCAGCCAGGTCACGATCTCGCGGTCCGGGAGTTCGAGCCCCGCGTCGGGCTCTGGGCTGATGATGGCTCAGAGCCTGGAGCCTGTTTCTGATTCTGTGTCTCCCTCTCTCTCTGCCCCTCCCCCGTTCATGCTCTGTCTCTCTCTGTCCCAAAAATAAATAAATGTCGAAAAAAAAAATTAAAAAAAAAAAAAAATACTTAAACAATAGTACTGCAATCCACATGTCAAGATGATCACGCCATGAGAGGCATGTAGTGAACTGACAGTTGAAATCACTTCCTTTAAATCAGCATCTGATGACCCTACACAGTAGTGCATATAAACAAAATGATATCCTCACCATTACACCAAGGCTTGATGTCCAGTGGTCTGATACATCCAGAAGTTTTTCATCCTTAAAGGGATAGGCTAACCTCTAAATTAGATGGAATCAGCAGATGTCTATGAGCCTGGGACATAACAGGAGACTTCTGACAACTGAGTCACCTGTATTCCCCACCTGCTTAGAGATTCATAATCAAAAGAATTGAGTGGTGGGTAGAATAGTCCCTGGCTTCCTTTTGCTTTTTCTCTAGTCTAGTTTTCTAATAGGCTGTTGGCTTCCCAGTTACTTACCAGGTACAGAGAGGTAGGAGTCCGATTCCAGAATGACTGGAGGTATGAAACTTTGTTAGGTGGCTACTTGGACTTCCTTGAGTTAAAAGCACACACCTAAGCTCCTTAGCCATCCTGTGTTTCCCATAGGGCTCTAAAGGCTCTGAAGAAAGCCTAGAGCACAAGTAATCTCCTCTCTGGAGGATTCTAGTTAAGTCAAAGGTGCAGAGACACCTGTGAGCTTTGGCTGCCTTCCCTAAAGTTAGAGCTATTACCTGGGATAAACTTGAAGCGCCTGCTATTCTTGTCTACACTGAAGTAGCACTACAGCTGACATGGCATTTCAGTGAAAAGCCGAGGCTTAGTAGCAGTTGGGTCAGGTGGAGTGGAATATTCCTGGTTTGACTTTTACTACAGAAAAATCTTTTCTACACTTAGTTTTCTATTCCACTATCCTACTTGCTACCCTCCCACGCCTTGAAATAATTCACCAGGATGGAGTTTGTGCTGTTTTTTTTTTTTTTTTTTTTTTTTTTTTTTTTTTCTGGAATCAAGGACAACTGGATAGACTCCTTCAGAGGTTTCAGTTTCCAGGGAACTGTCTCGTGGGCAGGGAAAGGGCCCCTTTAGAAAGGAGGGTTAAAACTTTAGGAAGCATATGGGAAAGAGGAGCTGTGTCTTACTCCCTCACATAACCTTTTCCATGAATAAGGACTATTAAACTGACTGGATCCTGAAAGGTCCCTTTAACTTTTTTTATGGCTTCCTTTCACAAAGAACAAAATGCCACAGATAAACCAACAAAATGCTAGGTTGGTTATTACCTTAAAGGTCATTCGAAGTAGAGTACCATATTACTCCAGATTAACGTGACCTGTTCACCTTAATGCTCCAGGGAAATGTCAGATACAAACAATCAGGGTCAGAGTATACAGGTACTTGAGCTATTATCTTTATAACTTTCAACCCTACAACAAAGTATATGTTAAAAATAAAAACCTTCAAGGTCCAACAAATGGAAAGTCGTTCTTTACTTGTGTAAGAATTTGGTGATGGTGATGGCATGGGTTGGGGGCGGGGTGGTAATACTTTAAGTTCTTGAGGGTAACAATTACATCATATCAGATAAGACTAGGAATTTAAAGGAGATGAAAAGGAATTTAAAGGAGATGAACCTCACTCGAGTAGAAATTAAGATTTATATACATGTCTTTATATTGGAGACCTTTAAAATTAGTCTTTCAGTATGATTTACTTTATTATAGCCATCTGTGGACAATATTGGGGAATGAATGGGATTCCTAGGTTTCCCTCCTGTTAGCTGTTTTTTCTTCTGAATAAGCCCTCTATATCCTAGAATTCCCCACCAAAATTTAGCTACCCATTCCTAGGAAAATGATTAATGTAACTAGTAAGATTTCTACACTCAAAGCTCTGCCATTTCCAGTAGGATTTATAGTCCGTTATTCATGCAGTGGCATTAAAAATGCATGCACTTCTGAGTGCTCATACGTTCACTTTTATCAATGCCACTGGGCTTCAGTAATGTCTCCTTAAGGCTATTGCAAATAATCCAAGACCTTGTAGTTCTTATTTCTGACCTAAAGTGAAAGTATATCTTATAACCTTCTACTTCTCAGGTTTATAAAAGTGGGAAATGGAATTGGGAAAAATGAAGGGGAAGAAGAACTTATTCAAATGGCAATGGTTTTATAGTTAAGACAAAATGAAATCAAGACCTATAAATTTCCTTGTTTCATTATGATGAAAGGTTAATGATTCTCATCTTCTGGAAGACCATATTTGAAACAGTATGTGAGTCATGTTCAAAGTTATTTACTGAGGTCTGATAATGTAGGACACCTTGATAATTAGTGTTAGCACCTCATTTCTTGAGCTCTTACTATGTGTCAGATGCTGCCCTAAGTACTTGCGCAGGGAGGCACGGCAGGGTCCAGCTTTCACCCTGGTATGGTCAACCTTAGGGTGATAAATTCTGGTGCATCGTCACCTCTATTCAGAGTAAATTGGCTGACAGCTTTTGGGCTGAAGGAAAGATATGACCTGGCTAATAGGTGACTCTCCTACAGCCGTCTAGACCACAGCTGTTCCAGGCCTCCTGCCCACAGCAATTCTCTGATCCCTACTCACACCCTGCCCCCCCCCCCCCCCCCCCCAATGCTGGCTTGCCTGCTGTTAAGCTCTGGCTCACCTGTGCCTGGAGATCTTTGTCGGGTAATGTTGTACCACCTGTAACCTGGACTAACCAGTGAAGTTATCTGCCATATGAAGGATGGTTACTATACCATGCTCAGTGAGGTCTGAACCTTGCCTTGAGACTGGAGACTATCATTTAAGCTACTCTTCCTTGGTTACTCTCCTTCGGCAGTAGAACATTTGTTAGTTCTCTTTACATCTTAGAGCAGGATTAATGTCATTTTTCATACTAAACTGCTTAGACTATGTGGTTTCTGTCTCTTTTATGTAGACTGATACAGATGGTAAACAGGAAGCAGATAATGTGGGTTAAATGATAGCAATTCCACAATTTCCCATATTTTTCATCTTCTGCCCCATGTTACTATAGAGATCTGAATGCCCTTAAATTTGACTGGTTTTTCTTTAGAAAAATTATAGTGAGACTTCACTTCTTACTAAAATTTCAGTGGAATCCATTTCATAACAAACTAAATTCTGATAGAGGGTAAGTGGATAAAAACCTAGATTCTTACATCTGTTACCATCTTTGTTGAGCTTCCTGAGTGGAGACTAATTTTAGATAATGGAGAAAGCCTGATGGATTTTTCTTAAACAGATAGAATGAAAAGTTGGTAGACAAGTTGGTGTATAGTATAGCTCAAATAAGAAACAATATACCATCTTTTAAGTTAAAAGTTGGGTAATGCTTGGTCTCAGAAGCTGATAACTTATTTCTATTGTAGAAGGAGTAAAAGCAGGGTGACAGGATATGAAGCTAATTCAGGAGTCTAGAGAATCATAAAGAATTGGATTTTTTGGAGTTTGGACAATGCTAATTTAGATATGCTTAGACCTACAAGAGGAAGTGTTATATAAGCAACAGACCTTCAATAAAGGAATTCAATGAAAATGTCATGACTGAAGATTATAATTGGAGAGTCCTTGTATAGACAGCTGAAAGTCATGGAATTGATTGCTATCACTTAGGGAGAGGGTCTAGGCATATAGAAAACAAATAGCAGCATGGAACAGTGCTTGCTGTGGGAAGCTCTAATATGTAGACATCAAGCATAGAAGTTAGAACCAGTAAGGAAAAAGGGGCAGTAAAAGCATGGATGTGAGAGAGGAGGAAATCCAGAGAGGGAACATGGTCAAGAGAAGGAAAACTTTCAGAAGGAAGAAATCAACAATGCTGATACTGTCCAGAGAAGAATAATGTGAAGTCAGAAGGGGGAACATCTTAATTGTTTGACCTCTTATCACAGAAATGAGATGGCTACTGAAGGGAAGGTAAGAGCAAAGGGAATTTTAAATGGAAAATACTAGAGCATTTGTGTGCAGTTGGGAATAATTCAGAAGAGCAGGAATACGTTGGGACCCAGAAAAAGGGTAGAATTATTGAAGGAAATTGCTGGAGAAGATGAGACAAACATGAGAAAAAGGGGAAGGGTGACTGAGAGTATCAGGGTCCCTTTATTCTAACACAAAGGGGGTTAAGAGCACAAGAAAGTAGCAGAGATATAAGTGAATTGCAATTTAATGGCTCCTATCATAGGAGCAGGACTTTTGGGGAAGTGTGGCTAGAACAGTTCTGTAGAAAAAATGTGAAGTTACCACATGGAAACTAAAAAGCAAACCTTAGAACCATGAGTAAGTTTGTGTTAAAAACTGTGCACACTTGAACAGTTTTAACTGCCTGAGTGCCAGCACAGAGTAGGTGACTAGTAGGTCTAACAAGATTAGAACTTTTTCCCCAGACTACTAAAAGGTAGAAGGAAACAATCGATGCTATTTTGAAGGCAGGAATACAATAATGGTATCTAAGCTGTGTAAAGGGGAGGGCAAGGATATGTGGAGGTAGGGTCAGTAAATGGGAGATGTTTGAAGATGAAGAACTACTCAAATAGTGTTCATTTGAACTACAAGGATAGTAGTTTTCCAGTAGCTAGATCGTTGAAACTGAAATGTCGAAAGTGGGTTTGGTGTTCATAAGATACGGTAATAAAAGTGCATGACTGAACAGAGAGGAGAGAAAAGCCGTTAGAAGGCGAGAAGGTGAAGAACTCAAAGGCCAAGCTGTTGGATGTATTGAAAATCCCAGGAAGATACAGAAGTGCAGTATAAAGTTGTGCTATTATGTGGGATTTTGTTTGTTATGGGAAGAAGGTAGAGAATAACTTCCTACGTTTTCCAGGTGAATATAGGCTAGCATGAAGACCTTGGAGTTCAGGCATTATGAAGTAGGGAGATGGCAAGAGCTGCACCTAATGAAAATGGAGCCTTCAGTAGTATTGAGCTAGCACACCCAGAAGTCTGCTATAGCAATGCCTTACCCACACTGGGGATAAAAATATAACTTTTCCTCACTAACTTTCTACCAGAGTTTATTTGGATTAAACACACACACAATATAAATCTTTGAAAAGTCACTTTTATAGCCCCATATAACAGTGATTGTTGTTGTTGGTTAAGGGATCAATATATGCAACCTGAAGTAGAGTAATTGGGGAGGATGGGACCTTATTTCTACAATTAGTCTTTGGCTGGTTTCCATATTAGAAAATGCATCTATTTCTCACTGAACCTTTTCCTTAGAGATCAATAAAATGGCAAAAATAATAGCCATTAAAGGATTGGATTTGCCATGAAAATATAGCATGTTGACAGGCTGGCCCTCAAGTCCTGGGACTCCAGTCTGGCACATTTGGGTACTAGCCCTACAACTAAGATAAGCTGGGTTATTGGTCATGGTGCTTTTATTCTCCCTCCTTGAGCTGAGGGCTATCCTGGGTGACCTTGTTGCTGTTGTTTCAAGTTTCTTTATTGCTTGCAGAAATCCACACCCTCCTTTCTCTATAAAGGGGAAACCTTTGTGAAGAGGTGGATAACAAGTAGAAGAAAAAGAATTAGGCATGTGTCACAGAGTCCCTGCTCTTAAAGGCTACAATACAATCTATACTGCTAATTCGAGTCTAGCTTTTAGTGATTCCAGAAGTTTTGTCTCAGCAACTTTCAACAACTGGTAGAATTAAAGATGCTTTTACAGATACAGTGAATTCTAAAATTCTAAATTCTACAACTGCAAGTCTATAAAATACCTGAGTAATAGAATCTTAATTCTCCCAATTTTGTAGATGTCCTCTGTTTTTCCTGGAGCCCCCCTCCACACATTTTAACTGTTCTGTATTGTCCTGTATCAAATGTAACTAACGTTAAAAGCTCTAAAATAGGATAATTTGACAGAAGAACCAAGGATGTGCAAGGAATATGAAACTGTGCTCTATCCAGATGGTTGCATCCATGCCTACTGCTTCATCTAGCTCAATCCCTCGCATATTCCATCTCCTCTTTGCTGCAGGCATATATATCTAATTGTCCATTCAAAAATCTGTTCTTGGCTATCTCAAAGACTCAACTTCTTAAACACTAAACAAATGGCCTCAACTTCTTTCATATTAAAGTGAGAACAAAATTTCTATTGTATTCTTTCTCCCTGATTGCCATCACTCTTAATTCTGCTGAAAGGCCAGAACTATTTCTCTTTAACATCTCCTCTGCCTTCTACTTGTATCTGATCCATCACCAAGTCCTGTTAACTGTTACATCTAGGTGTCCTCAGATCTTCCACTCCTCAATACCTTCATCACTACTCCTGTAATTCAACTTATCATTTTTGACCTGGAAAACTGCCATACCCTCTTAGGATGCCAGAGAACTCCTTATCTTGGCTGTTCTAGTTTACTCTCCACAAGGTATCTAATCATTTAAAAAGTAGACCTTATTTTGTCATGCCCTTGATTATAAACCTTCAATAGTCTCCTTCAGCTCTTCAGATAAGAACGAATTCTTAAACATGTCATGCCGAAGGGGCTTCATATGAATGGTCTCTGTCGCCTTAACAGAAGCGTCTTCCATTTCTTCCCCCCAAATTCTATGGAGTTGACTTTGGTTTATTATAGCATCTTGCTTGTTCCTGCCTTGAGGCCTTTGCTCAGTCAATTTTGTCTGCCTGATTCCCTTGTTTCTCTCTTACCTAATTTTTCTCTCCTCTTCATATATCCTCTCAGATTTCACTTCCCCAGGGAAGCTGCCTCCATGACCAACACAAACACCTGCCATGGCTGAATAAAACTTGACTCTCCCCTTTAATATATAGAAAGGTATCCACTTTGTTTATAATCTTATGTGATCATCTGATAGAATCTAAGGTTGAAAAGTCACTTCTGTTTGAGGATAGGGACCATGTTTCTTTCACTTCCCCCGCCCCCCTCCCCAAAGCCCACCAGAGTGTCTGGCACTTAGAAGTCCGTAAAAAATTGAACTATATCACCTACCAGATTCTTTGCCTTGTCTCTAACTTTCAGAATACTCGAACCTGCACCAATTGGCAATTTCTTACTTTTGCAGCTACAAGTATAGTTTTACTACAATTGTTGATCTGTAATCAAGCCATTAAATTAATAGTAGAGTATCTAAAAAGCTATGTGTTTTCTATAAGTGATATTTGATCAACAGTAAAGATCAGACAGGGAGAAGGGAGAAAATCGTCGGAGATGAGACCTAAAGGCAAAAATGAGTGTGTGCAGGGGGAGTACATAGGCCATTGTATTAAGTGCAGAAAGTTTGGATAGGTATGAAAATACAACTTTGGTAGGAGATAGCTGAGCCAATCTGGATGAAATACTTCCTGAAATATTTCTATCAGTTTTGAATCTATTTTAGCCTAATACTTTGCTGTAGACAAATTTTAATAAGATGTTCAAAGGTCTCCCCCATGTTTTTGTCGAAGGAACAATAGCCACAGAAGTCAACATAGGCTGCTAAGGGCAGCGTCTGCATAAGGAGTGAATGGGTGACTAGGGTGTGGTGTGGTAGCCTCAGGCCACCAGAGGAAGTGGTAGATGCTGGTACCAAAGATACTAGAAATAAGGATAACTGGGGAGAATGTATTAATTTCTTGGGATCTCCCTTGGAGAAGGAAGGTATTTTTGCTCTAGAAATCCTGTAATGGTAACTAAAACCCCAGGATCTTTAAAGATTAGCATCTCCTGTATAGGCTGGCACTGAAGCATGAATTATAAGTTAAGGGGCACCTGGGTGGCTCAGTCAGTTAAGCGTCCGACTTCAGCTCGGGTCACGATCTTGCGGTCCGTGGGTTCGAGCCCCACGTCGGGCTCTGGGCTGATGGCTCAGAGCCTGGAGCCTGCTTCCAATTCTGTGTCTCCCTCTCTCTGCCCCTCCCCCATTCATGCTCTGTCTCTCTGTCCCAAAAATAAATAAACGTTAAAAAAAAATAAGTTAATTAAGCATGGCTTTGATGCTGGGCTTATGTTCAAAGAAATCCCATGTAAGATCATTAGTACGATGAAAAAATGAGAAAAGCTTGCTAAATGTTATTTCCTGTGTTAGCAAACATAATCTTATAAATTAGAACCTTTTACATTCTGAGAAGACTGGAACCAGTGGACTGTGAATAAATTGTGAATCAAGAAGACACACCTGGGATACTTGAGGGAAAGGACTCTACTGTGGCAAAAATTCAGAGGCAAATATATAACTTTGATACAGACTCTAAAAAGAGCATTCCTCTATAATTAAACTGTTGGAATTTTTAGACTTTAAAAAACACCTCCACTTTGAATATATCTGATTTTTTTTTTTTTTTTTTTTTTTGGTCCCTTCCTGAGAAGAGAAAACCTGTATTAAAAGTAGGAAGAGAAGCATGAGCTGTCTGGATTATATTTTTGGGAACTATCCTGATACTGTAAATCAATTTCTGATATTGCTTCTAAGGGTGTTTTTCTTCAAGTGTAAGCATGTAGTGGCCATTGTGTATGGTATGTGCCAAGCACCTAGAATGCAGAGTCTAACAGGTCTAGGTGCAAAATGTAAATCTTCGGTTAAATACTAGATAGGCTCTCTAGGGTCTCTGAATCTTCATCTCCTCATAGGAGAATATTTCTGCCTCGTGTATGAGACTGAATAAGATAAACGCAGAAGACTTAGGATATTAACTGGTAAATAGTAGCTTGACAAATAACTGTGCTTTTATCATAGTAATACTTATATGTAACAAATCTAGTTGTCTGAGTATAAATCCAATATGCTCCTTTGAATAAGTATTTGAGGGGTCCTTAAAAAGGAGCAGAAGTATGTGTGCTACTCCAAAGAACATCTAGAAGATCATGATTGATTTTTTTTGGCTGACCGGGATCCAGGCTTCCAATAGTTTGGTTATATACTATTCTCTGTCCTTGTGTTCAATCCACTAGGTTTGAATAGATTTCCTATTGCCATTCCAGGGATATGGCGTGAAATGCCCCCAAGCCTAGCTCTATTAGCATATTGTATCTTCCTTAGCTATGGCAATTGTTTCAGGCTGGGCATTTAGACCAGTCAGAATCAATGAGATGAAATTAGGCTCTTGTTAGAATTCATGGTATAAAACTCTTGCTCTTTCTTGCAGAATTTGAAATTAGAAAGACCGGGTTAGGAGATACTGTAGTTCTTGTATCTACCAGAGGTTTTCTGTCAGATAAAGTCAGCATGAAAAAAAGTGGAGCTAGGAATCCTACTGGGTCCTCCTCATGATTATTTGAGCTAGGAATCCTACTGGGTCCTCCTCATGATTATTTGAGCTACTGATCAAGTCAGGTCTTAAAATCGTCATCTGGATCACAAAGAATTGATGAAGAAACCAACAGAACAGGGTTCCTTAGAGCTATAAGCAAGAATAACCTTTACCCCTTTAAAAGTGGTGACTTAAGAGTTAGGCCCATCAGTGAGAGGCCTCCAAAGTCTAACTTCTCTCCAATGATCTTATTTTTTTAATTAAAAAAAACCTGTCTGACTTATAACTGGAAGTTTATGGACTCCCTTTACCCATTTCTTCTATCCTCTGCCTCTGGCAGTTACCAGTTTTTTTTTTTAAATAATTTTTATTTATTTAATGTTTTTATCTTTATTTTTGAGACCGAGACCAAGCATGAGCGGGGGAGAGGCAGAGAGAGAGAGGCAGACACAGAATCAGACACAGGCTCCAGGCTCTGAGCCGTCAGCACACTCAGCACAGAGCCCAACGTGGGGTTTGAACTCCTCAACTACGAGATCATGACCTGAGCTGAAGTTGGACGCCCAAGCTACTGAGCCACCCAGGTGCCCCAGCCACCATTCAGTTCTTTGTAACTATGAACTTTTTTCTTTTTTTTAAGATTCTACATATAAGATCATATAATATTCATCTAATTTTAATGACAGAATGGGTAGTTTGCTTTTTTAAATAGAATGGCTGGCATAAAATATAACACTAGTTTCAAGCATAGGACCTAGTACCTAAACAAATTTGTGTTATCCTCACCACAGGTGTAGCTGCTTGTCCTCTATCACCATAGAAATACTAATGCAATACCATTTACGATATTCCCTATGCTGTACCTTTTATTCCCACAATTTATTCATCCCATAAGAGGAAGCCTGTATCTCCTCCTCCCCTTCACCAATTTTGCCTATCCTACCCTCCTCACCTCTGGCAACCATCTCTGGATTTATGGATCTGTTTCTGCTTTTGGTAGGTTTGATTTGTTTTTACTTGAATAAGTCATGAGAACAGTTGACTACACAATAGAATGTTTATTAGATATTTTATTTTTCATAAAATGTTTTACTTATAAACTTTCAAATTATAAAATAGGCCAAAAACTACTCCCAAAACTTAGCGAAATTATTTACATATAGCATTTATAGATGGTTTTAGCAGATACTTGTATATAGTGTCACCTTGAATTGTGGACCTATGTGTGGCCTTGCAGAACCTCAACTATTCATAGAGATGCTTGTCTAATAAAGTACTACCATCCAAGTTAAGAATAAGCTTTAAAGAACTAAGTACTTCTATTGAATTTTCTCTTTTGGGGGGGGGATCAAAACCATGGGTGAAAAAGGCGTCAATTCAAAATCCTGGGATTTAGGAAACAAGGCCATCACTTTTAGATAAACGATTTAAAAAAAACACAATATTTGCTATTTTCCTTAACTACTTCATTATATAATTTTCTTGAGTTGGGAAAGAATTTGGGGATAGAATAATTTGAGTCTTGAACCCAATTCAAAATGTTGTCTTCACTAAAAGGACTTTTTAAAAGTGTAACAAATTTTCAAAGAAATAAAATTGAATTGCTACGATGACCACTTCTAAAAACTTAAAGTTTAATACCCAGAGAAATACACCTAAACATATGACTTGCTGAATTTCTACAACTGAACACATTCCTGCAGTTCCTTCTCTGATTGTGGGGTTTTGTCAATAGTTTTTTTTTTTAATCTACTTAAATTTATATCCAAGTTAGCATCTAGTACAATGATTTCAAGAGTAGAACCCAGTGATTTATCCCCTACATATAACACCCGGAGATCATCCCAACAATTGTCCTCCTTAATATCCCTTGCCCATTTAGCCCACCTCCCCACCCACAACCACTCCAGCACCCTCAGTTCTCTATATTTAAGAGTCTGTTATATTTTACCCCTGCCCGGTTTTTATATTCTTGATTCCCTTCTGTTTGTTTTGTGCATCAAATTCCATATCTGAGTGAAGTCACGTATTTGTCTCTTTACTAATTTGGCTTAGCATAATATACTCTAGTTCTGTCCACGTTGTTGCAAATGGCAACATTTTGTTCTTGATTGCTGAGTAATATCCATTGTAAATATGCTCTATCTTTATCCATTCATCCACAAATGGACATTTAGGCTCTTTCCATACTTTGACTATTGTTGATAGTGCTGCTATAGACATTGGGGTGCATGTGCCCCTTTGAAACAACACACCTGCATCCTTTGGATAAATACCTAGTAGTGCGAGTGTTGGGTCGTAGGGTAGTTCTATTTCTAATTTTTTGAGGAACCTCCACACTGTTTTCCAGAGTAGTTTCCCCAGTTTGCATTACCACCAAGGGTTCCTCTTTCTCCACATCCTTGCCAACATCTGTTGTTGCCAGAGTTAATGTTAGCCATTCTGACTGGTGTGAGGTGGCACCTCATTGTGGTTTTGACGGTATTTTCCTGATGAGTGATATTGAGTATCTTTTTGTGTGTCTGTTAGCCATCTGGATGTCTTCCTTGGAGAAGTGTCTATTCATGTATTTTGCCCATTTCTTCACTGGATTATTTGTTTTTTGGGTGTTGAGTTCGATAAGTTCTTTATAGATCTTGAATATTAGCCCTCTATCCGATAATTCATTTGCAAATGACTTTTCCCATTAGTCAGTTGCCTTTTAGTTTTGCTGATTGTTTCCTTTGCCATGCAGAAGCTTTTTATCTTGATGAAGTTCCAAGAGTTCATTCTTGGTTTTGTTTCCCTTGCTTCCAGAGACCTATTGAGTAAGAAATTGCTGCAGCCAAGGTCAAAGAGGTTTTTGTCCACTTTCTCCTCGAGGATTTTGATGGCTTCCTCTCTTACATTGAGGTCTCTCATCCATTTTGAGTTTTAGTGTATGGTGTAAGAAAGTAGGTTCATCACGTCGCTGTCCAGTTTTCCCAGCACCACTTGAAGAGACTGTCTTGATTCCATTGGATATTCTTTCCTGCTTTGTGGAAGATTAGTTGGCCATACGTTTGTGGGTCCATTTATGGGTTCTCTGTTCCATTGATCTAAGAGTGTGCTTTTGTGCCAGTGCCAAACTGTCTTGATTACAGCATTGTAACACATCTTAAAGTCCAGAATTGTGGTGCCCCCAGCTTTGGTTTTCATTTTCAGGGTTACTTTTGTCTATTAGGGGTCTTTTTTGGTTCCACACAAATGTTAGGATTTTTTGTTCTATCTCTCTGAAGAATGCTGGTGTTACTTTGATAGGGATTGCATTGAATGTCAATTACTTTAGGTAGTATCAACATTTTACCAATACTTGTTTTGCTTTTTCTTTTTTCTTGAGCATGGAACAATTTTCCTTTTTTTTTTTTTTTTTTCCTTCAATTTCTTTCATAAGCTTTCTATAGTTTTCAGTGTATTTTGTTCCCCCACCTTTTTGGTTAGGTTTATTTCTAGGTATTTTATGGTTTTTGGTGTAACTGAATAGGATTGATTCCTTGATTTTTCTGTTTCATTATTAGTGTCTAGAAATGTAACTGATTTCTGTGCATTGATCTTTGTATCTTGTGACTTTGCTGAATTCATGGATCAGTTCTATTAGTTTTTTTGGTAATTCTCTTTGGATTTTCCATATAGAATATGTCTTCTGTGAAGAGTAAAAGTTTGACTTCCTCTTTGCTGATCTGGATGACTTTATTTCTTTGTGTTGTCTGTTTGCTGAGGTTAGGACTTCCAATATTATGTTGAAATAACTGGTGAAAGTGGACATCCCTGTCCTGTTCCTGACCTTAGGGGGAAAGCTTCCCCCCCCCCCCCCCCGCATTGAGTAGTTTTCCCCATGTTAGTGGTGGGTCTTTTGTATATGGATTTTTATGATCTTGAGGTATGATCCTTCTATCTCCACTTTCTTCAGGATTTTTTATCAAGAAGAAATGCTGTATTTTGTCAAATGCTTTCTCTGCAACTGTTAAGAGGATCATGTGATTCTTGTATTTTTATTATATTGTGGTGTATCATTGATTTGCAGATATTGAATCAGCCCTGCATCCCAGGTACAAATCCCACTTGATCATGGTGAGTAATGCCTTTAATGTATTGTTGGATCTGGTTGGCTAGTATCTTGTTGAGAATTTTCCATGTTCATCAGGGAAAGTGGTCTGTAGTTCTCCTTTTTAGTGGGTGTCTTTGGTATTGGAATCAAGGTAATGCTGGTTTCATAGAATGAGTTTGGAAGTTTTCCTTCTGCTTCAATTTTTTGGAACAGGGTCAAAAGAATAGGTCTTAACTCTTCTTTAAGTGTTTGGTAGAATTCCCTTGGAAAGGCATCTGGCCTGGACTCTTGTTTTTGGGGAGATTTTTGATTATTAATTTACTGGTTAAGGAATATTCAAATTTTCTACCTTGTTTCAATTTTGATAGTTCATAAGTTTCTAGAAACTTGTCCATTTCTCCTAGATTGCCCGATTTACTGGCATGTAATTGCTCATAATACTCTCTTATTTGTATTTCTGCAGTGTTGGTTGTGATCTCTCCTCTTTCATTCTTGATTTTACTTATTTGGATCCTTTCCTTTTTCTTGGTCAAACTGGTTAGGGGTTTATTAATCTCCTTAATTCTTTCAAAGGACCAGCTCTTGGTTTCTTTGATCTGTCTCCCCCCCCCCCCCCCCCCCCCCCCATAACACTCGTTTCTGCTCTAGCCTTTATTTCCCATCTTCTCCTGGTTTGGGGTTTTATTTGCTGTTTTTCTAGTTCTAAGGTATAAAGTTAGGCTGTGTATCTGGGAACTTTAGGAAGGTCTGGATTGCTATATATTTCCCTCTTATGACCACCTTTGTTGCACCCCAAAGGTTTTGGGCTGTGGTGTTATTTTCATTGGCTTCCATGTACTTCTTAATTTCCTCTTCTTGGTTAATCCATTCGTTCTTTAGTAGGATGCTCTCTTTAATCTCCAAATATTCATTGTCTTTCCAAACGTTTTCTTGTGATTGACTTCAAGTTCATAGCATTGTGGTCTGAAAAATATGCATGGTATTATTTCAATCTTTGTGCTTGTTGAGGGCTTTGTGTCCTAATATGTGATCTATTCTGGAGAGTGTTCCATGTGCACTCGAAGAATGTGTTCTGCTTTAGGATGAAATGTCCTTAATATATTCCATCCAATCTAGTGTGTCATTCAAAGCCATTGTTTCCTTGTTTGTTTTGTTTAGATCTGTCCATTGCTATAATTGGGGTGTTAAATACCTACTATGGTATTCTCGAGTTTCTTTGTCATTAATTTATATATTTGGGCTTACCCACATTGGGGCATAAATGTTTACAGTTGTTATGAAGGGATCTATCCACCAAGAAGATATGTCTTGTTACAGTCTTTATTTTAAAATCTAGATGGTCTAAGTATGGCTACTCAGGCTTTCTGTTGGCAACCATTAACATGAAAGATGGCTTTCCATCCCCTTACTTTAAGTCTGAAGGTATCTTTACATCTAAAATGGGTCTATTGTAAAAAGTCTACAGATGCATCTTGTTTTCTTATCCATTTTGTTACCCTTTGTCTCTTGATTGGAGCATTTAGTCCATTTACCATTTAGAGTGTATGGTAAGAGTGAAAAGGTATGAATTAATGCCATAATCTATTAATCTCTCCTCTTATTCTGTTCTCTTTAAACGAATCTGCATTTTAGAAGTCAGAATATTTCTATATTTTTCCCAGTAGGGTCCTACCATATATCGTCTTTTGTGTCTGGCTTCTGTTGGTCAATATTGTCTGTGACATACATTTATAATGTTGGGCATCTGGGTAATAAGACTATTACAAACAGTGCTACTATGAACACCAAAAATACATCTTTTGCTGAGCTTATATAGGAATTTTTGTTGGGTATTACCTAGGAAAGAAAGTTCTGGGTCATAAGGAATTGCTTGAGTAAGTATTTCAAGTTAGTTGTACCAATTTAGTCCCACCACGAGTGCATGAGAGCTCCAGTTCCACGTTTTCACCAACACTTGGTATTTAAATTTTAGCCATTCTGATGGGTGTGTTTATACCTTTAGGGCTTTAATTGCATTTTACTAATGAGGGCATATTTACTGGTTCTTTGGTCCTCTTTTGTGAAATGTCAGTTTAAAGTCTTTTGTACAGTGACTTTTTTATAATACTAAATCGGGGAGAGGCTATAATGTTTGAAATCAGTTTCATTTTTAAATGGATTCAGAGATCCTTTAAGTTAACACATGCCTCCATCTACCTCAAAGGGCATATAGTCTGATACAAAAACTGATTTTCTTTCTTGTGCTAACAGAAGGAATTTATATGTTTTGAGGGAAAGATTCTGATTGGAAAGTTCTGACTTAGGAAAAGTTAACTCTATTAAATTTAAATACTAAGGAGTCCTCTGAAGTTTCTAACTTATGAATTCTAAAACTACATTACCTTCTTTCCCATCCATATAATGATGTGATGAAGTAACTTAATTTAAAGTAGCTATCCTGTTAGAGCCAAAGTTACCAAATGAAGAATCCCTTCTTTTGGCAATTTTTAACTTCATTGGCCATTGTTTGTACTTCATATATTTTACTGCTCCTATGGATTTTTTTTTCTTTGTTTTTTGGCGCTAAGCTCAACCTATTACACACATTCTCACTCAATTTCACCTGTAATAAATGTTTCAGGTAGGACTTGGATTATATTCATTCTAAGAATGAGAAAATGGAGGCTTGGAAAAACATAAATTTACCCCAAATCACAGACCTGACAAGTGCAAGCAGAATTCAAAGATAGCTCTAAGGTACCAAAATCAATGGCTTTTAACTATCCCTTGTCTGTATGACTTAAATAGTTGAAGCTTCTTAGATCCTAGCAAACTGTAAAAACACCTAAGCTTTATTTGGGTCTTTCTAATTCAACTTTGATCCTACTGTATTAAATCTAATGGACACATCTTTTTCTTTCACATCCTAGCAGCACTCAACATTAGTGACCACTTCCATCTCCTTGAAACACTACCTTTAGTTTCCATGAAACAGCATTCTCCAACCAGTCTTGATCTTTCTTTCTAGTGACCACTTCTGTGTTCACCCTACAAAGGGTTATTTATTTTCCCAGACAGCTGTACCCCAGATTCCCTTACTGTAGGCTTCCCTATAAGCAAAGATTTCTACTTTGGGTGTTTGTATCTAGTTGAGACATAATTATAGTCTCAATCTCCATGTCTTCATCCTGTTTAATATCATTGTTAAATTTTCCTAACGGAACTTCCCTTGGCTGTTCTTCATCCTTCTGAGGTTGTTCTCCAATTTGATGGGTGACTTTATTCTTTGCTAGGGTCCAGAACCTTCATTTTTTTTAAAGTGAAACACCCTAGGTGTTGTAAAGCACTAGTGGTTCTGGCACCTTTGATTTGGCCTCAGAAATTGTTACAGTTCAGCTGAAGTATAACTTTTTTTTTCCCCCAAGTTGATTTGATTTATGATGAACATTTGTTTCACTTTTGTCAAACAAGAACTCATTTATTTAAAGTAAAATGATGTTGTGTGCCAGAAAGCAGAAGGTACTCTTGGCAAATGGAAATATCCCTGTGTGCACTTGCATCAGCACAAAGTACGTTTCTTTTTATATTCTGTGAATGTCTTTAAGGTGAGCTCTCTTAACTTCTGTGATAAACAAAAGCAGAAAATGGATCAACATGAGCTAGAGTAAACTCAAATTATTATATAGAGATGGTAAGTAGGATACAGCAGAAAGTAGAGATGGTTTTATATATTGAACTTAATTTTGAGGCACCAGTCATGACCTCTATGCTTTTTGTTAGAGCAACTTGTTAACGGTTAAATTGTCCTGATTCAGCACAAAGAATGAGTACCTGAATAGCCTGACTCCTTGAAACTAGTCTCTATTAGGAAATGAGTGAGAAGTAGAAGGTCACCTGGATCTACGATAGCTATATTTGGAACTAATAAAGTGAGGAGCCCTCTAGGCAAAGGGGGTAACATCAAGATGCTTTGTATTTTGAGGGATGCTGTTGGAAACACTTCCAAATACCCCAAATACTCCCAGGGGAATAGGAGGAATGGTAGTTCTATTTCACAGGATAAGTATCAAAACCAAATCTGACAGGACATCCTGGGACTAATGCATAATCCCTGGAGGTGAATCTGCATACAAATTGATAATGGTTGGATGAGTGTATATTCCCTGTAGGCACAAATACCTTCTGCACTGGTGCCTGCTACAGACCGAATATTTGTGCCCCTTCCTCTCACACTCAGATTCATGTTAATCTAATCCTTGATGTGTTGGTATCTGGGAGGTGATTAGGTGGAGCCCTAGTGAATGGAAGTAGTATCTTCTGAAAAAGATCCCAGCAAGCTCTCTGTTCTACCATTTGAGGACACTATGAGAAGATAGCTATCTCTGAACCAGGAAGCAGACCTTCTTCAAACACTGAATCTGCTAGCACCTTGATCTTGAACTCTCCAGCTTCCAGATCTGTAAGAAAGAAGGTTCTGTCTACAGGATTACTAGCAGCCTGAACAGACTAACCTAGAACCTCTCCCCATGTGTTTCTCCATGTGCCCCAAGTCCTTTGCTTAATACATAGGGCAAGTTCTATGTACTGCACGTGATTCAGAAGATCAGCCTCTACTGTGCCAGTATTCTTCCCCTTGGCTGTACTGGGGTACCCATGTTTTCCTTGCCCAGTCATGGTCATAGCTGAGGTCCTTCTCTACAACCTGCCCAATTTAGCAATTGCCCTACCCTTCCTTTCACTGAAAGTTTTGACGTGTATTTAATATAACGTAGTTTGTAGGAATACAGCACAATTGTTTGATGTTTATATACATTGTGAAATGATGTCACTAGTTCTAAAAATTCTTTTGGTGAGGTCTCTTAAGAGTTACTACATAGCATATTTGTGAATTGCAAGGAGTATCCACTACAGTCACCTCGTGTAAATTACATCTTCATGACGTATAACTATAAATTTGTACCTTTTTGGATACAATCCTTCACCCATTTTACGTACCCTCTAACCCCTTCCCCTTGGGTAACTCCCAATCTCTTCTCTAAATCTATGATCTTGGTTTTGTTTCTGCTTCTTAGATTTCACATATAACTAAGATCATGCTGTATTTGTCTTATTTGTTTTCATTTTGAAGTATTACTTAATAAAATATAACTGGGTTTTGTAGGCCTCTACTTAAACCTATCCTTTCCACCATGGTCTCAACTTAGTAGCACAGGCAGCAAAATCAGTGGTTGGATGCATGGTTCAATCTGAAAATATCAGTAACCTATCTTAGTGATCCTTTCCAGACCAGTTAGGATCTCCTAAAGATGGCATGAAAATGACTGATGAAAAAATTGAGTGCCTTCGGATATTAGCAACTAAAGGCAACTAGTTCTTAAGTTGTATTAGACAAGTACTCAAAACTGCTGTCCTTGGTCGTTCACCTGGTATTCTACCGGTTTTGTCCTTGCCCTTGCCATTGAAAGATACACAAAGCCACTAGAAGCCAGTTGGTGGGGGTGAGTGGAAATTACGTGTGTGCATGTGCAGGATATAGAAGCTGAGTAGTTCTGCCATCAGTGTATATCATGTAGCCCGAACTTTCTTCTTAAAATACTACCACTTTTGCGATAGTGTATTGTCTATAATCATTGTTCAGTAACACTAGTTTGCAGTTAATGCCTAAAAGGAATAAATATGAGAAATTAAGTTCTGAATTTTTCAAGAAAATAGATGCACAAAGGGTGTACAGTATTGCACAAAAGGTGCCCAGTATTCATTGTCTGCTAGGAATACCATACTATTACTGATCTTCTGAAAACAAGACACTAATCTGGTAAAGGATCATCATCTACCTCAAAAGTTGAGTTACTGAAGAACATTGTGGTCAAAGATGACCATGTTACATGTACAGCAGCCTTACATACCTCATGTGCCTTAAAATACCACTCTTGAAACATTTTTCACATAATCAAATGAATTTAAATTTTGCTGAGTTTGAATATAAATGTGCTTTGTAGAAAATGTACAGCAGTAGCTATCAACAGGTTACTCAGCTGAAAAACAACTTCACAAATAAGGAAATGTTGTCAGTTTTGATTAGTCATCAGATACTCCATCAGTTCCAAAAATGTTAGCTATTTCACTTCAGATATTTCACTTTAGATATGTCAGCTAGCAATTAGAGACCTCATCATAAATGCCATCGTAAATGAAGTAAAAATTTAAAGTTGGCAATGTGTTGTCTTTTTAGCAATAATATGAATACGAGTTTTGTGGCATAGTTCTGTGGTCAAAAATCCTGCTCTAACTAAAACCCAGAAAGCGGACATATACTTCATTTATGGTGCATATATAATCCTTAATATAAACAAAAGAGCCTATCAATGGAAATAGTTCTCAAAACTTAATACATTAGATATAAATATAACTAAACCACAAAGCATTTTTGTGAAGGCTAATGTTGAAGACAAAACCTGGATAAGTTTTTTTCTTTTTTCCCCCTATCGAGTGGATTTTACAAATGCATGAGACTCGAAGTGCTACTTTCAGAATCAACCTAGGTGTACAAAGATTTCAATTTTGAGCCTGCCACTTTATTTTTGTAATTTGTTCAGAATTAGTTATATAACTTCAATAAAAATATTCAATGAATAGGACCAGAAAAATCCTATGAAGCTTATAGAAAATTGATTAAAAACCATGCTTGCAAGCAGAAAGGCATTCAAATTGAATCCAGAAAAGCTTAAATTGGACAAATTAGTGAAATCTCAAATAATACACTAGACTTAACTTTGATATTGTAATTAGAAGTCACGTGAATTGTAAACTTAGTTACTACTTTTTCATTAGATGCATTTATATTACCCTAATGGAACAAACTTGATAATATCTAAAATACTACATCTAAGTGTTCAATCTAAATGTTTATATAAATGTGTATATACACCCACAATAAAACACTATTCAGCCATAAACAATAATCATTTGACAACATAGATGGAATTTGAGTACTGTACTAAGTGAAATATGTTGGAGAAAGACCTATGACATAACTTCACTTGTAGAATCTAAGAAGTAACAAGAGAATCTAGACTCACAGAACAGGTAAGTGGTTGCTACAGGGGCAGAGGATTGAAGGTGAACTGGATCAAGGGGATTAAGTACAAACTTCCAGTTACAAGATGCATCATGGGGATGGGGAATACCCTTAATTTTGTAAGGTGACAAGTTGTAACTAGATTTATTGTGATGGCAATTTGGCAATGTCCATTATTACACATGTTAGTTTCAGGTGTATCAATTATACCTCAAATTGAACAAAACCACTTCTATTGAAACAGGAATGGATATTCGCCTACCTTTTGTGTTTAAACGTATACATGACAGAAGTTCTTGGACTTTGGCTTTCATAAATGGGTAATAATGGGTAGGGTTGGAGAGGACTTAAACATTGATGCTTTGACAACAACATGAGGCATACTTTTTACACACTAAACTATCTCTACTTTCACAGCTCCTTCTCCTACAGTCTGACCTGTGAAGAGTATACACCATTTTAGTAGCAGAATACACACACACACACACACACACACACACACACACACACACACACACACAGCTAGAAGGGAACTTAGAGTTGACAGCAAATGGCATAAATGGAAAAGCTACAGTATCTAATTTCAGACAAGTCTCTTCATTTTCCACACAGTTTAGACCATATAAACACAGTAATATGATTTGAGAAACACTAAAGTTTTTTTTATAACTTAATTATGTGTCTTCACTGCTCGCCAAACCTAATATGTCCAAATTAATCTTATAAGGAACTAAAACTTTTACTATAATGCAGTTTTGTAGAAGTCCCCTTACAGAAAGAACCTAACACCCAACATGGCTGGCAGGGATTCTGGGAAATCTTTCCCAGCCCCCCCAAGCACCTGTGAACAGGAGAGAGCATAAACAATTGAAGATAGGAGATTCCAATAGATAATTGCCACAAAAATTACTCATGGATGCACACACCAATTTTTAGGAAAACCCATGAAATCAAAAGATAACAATTTCAAGAGAATAGTTATCCATGAAAAAGGAGGGAGGGAGGTATTGACTTCAGAGTAGGTCTTCAGAAACCCTAAGCTGTGAAACACATAAAAATACTAACATTTGTATAACTTATATGGCAGCTGTGTGTTTGCCTAGGTTTCATAATTTTTAAACATTTTGTAATTGAACAAAGAAGCTGCAATGCAATAAAGATCAGAATAAATAAGGCAGAAGCAACAAAAATATACCTCCCCGAAAGTTTTTCCAGGCTCCGTGCTAAAGATGCTTGGGAAGGAAGCTTCTCCAACCACATGATTATTACACCTATATATAGACTTGGCAGTCTAAGCTATAGAAACTCTTAAAACACACAAGTGAATCATGTTCTTATTTTAGATCCTTGTGGCAAATATCTTCACTAAATGTCTTCCTGGAAAAGGTTTATGGCAGTAAGTTGAACAACATGATTGAGCTTACCTTAATACTTAAAGGATAAACGTTCTGTGAATTTGTTCATCTACATGATGATACCTGGTTATAACAACATGTAAGGTAAAATGGGAGCCATTTTAATCCCTTATTAAAGATGAGCAACCAAACTAACTCCCTCCCTGGTCACCCTATGTGCACATTGTCACACTGCTAGTATAAGGTAGAGCAAGTGTTAACATTCAGGTTTTCTAACTTCCAGTGATTCAATGCCTCTTTAGAACATCATTTTGCGCCCCCCCCCCCCCCATTGGATATCTTCCATCAAAATACCTTTTTTTTTTTAAGAATATTTCAGTGATGTTAACATTACAATGAGATTCCTATATTAGAAGGGCTTCCATTTCTTAGAGTTACTGTAGCTATAAAGTTAGGATTATCTACTTTGCTACAATTTCCCAGCCTGGATTCCTTAAGAGTCCATGTACCAGCTTATTTTGAGACTACAAATTGGGAAACAGCACAAAATGTTTGTGGCAAATACGTATATCTCTGAGCAAAGCCCTGTGCCACCTTTTTTTGTTATCAATAAATGTGATTAAACATGATAAATGGACTTCTTAAATATCTTAATATGTACAGATCTCAGAAAATTTCCAGACATATATTGGTCAGCAGATATGGTCACCTTAGTGTATTGACACAACAGCCTAGAATTAAAGATAAGTGGTAATAAAACAAATTTGTATTGAGTCAGATGCTTGCAAAAATCTATTAAATTCCCTGACCTTTCTTTCATAGCATATGCGGGCCAATATCCGATTTCTCTTAAATTTATCTTCTGTGTTCTTAAGTTTATTTGAGATAAAAAGAGTGCAAGTGGGGGAGGGACAGAGAGAATGCCAAGCAGGCTCTGTACCGTCAGCGCAGAGCCTAACATGGGATTCAGACTCACAAACCATGAGATCATGACCTGATCCTAAGTTGGATGCTTAACTGACTGAGTCACCCAGGTACATTTACATTTTTATTCTTAAAAACTTGTGTATATTTAAGATGTACAACATGACTTGATATATACATACAGCAAAATAACTATGGGCAAGCTAATCAATATACCCATCGCATAATTACCATTGGCGTGTGTGTGTGCGCGTCCGTGTGTATATGCATGTGTGAGAGAGACAAAGGACCTGAAGTCTACTCTTAGAAAGCTTCCAACATTTAATACAGTACCTCTAACTTCAGTCATCCTGTATAGTAGATGTCTAGACTTATTCTACATAACTGCCATTTTGAACCCTTTGACCAACGTATCTTCATTCCCCACCTTCCACCCCCTGGTACCTACTGTTTTGTTTCTATGTATTTGAATCTTTTAGATCCCACACATAAGTGAGATCAAGCAGTTTTTCCTTTGTGTCTGGGTTATTTCACTTAGCATAATGCCCTCCAGGTTCATCCATATTGTTGCAAATTTGTTCATCTGCAGCAAAATGCGAAGATGTCAACATTTTGTTGTTCATGCTCTACTTCACCCTAGGTTGCCTAAATAGACTTATTTCTTCATCTCCTTCAAAATCACTAACTTCCTGTTAAGGGGTCATTAATATACCGGGTTCTTATGCCAAGGGGGGAAAATCTATGAGGAAAAAAAAAGGCTAACACAAGGCTAACTTTCTTATGCTAATTGGCTGTTTAAAAAAAAAAGGTGGACTGATGTATGAAATGTGGCTAAATTTAGTTGAGAAGCACTTAATGATAAATAACATTGTGATAACACAGGAAGAAATGCAAAATCAATGCATTTGTTTTATTGGTGGTGTCTATTACTGCTTATTCTTATAGCAAATATCATTAGAACTTGCTTTCAACTAAGCTGTTTCTTTAGA
Source organism: Prionailurus viverrinus (assembly GCF_022837055.1). Classification (NCBI taxonomy): domain Eukaryota; kingdom Metazoa; phylum Chordata; class Mammalia; order Carnivora; family Felidae; genus Prionailurus; species Prionailurus viverrinus. Next base: position 46,086,999 of record NC_062565.1, read on the forward strand.
TTACATAATCCATAGAAATAATGCTTGATTGGTCTAGCAAACAATTACTCCTAACAAGTTTAGGACAAAAAAAATTGTTTCTAACTGTATTCAGTATAATCTCTTGTAATGAAGACTTAGTTTGGAGTCTGTCAAGTAATCCCTACTTAATTATATATAACAAAGTTATTCTTCAAAAAACCAAAACCAAAAAAAAAAAACCCACAAGAAACTAGTTTCTATTCCTGTCCTTCCTATCTTCTCTGACCCACCTAGATAACCATCATATTAGTTTATCTTTTAAAATTTCCTTATTACATACATGACACACAAAAAACTATTATAGAAAGTCAACGGTATATTCTCGGATACTTCTTCAGACACTTTATAAAAATTAAATGAAAAAATATATGCTCATATGTGGATATATACTTCTCATAAATACTTATACATAGTTATCCTGACCGAAGAATTGGTCTCTATGATTTTTGCCTTTGGAAGAATTTTAGACTTACAATTATTCAGATACTAGAAGACCATTTTTTCTTGTAGCTGTCTAATTTATATAGAGCTTGACTTGAAAGAATAGAAGTTTCTATAGAGCAAAGACTTTGTCATGCCTTTTTTGTTTTTAGATTCTTTAAGATACCAGCACATAGTAGGAACTAAAAAATGTTTGTATCAGTGTTCTTTATGTTCAGAAGACACTGGATTATCTTCTCTCTGCTTGAAGACTATGTTCTTATTGGTGGAGAAGGGAGCTCATACCGTAATCTTGACATCTCTCCCTTACTGTGCCCTGAGAATTTTATTTTCAATTTGTGATTTAAATAAAGCCATATGGAGCACTTCCAACCCTTACATTCTATTATATAATGATGATCTCCAGGGTGGGATTTGGAATTAAGATGGATAAGTAGGGGGTGCCTGGGTGGCTCAGTAGGTTGAGCCTCCAACTTCAGGTCATGATCTCATGGTTGATGTGTTCGAGCCCTGTGTTGGGCTCTGTGCTGACACCTCAGATCCTGGAGCCCACTTTGGATTCTGTGTCTCCCTCTCTCTGCCCCTCCTCTATGCACTCTCTCTTTGTCTCTCAAAACAAAAATGTTAAAAAAATAAAAGTTGGATAGGTTGATCATCTGATCATCTGATCAACGGTCAGAATGACACCCATGTGTATGAAGAAACAAGGAGTCCTATACGTAGAGAAAAACAAAGCTGACCCTGTAGAGAAAAGATTATGACAGGGACCATATGGTCCTATTCATCCAACAAACACTTGTCAGAACCTACTTTATACGGGCATTTTACTAGCTACTTAAGTCTATTAATGTTTCCCAACAATTATGACTCATGTCTTCTGAGAGCTGAAGTTCAGGGAGATGGCCACAATAGATACATAACAAATAGGTATATTCATAGAGTAAATAATAGAAATTCTCTGAAGGGCCAAGAAATCAAAAGCACTTGAAAGCATGTAACAAGAAGAAATACTATAGATGGGAGGAGGTTGGCAAGAACAGAACTTTTCTGAAAAAGTGCCCTTTAAGCCAAGAGAACTGCTTAGACAAGAACATGAACTCTTACTGCTATAGGTCTCCTGATGGCTCTCTGGGACCTGTTTCAGCCTCTTCACAGGGTCCAGGTGCATTGCCTCCCACTGCATTTTGGTAGATGGTTCTGCTTCTGTTGAGACCAAAGAATCTTAACTGACATAAATCTGAAAGTTGAGTTGATAGGGAAATAAGATCTGTGATAATCATAAAAATGCATCATTTTGGCATTCTAACTTGAAAGTGACATGAGCAGTTATGTCAAAACTGAAAATGCCTATATTTTAATAGCATTATTTCCTCACAAATAGTTCATCTGAAATGTTATTTTTGTAATCGTTCTAAACTTGTAGAATTCTTGAATGCAGAAAAGACCTTAAGGAAATTGTCTCAATTTAAAGATAAGAAGGCAGAAACCTATCCAGGGAGTTCAGACTATAGAATGAATTGATAGCATAACCAGGATGAAGCCTAGAAGTCTGCCTCTTAAAGCTTTCTCTAAAAGTACTAGTCAAGTAATGTTCTAAAAACCTACAGATGTGCCTAAAGATATCAATGACTCCTCGATCATATTCCAGTTTTGGACAGAAGAACAAATGATCAGCAAAGGAACAACAAAAACTGTTGGGGAGAGGGGAATGTGACTATTAAGCTTCAGGCAAATTCCTCATGACACTGCTGGAATCTATTTTTGATTTTAATTTTCTTTTTATTGATTAGTACTGCTAAACTAGAATCCGATCACGCAGAACTGGAAATGCCAGCAATCCCCATCTAGACTGGCTTTAAATGTGTGCTAAGCAGCAATGTACTCAGGACATCACACTGCATATAATATGTCACGGATGCCCCTAGGGCCAAATGATGGCATAAAATGATTACATCATCCTTTGGCAATAAAAGTGGAGGAGCTTGAGATCACTGCAGGGATACCTGGTGCCAAGACCCGGACCAACAACTCACTGGTCTCTTGAATCTCTTCTAAAGGTAGAACCCAAGAAAACTGCAAGCCCAGTTGAAATGGTTATAAATACTTGGTTTCTGGAGAATATAACAGTTTATCATTATTAGACGGAACAAAAAGCCTCAATATGCCAATTAGCAAATACTTAGTGGAACTCATTTAAAATATTTAAGCATATATACTTTAAAAAAACATTCAACCAGAAAAATCTATTGAATATTAGTATTTATGGTAGGTGAGGACTCATCAGGTAGGATTTTTGTTTCGTTTTTTAATCTAAAAGCTAGAAGTTTCTCAACCAAATGACTAAACAATTTACTACTGACATGACCAGTATTAAGGACCAGTAGGATCCTTAAATACCTAAACCAGAGCAGTTCTAGGCCAGAAGGTAGTAAGAAACAGAGAAAGGACTCATTTTCTTTGGACATAAAACTACTTCTTGGTCTGCATATGTATCAAAACACTCATTTTAGTAACATTTATGCTTGTGACTATGGATTAGTGATCTCTAATTGAAGTGTCCAACTCCTAATCCTAGAGCTGCATAGCTGATAATTGAATATATATTTCCTGTTATGACTTTTTCTTGTCTCCATCAAATTTAATAACCTGTTTCTCCTTACAGGTTGCAAAATAGAATCACATAGAGACCTCAGAAAAAAGTCTAATGTCCTTTTATGGTCTGTGCCTGGTCTTTTTAAGTAGAATGCACGTCAAGATACATCTGCAAGGTGGTCTTTTAAGCTTCTCATTTCCACATAGCTAAATCTTCTAATACTCTAATTCAATCTTTAAAAAACACGTGGTTCAAGGGTCTTGGAACCATCCATCACTTGCCTGACAATGTCAAAATACTTGTTTTTTTATTAGCTGTCCTAAATTATGAATCCTAGTAGGAGGGGAGACCAACAATCTCCATGCTCATTTTATTGAGTTTTACATATTTTGGGTAACAGTCCTTAATCAAATGTTGGCTGAAAATATCTTCTCCCAGTCTGTGGCTTGTCTTCTAATTCTTATGTTATCTTTCATGTAACAGAAGTCTTTAAATTTAATAAAGTCCAGTTTATCTGTTCTTTCATGGATCAGGTCTCTGATATGGTATCTAATAGAAGAATCACCAAACCCAAGATCATCTAGGTTTTCACTTCTTTTCCCCCCAAGAAGTTCTATAGTTTTAAGTTTGTATCCTAGACCTATTGTTAGACCTTATAATGCTCAAAATTTAGCTATATCTGGACTTTTTTGTTTGGATGTCCAGTTTTTCCAGCACCATTTGAAGAATATATCCTTGCTTCATTGTATTATCTTTGCTTCTTTGTCAAAGATCGTATGGGGTCTATTTCTGGGCTCTGATTCCATTGATCTATTTATTTTGCCACCACTATTTTGCCAGTCTTGATTGCCATAGATTTATAGTAAGTCTTGAGGTGGGGAAATGTTCCCTTTCTTTCAAAAATGAAAAAAGCACAACCTTTCCTTCGAAGATGTAAAATGGATAAGTGGGATGATGGGAAAGGAATGGTATTGAAAAGTTGAGATAGGTCTAATTAAATATGATTTAGAAGATGTTTGTGGAAGTTTTTATGCATTAAATTTACCTTAGAGGATGGGAGAGTCATGCAGCTGATGCAATAGAAATTGTGGCTTTTTAAGAGTATTTCAAAAACTCCTGGAATTTCAAGAATGTCTGTAGGTATAAGGAACATGACTTCGGTTTATTCTAGATACTATTAAAAACAAGATTGGTCTCTAAACTGTGTTTGTATGGCTTGTCCAGAAGCACAAAAAAAGTTGGGGGGAAAAAACAAGGTATTTTAGAATTCTTTAAGACTAAATGAAATTAAACAAGTTTATTTTACTTTTGGGGGGGGTAGTTTAAACAGGTGTTTTTTTCCCCCACTGTTCTGATGGGTAAAAGTCCAAGATGAAAATGCTGGCAGAGCTGGTTTCTTAGTAGCTTGCACATGGCCACCTCCTTGCTGTTTCCTCACCTAACCTTTTCCCTGTGCACAAACACTCCTGTTTTCTCTTTACCTTCTAACACAGGACACCAGTCCTATTGGATTAGGGCCCCACCCTTATAACCTTCAAGCCTTGGGACCTTCAAGGAAGTAATTATCTCCATAGTCTCACTGAGGTTTAGGGCTTCAACCTATGAATAGGGGGTGGAGGGGTGTCACAATTCATAACACTCTGCCTCATTCCCTTGCTTTGAAACTTTTGTTTTGAAAAATTTTAAATATAACCTATTGTCAAGTTAGCTAACAGTGTATGTAGTAGGTTGGCTTTGTGAGTATATTCCTGTGATTCATCACTTACATACAACACCCAGTGCTCATCACAACAAGTGCAGTGCCCTCCTCCAAGCCCATCACCCATTTTCCCCTCCTTAAAAAAAGTTTAAAAACAACTAAGATCCTAGAGAGGTCTTTTAGTGATAACTCCCTGCTCTAGGGAGTTACATATACTATAAAACTATGGGTGGATTAGGAGATTAGTTATTTTCCTTCTCATAGTAGCTATTCCTATATTTAGACATGCTTTTGGGTACACAAGTGGTTTCCTTCAGTGGTGGAATACACAATCTCTGCTGGAGGAGGATGGAAACAGACATGGGACCAGAGTAAGAGTGGCCAAGGCGGAATTAGTACCTAGAGATAAAAGATTAAAAGCTCACAATCTGAATTTAGGGCTGGCTAAGGGTTCTTGTGAGCCAACAAACTAGCAATTCCAAGAGGACAAATGGATTGCCCTGTTGACATATTTTCTGGAGCCAAGACTGGTGCCGGTGATCCTGAGATGCAAATAAAGTGATGGTGGTATGCTCTCCTTGTGCTTACTATTGCTATGCTAGATAGGTTTTTTTCCCCTTCATATATATAATATATAGGCTTGATGTAGACCATGAGAGCAGCTTGTGGTTTCTGCCTTTATGGGGTCTAGCCCATCATTTCTGCTGTTCAGACAATGGGTGTAGGGGGTCGACATCTTTTGCTTTAATTGCATCCAACAGACATGGCAAAATGTAGGAAGCAATTAGATGGTGGAAAGATTTGAAATTCCATTTGAGGGAGATTGTATGCTCCATATATGGGACTTTTACAGGGTCTCTGCAAGAACAGTTTTGAGTTCTTCATGTCCTGAGTCTCCAAAACATCCTCCGTAAATTTTGTCTAAAGTAGTAGTTACTGAGACTACCCTACAAAATCTCCAGGTTATGGGATGAAGAGGAGTCAAATAAGAAAAAGGATAAATGGAAGAAAACTACTGATAAGTCTGTTAAACACAGAATAAAACATGAGGTGTTTAATTTTTGGATTGGTGGTTTTTAATGTACTTGTAAGAATTTTTAAATATTATCTGAAATGTCCAATAAACAAAAGGACTTACAGATCTCATAAAGGAAAACGAATTGTTCAGAGATCTGAAGTAAAAAGAAAAAATTGAAATCAGTAAGTTGGGGAAGTATTTTGAGAGCGTGATGTTAATCAACAGATCAAGAGAGGTTAAGACCTATTCACCAGAGATTGTGATATTCAAATACCCTCTCTTATATACACTTTCAGTTTCCCAAGAAACCTGGCTATTACTCCCTAAACATAACTTTTCCAAACATAACTATTCCAAAGCCACACAAAAGTGACAATATGAAATCAGGTTTTTTTTGTTTTGTTTTGTTTTTATTGACATATTCTGTTCCGCACAACCATATGGATGGATGCCAGTACGTTCTTTCCTGATTCTACATCCAGGCCTCTACACTTTCCCATAATGTCGTCCTCCTTGGGATTTAAGGTTATAGCTCTGTTTCTAATGAACTCCCTTCCTAGAGGCAAATCATTTCCAGAAACATGTCTCCCCTTCACTTCCCATCTCTCCTACTCTCTTGAGCTCCTTCCTTCCCAGTGAAAGATACAGGTTGGTTGTTTTAGTTTCTTCTCTCTCAAAACACAATTCTGCCTTCTATCTTGTTCCTGAGACTCAAGGTACCTACCTTTCTAAGGGAGACAACATCGTATGTTTCCAAAGTATGTTTATATCCCTGCCTATGCTATGATAGGTCCGGACCATTTTATTGGCAAGGAAAGGTAGTCCTGTGGAAAAGCACCTACCAAAATCAGTTAATATTTCATCACTTTTTATTTTAAAATCAAAGGTTTTAGGAATACCTTGGTGGCTCAGTCGGTTAAGCAGCTGACTGGCTCAGGTCATCTCGCAGTCTATGGGTTTGAGCCCCACATCAAGCTCTGGGCTGATAGCCCAGAGCCTGGAGCCTGCCTTGAGTTCTCTCTCTGAACCCCGCCCCCCCCCCCCCACTCTAGCGCATTCTCTCTCTCCCTCTCTCTCAAAAATATCAAAAATTTAAAAGTTATAAAGGGCTTTAAAAGTCTCAAGTACATCACTTGAAGGAGAACTCTGTAATTGTATGATATTGTTGGGAAATTTGGGAACAATTTTCTGTCCTTGATACTAGTACTGAGAATTAAAATATTGTCAGAAATATCCTCAGAAGATGAAGAGTCTACATTTTAAAACTTGATGATGATCTAGTAGTTTGAGATCTATCATTCTAGAAGTGTTGCATAATTCAAAAGCAATTGCCTGAGGCAAAATTTGGAGGTAATCAGAATTTGATCCTTACCATCATTGCTCACCCTCTTTCCTTCAGAGGCCTCTTCTTCTTTTATTCCTTGCTCCCACTGTACCGTGTCTCTGGGGGCTTATCCTGTATTTTTTCCATTTATTTTGCCTCTGTTCTCATTGACTCAAGTGTTCTAATGAAGTTTTCAAATGCTACCACCATTGTGTATTAACACCTTTATGAGGTATCTGATGCAATTTTGAGATTCAATGAAATTACCATAAAAGAGGACAGATGTGAGATCTTTGGGTGAAATTGCTTAGCACAAATTCTGTGATGGGAAATACTTTTTTTGTTCCTAAACCCTTAAAACAACATCTGATTCTATAACTTGTATAATCCTCTGTAGGTAAGGATGACAATCATTACGTATTTCCTGTGTATTTAAAAACTTCAATTTCAACTACAGCTACTTGTGATGTTATTAGTTGATTAGTATTCACAAGACAGTGAAAATAGATTTTGGCCAAAAGTCAATTTAAGTGAAGAACCTCAAATTTTAGATATATTTAGGTGTTACCATAGACTGAAATCCATGAAGTCCTAGTCACTTATACAGTTGGAACTAAACATATCAAGTGGCAATTCTTACTAATAAAATTTAATGGCCTAAAAGTAGTAACTGTTACCTTCACACAATAGAATAATATAGATGGCTTTATTATATACAGCGGTGAAAAAAAGGAAATGTCTCAATTTTAAGGTAGAAAACTTTAAAAGGGAAAAAGTAGCTTTTAAATCACCTTTGTTTTATGGTTCAAGACCTTTTCATTAAACTCGAAAAACACGATTTCACAATATTAAAAATAATGAAACTTGAATTCCATAAGACTGTTATTTAAAATTCTTACCTTAAGAAATACGTCATTATAGTTTCATGGTCTATCAAGAATTCCAATAATGGGACTTCTTGGGGGCCATGAGTAAACCAAATACCAATTATGAATTATAACATTCTATACACGTATCATGGCTTATTTTGATAGGGAAGATACCTTACATTAGGCTGGCAGATTTCTCCTGAGTAGCTCTTATAACCGCACCCAAAAATATACCTAAATGCAATAAATTCACCCAAACCTTTGAACTTCATAAATTTTCTCAGAAATACTTTAAACTTAACTTTGAAATTCCTTGAATATATTCCCGTTCAATCTCCTTTTCATTAAGAAACCCATAAAATTTCCTAAAGTTAGGCATTTGTTCAAAAAACATACATGGAAATCTACTTAGTTTTGCCAACTGCTGATACTTCAACCTCAGTCTCTCCCTTGCTATTACCTTCCACTTAGAAGGGTGTAAATGAAAACATGAGTCCTTTAAACTGTGCAAGTCCAGTTTCAAGGATGTTAAGTCTGATGTCTGGTTACTAAGTGAACTCTGTCAATATACCTTTAAAATTGTATTTAGGTATAAATAGGTGAATTAAGAATTTTTAGCTTGCTTTTAAAAACTATACACAAGAATGGGCAGGGGCACCTGGGTGGCTGTCAGTTAGGCGTGATTTCAGCTCAGGTCATGGTCCCAACATAGTGGGATTGACCCCCCCCCCCCCCCCCCCCCCCCCCCCGCAATGGACCATGTGCTGAGCATGGAGCCTGCTTAAGATTCTCTAACTCCTTTTTTTTTTTCTCTCCCCATCTCTGTCCCTCTCCCCCCTGCCACATGCTTGCTCACTCTTGCTAGCTCTATTTGTTTTTTTGTTTTTTTTGTAAAAACTACACTAGTCATGCTGTAAAATAATTTCTGGCTGTAACCAAGCAGCTAGGTGACTAACGTTGTTTAAAAAAAAAAACAAAAAACACCAGAGCAACAACAACAACAAAAAACCTTAGGGCGTATTTAACCTTGAGACTGCTCTCCTTTAGAAGCTAGACTGAGAGGGGTGCCTGGGTGGCTCAGTCGGTTGAGCTTCTGACTTTGGCTCAGGTCATGATCTCACCGTCTGTGAGTTCGAGCCCCGTGTCGGGCTCTGTGCTGACAGCTCAGAGCCTGGAGCCTGCTTCAGACTCTGTGTCTCCCTCTCTCTCTGACCCTCCCCTGTTCACGCTCTGTCTCTGTCTCAAAAATAAATAAACGTTAAAAAAAAAAAAACTTAAAAAAAAAAAAAGGAAGCTAGACTGAGATACAATGTCTACCATCTTCAAACTTCAGAATACCTAGAGAATAGAACAGTGACCAGAGCCACAATGCCACTTCTGTAGCTATCAGGTCTTATAGATTCAGGGTTTCTACAGATCTGGGCACTGCTAGAGCTATAGAAAAATGAAATACAAGTCCTTCTGAGGAAGGGAACTCAGCAATATGTACAAATAAATACCCCCCCCCCCAACACACCCAGGAAATACTAAATGACCTAAGTGCTAAAACAGGGCTGTGCTAGATAAGAAAAGCATCTGACTTAAATTGGGCCAAACCAAACAAAATGAAACACTACCACTAATAAAGGATAAATACAGCACAAACGTGGAAGTATAAGAACTGTTATGTTGATGTATACAAAGATTTTTAAAAACCACAATTAGATATGTTTGCTAAAAAAATACATACCTTTTGTATTTGAGGTTTGACATGTAAAAATATATTCAGAATTTCATGGGGGTTTCTTCATTTCTGCATTTTTCATCCTTCCACTTCACTTGAAGGTAGGTGATTCATAGAGGCCTCTTGCCTCAGCAAGATGTGAAATGAATGTTTCAGAAAACCTGTTTTTTGCTTTTCAGAACCCTTCCTGCATTTATCAGGGTTATGTAGTTAAGAAAGGAGAGGAAAATTTGCCTTAAATGAGGAAGGTCAGGAGGTCTACAGGCACAAGAGTGGTTAGTGACCCCTAGTCCTCTCACGCCCTGCATAGCTCATTAACCAGAGCCTTGTATAATGAGTAGAGTATAAAAGTTCATGGCCTTATGGTACTGTAAGGGAAGATGGACTTCAAACCCACTCAAATGACCCTGGGCAAAAGGAACTTCAGGGAATTGGCATAGACTGAAGAGCTGGTTGGAATGGGAGTAGCCCTGGAGAATGTGCTGTGTAAGACCTGCAGAATCCCGAGGGTCCAACTGAATTTCCCACCATATCAGAGGGATGGGGCCTTAGCATCAGATGGACTTTTCAACAAAAGTACAACACTATAATACTTCCTGTACACGTGTTTTAAATAATGTTCAAATTCTTAAATACCTCTGCCTATCCAGATCTAGTAAGATGTAGATAAGATGGGGATTGTAGACCTGTCTACTTGGATATAAATTAGATCTAGATATCCTTGCTATTCTCATATTTATGTGTCTTTAAAGGTCTTGAAGTACAAGCAATGGCATATGTGCAATGTAAGTCTTAATATTGTCTATTGATGTACATTTAGTAGACTGCTCTAGAGTCCCTGAAATCATAGAACTTAAGTGGTGGTGATAACCCCATAGGGCTTCCCACTTGCTTTAATTTTGTCCTGGTGTTTCCCTCTCACTCCAGCTGGCTGAGTATGACTAAGGTGCCAAGTTTCCCTAAGAATAGCCTGTATTCCTCTGGTTTGTGTGGGACCTGAAGGATGAGAGCCTAGAACAAGTCCAGGCACAAACCCATGACTCAATGGCACAAGTTCTCAAGTTATCTTCCCTAGTTTTACAGGTCCCTTATTGTTGTATAGAGTTCCTATTAACTGACTCTTATTAGGTATAGAATTTCTCCTTTTTAAGCAAATTATCCCCAACTTTCTCTTTCATCCAATTTAAATTAGAACAAATATTTTGGGTTCCATTTTCAACCAATTTCCATTTTCAAGAAAATTGTCCTAGTACAGTGCAAAGTATACTAAGCAAACAATTCTCAAATTTGTTCTTTTAGCCCCAACTCCACTATATGCTAAATTTATGATCTTGGATAAATTACTTAGCTTTCTGAGACTCAGCTTCCAAATCAATAAACTGCTGTACAAAAGTGAGTTATTATCATCATTACCTTGTATTGCCATCCATTATCAAATATAAATTAATTCCAGCCATAGATTCTTGAGTTCTGAATCTACTGTTCAGACTTGACACTTAAAGCTGCATCTTAACCGAGAAAAAAGTTAATTCCTTAAAGCCTAATATTTACTTTAAATCCATTTGTAGTTTTAAAACTTCCGGTAGTGTTATGAGGTCCACCTCTCTTACAGACACATTGAAGCAGTGTTGCCTTATGTATAAGAAGTGTTGTACTAATACTTGTGGAAATAGTAACCCTAAATTACATTGAGGAATAAATAGAAGTTATCATACCACATAGCTGTGTCTGAATAAAACAATTAGTTAACCTAAAGATATTTCTCTTCTAAAAATGGTTCCAAAGAAACCTGAATCAAGTAAATTGAAATGACTTTATTTTGCAGGCATGTAAAGAAATTTCACTTTTAAACCACTGAGATCTTAAATGTTCTTAAATATCACTAAAATTATCAAAGTTTTACCAATAGGTAAAAACTTAACAGGAATATAAAAAATTTTTCTAGAAATACATTAGGTACATGCATAGAAGTAAAAAGGGTCATGATTGGCTGATGACTTATGCTATAAAAGCACTTCGTACAAGATGTGAAGTGATTTAAAAAAATTTCAGTTTTATTGGGTAAAGGAAACCATAATACTAAAGTTTATGAGCACCTTTGAATTGGTGTTGCTTTGTGTAATTGTTTCTGCACTTTACATTTGCAAGTATCTAATGTGACCATCATTCCATATATTACCTTATGTCATAATGGTAGCAAACAGTGTAGGAGTTTTTGTTTTGTTTTTTTGCCAATCTGGCATTGTTGTTATTGCTTTTAGAATTTTCTCCATAATTTCTGCAGGATCTAGCACTGCCTTGAGTAAAATCTTGTCTTATTTTACAAATGCAGGAGGACTTTGAGTACTTAAAATTGCTGAAATACATTAAAAATTGCACATAAAAATGTGTATCTCCTGGAATCTTCACAAACTGGTGAAGTGAGCATAAGACTAAAATAACAACAAAAAACAGATCATCATCCTCACACCAGGAGCCTCCTTATGTCTTTGATTAACTTTGTTTGGGTTCGGTGGTAACTGAATCCATAGATTCCTGATGTCTAGATTAGTTTTGACTCTTCCTGTACTTTATGAAACCAAATGCCTACAGTATGTGCTTCTCACTACTTTCATCAACAGGATCTTAATTCATCCATATAGTTGTACATAGTGGGAAATCCTATAGTCTTACTGTTTTTTAATAAATGTATGAATAGATCACACTTCATTCTGTTGAGCATTTGATTAGATTCCAATTTGGGTCTATTATGAATAGTTCTACTTAAACTAAAAGTAACATGGGGTGTATATATGGAAAAATATCTGAGTATATGAAACTGCTACTTTTGTAAATCAAAAACAATTGAATATTAACAATTAGATAAAATATAATCCAGTGTCGAGAAAAAATTTTGGGGTCCTATTGTACACATGGTTGAGTAGAGGTTGTCAAAGGGTTTGCTAAAGTTGTACAAATTGCCTGTCTTCAAGCCATGTATTACTGTCGGGTTGTTTCATAATATTGTTTCTCTGCACACAAGTGTGCAGGGGAGGGGCAGAGAGGAGAGAGAGAATCCCAAGCTGGCTCTGTGCTGTGAGTGTAGAGCCCTATCTGGGGCTCAGACTCACAAACTATGAGGTTATCTGAGCTGAAATCAGATGCTTAATCAACTGAGCCACCCAGATGCCCCGACAATATTTCTAATTTTATGTATTCTTTACCTATTCTAACAGGTGTAATGTAATCTCACTGAGGTTATAATTTGTATTTCACAATAAAATTAAACTCCTTTATGGGTATTGACAACTTGGATATCTCTTCCCCACCTGTTTTTCCATTTTTCATTGGGTTCCCTCTTTATTTGGATTTTTGAGTTTTTGGTGAATATGCATACATGTATATTCTGAATACATGGAGTGCTTTGTCAGAAATATGTACTGAAAAAAAATTTCCTCTCCAGCTATATAAGTTGCCTTTTCATTTGCTTAATGATGTTTAATGGTCTTATTTACCATTTTTCTTTCATGGCTAGTCTTTTCAGGTCTGACTTAAGATTTTGCCTATTTAAAAGTCACTGGGTGTTCTATCTTCTAATAGCTCTAATTTTGTTCATGTTTAAATCCTTGATTCATGTGCAATTTTTATGCATGAAATGTAGGGAACCATATATATTTTTTCCAATCTGAAGTGTCTAGAATCATGTATTGACAAGCTCACACTTTATCTGAACTGCAATGTTGCCTTTGACATAAACCATATATACATACATATATGTATACATATACACATACATGTGTATGCATATATATGTATGTATTTCCTGAACTAACACTATTTTAAAGGTCATAAGTGGTAATAAGATTTCATCCTTTGAGAATAGACTTAATACTGGTAAAGATTCACATCTTTTAGAATCTATGTCTATGGTAGGTTCCTATGAGTAAACTGGATAAAAGTTAAAAATAAAAATATAATTCGTTAAAGTACCAGATGAATATAGAATATGGTGTATAAACTTCAGAAGTCAGTCTGGAATGAAGTTTCAAAACTATTCAAGTAGTATTGTTGGCATTGAACTAGCATGAGCAAATGATACTAGGATGTTAGATGATTCCGTTTTATAACTATATCATACTAACAGCTCTCAAAGCTTGTATTATCTGTTTCAATGTTAGCAATTCAAACAATCTACAAGCCAGATTTATAGTGTCATTTAAAATAGTTCTAAATCTATCCTATAAATAGAATTCTGCATTTATTGATGCATCTGCAAATACTGCTATACATTAGCTCATTTGAGTGTTGGAGACTTCTTACAATAAACATGTGTTTAGTTATGTTTTACTTACCACAAAATTGACTTATTCTTTATCACTACTTTTTCGTTTCTTTCTTACTGTAAATTTTTTTTTCATAATTCCGCACTCAACGAAAGCTCTGAGGTTGTAATCAGTAGCAATAAATATAATTTTATGTTGACTTAACCTCAGTTGACTTTTAAAGTATTGAATCTTAGAATGGTACATTGTAAGAAAATAATAGGAAAACAGCTGGTCAAACATCAGAATAGAGAAAGAGGGGGGAATGAGATACATTAGGTCTTCATAAAAAATTGTTATGAAACAGTTGTTAGCAAAGCTTTTTTTTCCTTCTCACTTTCAAAACCTTTTCCATGTTGAAAGTTCTGTCAAATTCTTTGAACTGAGATATTGGAAGCATTTATTTGCCATGCTTCGACTTTCTTCCTGAACTCCACAGAATAGTCTGGAAATCTCAAAGTTCAAGGAAAGTTCCCGCACATAATGAAGAGGAAGCTTTATGAGAATAAGGCAGCATGTGGTCATGATAGGGCCCCTCTGAAGAATCTGGATTGAAGCAGGAAGGATTATTTTGAAGGCTGTGAAATCTAAGCGTGGTTATAAAATAAGATTACCCAAGCAGCACATGGATTCATACAACACATTGATCTTTGTCCACTGGCCTAAATTCTGTTCTTTCAAGAAGAGTGAACATACTCAAACACTTGATGAGGCATGCGAAAAATAAAAAGAAAAAGAAAACCCAAAAAACAAAACCCATGCCATTTGTTTTTCCTTCGGGCGTGAAAGATCCTTCTGTATTTGGTGCAGAGGGGGACATGTAAGTGATCAGTTCTTTCACATTTTATGGTGACTTTCACTAGCTTTATCTTGGGAGAGACCCAATAGAATGAAAAACATGACATTTGTGTTTATATAATTGCTCAGATAAAGAACACTTAGGATTACTGTATGTTGTGTGTTGTAAAACCCTTACCCAGTAACTCAAATCAATATATCTAGTTCATTCTTTACCTATCAAGAGTCAGTGGATTGATCTGACTAGAATTTAGTCCTGTCCATTTCCCTCTTCACCGGCCCCAACTTAATAGATCATGGGAGTCTAGCTATTGGTCTTAATGTATCCATATGAATCTTGTATCTTTATTTTCTTATTTCAAAAATCATAAGTGCTGGACTTTGGTAATGATGCCACAAAAGGTAGTGGGGTACATTATGTGAACTGAAAACCAGACACGAAAAGGAAACTGCATGATGTCACTTACATATGGAATCTATAAAAAGGCAAACCCATAAAAGAATATAGTGGTGGTTACCTGGGACTGGGAGGTGGAAAAAACAGATGTCGGTCAAAGGTTATAAGGTTTCATAACAGTCCAGAGATCTCAAGTACAACATGACTACACTTAATACCTTATTGAAAACCAGAAAATTGTTAAGAATATGTATATTAGGTCCTCTTACACCTCTTACACTTCTTACACCACACACAACACACCCACACTCACACCCACACACACACGGTAACTGTGTGAAGGGGATTAATATGTTAATTTGACTATTTTTTAAATTTATTTTTATTTTCATTTTTATTTATCAAATCATGTTGTACATCTTAAAACAGAACTTCTACTTATCAAATAAAGCACCAATCTCCTTTAGAGAAATAATTTTACCTCATGTTACTTCAGAAATTTCATTAAAAAAAAAACCATTAAAATTCTGTGAAAGAAATTAGCTTGTAATGTAACCTAAACTTCATATAACAAACTTAAATTTTCCTAAAATTATAATCAATATCATGGCTCTAATTTGTAATCAGAATTCAAAAGTAAGAATTCAGTTTTCTTTTCCTTTCATTTATTTTTCAAAAGTGTACTCTAATCTCCATCCCCTATTGTCCCATTCCCCCCACCCATCTACTCTCTGGTAAACATCAATGTATTCTTTATAGTTAAGTCTTTCTCTTTGTCTGTCTCTTGCTTTTTTTCCCTTTGCTCCTTTTTCTTGAATTTCACATATGTGTGAAATCCTATGGTATTTGTCTTTCTCTGACAGACTTAGCATAATACTTTCCAGCTCTATCCATGTTGATGCTAATGGCAAGATTTAATTTTTATGGTTGAATAATTTATTAAATACATTATATATGTATGTATGTATACACACACATATATACATAACCTTTATCCATTCTTCTATCAATTGACACTTGAGTTACTTCCATAGTTTGGCTATTATAAACAATGGTTCCATGAACATAAAGGTACATATATCCCTTTGAATTAGTGTTTTGTATTTTTGGAGTAAATACCCAGTAGTGTGATTCCTGGATAGTAGGGTAGTTCTATTTTTAACTTTTTGAGAAACTTCTATCTACAGTGGCTGCACCAGTTTGCATTCTCACCAACAGTGTAAAAGTGTTCCTTTTTCTCCACATTTTCACCAGCACCAATGTGTGATGTTGAGCATCTTTTTATGTATCTGTTGGCCATCTGTAGGTTTTCTTTGGAGAAATGCCTGTCCATATCATCTGCCCACTTCTTATTTCTGAAGGACTCCGTTGTTTCAGGTCTACATCAGAACCACAAGCCAAGGAGTGCGTTTCACTTCAAAATATTCCTCCTGTTCTATATCAAACTTGAAAGGTGACAACACAATTTTAGGACAAAAGTTTTATTTCTTATACAAAGTCAAACTTCAACTAAATTCTTAGATGATTTTTGGTGAAGACTGCTTGGTAATACTGAATTAGAAGTTTCTAAGACCCTGTCCTGGTTTCTTCTCTGCCTTTAGCTTGGTTTGCTTTCACAACTTCTTGACTTGCAGGGAAAAAAATGAGTGAAAATAATGTATCATTATTATTTAACACACTTATTAATAAAATTGTTTAAATGACTTTATTACTGAATTTGGTGTTTCAGAGATAAACAGATAAACAATATGACTCAATTAAAATCCAGGAGCTCTACCATTATCTGTTGCCTTTCAAAGAACTTTCTAGTATCCCAAGACTTCTGAACAGTATACCCTGAAACTTGATGAAGCACTGAATTGGTCACACAAACTTTTTCAGTCTAAAAGTTACAAGCCACTGTGTGGCCCAGTCAAGTGTCTGACTCTTGACATCAGTTGAGGTCATGTCATGGTTCTGAGATAGAGCCCCAAGTCAAGCTCAATGCTGAGAGTGGAGCCTGCTTGGGATTCTCTCTCTACTCCTCCCGTTTGCTCATTCTCTCTCTCTCTCTCTCTCTCTCTCTCTCTCTCTCAGCTTAAAAAAAGGTACATAACACTAGATGTAATTCAAGCATTCCTCTCATATTTTTATCTTCACTTGATTCACTAGGACTATACTAAGAAGCAACAGTCTTATGAATGAGCAAATGGTTGTCTTTATTCACAATGTTCAGTTGCCACAATGCACTTTTTCTAGTTTAAACATCATTGGGAAGCTGTAGGAGTAAGAATAAGGCTGAGAGCTGAATATGGATTTTTATATTATTAGGGACTGATCTCTAGAAAGGATGTCCCATCAACAGCTATTATGTAGACCCTCTCAATTAAAATACATATTAAGTCCCTTGTATCTGCCAAATCATCCAGACACATGGACGGATTTTTAAAGTCTCTACCACTTTTCTAGATATCCCCCAAAGTTACTTCCTTTGTTTTTATTTGCCATTACTGCTCTATTCTCTATTTTGAACCATTCCCAACTAATCAGCTCACATTAGCAAATACCTGAATGTCTACTCTGTGTGAGGCTGTCAAATACTATGAAGAATTTTTTTAAAACCAATTTAAAGGTTTTATTTTTGGGAGAGCATGAGCAGGCAAGGGGCAGAGACACAGAATCCAAAGCAGGCTCCAGTCTCTGAGCTGTCCGTACAGAGCCCAGTGTAGGGCTTGAACTCACGACCTGAGTCAAAGCCAGACACTTAACCAACTGAGCCAACCAGGCACCCAAGGCTATGAAGAATTTTTAAAGATTAAATAATACATCGTCCCTTATAGCAATGAACTTAGTCACATTATAATTGTTTCAGGTAAATATGGATCCTGTTTTATGGACTTCATTTCAAAGAAATTGGTGATTCTGATAACTGGTAAGGGTGGCAAGACTGTGTGTATATATAGATACATCTGCATATATATTTACGTATAGTTGACCTACAATGTTGCAGTAGTTTCAGATACACAACATAGTGATTTGAGAGTTCTGTATATTGCACAATGCTCACCATAAGTGTGGTTACCATATGTCACCATACAAAGTTATTAAAATATTGACTATATGCTATATGATGTACTCTTCATCCTTAAGACTTATCTATTTTATAACTGAAAGTTTCTTATTTCTAAGAAAACATACAAATTGCTCTTTGGCCCTGAGGTTGGGCTTTGCCATATAACTTGCTTTAACAAATGGAAAATAAGTGGATAATTCTCAAGTAGATGCTTTAGAAAACACAATGTTTCCACCAGCCCTCTTGATCTGGTCTTCTTCCATATTAGCATTACTTCACAGGAGTGTTCCTGCCTGGGAACCAGGAAAAGAAGACCCATATAATAGGTTCAACCCAAGCCCAGAACAGAGGTACCATAGCTGTTCCATAGCTGTTAATACACAACATGAGCAAAGAAGTAAATACTTGTTGTGGAGGTCACTGATTGATAGTCAAACCTGAAAAGTCCAGATGATACTTTGTTATTAGTGCATTATTGCTATGAGACATGGTTACATTAAAACAATCCTGGTGAAAATTAATCAGCTATTCCAGGACTCTCTAGTGTTAGTGATGGAGGTATAACCCTCCCCCCAACCACCATTCCTCATCCCCAGCCAAGATCTTAACAAAGCAAAAGGATCTCTTTCAGATCAGTCTCACATCTTGCTTTGATGTCCAGAGTTACTAGACCGTGGGCTACTCCTCCAAAGAGGTGTGGACGTTAATAATTTTCTGAACAAATGGAGTTTATATAGTACAATAAGTGACCTAAAACTGGATGTCTTTGTAACTGTTAGGACCATTTCGGTAGCCAGAATATTCTATGGAAGTAATTTTCTTAATACAGAAAATGTTTTATTGTATTTTTAGAAGGTTTTAGATTCACAGAAATACTGAACAGACAGTAGAGTTCCCAAATATACCCCTATACAATTTACTCTAATACTATCTTTTGTGATTATCATGGTAGTTTTTTCACAATTAGCTAATATTCATGCATTAGTAGTAGTAAAAATTCATGCTTTATTAAGATTTCCTTAGTTTTTATCTAATGTCCTTTTGTGTTCCAGGAATTCATCCAGGATACTACATTACATTTAATAGGCATGTCTTAGGCTCCTCTTGGCTGTAACAGTTTTGCAGACTTTCCTTGTTTGGAATAAACCAATATTATAGATGTCTATTGAAATTTATTATGCTGGCATCGTGAATTTTGGGGAAAATCACAGACAAGCTTCTATCTCATCACATAATTTCAAGAGTATATGATTAATGTGACTTATAGCTGTTGTTGACCTTAATTACCTGGCTGAACTTATGCTTATAAAATTTTTCCCAGTGTCAAGTTAATCTCCAATTCCCCCCGCCCCCCACCCACCCCTTCCATACTAGACTCTTTGGATAGAAGTAACTATGCACAACTCACATTTAAAAAGTGGGGATTTTTGTTATGCCTCTTTAGAGTATCCACATACTTTCTTTGGAATTCTCCATTGGATATTTGTCTCCATCTATGAATTTATTTAACTACTTACTAGTCTAGATTTGAGGATACTTATATTTTGGGTCCTAATCTAATACTCCCATACTATTCTCAGCCAAATGGCTCCAGATTTGGCCAATGACAGCCCTTTCAGTTGGTTCCTGTGTACCTTTGAAATACCTCACTAATGTGTATTGTGGGCTTATTTTGTTTTTGTTCTTAGAATTCCTTACTTTCTGTTACTGTAAGATGTTCCAGTCTCATCCTGTATACTTCCTAATTCCCACCCCAGTTCTAGAATCAGCATTTCTCTAAGAACCCCTGGTTCTTTTTAATGGTGCTAGAAATCAAGGTTTGGATTTGACTTAAACATGAGCTCTTACTGTTTGAACTCTTACTTATTACCACATAAATTATTCTAGTCCCCTCCTCCTGGTTATCTGTAGGTTCTCACTCCAATGGTGAGAAAAATGGCTCCCACCATTTGGTAATTATTGAATTGTTCAGTTTGACTATATATGAATAGCAGTATCAGAATTGTTAACCCCTTATCCCAGTTGAAAATAATGTTATCAACTCCAGCTTAGTACTCATGTGTAGTTACTGGCCTTTTAGTCTTAACTTATTTCCGAGTTACTTAGGTTAGCACTGTTTTCCCCACCACCTCCAGGAGAGGTTTTTTTTACAGTTATATTCTCTGATAATGGTCTGCGTTTTTTTCTGGAATACCTCCACCTTCAAATTATTTAAATACTTAAATACTCTAAGGTTCACTTTTGGGGGTTGAAAGGTTCTATGGGTTTTGGCAATAATGTGATGTATTTATCATATAGTATCAGAATACTTTGCTGTATAAATCCCTTCACCTACTTCCCACTTGGCCTGAATCCCTGGCAACCATTCACCAATTAATTTTGAGTAAACTTTGGTGAAATAGGTAAGGTATGAGTCTGGATTGACTTCTTTCCCTTGAGTATGCATATACAACATTTCTAGTATCATTTGTAGAAAAGATTATTGGTTTGTCTTGGCAAAAACCAGTTGACTATATCTATGTAGGTCTATTTCTGAACCGTCTATATTTTTCCATTGACCTATGTGTCTACTTAAAAAAAAGTACCTATTTTGACAATGCTGAGATGTCCTCATTAGAGTAACTACAGATAAATCTTCAGATCATGTCAGTTCTCAAACTTTGTTGTTCTTCAGCATTGTGTTGGCTATTCTTGGTCTTTTGCCTTTCCAAGTAAATTTTATAATCCATGTGTCAATATCCACAAAATAGCTTGCTGAGAATTTGGTTCAGATTGTATTAAATACATAGACAAATTTGTGAAGAATAGGTATTACAACAATCATGAGTCTTCCAATCCATTGCCATGAAATATTTCTTAATTTAAATCTTTATTTCATCAGTGTTTAGTTAACCTCATGTAGGTACTACATTTATTCCTTAAGTATTTCATATATGGGAAGCTAATATATGTGGTTTTTATTTTATTTATTATTTGAAAATTACCCATAGTAAACATGGAAACAACCAACTTTTGTATGTTAATCTTTTATCCTGTGACCTTGCTATAATTGCTTATGAGTGCCAAGAGATTTTGTCAACTCTTTGGTGTTTCCACATAGATGATAATACTACATGTGAACAAAGGTAGTGTTTGTACTTCCTTCGCAATCTGTATGCATCTTACTTTTATTGTCTTCTTGTACTACCTGGGTCTTCCAGTATGATGTTGACTAAGTGTGGTAAGGTGGTATGTTCTTACATCATTCCCAATGTTAGGAGAAAAATAGTCAATTTTTCATTATTGAAAATAAGTTTTTAGTAGGTACTCTTGATTAAGTTGAGGAAATCCAACCCCCCCCCTACATTTCTAGTTTGATACTTTTTATCATGGATGAGTGTTGAATTTTGTTAAATGCTTTCTCCGCACTGATGAATTCATAAGATTTCTTTAGCTAATAGAGTGAATTACATTAATCTATTTTTGAATGTTGAACTTTCCTTGAATACCTGAAATAAATCCTATGTAGTCATTGTGTATAATTCTTCTATA